>NC_062572.1:92458878-93658878 GCF_022837055.1 Prionailurus viverrinus | reverse complement strand
TGGGAAGGTTTCCACCTCCCCACGTGCTTCTGCTTTCTTGGACTTTTGTGGTTTTCAAATGGAGACTGTTTAACTAGCGGTACCTATGATAGCAGGTTAAATGGCAAGACACCCATTCTGACCCTTTCATTTTGGCTGCTCTGGGCCCCAAGGGGCTCACCTATATTTTGCCTTCACTCCTGACACGTCAGAAAGAGCTCTTTCTGGCCCAGGGATCATAGGCCATTTGCCTGGTCCAATCTCTTGGCAAAGTGGATGCAGGGAGGGGCAGGGTAGGTCGGGACGACTCATCCTGCAGAAGCAGAGGGAGCGTGCCTGGAGACCTGCTGCAGCCACAGCCAGGTGCCCACCTCCTGACTCCCATCTGCTGTGACAGTCACTCACAGGACACGAGCTCTTGTGGGTGTGACATCACCAGAGCCAGCACCCCAAAGAGGGCCCTCAGGACAGACGTGCCCATGGGCCTGCTCAACTGCCTTTCGATTCTCTGAAGAAACTGGTCATCTGTGATCCTTACAAAAGGAACTTTTCTCTTAAAGCTTGTGTTTTCGACACTTCACAGTTAAAGGGAGGGATATGGATAGGGTAACCAGGAAAATGTCATGAGCCCGGCCGAACAATGAAGATATGAAAAGTGTTGGACTTGGGTCATTCAGGGATCCCTCAACGATGACAAAATCTGGAGGATCTCAAGCACAGAAATACGATTGACCTTAAGAAAGGAGCAGGGGAGAACGGATAAGGTCACAAGTTGCATAAGTAATACAAACAGTGAGTGGAGGCGTGACCAGAAAAATCCAATACAAACAATGGGTAACGTGTGCCTTGGATTAATTGTTTCTAACTTTCAGCGAAACCTGACATGGAAATCCAAGGGCAGAGGAAGCAGATGCCCTCTGGCTGAACAGCAGAGGACGCACCTGGTGCCTGTCCCCCGAGTTCCCACTCTCCTGCCTCCGTGCACGGTCAAAGATCTACACCATCCGGAGTCCCCAAGGAGCAGGGTCTACAACCAACACCCAGGTGATGCTCTGCCATGTTGTGAACATTCAAGACACAGCCGTTACATCCCAAAGGCTCCCATTCCGTCACTGGTACCCCGCTCCACAAGTGGGCATGTCCCATCACAGCCAAACTTCCTACTTCATCTGCCACATCAGCAATGCTGGCAACATGGGCCCCTTGCCACACACACACACACACACACACACACACACACACACAAATCGCTCCGGACAAGATTGGCCCCCACCGCCTTTCCGGTACCTGGAGGCGTGGCTTCCACCGCCTTTCCGGTGCCTGGAGGCGTGGCCTCACCGCCTTTCCGGTGCCTGGAGGTGTGCTTACACTCGCACTGATGCTCGCCACAGCGTAAAATGCTGCCAGCCACTTCCTTTCTTCACCGTCCCCTCCCGGGACCACTCCGTTTTACCCACTGGATGGCATGTTACCTTGACTGCCCGGAACAAGCCCACCACAGGAGAAAAAGGAGCTTAACAGATCCACAGTGGTCTTGAGAACAAGCACACAAAAGTAGGTTCCGTTTTAACAGTCAATATTCAATCTTTTGAAGTAAGGCTCCATATATAGTGCGTGGTGGCCCGTAGAAAACCCAGAGTGGACCACAAGGCTCATCCCAGTTTATAGGTCACCTTAATGATCATCACTGCCTGAGAGTAAAGACTCTGAATGGTGGATCCCGGTTCCAGTCGATGCAGCTGGTGATCTTTGTTTTGACTTCCCTAATGCTGAAAATCTGGACTGGCACAACGTACCTAGAGATATCCAGAGATCTGTTCCCCAGCAGAAAGGATGAGGCTTTCCACCCCCAAAGTGACATCAAAACCCTTCTCTATGAAATCAGTTCTCCATGCAGTTGTTTAAATAGAGAAAACTCAGCCAAGGTCAGAACAGTCAGAGCGAGTCCAGCTGAGGTCGTCTCCACGGTGTATTCAGAGCTAAGACCTTCCTCCTCACCCCCTAGAAAGGCCCCTCCCGCCGCAGCTGCGCGCAGGACACAAGACAAGTTCTGGCAGAGGGGTGTGCTGAGCGCGACCTCGGGAGCCAGCGGTGAGCGGTGCTGAGCCCAGCAGAGGTGCAAATGCACCGGCCTGCTAATGTTCCTAAAGATCACGCCCAATCAAGCAGACGTGCCTGTCCCAGAGGCCCAGCAGGGCAGCCAGAGTGACAAAGGTGACTGTGAGTGAATCTGCCACGCCTGAGACACTAAACACACATCCGACACCCTCCCCAGACATGCTGGCCTTCTGCAGACACAGCCCACACCAAAGACGTGGTCGGTGCGTTCAGTTGTTCCTCAGCCCCAACTTTTCCTCTTCTAAAAGAGAAAAATCAAAGTACATTATAAATTGAAATACAACTGCCATCCTGTCATTTTTTTCTTCCTAAGACAATAGGTGGCCATCAGCATTTGGGGCCACCTACTCTTCATATAGATGGCTTTTTTATAATACACAAGTCAGTGACATCCACTTGACAGACAGCCTAATAGGGAGCGCTTTCTAACAGCCAAGAACAGGATTGCCTTAGGAAGAAAGCCGGTTACAAATTTCAAACGTGGGAGATACCTGCAGTCAGTGTTGATCACAATTTACAAATTTCAGAAGAGAAGGGTCAGGTGGAAGCAGCCACGTTGATATATTTACCCCAATTACAGGACTATGTGGTTTACATACACGCATTTAAAATATCCTTTTAGGCAAAGAAGAGGGGGAAGCTGTACATGGTTTTATTTAACGCAATGCTGCTTCAACGCAGGCGTTTGGGGACCCGCAAGCATCTGTGGAGAGGAAATGAATGTCTCGCTAAGTTATTCTCTCCTGCTCAGAAGAAGCCTGGCCCCGGGTTTCCGCTAACACTCGGGGACTACGACTGCACCGTCTCCACGCATCTGAGGCGCTGAGCAAATGCAATCATCCTCGAGGCCGCAAGTTAAAGTTGACTCACGAGTGACTCACGCGGTTCAGCAAGCGCCTTCTCTGTTCACTGTAACTCATCACATCTGAGTGTAAGGCCGGATTTCACCAGGGTAGATACGAGAGTGAGAAACTCGGGATAGAAGCACATTTCGAGAAAAGCACAAGAGGGTGGGGGCGGAGGAAGAGAAGTGACTGTTTTACTCCTAAGGTGTGCATTGAACGATTTCATTAAAGGCGAAAATATTTACCTAAAATATTCAGAAAATGGCCCCTGTCCCCACATTGCTGAGGACACACGTGGTCAGAACGCAGACAGCGTCTACTTAAGGTATCTCCTGGGGTCGCGGGGTGAGAAAGTCGTTCCAACCACGTCACTATATTCATCAGTAGGAGACTGAAACCCTTCCCCATCCGTGTGAAGCAGCCAGCATTTCGGCCATTTAAATATTCCAGAGCTAGTGTCCAAATGTGAAACACTAAAAGCCCAGAAAAAAATCACAACCGCCTTCTGGTACCGAGGCAGCCAAATCTAAGGAGACGACATCAATTCTCTTTGAAGTTCACTGAAAAACATGGTTTGCAAGCCGCCCAACTTCAAAGGCAAATGCAGCATTTGTCCGTTAGTCTGGCTGCTGCAAGAAAAAGCGTGTCCTAGGGAGGCCTTCTTTATTTAAAGGAGGAAGCAAAGGTGCTTCTGACTTGGTTGCATTAATTATATGTTAGAAAAACCGCCACCTAGGAAGCACGCGCTTGGTCAATGCAAGACACTCCGACGCCTCTCCGGGCAACTGAAGTCTGTTCCAGTCCTTCTGGAACTCCTCACGCAGACAGCTTCACAGAGGTTCAGATCTTCGCAGGACCCAAGTCATCATCAGCCTCAAAGTTTCTTATACCAGTGGACCACCTAGGCTCTGAATAAGAGGAATTGACTTAAATGCCGATGGACAGGAAAAATACCCTATCTAACGGGTCCGCATGTACACTCAGCAAATGGGAGGTTTTGCAGGTGCCGGCTACGACTCTGGCGCTATGCTTCTGGCTTCCGTCACGCCAGCCACAAATGGGATGGTCCAAGGGAACACGGGTGGGTACGTAAATACATCTTCCACGTGCTTCTTAGAAAACAGAAACATTAGGTCCCGCATTTCTTCTAATACTTCCGTGTGTGGAGGAATCACAAGAGGAAAACAAAGGAACAGCCAGGGTGCAGGAAGCCTTTGTCGACCATGCAAGTCCAAAGGCAACCAGGAGGCACCTCTTTGTACAGCTGTGGGGGTTCACACACACACACACACACGACCTGTTCTGGCGTCTGCAATGGCGACTTCAAGTTCCACGAAGCACATGAGGTATCACTGTCAGGGTACAATGTTTCTGCGGCTGTATTTGAATAAAGTGCAAAGAATTTTCCATGCAAAGGACTTAGGCTGTCCTCTAAAACACTGGCATCACACATACATGCAACTTCTTTCCCTAGCCACCAAACTTGAGAGCTCATGATTTCCCATCCTTTCGAAGAATTTTCTCCTATTCTGGCTAGAGAATCAGTTCAAGCATTGCAAATGTAAATACCATTTGCTGGAGGAGTGTGATTAGTGACAATGAATTCATCAGCTGGAAAATTTAACATGCAAAGACTTATATCGAGTTTTTTCATCTAAAATTTGATATTTCCTATGGAATCCTGATTTGACACAGGTGTGCATTACACTAAATCCTTTTTCAAAAAGTCTTCCTGATGTTATATTCTCACAAAATATAGCAAAGTCCTGGAGTCTGAAAACTACTGTTCTAAGGTAGAATAATTTAATCTCTTCATCCCGTGTTTTTCATTCCACACGTGAATAAATACGAAATTGTCATGAAAAGTACATTTGAAATTCAGCCTATGATCATTTTCGAGGAAGTAATATTGGGGGTAAATGTGCATTTAACATTACTACGAATTTAATGAAACAAAGCATGTGTTTGTACAACATATATCCCTGGGTATACCTGCTCAGAAGATTCCTTTTCTTCTAATGTTATCTGAATCACGTGTTGCGTATGCTTTCCACATGTGTCTTACTGGATTCTGACTTCTTCCCAGCCCCATAGAAACTATTACCCACATATCATCCTCACTGGCATTTTTTTTTTACTCCCTTTTGGCTCAGTTCCACCCAAGGCACACAAAATACCCTGGGCGATATATTTGTAAAACTTTAATGACCACGTTCCCTCTTGGATCTCACTGGAAGCTTCCACTATTAGAATAGTTGTCCTTGGCATTTTCCCTGATTTTTTTTTTTAGGTAACTCTGCAAAGCCTACATCGCAGAATAGTTTTAAGTGGCCGGGCCAATGTCCGTCACCCTGAGTCACCGCTGTGCTGCTGTGCTGGTCTCCGGAGATGAAGTTAATGGGCCCTCATGACCACAGACAGGTGAAGCTCATCTCCGGAAACCGTGTTCACTATTTACAGTTGGGGGCAAATGAGGCCGGTGCAAATCGACTTGGCAAAGTCTCACCGCCATTTAACAGATGCGCCTCTATATAAATGGCCACAAAAAAAACGAAATCCGGGTCAAACTTTGATCGTGTATCCATGATCATATTTTGAAACACATACCTCGCAATATTACCTCGTTTCTTAAAATTGAAGAATTAACACATACATGTGTTTTTTCCTAAATAAACTGGCTTCAAAATGTAGATCGCCAGTATTCCTGACCATCTTTATAGGCTGTCCTATGAAGAATTGAACATGTCGATGGAATTCTATTAACCTTTCGTTTCTGTAAAGGTATAAAATACTATGTAGCGTTTCCTTTTGTTTTTGAAATAAAATTTAGAAACAATCTTTACTAGCCCTCGAGATTTCCCAAATGGATCAAAGTATTGTTTTCAAAAACAGGTGGAACTAAAATGATGCGACTTGTCATGAGCACAAGAAGTTGCAGGCTTGCTAACTCCTCGTCGTACCGTGCTCTGTCTGAGACTCCACACGAGCTCTAACGCTCTCACACGTGAGTGCAGTTGGTGGACGGCGGGGTATCTATTCGACTTTTATTTTCTTTCGTATCATTAAGAGGTGACTCATTGCGCATGTGGCACTTGAACACTTGCTTATAGGCCTTCCTAAAATTTTCCGAGAGAAAAGCGTATATGATAGGATTCACTGAGGAATTACTGTAGGCCAGGCAGTGAGCGGCGATTCTGAAGAGGAAGGAGACGGGGGTCAGCGGGAAAACCCCAAACTCGGCCCAGAGATTGATGACATGATGTGGCAGCCAGGAGATCCCAAAAACCACAACCACCACCAGAACCGTCTGCGCGGTCTAGAGAAAGAAGAAGAAAATACAGGAAGTGCGTCAATTACAGCAGGCAAAGAATGTTCCAGAGTTTCAAAACATGCTCTAAGAAAATGTTATGTGTATCACCACGCAATCAAACGGATGCTAACTCTGCTGAACTGTCGCTTCATATAACGGTTCTGTTCAAAACTTGTCCAGGACCTGCCATGGGGTAACTTTACCACATACGTGAGATGCGTGTGGATTACGGGCTGTGTCTTTGGACCGTGGAACTATAAATGTGCAGAGATTGAACACTGACACCTTAAAGCCTGCAGAGCTCTGAAGCCAGCAGCACACGCAGAGACAGGTTCACCAGCGGGCAGCTCGGATGGGCGCTCGAACCCTCTCTGAACGGCTGCCTCAACAGACGGTGTATTTCTTTATTTCTCCTCGTTCACCTTTGGCCAGTGAAAGACCCCAACGCACTGATGCATTCCGGAAAGCCATCTCTGTTTCTGTCTGTGGGCTGATGAGCCCCATTTTTAGCTTGCACCTACCGTAACCCTTCCCTTGCTCTCCCTAAATCTGAAAACACCTGGAGGCCGGGGCAGGACACCCACGTGTTTCCTTGGAGATTTGTGCCAAGCAAGTGATGGAAGAAAGCCACACCTGATCGAAGACCTCAGCACAAGAGGAGCCCTCCCTCCTGCTTCCCGTCCACACCCCGCTTCGTGTGGGAGCCCATCACCTTCCCCGTGGGCACACACCTAAAGGGCTGGGGTCGAGCCCGAGAACCACTTCTCCTGCATTTCAGGGCAGCTGGTTTGGTACATGTCGGAAAGGCAACAACTAGATAATTAACCTTGTGATTAGCTGGAAACTCTATGTCTACAGCTCCAAACAGAAGATGCTGGTCTCAACGTTTTGGAAACAAAAACCTGACGCAATCAGCTGGCTCCTTCCTTGAAAGGTCTCCCCTCCTGGGAGACCTCCCCTCTTCCCCCCCAGGAACCGAGCAGGGGCCTGACTGCCAGATGGGCACAGCGGCCCCCGGGCAGTGGAGTGTGGCTGACTGTCACTGCCTGACCGCCGGCGGTGGGCACAAAGCGGGGCCTGCCGGGATCACGGCTCCTAGATGAGGACGCTGAGGTGCAGAACGGTCGAGACAGGTGCCTGGCGTTCCAGAGCTGGAGGCCAAGTCAGAGCCCGAAGCCGGGTCAGGTGACCCCAAGCGCGTGCTCCGAACGCTCAGACATGGGGAAAGAAAAGCTTACGAAGTCTGCCTGGTCACCACCAGCCCCGTCTCCGGGGGCTGCCTGTGCAGCCCTTGGGCGGGCGATCAGGGACCCACAGGACAACGGTCGCTCAGCCCTCCAGACAAACCAGGCGAGGACACGTGCCCAGCCCCCACATGCAGCACTGCCAGCTGCTAGGTCACCTCACCAGTAGGTCCACCCCTCGCAGAGGATGTGAGAGATAGGGACTTGGAGCCCCTTGACTGGGGATTAGGAATCTTCTTCCTCAGACTGTGAGTCCGGGCCGCCTGAATTTGTGGAGGGGACACGTGGACACGTGGAAGTCTGCAGCACCCGCCGCCCCACCCCACCCCACCCCACCCCGACGGGAAAAGGCAATGATGCCCCTTCCCCCACCTCCCTGCCGGGGCACCGAGGTGGAGCCCAAGATTCCCTGACGGCGCCCCTCTGCCTTCCCTTCTGCACAGAACCAGTCCCGACCGAACGGACGGATAAGGGGAAGGAGGGTTGGGAGGACAGAGGCAGAAGGAAGGTGACAGGACCCAGGGGCGCTCATTAGCACGTCCTCGCACAGGACGGGGGCTGGACACGGGGGAGGTGGTTCCGAGACGAGGACATCACTGTCACAGCACAACTGAACCTGCCGCCTCGCGCCCGGTGCCCCCCCCCACCGCCGGCACTGCCCTGAGGGCTGTGTCCCCACCAGGATGTGCCCTCCACCCACGCCGTGAATTAGCGGCCAGACCAGCCAGGACGGCAGCAGGGAGCCGCCCACTCCGAGGGCAGCAAGTGCACACGCAGACACGAGCGTCAGAGACACGGGTCAGAAGCCGGGCGTTCTGCGACCAGGTGGAGGCAGGGATGCGGCAGGAGGGTGGGATTGCAGGGCAAGTCCAGGGCAAACGCAGCGTCAGGAGGGGCAGGAGACGACAGCTAAGCTCACCATCACGGGGCTCCGTGGATTGTACACAGAAGCCCGGGACGGACAGTGGCCACGACCTGGCTGTGCAGCCTCGTGAAAACTGACGTAGCCTCCCGGGGCCTCAACTCCGTGCCCCAGTGACGTGGCTCTGACTGTACCTGGTCCATTGAGACACTTAAAAGAACTCAGGTAAAACCTGACAACAGGTTTTTATAGGGCGGCAGGATTACATATTAAAGCTGCTTCCTGCAGGGCGCACAGAGCAAACAAGAGATTTGCCCACATGTATTAACAGATTGTCTGCCATCGATGCTCTTATCCATTAGCGCATGAGAGGTTCCATCCCCAGATGATTTAATCAAAAACAATCTAGGCGTAATTATACCTACAAATAGAACAGAACACATCGTCTTTTCTTTCTAAGACAATAAGAACATCTCTCTGCTTCCCCAAACAAATACCCTCTGGATATCCCCTTTCGGTGCCTCTTTCAGGAAGTTTCTACTAAGTGCCACCCTTAGGACAGAAATCGACCCGCAGCAGCTTACTGATAGGATCCATAGTGTATCAAAGTCCATAGGGCAAGGGCAATACGAATATGGTATATTTTCTGTTTGCAGTTCATTCAAAATGTACCTTTTTGTTTTGAGTGATTCCACTGGCCTCCTCGGAACCACGGACAAGGCTCTCTGGGAGCTTTGAATACGAGGGGACTGCAATTTAGTAGTTCTTGGGGGAAAAATACTTAGTGGGCACTTACATAAACTCGATCATCCATCTAAGGCTCTTCCCAAAGAACTAAATGGCACGGCCGTCGGCACTGACTGCGGCCAGCTGCACATCCTCGGGCATTTGCTATTTTCTCGCAGCCTCATCAGGCATCTCAGTCCCTCGGACTGATGTTCTCTTAGCTGATGGCGACTCCGCGCCCTGCACGCGGGTTGACTCCAAATCAGCCTCGGCGACGTTTGGGCGAACGCGTCCAGGTTAGTGTAGCTGGGGACAGGAAACGTCCGTCTTCTTCTGTCTCCCTGCGGGTCCCGACCGAGCCGAGGAGACGGCGGCCACAGGACAGGAGTCCACGCGGGCAGAATAGCGACCGACTGCAACCTAAAGAGCTGGTCAGAGTAGCACATGGGACAAGTCCCAAACCTGAGACGGAAGTGCCTCCCTGTGCTGATCACTCCCCAGGACACTGCTTGTTAAAATCCAAACATCGGGGCGCCTGGGTGGCGCAGTCGGTTAAGTGTCCGACTTCAGCCAGGTCACGATCTCGCGGTCCGTGAGTTCGAGCCCCGCGTCAGGCTCTGGGCTGATGGCTCGGAGCCTGGAGCCTGTTTCCGATTCTGTGTCTCCCTCTCTCTCTGCCCCTCCCCCGTTCATGCTCTGTCTCTCTCTGTCCCAAAAATAAATAAACGTTGAAAAAAAAAAAAAAAAATTTAAAAAAAAAAAAAAAAAATCCAAACATCTAGGCCTCGTGCCCCACATCGCAGTGCAGGGGTGGGGGCTGTTGGGGACTTACCAGGAATCTGCCTTTCTTTCTAAAAAGCTCAGTGGCATTTGAAAAACCCCCGGTGAATTCCAGAAAAGCCACAGCAAAAGCAAATTATCGTCCCCGTCTCCAATTAAAGGCAAAGTCGCTTCCTCAACACTGACAGCCGCCGAGGCTGAACCATGACTTTTCTCCAGGAAGCCTGGAAAAGGCTCCTTGCTCTCCTAGGTGAGACGTCAGAATGCGATGAGAATGTTCCCGTCTGTGGAGAATGAGGCTGATTGTTCTTGGTTTCTTACGTGACTTTTTTGCGTTTCTTCTGACACCGCTTGCCTTAGTCCGAGATGGAGTTGAACCCCGTGCCTCTACGGCTTGCCTCATCTGTCCGTGTCGTGCCTAGACTCCCGACACTATCTTCTGACACAGAAAAAGTCCTCCTTTAGAGTTATGTACAAAATCTCCAGATGCTTTACTGTCCTTGAGACTGGGCCCTTGATTAGCGTGTTTTGCTCCTTCTACTGAAAGTATCTGAAAAACCTGAATCTCTCTTCCTCCTGTAAGATGTTCTTTTGCAACGTCTTCTAAGGCATCTGTTCTTTCTTCAAAGGACCGTACTCGCAACATGTCTAATGGAGCTTGGCTGGGAAGAAAAAGGTGACCGAAAGAAGAAAATGATGAAAACTTGCCCTAGATCGTATCAATGGCAGCCAAAGAGCTTGCCGGGTTACTTCAGGTGCCGAGGGAGCCCAGGTTGTCAGTGGTGTCAGCGCAGCCTCTAGTGCAGTGTCCCCTGCGAAGGACCCCCACTACGACGTCTGTCCCATTCTGAAGTCTTCCTGAGATGATCTGGGAGCCTCGTTTCAGTATCCCATCAGCCTTGCACCAGGAAACCCGTCTTCACGTGTGGCGGGGCTCGGGCAGAGCGTGGAACCAACCGCAGGGCTCTCCTATTCTTTCTAGTATTTTCTGCGGTGGAGATGTCGCCCTATGTATGTTCCTCCAAACGTGAAGGGTAAGTGTTGAGCATGTTCATGGAAGGCCTCTCTGCCCCACGCCCCTCATGCACCTGAAGCGGAGCCCCTGTGTGGGTGGACACGGCGTGGAGGAAGGGAGCCTACCACCCATGGGGGGAGGGGCCGCGACACGAGGGACGCTGAGCTGAGCGAACTACGAAAACCAGTACCGAGCGGATCCCTGTCCGCCAGCCACGAGCGTGCACCTGCCCAGCGCCTCCCCGTGCTGAGCCCTGCGGGAGGGAGTGTCCGCCAGGAGTCGACCGTCTCTGCCTCCGGGAAGGAGCGCCCCCCCCCCCCACCGGGCTTCTCTACCAGAACCCTCTCCCCTCGTCCTCCTCCACCTCTCCGCCCTTTGCCCTCTTCTCACCCCGCCCCCAACCCCACCCCGCCTCTTGCTCAGACGCAGGCGTGCGCACCACTCCCAGCACTGCACCTTATTTGTTCTATGCAAACAAGGAGGCGATTAAATGTATCAGAAGAGAACTGACATCTGTTCAGGGCTTGTGAGGGTCAGAGGCTCTGAATACGGAAGAGAAAATCTGCCCACCTCTCAATGCTACACCTTCTCCTATGGTAGGAATTACATTTACACGTGCATATGTGATAGACACGCGTTTAAATATGTACCCAGCGCATATATACACAGATATATTATATGCTGTGCACATATACAAGATATACACGTGTATATGTACCCACTCACATACATATGTACACATTTCTGTTATGTATGCATACATAATATATGCACATACATGCACACACACACATACACACTCACATACATAATCTATAAGACATGTAATATATGCGTGCACATGTAATATATAAATGCATGTAACACGTATATTTTATGCACACACAATACACACATACACACATACATACACATGCACATGTGTAATCTATAACACAGTATATGCATATATGCGTGCCTATACACGTATACATACATGCACACACACACACACACACACATAAAACTAAACACAACTTTTAAACTAATTGCTAATCAGTATTCTTGGCTATAAAGCAGAAAGTTTTCTAGTGACTTCTTACAGGATCTATTTTCATTCTTTCCACTGTGAGACCACAGCGATTTCTCTGCAACACTTTGCAAACACAGACACGGACAGTAGCCAAGCCCGCAAACACGTGCGGCCAATGTTAAGGAAGCGTTTGACTTCCGTCCTTTGCGAAGCGTGAACCTCTTACCCCAGTAAGGAGCGTGCACACGGCCCAGGGGCTTCTCCTCTGTGGAGGTGCCCCAGTCCAGTTCCTCCCAAAGACCCCCCCCCCCCACCGGGCCTCACTCCGCACAGCTAAAAGTATGTCTGTCCCCCTGCAGAGTTGTGACCACAGGCAACCAGGACCCCTTCCAGCCCCAGGGGCTGGCTCTGGCCCTGGAGGGCGAGGACTCCATGAGGAACTTTCCCAGAGGAAATTACAGTCCGTAATTGTTTGCAGTCGATAATCTTCTTGGAGGTGAGTGGCTCAGAGGACAGACTGAGAGGCGGACTCCAAAAATGGAAATAGTCCAGCACAACATCACGGAGAACAGAGAAAGGAAAGACCAGCTTTAGGGTTCACTCCATTCACACAACTGAACGGCGGTGGCCGTTTAAAGGGATCCAGGAGCAAAATAAAGCCTACGGACGCATCAGTGGCCGGAAGAGGCAAGACAGCCTCGTTACATATGCTCCATCGTTTACTCTTAGGGGGATATTCGGAAGGCCACACGATCCAACTTGGAATCCAGGCCGAACTTCATGCTTTCTAAGCAGCTCCTACCCCTTCTCGTCATCGAGTCCGAGAGCAGATGTGTTTTGAGCCATATTATAAACAAGGAAAGTCAAGAAGAGCTGTGCTTTATGTAAGTAGAATTTTTAAAAATAAATATAATTATACTGTAAATCCTGCGAGTTCCGTATTATTGGCCATAAAAAAGTAGTTGTGAGGACAAGCAAGGTGCTTTCAGATGTTATGACTAATATTTGCAGGTAAAAAAAATGCCTGGCTATAATCCCCCCCCTAACATCTTGTCCAATACTCTTATACTGCTTTCTAAAGTCAAAGATGTGTAAGAGTTAGATTAATCCTGACTTGTGACTTAGTTTTTTCTCAAAATGCGAACTGTAACAAATACCAGGATGTTAAATGCTTTAATATTACTCAGGAGAAGCTTATTTAAATCAGGATTCACCGGAGGAGAAAGACAATTAAAAGTGGGAAAGATTCCCCTTGGGGACCCTTTCATATTTAATTCTCCCCCCACCCCTGCCGGGGAACCAGCATCAGTCAGGACAAGCCAGGGAGGAAGAGAGGACAATACATCTGATCTTGGGGCTTAGGGGACATATTACAACAATACTCTCTGTGGGGCGCCTGGGGGGGCTCAGTCGGTTAAGCGTCCAACTTCAGTTCAGGTCATGATCCCACAGTTCATGAGTTCCAGCCCTGCATCGGGCTCTGTGCTGACAGTTCGGAGCCTGGAGCCTGCTTTGGATTCTGTGTCTCCCTCTCTCTCTCTGCCCCTCCCCGGCTTGTGCTGGCTCTCTCTCTCTCAAAAATAAACATTTTTAAAACTTCTTAAATAATAATAATGTTCCCTGCAAAGACAGTTAAGCCAAAGTCTTCTGATATCACATCAGCTATGGTAGATGCACAATAAAATGGCTTTGTGTAAATGAAGGATGTCAGCAACTCTACCTTCTTCTGTCCTAATCAACTTAGAACACGCCTCCTAAAGAGGCTCAGAATCCAAAAAACATATGTTTCCTCATCTCTCCAAACCTCCGTCTAAGTTTTAATGCAGCCTCTGGTCACTGTGACGCGGGGGGGAGCTGACTTCCCATTCCTATCCCCACCTAATGGTAAGAGGTTCATTTCAAGGTCTGCACCAAGGATCCTAAATTTCGTAGGCAATGGGTGGATATTAGGGTAATTAGGAATAAAAATGAACTAGGCTCTAACATGCAACATATGCAATATGTATTTGGGAATATTACCTTTTTCTTCGATGCTTCTGACTTCTTTGACATGTTCTTCAACTTTTTATGCAAATGATTGAGGACCTGGAAAACACAGACTGATTAAACCGATTGCCTCCTGCCCACAATTCACCGTCTGATTGGCACTGATAATTCTCGACCTCCTGGCATGGGAATCACACTGCAAAGTCATTCACGGGGAAATTCCCTCAAGGTGGCAAAGTCTCACCGAACGTGAACCGCCAAACACGTCTGTTCCTCTAACATTCAGGAGCATCCAGGGGAAGTTTGTGCTCCTAGCATCTGTTTGCAGAGAGCCCTGCGTTGTGTGGCTCTGGGGTTTTGTCCAGAAAAACGCAGATATGCATGGATGCATCCTTACTGGTCTGCCTTTCACCTCAGATTTCCCCGAGCTTCCACGTTGTAACAATCGCTAGGCCCCTATTACATGTCAGATGCAATGCTAAATCCTAGATAAGTGGAAACACTAGAAGTCTCCTTCCAGTGAACCGTCCAATGCAGGAAGCCAGCAAGTGAGCAAATCACGATGATATCAGCAGAGAATTCTTCCGTGCAGGCCATGTTTGCCGCAACTTATTCCTTCTGTTTTCCTGTTGTGGGCTCCTTAAAGCAAATTACCACCCATCCAATCTCCTTACGTTCTTTATTCTAATTCTACCCACCTCGCCATGCTTTTAGAAAACTCACATTTGGGGAATTCAGCTTCTCGGGGGATTTATAGACTACTTAGCAAGGTTTTACAATTAACATCCCTGTCAGAGGATCTCCTGACAGACACTGGCTTCGTTCATTAGAGAAACTATTTTTGTCTCCTCGTGTCGACGTAATAGTCGGGAGAAGTGACGCGAAACGTTTGGGTTATGTGTAGGAATTTGCAGTGTAAGCTTGCTCTCACACACCTGAGCCAAGCCTGCAGATTCATACTTGAGTTGAGTTTTATATCCCATCTGAGTGACATCTAAGGAAAATTAGCCTCTGGATGACTCAGGGCTTGGACTTCTCCATCATTTCCCAGATGAGTCTCTGAGAGAACTAGAAACCACATTCCAGACATTTTCTGGCTTCCCTCTGGCACCTCGGCCTGGAAATAATGCAATCCATTTGGAACACTGCACAAGCCTGCAGCACTCAGCTGGATGTGGCACTTCTGGAATGATCAGTTATACCCTAAATTAAGAAACTACAGGATTTCTTTACCAACTCCGTGGGCTCCACGCACGTTAAGCAGACATCTTTGGGGTTTGAACTTCTGACTCCAAATTCGCAGCCCTACTGAGCTACTTCTCTTCCAACAGTGGGGTGTCATCACCTCCAACGTGACAAGTCTTACAGTGACATGCAGGATCGCTTCCGATATGTTGACAGTGGCTGAGTTAACTGTTCTGCCAACAGAACCTGGGGTCCCAGAAACGGAATGTAAGAGAAAAACAGAAGAAGAACTTTTGTGAGATCTTTCCTGGAAAGGACGGGCCTAGTGAGTTTCCTTGCTGGCAGCCTTCCCAGCAAGAGACCACGGGAGGACACTGGTCATGGAGGACGAGGGACAAGAAGAGCGAACAGAGGACAGGTGGCAAAACAAAATCCTCCTGGAGAGGAGGCCGAACAGAAAAGTCAAGGGTTATCTGCTTCCTGATGCTGCCCAAGGGTCTACTGACTCCTTCAGTAAACTCGGTCGGATCACACCTCAGCGACTTCAAGACTCCCGTGGGATGTTGAGTGGTCATGGAGAAAACACTCAAGTATAGTTTTCTTCAGTAGCTGTATTTCCGTCCATGGACCCACACTATGAGCATATATTGGTCTATTATAATGCATATAGTGACATACATTTGATGAGGTCGTCATCAAAGGTATCATGATGGGTCATAATGGCATTTCTTTAAAAGACGATGGCAGCATGGTGGCATCACTCCATTGTTCTATACGCTTAGGAGCGTGTGTAGGAAGGCGCGCGTTCAAACCTGAGCCAAGGTCATCCCGGGCGGCATATGTCTCTGGGGACGTGGCAGAACCCGGCAGGTGGGCATGTGAAGAGTTTGCCCTCGTGTCAGATGGTGGAGGGCCCCAGACAAGAACTCCCTCTAAGGCAAGACGGGGAGGGCCACCCCTGTGCAAGAGGGAGGACGGCAGGCACAGTCCAGCCCGGGCCTTCTATGTGTTTCTCGGGGACTGTCCGACACAAACTGTTCTACCAAAGCCATAAGGTTTGGGGAGTAGAAGGCAACACTGGAATGCAACTCCCTTGTTGAGTTGAAAGAAGAAGAAGAAGAAGAAGAAGAAGAAGAAGAAGAAGGAGAAGAAGAAGAAGAAGAAGGGAAAAAAATGTCATTCTTGGCCACTTGTGATTTTTCATGGTGGCCATTGGTCCAGGGCCTTAGAGAAACAGCCAGTCCCGATCCTAACATTCAAGAAGAAGAACCATTAGCTGGACAGTGTTCTCTAACAACGGGGCCAAAGAAAATCAGCTAGAAAGAAACAACCAAGGTCTTGTTTAAACCCTGGAGTGAATCTGCAAATATCAGCTTGAATTTGAGAGAAATTCCCAGTTACGCTTCAAAGCAAATGATTTCCCTATAAAAAAAAAAAAAAAGTATCCCAGTGATTACATATTTGTTGAATTGTTTTAAAGCTCTTTTGAAACTTTGCCCTTTTTTGAACTTTGCTCTTCTTTTTTTTTTTTTTTTTTTTTTAAATTTTTTTTTCAACGTTTATTTATTTTTGGGACAGAGAGAGACAGAGCATGAATGGGGGAGGGGCAGAGAGAGAGGGAGACACAGAATCGGAAACAGGCTCCAGGCTCTGAGCCATCAGCCCAGAGCCCGACGCGGGGCTCGAACTCACGGGCCGCGAGATCGTGACCTGGCTGAAGTCGGACGCTTAACCGACTGCGCCACCCAGGCGCCCCTTGAACTTTGCTCTTCTTGAAACTTTCCTTTCATAAATAAATAAACTTTCATAAATAAATAAACTTTGCTTTCATAAACTCTCAAACGACCGAAATGTAGCCTAATTTTTCCTAAAAATCTGCCTTGTCATTTCCATCGAGAAGACCTGTGGACTTTGGAGAAATGAAGGAAAAGTCTGCTTCAGCCTACTTTAGGTGATTATGAGCCTATCACTGAATATTCTAAGGACACTTCTAGCCCCGAGCTTCCTCCTGCCAAGGCCCTCCCTCAGGGACCGGTGGCTCTGCATTAAAACCCTTCCTGAACCGTTCACCGGCTTCACAATCTGGGTCAGTTGCCTTCCTCCCCCAAAACCCTTTTCTCAGATAGCTCCCACCCCCACGGTTGTGCAGACTGAGTGAGACAGTGCACACAGTGGATCGCTGTGCTGGTACAACCACCTGCTTTTTTGTTTTGTTTTGGTTTTGTTTGGTTTTGTTTTGTTTGTTTTGTTTTTGTTTTGTTTTGTTTTGGTTGTTTGTTGGGTTTGGGGTTTTTGTGTATTTTTTATGAGGTTTTTTTGTTTGTCTGTTGTTGTGGTTGTTGTTGTTTTTGCATTTACAAAAGAGCTAAGCTACAGCTAGCTTCCAAAAGTTCTATCCTGTCCTATCTCTTCGGTATATCTTTATATGTAACCCTTTGAGGCAGGCCATTCTTCCAGACAATATCCCAGACTATGACCATTCAAGTAGACATGACTCTACCTACAGAATATGGGACAGGAGAAAACAAAGACCAGGGGGCTGTAGTAAACATTTTTGCTGGAATAAAAGAAATTATTGCTCTCTGTCATCTGGTTACTCCTGGCCCTACAGTCACAGCCTTATCAGAAACCGAATCAGAGACACAAGATGAAATAAATCAGACACAAGATGAAAATAAAATGGTAGGAATTTCAAATTTTGGCTACAAAGCTGTTTTCCTAGTGGTAATAATACTCCCACAGTACATCAGAGACCTGGATTTTACCCCCACGAATGACTGTCATGTGATTAAGCAGATACTCTTACTCAAACACAAACGAGTTTATCAAAAAAGCTGAAGACTTTTGGTAGGTAAGACCTCTTCAAGTCCCGGTGTGGGTTTGCTGAGCTCCAAGGAGCAGAGGACAGAGGGAGGGGGGAACTGGGCCACAGAGGGAGGGGGGCGCTGGGCCACAGAGGGAGGGGGGCGCTGGGCCACAGAGGGAGGGGGGCGCTGGGCCACAGAGGGAGGGGGGAGCTGGGCCACAGAGGGAGGGGGGAGCTGGGCCACAGAGGGAGGGGGGAGCTGGGCCACAGAGGGAGGGGGGCGCTGGGCCACAGAGGGAGGGGGGAGCTGGGCCACAGAGGGAGGAAGAGCTGGGCCACCTGCGTAGTAATGCATCTCTTGAGGACAGTTAGGGATTCAGGCCTGAATCACCTAATATTGTCTACACAACCCTTCTAATTGGAAACCCACCCAGTCCTGACTAGGGTCAAGATTCTGTGAAGAAATATTCTCTTAGCACCTGGCTTATAAAGCTTAAACTTGGGGTAAAATAAAATCCGAAACACCGTCTCCAGGAGCAAGGCTTCACAGAGTGGGAAGGGGACCAGGGCCACCACGCAGGGCGTCCCAGCAGAGCGCTGGGGAGGGAACATGGGGCCGCGCTCCTGCCGGGGGCGCTCAGAACCGATCCGCACTCCGGCCGCGGAGATTTCATCCTGGAGACTGGGTCTGAGTGCCTAAAACTGAGCCCGATTCCTCTTCTGAGAGGTGGGCGTTGACCGCTCGGCTGCCCGCTGCAGCAAAGACAAATTCGGGGTCAAGGGCTGCGGTGGCAGCAGGCCGAGGGGAGGCGGGACCTCTGGAAGTCTCACACTTTGTTCTGCGTCTCCCGGACTCCAAGTAACTTTCTCGCGCACCACCAGACCGGCGAGGGCAAAGTGCATTGGGGACCGTTCTCAACCCGAACCGCCCAAGACAGCGAGGTCCAAGGGGCTCCCAGAGGGGCACGGGGACCCAGAAGCTACTCCCAGGCCAGGGTAGCTGGCCGCCCGCGCCCCGCGCCCCGCGCCCCGCGCCCCGCGCCCCGCGCCCCGCGCCCCGCGCGCGCACCTTGGCGTAGCAGAAGCAAATGAGCAGAAGCGGCAGCAGGTAGCCGAAGACGAAGGTGCACACCACGTAGGCCTTCTTGTGGCGCTGGTTGGGCCACTGCTCCCAGCAGAAGGTCTGGTTGCTGACTTCCCAGTGGAAGAGGCGCTGGTGGTAGGCCACGGGCGAGGCCATGGCGATGGACAGCGCCCAGATGAAGCCCACGCCCAGCAGCGCGTTGCGGGACACCCGCAGGGAGGAGGAGCGCCGGGAGTGCACGATGGCCACGTAGCGGTCCACGGACATCGCGGCCAGCGTGAAGATGCTGACTAGCATGGAGACGGTGAAGAAGTAGTGGATGAACTTGCAGACGAAGGCGCCCAGCACCCAGGAGGGCAGCGCGTAGACCGTGGCCTGGAAGGGGACGCAGAAGAGCAGGTAGGCTAGGTCGGCGATGCTCAGGTTGAGGATGAACAGGTTGGTGGTGCTGCGCGGCCGGCCAGGCTTGCTGCGCGCCAGCACGGTGATCACCAGGCTGTTGCCCAGCACGCCGAGCGCGAAGATCAGGCCGAACAGCACCAGGGTGACGACGTTCTCGACGCCGATGCCGAAGAGCGGCCTGGGCTCCGGGGCTGGGGGCTCGGGGCCGCTCGCGTTCCCGTCGCTGAGGTTCCCGGCTGCCGGCTCCATGGCCCGCGCGGGGCGCCCGGGCGCGCTGGCGACGGCGCCTGCTGGGGAAGAAGGCTCCGAGGACGGCCGGGGGTCCCGGCCCCGAGCACGCAGGGCGCGCGGGTTCCCGAGCCCGAGGCCCCGGCGGCTGCGCCTACTGGGACCGTCTCTGTGCCGGGAGCCCCGCTCTGGACCCTCCCGGGCGGGGGTCCCTCTACGCGGCACCCGCCCCCCCCCCCTCCCCGCCCCGAGCCGGGGAGGAGGGACGCGCCAGGGCAGCCGCACCGAGAGACCCCTCCGGCGCCTTACCGGGTCCTGGTTCCTGGCCGGCTGCCTCGTTCCGGGAGCGGCTTCGGGCTGCACCTGTTGCTACGAGCCGCTCCCTTCCCGCGTCGCTCCGAGCACGGCCGGCGCACCGCGCTGTCGGTGGAGACGGCTGCCCGCGCCCCCACGCCGGCGGCGCCGCGTCTCCCCTCCCAGCTTTTGCAGGGATTCCAGGCGATCGACAGGGCGAGCGCTTTCCCGAGGGTTCGCAGGGGAAGACGGGGGGGCGGGGGGTGCTCCGGGGCCTCCGTTGTGCACCCGAGACGTAGGAAACACAGCGCCCTGAGACCGCGCCCCTGGGGGCCTCTCCGCTCCCCCCGGAGGTCACAGCGCGCGCAGAGACGGGACGGGTCCTACCGGATGGGTCGCCGCCCACCTCGTCGCCCGGACTGGGGCGCGCGCGCTCGCCTGTGCGAGGTGCGGACCTGCGTGCGGCCCGGGAGGGCGGCAGCTGCGGGGAGCCGCACCCCCGCGGCCCAGGGGAGCCGAGCGGGCTGCCGCGGGGCGGGGAGGCGGCCGGGGCGCAGCCCGCTCCTCTCTCCCCCTCCCGGGGTGGCTGTCAGCGGGAGCGCTCCCGCCCCGGGAATGGGCGCTGCAACCCGAGTTTTGTCACATCCCTACTCCCGCCCCCACCCTTCCCACCGCTAGGGAGGAAACAAGCAGGGGAAAAAGGAAACGCCTCTGAGTTTTCTTTACAAACGTGCCCGGAATTCACGGTGTCGTGTTCCCACCATCCACCTTTAGGTCAGTTTTGCCCTACGTTTCTCATGGGAGTGGCACAAACACAGGCAGCGACGAGACGTGTTTAGGAGGTGGAAAGCGCGCGCCTGGTGTTGCATCCCTCTTGTGAACCGTGGCTACACCAGAAGCTGAGCGAGCTAGTGGTGAGTAAGCATTATCCTTGTGTGTAATCTTGCGGGTTCCCAACTGGAGAGCTGAGCCGAACCCATGTGTTTGCAGCCTTGACAGGATGCGTCTGTATTCACCTCCAAGATGACCCCATGTTTGCAGCGCTCCCCAAATAATGACTGAGTGTCCCTTATGTGCCAGACGCAGCCAGGTCACACAAAGCTGAGCGGGGTGCACCGTATCCTGAGGATGTGAGACAAAGAATCCACAGGGGCCCCGGCAAGGGCCCACGGGTGGGGGAGGCAGGGGAGGGGGTTGGGGGCTCGCCCCATGGCATTTGCCTTTCTGCCTCCCCTGTTCCCTTCTGCCTCATTTCCAGGAAGATTTTGATGCAGTTCATTGACTGACCGTGTGCGGAGTACTTCACCTATTTCTCTTAATGTCCACACACATCTCCCTGAGGCCGAAATTGAGTTTAAGGAACTTGTTTCGCAGAGTATCTTCCTAAATCAAGAAGGGCCTCACCTTCCCTAGAAGGTGCCTCCAAGCCTTGTCGGTCAGTATTGCTTTTCTTCCCAAAGGGCTCTCTGACCTCCACGTTCATGGATCTTGTGCTGGAAGTCATTTATCATCAGATATGGGAAACAGGGGTTTTTAATTATTATTGTGAACCATTTTCAACATGGAACAGATGTGATGAAATTATGTTAACTACCCGCGTGTCCATCATCCGGCTTAGAATAAAAAAAAATTATCAATAGAGTTGGAGGCACTTTTGTGTACTTTGCAAATCACAACCTCCATCACTGCCCTCCCACCTCCAGGTAACCTAATGCCTTGTCTTTTCATCATTTACTGACGTATTTATGGCATCTGCATATGTTCTTATATAATATGCTGTGAGTTTCTACTTTATTTTAATGTTATATGGTCGGTATGGTAATACTTGTCCCTTAAAGTGTAAATTGTCCTGTATTGTGGTAGGTACACCAACAGGCTTTGCTATTTATTGGTCTTCTGTATTTTTTGCAATCTTCCTATGTCCTGTGATTTAGGGGGTATCTCTTAGAAGGAGCACATCACTAGATTATTTTAAAATACAATTTGACAATCTCTATTTTTTTAACTGGTGAGTTTAGTCTGTTTACATTTATTGTTATTACTCATCTGTGTGAACTTACTTTTATTTATTTTTATTTTTTAATGTTTATTTATTTATTTTGAGAAAGACAGAGATAGAGACAGAGCAAGCAGGGTAGGGGCAGAGAGAGAGAGGGAGACAGAGAATCCCAAGCAGGCTCTACACCGACAGCTCAGAGCCCGATGCGGGGCTCGAACTCACAAACTGTGAGATCATGACTTGAGTCGAAACCAAGAGTCAGACACTTAACCGACTGAGCTGCCTGGGCGCCTGGACGTGGACTTATTTTAACATTTTATTTTATACTTTCTTCTGTTTTCTGTTTCCATGCTGCTGCTACTCTCCCTCGTTTTGACATTGTTTGGATTTTGCATTTTCACCCGGTTTTTCCCCACCTCAAAATGGGAAAAGGGAAGGAATATGATCCATTCTTACTCTTTTACTGGTTACCCTTGAGTACCTGCTACATGCTAGGAACTATTTTAGGTCCTGGAGATCTAGCAGTGAACAAAGCTGAGCCCCTTCCTCCATGGATTTTGTGTCTTATTTTGGAGACAAGACACTTAAACAGAAACAAAACCATAATATGCCGTATGGTAAATACTATGAAGGAGAAGAAAACGGGATGAAGGAAAGAGAGTGGTTGGAGGGTCGCGTCATAGAGAGTAATCAGGAGGTAGGTCTGGGAGAAGCTGACTTGTGAGCGGGAACCAGGAGACAGGGAAGCAGAAAGCCTTTGTCTCAGCCAGCGCAGGATGCTGTAAGGAAATGCTGTAGACCAGGTAACCCATAAACAACGGACATTTATTTCCGAGCTGTGAGGGCCGCGGTCCATGAGCAAGGCCAGACTTGGAGGGCCTGCGTTTTGTTTCACAGCTAGGACCTTCTCGCTGTGTCCTCGGGGCAGAATGGGATCAGTTACAAGGGCACCGATCCCATCCGTGGGGCTCCCCCTCGTGACCTGATCGTCCCCCAAAGGCCCACCTCCTAATGCCATGACGTTGGGGCTAGCTTTCAATATGGGACTTTGGGGGGGACACCAGCAGCTTGTGAATACCAAGCATAGAACATTCTAGCGAGAAAGACCGGCCTTCGGGCAATAAGACGCTCGTCCTGTTTGAGGACCGAGGAGGCCTGCGTTGCTAGGGTGTCGCTCTCTGGGGAGATTTGTGGGCTGTGAGGTCAGAAGAGATTGGGTGGGGCAAGTGGGGTTGGTGCTCCTGGTGCTGGGAGAGCGAGGACAGAAGGTTGGTTTTATTCAGAGCCAGATGGAAACCACCGGGGCGTGTCAACCTGTAGAAGGCTTCCAATGCCCTCCGGAACAGGCGGTAAGAACAATAAAGGAAGGAGAAGGAAGACCAGGAAGAAGGCTTCCAGGGATCTAGACAGCAGAGAATACCGGGATGGCATGAGGACAGGAGAGAGGCCGA
Organism: Prionailurus viverrinus; assembly: GCF_022837055.1. Taxonomy (NCBI): domain Eukaryota; kingdom Metazoa; phylum Chordata; class Mammalia; order Carnivora; family Felidae; genus Prionailurus; species Prionailurus viverrinus. Next base: position 93,635,552 of record NC_062572.1, on the reverse strand, counting down.
GAAGGATGATGCCCCCAGGTTTTAAAAAAAATTTTTTTTTACATTTCTTTATTGTTGAGAAACAGAGTGAGACAAAGCGTGAGCGGGGGAGGGGCAGAGAGAGAAGGAGACACAGAATCCGAAGCAGGCTCCAGGCTCCGAGCCGTCAGCCCAGAGCCCGACACGGGGCTCGAACCCGCGAACCGCGAGATCGTGACCCGAGCCGAAGTCGGACGCTCAACCGACTGAGCCGCCCAGGCGCCCTGTTCAAATATTCTAAGCCCGCTGAGGTTATCTTCTGCACATCCTAACATCGGAGCTCCTGTTCACGATGTTCACGGAGCCCTTTTCTGGTGGCTTGTGGCCCGCGGTGGTTGCTGTCCTCTGGTCTTGTCCTTTAGATTTCCATGCGGCCGGGACATGCCTATGGGAATCTCCTGACCCCTGTGTTAAGAGTACATTCTTACCGAAGGATTTTCTTTTGCTTCTGCCACTCGCCCCCGTGGCTCCGTCAGCTCAGAGCTCTTCAGGTGAATTTCCCAGCTCGATGCATCTCAGGACACGCGAATGCGAATTCAGACCGCAAAGTTTATTTGAGGCAGGCGAGGTGGCATAAATTCTCCGAGGGGCCTTTTTCTCCGCCCAGTTCTGGAGCAGGCACGGCGGTTCCTAGACGCTCACCCCCAGCCCCCTGCTGCCCTCTCTGCTGGACGATGACCCTACCCTGCCGTGACTACGTGGCCGTCTGTGCTCACTCCCGCCGCCGAGACGAGTGCACCCGGGGACGCCGTGGCGTTGCACGGCGTTAGCACAGGCGGCCCACCGGGGACAGGGTCTCCTTCTTGAGGCTGTCTCCTGGGCAGGAGGGTTCGACGGCTGCCTCTCTGGCTGCAGGGCTCCTGGTGGTGTGTTGCAAGGGTTCCGGTGTCCGTTCCTCGTCTTGTGTGGCTCCGAGACCCCGGCTAACCTAATGGAAATTAAATGCTAACCGCGCACACATGCAGGTTTTCGGCAAAGGCTCAGCTCCCGTGTCCAGGCTCACGTAAGACAGCACTCCTCAGCCCCACAGGGCACAGCCACATGCTGTGTTAATTCCAGTTACATATGAGAGGAGGAGACGTCTGAGTTGCCGGGCCGCACAGGGGGACGCCTGTACGTGGCGAGGGGGTCCTCTCCCCCGCTGGGGTGACGGTGGCGGGCAGCTGCTGCGGGGCCGGCCACAGACGGGAGCCGGCCAGATGCTGAGTCACAGATGGGGACAGCCCCCGGGTGCGGCAACACCGTTCGTAGAGCTGAGGTACCTCCCTTTCATGGGCCAAATCCCCGTGGGGTTAGGGACCGGTTTCTTTCATTACTGGGATCCCACTGACATGTGACATGATCTTAGTTGCAGGTGTACAACGTGACGACTGGACACGTGTGACGGGATCGCTTGTCGGCCGCAGCAAAGCACAGCCTGTCCCTAGCGGTTGCCCAAAATCCTGGTTACTGAATTGGGCCGCGTCCTCCTGGCTGTCCATCCACCACTGCGATATTCTCCTGCTTTATTTTTGGACCCTAGGCATTTCCCTGTTTCTTGAAAGCTTCTTTATGGGCTCAAGTTGCTTAAAAAAAAAAAAAACAAAACCCGGTAAGGCTTTTCAGTATGGAGTCCATAATAGCGATGGAAAATTATCTCCAAAATGAGATTTTAAAAAGCAGACTTTAATGCCATAGGTGTAATAAATATATCGGCAGAGAGAAAATTATAAAAATGTCCCTGAAGAAAGAACGTGAAAAGTTCCATGGGAACACGAAGAAACAAAGTTCCCATATCCAGGTACCTACTCTTATATCTTCCTCTATTTGGGGGCAGGCGGTGAGGTCTAGAAATCAAGGTGAGGGGCACCCAGGGGGCTCGGTTGGTTAAGCATCTGACTCTTGATTTCGGCTCGGGTCATGATCTCATGGTTCATGAGTTCAAGCCCTGAGTCAGGCTCTGTGCTGACAGTGCGGAGCCTGCTTGGGATTCTCTCTCTCTCTCTCTCTCTGTCTCTCACTCTCTCCCTCCCTGCTCGTGCTTTCTCTCTCTCAAAATAAATAAACATCTTTTCAAAAGATGCGTTTTCACAGGTTTTTCACTGTTTTGTCCTGTGTCATCGAAGGCCAATCTGAAAATACATGGGGTTTGGATTTAGGAGCAGTAGACAGAATTATCGCCAGGGTCTGTGAAGCAGGACGTGAGGGCAGGTATGTGAAGGTGGCTCTCGGCTCTGCAGAGGCTGTGGGACCACCGTCCTGCACCCCCGCTGGTTTCCCGCTGGTTTCCCACCAGCCGGCCGCCCGGCCCCACACAGGCAGTCAATCCACCGCTCGGCCCGTGCGCCCAGCATCCCGGCCTTCCCGCGACACACGGTGTTTCTTCGTCACTGTGTGCCTTCGTCCATCTCTCTGAACATCGTTCCCCTTCTGTCACACTGGGGAAATTCTCGCTTGTTGTTCACGCCCTGGGGACCACGCTCCTCCTCTCTGGGCCCTTGTTGGCCTTCCCTGTTCGGGCGGGTCGCCCCTCCTGCCAGAATCACAGAAACCCTGCCTGGTGGCTCTCTCCAGTCACTCAACACGATGCGTGGTAATTTTGTGAGTCGAAGGCAAGCATTTCCTGGGCTAAAAACCCCCGAGTCTCCTCTGGGTAAATATTCAGGTCAGTTCCGGACTATTCCCTCTCTCCTCCCGGCGTTACTCTCAGCTTCTGGAAGGTTCCACACCCTGCATGCTGAGCGGCAGCTGCTGTCCCCCTCTGGCCACTGCGGAAGGCTGTCACTGCCCTCCTGTGCCCTGGGCACCGTTTCTGCTCACCCCGTGGGCCTCCCCAGGATGGCTTCCGTCTGTTCACGTCAGCATCCCCGTGCAGAGGCTGCGAGCCGCCCTGGGAAACCTTCCCTGTCCTCCCTCCCCAGACCCAGGAGGGCGTGCCTTGCTCTCCTTGATCTCCCCCTGCAAGAGCCAGAAAGACTTTCCTCTGGGGTTCTGAGAGAACAGAGGCTGGTCCCAGGCCTATCTGCTCCTGAGCCCCAGCCCAGCCCCTTGCGGGCTCTCAGCGGGACCAGTTCCCACAGTGGTTTCCTTAATCTTTGTACTGCTGGCCATATTTGGGATCTGCCTGGGCCAGTGTGGGCGTATGGGGGTAACATTCCCTAGTGTGAATATACTGGGACCCCATCACGTAGGGCCTTCCTGACATGAGTACATGTTTGTCTGCCCAGCATCCCTGGCACCTGCTGGAGACACTGTCTTCACCGTTCTGCAGTAATCTTCATTGACCCCCCAATGTCCTCACCCTGCTCGAGAATGAGCATCTGTCCATGGACCTATATAAGGTGACAACTGCCTTTCTTGCCATGTGAAGTGAACCCCTCGAGACCACAGGTAATGTGGAGGAACACCAAGCCCAGGGATGGAGAGGAGCTCGGACCACATCTCTACAGCTGCTGGATCCAGCCATGCCTGAAGACTTATCAGTCGTATGAGATAACACACTCCTTTTTTTAAAGTAAATGAGTTCAGTTTCTGCAACTGGAAAAGGCTGAATATAGTGCTGCTTCGAAAGATGTATATAATACCCCTTAGCTGTTTAGATATTTAGGCTCCATTTGAAAACTGAGATATATACAGACGTGAAGAAAATATGAAAGATGGTGTAAATTTAGTGGATAGATACTTGAAACTAGTTATTTTGGTCTGTTCTCCAGATTAAAGTTTTCCATTACTTAACTTTTTTATCTCCTTATTTCTCTTTACTCACTTTTAAAGGAATCATTATATTTACGCTCAACATCTCTAAGAAAATACGGTTCAAAGACTAGTGAGGGCCACATCACGTTTCGTTTAAGAAATCAACTACTTGCAAAGAATTTTTCTGCCCGTAATACACTTGTTCGTCCCCTCCATTCATTCCTTCGCTGCAGGAAATCAGGTAGACCATCACAGTCCTGCACAGGATTTCTGTCTGTGCAGTATTTTCCTAAAGAAACATTCCTCGCTGAATTGGAATAAATATACAAAACCCTGTGCCGGTCATTCGTTTACAGGCTGACGAAGTTGCAAAGGTTGCTTCGCGCTCAGTAGAAGCTGCACCTGTCTGCCTCCCGTGAAATGCGAGCCAGAGAGCTGGACGCGGCATGGACATCACGGATGAGAGGGGCCTGGGCCCTGGGCCGGCTGCACATGTGTGTCCCCTGACGCAGAGAATACGTCACTCAGGAATCAGGACATCCTCCGACTCCCCCTCAAAACCGAGCAAGACGGCGTCACCATGATTGACCCCCTGGGAGCACGTGCGCAGCCGGCTCCCAACTTGCGAGTGCATCCGGGTCACTGCGGCCACACCCCTGGTCACCCGCTATGACGCCCGTTCTCTGGCCAGTCACGCTGAGCGAATGGCCTGTCTTCCTACTTGTGTGACTCTGTAGGTATCTTTGTGACACTTGCCCGTGTTCTGTCTGCACAACACGTTTGCCTTCTTTATTTTCCTCTGAGTTCCGGCACCTAAGGGGTGTCAGTCATGTCGTCTGTGTGATTTCATTCACAATTTCCTCCCTTACTCCCTCAATTCCATCCTAAGCTTTGCATTAAAACAACTGAGGAAATGCCGTCCTTCACGTCGGGAAACGCAGGCCAGTCAAGCACGAGCAGAAGCCTCCCTCTCCCACCTGGATTCCCCCACATTTCTCAGCTGGAGAGCTGAACTCCTAACCCTTCCAGGGTCCGGGCTGCGGGTGGCTCCTGTCTGCCCACCACTGCTGACTGGCCCACCGAGGCCCGTATTGGGGGTCCTGTGCGGCCACAGTGTCCGAGGAGACCCGAGACAGGGAGTAGACGGGGCAGGACGTGAGGACACCTCTGAACCCGGCCCGGGCACACCCACACCAGCAGGTGCACAAGCCTGGAGAGATCACGTCGCCGTGAGCCTTGACCTCCTCACCCAAGGAGGAAACCACCCCTTCAGGGTTGAGTTTCCTTGAAATCATCTGTCTGTCGCTATGTCACCCAGCCCACCTGAATGTTTAATGCGTGTATAAAACTATGTAAATAGTGAAATGTACGAACTACATACAGAGTTCCCTATCTTCCCATTTGTTTTCCGTGAGGAGAGAACAAATGCTACTTACGGAAAGTGATGTGCAATGTAGGATTTAGCACAATGACATAAGTAGCAAAACTCTTTCTATATTTTTAGAAACTTACAGAATGACAGAGCTGGGGAAACTTAATAAGCTCCCCCTTCCGTTCTCCCTGTCCTGCTTTAGTCTCTCTAACACGCGCATCCACACATGCACACTCACGGGCAGGGGAGGGACCAGCCAGAAAGGTGTGATCTCCACGTGTCTACGCATACAAGCTTATCATAGAATATCAGCCTCAGAGTACAGACACTCTCTTGTATCCCTATTCTCTTATTTTCATCTGCAACTTGACGAAAGAACCACTGTCCAAGTGATCGAGCTTGCTCTGAGCGATGGCAGAGAGCCAGGACGCCTTTCTGTCTCACAGTCAGCACGTGGGGAGTCACCTCCAGACTGAAGTTCTCAAAAACCCTTTCAGGAAAGTCTAAGCCCTAAAGAAAATCAGCCCAGCTCCGTAACAACAGCAAAATCACTGAGAAGTGTGTGTAATGACATAAAGGTTAAGTTGTCCTCAGTGTAAAGTCGTAGACGTTGGGGCTTTTCCCTCTTTGGTGACTAATCGAATGAGGCAACAGGGCAGCTCTGAGCGGAAAGGGGCCGGGGTCAGGGACCATCCACGTCTCTGGACACGGCCGTGCTGGAGAACAGCGGCGACACCCTGGTTGGGACAGACCCCCTGTCCTGTGGGATGGTTCAGGGTAACGATTTCTGGAGACACCCAAGCGTCAGTACTTGGCCAAACGCACAGAGCATGTTGTCACACGGACAGTCCCGCGGTGGAGACGCAGAGGGTCCACAAAGACTTAGCATGTTCTGATCACGTACACGGACACTCTCACACACACAGGGCCTTGCTGACCCTGTGCTCTCGTGATCGTTTGCTGGGTGGCTGAAGAAAAGCTTTCAAACAGCCCAAGTTGGGTTCATGTGCCTTGACCTTGTTTTCTTAAAGGACAGAGTGGATGTCAAGGATTATAGGGGACAGAAGCTACCAGGAAATGGTTTTCTGGCAAGAAGTTTGGGTTGGGAAGTTTATGGACAGCCATCTGTTTAGTTAGGGAAACTTGTTCCCATCTGTTGTTCCTCTGTATAAATGTTTACTTAGGACAGTTGAGTGTTGCGAATGAGTCCAACTCTGGTCTCACAGAGAGACTCCGCGACCCTTCTCAGGAGTTAAGGCTGGGGGCTTCAGAGAAATGGGGTCTGGGGTGGAAGGGGAACCAGGAAGGGTCGGCGGTCTCCTCTTCCATCTTGCCCCACGGAACCAGAGATCTCCTCCGCTTCCTGCGTTCCTGGCCCTGCCCTGGCCACAGCACCCGTGTCCACGGCTGCCTCGCCCCAGGCCTGGGCAGCGGGAAGGGGTGATGGGTGAACATCCCTGCATCGTGGCTCATATCTAAGCCCCAGATGAGCTGACTCACTTGCTCCGGGGCCCCACTCGCTGCCTCCTTCCTCAGTAGAACAGCAGTCACAGAAGTGACAGTAGCCGTCACACGTGGTGTTGTTGTGAAAAGCCAATGGACCGTAGGCGGGTCCAAGGTAGACCAAGAACAGTGCTTGCTTATCCTAAGTGCGGAAGGAATGCTCAGGTCTCAGGTTGCCTATCAGTTCATGCTCTAAATGTTGCATTTTGAGATACCCATCATCAGAGTAGTTATCACCTCTCACCCTATTTCCGACATAATCAGCTCTCGGTGTAACCGGCCGAGAGTAGCGACGACACCAAATCACAGAAGATTCAAAGATTTCTTACACGGCTTTCTCTAGAACACGCCAAGCTTTACTATCGCTGCAAATTCATGCACCTAGATTTATGTTAAAAGGGATTCCCATCCCCTAGACTGGTACCCCCTCAACAGGAGGAACAGCCTGGGAGCACGCACGGCCGCCAGGAGAAGGTGGGGCGAGCCCAGCCGTGTTCAGAGGCACCCGGAGTGGCGGGGACCGGCTGGCCTGGACGAAGACGGCGATGGAGTGGCCGTGCCCCCATCTTCTCAGTTTTGCGGCCTGGAGCCCTGGGTCTTTCTAGGAGCAAAGGGGACAGCTGGAAAAGCAGCTGAGGGACAGACAGGGGCCTGGGAACGAGCCCGGGGCACTGGCTATGCAGATTCACAAATGCACCAGATGCCACCGAGCTTCAAAACGGTTCACGTCGTCTCACGTGAATTTCAGCTCAAAATTTTTTTTATCTTTTTCTATGTTTATTTACTTAGTTTGAGAGATATGGGGAGAGAAAGCACAAGCAAGGGAGAAGGGGCAGAGAGAGAGAGTGAGAGAGAGAGAGTCCCAAGCAGGCTCCGCGCCGTCAGCGCAGAGCCTGACGCGGGGCTCAAACTCGGGAACCGTGAGATCACGACCCGAGCCAAAACCAAGAGCTGGACCTTTAACTGACTGAGCCACCCAGGCACCCCTCAGCCCAATTTTTTTTTTCTGTAATAATTGCCAGTTTTATTCCTCTGGCTAAGAGATCCAGAGGTGGTGTGAGGTTTACATCTTTCTTTTAGTTATTCCATCAAGAATTCAGGTGCCCCCATTGCTCTTATGAGCCGGTTGCAAATTATTTGACTCTTCCTTATAAAACTTGAGTTCTTTGTGTGTGTGTGACATGTGTTCATGAAAAAATACAACGTACCCACGCCAAAAGTATATAAACAAATGCAGGATCCCGGGTCTCCGTCTTTATTACGGGTTATGATGGTGAGCCTCGGTTTCCTGTCGCAGAAAGGAAAGCGGCCTGACCTTGCAGAATATGGCCCAGATCTGTGCCCACCGACTGTCGTCCGCTCTGGGAGGATGTGACTTCTCATGTCCCCCTGTCTTCAGAATGTGTTTTATCTGTCATTCTCACTGGGAAAGGGGTAGTTTCGTGGCAAAGACTTAACAGTGCGTCAGCAGCAAGTGGCTGTCTGTGGCCACACTTCACCTTCGCCACTGACCCGCAGGATCCCCAAGGGGGGACGCTGTGGGGGGAGGGGGGAACAAGAGCTGCCCGGACCCTCCAGGCCGCCTCGGAGCCCAGGTGCCTCCTCCCCCTTCTGTGCCACCACCAGCTGTCACTCAGGGCACGTCGAACGTGTCTCATCCCACCCGCCCAATTCCATTACTGACACGGTTTATCAGCTCACGCCCTTTTGTGCCTCTCCAACTTCAAAGGCATCCTCTGAGGACGGGCACCTGCTTGGGGAAGTGGCCCTCCGTCACTGCCCTCTCTGTGCCTGGCAACAGCTCGCGGCTCCGAGGGGCGGGTCACAGCACCCAGAGGGACCGCACCTGTCGGGGACCCCCATCTCTAGGCCGCTTTTAAGTATGAGGAAAACGAAGGGCCACCTTCCCCACGCCAGCGTCCGTGCACGGAATCGTCAGCACGCACGGTTACCTCTTTGAACACATTGTGGACATTCCTTCTTTACAACCAACGTTTGTATCTTCCTTCCTGATTCTGCTGGTATTGCCTCTGCGTTTGTGGTTTATTTAAGTTCCAAACTCAATAAAAAAAATCAAGAGGCAGTTAGGCCGAAGCGTTTACATCTTAACAAGGCTATGATTTGAGTGAAATGTGTTGAATAGCAAATCCTGGGGAGTGAAACACAGGCAAAGGGCCTATGACAGCGCTGAATATTTATGTCACTGAAAACATGTTTTCTTGGATCTAAATAAACCACACTTAAGAATGTACGAAAAATCTCCGAGTAAATACTTAGGAGATTTTACAAACCGCTGCAGTTTAGTAAAAAAAAGATTATGAATCATGGAACCAGAAGAATCCAGGTTAGGCTTCATTTGGTCACATTGTGACCCTATAACTTTGAGCTAGTCAATTCATAGAAACATGAAATGATAGGCACGATAAATGATCATTTTAACCCTTTATATATCTTATCTGCATTATCCTATGAATCTTCAAAACCGTTTTATGAAGCCTTCTCCTCTTCAGGTAGCAAAAAATCTTCCTAACTCCTGTTTCTCTGTCTATAAAATGGCGTTAGTAACAACGGAAACCACCAGCCTGTACGTAAGAGACTTACCCCAGAGCTGGTCAGAACGCCTGTGTAATAATGCCTATAAAAATTAGCGATCAATCTTTCTGATAATTGTGGATAGATCGCATGTCCATGTGGGAATGTGGTCGGCAAGAACAAAGTCACTGCGTGTAACACAACGCCCATACGCTTGTTTGCACGAACACCTGTAGGAGACTTGAACGCAAACCCCAGCCATAGTGACTGATTCATTATCGACCCATATTAAGGATGTCGGCTTCAGACCTACGAGCTTTAAGTTCGTTGATGCTCTTTCCAAAACTCCGTCCTTCCCTAAGCCCCGCCCAGTATTTCACAGGGGGACAGGGTGACAGCATAAAGCAGATCTGAATGGCCAGAGCCTATTTAGGAGGACGTGGATGCTAATGACCCTGTGACGAGAACTGTCGACACGAATTCTGGGATGATGTCACTAGGGAGGGTGCTCTCCGGGCGCTGTCCGCCTATCGAGATGGGCTTTGCTCATCTGGAGAAAGTGCTGGTCACGGCATGTTCTCCAACTGGAAGGATGTAGGGGCGACAGCCAGCAAAGGAGAAACATCCAAGCCGGTGATGACAGCTGGGGATCGATGGTGACAAAATTTCTCCCGAATTGTGGAAGTACGGTCACCGTCCACCCACCCACCTTCTAGACATCTCCACGGACAAGGGTCAGCAAACCGAGGCTTCTGAAAACCATCTGTCTTTGAAAGACCCACGAGCTGCCCCCTAGTGTCGGAAACTGTTGGCATCTCCCTCCTTTCCGGTTGGAAAGTCAAGACTCCGATCCTCAGCACCTTCCGCCACTCGGGCCTGCCTGTCCGGTCAGGGCTTCCGGTAAATTAAGAAGCAGCTCCTCCCCTGCCCCCGACAAAGGTTACAAAGCCCTGCGAGAATTGTGATTGTCCCACGGTGTGGTTACGATTGAAAGCCACCCTGGCTTCCTGCCGGCTCCCAGTAGCTGTCCTCCCCCCTCCCAGATGCTGATGGCGGGCTGATGGCGGGTAGAGGGCACCAGTGGCTCAGAGGGCGTGTCCCTCCCACCTCTTTACCCCAGGGGGCTGCTTCCTTCCAGTGCCTGGCACCCAGCGTCTCCCATACTGTGGGCAGATCCCCAGTCCTGCTCACGAGGCACCCTGGTCCCTTTGTGTGTGCCCCACTGACCTTGTCCCCGGCCAGCTTCTGCTGCCACCATACGATACCACGAAAACATCGCAGCTTTCTGCAAGAGGTGCGTCTCTCTCCAAAGTCAGCTTGCTCTGGGGGCTCGGGCTGCCCACGTTCCCTGTCCGAGACCCGGGCGAGAGCACTGAGGGCCACTGTCCTCACTGCGGGGGTGACAGTCCCTCACTGCACAGTGAAGTCGCGCAGAGCTGACGTCTATCCAATCTGGGCATTCCGACCGGAGCGGACATGGAAAGAACGGCAGGGATGGGAGGTCTATGTGGAAGGACGTGGAAGGACGCCCCACGGCGGGCGGCGGAGAGCGCCTGCTATACAACGTGGCCAGCACCACGGCCCCTCTGCTCGTGAAAGACGGAGACGGGCAAGGGTGAGTGACCGAAGAGAGGCACCTGGAAGGCCGGCGCTGTTCTCGCGGGGACGTTGTCGCGGAGAGACGCCCACGAGACAGGATTCTAATCTGTCACAGATGCGTTCCTTCCCTGGTGTGGGGCTATCATTCTTTCTTGGGGTGTGCGCACCCTGTTTAAGGGTGGGAGAGACAGGAGAGAAAGATCACAGCCACGGGCGTGCCACCCTCTTGGAACACCAGGGAACCTGAACGCGCACGCGCACCCCGCCACGTGAGCGCTTGGACCCGTGAGCGTTACCATCGCGTGCACACCCGGCAGGAGCCTCCAGGAGCGATGGTGGGAAACGTCACCACACGTCAGCGTGATGACGGCGCGCAGCACAGCAGGAAAGGGCACGAACTTTGCATTAAGCGGAACTGGAACGCATCCCGGCTTGCTTTCCGTGTGGCCCAGGGCAACCGACTGGGTTTTTCTAGGCCTCGGTTAGTTAACCTGTAAAAAGGTCTCTTTTCACGATTACAGGAGACAACGCGTGTAGAACCCTTTGCGCCTAGCACGCGGTAACACTCAGAAGTTAGCAGCAGGCAAGATTCTCAGGAGCAGGTGCCGCGAAGCTCAGGCCGGAAGCAGCTGCCCCCCAGACGGAGCTCGCCAGCCAGTCAGGTGTGTGGATGCTGGCGCCATAAGGGGGCGCCACACGGGGCCGGAGGGTAAGGGTGGGGGTGGGGGTGGGGGTGGGGGGGAGGGTGGGGGGGAGGGGGCACCATTATGCGATCACTGCCTGGGCCGGAGGAACACAGAACCACCACGCACGGGTATCCCCACGGAGGACACACACCTGCAAACAAGTTCAACGTCATGACCGAAATAGAAGATCCTTGCTTCCAAAGAGAGGGACTGAAACCAGAACTTGCATGCATGTAAAAAGTCGTAAGTTTACCTAAGATTGTGTACAGCCAGACATACACCCCTAATTGAGGTCAGACAGATTCTGGCCAGATGCCACCTGATGACGTCAATGACCCGGAAAACAAGTGTATGTGGAGTCCTCGGCAAGCCCTTGAACTGTGCGTACAGGGTCGGTAGAAACTGAACTTCACCAAGGTAACCCTCAGATCAGACTTTCGCCAAGGTCATCGCCGAACGCGACCACGTCAGGTATTTCCTGTTTGTCGGCCCCAGCTGCTCACGCAAGATAAATTCTGGCATTAATCAGGAAGAGTCTGCACCATCGCTAAAACTTGCGGGAAGCAGCGGCTGGAAAGCCAGACCCCAGCCCAACATGGCCTGCACCACGCACGAGAAAGGACAGCCGCTGCCACGGCTCAAGTTTCCTGTCAAGCCAGAGAGGTTTCCTGGTTCTGAGAACGTGCGTGCCGTACAGTATCGCCCAGCAATTGTATTCTTTTTGTGTGAGGTCTTGATCGGTGTTAAAATGCAGCTTTTCTGGGACAGAGGGAGGGAGGGAGGGAGGGAGAGGGAGGAGAGGGAGGGGGAGGAGGGGGGACATAATTTCTTGAGAATACACAGGGATGAGAAAACAGCCGTATGAGAAAAAGGAGGAAGGAGGAAAGAGGAGGTAGAGAAAAAACATCATTAAAAACCCGAGAGAAGCGTAAGGGAGGGGGGCGGGGCGCGATTTCGGGGCAAATGACAGAGCCAGGAACTCCACACCACGTTCACCCACAAAAGTAACCAATAAGCTGACAAAAAACTGTCAGAATCAACTCTTTTGGAACTCTGGAGTCTAATCGAGGGTCTAAAGCAACCAGAGTTGGCTCCAGATGGAAAGCCGCCGGGTTTTGGCGAGAGAGCCCTGTGGTATTTTGCGGCCCCCGGTGCCAACCGGGCAGCCAGGAAGCCAGCTGGGGAGCCAGCGGGGGACTGGCCCTGAGGACCACGGTGGCCGCCGCAAGTGGCCGGTGCCACAGGAAGCGGCCCACGCCTTACTCCGGAGGACGGCGGTTTTGCATTTGCGATGTGTCTGGCTCCCTCGGCATCAGCTCCAGGGCCGTCGTGGCCTCCCCTGCCTTGGCGGTCCCCACGGCAGAGGGGGGTTCCAGGGTAGTGTGTACGGAGAGCACTGAAAGGCAAATGTGTTAGCCATTGCCACGTGGGGCGAAGGATAACACTGGACGCAAGCAAGAGGCACACTGAACGCCCTGAGACGGAAGATGCTGGAAAACAGATCCACGGGAGGAGCGAGGACTTTGAAGGTGTCCATGCATGTCAGGGCACACGCACGCCCGGGGCTGGGGGGGTGGCGCTCGGAAAAGAACGAGGGGACCCTGAGCTCTAGCCCCCGGCTGTGCCACAGCGAAGCACGGCTGACACGGAGCGGTGGCCAGCCCGGCTGCTCGGGGGAGGGCCGTCCAGCACAGACCCCATCTGTGAGGACTGGGACAGCCGTGTGGTTGCGGAAGTCGCGGTCCGAATACCCGCTGTCCGCCCGTTAACGAAGCACAGACGGCAGTGGCCAGATGCAGCCGAGAAGACGGGGTTTACCAAACTGCTGCAGAAGCCACTCGACAAACCAACGACGTCAGAAGTTGCACAGCCAACGGCGACAACAAATCCTGGAGAGGGGAGAATCTTATTTCCCCAGTCGCCTCATTACAGAAGTCAAACTGTCCAGTCTCCAGCAGATAATGACAAGACATGCAAAGAAACAAAAAGTATGGTCTATTCGCAGGAAAAAAGTAATGAATGGAAACCTCGACGGCCAAGACATTGGACTCACTAGAAAAAGACGTCACATCAGCTTCTTAATTATACCCAAGACTGAGAGGAAACAAGGAAGCCAAGGTCTCCCCAAGTAGAGATATCGATAACGCGAGGGAAGGCATAAAAATGAGCCACGGAGACAGGGTGGACCTGAAAAGTGCCACGACTCGAATAAAAAATTCTCTAGTGATGTACAAAGATATGAAGATTGAAAAGCAAAAATAAAGCTGCCTTTATTCACAGATGACATGATTGTCTGTATAGAAAACCCACACGCACCCAAGGATTTCACAGAAAATCTCCAGAGATAGTGAGCGTTTGGCCAGATCATAGAACGCAAGGCAAATGTACGAATATCCATCCTTGTCCTTTATATCGGAAGGGAACGATTAAGACTTTAAACTAAAAAAAAATAAAAGAAAATACCGTTTACATCAGCACTCGAACACTAACGAATGCAGGGCACCGGGGTGGCTCCGAGGGTTGAGTGTCGGACTTCGGCTCAGGTCATGATCTCTTGGCTTGTGAGTTCGAACCCCGCGTCGGGCTCTGTGACTTGGGCTCTGTTTGCAAATAGCGGGGCTTACAGAGAGCTGTCCCTGGGACAAAGAGCAGAGTGGGCAAAATGGATACAGAAAATGATTTAACGCTCGGGCAAAGTTCAGGTCCTAACAACAAGCTTTCTGGAAACGTGCCACAGCAAATCTACCGGCTGGGGCAGATGGCTCCTGTGCCACACTCCACCAGCCAATTTTTATTTCGTGTCCTCTGTGGGAAAGAGGTATTGAATGTACCCCCTCCCCCCCGGCCCCCGCCAGAGCTAGCCTGGTGCCTTGGATCCTGGAGACCCTTCATTCTAGAAGCAGATACCTCGCAGTTGTGCTAAGTGGTCTCAGAGCTTCCCACCTCTACTTGGCTGTTTCCTGAGCCCCCAGATATGCTAAGACCAAGTCACCCTAAAAGAAACTCTACCTTAAACCTGCCTCCCTTCGAGATGCCATCCAACTTCTCCTCCCCGCTGCGCGACTTCTCAGACTTTAATGTGAGCTGCACATCCTGTTTCCTTCGGCCATCAACCCATCAGAACCGTGCCCTGTTTCTCCATGGAAATAGGTGCCTGGATCCCCGATGACCTCCAGGAGCACAGACTCCGAATGTTGCCCGAGCAGTAAACAGATCTGTATTTGATAGTGCCATTGAAATATCAGTCCTCACACCCTCTGGGAGAGGTTAGACCGTGCTGTGCGTGTAGGGTGACGAGAAATGACGATTAATGACAAAACTTTGCGGAATACTTAGATGTAAGGGAGAAGAATATGAGAAACCAAGAAAGTGACTTGATTCATAGGTGTAGAGGGAGAAGGGGCAGAGGCACAGAGAGAGAGAAAGAGAAAGAGAGAGAGAGGTGCGACACAGTCACAGAGAGGAGAGAACATAGACACACAGATAACTGACAATCTGTGACCATTTTCCATGGGCCAGGAAGAGTGAGGATTGAGGGGCGCCTGGGTGGCTCAGTCGGTCAAGCGTCTGACTTCGGCTCAGGTCATGATCTCACGGTCTGCGAGTTCGAGCCCCACGTCGGGCTCTTTGCCGACAGCTCAGAGCCTGGAGCCCGCTTCGGATTCTGTGTCTCCCTCTCTCTCGGCTCCTACCCTGCTCATGCTGTCTCTCAAAAAATAAACATTTTTAAAAACCGGAATATTTGCTTACGATTTCTTTAAAAAAAAGAAAACTAGAAATCATTTCTTGCGATGGCTTACTTATTTAGACAGATACTTAGAAGTATGGTAATTTTGTACATGGTGCTTAGAGCCAGCGACAATTATGTCATCAAAAATTAAACTAGTTCTATTATTTTCTGCTAATTTAATATCTCTACTCCTTTTATTTATTGAGGTAGTTTACCAATTCCATCACAAGCTGTGAATAAGCATCTCACATTTCCTGACCTTCTATCCTAATCAGCTCGTTGCAATGAAGTTCAGCTGAATCAATTATCGCATATTAATGCAATAATAAACCCTCTCCACGATGTGGCCAGTCTACTGGCTAATAGAGGAACACCATCACTGGGAATTATTCAGAGATGAGCATCTTCCTGTACTTTGAACGAAATGTACGTGGATGCGTTCTCTGACCCGGGGATGTTCCGTTACCTTGATCTGCACGAGGTCGTGTAAAAGAACATTGGTGGGGATGATTTGAAACCGAAAAGTATACAGATTCCTGCAAAATGAAAACTAGATGAGCCTTTGTTTTGATGTTTTATAAAATGGTGTGTTTTTACTTCCAATTCTGAGTTTCACTCTAGATTTCTAGGTGACTCTAATATTTCACTTAATTTTTTTCAATAGTGGAACGAACTATTATTTATAACCTATAAAACCACACCGCTAAAGAAAAAAAAAAAAACAGGAAAGCACTAGTAGGAAATGAGCGTGGCCCCTTTCCTTTTGCCCTGACAGCCCCTGGGACACTTGGTGGGAAAAGAAAGTAACACACGCCCACATTCCGATGAAGGACCTTCAGTGGGAGGTACTTAAGCTGGTGAATCCCTAGAGACAGAAAGCAGATCAGAGACCGTTCAGCCAGCGCCCGACAAACAGGCGGATTGTTTGGGGGGACAGATGCTCAGTCTGGGCACTGAAGCTATTCTGGGAGTGAAAGTGGAGATGACCACGTACACTGCCTGCATGCCGCGCGCCAGGAACAGTGTGCTCGAGACGGTTGGAAGGGCAAATGTGATGTGCGCTCCACCAAAATAAAATACACTCAAAATACTGGCAACACAGGGCGCCTGGGGGCTCAGTGCATGAAGTGTCAGACTCTTGGTTTCAGCTCGGGTCACGATCTGACAGTTCGTGAATCTGAGCCCCGCACGGGGCTCCACGCTGACAGCCCAGAGCCTGCTTGGGATTCTCTCTCTCTCTCTCTCTCTCTCTCTCTCTCTCTCCCTCTGTCTCTGCACCTCCCCCCCTTCTCACTCTCTCCCTTTCTTCCCCCCTCTCTCAAAATAAATAAATAAACTTAAAAAAATATTGGCAACATATAAAAAGAACCCAAAAAAGGGTATAAAAGCCTCCTTCCCCTTAGTCCATGCCCAGAAACAATCAATGAAATGGGTTCTCAAGTATTCTCTGAGAAAAATATTATATGCCTATAGTCCCTTACATATAAATATATAGTATAAACATATTTTTTTTGCATGTAAAGGAAGCCATCACATACAAGGCTCTGGATTTTGCTTCTCTTTCACTGAACGTTCCTTGAAAATCTTTCTCCATCAACAGATGGAGACCTACCTCCCTCTTTCTTGCCTGTGCTGTTACTTATTACATGACTTAGCATAATTCATTTAACTGGGCCACTCTAGTCTGCTGCTGGTGATATTTAGACGGGTTTCTTGCCCATATATCCACAGGATCCAGGACAAATGAGAGGTATTTCAAGAATTTGGGGGGCGCCTGGGTGGCTCAGTCGGTTGAGCGTCCGACTTCGGCTCAGGTCACGATCTCACCGTTCGTGGGTTCCAGTCCCGCATCGGGCTCTGTGCCGACAGCTCGGAGCCCGGAGCCTGCTTCGGATGCTGTGTCTCCCTCTCTCTCTGCCCCTCCCCTGCTCACGCTTTGTCTCACTCTGTTTCTCAAAAATAAATAAGTGTAAAAAATAGAATTAAAAAATAAAAAGAATTTTTAAGGAATAATGATGCCAGGCTAGAGGCGCCATTTCAATCTTCCCAGTGTTGACACTCTCTTGCTGCTGTTTATGACGGGGAGGATGTTATCTCACTAAGGGGCTGTTTAGTTTCTCACAGCCGTGTACTGAGAGGAAGTTGGATCACGTTCGAGGCCCCCTCTGGTTTGGTCTCAGCCAACAAAGCAAGAAATACTTATTGGGCGCCTGCTGTATATCTGCCTGTGTCCGAATTATTGGAACAACAGCGTTCAAGGTGATACAGCCGCTGCCCAGAAGGGGTTCATACTCGAAGAAGGGAAGGCAGGCAAGTATGTAGACGGAGATCGCGGACGCCACCGCGGGGGTTGAGAGGACCGTGTCTCAGGTAGGAAACCAGGAGAGCCTGTCAGTGGAGGTGACAGGTAAGCTGAGTCTGCACACGGAGAAAACAGCAGCCATACAAAGGTCTGGAAAGAACATGTCAAGCGGAAGACAGGAAGAGTGACCCTGGCCCGCGGCTGGCAGATGGAGCGTCTGTCCTGGAAGGGAACCGAAGCGAGAGCACGTGAGGGGAGGCGAAGCGGAGGAGGTGGGCTCCAGGTGGCTCCCGTGGGGCCCCGAGGCCCTGGTGAGCCTCAGACGCCACTCTGGGAGCCTCGGTCGATGTCTCGGGAGCAGAGTAATAGGACCCGACTCACTTCTAATGGCATAGGCCAGTATTCCCAGACGATGGGCTGTGGGGAGCAGGTGCCCACGTCCCGGTGAGTCACGCAGCGGCTTGGCATCAGACTGTAGCGATCAAGTTGGTGAGGGCCCGTCCGGCTGGGGGGGCGGACGCTTCCAAGTTTTCTGG
The DNA here is from genome assembly GCF_022837055.1 of Prionailurus viverrinus. Classification (NCBI taxonomy): domain Eukaryota; kingdom Metazoa; phylum Chordata; class Mammalia; order Carnivora; family Felidae; genus Prionailurus; species Prionailurus viverrinus. The sequence goes on along the minus strand of NC_062572.1, from coordinate 93,617,599 downwards.
CCTAAAGAATTTGGAGGCTGGCATCAGTTCCCGAGGGGGAGACACCCGAAGGGACGCCATCAGCTGTTCTCGTCGGGCGTGTTCAGCGTCGCGCGCTATGGCCACCAGTGACTTGGGGCAGGCGGTTCCGTGAGTCACGAGACGGGAAGGGAAATGGTGCCAGGAGCCATCCCGGGGGCAGGCGACGGCCCGGGGAAGGCGTGGAAGGACGTGAGGCGGGAGGAGCCAGCGGAGGAAGGACAGAGGCTTATGGGAAGGGCGGAGAACCAGGCGGGGTGTCACGGAATCCTAGGGAAGAAGGTGGTTCAGGCAGCGGGGCCGCCACCGCTCCGCTTCGGTAGGGCCCTTGCGACTCTGTTCTGTGCTCCCATGATGACGGCCGTCTCTCCTGCTCACGTCAGACCAGCCCCGTCTAATGAGTGAGCTAATAAAACACAAAAGCATTGAGAACACAGCCTGACGGGGGCGCCTGGGTGGCTCACTCAGTCAAGCGTCCGAGACTTTGGCTCAGGTCACGATCTCACAGTTCGTGGGTTCGAGCCCCGCGTCGGGCTCTGGGCGGACAGCTCGGAGCCTGGAGCCTGTTTCGGATTCTCCCTCCCTCTCTCTCTTTGCCCCTGCTCACACACTCTCAACAAGAAATAAAACGTTAAAATTTTTTTTTAAAAAAAGACACCCAAACCCAAATTTGCCTCATGTCTTAGAAAATATTCAGTAAGTTAGACGTCAAAACGAGTTGGTGCACCTGCCCATTTTTTTAATAACTTAAGGAAAACTTTTTAGTATTGCTGAAATACCCAAAATGCTTAATAAAAATGTGAAGAACTTAGTAGGTTCTTGTGCATATGAAGAGGAAGGAGATTTTCAATCAGGTATCTAGAGAACCACGAACGAAGTATAAATATATATGAATGGCATAGAAACCTTTGCTTTTAATCGGATAGATGGTATTCTCTTGTAACCTATTTTAACTGGAATGTTTTCATTGTGTGCCTCTCACTTTGATTTGGTCACGTACAATCATCTCAGTGAAGTGATGTGCCCAGACTTGTCTCTGTAGTACATGAGCAAAAGAGCAAAAATAATCAGGACTGAATCAAGACAGAAACTTACTCAATTCTGACCTCTCCTTCGAACCATTCAAAAATGCAATTCTCTGCGTTTTTTAATCTTGTTAATTTTATTAATGAATGCATGCTCTCAACTTTAAATATTGCCTTAGAGTCTAAATAAGAAAAACTTGAAAAAATCTTCTGGATAGATTTTATTAAAGTTTCACAATGCATCACTTAAAATCGTTTAGAATTTTGAAAACACGGTTTCTTTCTTTAATATCTTTCGTATTGATATCTTTAAAAGTAATTAATGTAACATTACGGTTAGTGTCTTTAATTCCATAGTGGAAAGTATAAACGTGCTACAGGAATGAAAACCTCATAATCAAGACCTCCGACACTCAATCCATTCTGTATATGTGGCTTTAACAGCAGAAACTTCCAGTATTTACTCAAATGGCTCCTGAAATTCAGCCGCAGGCATTCAGAGAGACGAGCTGTGAGTCTGGCACATCGATCAAGAATAATAACACTTTTCCCAAATGATACCCCAAATTTCCAGCATCTGAAAAAAAGAACAGCTTTTACGTGTATGAGAAGTCAGTTTACTTCAATTACCATGTTGCGAATATATCGCTGTCGAAAACCTTCTTGAATATTTTAACATGTTTCATGTAAGAAAACACTGCTGTTGTCCAGTTTTGCCACGATCGCATTTCCTAAGGAAGGGACACAGGCAGTGGCATCCTGGTCTCCTTCCCAGGATTTCGTGTTGACGGAGAAGTGCCATGTTGAAGGCACCGCGGGAATGTGGCGCTGGTAGGCATTTGCAAGGTGGGTCGAAAGCCAGTCTCAAAGCCGGCACAATTCTGTTGCCCCGTGCGCCCAGGTTTCAGTTCACAGAGCGGAGCAGGCAGCAGGTGCAGGCAGGTGGCTGGCGGGGGGGGGGGGCCCGGCCTGCCATCCTGCCCCTGAATGCCGCGCGTTCTCAGGTCTTAGGCGAGCCGTCCAAATTCCCAAACGTCCTCACCTCTAAAACCCCTCCGACTTTCTGTGTCAAGAGCCTTGCGATTTTCAACTAGATTTTGTTTCAATAAGAATGAAGTATCAGAAATGTTTAGGTCTCAAAACATTTCAACAGCTTTGCTAAGGCCTGGCCGACATAATTGCACATATTTTCAACGACGATCGTTTGGTAAGTTTTGACGTTGAATTTGAGGTACCAAAGTTTGGGACTTTCAGAAACCCTATAGGATCAGAATAAGCATGCCTGCCATTGCCGTAAAGCCACGGAGCCGATGATTTTATAAACGGCTAGGCTCCAAAAAGTGGGTGACGTACTTCAGTTGTCGTATGGATGAGAGACGCTATTTGGTGGATACGGTGTGGATCTGGGGTGCCGTACAGGGACTGGGCTTGGATCCCAGCTCCGCCCAGGAAACCAGAAAAGAAACTTAACTGGAATAATGGCCACATTACAGGACTCACTATTTCTAATTTGCAGCCAATAACGTAGGGGGAAAAAACCCACAAGGGAGCATCCTATACAGCAATGTCTGCAGTGTGAACTAGGTCAGCACTCGTAATTATTCGTAGCCGTGCCCACACGCTTGCATACACATGCCAAGCTGCAGACTGCCCTCGTTCCCAGCCCCGCCAGCTAAGACACTGTCCTCTCTCACCCGGACCCTCCGACAGCCCCCAGTCTGGCCTCCCTGCTCCAGGCTTTTTCCTGGAGGCCGTTCTCCTTCTGGCAGCCAGAGTGCCCACTATCAGATGTAAACCAGAGGCTGCCCTGGGCTCCCGGCGCACCGGGAACAGGGCCATGCCTCCCTGCACAGTCCTCAGACCCCAGCCACAAGCCCGGCCCTGCCAACCACTCGGCCTTTGGTCCCTGCCCCACCCCCCCTTGCCCTGGATCTCTCTGCTAGACCTTGTTCACCGGCAGGTGCCCAGTGGGTTTAGCGTCTGAGACACGGCGAGACCTCAGCGAGCACAGACGCAAGAGGAGATCAGGAGCCTTATTCACAAGACGGAAGCAGCCCCAGATGGAGCGTTTCCTGACCGCACATCCCTGGAGCGTGCCTCCAGCGCTCATGTCGCTGCGGGCGCATCGCGAGTGCTAACGATCCAGAAGGTAACAGACGAGCACCTCGTAGGACGTCACTCCAAGGACGTGCACAGCAGGGTTGATGGTTAGAAGATGCGGAGGAAGAGAAGCAGGAAAAGGCCCAGGAGGCCCAGGCTGGAGGAGAGTCATGACCAGTGCAGAGCGAGGTGGAGAAATTGGTGGCACTGGGCTCGGAACGGAAGGGCCGGCTGGAGGACCCTGGTTCTCACGCTGGTGCCGGGACGCTGTCTGGGGGTTTCACGGTCAGCGCCACCAGACCTCCTGATGAGTCAGGAGACGTGGGGTGGACGTGGAGCGTGGGAGACACAGAGTACCGAGGTGCCATTTGCTGAAACGGACAAGCCCAGGGGAAGGGCAGGCTGGAGCCACAGACCAGGGACTCTTCCTGGGACCCGCACGCTCTGAGCTTTTTACGTCTACAAGGGTGCAGGTGCGATGGTTCTGGCCGTCAGGCTGCTGCTTGATGTCAGGAACGATATGCTTCTAAGATTTTCTAATAAGTAGAGGTCATTTCACCATACATAAATTTAAGTCTATCCATAGTCTGAACACATGGCCTGGAGTTTCACTGAGTTGCCTTAATTTTTTTTTTAATTTTTTTTAATGTTTATTTTTGAGAGAGAGAGAGAGAGAGAGAGAGCACAAGAGGGGGAGGGGCAGAGAGAGAGGGAGACACAGAATCCGAAGCAGACTCCACGCTCTGAGCTGTCAGCACAGAGCCCGACGTGGGGCTTGAACTCACGAACCTCGAGATCGTGACCTGAGCCAAAGTTGGACACTCAACGGACTGAGCCACCCAGGTGCCCCACCTTAATATTTTTATAAGCTACCTCAAGCAAAGCAATGTTTTAAATGACTACAACATAATAGTGACTAATCTAACATGAATCCAGCATTGAATTTGACCAATTAAAATATGGGTGCTCTTGATAAAGTGGTCAAGTCACAGGAAGCAATCAATTGCCCCCCAAATACTTAGAGCCAGATCAAAGAAATAGCACGAAGGAAAAGAGGTATGACCTTCTTCAAAGGCGATACATTCCGGTGACCTTCACTGGCCACACCTATAATGAACCTTAAGTTTCCAGATACTTCATTGAGAAGGTGTTACAACGGTGTTCAGATTATTCAGTGTCTGGTTACCGCATCCCATGATGGGAGTGTACTCCTGTGAGTATACATCACTAGAAAAAAGGCAAATTTTCAGTAGATTTTAATACATAAATTACACCTAGAATCCATCACTGTTAAAAAGTTTACTGTCGGGGCGCCTGGGTGGCTCAGTCGGTTAAGTGTCCAACTTCGGCCGGGGTCATGATCTCACGGTTGGTGAGTTCGAGCCCCGCGTCGGGCTCTGTGCTGACAGCTGGGAGCCTGGAGCCTGCTTCGGATTCCGTGTCTCCCCATCTCTCTACCCTTCCCCTGCTCACGCTCTGTGCCTCTCTGTCTCTCAATAATAAATAAAACATTTTTAAATCAAAGTTTGCTGTCATCTTTCCTACGTGGAGACTACTATATTGAGATTTGAGATAACCCTCTCAAGTTAAATAGAAGTGGCTTATTAAGAAATCAGAAATTAAACTCTGCCCTCAGAGTCAAATCCCAGGAATTACAAGGGATTTTGAGTCCTGAAGATAATGACTCCATGTGGTCTCAATTTCTCGCCCTTCCATGTGCCCGTATCTGCCCCTAAATCTGCCTCCTTTGTTTCTCCTTCGTGAACTTTGACAGGGAGTGGTTGGTGGCAGCCACAGAGGCGTCCCCGTTCCAGAACAGGCTCCAGTGTTACAACTCAGATGGATAAATCACAGGATGAATCTTGACATTCACGATTCCGTGCTTTTAGCACAGAGCTAATATTTTCTAAAGCATTAAGGAATACGAGGCTCGTTTTCAGGCTCTCATTAAGTCTCTCACAAATTGTTACACAACGTGGAACTTTGAACCACGCCAAAAATGAAGACTGGCCATCAAATTAATATGAAAATCTTGAGAGAAATGAAAAGAAACAAAGGTAAACCTAAATATTCCATGAAATGCCCTCAGAAATGTTTAACTCCCTGAAAGATTAAGTGGCATGGGCAGGCTTTATGAATCCCAGCCCACTAGTCCTGACAGAAAGAAGCGGGGGGCCGCACAGTCTAGAAATTCCGACAGGTTCTCCCGGCTCCTTACGTGTGGCGCAATCCTTTACCGCAAGGACCCTCGCTGGCCATCGCCTCCACCCATCAAACTCCATTTTTTGTATTTTCAGATACAGACGATCCCAGACTTTGGACCAGGAGACAGCGGGAGCCCTCAGAGGGAGGCTAGCAGGTGGGCAGCAGGCTCTGGAAGAGTTCGTCGACCAGCAGCCTGGGCTTTGTCATTATCTCAGTCTTCACGTACTCAGAGTATGAGAGACACAGAAATTAGGGTTTGAGAAAGGTGCATCTCAATAAATCACGGAGGGGAAAACACAGATAAGTTCAGAACCAGACTGGCAGCTATGGGGGACATACCCAAGAGATGTTCTCACACACGGCGACGGGGAACAGGAGCCCAACATGTTCACGTCCGCGGGCCGAGCACGCCTCGACTTGCTGGAGTCTGAGTAAAAAGAAAACACGTATAACGTGACCGAGATGTCGGCACTCCTCGACAATGTCAGAGTGAAACAATCTGGAAGAATCACTCCAGTTCAAGCGGGCCATCAAAGACCATGAGACACGGGAGAAAAGAGATATGTATCTTGGAAGAGAAAGATTCATAACCACTGACATCGGGAAACTATGAGATAGCTCGAGAAGTAGAAAAAAATGAACTTTAATTCATATTCCGAGAGATTCACAAATGAATGGGTACGCTGTTAGCCGGAACAGAGAACAAAAAGGCTTTCCAACATCAAGCTATGCTTTATAACTTTTTTTATTATTATTGAAGCATCTTTTTTAACTTTATAGACATAGTAAGTTTCCTTTAACTAACTTTGGGTAGAAGAAAGAGATTTCTTTTTTTTTAATATATGAAATTATTGTCAAATTGGTTTCCATACAACACCCAGTGCCCATCCCAACAGGTGCCCTCCTCGATGCCCATCACCCACCCGCCCCCTCCCTCCCACCCCCCATCAACCCTCAGTTTGTTCTCAGTTTTCAAGAGTCTTTTATGCTTTGGCTCTCTCCCACTCTAACCTCTTTCTTTTTTTTCCTTCCCCTCCCCCATGGATTTCTGCCAAGTTTCTCAGGATCCACATACAAGTGAAAACATATGGTATCTGTCCCTCCTGTATGGCTTATTTCCCTTAGCATCACACTTTCCAGTTCCATCCACGTTGCTACAAAGGGCCATATTTCATTCTTTCTTATTGCCACGTAGTACTCCATTGTGTATGTAAACCACAATTTCTTTATCCATTCGTCAGTTGATGGCTATTTAGGCTCCTTCCATAATTTGGCTATTGTCGAAAGTGCTGCTATAAACATTGGGGTACAAGTGCCCCTATGCATCAGCACTCCTGTATCCGTTGGGTCGATTCCTGGCAGTGCTGTTGCTGGGTCATAGGGTAGGTCTATTTTTTTAATTTTTCAGGAACGTCCGCACTGTTTTCCAGAGCGGCTGCACCAGTTTGCATTCCCACCAACAGCGCAAGAGGGTATAACTTTTTAAAAGTAGAGCAGGATAGAGAGGTATTCCAGAATGAAACAAAGAACGGAAACTAAGAAGGAAAGTACGTGAGCGAAGACGGAATCTGTCACCCAGTGTCTGACCAACGCGGACCCAGAAAGAAACGACAGAGGTGAAGAGACTGCTGAGAAATCGTGGCAGTGGTTCGTCCGGCGGCTCTGGAGAAGACGTCACTTGTTCAGGTCGACAGGGTCCCCTCGGAGGCAATAAAATGGATTTTTAAAGACTCGTCTTCAGAGACATCCCAGAGAATTTCAGGATGAGCAGAGAAATCGGCCGCCCAGGAGCAGGAACAAGGCCGCAGCTGGCGCTGTTTGCATGATTTGGTTCGAACGGCCCCACACCCGGCAGAATTCACAACGGCAGGCGAGGCTAAGATACAGGCACTTGCGACTATGGAATAATCCAGAAACTTGACTTTTTTATAAAACGACTTGAAGATGTTCTAACAGGATGCTGTTCAGGAATAAAAGACACAGTGCAACACACAGTGTCTATAAGATCCTGGACGCATTTGAGGATATATGAGGATAGACATTAGATGCACAGGTCTCTCTGGTCAGTGCGAAAGAAAAAAGGCAATCAGCACTTCACTGGAGAAAATTAAAATTCTACGCTGGCATAATTTCAAGCAATTCTTTTATAAAAATTCTTTTATAATGGAAACGTTTCCGTTTCCTTTTTTTTTTTAACTTTTTAAAACATTTATTGATTTTTGAGAGACAGAGAGAGACCGAGCACGAGCAGGGGAGGGGCAGAGAGAGAGGGAGGCACAGAATCCGAAGCAGGCTGCAGGCTCCGATCTGTCAGCACAGAGCCCGACACGGGGCTCGAACCCACGAACTGTGAGATCATGAGCCGTGCTAAAGTGGGAGGCTTAACCAACTGAACCACCCAGGCTCCCCAAGGAAAAAAGTTCTTGGAAAGAATCCATGTGATGTTCACACTCCAACATTGTCTTTTTTAATAACACAGCTACCCTAACCTTAGCCTGCACATCATCTCCGCACCACACAGCCAGCCGCAAGACCCCGGAAGCTAAAAAAGTGGAATCTGGAATCCAGCCATTTAGACCCAAGCCCCAGTTCTGCACTGCACTATTTGACCGACTTTGAGTAGAATTTCATATGCCATTCTATGTTAATTTAGTAGATTGGATAAATGGGCACAGACCCATAATACTGGGGAGAAAACGAAACAATCTAAGTCCGTATACCACTAAGGCATAAATGGGGTCTGTCAAATGCCAAGGAACTCCCCTTTTGTCTGAACTGTTCCAGAATAAAGGGAAAAACAAAACTCTCGGAAATATTTGTACTGAACAAAAAAAAGGAATTAAAACAACCTTATACTCTTGCTGGGGCATGCCATTAATGAAACATGGCAAGAAAATAAATAAATAGCTAAAAAATACTGGAAAGGACAACAAAACCGTTACTTTTTTTTTTTTTTTTTTTTTTTTTGCATCTGGGATGATTGTCTAAACATCTAGAGGAAACAGCAGTTTATTAAACCCAGAGTTCCATCAAGCAGGTCAATATAAGATTAACGCAGAAAAGCAGTAATTTTCCTATGCATTAATCCAGGCATATGATAGATTGCTTTGTATATGCAAATCGTACAGACGCACTGTGCAAACGGACCAGAGACAACAACGAAGAACCGGGATTTTAAATACACCTGTTGGGATGAGCACTGGGTGTTGTATGGAAACCAGTTTGACACTAAATTTCATATCAAAAACAATTAAATACTCTGCAGTGATGCCCCTCGAATCAATCCATAATTCAATGCACCTTCCATCACAATTCCATTGCAGGTGAAGGAGGGTGACGGAGAACTTCACAAAATGGTTCTAAGCTTCACCTGGAAGAGGAAAGTGTAAAAAGGCCAGAACGGGGGCGCCTGGGTGGCGCAGTCGGTTAAGCGTCCGACTTCAGCCAGGTCACGATCTCGCGGTCCGTGAGTTCGAGCCCCGCGTCGGGCTCTGGGCTGATGGCTCAGAGCCTGGAGCCTGTTTCCGATTCTGTGACTCCCTCTCTCGCTGCCCCTCCCCCGTTCATGCTCTGTCTCTCTCTGTCCCAAAAATAAATAAACGTTGAAAAGGCCAGAACGTCGTCTGAAATAAACGAGTCCTCCTGGAGACAGCAAAGATCGAAAGTGGGTTGCTCGCTTTCAGGAATGATTCCCACAGAAATCAACACCGGCAGCGACTCACATGAAAGGTGCACCCTGCTGTGTTTGGTAATAGTAAGAAAGCTGGAGATGACCTCACTGCCTATGTACGTTGTGCTGGATAAATGCAGTCTGATACATCTGTTTCTAGGGCCTTCCATGCACCACTGAAATACGTACTGTCTGCGGGGCATCTCGAGAAATACCAAGTCTGTGCTAACAGGGAAGAACAACACGAGGCACTTAGTGGTGAAAAAAGCTTCGAGACGATCTGCACAGCCTGATCGCACTTTTTGAAAACATAAAATGTTTCTGTATGTGCATAGTTCTGTTTGTGTGTCAACAGCAAAATGCGGGAGAATCCACCAGACCCCGGAGGGATCAAAAGGTCAGAGGCAGGGGCGCCTGGGGGGCTCGGTCGGTTGAGCGCCGACTTCGGCTCAGTTCACCATCTCGCGGTTGGTGAGTTCGAGCCCCGCGTCGGGCTCTGTGTTGACAGTTCAGAGCCTGGAGCCTGCTTTGGATTCTGTGTCTCCCTCTCTCTCTCTGCCCCACCCCTGCTTGTGCTCTGTCTCTCTCTTGTCTTTCAAAAATGAATAAACATTAAAAAAAATTTTTTTAATTAAAAAAATAAAAGGTCAGAGACATCTTCCGCTTTGTGTTCAATGCGTTTGGCGTTGTTTGATTCGTCAATTCAGTGACTGCGTTGGAGGTTTTGTCAGTGATAAAAAAGGAATTTGCAATTATTCAGGGATTTTAAAAAATGTTTTTAGACGCAAATAGAAACCCTTGCTCTTTACCGGAGCGTTTGTGACTTGGGAACTTTTGTCTCGTCTGACAAACCAGTCTGGAACCTCGCAGGTACCCTGCATCAGCAGCGGCTGCGGGAAAGCCAACAGAGGGGACACGGATCTTCCCCGAGGCCTGTGTTGCACACGCAAACACGCCCACAGGACCGGCCGCTGGCTGCAGAGCGTGGTTCTCGAACGCCCCCTTGAGTTCTTTCCGAAGAAGTCTCTGGAGACGCAAACCCCTGGCTCCCCGGTGGCGAGGGCGCTCCGAAAAAGTTAACAGCACTGCCCAGAACAGAAAGAACTTGATCTGTCAAAAGTATTTACGTAAATAATCAGGAAAGGTTGTTCAAATCGCAGTAAGGCTACCGAGGTGAGGAGTTTGTTTCGTGGGAGAAATTGGGCTTCTTTGACTGACCTGCCAGCGGTAGACATGAAACCACGAGGGACGGGCCACCTACTGACCTCCTGTTCCGCTATGTCCCCCTGACCGCGGGGACGTTTCGGTGCCTCCGACCGCACGCATGAGTGACCGCCCGAAAGTGGTTTTGCTGTCTCTTCTGGGTCAGCCTTGGTTTTTAACTTGTAAAAACGCCTTTTTTTTACTCGTGGGCACTGAAGAAAAGGATTAGGAAACTGAAGAAAGATGGAAAATAAGGAATAAATATAGACTGAGCGGTAACTGATCCTTTGACTGACGTGTTTCACGTTCAATACCGTCAACTCACCCAAGCCGTTTGCGCGGCCGCCGGAGGGACCGGAAGCTGTGCGCTCGCTGCTAAAACGGATGCCACGCGGTCCCGGAAGTGGCCCTTCCCAGTCGCCCTCTCCGTGGCCTGACGTCCTCACGCTTGCTTGGTCTCGGAAGTGTCCTGCTGTGTTGACAGGAGTCACCTTTCGGCCCAGAGACCTTGGAGGTTGTCACCTGTGCGTGGCAGGTGACATCGTGATAAACTTCGGTGCATTCGTCTTCTGAGATTCCAGTGATCACTGGCCTTTACCACCTGAGGCTCGAACGTCGCAACACTCTGGATCCCACCGTTGGGTGTGGGGGACGCTGCGGCGTCTGTCACCTGAGATGCCATGTCTCCCACCCGTGCCTGGGCACCCCAGGCGGCGTCTTCCGTGGGCTGCCGACGACAGCGGACGCGGGGCCCTTCCAGGAGGTCGCCCGGGCCCGTTCGCTTGCTCACGCGTCGGGAGTGGGGTTAGGAGCCGACCGCACCTGAGAGACGCAAGGCGGCACCCCCACACCCCGATCCCCCGCACTGCCTTCTGAGCGGCGGTTTTCAACGTGTGGTTCCCCCGGGCCTGCAGCCTCAGCCCCGCCCAGAACTGGTTAGAGATGCAGGTTCTCAGGCCGCGCGTCTCACTAACGGGTCGGAAACCCCGGTGAAATACGCGGTTTCATGGTGCCTTCAGGTGATTCTAGGGAACCGCCGACGACGGGCAGCAACCCGGGAGCTCCGGACTTCCGTGCTGGCCGGCCGGCCCGCTGAGCCTCAGCGGGGTCACTAGCCAAGCCAGTCGTTCACACGTGCCCAGCTCTCCAGCCAACAAAGTAAACCCCAAGCCCACGAACGGCCCGGGTCAGTGATCAGGCCTGAGCTCAGCCCGTTCTATCATTTGGGGCCGATCCCCCTGGAAGCCACTTCTCTGCAGCCCCAGATTCCTGTTGACAAAGACGGACGAGGACCCGCTCGGGCAGGAAAGTCACTGTCCCCTGGGGCGGGGGCATCGCTTTGCCAAGTCTTATCTATCGCCTTTGTGTTTGTGCGTCCAGAGGAAATAAGGACCAGAGAGGTGGGTCCTGGGGATCAGGATCAGGCAGGGAGCCCACCCCAGGGACAGACATTGGAAAGCTCGGGAGGTGGCCACTTCAGGTGGGAGGGGTGCTGCCTCCCAACGCTGGAGGAGGCCGGGGGCAGTGGGAGGTTCCAAGAGCTCGGGGTCACCGGCTGTCTCCTTGTCTCCACCTCCTGACTCAGCAACCCCCACCCCACTCCGGTTCTTACCTGAGCACAAGAAACGAGCATTTGTAGGTAGGGCATTTGTGCAGAGATTACAACCCAGTTTACAAGCCGGGCCTGGGCTCACCCTCAGCTCTCGGTCTGCAACCGCAGGATGGGGAGTGGGGGTGGGGGGGGCTGCCTCAGAGTCCCCAGCCAGGCTTCCTCATGGTCTCCACTCTCAGCCGGACACGCCCGGCTTCGGGTCTCCCCTGCCCATGCCCTCCTGGGCAGCCAGGAAGGTCAGCCGCCCCCACCGTCCGGGAGGTCACTGCGGTGGTCATAGCAGCCGAGGGTGGGGCCGTCTGATCCCCACCCCGCTGTGGCTCTGCACCAGCAATTGTGTGGGGACATGGCAAGTGACAAGTCGCTATCCCGGCAACCCATGGAGCGAAGCGGCTCATAAAACTCCCTGTGGTCAGGCCCCTGGGCTGCACCCCAGCCGTGCTCCTCACTGGGATACCTGTGCTCAGCGGTACAAGCAGGGAACCCCGTCCCGCCTGAGCATCTACGGGGAGCACCGCGCACTTCACAGTGATGCGTGTGCTGTCTCATTCCTTACTTCGCTTGTCAGCCCTCTGGGCCCCCCCAGAAAGCACAAGGTTGCACCAGCACCTTCGTCTGTGGGGCCAGAGCTGTTAGGGAGCAGGTCAAGGGGAAGCCTCTGAAACACTTCCCCAACGTGGGAAACCACGGAAAACCAAAGACGATACGGAGGTCCTCGCTCTGCATGGTTTGATGTGCCCGCGTTTCAGGTACCACTTTTCAGTTCTACCCGCCAACCCCCAGGGTATGAATCGGGGTTCTCCAGAGAAACAGAACCACAGGATGTAAACATACGTGTGTGTGTATGTGTATCTACGCGTGTGTTTGTGCACAGATGTAGAGACAGAAGGAAGACACAGAGGTGGAGGTGGAGGAAGAGAGTGGAAAAGAGACGCGGGCTTGGTTTTAAGGAATCGGCTCATGAGCTCCTGGGGCTGGCGAGTCCCGAATCTTCAGGAGAGGCCAGCTGGCTGGGGACCCGGGGAGAGCTGCTGCTGTAGGTCCAATCCAGAGACAGCCTCGAGACAGAATTCCTTCTTCTCCAGGAAACCTCAGTCTTTGCCTGTAAGACCTTCAACTGATTGGATGCGGCCCACCCACCTCATGGAGAGTAATCTGCTTTCCTCAACCCTGACAACACAGTTCAACTCTCCATGACCGCAGAATATTAACCATGAGTGATTGGCTGAAGTGCAGGCACTGCTGTTGGTTCTTCAGTCCACAAACCATGACATAAACCACAGGTGCTTGGTGACCAGTCACGTCACTTTTCTCAAACCCTGTTGCTAACTTTCACTGTGCGTCTGTGTGCTCTCAGTTCGTGCACAGACAGCAAAATGTGCAGAAAAAGCATTTGACAAAATTCAACCTCCCTTCACGATTGAAAAAAAAAAAAATCAAAGAACAAGGAAGAGAACCTCCTCAACCTCATAAAGACACAGCTCACGTCGTAGGCGATGTTGACAGACTCAAAGCTTTCCCCCCTAAGACCAGGAGCAAGGGAATCCTACTGTCGCTGCTCCTTGTCACCATTGTGCTTGAGGTCCCAGCCAGGGCGATTAGGCAAGAAAAAGAATGAAAACCCTTCATACTGAAAAGGATCTGTATAGACACGTCTGCAAAGAAGACGTGAAAATGACCAATAAGCACGTGTAGAGGCTCAACATCATTTGCCAGCAGAGAGAGTAGATCACAAGTGAGACCCCACCTCACCCCCACCAGGATGGCTGCAACCAAAGGACATAGAGTGATGCAGAAGGATCTGAATCCTCACGCGTTGCTGGTGGAAACGTAAGGTGGTGCGGCTGCTTTGGGCAACAGTCCAGCAGTTCCCCAAAAGGTCAAACAAAGAGTTTCCATATGACCCAGGAATTCCACTCCTCACTGCACCCTCATTGAAACAGGGTGAAGGATCTGTGGGATGAAAACCTACATCCACACGCAACCCGGACACAAATGTTTATAGTAGTATAGTTCATAACAGCTAAAAAGCGGAAAGACCCAGTGCCCATCAACAGAGGAAGGGAAAACAAAATGTGGTCTGTCCATACCGTGGACTATGATCCGGCCATAAAAACGATGAAGTTCTCGTACGTCTATGAAATCCATGATCCTCGCAGGCATTATGCCAAGTGGAAGAAGCCAGACACAAGGAGCCACATACTGTGTGATCCCACGTCAGATGAAATGTCCAGGACGTGAAAATCATAAAGACAGAAGGCGGATTAGTGGCTGCCTGGGGCTTGGGAGCAGCAAAGAGCGACTGTCAACGAGCAAAGGGTTCTTTCAAGAAGGATGAAAATATTCTCAAGGTAGATGGTGGTGTTGGTTGCACAACTCTGTGAAGGTGCTAAACGTTTGAAACTCTATACTTTACGCTAATAAATTCGGGGGTTTGTGAAATATCTCTCAATAATGAATAAATGTTAAAAAAATTATAAAGAATATTTACTTTATAAAGTTTTCAAGTATCATCTAAGAGACCGTCTAATGTAAGGTATATATAGCACACCAAATATCTCCGCGTCATGTTTTTCTTGATCTAACTAAGCCTCCACCAGCCCCTCCGGCCTAACTTACAAGTGATGCATTGGTTTAGGCAACACATCACCACTTCCCTTCAGGGAATGACTCCAGCAAAATAAAGCTGAAGCAGCGAGCTCCGGCAAATACAAGGTCAAGTGTCGTCTTGGATGTATTTTTCATAAATAGTGGCCTTTCTGCAATTCTTCTACTTATTAAAAACCTCCAGCCCTGCTCTGTGTCATTCAAATTTAATTAACACAGACTCTTTGTGTCAAGTGCTTGCGGTCCTCTGTTAAACCATCAAAGACGTTTGGTTGAAAAGTCTTCAGAATATAATTGTCGGCCGATGGAGGGTATGTTTTACCAAAGAAGGTGAAATTGCAAAACACAGAGAGAGTTTCTCCAACCTGAGAAGACCCCGCTGGAGGGTCAGTAGACACACCCCCGGCCGTCCCGGGTGCCCCCGGAGTCTTGATTGAACAGGGGGGCGGTGGGGCCAGCCACATTGGTGCTACTGTCCGGGTCCTCACTGACCCGATGGACTATGAATCTCCTTTCTCTTCTAGGACGTGCCTCTCTTGTCCCCTCTTTCTACTTGACTCTGCCTGGACCCAGCTGCCAGAATCGGACTGGTTTGTTAAATCCAACCACTGCAAAAGATTCTAGAGAAGGAGCACTGACCTACTAATTGTGACTCCAGGACCGAAGACTTCGCCAAATGTCACGTTTTTAAGACAGAATTTCCACTGTTGCACTGGGGTAGGTCAAAGTGCCTGATGTGATTAATGTTGAGTTGTAAGTACCTTCCGCAGAGCATTTCTAGCACCAAACACATGGGACCCGAACGCGACCCCGACACGAGTTCCTCTGCTACGAAGGCACCATTTGCCCGGCGAGGTTAGACTTTCTCAGCCGAACCCGCATGACCGTCTCTCTGCCGAGCCCCCTAATTAGAACTTCCACACACATGGCCGTTTCCAGAAACACTGACCCTGAGCAGGAATTCTCAGCTTTGTCTCTTCTGAGGTGAGCATATAATAAATAGCCTGAAAATAGTTCCATCTTTGACAAATTGGACCATTTCTAACTTATTTCCCACTGCACTTCCGGGGCAAACAAAATGACGCTCTTCAAGTATATGTGAATGAATGAATGAATGAATGAATGAATGAAGGGAATTCAAGCGAAGGAAGGATCTCCAAATGCTAACAATATCCCACAGAGACCCCACTGAGCCTTCCATAAATGACCATGGAAAGGCCACCTTTGAACCACCACATTGAATTCGAATGAATAACTTCCGAAAAACCGGTTGCTTATTTGGAAAACCTGGATTTCCCCCTTTCTGGCCTTCTTTTCTTGGGTAAACTCCTCAGAATCAGAGAAGGGGGGAGATAACATTTTCATGCTCTACACTGAATTTTGCACTTTTTCTGAAACTTCTAAAGTAGCGCGATCCCTGACGAGAAGGAACAGAGTCTATGTGCTTACTCACTTTTTCCCGGAGAAGTTACCAGCACTTCCTGAGCTGTGGCAGGTCACCTGGAAACATCCCTGCTCTGTGGGCAATCTTCCCACCTCTCCCACGTCCTGGCTCACACAAAATGGACCACCTTTGTAAGACACACAGAAAGAAAGGCTGCACTGCTCTTGCCTGGAGGAACATGACTTGGGCGCTAGACCAGTCCCCCAGGTGCCAGGTTGCCCACTGGCTAAAATTGCTATTGCGGCGTGGGCTCTGCGGCTGGAACACGGTGAGTGGTTCCTCTGACTTGTACAAATGTAAATGGAGTCAGGTCAATAACCACTGGCTTGAGGAAAGAAAATAACAGGTGTCCTGGGGCCCCCCCGCCATCACTTAGTACGCAAGGCCAGGAGCTGAGGCAAAGATAGCTGAGTTCATATAAAAGAGAAGAAGTCAAGAAATACATCCCTGCCCCTTTTCCATAGTTGTTCCAATTTTTTTAACATCACGTTTGTCGGGAATAATTACATAGAGCAAAATCCACCCTTGATATGTGTACAGTTCTGGGAGCTTTGAGAGAGAAACGCAGTTGTGAACCTACCCCCACAATTAAGACGCGGCCTGTTTCCGACACCCCAAAGCGTTCCCTTCTACCCGGTACGGTCGATCGCTCCCACCACGTGCAGCTCTTGGCAAGCACCAATCTGAATCCGAGCGTGGACACTTATCTTTCCGAAATGTCAGGTAGGTGGGATCATACGATTCGGAGCCCTGGGTCCAGCTTCCTTCACCAGGCAGCAGGGCTCCGAGATTCCTCCGGCTGGTGCGCCTTTAGAAGTTACTCAATGGCCCGCTGAGTAAATGACCTACGGTTCTTTACTCACAGGTGATGGACAGTGGGGATAATCCACTTTGGGCCCATTGTGAACGAAGCTACTGTAGACACGATAAGCCAGTCTTCGTGCAAACATATGCTTTCATTGGTGTCATTGCCAAGGAGTTGTATTGCAGGTGGGGTGGTGATTGCGTGTTTTTAAGAAACTATGAACCTGTCTTCCGCAGTGGCTGTACCATTCTGCTTCCCCACCAGCCATGGATGAAAGTTCCAGTTCCCCCACACCCTCGCTGGCACTTAGAATTACCGGTTTAGGTCTATTAAACGTTTAAGTCCTTCTAACGGATGTGCCCATTGTCCCGTTCTGCGCCGTGACTTGGGCAACATTGTTCTTTTTGATAGCTTTATTTCTTTTTAAAAACATCACTGCAGAATTCCTACAATTGGTATCCCTAAGAAGAAAATTTTTTTTAGCTTTCTGTAACCCCTTTAAAACATTACAACATTTGACCAGGAGTTAAGACGACCCTGAAATTTTTAGAATTTACTTCTTTTGCTTTCTGACAGCAAATTGCTACCATGGGCTTAAAGTCAGTGAACTGAAAATAATAAGTAAGAAGAAAAACAGCACCAAGGGCATAGTGAATTTATAAGCTGCATAAAGAGCTGACTTATCTAAACGAACTTAGGAATCTTACTGAGATGCTCCTGCAAATACATTTGAGATGCTCTGAATGTTTAATCTCTCTCAAGAGGAATTGATTCAACTTGCAAAGCTGTCATACCTTGTGCTTTAATAAGGGCAAAGGGAAGGTAAGTGCATAAGGTTGTGGAAAAAAACAGAGGAGGCAGAACACTGGAGGAGCCGGGCAGGGGTCACCCCGAGGCAGGGAGGAAGGCAGAGTGAGGGGCAGCCGTGCACCCTGGCGTTAGAGAACACCGTAAAATATCTGCGTTCTGGAATCGGACGTTTTACCTGCGTACGTTTTCAACACAGATTGAGCCTCGCCGACCTTTGGTTTCCTCGTCTGTGATCTGGCGGTGAGAATAGTACAGAGGACATGGTTATAAGTAAGAAAATATGTCAAATGTTCAGCACCTTGGAACCAGGTGGGGGAGATGGTGACAGTAATGGTCAAGTGCGAGGCGTGGGCAAAGGTGGAGACCCACCGTGAACAGACAAACCCTAGAGGAGAATCTGGGAGTTTTAATCTGTCTGGCACTCTAGTCGTTCACTTATGGGCCATGGGAGCAAATTATGTTACTAGAAAAGAACGTATTTCAGTCTATAAGAGAAGCCCGATGTGAAAAATCAAATGTGAACTTGGAATTGGACAGATCACTATCCACACAGCCTGCCTCCGCTGCAAAAAGTGAGCAAAGACAGAAGAAAATCATTTTTCCTTTCTGAAAAGATCTCGCTTTGTCTGAGGATGAGTAAAGAAAAAAGTATCCATCTGCTAGTTTAGAGACAAATTCACATAATGGCCTAGGGGTCCACACCAGCTCCCTAGAAAACTCCACAAAATCCATTTTGTTAACGTAGTTGGATAAGCAATTTTACTTATGGTAATTTTATCTTACAGATACGTGGGCACATATACACAGTTAAAAAGCTGTACGTATAATCATTCTAGCAACAAGACTGTAAACACTTTATTATCGATGAGAAATGGGTCAAGTTAAAATCACATATATTCAATAAAGTTCAAGTCATAAGTCATGCCCCACGGCAACAGAAAAGAATGAAGAAGCTTTTTATGTCCTGATATATTAACATCTTCAATATATATTGCTAAGTGAAAATGGCAGAATAGACCCGTACAACAATGGAATCGAATTGAGAGCTTAGACATAAACCCTCATAGGCATGGTCCATTGACTGCAATAATGGAGCCAAGACAGCACTGTGACGCCTACAAAAGGTTGAATCTGGACCCTTACCTCACACCATATCCAAAGATTAACGCCAAGAGGAGCAAAGACCTAACAATAGGAGTTTTCGCTGAAGAAAACTCAGGCATAAATCCCTGTCACCTTGTATTAGTCAGTAGTTTCTTAGATATGATGCCAAAATCACAAACAACCAAAGAGAAAACGGCTAAATTAGACTTCTTCAAAATGGAACGCTTTGGTGCTTTAAAAGACAACACCAAGGAAGCTAAAAGACGACCGTTAGACAGCCGCCCTCCCAGGACAAGGTGGGGGAAAGTGCTTGCAAATGGTGTATCTGCTCAAGGCCGAGCGTCCAGGTTGTATGAAGAACTCTTACAGCTTAACAGTGAAACGACAGCTCAGTTAAAAAGTAGGCAAAGGGTCTAAATAGATACTTCCCCAAAGGAAATATAGAAAGAGCCAATTGGCTCAAAAAGCTAAATGGCGAGTGTTCACATAAGCTAGCAATTCTGCTTCTAGGTAGATACCCAAAGAACTGAAAAATCATGGCCACAAATACACCTGTGCATGGATATTCATGCCTGCCTTATTCAAAACACCTGCAATAGAAAAAAAAAGTGTCAACTGATTAATGGATAAACAACATGGAATATTACCCGGCCATAAAATAACAAAGTACTGATTCATCACATGATATGGAAGAACATTGAAAACATTATCCTGTGAAAGAGACCAATCACAAAAGACCACGTACTGTGTGATCCCATTCATGCCAAGTGTTTCGAATAGGCGAATCCATCAAGACAGAAAGCAGATTAATGGCTGTCAGGGTCAGGGGAGGGGGGCAGCGTTTCCTCCTGGGGGATGAAAATGTTCTCGAACTGAAAAGTAGGGATGGTTGCACAATCCTGTCAAGAAACTACTGAACTGTAATCTTTAAATGGATATATTTCAAGGCATGTCAGTTATACCTCCACAGAATTGCTGCTTTTTCAATGGTTCGATAGGAAATATTGGTGTTTAAATGTTTTAAATATATTTTAAAGTATGTTAATATCTTAATAACAAAGACATATAATCAGATACTGGGATACAAAGACTGTAAGTGGGCCAGATATGTGTCTTTCATATCAGGGAGTTAATAGATACTGTCTGGTGTGGCAAATAAAAAAATAGGTATAAATGTGTCCTCTCAAGTTAGGTGAGCACCTTGCAACAGAACTGAAAACAGAACCAGTTCTAAGCTATGGTCTCTGGATAACAGCAGGTTAATAGGAGAGTTCTTATCTTCAGCCCTTTTATACTATTTCATTTGTTAATGAGTGAATACATATTTATTTTAACCAAATATTTTTAACTACAACAGACTAGAGTTATAATAACAGCTTGCAAAGTTTTCCAAGAAATCTGTGAAGAAACCAAGTTGCAGAAGAGAATACATAATACGATGCCTTCATTGTTTTGTTTTGTTTTTCTTTTTTTTTTTTTTAACATTTATTTATTTTTTTTGGGACAGAGAGAGACAGAGCATGAACGGGGGAGGGGCAGAGAGAGAGGGAGACACAGAATCGGAAACAGGCTCCAGGCTCTGAGCCATCAGCCCAGAGCCTGACACGGGGCTCGAACTCACGGACCACGAGATCGTGACCTGGCTGAAGTCGGACGCTTAACTGACTGCGCCACCCAGGCGCCCCTTGTTTTGTTTTTCTTAAGGAAGCAGCAGAAATTATTGTATCTTTCTGTATGAGTGGGAGGTGTCCAGAAGTGCCCAGAATGGCTGGGACGACACTCACAGGACAGTGAATCTGGCTACTTTCACCTTCCAGACTTTTCTCCACCAGGACTGTGCTTCCTTCATGATACTTTAAGTATTCAGATAGGCAATGGAAATCACTCCTTTTTTAAATCTTTTAAAATTTCATCTGATTTTCTATTGCCTTAATAATACCTATCTTCCAATTAATCGGAAAATAATTTAAAGGCAGATAATTCAATCTTTGGAAGGTAAGTCACACATGAGGAGAGAAAGGCAGGCAGCAGCATTGTTCTTTGAAGACAGAACAATACGGAACAACCCTTTGTCCTTGACCTAAATTCTACTTGAGATTTTGGCAAGTTTTCTCAGAGCCCCCCCCCTTCTCCCCGCAGAAAAATGTACCAAGAACTTGAATAAAAACAAACACTGGAGAACAGGGAAAATGTCATCCAAGTACAGAAAAATACTTAGCCAGGGGATTAATGAGCTGGGTCGAACCAAACAGCCAGAAGCAGAGGAAAGTATAGTCCCTGAGGGAAAAAACAGACAAAGCCAATAAGCTATAAAATGCAGTGGAAAGAAGAGGCAACTTTGTAGATTCCTACACAGATAATACCCAGTTAGAGTTCAATTTGAAATCAACATGAATTTCTTTAAAAAAACATAATTGAAGGACTTGGAAATTTACAATGAGTATAACGAATTTCTGGTGTCCAGCTCAACTAAATGGTTCAGATTGATCAAGCGTGACTTTTTGTCACCACTTGATGGCAACAAAGTTAATCCAAAGGAGCAGTTATGGACCGGGCAGCACCGACCTCTCCATCGTCAACTCCGATCTGTAGCTGTTACAAGAGGGAGCGCCTTTACCGATCAGGACACAGTTCAGCGAAATTCACAAGAACAGGAAAGTCATTTCAGACCCTCCAAAATGATTGCCTACATGGGCCTTTGCCTTCTAAAAGATCAAGCAATATTCTTTGGCAAGCTCAGGAAGGAAGGAAGAAAAGATTACTGCATTCAGAAAAAATTTTAATTTGCCTAGCTACGGTAATTGGATTTTTATTCACAAGCAGTATGTAGAGAATCACAATGGAATGCACTTAAACTAGGTTAAAATGATATCCTTGAAATGTCATTTGCAAAATTAGTTTGTAATACACAACATTCCCCTGGCCTAATGTTAAGCAGATTTTTATGATATGTTTCAAAGCAATTTTCCATTGGAAGTTTCTAACTTTCATCCCTTCGAGCCTGTATCTGGGCATGTTGTGCAGGACATTGATCTCTCCTCCACAGTTTTAATATGGAGTCTTCAACAAAGAACACAAAGGAACAGCTCTGGCAAAGCAAGTGGCCATCGCGGACTTCAACCTGCAGACTGGATGACCCACCTTTCATGAAGGATCCTTGATTCCAGGGGGAAACCTTTTTTTTTCCTTAAACCATTGTGTTAGGGTTCCCAGGGAAACAACCGAGAGAGGTGTGTGTGTGTGTGTGTGTGTGTGTGTGTGTGTATGTGTTGATAGAGACATTTATTGTGAGGGATGGCCCGCACTATCTATCCCCAAGGCTGAGATCGGCCATCAGCCGCCTGCAAGCTGGACGCCCACGAAGGCCAGCCGTTGCTTGCGTCCTGACAGTGGGAGACGGAGGGCAGGACACCCACAGCCCCTCTAGCTAGCTCCGCCTTCTCTGCTTTTCCGTCCTTTGGGGTTGGGTAGACTGGACGCCTCCCGCCCACATGGGGGGGAGGGCCGTCTGCTTCACCCCCTGAACTCGCTCACATGCCCATCCCTTCCAGAAACACCCCCACAGACGCACCCAGAAATCACGTTAAACCAGACGTCTGGCCCCTGTGGCCCAGCCAGCCAAGTTGACGTGTAAACTTCCTCATCACGCCCAAAAACCGCCTTCCACTCCTTAGATCGTGTGACAGAGTCAGGAAAGTGTGCAGTGTTGTTCACGATTACCCACCCGAGCCCCTGCGCGTGTTATTTGTGATGGACATCGATGCGGGTTGACGTGCGAGGGGCAACGGTGCCCCACGCGAAGTCCCACCGGCCGCAGGCGGAGACTGGCGAGTGACCCAGCCACAGGCAAGGCTGGCGGGCAAGCTGAGGGCTGTTTGCACTGATGTCAGGAGTCATGCAGCCGGGACAGAGAGCACCACGGGCGACGGCGTTACACAGGCGTGGGGCGGAGACGGGCTGCTACCCAGTGAGGGGGTCCCCAGTGAGACAGAGAGCACATCGCTTCCAGTTGGGTGGCGAAGGGAGGAGCGCTAAGCCCCCAGACCAGGCAGCGCGTCTCCCCCGCCATCTGGGAGGGAGACCCCACCGCTAGCCCACAGGTCACTCCCCAGGGACCCTCTGCCCCCCGGGCCTTCAACGGGGCAGAGAAGGTGGTGGCAGGAGGGGCTGATGGGCGCCCTGCTTCCCCGTCCTCTGCTGCCAGCCGGCCCAGGGCTCCCCTTAATGCAACACCCGAAATTTCCAGGCCTCAGCCCAGAATCACTCGTCATACGAAGGCCAGGATTTTACTTTCGTGCAACTGTCGGAAGTATGTTTCCACAAGGGTGGCATGTTTCTACTCAGAGCCCAGGGCACCCTCCAGGAGTTCACGCTGACCCCGCTCTCGCAGGAGAGCCCTGGGTTGGGCCAGGTGAGCCGGGTGGGGACTCTGGTGGCTCCTGAGCGCCGCGTGCAGGTTGAACGGGAGCGCCTCCTGCTGGTAGCGCTGAATCCTCCCCCCACGCCGCTGGCTACCAGGAGCATGTAGGTCGCCAGCTGGTCCACCCAGAGCCCCCCACGTGACCGGCTCATCGTGCCCTCCGGTTACAGGTGAGTCAGAGGCGACCACCTCCCAGATCTACTCCTTCAAGTCCGAGAAGCAAAGAAAACACCAGAGGACGTGGACGGTGACCGCAAGCCTCGTTTTTCCTGAAAGACACAATAGATTTGCAAAGACAAAAAAGGAGAAAGAGAGCATCATCACACAAGCAAAGGCCACCGTTCACTTTTTCTACCCGCATTTTCCGTTCTCAGCTTTCTCTTTCCTCAGAGAAGTTTTGATAGTATTTATTTAAGCTTAAGATGAACCCTCACTCAGAGAGAAACAAGACACAAGAGACCTTCTGTGCCTATCAGGAAGCTTGGAGGGGCCGCCAAACTGTCTCCGGTTCCTCGCTGTTTATTTTTCTATCCAGTGCGCTCGGAAAATAGAGCCTATAGCAAATCGTTACTGAGATAGGCTTGCTGAATGCTCATGAGGTTCTTGGCAGGCACATGACGTATTAGGATGAGTTCCCTGTTTATGTTCGTGCTGGGTAACGTCCTAGCCCTGACCTTGCAGGAACATCGTCTCTTAGTTCATTCCTTCCCCGCATACTTGGTGAGCGCCAGCTCTGGGCAGGGCCAGCAGACCTGCCACCAAGGAGACCGTCAGAGAGTCCAGGCCACGGAGGCAGGACTCTCCGGCTCACCGGACGTTCGTCGGGTCCAGACTGCCGCCACCTGGCACCGCACCGTGTGATTCTGCCGGACCCAACACTGTGGCAATGGGCTGATGGGTGGTGGGCACCTGAAATGTGCCCAGGGCGACTGCGAACTGAGTCGTTCATTTCATTTTATTTTTGTTGGATTTACAAAACCAGCTGTGGCCGGCGGCTTCCCTACTGGACAAGGTGGATGTGGCTGACCCACGGCAGAAGCTCCGTAGTCGTGGCGGGAACAGGAGGTGGTCCCTGCCCTGATGGACGTGCCCGTGGAACGCGGGGGAGGGGGGGAGAGAGAGCGATTCCGTCAAATGATGATAGAATCGATCTGTAATTTCAAATTATGATCTGGCCTCTGAAAAGCGCACGGTGATGTAAGGGAATGTGACCGAGGGCCTGGAGGCCCGGGGACACTGTCTCTGAGGAGTGATGTTGGGTCAAATATCAGAGTGCAGGGGCCAAGCGGAGGCACGGAGAGAAGGGAGGGGGGCAGAGTGGTGGGAGGGGGGAGGCAGGAAGGGGCAGCGCAGGGCAGGAGGGAGCGGGGCTGACAGAGCAGGGCTGTGGGAGGAGGGTGGCCAGGCCAGGCAGGCGTGGCGGGTGTTGTGGGGGTTGCTCCGCACCCCAGCACCGACGGGAACGTGCTGGAGGGCTCGGACGGCGGGGGGGCCTATAAGACTCATCTGTCTATGTTGTAGAACGTTAATTAGCAGGGGAAAAGCACGGGTTTGAGGACACAGGTAGACACGGGCTCCCAGGACCCCCCGCCCCAGGCTGTAGATGACAGTGGCTCACCGAAGGGTAACGCCAGACAGAGCGGTCCTGTGGAAAAAGAGCGGGCGGGGCCGGGCCAGCACTGGCCGAGAGGGGACGGAGCGCTGCGCCCCGGAGCCTCTGCGAAGCCTGGCGAGGGAGTACTGTGCTGGGAACGCCCTGGTCCGCCCAGGTATCCGCGGGAAGAGTCGGTGCCCGCATCACAGGTCGGCAGACGCAAGTTACGTCCCTTCTGTCACCCGTGCGACCGCTGCTGCCAGATGCCAGGCACGACCTCCCGCAGCAGAGACCGCCGTGAGCAGGCCAACACAGGGCTCCCCCCGGGCTGTGCGTGAGCACACCTGAGTTCTTTGAACCAGGAGGGACGGAAAATCATCGTGAAATCACCAGCTCTCATGCCGACAGCGTCTTCCTGTCTATCAATCTATTTCTTGAGATCTTCAGACGGGTCACAGGCGCTCTCCTGGCTTCCACAGCGTAACCCCAGTCCCAGCGCACAAAGCGCTTCTGTCGTTCTTAGACCGGAAAAGTCTGCCTGTTACCAAAGGCACTCGACACGGACCGCTTGTTTCCAGCAGGCGTGGTGGTGGGTCTCGGCGAGGACAGGCTCTCACACCGTGTCGGGGCCGGCCCTTCGGGCGTGAGAAACACCACCCAGCGTGGCACCACGGCCGTGAGCGGCCGGGGAGCTTGCCGCCGTCCCCAGCACGTGACGCAGCGAGAGCTTACCCGTCTGTCTCCCCTTCCAAACGAGGCAGGTCGAGCATCAGTGGGAAAATCTGGTTAAAATTCACTCACAGTTAATGCAGCCGAGACGTCACCAATGTCAGGATGTGGCCTCATGCTTCCGTGTTCGAAGCTCCCTGTCACCCAGGCTGGCCGGCCCGCAGAGGGAGTGGGCGGGCCGGCCGGTCTGCAGCCCAGGTGCGTTCCCAAAGCAGGTGCGTCCCCGGCTCCTAGACGGAAAGGCTCTGTGGCACAGTGTCCCCTCTGCCGAGAAGCCCCAGCTGGAGCACGTCATTGGCGAGGAAGGTTCGCTCGCACCAGCTCTGCGGCCACACCTGCCTGAGGCCTCTCCCCACCTGGGACGCCCCCTCCCTCGCCCGTTTCTGGGGCGACGGTCAGTTAAGTGTGTCCGGACTCACTGGAGGCCCAGCAAGGCAGGACCCCGGTCTCAGACAACAGGCTGAGAAAATTCTGACTTTTACTCGGGATGGGGGACCGTGGAGCCCCCGATTTCTGCCCCGGCTTCATACCGAGAGCCGCTTAATGCCAGCCTTGCTCCCCACGTCTGCCTTTGCTCCGATGAGCAAAGAAGGGTGTCACACTCTCCGAGGCAGGATGTTCACAAAGGCCATCCCCCGATCAGGAGGGGACAAGAGGAACGAAGCAGTTCCAGGACCAGCTTTTAAGAAGCCGGAGAGCAGAGCCCCGTACCTCCCGGCAAAGCTTTGAGCCGCGGCTCCCACCCACGCTGAGGTCCTCCCTCTGGTGCCGGGCGCACTGCCCCCACCGGGGCCTGGAGCCCATCAGCCCTGCAGGCGCACACGGAAAACACGTCGGCAACCCCCGAACCGCTCCTTCCAGACAGAAGAAACTCTGACTTTGTGATCCTGTGCCCAGAACAGATGCCATTCAGGACCGGTATTTACAGGTGTGGCTTTCAACAAATGATTTCCATTTGGGAAAGGCACCTTTTGAACAAGCAAGCAAAAATTAAGTTTCATGAGTTCAAAAACAGAGATTTCCATTTCGGCAGTAGAAGAAATTCCTTGGGAAGCGCCCACGTGGGTGCCGAGCCGGCTGCCGGGCACCCTGGGCGGCGGTCTTGCCCCACGCCCTGCTGTCCCTGCCCCCACTCGAGCTCCTCGCTGATCCCATCAGGCCCCTCCAGGCTTCCTTTGGCAGAAATGTGCCCGAGGTAATAAAAACGAGAAAATAGGGGCACCTGGGTGGCTCAGTCGGTTGAGCGTCTGACTTCTGCTCAGGTCATGATCTCATGATCTGTGAGTTCAAGCCCCGAGTCGGGCTCTGTGCTGTCGGTTCGGGGTCTGGAGCCTGCTTCGGATTCTGTCTCCCCCATTCTCTCTCTCTGCCCCTCCCCTGCTCATGCTCTGTCTCTCTATCAAAAAATGAATAAACGTTAAAAAAAAAAAAAAAAGAGAGAGAGAGAGAAAATAAACCCAAACTGCACCTTTAACAAAACTGGAGATACCTGTTCCTGCAAATCACCCAACGTGAAGAAGACGGAAGGTGGGGGACAAACCAGAAGACACGGGCACAGCCAGACTGTCAGAGAGTCCGCAGGCAGCGAGAAAGGCCTGGTGTTTGCGGGGGGATTGGTCCCTGGTGGGACACTGGTCCCCCCAACTCCCAGGACACTCACTGGTCCTCCCCTTCTCGCTTCCCAGAGGCAGGAAACAGGTCCCAGGAGAGGCAAACAGGGAAGAAACGCAGTCTGCTGCCGAGTAACATGCAGTAGGTGTGCGTTACAGGCCTCTGTGCACCTTGTTTGGGGGGCTTAGGAAACACCCAGTTGGGCAGAGATGGTGAGTATGTTTTTCTCTTCAGGCAGCCAGGAAGATCACTTAGACCGGTGGTTTTCCCGGGGGGTGGGTCTGTCCTCCCAGAGGACGGCTGTTGTCGGGCGGGGGTGGGGGCGGGGGGTAGGAGGGTAACCACCCTTCAGTGCACAGACAGCCCCCTGCCCAACAAGAATTCTCCAGCCCCAAACATCCAAAACAAAATGCCGTGGTTGAGACGCTCTGCTTTTCGCCCATAAACTTTCTAGCTGATTCCTTGCGACACGGGCTACAAAGCAAGAAATAGAAAAGGGGCAAAAGGGAGAAAGAAGCAGGGCTACCCTGTTCCCATGGACACTGCGTATTTTTGTCTGCTTCTGAGTCATAGTAAAGGCAAAGGCTAAAACGGCATGACTAATTCACCGTGAACTCCTGGCTTTTACGCATGAGTAATATCCAAACCCCAAACAGCATAATAAGCTGAGCACATGGCTTTCTGCACCAGCACAGACTTAGAGCTTAAAAATATGCAATCTGGTAGAACACGCAGAGAGAGAGAGAGAGAGAGAGAGAGAGAGGGGGTGGCGAAGCTGTGCTATTGAAATGTGTGCGTAACCTCGGCCGCCTCAGCCGCCCCATCACCAGTCCCACCCCCCGCGGGAGCCCAGTCACACCAGCCCTGCACCTCGTCCGTGGGCAGCAGCAGGCGCTCTCGAGTCCCGGGCTCCCAGAACCACCAGCGGTCAGATGACAAAACCAGGAGGCAGCCAAAAAGACACCGAGGAACCTTCAGCACATGTGACTGAGTGAAAGAGGCCGGTCTCAAAAGGCCGTGCGCCGTGGGTTCCGACTACATGACATCTGGGGAGAACCGTGGTGACAATGGAAAGATCGGTGGGTGTCAGGGGGTGGGTTAGGGGGAGGGGTAACTAGGCAGAGCACAGAGGAATTCAGGGCGATTGTCACGATGCCGTGACCGTGGATGCACCTCGTTAGACATTCGTCCAAACCCACGGAACGCAGGTCGCCCAGAGCGGCCCTCGTGTAAGCCGTGGACACGGGGTGATGGTGATAGAGGAAGGGGGGTTTGGGGGCCCCCGGGGGTGCTGATTACGGGGGAGGCTGTGCATGTTGGGGGGGCAGAGGGTAAATGGAAAGCCTCTGCACCTTCCCCTCAATTGTGTTGTGAACGTAAAACTGCTCTAAAAAGTTGTTTTAATTAAAAAAAAAAAAAGTTTGTTAAAATAGACTCAGAGCATCCTCCTGACAAAGGTGCATTTTCCAGGCAGAGAGACCTTACCAGAGCCTCCTGTCTCCAGGGGAAGGACACCCCAGCCCCTCCTAAAGGGGCGGGGGGCACCGAGCACCACTGATGACGGTCACAGCCCAGGACACAGGCCCAATACACACCACAGAC
This sequence comes from Prionailurus viverrinus, assembly GCF_022837055.1. NCBI lineage: Eukaryota > Metazoa > Chordata > Mammalia > Carnivora > Felidae > Prionailurus > Prionailurus viverrinus. The sequence continues at coordinate 93,589,040 of NC_062572.1, read as the reverse complement.
CACCCCCGCCCTCCCTACCTCCACGGCAGCAACGCCCCAACGTGGGACCCGTGAGTTCTGGCTGCAGGGCCACCTGGAGGGCTCCCTGCATGAGGAGGGCTTGGGGAGGCCGAGAGTCAGAGAGCAGAGGAAACCAGGGTCCGACGCGGCTGACGGCTCTGCACTGACGGCCACAGCAGACGGGAGAGCAGAGGAGCCGAAGACCTCGCCCCATAGGCCTATTTACCTCCATCCCCACGGCCAGTACATCATGTCCAGCTCTGGACAAAAAAACTACAAGGCACTAAAAGGAAGGAGCATAATCTGAAGAGACGATCCTCAGGGCCAGACTCAAATCCAGCAGAGACGTGGGGATTTTCAGACGGGAACTGTAAAACATCTACAATTAATATGTTGGGTTTTTGTTTTTAATTCTTTCTAATGTGTGTGTATTTTTTAGAGAGAGAGAGTGCGAGCGGGGGAGGGACAGAGAGAGAGGGAGACACAGAATCCAAAGCAGGCTCCAGGCTCCGAGCTGTCAGCCCAGGGCCCGACATGGGGCTCGAACTCAGAGACCACAAGAGCCGAAGTCGGAGGCTTAACCGACTCGGCCACCCGGGGGCCCCACTATGATTACTATGTTAAGAGCTCTAAAGGAGAAAGTAGGCAACAAACAAGAACATGTGGGTTATGTAAACAGAGAAATCGAAATTCTACGAAAGAATCAAGACGGAGCAATGGACGTCATGAACGTCTTCCACGGGTTCACCCGTAGGCCAGACACAGCCAAGAAAAAACGCAGTGAGCTTCAGAATTGGTCGATAGAAAGGCAAAGAGGAAAAAGGAGTAAAAATGAACTTTTTCTTTAACACAGCATAACAGCCATGCACTGGAGGATGATTTTAAAAGGTGTAGCGTGCATGTAATTAGAAACCAGAAAGGAAGAAAGGACCACGCAGAAGAAATGTTTGAAGTTTCCTAAGATAGACTTGTCTCAGTAGGGACGTTGTGAGTGTGATGAAGGGCGTATTTTAAGCTCTATTAATATTAATTTCTAGAAGGGGTCCGGGGGTGCTGTGAATGGCTTGTACAGCCCACGAGCTGCAGTTGTCCCAACTGTTTACCGACTCCATGTTCACAGGCTTTCCAAAGTCAATGACAGACACCAAACTGCAGATCCAGAAGCACAGAGATACCCCGGAAGACAAACGCCAAAACAGAAAAATAAAACCCCACATTCAAATGAGAAGACCTTGAAAAATGCCAGAGGGAAAAAATGCTGTGCCTGTAGACGGACAGGGACGATCTCGGCAGATTCCCGCCAGAAACCATGCGGGCGGAGGAGAGCGGAGCGAAATACCGAGAGTGTTGGAAGGAAACACCTACTAACCTGGAATTCTCCATCCAGAAAAGTTACCCTTCAACGATGAAGGAGAAATAAAGGCTTTCTCAGACACACAGGAACCGAGGGAATTCATTTCCAGCAGAACTTCTTTGCACGGAGGGAAAATGACAGAGGTCAGAAAATATGTTTAAAAAAGCAGAGCATCAGAGAAAACATAGATAAAGATAAAATTGCGTATTTTTCTTATTCTTAGTTAATTTAGAAGGAAAAAAATGATACAAGACGGGCCAAATTAGCCCAAATATTCAGCAGAAAGTGATTATTTCCAGAGGGTTTTTTTTTCCCCTCAAACTTAATTGCGGACCAACCGCCGATCATTATGAGGACTTTCGAGTGATGTCAGTGAAAGACACTGACAGCTGCAAATTCACGTCCCCTAAGCAGTAAATTTACAAGAATTAGTAACATTAAGAGGCAAACACTGAGAAATCCTCCCTTCCAGACTTAGCTGAGATGAAGCGCTGGCCGTGTACGCTTCCCCTGAGGAGGGTGAGGCGTTCTGGATGCCAGGTGTCGGGGGCCGCTGCACAGGACGGACCGCGGAACGTGGCAGAATCACAGTGTTAGATCCGCGGGCATCTAACTGAGCACCCGGATGGACGTCCTCCTCTCTCAGATGAGGAAACTGAGTCCCGGAGAAGCCCTCTCATTTGCCCACGATCAGGAAAATTCTGACGGGTGCTGAAGCGTAGAGAAAAGAGGTCACTACCTGCAAACAGCCTGTTGATACACTTGTTACAGCAAATGCTCACTGAACATGATTATCTTGCGAAAGTCTATGCATTTAGAAAAGGGTTTAATGCCATAGATTACCGTAAGAAATATCTTTAACGGGAGTCGTCATAGGCATAGAATAACGTATGCCCATACACACGTACGCATATAATACATATGTGTGGTTGTATACACGCCTGTGTATACACACACACACACACATATACACATACATATATATGTATATGTATGTATTTACCCGGGCTCCCCTTCAAAGGATTTATACGTGAGTCAAAAGTCAAATAACATATAGCAACTTTGAAGATACGTATGGGAGCACCTGCAGAAACTCAAAAACAACGGGAAGGAGGTGAACACCAAGCCTAACCATCTCCCCCACCCTCCAGCTCACACAACAGCCAGCCTCCTCTGTGCCCTCTCGGGGCTGACTACGCCCTCCACTGTGCTGTGATAAGGACACCAGGTGACCCCGCTGCAGCCGACGCCTGGGCCAGAACACAACGATGACCAGGAACGATGATGCAGGAACGATGACCGTTCTGCATCACACGAACGGTCGAGGGATCCAGGAAAGGCGGACTGACCCCAGAAGAAAGCTGCTGAGGGTATGGGGGTTCTTGGCAAACGCGCATGTTTGCGATGGAAATGAGCCAAGACAAGATGGAGAAAGGGGAAGGAACGTCTGAAATTCATTTCAGTTGACCTCATGAATTTTCACGTGGTCTTGATCGAGACAATGGAACATTTTCTCATCAAAAGGCCCAGAGCACTGGATTTTCATATTGAGCGTGAAATGACACAATGAGAGACGAGAAACTTATTAGAGGCTTTTTTAGAATAACAATAATTATCACTGCTACTTCATTATACATAGCGTTGTTATTTTATTTCCATCATTATTATTTTCCGGAACTTTCTGTTTCGGGTTACCCTGATGGTCTTCAAGTTCTCATTTAGCCGGATGATTGTTTTGTGATTAATGAGGCTTGATCATGGCTGCCTAATGGTTTTCTTATAGATTCCTCAAATTCACCTGAGAATAACTCAGCCCCACGTGAGACACCACAGTGTATTAGGATGTATAGATTTATGTGTTACAGGTACCTGAAAAAAAACCTGCAATGGCCAATTTGGGATGGAATGAGGTGAAAGAAGAACCAGCTTGGTGTATACTCTATTCTCCAGGAGTCTGAAGTCCGTCCCCATGAGAAGAAGGCCATGGTGGATGATGCCAAGCAGCTTGGCATGTAAGACATTTTTGTAGTCTTTTTAACAGTGTGGTGGGTTCCGTGCTGCTAGAGATGATCGGTGACTAGTCCATGCCTTCGAGGTAATGATTCCCAGATGAGCCCTCTGCACCTGCACAGGATAAATGATGGACTTTTTTTTTTAATTTTTATTTATTTTTGAATGACAGAGAGAGACAGAGCATGAGTAGGGGCGGGGCAGAGAGAGAGGGAGACACAGAATCCGAAGCAAGCTTCAGGCTCCGAGCTGTCAGGACAGAGCCCCACGCGGGTCTCGAACTCACGAGCTGTGAGATCATGACCTGAGCCGACGTCGGACGCTTAACCGACTGAGAGCCACCCAGGTGCCCCTAAATGATGGACTTTTTTATGCATGCACATGGTTATTGTTCACTGGTTACAAGTGTAATTTTGGATGGCTAACTCATATGAAGACTTGAATTCCTCTCCCATTTGTCTACTGGCTGCCTTTAGCCACGCTAACTATGATAGGTCAACTAGAAGCCTGTATAGTTCATGGGACAAGTCAAGAGATCACAACATTCTGCCACGGCACTCCATCATAATTTGGTATCTGTAGCGAGAGACATTTCAGAGCATTAGGACTCTCGTTTTCATGCTGGTGGACAAACAGACATGAACAATGTCCTAGAGATTCTAACTGTACTCACAACATCACCGCTAAGTATAGTAGATTTTTGATAGGAAAACGTTCCCCAAAAAACTTTAACAGGAGTCTACGTGGCGTCGAGTTACGACCATGGGAGTAGCCGAAGAATATCTAGATTCCTGGGAACTGGGAAGAGATTGCTGTTTGTACACATCTTGTTCTGTAGATGACATTGTCCCTGTAATTGACGCCCGAGTGTCATCTGGCATTTTATGATGTGCAGACCTAGTTTGGTATCTGTCCCATCCTAGTATCTCTAAACAGAGCGAAGAGTCAGGAATTTCTCAACATTGCCATCTGCGAAGCATCTCCCACTTAGTACATTTAGCTCCAAATAGACAATGAAGTACCTTGACAACTGTTTCCTTTTGTGAAAGTGATTAACAATGGGCAGTCACTAGACTCATAACTAGACCCTTTTAAGTGTTTCGTTTGGACTTCCAGTCTCATTATCTTAGGCTGGGATGATTCGAATATTTCTAGGACCCTCATGAGCCGGATTTCACCGTGGCCAAGCCACCAACATCCCTGGTCTCGTTTATTGTAATAACGTTCTAGCTGGTCCACCGGCTTCCACCCTTAGCTCCCTGCAGACGACTCAGGAGTGTTTTATAAATTCTGAGTTTCGTTTATCAGAGCCCTCCTCTGTGGTGTCTAGCCAATCCAGGAACTGAGAGCAGACACTGGTAATGACCACGGCTGAGGTCTGCTAGTGAAGGAGAAGCTGAGAGCCTGGTCAGAGGCTTCAAGCTTGTTTCTTTCCAGCGCCCTCGCTTTCAAGCTGAAACAAAGATTTTTTTTTTTTTAACCGCACGCGAAGAACACTGTCATTAAAATAAGTAGACTAATGCATGATAGGCTGCATACGTTTACTATAATGAATTCCCCTTGCCGATCCCTACTAGAAATGCAACCAGCAGAGACGTTAAGCGGACTAAAGTATGTTAGCAATTGGGAGCATGATCACTTAGCTGTGGAACTTGTGCGAAGTGCCCACGGCCCAAGCAGTTGTTAGGGCTGCAGAGAAATCAGCCATCACAAGAAGAGATGATTGAGAGAAGCCCACATGGCCGCCCGGAGACAATGGTCTATTGAAAGGCAGCTTAAATGGAAGATGATCAGATGATTACATCTGAAATCCTCACAAGGGCTTCTTCAAAGGGGGCTTGAGGCTGGCATCCTCACACTTCGTAGCTGGAGCGCTGCCCCGAAAGCCCGCATCCCCGGATTCTGATTATGAAGACATACGAACCGGGAAGAGAATCAGAAGTGTGCTATTTCAATTAGACGACACACACGTCCAGAAATACATGCGATATCTCTTTCCCTCACCCCTGCGTCCGTCAGCAAGTCCTGTGGGTTCCCCAACACATCAAGCATCACTGCAGAACCCAGCATGTGAGTAAGTGGCCTTAAAGGCCGGGGGAAGATATAACCAGGGGAAGATATAACCAGGGGAAGGTAGAACCAGGGGAAGATATAACCAGGGGAAGATACAAAAGTTCGAAAGCGAGGAGGAAGGCCTGGTAGCAAGGACTGTGGGTGTTCACGCCCGGCCGATGGTGTGGCGTGCCCGGTCCCGCCTCCAAACACCAGCTGCAGATGCCAGGCCAGCTGGACAAGAGCCGTGGCAGCGGGTCAGGGCGCTGACCGCTGACCGAAGACCCAGGCCCCGTCCTCGGGGGCTCCCGCTCCGCAGGTCTGGAGGTGGCCACCGTCTGGATTTGTTTTGTGCATATTCCTTTGTGACTGAGCGATGTCGCAGAAGGAGCCTTGGGCCTCGAATCGGGGGACGTGGGTTCGGGTGCAGACGGCGACCACTCAGGTAAACTTGAGCAAAATATTTCACTCTTCGAGCCTCAGTTTCTCCATTTAGATAAACACACTTTATGTACCTGTCTAATTTACAGGGGACGCCCTTACTGTTATCAGCGACCATATAGTATTAATCACTACTTACTTCCATTATCGGTATTAGCTTTATTTAACAGGTGATATTTACTGAGAACTTGCCACGTGCATTAGCTCATTAAGTTCCCCCCGGAACACTATGAACCAAATATGAGCATGTCCAACTTATGGGTCGAAAGAGAGTAAGTGACCCAGTTTTGAGACTATTACGTTGAAATTCCACTACCTGCCTGTGTTGACTCTTAACGGTAAAGGCGGGCCTGACTCGGTAAGATCTTCCCCTCCAGCTCTCTGCCTGCCTTGTGCTGGTTGAACGTGCGACACACGACCCTCTCCTCAATTTAGAACCAGTCTCCCTCCAGCAACACCTAGTCCTGGTGTGAAGATGCTGGTGCCTCAGGAGCGACGGCTCTCCTTTTCCATCCCAAGGACCCCTGAGCCGAATCGCCATGGCAGCCACACCTCGCCCTGCTTGGGGGATCCTGACGCGAGACATCCGACCTTAATTCCACAGACGGCAGCTTCAACCCCGCGGCTTCCGAGCTTGGCGCTTGGCGAAGCAACAAATCGGTTTTATTTATAGACCAGCCACCAGTCACTCACCAGGACGAGGCCACCTCGTTGTCGATCTAGAAAACCCTTTTTGCAGAGCCACCAGACCCAGAGCAGGGCTCCGGGGGCAGCTTCACCACCAAGGGACATTGCCCGACAGCTGGAGACGTTTGTGGTTGTCCCCACTGTGCGTGTGTTCTGACATCTCGTGGGTGGAGGCCAGGGGCACTGCTAAACATCCTGCGATCTCCAGGATGCCCTGCAACAGAGAATAATGGGTCCCGAATGTGACGAGAGCCCAGGGTGAGATGCCCTGTGTCAGGACCGCCCTGCACGCGCCCACCCTGCAGCCGTCCCCCGGCAATGGGACAGGCGCCACAAGTGTCCATTCACCGGGTTCCAGCGGGTGTCTCTGGGGCATGCATTTTGCCTTTCTGGAACCCTACGTAGTTGCTAACTCACAACTACGCAGCATATGGTGCATCGCCCCGTCCAGAATAGGCGTTGGTAAACATGAGGTGTTTGAATAAATACTGTTACGTTACGTGACCTCTGATGCCATTGATGTTATGAAGACATTGATCCAGTGACAAGCTAACATGTCTGCTGCAGGGCTAACTCAGGAGTAGGACGAGAAGAAAAATGTCAGTATTCCCATTCCAAAGACAGGATTTCAAACCTCTATGTAAGGCATCTTTTTTTGTTGTTATTTATTTACTTTGAGAGAAAATGAGCGTAAGCAGGGGAAGAGCAGAGAGAGAGAATCCCAAACAGGCTCCGTGCTGTCTGCACAGAGCCCAATGTGGGGCTCGAACTCACCAACCGTGAGATCATGACCTGAGCCGAGACCAAGAGTCAGATGCTTAAGTGACCGAGCCCCCCAGGCGCCCCGTGGCATCTTTTTTTTTTAATATGAAAATCACCTAAACGATTACCATTAAAATGACAAAAATGAATCTTAGGAAAGGGAGACGGTTAACTTTGCCGAGAATTTCACCAGCCAAGTGCAAAGAGACCCTCAGCATTGCTTCTGTGGAGAGTGAGGGCGCTGGCCTTCCCTCCTGCCTCCCCGTGTCCTGCGGGGCTGCGGTGGCTGTCCTGCTGTGGCTCCACGCGGTACCCACACTGAGGGTCTGCACACTTCAGAGGACAGGACGACGACACGATACCCGAGTCAAGGGGTGATGTGAGTGCGCGGTGAGGCAGGTGAGGGCTGCAGAGGCACAGAGAAGCAGGAGGTGCCCCTTGACAGAGGGGGACCCCTCCCCGCGAGACCCTGACTCCTTGCAGTGTGAGGTCAATGCCCAGAACAATGACCGTCAGCTCGGGCATCCCCGGGGATGGCCAGCGCCCCCCTCCTGCCTCCTGACTTCCCACCGCTCACCTTCCCAAGGACGAGAAGCCAACATGACGGTCACCAGCCTCTGCTGGGGCCGGTACACCTGCCACCTGCTCTGGGGCGGGATAACAATGCAGCCCCGGGGCCCCGGTCACTTGCCGTGGGAACGTGGGCCAGAGGCTGAACCTGTGGAGCCTCAGTTTCCCCTCCTGCAAGGTGGGGATCAGATGCTCTGCAGGACATTCCCACAATACGTGACACGGCAGGTGTGAGATGTGCGGTGCGCGCTCAAAAACGGTGGCCGTTTCTCCTCTCCGCGGCTGTCCCCATGACAAGAAAACTAGAGTTTCAGCAGGAGCAGGCCCAGAGCTCGGCCACCTACTGGCCACGTAACCTCGGGCCCCAAGCCCCGGGCGTCCTGTCCGTCCCCAGACGCAAACCATCCTGCCTTCCCATCAGCAGAATGATGTGAGGCATGTGCACAGCGCCTGGTGCGTAATAAAGGACTCGAGGACGAGGGTTTCTAGTGTCTTATGGACAGGACGGGTCTACTGACGTTGTCCAAATGCACGCATCCAATCAGCACTCACTCGTCATCTCGAGGCAGTGAGAACACCGTGGAGAGACAGAGTACATAAATGCAGCAGGCTCAACCCTTAAGGGGACACGTCGACGGGCATTTAAAACCTGGAACGCGGATATCAGATTCTGGAACCACTGCTGACTGGGACTGCGGCCTTGGCAAAGTCTCTGACCTCGTTTTTCTCATCTGGAAAGCCCCCTCTTGAAAATGAAATGAAACCACACTTGTAAATCACCAGGCACATTGCCCGGTACCCCGTGAGCATCCTATAAATAGCCGCCACGGCATTCCCACGGGTATTCCTATCACTACAATGATTGTTATCATTGAGGAAGTAAGTTGCTGCACTCGCTCAGACCCTTGCAGACGTAAACCAGGAAGATGGATTTCGTAGTGGATTCAGCCGCAGAGGAAAGTTCTGGCTTCACACGACCCGCAAGCCTGTGGCAGTGTCGACTCAGCACAGCTGAACCCCGGCAATAAAACGATCTCCCGGGATCTCACCCTCGTTCTATTTATTGCCTGTGTCTCTTAGTCTCTGCTTGAAACAATTCTCTTATGGGAAGATATCCTTCATGTTAAAAGGAAACTGGTATCTAGGAAACTCAGAATTTTATCCTCCAAGTTACCATGACATACACACACACACACACACACACGCACACACACACACACACACACACATACACACACTCTAGGAAGGCGTCTCCTTCTCCCACATGGAAGGGCCACTTCCAGGCCTGGGCTGGGCAATCCCTGGGGTCCGGGAAAGCATAATCCAATCGGGCAGGTCTGTGTCACTGGCCCCAGGGCCTCCCGGGGACAGAAGACCACCATTGGCATCACCTTGAGAGTCACTGGGCTAAGGGGGACAATGGCTCCCCAGAGGCAAGGGATTGGAACAGTTGGAAAAGGAGCCCATGTTAGCGAAGGACACAAATAAACATAGAAAAGGGACATTATGTGGGGAGGTAACCAGGGCCCAAAGCAGCGAGTAGCAGAGACCCTGAGAGCCTCCTGGGAGACACGATGAAAAGCCACCCACTTACCCCTCTCCAGGGCGTGTGCCCACAACATTCAGCTCAGCGTGAGCGTGACCAGAGTTCTGGTCGCTGCCAATCTTATCCCCAAGGATATTACAAAGCTCTAAAATCGAACACTGGACAGCCATCCTCCGCAGACACTTTATAAATAAAGTCCATCGAACTCTTACTATTCGAGTTAAAGTAGTTTTCTATTTCTTCATTTGAAAGTATTGTAGTAAATACTAAGCGCGTCTGTGAATTGGCTGTACTCCCACTTGGGTAAGTTGATCTGATTCTGCAATTAAAATACACATCCCACACTTTAACTTTTTTATCACCCCCGGGCCAGTGAGACAGGCAGGGAATAGACAGTCCCTGTCTCCCAACCCCTTTTCCCAGCACAGACGATAAGGCTTTGCGGATAAATATGCAACTTATCACGCCAACTCTCTGCAAAAGCACAGAAGTCCGCAAAGGCTTACTGACTGCAATAAAATGTCGCATCCTACTTAGCGCGTGATGCTAGCGGTTGAGAATTTTACACTTTGGGGTGGAAGAGGGTCTTATTTTAAGAATAATTCCACTTAAACAGGATCCTGGACGTGGAGGCTCATTCTGACGATAAAGGTCTCGCGACAAAGGTCCAAGTCCCCTCCGTTTCCGGCTGCCAGGACCCGTCGGTGCTGGGCTGTCTCCATCCCTGGATCCGGGGGGGCCTCGAACTCAGCGCGTCTGAACACCCATCAGCTCAAGGGCACAGGGGAGGGGCTGCCTTTCTTCCTCATCCCCGGGGGAGCGGTAGACCCCCACCACCCTGCCTCCCCAGGCGGAGCTCTGGCAGGCCCGAGCTGCCGAAGGACGCCCAGCACCCACTCCGGCTGCCCGTGGTAAACTCCACCCCCCAACCCCGCCACCCTTTTATCTGGAAACCTCGCGCTTTCCACCTGGATGGCAGCATTTAATGTCTACTCTTGGGTCTGGTCTCCCGGGTCTCAATCCCGTGAGCAAGAGGGCCTTAGCGTTGTTCCCCTCCCATTGACGTAACCTCAGACAGGCTCGTCCTGAGGCTGGGCCCCGACCTCCCTTCGCTTAGAGCATTGACTTCAGAACATGTGCCATTGCACATTCTTTCTCTACCCTTTTGAGGTGTAAATCTTTGTGAAAGCCTCTGCCAGTTGTACGAGCCAGGAAATGTCTTTCTCGAGGACTCAGGGCCAGCCCTTTGGAACATCACCCCGGGGGCACCTGGGTGGCTCGGTCAGTTAAGTGTCCGACTTGGTCTCGTCTCATGTCATGATCTCACGGTGTGTGAGTTCAAGCCCCACGTTGGGGTCTGTGCTAACGGCGTGGAGCCTGCTTGAGGTTCTCTCTCTTTCTCTCTCTCTGCCCCTCCCCAGCTCCTGCTGTCTCCTCTGTCTCTCTCAAGAAATAAACTTAAAAAAAAGAAATGTTACCCTCAAGGAATGTAGCCCGCCCACCACACCCCCACCTCTGCAGAGCCCCTAAATTCCATGGGCGCCTTGCTTCAAGTTGGAAAAACTGCATCCTCTAACAAACAAGGAGGTTTACAAGGTGAGGCCAGCTGGTGAATGCAGGTGGCTTATGTGGCATGCGTGTCCCTCCCACCCGTGGTCTCGTGGCACGGAGCTCAGTCTGCCTCCCTCCTCTGTAGCAATGGCTTGGAATAAAATCTCCCTTGCCCGCTCCACCCTGTCCAGTACAATTGCTGCTTTGACACCTGGGGACCTTCAGACACGGGGGCGCCCGGCACACCTTGGAACCGTCCGGCGGGCCTGCCCGAGCTTGGGGCTCCCCATTATCGCAACGGACCAGGGCGGTCGAGAAGCACGCCCTCATCTCGGTGCTCCCCACGGCATCCTCGCTGGCCTGTCTGTGCACAGCCACGTAAACAAGGTGGGCTGCGGGTGAGGGGCCCGCCCGAGATGTTTCTCAGGGGAGGAGGGCTGGGCATCTTCTCGGGAACCGTGACATGTGCCTTCTGGTGGCAGGGTCCGCCCATCCTGCTTAGGTTCTGGATACAAGCTAGGCTTGCGGTCCTCTAACATACTGTTGAAACAGTACTGACAAGTCGGGCAGTGCCGACAGCCTGTCCTCTGGGGGCCTTGAACCTGTCCCGCTGCTCCGCTTCCCTTGCCTCTCTCTGGTCCTCTCGGGTGCCCTTCATGAGCGCCTTGGGACCGAGACTCCATGTGCCCCTGACAGACCGACTGCTGGACAGACGTGCTCCGTGAGCCACGGGCCACACAAGCCTTCCTCCAAAACAGGGCATTGGATCCCCACGTGGATTATCGCTGTCAGCCAGGACACGGGAACTGCCCTGTTGCACGTGTGGTGGCATTTGAACGAAGGCTGTCTGTGAGGCCCGTGCACCCCACCGGCCAGCTGGGCCTCTGGAGAGTGCGTCATCTGATGGGCTGGGTGAGGGCCCTCGGTGTCCCTCCCCCAGAGAACGTTTGTTTGCATAAAAGCCAACTCCGTGCACGTGTTTGACCAGAGACGCCGGGCTCTCTGGGCACAAGTGGCCCGTGGGGCACAGACAGAACAAAGAGGCTTTTCCGCAAGGGCTCATGAGCCCATCCGGTGTCAGGGCTGGGGTCCCTCCCTGAGCAGGAAAGTCCTTCTGAAGGGACTTTCATATTTGGGGATTCTTGGCATTCATTTTCTGGCACTGGCTTAAAATCTGCAGGGGCATATTACCGAGTTTCTTTGTGCCTTGACTGCCCCACATGCCGGAGCTTTGGTCCCCATGGCCGGGAGCCGGGAGTCACCCTAAATAGGACTCACCCCAACGCTCACCCCTGTCTCCACAGTCACTCACCCACTGACCTTCATTTTCTGTCCAGGATTCGGTAATCGTTCCCCGATTCGCTTTTGTACCACATCCCCCTGCAATCCACACTTAACCATGTTCCCTTTTCTTAAACCCAGATCCACTTGGGTTGCTTCCCTGGTTCTGTCACCACCCAAGGCTTCGCCGGGCAGAGAATGACCGTGGCCTGGCCCGGCCAGCCTCCACATCGGCACCTGATCCCGGAGCCCTCCGCCGAGCCCCCGCCACCATCAGATAGCTCAAACACACCTGGATAGCTCACGCCGGACCCCCAATTTGAATGTTCAAGATGCATTTGAGTTTTCAAAGCCCTGCTTCGTCTCTGGCCCATCTTACGATCCCTTCCTGCTTTCACCGCCCTCAAAAAATTGCAGAGCAGCTTTGACCAGAGGAGGAAACTGCAGAGTTTAAGGGTCTTGGACATGGGTTCTGTTCTCACTCCTTCCTGCGCGAAGAACACTTACCATGAGATCTACCCTTACAACAAATTTTAGGAGCCCCTCCCACAGTTGGACCACGGATGTCTGACCCACTCATCTTATTTAAGACTTTATGCATTTGACTGTCATCTCCCCCTTTCCCTCACCAGCCGCCGGCCGCCCCCCTTCCCCTCTTTGATTCTAGGAATGTGACCACTTCCGATCAGTCCTCTCGGCGGAATCAAGCAGCGTTGGTCTTTCTGTCACTGGCTCATTTCACTTAGCATCATGTCCCCAAGGTTCGTTCCTGTTCTTGAATATTGCAGGGTCTCCTTCTTTTTAAAACACTTATTGTATTTTATTTTTATTTTAGAGAGAGAGAGCATGCACGAGTGGGGGAGAGGCGAAGAGAGAGAGGGAGAAAGAAACCCAAACAGGCTCCACGTTCGGCGCAGAGCTGACTTGAGACTCAAACTCACGAGCTGTCAGATCATGACTTGGGCCAAAGGCAAGAGTTGGACGCTCAGCCCGCTGCACCGCCCAGGTGCCCTGAATTTACGTCTTTTTTAAAGCTACATAGTATTCCACTGTTTGGATATGCCGTGTCTTATTTATTCGTTCATCTGTAGGTGAATGGTTAGGTTGTTCCCATATCTTAGCTGTGGGGAACGTTGCTGCAGCGAACACCAGAGTGCTGATATCTCTTTGAGATCCTGTTTTCAGTCCTTCCGGATAAATACCCTGAACCATATGGTAGTTCTGTGTTGAATGCGTGGGGGACCCTCCGCACCGTTTTCCAGAGAGGCCCCAACGTCGACGTTCACATCGTCAGTGCACAAGGGTTGTGGTGTCCCCACATCCTCCACCTGCCCTAAGGTCCAGCCCACGGGGAAGGCAAGACGTTCGGGTTCACTGAATGCAGAAGAGGGGTCACGAGACCTGAGTCCGACCACGCACGGGCCTGAAGCAGCCAGAGCCCCTATACCTTCTCGTTTATAGAATGCTCCTGACGATATCCTGCTTGTAAAGAGGTCGTCAGGGACCAAGTGACCCGATGTGCCCAGGGACCCAGGACAGATGTCACAGCCACAGAGTTAGCTTTGCAAAAATGACATTTTTTTCTCTGAAATTGAAGGTAGGCCTCAAAGCTCACTGTGCGCGTTAAAGGGGTGTTGTTCCTGGGAACAATTTTTGGGGACTTGGTCAAGTCAAGAATGTTTCCCCATTTTCTCCCCTTCCGTCTGGGGGAGGCGAGGCCCCAGGAGAGAGCTGTGTCTAGTCTGTGGTCACCGGCATCTGGGCCATCGTCCTCACTAACTTGAGCTCACAGGTCTGAGGGAAGGGGCGCTGGCCTCCACCCCCAGGCTGCCCGAGCCCACGCTAGTGTAGACCTGGTACGCATGTGGAGGTAGACCCACCTGCTGGGGCCTGAAGCTACAACAGTGGGGCGTCTCTGAGAAAGAGTCAACACTGCGAATACCAACTCAGGTACAGGGCCCAGAAAGGAGTTCGTAGATGGAGGGGCCCTCATGCTCAAGCTTTGAGGGTTTTTGGGAAATGCACGTCTGCGTAAGAGTTGGGGGCAAAGTCACGTGACCCTCAGTGTTTCCTCTACAAAGCGGGGATGATGACATCTGCTTCACAGGGCGTTTTAAGTATTAAATGTGGTATTGCCCAGTGCCGACCCACAGGAAGTACCCAAAAGGTGAAAACTGCCATCACAAATGCCGAGGACACGGACGGCCGGTTACCCCAGCTCGTCACGGGCTCCATGGAGAAGGAAGATGTGAGACGGCTTCGGGCAGATTCCGGGGGAGACAGAACAAACATCTCAGCACAGAAGACGGGGCCCAGGGAGGAGCAGACCGCCGACAAGTCTCTGCAGATTCAGAGATAAGGTGATCACAGCGTGATTTCTGAGAAGGTCGAGAAACTGGGCAGGCACCTGATTCCATCACCCGTGACCCCGGTTTCCAGGAGCGCGCCCACCGTGGGCCGTGGCCTGAACGGTCTCACCCGGTGGGAACCAGCCAGGGGAAGGACGTTTCCAACCACCTGGGGATTTAGAACCAGCCAGGGATTTAGAACCAGTTAGGGATTTACAACAAGCCAGGGATAAGGAAAATGGATGTAAAAGAGCAGAAGAGGTTGCACACTGGTTGTGAAAGTCGAATCGAGGACACACGCTTGTTGCCAGTGGACGGCGCCAAGACTCTTACTGAACAGATGCCTGGTGACCACCGTGGTGATGGCTGGCGTGACAACACAGCTCCAGGGACTCACTCCCCAAGGGCCCAGGCTCCAGAAACTCAGGAACAGACTCGCCTGTGTTCCTCTAATAACATCTCGTAATCTACCAGAAGGCAACCCCCTTTCAGAGATAAGACACTCAGGTGGGGAGTAGGGTCCAAATCGAGCCTGTGCATCGCTAACGTGCGTCCGTAAGTGGGTAGAATTGGGAAAGACAAGTCTGGATCTTCAAAGCAGGGTCATGGAAGTTATGACAGCTTAGGATACACACGGTGAGGTGGTAAATGCATGAAGAATTATAATGTCCCATGAAGATGAAAATTTGAACTATGAAATCACGATCAATAAAATTATAACCTCCTATTATCCTTCCCTTAGCCATACGAAAAGTTGACACTTTTAGTATGTTTTCTCCAAATTACTCTCGCATTTAAAACTTGTGTTCACGCTCACAGCCCTATAAAAGCTGACTTCACCATTTGGAAGGAGGGAGCTAAATTTTAAATATCACAGTTACTACCAATTCCAATCACAGCATCATGCACACAACAAGAAACACCTTGTGCTTCTTGTACAAGCAAAAATATTGAACGTAGCTACATATCTTTGAGAGAAGTCTTCTATCTAAAGATGTTGCTTGTGAAGGTCCCCGAACGGCCCAAGAAAACACATCACAGCCTGTGTTGTTACACACGGATGAGAGACTGGAGGAGTGCTCATGCATAAATGCCCTTTTGCGTCTCTACCTCGGTGTGAAATTCTGTGGGAACAAGTAAGTCAGCGTATTTTTTTTAAAAATATTTCTTCTTGACGTTTACAGGGAGAATCTACATTCTGGGAAAAATCATCACACAACTCAAGCAATTAGCTCACAGAAAAATGGCATTCTTAGAAAAGTACAGGACTGTGTTAGTTTGCTTTAGAAATGCCAACGTTTTTTTTACAAATAACGAAGCATCATACATTGGCACAAACAACCTTGTTCTATACGACTCAGCATATGGGGACTCAACAAGCATTTGCTCAAACCCTGGGATGGAAATCCTATCTGGGTTTGCAGATACCCCGGTGACCTACCTTTAGAGCTTATAACTACATTAAAATTTTTTTTAATCAACTCATATTCTCTAAACCAGGGCAAAGCACAGAAGAGGGGACTCCTCATTTTTTTAAATGCTTTATCTTCACTTATTTACATATCTCCTCTTTCAAGAAAAGGACTTTGAGGTGAATCGCCACAAAACAAGTACATAATAAAGTAGCAAAACGAAACTTAAAAACGGGAACAGTGATCAAATAAAACCATCAGGTGTTCCCTCTACCCTCTGCATTTATTGTTAGCACTCAGAGGCGAGAACCATTAAAGGAAAAAAAAAGACGTAAAATAATTATTTTTAAGGTAAATCTAAAGTAGGTCAAACGTCTCTCCACTGAGAAGGCGGTGACTTTATGTTGAGGTAGGTGCCATTTTATGGAAAAATAAAATTAAGTAGCTAACTCAAATCTACACCTAAGTTAAATTCCCCAGAGGCTATTAATGGATGTAAACGAAGGTGGTCCTTCCATAAAATAGAGTCCATGTGGCCAATGCACAGGGATGAACTCCCGATTCGTGCCACAGCATGAATGAACATCAGAAGCACTGGGCTGCAGGAAAGAAAGCAGCCACAGAAGATCACAGATGATATGCTTCCGCGTATAGGAGGTGGCCACAACAGGCAGGTCCACAAAGATAGAAAGTGGACCCATGGCTGCCCAGGGCAGGGTGCGGGGAGGGCACATAGGGAGTGTCTGCTCATGGGCAGGCTTTTATTTCCTGGTGTGATGAAAATGTTCTAAAATTAGATCACAGTGATGGTAAATATACTAAAAATCATTGACCCGAACACTTCAAAGCAAGATTTGACTGCAAGTAAATCCTATGTCTGCAAAGTTTTTTTTTGTTTGTTCGTTTGTTTTTTACTATAGTTATAAGCTCTAAAGGTAGGTCACCGGGGTATCTGCAAACCCAGGTAGGATTTCCTTCCCGGTGTTTGAGCAAATGCTTGTTGAGTCCCCATATGCTGAGTCATATAGAACAAGACAGGATTCTTTTCAGCTGGAAAGACTTTCAAACCAAATGCTACCTGTGTCTCACCCAGCGGAAGGAAAGCCTCAGTGGATCCCATGGAACACTGTATTCTAAGCAACGTGATTTTCTCCTTGTGCCCACCAAGAAGAGTAATCCCCCCACAGCTAAAGAAGTGAGTTGTCCTGTGAAATTACTTACCGTTCACCAGTAGGGACTTTGAGAAGATCTGCGTGGTTCCCATGCATTGTCTCATCTGCCCAGCGCCCCCAGGTCTGGGACCAGCTCCCCGATTTCCTGAAACTATCCAGTGACATTCTATCCATAGGACCCTTGCAGGAGCCGCTACTTGAACTTGCTCCCAGGATTGGTTGAGGGGATGGGGGTTGGGCTGGCTTAAGACCAGGTGATTGTGTGCTCAGCCTGGCCTGGAAAAGAGGACTCCACTCCCTGTGAAGTAGGAAGAGCCTCTCTCTCCATTGACTGTGTCTCCGTAATAAAACTCAAGGGAGCTCAGAGGCCAGGGCAGATAGCAGGGGGCTGACATAGAGGGAGACGAAGATGGCGGAAAAGAGGGAGAGATTCCAATAGCTCTCCAATTCCTGGCATCCTTGTCCTTCTTGTTCTGGGTTCTGTGACGAGATCGACCCTTGTGTTGGTTCATTACATCTTATTATCTCATTAAATCTCCTTTTCATCTACCTGGGTCAAATTGGGTTTCTTTCACTGACTAATAAAAGTGCCGGCAGGGGCACCTGGGTGGCTCAGTTGAGCGTCCGACTTTGGCTCAGTCATGATCTCACAGCTCATGAGTTCGAGCCCCGCGTCGGGCTCTGTATGGACAGCTCGGAGACTGGAGCTTGCTTTGGATTCTGTGTCTCCCTCTGCCTCTGTCCCTCCCCTGCTCTCTCTCTCTCTCTCTCTCTCTCTCTCTCTCTCTGTCAAAAATAAATAAACACTAAAAAATTTTTAAAAATAAAAAATAAAAGTCCTGGCAAACAGACTATCAAAAATGATTATTTTGGTTGTATTGACATTAATTCATTCCACCATGATTTACTGAATAACCACTATGAGCCAGATCTGTTCCAGGTACTAGGTATATAATCCAAAAACAAGCCAGAAGAAGCCATTGTTCCATGGAATATAAGGCACCACTGGCTTGTGTCACACACCCACAGAAAACTGCTCATTCTGTCATTCATTCACAGATACTGAGCTCATAATAAGCAAAATCTCCATTTATTCACGATAAACAAAATATTCATTTACTGAGTTTCTTGATGGCAGACTGTCAATATTCTTGGTCATATAGTCCATGGTCTTGGTCACTTCTTGTATGAGGGCATCTCACCAAACCACCTTAGTAACCAGATGGCGACTTGTTCAGAGAGAGTTCCAGTCAGCGAAAACAGTGACGATGCATAATCAGGTGTAAAAATTCGACATGATTGGAGCCATTTAAAAATTTTTTTTTTCTTTCAATGTTTATTCTTATTTTTGGGACAGAGAGAGACATAGCATGAACGGGGGAGGGGCAGAGAGAGAGGGAGACACAGAATCGGAAACAGGCTCCAGGCTCTGAGCCATCAGCCCAGAGCCCGACGCGGGGCTCGAACTCACGGACCGCGAGATCGTGACCTGGCTGAAGTCGGATGCTTAACCGACTGCGCCACCCAGGCGCCCTGATTGGAGCCATTTAAAATGAAGTCAGGGTGGCTGTTGGAGAGAAACCACCTTACCCACTTTTGTTTGAACTGGGTCAAAACCTCTGGACTCATCAAAATGGCAATTTTCAGGTTGACACGGGTCATCGACTTCAGCTACCAGGTCTCCTTCATATCCTGGGAAAATGGGCCATCTGGGGGCACCCTGGAGACCCAGGCGGGAGTCGCAGTTGGGTTTTAGTCCTCAGTAACTTCAAATCAGGGGAAAATGAGAAAAAATGGGAAAGAACCTGGGGACATTTCAAATTTGGCAAGAGTTGGCAATTTGGGCCACGGGAGCCAGTCCAAATGCAGCCAGGCATTAAATCCGTCTTTTCCACAAGCAGAAAAGCCAACTAAATCTCTACCACGCAAGAGTTTGCATATCCATCAGTTAACCACAATTTACACAAAATATAACATCGTTCAAAGACAATGAACAAGGATCTGATAACTCAGAAGGATGGGTGCTACAGAAGGTGCAAATTTTCCACTGAAATACAAAATGTCTCTCTACAGCCTTTTGATCAAAAGTAATCTCAAAGAAAGATTATTCTTGTTCACAAAATAAAACTGATCTCACTAGACTTGGCTTCATTTATTTTTACCTAGGTGCTATAAGAATGGTAATTTTCCATATAGGCCTTCTTAAGATGCTTTGTTAGAGGTTTTCTTAAGGACCCTCAGACTGGATTACAAAACATTCTTGACGCTGGGGCGTCTGGGTGGCTCAGTCGGTTGAGCGTCTGACTTTGGCTCAGGTCATGATCTCTCAGTCCATGAGTTCGAGCCCTGCATCAGGCTCTGTGCTGACAGCTCGGAGCCTGGAGCCTGTTCGGATTCTGTGTCTCCCTCTCTCTGCCCCTCCCCCATTCATGTTCTCTCTCTCTCTCTCTCTCTCTCTCTCTGTCAAAAATAAACATTAAAAAAAAAACCACTGTTGACACAAGGAAGCCAAGCTGAGAACTTGCATCAGATTTCACTTGCAAAACATGTAGATTTAGATGAACTCCTCTCTTCTTGAGGTCTCCAAACTATCTCAAGTTTCCTGAGTCTTCCAGGAAGTGACCATCCTTACTCACTTGTGAGGGTTGGAGCCCGGTGAGCAAAGTACCAGACCAGTTTTGCCAAGAGGACTTTGAAGCATCAGCTCTATAAGGCGGACCTTAGCTCCTTGGAAACATCTGGTCCCATGTGATTCGGTGAGCATGGTTCCCAAATGTGACGTTCCAGTCAAAGTCTCAGTGGCATAACCAGTGTTTCCAATCACACCCTTTTCATGAGGACAGACTCTTACTGAACCTGTAAAGATAACCATATTGTCATGAAATTAAGAAGACTCCATAAAAGTTTCAGCATTCTAGATGCATCCAGCAGGGAGAGCACGATGTCATTTAAGTGATTGTCACAGATTACAAATCAAGGTCTACCAAATTGTTATAAATTGTAGAACTCTTAGAGGAAGGAGAAAGAACTTTCTTGCACATTCAGAAAACAGACCACGAAAGCATCAAGCATATTCCAAATAAAGCCCACAGTCATCCCTCATCAGCTTGGCCAGTCCTATTGTAATTAATTAATTCTCGTCCTACTTGATCCTGAGTTAAGAGTCTCGGGATCCCATCTGTTCTTCGCTGGAATCTGAAAGTGCTGACTCAGCCACCAGTGGAGCTCCGATGGTTTAAATGATGCCGTTGGAAGCCTGTGCCCGCGAATGCCTGTCCTAACGCTGGTCCACGGGCTCTGCGGACGCCCTCCTCTGTAGAAGGTGAAGTGCTCTTGCCAGAATCTCATTGCAAGCAATTTCCGGAAAGCAGCAGAGTAAAATCAACAAACAGCTCTCGATGACAAGAGACTTAAAATAACTATGGTTCATTTACTACCAATAATTTTCCAAAGTGAACGATCTGATGAGCTCACTACAAGAATAATACAACTGACGAGGGCTTTAGTTGTTTTGTGGCTTTCAACCCAAGAGAAAAAAGTCAATCCAAGTGGGTTTTAGACAAAAAAAGATCCATAAACATAATCATTGACGCTATTTTCAAAGAAGGAGTGTTTGTAATTTGTAAGAATGGATGAACATGATTCTTACAGAGAAAGGTATCTTCAGACAGAGCATACAATATCCTTGACTTAGTGCATCATGAACACACCAAGACTTTATCAAGAATATCAGGTAAAGAGACTCTCCCATCCTGGAATAGGTCCTAAACCCCTGAATATTGAAAACACTACATAGGTTCATGACATGAGTCCCCAGTGGAAAACCATTGGCTTAGAAAATGCTAAATTCAAGTTAAAGAAGCAACATGTGACAAAACTAACCCTTTAAAAGATAATTGAAACCATGACCAATAACACCGTGTTATTACTGTGTTCTTACAGGTAAAGCAGGTGGGGACTCAGACAGACAGACATCACAGATGGTGAGGACATTCACGGATCTGTGTGCGTCCTGTGCAGCAGGACATTTACCCACACAAATTTAACCTAAGGAGAGCTGGCATCTGTCTGCAGCAAATGCAAATAAGAAATAAGAGTATAGAAATGTAAATCACGGTTAATAACATTTCAGTATTCTATCTGACTTGCAAACGATGCGTGTATCTAAAGAAGACGTCAATCAACTGAATTTAGCATCAGTCCAAGATTTTCAAAATACCTAAAAGTCTAGAAAACTACTTTCAAGTTGGAATAATTACTCTGGAAATCAAGTTTGTCAGAATAATGATTAAATATCAGTTAACTTCCCTTTTCCATTTTGTACCACATTAGCCATCAGGAAAAGCGATCCTAGAGCCTGCTCAGTCCGTACACCCATGTAGGGTTAGGATGAATATACCCAAGAAGAGACAAAATGCACCCTTGGTTTATACTTCACTGTGACAGCTCAAAGAATAGGGTTTGTTTTTATTAAAACAATAGTAAACTAGTCTTGTTTGCCAAAGACTTGTCAAAATTGTGTGAACCAGAATTTTTGAAGTATTTCCAAGTTGATTTCTTTAAGAACAACTTTTCACATTGAAAGAATTACAGGTTAAGTTTCTTAAATTTCTAAGAATTGAATGTATATAATCACTTATTTATCTATGAACCAATCAGAATAGGCCTTCAGGCAGAGACTTTATAATCTAATTTGGTAATACCATCTGGAGGTAGGAAAACACCAACATTTACACAATGAGAAACAAAGACCTTTCTTTTTTTTTTAATTTTTTTAACATTTACTTAATTTTGAGAGACAGAGACAGAACATGAGCAGGGAAGGAGCAGAGAGAGAGGAAGACACAGAATCCGAAGCAGGCTCCAGGCTCTGAGCTGTCAGCACAGAGCCCAACGCGCGACTTGAACTCATGAGCTGTGAGATCATGACCTGAGCCGAAGTCAGATGCTCAACCGACTGAGCCACCCACGTTCCCCAAAACAAAGGCCTTTCTGACTGCGGTCTACACACACAGAGGGAAAGCTGACAGCTCTCATTCTAAAATTTCAACCATGGATCAAGCATAAACACAGAAACACAACTTGCCACTTCCCAGTGGGCACGATGACACTTAACTAATTTGAACAGAAAAACAAAAACAAAAACGAAGACAAGAGAGCAACAGACCAGATTCTCTGGCTCCATATAACAGAGACAATCTCTCCATGAACCACTAATCCATTCACAGAGCTCGCCAAATGGACAGATCATGAAGCCAAAAGAATTCGGCATCTGTAATGGGGTGAAAATTCCAAGGAGTAAAACCCATCACTGCTCAAGGACAGAGCACAGAGGGCCAGAGGGCCTCCTTTCCCGGGTGGAGACAATGGAAATCCCAAGACAGTTAAGGAGATGACTTTCTTCCGGCAATGCTAATAGAGATTGTGCATTAATGAGGGAGGTTTCAAGCAAGAAGGAGACACCGTGGAGTTTTGGGAGATGAGAGAATCAGGGAGCAAGGCAGAGGGGGTCTTACCTCAGAATACGTCATCAGTCACCGCCCAGAAGGCCAGAGCTGGGGGGGTTCGTGCCCATCTCTGGTACCTAGGAGAGCAGGGCCCGAGGACAGGTGAGGTGGAGGGAAGAAAACAATTCAGGGGGTACACAGCGCTCAGACGTGTCCACTGCCAAGGGGAGGCCTGACTCACACTGGGCAGAATCGCGGAGGCTTTATCTGGAAAACCAGCTTCACGCAGAGCTAGGGTGAGGGCTCCCCAGTCATCACCGTGCGTAACTCAGCTTTTCCACTAGCCTTTCAAAGTCTGGAATCGGAGATGCTACACCGTCCTTATATATTTCCAATATTTATGATGCAAAGGAATTTAACAAGTTTTTCACCAGGAACCAATATTTATAAGTAAATTTCAAGGTTTTGGCCAGTCTCGTGTAAATAAAAATTGGACTTAGTGTCATGAGTTCCACAATTTTTCAAGTCCATTCTGTTCATACCCCTCAGTTTTTAATCACCGATTCTGGCCAAAATGCTAAGCGACAGTCAACAATTCACACGAGGCATTAATTTCTGTGGTGTTTGGACGGGACTTACGGTCTGTTGTTTCTCAGTAAAGAACATGCTGGAAAGGCATCCAAAAACCCATCACGTATTCATAATCCTGCTAGTTTTTTACTTTATAAGGAGTCACAGCATTAAAGAAAAATAACGTGGAACATTTACATTTGCATTTTTAAAAGCCCTGCCTGAGGAGAGGAAGCATTTTTCTCGCATAACCGTAATTATACAACAAAAAAAGAAAGTGGTGATCACAACCTTGCATTTAGACACTGCCTTCCTCCGAACTGAAAAGTCATGGGAATTCGGAGCTGAAAATGACCTTGCAGAGAGAAAATCAAGTTCAAAGGTATCACGTACGGTGGGGAACCGAGGACCAGACAAACATTAAGTGACTTGTAAGGGTGGACTTCACGGGGTGATCCTGGGAGGGTCTGACGTAGATGAACTTTCGAAAGTCTTTGCACGGGGATGCGTATAATTATGCCATGAATGTCACCAGCTAGTCTGGGTGATGGGGAAGGGAGTCAGGAGAGGTGGACAGCATGGCCCCACGTGGCCTCTCTCCTCGGGGCTGTGGCTGGCTCTGAGCTGGCACTCAGTGTCCCGCGAATTGACCTTTCTTCCCGAAGCCATTCTCGTAGTCACTGTGGGATGTGAAAACGTGAGAACAGCTAGTCTGTGCGTCTTCACTGATCACCATTTATACAGAATCAAAGAGTATCGACAGATATCTCGATGTCCGAATAACACTTCCTCGAAAAATTCAAGATCCTCCTGGACGTCCTCCGTGAGCCTAGATGCCAACAAACGCTCCAACACAGGACAGATACGCGGAAGCACCACGTATCAGTCTTCATTTCCAAACTCCAAGCTTCATTTCCAGACTCACGTCGAGAGCCCGGGGAGCAGATAATACCATGTGGGGCAGGTTTCCCAGGGGATCACAGCTTCAGTGATTTCATAAATCAGAAAGAGGGTTGGCACAGAGCTCCTACCACAGGAGTGAAGCTATGGATGTGCGTGAGCTTCCAGGAGAGAAACTTAGAGAAGGAACTTCCGGAGCCTTGGGTTCTCCTGTGCCAGGCGTCTTGCTGAGCCTCAAGTGTTACTAAATTTAGAAAGGAGATGGGGAAATTAGGACAACAGACAAAAGTCCTAAAATATGTCTTTTTCAAAGTTTTGTTAATGTTTATTCATTTTTGGGAGAGAGAGACAGAGAGACGGTGTGAGCAGGAGAGGGGCAGAGAGAGAGGGAGACACAGAATCGGAAACAGGCTCCAGGCTCCAAGCCATCAGCACAGAGCCCGATGCAGGGCTCGAACCCACAAACTGTGGGATCATGACCTCAGCCAAAGTGGGACGCTTAACTGACTGAGCCACTCAGGCGCCCCCTAAAATATGTCTTGATTGAAGAGTATTTGAATTTCAAAAGCCAATTCTGTCTACGTCCTCTTCCAGGAAAACGGAGTAGGACTTCTACCTCCCCCCACAGACTAGTACAACGATAAGTCCCGGACAGAAGTCGCATTCAATAAAGCCAGAAAGCTTCTGACCCACGGGGAGAAGCGGCATACTGGCCGCGGACAGTGGACAGCATGGCGGTGAGCTCCCTGCAGTCTCTTGTTGCCCTCATGAATTCCAGGCTTTGAGCAGAAGAAGCCACAACCAAGAAACCTGGTAACAAGTGCTCAGAGGAAACACACTAAGACATAATGGCAGAAAAGTAGCAGCCAACAAAAGAGATCCACCAGGAAGAAGCTGAACAGAAGAAGGCTGGTTAACTATCCATCCGAAATGAAACGTATTTTAAATGCATATCCCAGGGCGCGCAGGCAGAGGCTCTGAAGCCGAGGGCCCACTGCGCGACCTTGGGTGCAAGGCTTTGCTTTGCTCTGTGTGCCTTGGTTTGCTCATCAGCAAACGGAGATAAAGAAGTGGTTTCCTGCTCTCTGGGCGTCTGTGTCTGCGACCAAAGTCTCCTCCTCGTAAGGACACCGGTCACTGCTGGTAGGGCCCCCCCCCAATCCATCATGACCTCATTCTAACTCAACTCATTACATCTGCAAAAGCCCTACTTCCAAAGAAGGTGACATTCAGAGATTCTAGGTGAATACGGATCTTTGGAGAACACTGTTCCACCCCGTACGGGGCCGTCCCACAAAATAACTGGACAGTCCCATCAAAAGCCTCAAGCTCATGGCTGAAGAGACGGACGCTGACCCTGTCTTAGGTTAGACAGGCAGAGGGAACGACTGCTAACTCAGCGCGGAATCCTGGGCCAGCGATTGGTGTGAACATAGGACGTCAGAGGGACAAGCGGGAAATGCACACCGGGTCTATAGAGCACTTAGCAGCGTTAGTTTCCATGAGTGTAGTCTGGCCGCGTCTGTCGCTGACATTAGCTGGAGCGGAGTGACAGATATACGAGAGAACTGTCTACAGAGAGGTTCACAACATTCTGTGGGTCTCAAACGTATTTTCAGTGAGAGGTTTTAAAAATGAGTATGTCTGCGGGAGATTGAAACTGCATGCCTGAGAAGCTTTAACACAATGGACACACACTTCCAACGGTCAGGCAGTGCAGGCCGGAAACGGTTATGAAAATCACCCACGTGCCGGATCACACAGCAACTCTCAGCAGAGACCCGAGAACTGGAATCAAAGCAAGCACGTCCACAAGGCAGTCACGTTACAAATGACTAACAAAAAGGTGGCTACGACCCACCCCACACCCATCTGGAAATGAATCACGCACTGAAGCACGCATTTTCCCACGCACACGAATAAGGGTCAGAGAACAAATTACGAAGGGAATTTTTAAATAGTTGAAATGAACAAACATGAAATCTTTTATAAGGCTAGGATGGACAGACACCTATCGACGTCATTGCATATATTACCAAAAAAAAAAAAAAAAAAAAAAAAAAAACCAAAAAGGAAGAAGCTAAGTGTCCAATCAAGAAGGTTGATTAAGTGTAGGGGTCCACGGGTGGCTCAGTAGGTTAAGTATCTGACCGGCTCATGTCACGATCTTGCAGTTTGTGGGTTCGAGCCCCGCATCAGGCTCTGTGCTGACGGTTCAGAGCCTGGAACCTGCTTCGGATTCTGTGTCGTCCTCTCTCTCTGCCCCTCCCCTGCTTGTACTCTCTCTCTCAAAAATAAATAAACATTAAAAACAAAGAAGGTTGATTAAGTGTAAAAACACCCAATGAGCACAGACATATATGAGAATGTTTACCGCAGGAAACTCTTTAATATTAAAATGTAGACACAACCTAACAGCCCTCAGAAGGGAGACGAAAGCCTAGGATTCATTTACACAAGAGCATCGACAGCGGCTGTTGAAATGAGTGAACTAGAGCAACAGGTACATTGCAGATAAACCTGAAAACCAAAATGTGAAACAAAAAAGCAAGCTGTGTAAGGATGCATGTGGTCGAATACCACTTATGTGTTTTATTTTTTTTAATTTATTTTTTATTTTAATTTTTATTTTTTGAAATTCATTGTCAAATTGGTTTCCATACGACACCCAGTGCTCATCCCAACAGGTGCCCTCCTCAGTGCCCATCACCCACTTTCCCCTCCCTGCCACCCCCATCAACCCTCAGTTTGTTCTCAGTTTTTAAGAGTCTCTTATGGTTTGGCTCCCTCCCTAACTTTTTTTTTCCCCTTCCCCTCCCCCATGGTCTTCTGTTAAGTTTCTCAGGATCCACATAAGAGTGAAAACATATGGTATCTGTCTTTCTCTGACTGACTTATTTCACTTAGCATAACACTCTCCAGTTCCATCCGTGTTGCTACAAAAGCCAGATTTCATTCTTTCTCATTGCCACGTAGGATTCCATTGTGTATATAAACCACAATTTCTTTAGTCACTTATGTGTTTTAAACGCACAAAATATCTGAGAAATGAAAATCATGTGAGCTTTGCCTCCCCGTGTCAGGAAGGCACCAAAGCGGGCACGAGAATGACGCCCATGAACCTGAGAGAGGCAGGGATAGAAAAGAGAGGAAGGAGCTTCAGCTTCACCTGTGTCGTCACAGGTTCCAGCAAGAACGGAGACACCTGAAGCAAATCCCGCATGCTGCTCACGTCTGTCATCCTCATGGGGCGCCTGTGGGTCTATAGTACTTGCTCCTTTTCGGTATGTTCAAAACCCTTCATAATCAAGGGGTGCCTGGGTGGCTCAGGTGGTGGAGCGTGCGACTCTTGATTTCAGCTCAGGTCATGATCTCACGGTTTGTGGGTCCGAGCCCCGCTGTCAGTGTGGAACCTGCTCGTGATTCTCTCTCTCCCTCTCTCTGACCCTCCCCCACCCATGCTCTCTCTCAAAATAAAACATCATAAAAAAAATCCTTCATAATTAAAACAAAGTAAACCGCTGGGTCAATATTTGTGGATTTCTCACAATGATGGGATTACACCCAAAAAGAGTTTAAAAATTACCCATTAAACAGGACCTCAAGCTTTTTGAATTATACCTGAAGATTCTGAATATTTTATGATGTGCTACTTTTGTGTGTACAATTCCGACTTTTCGTGATTTTGTGTGTATATTCCAAATTCGATACTGCTAGGCAACACATTCTTACCAACCGTTTTCCAAATAGAAAATTACTGGGTCACCTGTGTGGCTCAGTCGGTTAAGCACCAGAGTTCGGCTCAGGTCACGATCTCAGGGTTCATGGGTTTAAGCCCCGCGTCAGGCTCTGTGCTGACAGCTCGGAGCCTGGAGCCTGCTTCGGATTCTGTGTCTCCCTCTCTCTGCCCCTCCCCTGCTCATGCTCTGTCTCTCTGTCAAACATAAATAAACATTAAAAAAAATTTTAGGGGCGCATGGGTGGCTCAGTCGGTTGAGTGTCCAGCTTCGGCTCAGGTCATGATCTCACAGTTCGTGGGTTCGAGCCCCACGTCAGGCTCTGTGCTGACAGCTCGGAGCCTGGAGCCTGCTTCGGATTCTGTGTCTCCCTCTCTCTCTGCTCCTCCCCTGCTGGTTCTCTCTCTCTCCCTCTCAAAAATAACTAAACATTGAAAAAAAATTTTAAAGAGTTTGTGGAAATGTGTAGAAGGTGTCACATTTCCCCGCCAACATGGTCTCCTATTGTCCCGCTTATGAATTTTTAAATTTTTTTTCAACGTTCATTTATTTTTGGGACAGAGAGAGACTGAGCCTGAACGGGGGAGGGGCAGAGAGAGAGGGAGACACAGAATCGGAAACAGGCTCCAGGCTCTGAGCCATCAGCCCAGAGCCTGACACGGGGCTCGAACTCCCGGACCGCGAGATCGTGACCTGGCTGAAGTCGGACGCTTAACCGACTGCGCCACCCAGGCACCCCCCTGCTTATGAATTTTTAATGGCCCCCGGTTATGCCCAGTGTAAATCTCAGAGCTCTTGACGTCAGTGACCTCCCCTCTCTTACCCGTCCAGCCTTATTTCATGACACCACCTCCTCCCTTCCACACTCTCCCTCAAGTCCAGAACTTTCTACACCCTGTAGTTACTCCTTCCGTCACTAGCACTCAATGTCGTGTAAGTTGTGCTGAAATACTAACCCTTGTTTTTCACGTCTGTACGAGCACTTGCAGTCAGGTCTGTTCTGGGTAAAACCGGGAGGAGGGAGAGCTTGCGGCACCCCAGCGCGCACAGCCAGCCCGCCTCCACCGAGGGTCTGCCCCCCAGCCCCCCGGAGCTCTCTCCTCCCCGCTCCAGGAACCAGATCAGGGAAGACCCCAAACCAGTCCCTGCGACACGAAAGTAGCTAACAGCTTCCATTTCATTTGCCGCTCTGGTAGCATTTGCATCCTATCATGAATCAAAGCCTTAAAATCAAGTTATAACGTTATCATGCCAGACTTGCCGTCAGCAGCAGCAGAAAATTGTGTTTGGGGGGAAGGCAGGGGACGACCTTTCAAATGCCTGCAGTTCCAACTGTCTCCTGCCCTCACGTAAGCCTGCCCTTGGCTGCACTCTGCTCGCCGGGCAAGCATTTACCGCACAGACGAGTAAGCCGCGTTTTTCACTCAACTGGCTATTATCGCACCTGCCAAGACAGGACCGCGCAGCTATCCGTCAACACACAGCGCGCATAAATTTCCACAATAAGCCAGAGATGATTAAATAAGTTTTGTAGAACAGCATTTGAAATTTTGCTTTTATCTACATTTTTCATGATAGTCGGCAGAGAACTGATTGCCCCCATCCAAGAAGAGAATAATTCGGCATCTTAAAGAAGTTCAGAGGCGCACATTAGCACAAGAAACACATCGAGCTCCAGCGAGCTGGGCCCACGCGGCTTCGAGGCCGCTTCAAGCACTCTGTCTTTCAGCTCCGCCAAATGCTAGTTTTTCAAAGCATCCAGATGTCTATCCCGAAGGCAATTATTTCCTTAAAGTTCATGAGGAG
Source organism: Prionailurus viverrinus (assembly GCF_022837055.1). Taxonomy (NCBI): domain Eukaryota; kingdom Metazoa; phylum Chordata; class Mammalia; order Carnivora; family Felidae; genus Prionailurus; species Prionailurus viverrinus. Next base: position 93,559,394 of record NC_062572.1, on the reverse strand, counting down.
TTGGAGACAAACAGAAAATACATCTTAACATTTGTCTGTTTATCCCGCGGCCGTAGACGTTAAACAGTAAATTCACGACGACTCTAGACGTTGTGAGGAAAAGGGGGCCCAGGTATAAATTCAGCCACTGACACTAGGACATCCACGTTAGCCGAGAGAGTCCGTACAAATTTGCGAGTTCTCTCAAGAAACACCGCCAATGCCCCCGTGATGGGCACGTTCGCTGTGTCCGCTTGCCTGGGCTGTGGTGCCCAGCTGTCCGGTCACATACTAACCTAGATGTTGCCATGCAGATATATCGTAGACATGATTAGTACCTTCAATAGGGTGACAGTAAAAAGATGACCCTTGAGAATATGGATGGGACTCATCCAATCAGTCAAAAGCCTCGGGAGCAAACACGGAGGTTTATTGAAGAAGGAATTCTGCCCCAGACTGCAGTATCGGCTTCTGCCTGAGTCCCCAGCCTGCCTGCAGACGACGAGCTCACCGTCTCCGGGGTCTGTGATCCACTCCCCGGGCACCAACCTCGTCGTGGGTGGCAGCTGGATCGACCCATACGTAGACATCCACGGCCCATATTGGTTCTGTCTCTCTGGAGAGCCCCGGAGGGAAGCCACCTTCCCCTACCGGAATAGTAATTCATTGATGACCCACATTCGATAGTTTTTGCAAGCGTAGAAGCCCTGTGAATACATTTAGATATACTGTCTTAAAGAACAGATTCTTCATGGCATTAGACCAGTTTTTTCAAGCCATACCTGGTGCCCTGAACACATCGGCAGAGTGACTCAAGAGGCCAGAAGAGGCAGGAAACCTTCCAAAGGGCTTTGTCATTTCCAGGATTCACTTTAAGATCTGATTCCCTGTGACTGGATCGGTCAGAACCACGCAACTGGAACTTACATGTGCACACACGGAACCACGACACCAGGCTAATCTTGAGATGCTTCCCTGCTGCTCCCGAGGTCTAACGAGAGCGCACACCTACTACTTAGCTTTAACTGTGCTTTTCTGCCAACTTGATTATTACATATTTGTCTCATTTCACTGCAGTGAAATTCACATGCGTGCATGAAAGATCCTCATTAACTCCTGGGAAGAGACCTGCCTGTTTCTCTGTAAGGGTTCATTTAGGAACCCTCTAAATGAAAAGTGGAAATCACGGGCTATCTCCAAGGGGATCAAGTCTGGTGTCCCGGAAGAGATTGTCACATTAACATAAACTGACACCTGTGACCCGTGGCTTCTCCTCAGCAGTATCTCCTCACGCCTCCCCACCTGCACCACGTCGTGCAGTGTGGCAACGTGACATGTTACAAGATGCTGTGAGTCCTGGGTCTCAGTCCGTGGTATCCGTGATTTTAAAAAGGCAAGTTTGAATTATACATGGAATTATAAGTAATTCACTGAAAATGAATGAGGGGACCTTTCTTTCAAAAGATTCCTAGGGCTTTCGGAGCGCCTGGGTGGCTCAGTTGGTTAAGCATCCAACTCTTGATTTCGGCTCAGGTCATGATCTTGTGGTTAGTGAGTTCGAGCCTCACGTCGGACTCTGCACTGGGTGTGGAGACTGCTTGGGGTTCTCTCCCTCCCTCTCTGCCCCTCCCCTGCTCACGTGTGCACTCTCTCTCTCTCAAATAAATAAACTTAAAAGGATCTTCTGGGTTTTTTAAGTTCTCTGGAACGCTGGAATTTGGGTGGCTTTTCTCAAAGCAGGGGTCAGGTTTTACTAAGAGTATAAACATAAGCCTGTGCCGTGAAGTCACCGGTATCTAATTCGGATTAATTGATCGTTCCAGCCATAGCCATCCCATAATGATGGCCCAAAGCGTCAGGAGTGCATTTACCCGTGGTAGCGTGTGTTTCGTCCGGGATGTTGAGTGGATTAGGTACTTCGACCAGTGGAGACTTTCTATTATTATGTAACAGGAATGCCACGGTTCCACTGGTTCTTGGAATTTTCCATGGTGCTTGCATACACATTTTCTCACTTAATACTCACAACCTCCTATAGCTTTACCTTTCAGATAAGCAAATTGTGCCTTAAAGAAAACACGTGAGTCATCGGCAGGATACGATAACCCGGGGGAGTCAAAAGTGGGACGTGACCCCCGGGGCCGGTGCCCTCTGCGTCCTACCCTGCCGTGTTCTCTGGCCTCGACGCCTTCCCCAGCTCCTCCCCGGACACTTAGCTGCTTCAAACCCACTTGAGGACTCCCGCGTAAGGACGCCTCACGTTCCGAGAGCTCTTCCTTCCCCACGGATGGCCGAGGACCGGTCTGCGCGTAGATAGATGTCTTTATTCCATTCGGCTTCAAGGTGTCACTCTAGTGACCAGCTGTGCTCCAGTGATACCTTCACAGCCACGCAGAACAAAGGAGGGTTGATGTAAGAGGCCAGGGGGCCTTTGCGGCAGACTCACACACAAAGAACTGAGTCCCCAGCCAGTCCCCACACCCCACGGTGAGCAGTGAGGAGGGGGGTGGTCGGGATCTACGTACTGACGCAGAAAAACTAGCTTATGACATTCTGCTCAGTAGGAAAAGAAGATTTCAAAACAATAACACAAAATAGCACAAAATAACGGCACGATTACAGTTTTATAAACAGAGAGAACGAAAATGTCTGCAAGTGAAAATGCACGCCATGCCCAAGTAATCACTTCTCGGGAGTGTAATCTGAGGCTTTTTATTTTAAAAACAAAGCGTGTCTGCATTTTCTAACTTTCAACTGCAAGCAGGGAGTGCTTGAGTAATTGTGTTACCAGTCGCTCCTGGCTCAGCCATCACTGTCGCACCAAGGGCCCCCTCCCTCCAGGGGCCTCCAGGGGTCAGGACAGGGACGGGCAGGGGCAACACTGGACCCCCGGGGTCAGGGCAGGGAAGGGCAGGGACAGCACTGGGCCCCACACCTAAGCACTGACAGGCGTGAGCACTTGTAACGCCTCTCCTGGTCTGCAAGATAAGCATCTTCGAACCCCTCAGGACCTCGAGCGCACTTTCCGCTCAGCTGAGACACCACCTGTCGCCGACGCTGAGGGGCCCACAGCGGCATTGCCACCGCCCAGGGTGCGGCCTCCGATTCCCATCCCAAGGCACACCCCACCGCTTGTAAGGTGTTATTTGCACACATCTAAGTATATATAAAGATATGGAGAGAAGGGCAGTGGATGGGGGAGAGAGAGAACGGGACCAGAAAATGTTTGGAAAGGCAGGATCGAGCCCCCTAAATTCCCCACGAAATGTTAGAAATGTGAGTTCCTTTTCGCCGGTGAGCGGCCTCGTGCGATTGGGGTTTGGCGTCGTTCGGCCTCGGGGCAGGTGTGTGTGGGCGCGGGAGAAGGGCCGCGGGGTCTCCGTCGGGCACCGCGGGCGGCTAGTCCTGACGCCCCGAGGTGCGCGGGGGCCGCACGCTCGCTCAGGGAGGGGTTCGCGCAGCGCGAGGCTGCAAGGGGACCAGGTGCCCAGGCCCCGAAGACGGCGGATGCCGCTCTCTCGCTTCACCCTGCGATGTCACGTCATCAGCGCTGCATCGACGGGCAGACAGCAGGCGTCGGTCGGAGAAGCACGTTCGACCTGCTTAAGGGCGTAAGCGTCTTAAACACCCCTCCGCGCCCCACGCTCCCGGCTACGGCAAGCGTCTCTCCTGACTCGTGTTTTATGCTGTCAGAACTGTCCTCTCACGGCCTCCACTCGGGTCTCCTCTGTCGGCCTGGCTGTGGTTACCCCAGGCGCTTTGGACAAACCGTTTCTATTTTCCGTTGGGGGGGGGGGGGGGGGGGAGGGGGGAAATGCACGGACGCGGGCAGACGCTTCCTTAGTCTGTATGGTCCCGGCCCCAGGCGAGCATCTTATGCCCAGCACCTCACGGGATCCGTGGGACAGTGGACGGATAAGGGCGGGACCACTGCCACCACTTACAAGTGGGGAAACCGAGTCGCGCAGGGGCCAACCAGCTCGCCCGAGATCACACAGCCTCTTGCAGGGCAGAGGCTGGAGCCAGACTTCCGCCTCCTGTGTCCCTGCGGTCCCAGTGACAAAAGTCATTGTTCTGTGCGTGTCACATGTGAGCGTGAGCCGCCACTACACTTCCTCCAGAGTGACGCCCTCCCTGCTGACCACCGGGGACCACGCAAACTCAGCCGGCCCCACCGACGAAGCCCCGGGCTCTCACTCGGAGACTGAGCCTAAATCAGGAGGCAGAGCCGCAAAGCCCAGGGAGCACCTGAGCTGCTGCGTCAAGCCGCACCTGAAGGCAGCATTCTTTGTGACCTTCCTGTGGCAGCATGCAGTGGAGCCCTTTTATTGCTCAAGCCATGGTCACGTTGGCTCTCTTCCACTTGCACCCGATACGTAATTTGGTCCCGGAGTGTGATGTCGTTACCAGCAGCTTTACACGGAATGAATATAGAACGGGCTGCACTGGAGACGGGCAGTGACTGGCCGTCCTTGACATTTGAGAGTGAACACACAGCTACACGACGTCGGCTGGCCAATGACACCTGGAGGCATGCGGCCGCAGGACAGCAGGATGTTAGGACAAGTCCCATTGGGGCGGGGGGAGCACTGAGCACCTCAGGAAGCAGATAAGCTTGCCCTGCAGCTGGCCACCATCTGTGGACAGAGCGGAGCCAAACGCTGGCTTGGTGTTCAGGACACCTGTCTCCCTCTAGCATGCCATCCAGTCTATGGGGCAGCCTGGGGACCAGGAGCCTTGCAGGGGTGTCTCCCCACAGGGCCGAGCCCAGGGACAGCAGGGACTTGGCAAAAAGGGAAGATGGGGACAGACGGTGAGCCTGACCTTCAAGCGGACCCCAGGCTACTGGCTCTCCGCCATCTGCCGTCGCGGGGTGGACAGGACGTGCCCCTCCCACCGCCTCCCACCGGCGCAGGGCAAAGCACTTCGGTGCAGAGCGAAGCAGAGGGACGCCCTGTTCCAGGATCGAGTCCCCGCATGCTGGCTCACACACAGTGACTGAGAACGAGCCCTGGGCGGTTACTAAGCAACCGACAGGAAACTAATAGGACAGAAGCCTGACTTGTCAAAAACACTGTGTTGCCAGGGAGACTGATGCTGACGGTGAGGTCTCCTCAGCCCTCAGATGCCTCCAGCCGGCGAGTGGCCTCACGCTGCGCTGGCTGGAAGGCACCTCAGCGCCAGGCCCTGGGGTGGCCCCGTGGGCCCGGGCCTGCGGGATATTCTCCCAGGAGCCCGGGCTGTTCTGTCCACCCCGAAGGGCCAGGCTGTGGGGTTTCCTCCCTCCTCTTTTACAACGAGCCCCTGTTTCCCTCTACCATGGTGGGGGGGGGGCAGCCACGGGTCCCCAGACCCTCAGGAGCTACCCCCAGGTGAGGTGAGAGGGCTTCACCTCACCCGAAGGCCCGAGCCAAGGGCGGCCGTGAGTCTGTGTGAGGTTTGCTTTCTTCTCATGCAGGGCTCGGTGAAGGTGTCTCCTGCCATTCTGGAAAGTGAATGTCTGTGCGGAAGCCCTAAGCGGCGTCCTGCCCTCTCTTAGCTGAGGACGCCACCGCTCAGAGTCCCACGTCCCCTCCGTCTGAGATACCGCCTCTGGTAGCGCGTGCACTCGGGGCAGCTGGCCCCGTGCCTCGGCTCTGGGGCTGAAGTCCAGACAAATCACGAAATCCCACCTGCGGCCCACAGGCCAAGGGTGGTCCCAAGGCTTAAAGTGTCCCAACCGACCGCAGCCCTCGACTGGCAGGGCAAAGCATGAAGCTGGGGGCCCTCGGCTGCCCCGTGGGACAGAGAGAGAGAGGGACGGAGGGGGAGACACTTAGAAGGGAGGGAACTGGGAGTCAGGGGCTGAGAAGAGAGAAACCAGCTTCTGATCACGGCTTGGGATCGGCCGGGACACCCACACGCACACCCACACGGGACGATTTTCCTAACCCACCCGGGGCCCTGGTCCTGTGCTGGCCAAGCCACTGGGAAGGTTACGTACACGGAGATGTGGGCAAGCTCGCAGGATCGGGATGTGTCCTGGGCCCTGGCTGGTCTGTGAGGTCCTTCCCGGGGTGGACAGGACTCCGGCGTGGGCGGGGGGGTGGCAGGACACGTGGGGTTCTGTCACGCCGCTGGCTCCCGGGGCTAATTAGTGAGGCCACATCTGAGGACACAGGATCTTAGGGACATTTAACGTTTCTTCAAATCTGTCACAGAATAGACCGCTTTCCTTTGTGCAAACCCGGCCGTATCTTCGGCTACCGTAGAGATAAAATCACCGATGATCCCTATGATCCAGGCTTGTTTGCATTTCTTTTAGTAGCCTGTGAAACATGCCCTCTGCCAAACAGAAGCTAATTCTATTTTCCTCACCAAAGCGAAACCTCTGGAATTGCTGCCTTTGGTTGCCGTAAGAACAGTTATGTATAAATGTTCGATCCCAGGGACAGGATACAGATTTGCAGGTTAATTGAACCCTCGCGTGGTTTCTTTCATATCAGCCATTAGGGTCAGACGTTTTAAGATGGGACATAATTAAGAGCCCCAAGGTATACCCGTTTCAGTAAAAACCCCCGGGGTTGCATTTATCTTGCACTATTGAGCCAGAAGCTTCCAGTACAAAACCACCTGCTGGTCACGGGTGGTGCTGAGCCCGTTATGACACCGACGTGCGAGCGGAAACGTTTCCCGAAGGCGAATGGGGTTCGTTAAAGTGTCAGACGACCCAGAGCCCCGCCTCACTTGCACTGTGAAGAAATGAAGTCCCAGAAGAGCTAAATGCTTGGTCCAAGGGCTCAGGAGAGACCGGCTGGCGGGCTCAGGCACTCGCCTACCAAGGCCCTGGAGCCGGCAGAAGGACCCTCCCCGACCCGGACCCACTGCATCACCGCTCTGTTCTGTGTGTTAAGAAGGGCTCCCAAGTGTTACGAGCTCTGGGCCCCGCGACACCTGTCCCCACGAGTGTACAAGAGGGTTGAGGAGGGTCCTTTACCGTCCTTGAGGTGCACTTTCAGACAGGAATGTAGGCAGCCAGGGGCCCTGCTCTCTGGAAGGTTCCATCAGCGTGCAAATGGGCTGCGCTCTTTCACATCCTAAACAACAAGCATCTCCTGACTCCCCCATCCCCCTCGCACCCGTGTCTTCACCCCTTTAGCAAACTCCTGGAAGGGAGGGTGTGCAGGCACGGCCTCAGATTGCCCCCCACACTCAGATCGTCACTCCGGTCCTGGCGACGGTGACCCAAGACCTCCATGCCGCTAGGACCCGGGGGCCCCCGCCTCACGTGGCCACCTTCCTGAGATCATTGGCTGGCTCCTCCCCCCACCTGCCCCGTCTGTCGTGGCAGGCTCCATTAAACACACCCAGTGAGCCTCCGTTCAGACCCGAACAGGCGTGTCCGAAAGAGAGCGGCTGACCTCTCCCTGGTCGCTCAGTCCTCCAGCCGCTCAGACTCTGTGCTGTGGCCCCAGGCCCAAACTCCCATCTCTGTTCCTAACCACCCCCTCCTCTTCTCTCTCCTCCAGCCACAGTGGGCTCCTACAAGTCCTTGAACACGCAGACATGCCCACCCCAGGACCTTTGCACTCGCCACCCGCATTTCCTGGAATGTGCTCCTCCACCCACACCCCCGAGACAACCCCAGAGCTTGCTCCCATCACATTGCGAGCCCCCTTCCCTGTCTTGTTTTTCTCCTGGGCACTTTTTTATAAGGATCAAGCCCTCATTCGACCCGTGATCTTCCTGTTGGTGAGCCCCCACTGCTAGGTCAAACCCCTGGGACAACTGCAAGGACAGCGAGGACACCAAGGAGACGCTGCTCAGCCACCGGGGCCCTTGCATTCCGGAGGAGGTCCTTGGCGCTGGGCGCGTGGGGCAGGGCCGTGTGAGAAGGAGACTTCGCCCCCGCTGCTATTTGTAAGTGCCCATCCTGCCACGCTCTGGGCGCAGGGCCCCTAACGGGGTGTGTTATCTGAACAGCCAGCCGGCCCTTACAGAGCCCTTATCTCTCCCTCTCCCCCTCGGCTGGTGTCCGGTCCGGCAGAGGCCTGCCTGTCCTGAGACCCCTCCCTCCCTCGGCCTCAGTGCCCCTCCCCACCCTGCCTGTCCGAGTGGGCACCGTCTTCAGTCGCCCTCAGCAGCGGGCCCCGCGGGCCTGAACTGCAACAGCGATGACAGGGGGGGTGTCTGCTTCAGCTGCGCCCTCGGGAGCCCAGGGCCCTTTGGGACGCGGGGAAGCAGGTCCCGTCCCAGAGCTGCCTGGAGGACGCCGGGCGGAGCCTGGAAAGCCCTTCGTGCTGGAACCAGCAGAGGCCCGAGCACCATTTCTAAGGTTGGCACCGGCACACCCTAGGTCCCTCCCAGCTCGCGGGGAGGTGCCCGCCTGCCTCCTTCCCCATCTGGCTGTGGGCCCGGAAGGGGAAACGGCCACCGGGTTTTCCCGGCGCCCGTGCAAACACGACCATGCGGCCCCGCAGTGGGGCCCTGAACCCGCACACGGGCTGGGCGAGCCGGGGGCGGGGGGATGGGCACGGGGGCCCAGGGCACACAGGTGCTTGGAGCCGCTGTGGAGGCCACGGGGACATCTGCAAGTCGGGAGAGGAGTGTGGGGTGACGTGCGGGGGTTGGGGGTCGTGGCCGCGGTCTCGAACCCTCAAGTGTTTCCTCGTTCACGCGTCTTGTGCCGCGTTGTGCTTAATCGCACTTTCTGCAGCGCACGCCCCTCGTCCACCGGTGTTTGTGACCCGAGCCGAATCCACCCACCTCCTCACCGGGACGTGTGAGGAAGCAGTCCACCCCTCCAGCCTTTGCAGGTACATTTTCTGCTTTGCGAAGGTCACCGGCAGACTGTTACTGACGAACCGGGGTGAGCGTGGGGTTCTGTCCTCGTCCGAGCAAAGATGCAATCACCAAGGTGCAGTTTGCTGGTGCGGAAGAGAAAGAAAACTCAAAATGCATGCCGTCTTGGCCACTGGAAATTATTTAGGTTCATTTGCTTACTTCTCTGGCTGGGGTCATCTGAAGTTCAGTTCCACTCAAGGCAAATTACGGAGTGTGTGTCTGCAGCAGGATGGAGTCCTGGGGGTCCCTGCCCTCCTTGCCTGATGTGAACGCGGGTGGGCGGGAATTGTAACAGGATCTTCTCAGAAATACCAAAGAGAGGGCGAGGCTTGGGTCATCTTTCCCTCACTTGTCGAAAGACCTCTTTCGGTCTTATTCAGCAAAATGGATGTCTGTGTTTGGTTAAGGGTGCGTGGCCATCCTTACACAAAGCGTGACTCTCCCGAAAGTCTCCCGACTTTCCAGACGCTGGAAAGCCCTACGACTGGACCTTCCAAATGCCACCTGTCGCTTTACCGAATAGGGTTCGTTACTCCCTCACACACATCTTCTTTCAAGTACCCATGGATATGAATTTGGGGGCACTATATCTCCCAAAAATACGCACGGCGGAATTTTATAAATACTTTGAAAAGCATTTTAACCGCCAAGCCGGAAATTTGCAAAGACCCCCGCTGGCGTTTGTAGAGTTTCTATAAATCCCTGAAAACCAGCAGAAGCAGCTGGAAATGGAAGAAGGATGCTGTTTCAGTGTGGCCTAAGAGACTCCCCCCACCACCCAGCTTTCAGGAAAGTCTGCAGGGTATGACCCCAGGGAGGAGGGGGAGGAGGAGCTGTTTGTGATGCAGAAACAGACATCCAAAGGGAAGCCAGGTTCTGGGCTCCTCTGGTCTGAACTTTAAGAAGCTTGGGGTAGGGGTGGGTGGGGGGGGGGGTGCTGGGAGTGGGTGAGTCAGGGACCTGGGAGCTGCATGGGTCTGACTCAGGGCCCTGTGCGCCCTCAGTATTAGCCGGGCTCCCTCACTCTTGCCCTGTTTCCCCGTTTCTGACCCGGAGCCCCAGGGCATGAGGCAGGAAAATTGTAAGTGTGGCACAGGGGCGTGAGGTTTCCACTCTTCCTCCGGACCCCGCACCTCACACTCGGGAATCTGTCTTTCCCAAAGAGAGGATCAGGTTGAACATTTATATTACTGCAGACAGATTTCTCCTAGAATCACCAGCACCTGAACTTGGTTGCCAGACCCCTGGGGTCCATGAGGGCGGCTGGTTGGGGCAGACAGCAGTGAACCCACACACGGCTGGGCCAGGGGACACAGGCTCGCTACATACTTCCCCCTGCTCCTAACAAATACTGCCGCTCCCTGTGGGCTCCAGGGCAGTGACAGATTCAATTCCCTGACCCCGAGTCCAAGTCAGGAGGGACACCAAAGTGTCAGCTCTCCCTCCCACCTCCGACCTCCCCACCGCCAGGAGGAGGCCGGGAACGGGCTGGGGAGAGCCCACCTGCCCATCAAGTCTGTGTGTCCAGGTGACTAAGGTGCAAACCGCAGGCTCCCTTCAGGACCAAAAGTGTGACACTGACCAGGGGCCCCCCGCTTGGGTGACCCAGGGTTCTTCCCCCCTCCAGTGGCCGTTTTCTGGTCTGTTTTGTGTGTGTTCTCTCCTGCCTCCTCTGGGGACACGCGGAGCCCCCACGGAGCCCCTGTTTGTGGTGCCGGGATCCACGCAAAGCTAATGACCTGGGGCTCCCAAAGGCCAGCCCAGGGAACTCAAGGGGAGTCGGTGGGTGGATTCGGGCCGGCAGCTGCGCTTTGGACCTAAGTGGCCAGGCTGAGAAACGGGGGCCTGGAGACGTTATCTCAGGTCCCTCCTGGCGGCCTGGGGGTGGAGGGGGTGGGGTTGGGGTTCAGAGGATTGGCCCCGGGGAAAGGTTCCCAGAGAAGCCGTTCGGAGGCGGCCCAAGCCGGCCTCGCCCCTCCGGCACCGACTCTGCGCCCCGGTCCCCGCGCGTCCGCGGCCCTCCGCGTGGCTAGGCGGTCCCGAGCGGTCCCCGAGGCGGTCCGGGCGGCGGGGCGGGGGCGGGGCGGCAGGTGGGCGGGCTCCAAGGGCGGCCGTGTTTACCTGGCTCGCAGGAAGCCCGGGCGGCGGGGGCGGGGGGCGGGGTGCGCTCCGGGCCGCGAGCAGCCGCCGTCAGTCACCGCCGCGCGCCAGCGAGGACGAGCCTGCGGCCCTGGCGGCCCGCGTCTCCCTCCCCGGAAGGCGGCGCCGGCAGCTCCGGGACCCGGCCGCCCCCGAGGGGGACCCGGGCAGCGGAGAGACGGCGTGGGAGCCCGCGGCGCCCCTCGGCCTCGGAGCGGCGAGCGCGCGGTGGGTGATCGCGGCGGGGGCGGGCGGGGCGGCCCGGAGCGGGGACCGCGGGGACCTGGGGAGGGGGGGGGGTGACGCGGGGCGCGGGGCTCTCCGGGGCAGCGGCGCAGGTGGCGCGCAGGAGGCCGCCCGAGGTCTCCCTGCGAGCTGGTGGGCGCGGGTGTGGACGCCGGTCTACAGCGGCGGGCGCGGGAACCCGACGGGTGGCCGGGTATGGTCTCTGGCGGGGTCCGGCGGCCCCGTCGCGGGAAGAGCGGGCGGCCTGGGGTTGGCGGTGGGGGTGGGGTTCGGGGGTGGGAGGTGACTGAGGTCAAAGGAGGCGGCTCTGGGCGGCGTGGAGACGGGTGCCGGAGGCGGCGAGCTGAAGAGCAGGCCTGGGGGGGGGGGGGGTCCCTACCCGGTTAAAGTGCCTGCAGATTCCCCGCGTGGAGCCCCGCGGACGCCCCCACCCCGCCCCAGACGGACCAAGTTTCCCTTTGATCGCGGGGGGCGGGGACCGGAGACGCCTGGCTTCCGCTTTCTCGGGGCCTGTCCCAGCTCCGTCGCGCGCCGCCCGCGGCCACCGGGGTCCACCTGCGCCCACCTGCGCTCCTGGCGCCTGGGAGCCGGCGGCGCGCGCGCCCCTCCTGGGCCCGACGCGGGGGGCGGGGGGGGCGGTGACCCCCAGGGTGTGTGTGTTGTGCTCTCAGGGCGGTGGCGCCCAGGTGGCCCGGGTCTTGTGGGATGCTGGTGGCAGCGCCTGGTTTCTTTTAGGATCTGCTTTCGCCCCTCTTATCGGAAGGCGAAGTGGAGTTTGCAAAACGTGTACGTTTTTTTGTGGGGGGGGGGGGATCTCAGTAAGGCTCTGGCAGGAAATAGGCGCGTTCTGGTTCCTGTTCTCTGTTTTCCAGTTGCGACAACCTGAGAGGCAGCAACATGTGTTGCGTCCCTCTCTGCTTGAGGTAGCAGGGGTGTGTGCTGAGGGGTGTCAGCGTGGTTCCGGGGGGCCGGCTCATCCGGCCAGGGACACCCACGCTGCTAGAAGGAGGTTTCCAGAGGAAGTGGAGCTGGGGAGCATCCTACCTGACACCCGTGGTTATTTGAGATTTTCACTGGCCAAGGTCAGGGAGACATTTCACAGACCATGGCCTTCAAGTCAGGGACCACCCTGAGAGACATCACTGCCTGGTGTAGAGCCGGGGAGCCTGGGACACAGAGGCTCTTGAAGGGTAAGCCGGGTGGCCCGCACGAGGCGGGCAGCCCAGACAAGGAAGAATGCCCATCAGTAGTTTTTGGTGGGTTTTTTCTTTTAATGGAATGAACAAAAACCTGAAGGGAAGGAAACCGGTTAAAAGTTACTGCACAACATCGCTTAACAGTAACTCTCAGGGATGGAACTGTTCTGAAATGACTACTTTTATTAACCTGGGGTCACCCAAAAGTATTTGGTTCAAATCCACGGTGAAAATCTTTACCTAAAGTATCACACTGTGCCCCCAGATAAGAAAGTTTGGGAAAAGTCACTTGCTCTGTGATTTGCCTCTGAATCCTCCGTGGTGGTTCTGAGCGCTGGGTCTTTCTTGCTGCCTGGTGGGTGATGGCAGTGACTTTGTGCTGAAAACTAGACCGCAGCCTTCCCTGGGATGTTCTGTTGCCACCCGAACTTTTAAATGTCAGTTGAATCGTGTGGTCGCCGACAGTCAAGTAAGACGGTGCCACCCCAGGTTTCCACAGCCCGTCCTTTCTAGCCACCGCCAACGTGCACCCTCCCCCCTCCCCCCTCCCCCCTCCCCGGGCCCTTGGCACCACAAGTCCTGTTCCCCATTTTCTACAATTTCATCATTTCGAGAATGCTGTAGAAATGGAGTCTCACAATATGCAGCCTTTCTTTTTGACTGGCTTTTTTTTTTCCACTAAGCGCAATTCTCTTCAGATCCAAGTTGATTATATATCTGGCGGTCTTTCTGTTTTATTGCTGAGCAGTATTTCATGGTACGGATGGACCACTCTGGATTCTTTGGTTTTCAACCATTCACTCTTTGAAAGGCACGCTGATCATTTCCAGTTTGGGGTTATTGAGAATAAAATCGCTGTGGCCATCCACGGACAGGTTTTCCTGTGAACATAGTTCTCATGTCTTTGGGATACACGCCTAAGAGGTCAATTGCTAAGTCATATGGTAAGCGCATGTTTCATTTTATGAAAACAAAAACAAAAACAGAAACAGCTACACTCTTTTCTGGAATAGCTGTACCATTTGTGTCCCACCAGCAAGGGAGGAGTGACCCAGGATGCGCACAACCTTGTGGGCATTCAGCGCCCTTGCTGCTTTTCATTTTAGCTGTGAGAACGGCTAAGGTGTCTAACGTGACGTCCTGATTTTAATTTGCACTTCCCTCCCGGGTAACGATGTTGAAGATTTTCATGAGTGTAACGGCCATCTGCGTATCCCGTCGGTGAACAGCCTGCTCGTGTCTGACTGGCTGTTTGGCCTTGATCGTCCTTAATGTGTTCTAGACGCGGGTCCCGGTGGTTTGCAGTGATTTCCTTTTATGAGTTGTGATGGCGGGGGTGGGTAAGTAAGAATTTTCTGTGAGCCTGACATCCTGGAGGCTTTTCTCCCGTTGTTTTTTCTACGTATTGCAGTTTTGCACGTTCCGCTGAAGGCTGATTTAATTTCTCCTGAAGCGTGGGGTGCAGGTTGAGGGCTTTTGGTTTTGTTCGGCTGGTTCTGGCCTGAGTGTCTGGTTATTCCCAGGGTCACCCCTCCCCCAAGGTGCTTTCCTCCTTCGTCAGATTTGTGCGAGTCTGTTTCTGGGTTATGGGTGTCTGTTCCGTCCGGCTGGGCTACACTGTCTGGATTACTGTCCCGGGGGAGTAAACCTTAACGTCAGGCAGACTGGGTCCTCTCTGCTTTTCTTTATTAAAAGCATGGTGGTCGGGGCGCCACGGTGGCTCAGTCACTTAAGCGTCTGACTTCGACTCAGGTCATGATCTCGCGGTTCGTGGGTTTGAGTCCCATGTCGGGCTCTGTGCCGACAGCCCGGAGCCAGCTGTGGAGCCTCTGTCCCCCTCTCTCTCTGCCCTTCCCCAACTCGCACGTGAACTCTCTCTTTCTCTCCCTGTCAGAAATAAATAAGCATCAAAATTTTTTTAATTAAAAAATAGAAATCGCGGTGGTTCCTGAGGGCCCTGTGCCTTCCCACGCAAGTGTCGCAGCAGGCTTGCTTACATCAGAAAACTCTCCGTGGGATTTTGACTTCCTTGTGGCTAATTCACTTTCTTTGAGAGTGAAGGGGTTAACATTTTCCAGAACAAAAGAAGGGAAATGCGGTTTTATTGGTAATAAGCGATGAGCCACGTTGCACGCTTAGTGTTACGGTAGAGATAAATGCAAAAAATATACCAAAAGGCAAGTAACCAAGGGTAAAGAGCATGGGGAGACGTGGCTGAGAGGCAGAGAGCAGGGCAGGGGCCGAGAGAGGCTTTCTCAGTGCCTGAGGGCCTAGTTCTTGGCCACACCCCCCCCCCCCCACACACACACGCAGAGACACAGACACCCACACACTTCTCCACACACACAACCTGACACGCACACCCCCACCTGCTTGCACCTGGATTCCGTGTGTGCTGGCCGATGTTGGGGACACCCCCCCATGGGCACAGAAGAGCTGCCACTCTGTCCCCAAAGGTTATTTTAAAGAAGGGTTAGTCCTCTGAACCTCTCGGCCCAGGAGTTTCTGTTTATGTGACACCTGTTCTTGGATATAGACATGCATCTTCAGGACATCCCTAAAACCCATTCAAAGGCCTAACTAAGCCCCCCCCTCCCCCAGTCAGATGTGTTTTCTGGAAGGACACCGACGGACTAATGGTGGACTCTGCAGGAAGGCTGTGTGTCCATGGGTCCAGGCCCTCCCTGGCGCCCAATGGGGAAGCCTGACAGTGCTCCTCCTCAGTCCCTCAGCCAGCCGTCGAATCCAGCAGGCCCCCTCCCGGCCACCCCCTAGTGGCACCAGCAGGCCCAAGGGCTCAACCCCGCCCCGTGCCAGGCCGGCCACACGAGCGCCTGGGGACCGCTCAGAAACCAGAGGCCTTTGCAGAACAGCTCCTCTTGGGAGGAAAGAAGCAGATAGGAAAACACTCACTTTTTTCACGTGCGGGAGCATGAGAAGCTCTCTCTTGATGGGGGTAAGACACAGCACAGCAAAACTGACCCCGACTTTGAAAAGGGGTCAGCGGCTCGTAGATGATAACCAAGCGGGTGACACCTTTCAGAGTGTGAGGGGGTTTCTCTGAGGCCCGTGGCCGCAGCCTTCTTACAGGAAATGAGCTTCTGCTCAGAGCCCCTTGGCTGTTTTTCTTGAGGATGAAGTGCCTTCTCTTTGCTACGTGTTGTACAGTTTATTTTTTTAATTTTTTTTAACGTTTATTTATTTTTGAGACAGAGAGAGATAGAGCGTTAGCAGAAGAGGAGCAGAGAGAGAGGGAGACACAGAATCTGAAACAGGCTCCAGGCTCTGAGCTGTCAGCACAGAGCCCGACGCGGGGCTCGAACTCACGGACCGTGAGATCATGACCTGAGCCCAAGTGGGACACTTAACCGAGTGAGCCACCCAGGTGCCCCTTGTACAGTTTAAAACACAACGATAGTCGCAAGAGCCGTTCAGTATTTCATTAAGTGCAGCGGTTTTCAGCAGCACGCGGATTGTGATTTATGCCATAACGAAGGCTTCGGGTTGGTTTATATATCTCCCCTGTTTTAAAACCGCCCAGAAAGGGGCGCCTGGGTGGCTCAGTGGGTTAAGGGTCCCACTTCAGCTCAGGTCATGATCTCGCGGCTCGTGGGTTCGAGCCCCGCGTCGGCTCTGTGCTGACAGCTCGGAGCCTGAAGCCCGCTTCGAATTCTGCGCCTCCCTCTCTCCCTGCCCCTCCCCCACTCCCCCACACTCTCTCTCTCTCTCTCTCTCTCTCTCTCTCTCTCTCAGAAATAAACAAACGTTAAAAAAATTTTTTTTTTAATTTTTAAAATTTTTAAAATTAAAAAAAAAATTAAAAAAAAAAACACGCCCAGACAACCGCGAGGGCTGCTGATGCTCCTGTACACAGACGTGACGGGATTGTACTTGCTTGCGGGTTTCCTTGTGATCGGTGGTCAGCACCAGATGCACCAGCACCAGCATCTGGTGCTGACCACCTGGACGTCTGGTGATCGTGCGCTCTGAGTACTCGGCAGCTGGGCCCTCACTCATCACGGTGCCACGTCCCCCCCCCCCCCCGCCCAGCGTGGGGCCCACTGCCAGTGCTGCCCCCCCGGGGACCGGCCCAGCGTCTCCACCACCCAGCGGCCTGGGGCCTGGGGAGACCCGGCTCCGCTGCACCCCGTTGCGTGAGATTCGTGTCTCAGAGAATGACTCCTCTTTGCTGCAGCGCAGTCGGGTGACGGTTTGTTTTTGTCGGAGAGGGTGGCGAGTGTGGCCGTGCCGGTGGTTTTGTTTTAAAGTTTATTTAGAGGGGGAGAGAGAGAGAAGGAGTGATCGCCTGTGAGCGAGCGGGGGCGGGGCAGAGAGGGGAGCGAGGCAGAGCCCCAAGCAGACTCCCAGCTGTCCGCACAGACCCTGACGTGGGGCTTGATCCCACGAACCGTGAGATCGTGGCCTGAGACGAAATCAAGAGTCGGACCCTTAACCGACTGAGCCCCCCGCCCCACCCCCCCGGCACCCCCGCGGCCCCAGTGTTTTGAGTAAGGGTGGGAAAGGCGGGGCTCCCGAGGGCCTTGTCGCCACTCGCTGGCCTTCCTGCACAAGTGCCGTCCCCGCCTTGTGGGGTCGGGCACCGTGGGATCTCCCCCACCCCAGCCACGTCCTGCCCGCCCCTCCAGGGACAACGTCGGTCCCTGCCGGCGGGAGCCGAGAGCCGGGCGGATGCTCTTCCGGCAAAGACCTCGAAAACACACGAGGCCACCGCCTCCCCAACAAGCAGCCGAAACAGAGAGGAAGGACTCACGCAGGCACAGCTTTTCCTTATCCGGGGTCCCGTGGAAACCTGGAGGCGAAGCTTGCACAGAGCGAACCCACCACCCCCCCCCCCCCCCCCGCCTCTGTGTAGATTGCCAGGGGGCACAGAATCGGCTTGGCGACCGGCTGGCGGGGAGCCCGCGGGCCCCGTGTCTTCTCACGAGGTTGCTGGGACAGGGTTGGGTCGGCCAACCACCTGCTCACACTTCATCCAGATTCCTGTTGAATGCAGAGTCCCGGGCCCCCGTTTCCGCCGCACCACCCACAGCTTGGGGATCGGGCGCAGGAGTGTGTGTTCTCGTAAGGTCCCCAGGAGACTCCGAGGAGCCTGCTCTAAGGGAAGGAAGGAGCCGTGCCCAGTCTACACGGGGTTATCCGAGCGTACACACGTGTGCTCACACACGTTTTCATAAGGGCACCGAAATCCGTGTGTTTCACTAGTCGAGTGACCTTGCGTCAGAAAGAGGGACCTGTGGGAAATAAATTCTATGCTTCCGTGTTTTTATCTGTGTCTTGTTTGTTACTTTCTCCGTATTCGGAGAATAGCTTTTATTTCCTGCCTAGTGAGCCCTGGCACCTCTGAAGAGGAGTATTTACTGGTGCCCCTGTTCTCATCCAGATGCCTGGACACCTGAAGCCTACCTAACATTTTTGCGAAACTTCCTCTAAAAGCAAACACTACGAGCTGTGTTGCAGGCTTCCCAAATGCAGCGAATGCATGATTAATCTTTTAAAACCCGTTGACCATGCTCCGCACTGCGTTCCCAGGTCCACCAAGATAAGACGGGTGTGGTTCTTGGCCCGAGAGGCTTCTCCGTATTACTGGGGGGTTAGATGCACACAGACAGGTTTCCCAGGGCAAAACGTCTGCCCACGGCCCCGCGCTGCACACAGACAGCCACACCTCGGGACTGCTGGTGAGCGGGACCCCCGGGGAGAGGGAGGGAGACAAGGCAGCCTTCCCCAACAGCACTGCGCAGTGAGGGGGACTCTGCCCTGCACCCAGGTCCCTCCCAGGCCTCCTGCTCCCCCAGCAGCCCCACACCGCTCCCTGGGGTGGCCTGTCTGGCCGTCCTGGAAGTCCTGCTTCCTCATAGGCCCTCTCATCCCCGGGGCCCTTCCCTCGCTGTGTTTCCAGGGTGTCCACCTTCCCCACTCGGCTTTTAGCAGCGGTGGCTCTCGTCCGTGGTTTGGTAGCGTTTTGCCGATGAGGGATGGGTGTTGGCTCCCGCCTGTGCGTTCTGGGAAACCTCCACGTACGTCTACTGGCCTGGGTGTCATTTCACAGCGTGTGGGGCTCGTGCTTGCCGCGTCCACGGAGGGACGGGCTCTGCTGATTCTGATCATCACCAAACAGCTGACACAGCAGGGTCCGGATTGTGCAGGAGTTCGCCCAGTCCTAAGGTTGACTCAGCTTACTGTCCTGCCTTAAAAGACCAGATAAATATAAGCAGGAGTTTAATAGAATTAGGAAGTAGTGGTGTGTGTGTGCTTGTGTGTGCGTATGTGCACGCGTGGCCGTGAGGGTGCTGTGGTTGTTTTCATTCTGGTTCCTTGGTGTCTGAAAATGTAATAACCTTGGACTAGCTGGGACCGAGGGTGTCTGAGTGTCAGCAGCAGCTGCCCTGGCCTTCCTAGAAATATGAAGACGATCGATGACACTTCAGAGACGGCGTAATGCATCCGTAGCTTCCGCTCGTCGCTGTGTGTTGCTGTCTGAAAGGCGGTGTGGCTCCAAACGGGAGATGGTGGCTCTTTTAGTCTCTCGCCGTTTGCGTATGTCCAGACTCACTTTGGAAGAGAAAGGGATTTAGACCAGATGCCGGAAGCTGACCTTACTCATTTCAGGCTGCTGGTGGGAACTTGCTCTGTGAAGCAGGGTGTGAAAACGCACTGAAAATGCAGTGCAAGGCCACGGTCGAAACCACATTAGGGAACCGTCCTAACACCATCTATAAACGCGGGTCCGTAGATCTGCCTTTACAGGGGATTAGCAGCAACACCCAAGTGAGTGTGCTGTAGGAAAAGGACATGTTAATGGGAGAGCACATTAGAACCGGGACAAACTTCAAACCCCTCCAAAAGTAAAACCACAACTGAATTTGCTCATGAAGAAAGAGACGGTCGCCGGTGGTGCCTTTGCACGAGCCACCGTGATCCGGTCACCTCAGACCTTGCGTCTCCGCGACGTGACTCCATTTGCTCTCGTGACGTGGGCTCCAAGAGGAATTTGAGGAAGGCACCCCGGGCTCAACCAGGGTTTGTCCCTGACCTCCTCCAGTGGAGTGACACTTAATGACCGTGACACCTGTCATCGGGTGGGGTCCCGGGCGTGGTTGCTCTGGGCTCCCTGACTGATCACAGACATCTGATGGTGTCTGGTGGAGGCCAGGGGAGGGCAGACGTGAAAACGTGCGGACAGGGAAGCCCAGGCCCCACGCCGTGCCTACAGTGAGGTCTCGGGACAGCCTCAGCCGTGGGCCTGGCTTGCGCACCAGTGGTCCCTGCTGGGCTCCTCTGCCCCTACAACCTGGCCGGTGGCCAGATAACCAGGCTGCCCTCCACCTGGCGGCCAGTCGCCGTGCTGGATGCTGCTTGGATTCACCTGGCTTCGGGTGCTTCTATTTAACGACATTTGGGCGAAGTTTTATTAGAATATAATGTCTGCCTTAGCACCCTGAAAGGGTAATTAACTCACGTAAGAACGCTCGCCCCTCGACATCTATTACACACTGTAGTATGTTTCCACGTGGTGTCACCCAGGCCTGTCGTAACCAGTGACTGGTGAGCTGAGCACAGGTGCGGCTTTATGTGACCCCGGGGCCACCTTGTCTTCTGAAGGGCTGCGTCCCACGTCTGTGCTGGATCACCTCCCGGACCCATAGGAGCCTGTGTTTGCCCTTGACCGTGGGCACCTGCACACAGCGTGTGGGGGAGGCTGCTGGTCCGGGGCTTCCACACCCTCCACCACATCTGCTCCTCTGGTCCCCATGCGACCAAGCGTCGGAGGGCTCCGTGCGGAGCTGAGGGCGGGGCCTGTGACTCTGGCCACCGCCCTGTGTGCTCGGCACCCCAACCAGCGTGTGGACCCACGCTTCCTTTCTGGTTCCTTCTGAGCAAGGGCTTCTGTTTTCAGAGGGCTCTGCCCCGAGACGGCCCTTCAGTGCCCCTGGATCCGAAACTCCTCCCCTGCTGGTGCACCAGGCTGGACGGACCTCCCGGCCGCTCCTACCCCCCGGGCCTCCCCACGGTTCACAGGTTGCTCCGGTTCCGTGGGATGCCACAGACCGACGACGGGTCTCCAAACACACGTGTGCCGCGTATGTGTGTGTGTGTGCGTGTGTAAATGGGCACGTGCACATGTGATTGAGAGAGGGGACAGCTTCGAGTGCCTACGACGTCCTGGTCACCGTTGTGGTGCTGGGAAGGTAGCAGTGTGCCTCTGAAACTGGCCTCCGACAGCCTGTGGGGTTTTCTTTCCCAGGCGGACCCTGTCTCGCTCTAGGAAGGTCTCAGGCACAAGTAGGTTAGGTGAGGTCTGAGGATCCGCCTTCAAAGTGACCGGCGGGACAACACGTCTGTGTCCTCCTACCGCCCCAGATCTCAGAAGAGGGAGAGACACAGCACGGACGCAACGTGCATGGGCGTGCAGGGGCGAGTCCACGCTCGTGTGGGCACGTGACGCAGGCCAGCTCTTTTCGCCCTGCTCCTCTGATGCTCCTTCTGGCACCGAGCACCAAGGAGACGCTCGCGTCGTGAGTTTCCATAGCGTCTCCTCCTGGACTTGGCCTCTGGCTTCAGGAAGCCAGCTGTCGTCAGCAGTCGGACACAGCGTGGGCGGCTTTGCCTAAACCTTGTCAGGAAACGCTCCAGTTGTAAAGACACAGGGAGCGCGAAGTCTGTGCTCAGCCTGGTGGAATCTGAACGCCATGAGCGGCTGCCGAGTCTGGAGCCAGCCTTGTCCAGCCCCTTGTTTCTCCAGAAACACAGCAAACGGGGCCCAGAGAGGCCAGGGGGCCACGTCCACGGCCGCCTCACTCCCACGGGCAGGTGGTATTAGAATCCGGGTTTTCTGCCCCAAGCCTGTTTTCTCCCACACGTCCTGCTCCTTTGCCCTTTCAAGTGAGCTGGTTCCGCTCCGCCTTTGGATGTCCCCGCCCTTCATCCGAATCTGGGATGCGGGTCAAGTAAGAAATGCTGCGGTTTGTATGGAGTATGAAGTGTTAAGACCCCTCATGATAGTATTATAGCAGTTCACCAGGGAAGCACTTTATAGCCTACAAAAGGCCATCCCAGACGATCTTGATTTTGATGGAACAAGAAAATCATAAGGCCTCAACCTGGTAGTAATAAATCAGTGCCTTCTGAAAGGATATCGATCTTCCTCCGCCTTCAAGGTACCACTTAGAAACCAAATGCCGCGCAGAAACTGCTTCAAAAGCTCAAGTTCAAAATGCAAGCTTCCGGCAATCTTGTGTTCACAATATGCTTCCTGCACTCTTGATTGCCTGTTATGTAATTATTCCTTTATTTTTTTTTTAAGTTTATTTCTTTTTGAGAGAGACAGCATGAGTGGGTGAGGGGCAGAGGGAGAGGGAGACACGAATCTGAAGCAGCCTCCTGGCTGTCGGCACAGAGCCCAAGGCGGGACTCAAACCCACGAACCTGGAGATCGTGACCTGAGCTGAAACCAAGAGTCAGAGGCTCAACTGACTGAGTCCCCCAGGCGCCCCTGTAATTATTCCTTTAAGTGCCGTTTTTCAGGAACAGCTTGAAAAGAGACTTCATTGCATGATGTGGTCGTGTCAAGCTTCATTATTTACCGTTGCTTTGCGGTGGTTTTCAGGCAGAAGGAGGTGAGGAAGGAAGGCTTTGTGAAGTTGTCGCTAATGTGTTTTGTACCATACGTTAAAAGGCCTGAAATGGAGGAAGAGGGGCCCCCTCTGACCTTTGGATGGAGCTTTGGTCCTTAATGAAGCCAAGACTCAATGCATGGAGAAATCCTTTCTCAGAGGAAATTGGGGGCCGTGCCCAGGTGCCCGGGTCCATTCGAGGCCGAGCTTGAGCCGGAACTCAGGGACCGTCAGAGGCTCATCCTCTGTAAACCGAGAGCTCAGTTAGAGCCCCCCCTCAGCGCAGGGGGAGCACAAAGAAGCCACACCGTTGATGCGTCCATCTAGCACCTGTCACGTCGTCACCCTGTCATGACGGCTGCTGTCGGCCTCCTGGATCGAAACCCACAGCCCCGTTGCTGCGTCCTGCTCTCTCGCGACGCGTCTTCCCGCCGTTTCTGTAAATACGATTACCACTCCGCAGCGTCCTGGATCTCTCCATTGCGTCTTGAGAAGTGCAGACTCACCCAGTAACTTGTGGCACGCCCGGGTGAGCCTCGGGCCCACTAGACGGCTCCGAGCCGGGTCTCCTGCAGGCCATGGTGGGTTGGTGACCAGGCGTAGCATTCTTTTCCCTGATCGCAATCTGGAAGGTTCTGGAAAGAAGTCACTCAGTACTGTGCTGCGTGCCTGTGTGAAGATAAGGTGCCAGTGAGATCTGCTGTCTCTGTGGGACCACTTAGGGGTTGGTGATTTGGATCTGGAGGTTTTAGATCAACAGTTCTAGGATCCGAAACACAGCTTTATCTTAGCTAAGACTCAGACTATGCTCTTTTGGCCCCAGGCCACACAGAAACCTACTGCCCGAGCAGGCGCATTTCCTCCCTGTGCTTAATGATCATGAGCCATCATGCCTCATGTCAAGGAATGCATGAGTCGTCGTGGAGGTGGGTTGAGATGCACTGAGTCGAACACACATCGTTCTGTCGTTTGATCACTGGCCCGGTCTCTGAGCAATGCCCAGAGCGTCTGAGTTTCTTCTCGTTGCCGCTGACAGTGCCCCGGGTCACGAGGCACCCCCGGATCTCTGGTGACCGGGCAGGTGTGGCTGATGGCCGGCACCCTGGGCCGTGTGGCCTGACACCCCTGTGATGTCGCACGCGTGACTCCCCGCAGGGGCCGAGGAGGGGGACGCCCGTGGGCCGGTCCCAGAAGGCAAGGCCCCTGCGGGGGTTGATTATCCTCTGACCCAGGGTTTGTATCTTCAGGTGCCTGTAAAATATTAACCAGTTGTTTCCAAGCACCTCCGGGAAGTAACATTCACCGTCCCAGGTTTATGCGTTTGGAGCCACGTGGGCCAGAACCCTCAGCGCCAGGCAGGGAGCGTCTGCAAGAAAGGGCATGCCCTGCCCACCCCTGT
This sequence comes from Prionailurus viverrinus, assembly GCF_022837055.1. Taxonomy (NCBI): domain Eukaryota; kingdom Metazoa; phylum Chordata; class Mammalia; order Carnivora; family Felidae; genus Prionailurus; species Prionailurus viverrinus. The sequence continues at coordinate 93,535,977 of NC_062572.1, read as the reverse complement.
TACTCAGGCTCTAGATCGCTCCGCTCTGAACCCCCACCTGCCTCGTCCCGGTGCTGGGCCCCTGGCTGGGACAGCTTGTGCGCTGCCTGCCTGACACGGAGCCTCACAGGGGCAGCGGGGCCCAGCATTCGCTCACGGTGATGGAGTCGGGCCAGCGGTGCTGCGGGGTCTCCAGACTTCCCACCTGCCGGGGGGAAGGGGGTGCCCCGATCTGATCCTCTCCCCACGTGTCGGCAAGGCCCGTCTCAACGTGACTTGTGATATGGAGCAAGGCCAGCTTCCTACCGCCTGTTTGTGCACGGAGACTTTTTTCTCTGTGGGCAGTAGCAGGCCGGGGAGGGGCCTCGTGGGGCGAGACCCAGTCATCAGCCAGGAGGGGCGGGGGAAGGGGGTCCGGACCACTGAGGACTCTCCCTCCAGTGACACGAAATGGGAGAAAACGGGGGCGTCACCGGGCCATTCCGAGGCCCGCGTGCCGTTGAGTCGGAAACTCAGACCGAGCCCGGTCAGCCTCCCTCGGCCTCCCTGCCTCCTTTCTCCTGGGGGCTGTGTGCTCGCACACACACCAGCGTCCAGACGCCTGCTCTCATCCCTGCTGTACGAATCGTTCAAGTGCTTGCCCCGGACATTGCTTCAGACTCCCCGTTCTCACCTCGGCTCCCGTAAGCTTTCCCTCGGTTGACGAGCATGTCACCTGCTGTTCGCTGCCGGACCCCCACACCCGCCGTTGAGGTCTAGCCCGCGAGTGGCCTTCGGAAGTGCTCTTGGCGTCCTCCCTACCTTGTTTCCCAACGTGCTGGAAAGAACCCCCAACTTCCAGATGCCCCCTGTGTTCCCCTCCCCGTGCTGCTCACGCCGAAGATCTGCACGCGCCCGTTTGCCGTGACGGAGCCTGGTGCGGACGTGCAGAGTGTGGAACAGCCCGGCTCAGCCTCACGCCTTTGTCCCCAGGCTCAAAATCGCGCCACAGAGAGCGCGGCCGCTCCGGCGTGAGCTTGAGGACGCCCAGCCCGGAGCCCGCGTCGCGGCTGCTCACCGGTGCCCGTGGGTCGAATCCGAGGGTTTGGACCGCAGCTTGGTTTCCGAGACAATGGCTCGCAAATCCTTTTCAGCGTCTTTGCCCAGCGCTGTCTATCGCGGAGACAGTCCCGCGTTCCCGCTTCCTGCACGTGTCATGGTGCGGCTGTGTTACCCGAACCTCACAGACGCCTGCTCAGGTGGATCAGGCAGGTGTCACCGCCCCCTTTACAAGTGGGGGCCGAGGCTGAGGTTAGGTGAGTTGCAAGGCCGAGGGGCCAGGTCGCAGCCAACCAGGGGCCCAGACTCCGAATCTGTCATCCCTCAACGCTGCTTTCATCCTGAACAACGAGCTTCTGAACTTAAGAAAACCCTCCCGTGGGGCGCCTGGGTGGCCCAGTTGGTTAGGCAACCGACTTCAGCTCAGGTCATGATCTCACGGTTCGTGGGTTTGAGCCTCGCATCGGGCTCTGTGCTGACAGCTCAGAGCCTGGAGCCTGTTTCAGATTCTGTGTCTCACCCTGTCTCTGCCCCTCCCCTGCTCATGCTCTGTGTCTCTCTGTCTCTCAATAATAAATAAACATTAAAAAAAAAAAAAACCCTCCCTTCCTCCCACGTCTCCTTTTGTGAGATGGCTCAAAATCCTTAAAACGCTACCCCTCCTGACTAGGAAACCTTTAGACCTTTCAATTGAAAAATATCAAACGAGACCCTGTTTGCTTTGGGTGCATTTCACCAAGGGTGCGTGGCCTTCCCTGGGGTGGACGGGATGGCTGGCGACTCCCTCTTCGTGTTCAGTTCACCGTATTGACGGACACGTCACGTGTGACTGACAAGCATTTGGAGCCCCGCTCACCACTGGGGCGGACGGTGTCGGGAAATGCTGGGATCTCTGAGGTTAGCGGTCTCCCCGCGCAGGGCAGATACGGCGAGGGTGCTTCCCTTGGGAGGGTCAGCCTGCAGCTCTCCTGGGGGTCCTTCTATCTGTGGTTCACGATCCCAAAAAGGAAATGATGATGCCCCTTCGGCAGTTTCACAGCCTCCTGTCTTACTACCTTTATTCAGGTTACCCCGTTTCCGGGCTACCCTGACTGCACCCTGTCAGTCTAAATTCTACAGTTTTCCTCTCCATGTTCAACCCGCGATTCAGAGGTCAAATAGACCACTTCTGTGCAAATCCACAATCCTCCTCCTACTTTGCATTCTTCTGGAATGTACAGTCAGACCACCTCCAGAATCCAGCAGCACACTCACGAGCACCTGGTGATTCCAATACTCGCGATTGACACACTGCGTCCCGAGGACCCAGATCCCCGCCCCACGGCAGGTGTCCACAGGGCATCTCCTGGGTACTGGCTACTGGCCCCCAGTAACGAGGTGCGGGGGCCGTTCGGACCCAGGGCCCAGATGAAGTAGGAACCGTAGTAGTGACAGTGAAGTCTGTTGACCTTTTAAAGTCTAGTAAAAAGCAAAAATCCCGTCAATGGTTAATGACAAAGTACATGGACTTGTGAAAACGTTGCCTTCGTGATTTAAAAAATGAAAGAAAACAGAAGTTCCCAGCCCAGTGGGATTTTACATCCTGCTGCTCTAAGTACATGTTAATGCTCCTTTCGGCTGGCAATGACTCTCAGGGTTCCTAGGGGGTAGATTTTAGCAAATTCACTGTGGGCTCTACGCCTGGACCCGTCTCTGTGGTCAGTGCAGACCCCAGCCCGTCCCTCCCGGCACCCCCCAGTGCCCTGCCACTGCGCTTCTTACTGGTCCCGCCCACACTCCCGCAAATGCACCCAGGACGGGGAAAACATTGCTCTGAAACAGCACACGTGAACAGTCGCACCAGAGACTGATGACAAAGGCACATCGCCTTCTGGCTTGACACTGATCACAAAGCAATTATTTATTTAAAAAAAATGTTATTACAGGAAAGTTGAACTTTTCCAGTTAAGACATGTGTGGAAGATAGGCTCTTTGGGGTCCTAATTAACTCCCTGTCTGTCTCACTCTGCATTCGGCACCTTATGTGACATACCAGCCATTCTGTAAGAGGGGGAGAGGGCAGTTCTTTTCCTGATGTGTGGTCAGGGCCGTGGCTGTCGGTCGGTCCATCGCGTTACTGAACCCTCCACAGCACGGTGCTACAGGTGTCCGATCCCAAGGGAAAACCAGAAGCCGAGAGAGATCAAACTTGCTAAGGAAGCTCTACAGATAACAACTATTGGCAGGCAGGGAATTAAAACCCAAATAGTTTCTCACGTGTACTTCTCACCAGTTATTCTTGTAAGATACCCGGTAGGGATTTAAGAAAGCCTCTGCCCTTCCCATTGTTAAACGTGTGTACCCTGCCCCCCATACAGGTGTTTAAAGGAATGGGTTCCTGCAAGTTCGTATTGTTTTCAAGGCTACTTGCTAGAGTAAGGTCTTACTTTTGTTGTGCCAATTAATAATTTAGACATGTACGATGCTTAGACCTACTGCAATGGTTTATTCCACATAAGACATGTTTATAATATGTTAAAACAATTCCTAGTTTTACTGAAAATACTTTCCTAAAAGCACGGTACCCTCAAATCTAGATTCAGTCTTCTGAACTTCACTTTCTCAGCTGTGAAATGGGAACAAAGCTTACAGGGCTCTTCCTGTAATTGCGTAACCTACAAGGTGGATGCCTTGAGCCCAAAGGCACCGTGAGGGACAGTAGCAGACCAGCTCCCCACGTCACCCTGACGCCGCACCGCCGCTCCCAGCTTCGCGGGCAGCTTCAGCTCAGTCCCTGCATTCTGGGAGGTTTGGGCGCACGTAAGAGGGTCTGGGTGATTTCTGGGAAGACCGGTATCGAGACCTTCTCTGTGTCACAATAACGTTAGCCCATTGCCTGTAAAAACGCATGTGGCGGTGCCTCAGACACAGCCAGTTAGCGTTTCCGTTTCTGAAGGCTCTTCCGTAGGGGAACCACTGTCTCTGGAGTCCCCTGCTCGCGGTCTCCTTTGTCGCTTGCGTGGTGACTACAGTCTCGAACCAACAGAAGGGCTCAGTTAACTTGCCGTGCTGGGCTGCTCTGTGGTTCGGGGAGCTCTCCTTACAGGCTCCTTGTTTGGTGTCGCTTCCGGGCTTCTCAAGGGCCGCTGCTGTCCCTGCCCCCTTCCCTTCCCTTGACCTTGTCAGCCTGAGGGGATGCCCCTGCCTGGGGGAGCCCCTGGAAAGGTCTCTGCAGTACACACGCAGTCAGCGATGGTGGCTGCAGCTGTTTACCCCCCAGCACGTGCTCCCATGCACCTGCTGGGAGGATGGAGGGACGGAGGGACGGAAGCCAGGGTGCCTAGAGCCCCCCACGGGGTGCCTCGTTCTCACCACTGGGCAGTGAGAGGGCTTTTCTTCCCTCCACTTGAAAGGAAGCTGAGGCCCAGAGAGGTGGAGCCAGCTGCCCCACGTCGCCCAGCACAGCCTGCCCTGGAGCCCGGCTCTGACCTGCTGCGTGTGCCCTTCACAGAGTGAGAGCAGCTGGAAGTGTGGTGTCTCCACCTCCGCATCCCTGTGTACATCAGCCTCCTGTGCAGGTGCACCCAGACACCCCCCGGAGATTCGGTCCCTGTGGGTGCCTTCAGGGTGCCCCCTGAGGTGCCATGGGTCCCGGCCGCACCAGGGGCGAACTATAAGCCACGAAGGCCCAACGGATGGGTTGCTTTCCAGTAAGACTGGATCACTCACGTGTGAGGCTTATGCTCACTTCTAGCTCCCCCTGCCCCCCCCCACCAGCTCACACCAGTGTGGGTAACCGTGCGGGCATTATGGAAGGTTCCAGAAACCCCCGGTGCTGACCAGGAGTGTCCTCTGGACCTGGACTTCCCTCTAAGGAGAGGGTGGCAGCCGGCCACAGCCAGAGGCCATTCGCCATCCCCTCCCCCACCTCCCTCTTGTCACTGTTGTACAAGAAGCTTGATGAATTACCCAAGATGCCTCACGCTCCGCGGGCTTCCTTGCAGCACCCCACACGTTCGCCAGAATCCTGCTGTCTCGAGTCACTTAATGGCAAAAATGACGTGGCCCAAAGACGCCCTGCCAGTGTCCCACCTGTGTCCACGGCGGGTTCGGGAGGCCCCCGTGGCGGTCGGGCCGCCACCCCATCCTTCTGTGACGCCCCCTCCCAGCTCTCAACGGCACAGTTCAACTGAAGGGAGCCGGTGCCCGTCACTCGTGGGCGCGCCGTGGTTTGCCCGCGGTCCTACGAGATGCCCCTCAAGCACCACAGGTGCCTTGGAAGGTGTCGGCCCGCGACGAGGCCCTAATCTGAGACGAAGATCGGATGCTACTTGTCACTCGCATCCCCGGTCTTTCTCTCCCCGCCCAGTTTGCACGTTGCGCATTTAGGGCTGGAATCTGCACGCTCGAAATGATACGTATAAAGTAAGTTCTCCTTCGGTGAATCCGAGAGGCCAGTCAGAGCTGCCTGGTCTTTGTACGCCTTCAAAAGTCTCACCCGGACTTGTGTTACTTCCGTCTATCCCGGGTCCGGTGGTCTTGAGCTTTCTGAATATTGATTAAATATTTCGGGAATGGGATTCCCAAGTACAGCCTGAAGTTTTGCTTGGAAGTGTGATGAAGTTTTGACCAGGACAGACCAGCTTGGAAAAAGCATTACTTTCGCAGCTGGGGAGAGATGGGTCACTGGGTTTCAGCCGCGGTGTGTGTGTCGAGGTTAAATCCTTAGAGCTTTGTCTTCTGGAAGGACGGAACATCTCTCCGGAGTTGCCCAAATGCCAGCCAGGGCGACGGTGAGGGAGGCGGTGGGCACCAGGGGGTAGGGGCTGGGGAGCAGGGCGCGGGGTTGGAGACCTGCCCAGGTGAGAACACGGAACATCGCTCGTTACGTTCAGACAGAAGACGACCCCGGAAGTCCAAGTTGTTGACTTCAAGTTCCTCCTTTTGCCTGTGTTTCATTTTTTCCCCTTCACCTGTTTCACCCACCCACCCCCCACCTCCCCTCTGGTGCCCATCAGTGTGTTCTCTGTAGAAAGAGTCTGTTTCTTGGTCTGTTTCTCTTTTTTTTTTTTTTCCTTTGTTGCTTTGTTTTGTTTCTCGAATTCCACACCTGAGTGAAATCATATGGTATTTGTCTTTCTCTGACTGACTTATTTCATTTAGCATAATACTCTCCAGTCCCATCCACATGGTTGCAAAGGGCAATATTTCATTCTTTTTTATGGTTAATATTCCACTGTATGTGCGCACACACACACACACACACACACACACTACATCTTCTTTATTCATTCATGTATCAATGGACACGTGGGCTATTGTAAATAATGCAGTAAACATGGGGGCTTGTATACCTTCAAAATAGCATTTTCATATTCTTTGGGTAAATACCCAGTAGTACGATTGCGGGATTATAGGGTAGTTCTATTTTTAACTTTTTGAGGAACCTCCACACTGTTCTCCAAAGTGGCTTCACCAGTTTGCATTCCCACCAGCAGTGCAAAAGAGATCCTCTTTCTCTGCATCCTTGCCAACACTTGTTATTTCTTGTTTTGTTTGTTTGTTTTAGCCGTTCTGACAGGTGTGAGGTGATATCTCATTGTGGGTTTGTTTGGTATTTCCCTGATGATGAGTGACACTGAGCATCTTTTCATGGGTCTGTTAGCCATCTGGATGTCTTCTTTGGAAAAGTGTCTATTCATGTCCTCTGCCCATTTCTGCACTGGATTATTTGTTCTTTTGGTGTTGAGTTGTATCAGTACTTTACATATTTTAGATACTAACCCTTTGTCAGATATGTCATTTGCAAATGTATTCTATAGGTCATCTTCTAGTGTTATTGATTCTTTCCTTTGATGTTCAGAAGCTTTTTGTTTTAATGTAGTTCCAAGAGTTTAGTTTTGCTTTTGTTTTCCTTGCCATAGGAGACAAATGTGGTGCTATGGCAGATGTCAGAGAAATTACTGCCTATGCTCTCTTCTAAGATGTGTGTGGTTTCAGGTCTCGCATTTAGGTCTTTAATTCATTTTGAGTTTATGTTTGTGTTGGTGTATGAAAGTGGTCCAGTTTCATTCTTGTGCATCTAGCTGTCCAGTTTTCTCAACACCATTTATTAAAGAGACTGTCTTTTTCCCATTACATATTCTTGCTTCCTTTGTTACGATTAATTGATCATATCATCGTGGTTTTATTTCTGGGATCTCTATTCTGTTCCATTGATCTATGTGTCTGTTTTTGTGCCAGTACCATACTGTTTAGATTACTGCAGCTTTGTGGCGTATCTTGAAATCTGGGATTGTGATACCTTTAGTTTTGTTCTTCTTCTTCAAGATTGCTTTGGCTCTTCAGAGTCTTTTGTGGTTCCATGTAAATTTTAGGATTGATTGTTTGTTCTAGTTCTGTGAAAAATGCTTTGGTGTTTTGATAGGGATTACATTCAATGTGTAGATTGCTTTGGGTATCATGGACTTTGAACAATATTTGTTACTGCCTGCGTTTAGTTTTGAATAGTCAATTCTTATTTCTAAAACACAGTGGGAGATCCACAAGTGTGTAATGCGTTGTTATTCTGTGTCCTCTCTTCATGTCGCAAGTTCTCAGTATTCAGTTAAAACCCTGCGTGGAATCCAAGAGAAATCAAACCTCAGATTAACAGCTGCTTCACATCCACATTCAGACCCAGGTCTCCTGGGAGAACACCCACTCACGTTCCCTGACGACTGAGCAGACTCCCAGATGACAAAAACGAGTTCTCCCCTTATTGAGTAAAGTACTATGTGTGCCCAAACCTCCATTTTCCCCGTGAGGGTTCTGTGGTGATCCAATTTACATGAATGAGTACAGAGATGACAGAATCACACCGGAGGCTGAAATTATCTGCAAAGGTAAACTTGCATCTTTAAAAGCATGCATTTTTAGGGGCACCTGGGTGGCTCAGTCGGTTGAACGTCCAACTCTGGCTTCGGTCCGTGGGTTCAAGCCCCACGTCGGGCTCTGTGCTGACAGCTCCGAGCCTGGAACCTGCTTCAGATTCTGTGTCTCCCTCTCTGCCCCATCCCCACTCATGCTCTGTCTCTCTCTGTCTCTCAAAACTAAATAAACATTAAAAAACTTGTTTAAAGCATGTATTTTTAAATATTGGGGGTTTCTTTCACTCTCATGCATCAAAAATGAGGAATTCACCTGAATCCTCTAAGTTTATGGTGTTTTCTCACTGCCAGAGCTGTGTCTGTGATTTGCCAGAACTCATTATTGCCACGTCACCGAATCTTTCTCTTCCCGGGGCCGTCACTGGAAATGGGATCGCCCGCCCCAGTTTCTATTTACAAAGCGTGAGGTGGGAAGGGTGTTCTGTCCACACGTGGTTGGCTGTTTCCGGTCTCTGCTGTGTAACGGCTCACGTACTCACACACACCCTGGGAGGTGACGCTTGAAAATCCCTTTCTCACCCATCCTGCCCTCAGTTGGGGTCCTGTGGACAAAGGCAAGGGCATCCTTCAGGGTCACTGAGAGGCATCCAGAGCTATGGGAGGCTTTGGAAAAATTCAGATCTTAAGCAGTTAATTCCCCTTTTTCCTGAGGAGTACCTTTTGGGGGGGCAACTCTTGCCTTTCATCCAGGCATGTGTAACGTTTTAGAAATCCTTCCCGTTTTCAGAAGACAGTTCGTTTTGTTACCTTTCAAGGAAAGCTGTTTCACGTTCAGCAGGGAGTCGGTTCTCTCATAGTCGTTAAAAAGGGTTCCTCGTGGAAAGTTCCATTTCGGAACTGCCCCTAAATACCAGCACCTGCGGCCCATTGATGGTTCACAGCGACGGAGTGAGTGGTCTTGGTGGTCGGTGCACGTCCAAGGGTGAAGGTGGAAACACAATTGGTGTAGAGTGGGTTTGGCTACATTCTGCAGTGTTGATCCTTTTGGGGGGGAAAATCATGAATTTGCTGCTGAAGTTTATGTTAAAAATACAAATGAGGAACAGAGTTGTTTTTTTTAATCCAACTTTATCTTCCTTGCAAATGCTGCAAATTCTTGGGATACTTGTCTGATAAGCAGTCCTTGGTCTGATCTTGCAGTTTCTGTGCTCACGTGATTCCCCAAACAGTGAGCCCGAGTGGACCTCCTCTCATTTTCAGGAGGGTTGCCCTGTTCTGCCTGTCAATGCGTCTCACCACGCCTGGGGTGGGGGGAGGCGTGACCCCCAAGTGTGTGTGGGTCGCCGGGTCGACACCATCCACGAGTGTTCTCGACCCGGGTTCTTTGTCTACAGATGAGAACACACTGGAGAGTCTTGGAGACTGAACAGAGTGTGGGTACGGGCAGGGGCCCCACTTCCCAGTGTTTGGCTTGGGATCGGGGGCCAACAGAGGCACCCGTTGGTCAGGCTTCCCGTGTCTCAAGTCTGGGGGTTTTCGTTTTCTCCTCTCAGAAATGGGCAGAGCAGAGCACGTGTCACAGGACTGTTGCTCGGATTGGAAACTTTGAGAGTCCCAGCCTTAAGGCTAACGCCTTCTGTTTTCCTTCTAGCTTCTGACCAGCGCACCGGCTCAGGATGGGAAACCACGCGGGAAAGCGGGAGTTAAACGCCGAGAAGGGCCACAAGGTAAGAAGCGAGCCGGGCTCAGAGCATCCTTCCAACAGCGTTTGGTTTTGTCCTTAAACACGACCCTCCCGATGTACACGGTGGCTGCCAGGGCTCCTGGTACAGCTGGTGGACTGTTACCCCCTATCTTAGAAACCTCTAGGGCAGACAGACCGAACCCCGCACGCCTCCGCCGGGACCCCAGGCCCACGACCTTGCCAGTGACAGCCCCCTCCCTCCCGTCCCACACCATCGCCGTACTGCCCTTGGAAAGTACAGACGCGCCACAGGGGAAAGGGCCAATAAAAATGGTCCGATTCCTTCCAGGGAGTCCGAAGGAGTCTCCTCTGTATGTCCCACACGACGTCTGCCACCCACCAGGCTCCTGGTGGCCTCACGCTCTGGCCGGGGCTTGTTCTCCACCACCGAAGGGTCATTTCAGATGAGGAAAGGGGGCTGACATGGGGTGAGACGTGCTGAATCTCCCCTGACTCGGGGGGGGGGGGCAGGCAAGGGAAATCACTCCTTGTCCTTGGTGCCTAACTCCACGGAACCTGACACGTGTTACAGCCCCAGACAGATGGCAGTTCACAATGTCCTGGCACTGAGGCCGGGACGCCCCCAGCGCCACGTGGGACCGAACTGAGTGGAGGCCCACCCCCTCGTCGTGTTGCGTAGCATAGTCCTTATATGATAACAACCCACCCAGCAGCACTGGGTCCTTCCTGCTCGGTGCTTGGACCCCATTTCTGTACCAGCCGGCTGCGACATGTTCCAGAATTTGCTTTCAGGTCTTCCCCTGCATAGGAATGAGTGAGAACTCCCTGTTCTTGGCCATGTTTTACCTCAACTGAAGTTGCAAACAGCATCATCTAGTTTCTTGACTCACGATTTCAGGCCCAAGGTGAACGGGAAGGGAGTTACGTGCCTGTGACGTTGCTGTGGGTTCGGAATCCTCCCTTTCCCGCCGAAAGGGGAAAATTTTATGAATACTTCAACGATTCCAGTAAATACTGAACGGGGACTGACTTGTTAATTTTTAAAGGTCAAACCATTCTAGTGATAATCTCGTTGTCATAATGGGCAGAGGGGTTGAGCTCTGTGCCGGGTTACCGTGGAGCCTGGAGATTCGGGGACCGGGGTGCCCTCTGATCCAGAGCAGAGTCTCCCCCAAAGGTGAAAGTGGAGAAGGGCCCTAGGCGGAGCTCTGGCCTGTCAGGGCCGCGGGAGCACAAGTCTTGTAGGGACAGATTTGCGACTCCGGTTCTAAACGCCACTCTGTGGCTCTCAGTTTCTTTCCTGTCATTGGACCTCATAAAACCCAGAGACATGGTCTTAATTTGTTAATTCTACCTAAGAAAGGTTGTTGAGCAGCAGTAAAGCCTATACTTGAGGCTCTTGTCTCCTGAATCTGATGTGTAACGTTTGGATGGTTTGCAACATTGGAAATTTACGGACCCTGGTTCCTGCAGGTGGTTGTTAGGTGTAAAAGCTCTTTGTAAAAATACTGTTTTGTAACTGGATAGAAAATGTTTGATACCGTTCAGAGCGAGTGCCAGAGATGTTACACGGCACGTAAACTTGTACCAGGACAGAAAACAAGTACACGAGCTCCTGCCATACTGTGGCCCATTCTGTGTGTTTCTGCATGTCATCCTGTGAGGCGTGTTTTGACTCGCGGGAGAGTGGAAGGGAAGCTTCTGTCGTGGCAAGGTGCTGGGCTGACCTGTTAGTGGGGGGGCAGCTGCAAGGCAGAGTCCCTTCCTTTCCCCCCCAAACCCTGGCCTCCTCCTCTGGCGGGAGCTGCTCCCCGGCCTGTCCACCCCTCACCTCCCGCATCGTGCCGTGCACGAGGGTTTTGGCATTGGTTGTTTGCACAGCTTCCTGGTCCGGCCAGGCCCTCTGTCCAGCGCTGGGGAAGGAGACGTAGTGGCTTCCTGCCGGGACCTTCCAGTCTCCAGCTCTTGGGTTTCTGCCCGTGACTCAGCACCTTGTGCCTTCTTACCGGCTTCTCTCTCCTCCTAAAGAGGATGTGTCGGATGCAGGAGGGAGGAGCGTACGGAAGGAATTACTCTGGAGTTTCTCCAAAGGTGAAAGGAAAGCCCCCCCTTTCCACCCTGGCATTGCTGGTAACCGCTGGGGCGGGACGCACGGCCGCGTAGCAAGGTGGCTGACAGCCCTGTGCCCGTGGCCCCAGCACAGAGCAGAACACCCCATGGTGAGTGTGAGGGACAAAGACCCCAGCCCCGGGAGGAACCACGGGAACAGAACGTTTCCGTGATTCCTTCCCGTTCCCAGAAATGAAGAAACCCCTATTTTGCCTTTGATTCCCCGTGTTTTTAAGACTCGTGGTAGAATTTGATTTCCAGATAGCGCCAGCTCACTAACTTATCAGCTCTTTATCAGTCGCTCCCTGTCTAGCAAGGTGACTTGGTAGAACCAAAATGTCCCAGCCGCCCTGGATGACCCAGAGGGCGCCCACGTTTGCTGCTGAAACCCCCCCCCCCCCCACACACACTCCCGGCTCCAGGCCAGACTCACAGGGTTCTCAGCAGGCCCCTCCCCCTCACACAGAGGCTCCTGGAAAACTGGTTCCACAAGCTAAAAATAGACTCCCCTGCCTTTGGGGAGGCTGCACCTGGCTGATGGCCCTGGGGAACCTGGCAGGACACCTGCACAGGGAGAGGAGACATTTGGCTCACTGGCTAGTACAGGGATTCCTTACCTTTCGTCGGCTTGAATAGGTGTCAGACCAACTGTTCCTTGGGAGGAACTGCGTATGCAACAGGCCCTGAGCAGAGGGTCCGCACATGATGGGCACTTGGGACATGGTCTTTATGCCACGGGCCCTGAGCAGAGGGTCCACCGATGACGGGCCCTGAGGTTAGGGTCCATACACCTCAGGCACTCCAGCCAGAGACCACGTATGTTGCTTAGGCTGCCCTGGGTTTGTATCCCACTCGGCGTGGGACCCTGCATTTCCCCGTTTCCCAATTTCCTACCTACCTTAAGGAATTAGGATTTCCAGTGCCCCTGAACTATTTCTTAACATCTGAATTCTCAGCTTTGTCCGTTTTGTCTGTCTGTTTCTGTTTTTGAACACTGACATCAGTTTCCTTGGGAATGAACTTTAAAAAAAGGAGCCCTTAAAATTCCCTGATTTCTTTCTTCTCCCGTGAAAGTAGAGGGTGTCCCTCGTTAGAATCATTCCTACTGGAAATGTGAAAAATAAAGACAACCAGTAGTCTGCGTTGACATATTTTCTCCTTTTTCCAAAATGAGTGAAATCAAGTGATGAGTTAAAATGTTGAAATCCTAGCCAAGCACAACAGTCCTGAAAACCTGCTTTCATCTGGGGGTGGCCTGGACTTCTCCTCGTGGTCGTATCTGGCCTCACACACTTTCTCCACAGGTGCCTGGCCATGTTTCTGGAGGTTTCTGTTTAATCAGCCTAAGGAAAAATAGACCACACTGAAAAACAAAATCTGAGAGCTTGCAAACATTCACATCTAAGTTTTACAGTGGGGAGTAACTTCGTGGTTTGGTATTTCCAATTAAACGGATTATCTGGGCTGTTGTTCAAAGCCGAGCGCATGCCAGGCAGGAACCACCAGCCCGTGCACATTGCCTCTCCGGGGGCGTTCACATCCCTGAAAAGTTCATTCGCGTATTTAATGATCATTAAAACCCACTTCCTTGATGAGACTCTCCAGAGAACATTCGAAGGATGCTCTGAGAAAAGAGGCACCAGTTTGCAGATGTACAAATATACCCAGCAACGTGCGGACCGTCTTTCCCTCTGACGGGAAAGTACGTTTCCTTTGAAACCACCGACATCCCCGCTGTGCGAGGGGCAGACCTTGTCCGCCTGCTGGCTGGTTCCTCAAGGCCACGCCTCCATGGAGCCCTGGGTCCAGCAAGTTCTCATCCCAGGTATGGCATGGATGCTGTTAGGTTGCCTCGCCTGTTTGGAACGTTCCGTTCTGGCTGTACCATCCTCAAGGGTGAGAAGGAGTTCTGTTTGAAACCATCATTGGTTCGAGCTAATCCTCTCTCCTCCCCACATGGAGGTCAAGTTCAACAGGGTCCTGACCTGGGCCAGCTCTGCTCGTGGATGTGTCCCCAGGCCCCCTCTCTCCCTGGCGCTGCGGGTGAGTGTGGCCAGTGCACCCCTCCCACCGCCAGCTCCAGATCGCCTGGGCTCCCCCGGGGTCGCCAGCCTGCGAGCCCCGGGCTGGGCACTTGTACTCCCTGCAGCCGCCCAGGCTCCAGCCAGCAGCCTCGTGAGACTGACTGAGCGCGGAATTCACCCAGAAATACTTCCCTTCCTGATTTGACTGCAGTGCGTTGGCAATTGTTAGAGCCATAAATGCATAGTGTCTAGTTTCGAGGCACATCACCTAAAGGAAACTTTGAGAACCCAGATAATTCTTGTGTTAATCATACGTTTAAAAGCTTCAGGAACTGAAGGGGTGCCTGGGTGGCTCAGTTGGTTGGGCATCCGACTTCGGCTCAGGTCATGATCTCGAGGTCCGTGGGTTCGAGCCCCGCCTCGGGCTCTGTGCGGACAGCTCGGAGCCTGGAGCCCGCTTCGGATTCTGTGTCTCCCTCTCTCTCTGCTCCTGCCTTGCCCACACACTCTCTCTGCCTCTCAAAAAGTGAATAAACGTTAAAAAAATACTTAAAAAAATGAAAGCCTGGGGAACTGAAAAGCAGAAGGTGTTTCCTTACAGGCACGTACCAAACAGTCTGATGGTCTGAAACACGGACACATCTAGACAACATCTAGTAAATTCTTAGGCGGCGAGGTAGAGACTTCCACTGTGCCTTACCCTCAGCAGCACCTCAGAGCTCGTTCTCTGTCAGTCCTGGTCTCTGTCTCTGCATCTCTGTCACAGACACACACACACACACACACACACACACCCCTGTAAAGGATTCCTCCCGACCCCGACGGTGGAACATTCAACTGTCTCTCAGACGCATGTGGCCCAGAAGCACGTGATGTGCGGCTAGCGTGACCCAAGAGCCACATTTGAAATGTTACTTATTTTTAAATCACTTAGACTTAAATGGTCTAAGTTTAGAGGTGTGGCACGGCCCCGCTGGATGTTCCGTCCCCGTCACCCTAATCCTCAGGGTACCTGGAACCCCGTCAGATAAGTGTCAGCACCTTTCTGTCGGCGAAAACAATTCTGGTCTCTGTCAAAGTCATATAGTTTCGTGCAAAGGTTAATGGTGAAGGCAGAAGGCAAAATCCCGTGAACAACACAAACACAGTTAGAAGTACCAGAAACTGCCGAGGGTGATGCTGGTGCCCTACAGCCTCCGACAGTGAGAAGGAGGTCTCGGGGCACCTGGGGGGCTCAGCCAGTGGAGCATGTGACTTCAGCTCAGGTCATGGTCTCACAGCTTGTGAGTTTGAGCCCCGTGCTGGGCTTCACCCTGACGGCATGGAGCCTGCCTGGGATTCTCTCTGTCTCTGCCCTACCCCCCTGCTCTCACTCTCTCTCAAAAATGAATAAACATAAAAAAAAGAGAGAGAGAAAGTAGGTGTTCTTGCCCCCTGCAGTCCGGAAGGCCCACAGCATGTGGCTCTGTCTCTGTCTCGCTCCAAGGCAGGCTGCCCGGGTCAGAATTCAGGCACGTGCGCGTTCAAACAGCGTATGTTGACACAGGCTGTTTTGGGGTTCAGTGCACACTCGAGTCTACCCTCCTGCTTGCTTCCAGAGAACTTCAGTGAGCGCCAAAAAAGAGAGAAATACAATAATGTGAAAGACATGCCCTTTGAAAGAAGCCTTCCAAAATCTGTGAATAGTCAATAACCTTCTCATTACAGTTCTGGAAAACTCACGGTGAGTCTGCATCTGACTTGAGCACAAGCCAGAGAATGTCACGCGAACCATCTTCCTGCCGTTGGGTTTTGTAAAGTCACGTTCACGCTGGGGACCAGAGCCAGCTCTGGGGCGGGGGGGGGGGAGGGGGGGCTCCCAACCCAGCGGGCAAGTGTTTGTGCCCCGCAGGGAAAGGCCGCAGTGCCCACTGGTGGGCATGTCGGTGCTGTGTCCGAGATACAGAGTTTTTTTACCAACATTACAGAATAGTCTTACTAAGTGTTTATGGCAGATTCTAGAACGTGTTGAGTCAGCAGTGCTCCTGCCTGTAGGACGGACTCAAAGAGAAAGTCCCTTATCACCGATTTGCGTAGAAACACGACCCTAAGGTTGACTCTGCCGTCGAAGGGTCAGAAGCAGGCACTTGTTTCGTCAGCTGAAGCAAGAACACTCACACCTTTGCGGGTTGGGCGGCAGTGAGTGGACAAACACCCGTGTAATTACCGAAGACAGAAGGTGTAATTAGTGACACAGCCACCCCTCAACAACCCTTGGTAAAAATAGCGCCGGGCTGATTGTGACGCGGTGCCCCAGGCCATGTAAACCCACGAGCCAAGCCATCAGCAGCCAGCCTGTGGACCGTCAGCCCGCAGGCTGACCCGTCCTGCCCCCTGCCCGGCGCCCCCGTGGCTTGGAGCCGGCCACCCTCCACCCTGGGGGGACCCCTTCCATGCTCGCTCCTCCTTCGAAGCCAAGGCCTCAGGATCCTGGGCCTGCGGTTGGGAAGGGCTCCCAACAGTCTCCGGGCTCAGGACCCCGAGGGCTCCGGCGTCTGGTTTGGGGCTTGAAAACCCCGTGGCCGGGACACCCGTGCGATGCTCATGTTCCGTGTCCTTGTGTGCTACCGTAGGGTTTCTGAGGTCTGCAAGTTCGTGGGCAAAGCTGGTTTTTATCAGAACTGTGACCCAGTTCGCAAGCTGCTAACTTGAGACCCGAGCGGTTGTTAGATGTAAGTGATATATTAACACTGGTTATTAAAGTGAAATCAGGCGCCAATAAAATAATTGTTTGCGTAAAACTATGGACGGGACAGAACACGCACCAGATGTCACATGTCCTCCGTGTTCGCCCGGCCCGCAAACCTGTCTTCTGTCTCCCGTCCCGGACTTATGTCCTTGGCCCTCGAGCAGCTGGTGGCCTGAGACGAGGCGGCCGGTGCTCCTGTGAGACGGGCCTGTTTGCCGTCTTGTTTCCAGCTGGACGCACCGAGCTTTCTTACTTCACTGGCCGATCTTCCCTAATGGCTCTGTCGCTGCGTCTGTGATGCTCTGTTATTGTGCGTGTGCAGACGGGGAGGAAGGGGAGTCCGAAATCTTGCCCTAGCGTGAAAGGGAGCACGGAGCAAACAGAAGCACAGCTCCTTTCATTCCGTGTGTGTGTGTTTCAATCGAGAAGGCTTTTGAGCTTGGGATGAGTGTGCTTTGTGTGAAGCGGTTTTTAAGCTTTCTTTGGGGTTTACCTGTGACCGAAAACATGGTCTCGGGTGGGGCCGAGCACATACTTGTTCGTGAATCATCAGTGACGTGGAGGGTGTTAGATGGCGGGGGCGGGGGGGGGGGGGCTCTGGGACAGGTGACAAGCCACGTTTCCCAGAGCCGGCCGTGCTGGGGCTGAGGCCGCTTTGGGTGCTGAGTGGCTGTCATCACCCCCAGTGACTCAGTCCCTTGCCGTTCTGGCAGCTCACACAAGGCTGGCTGAACCCCGTGTCACAGTCCAGGCCAGGTGAGCTCAGGGACGCCACTGAGGAACTTAATCTTCGAAGGCAGATTTGTCTCTGATACCGACAAAGAAAAGCATGTCCTTTCATATGAAAACTCTGTGCTGCTTTATTATTAAGAAAGAAAGTGGGAATGCAGGCTGGTGCAGCCCCTCTGGAAAACAGGATGGAGGTTCCTCAAAAAAATAAAACTAGAACTACCCTACGACCCAGCAATCGCACTACTAGGCATTTATCCACGGGATGCAGGTGTGCTGTTTTGAAGGGACACGTGCACCCCAATGTTTATAGCAGCACTATCGACAATAGCCAAAGTATGGAAAGAGCCCAAATGTCCATCGATGGCTGAATGGATAAAGAAGATGTGGTATTTATATACAATGGAGTAGTACTCGGCAATCAAAAAGAATGAAATCTTGCCATTTGCAACTACGTGGATGGAACTGGAGGGTATTATGCTAAGTGAAATTAGAGAAAGACAAAAATCATATGACTTCACTCATTTGAGGACTTCAAGAGACAAAACAGATGAACATAAGGGAAGGGAAACCAAAATAATATAAAAACTGGGAGGGGGGACAAAACAGAAGAGACTCATAAATATGGAGAACAAACTGAGGGTTACTGGAGGGGTTGTGAGAGGAGGGATGGGCTCAATAGGGAAGGGGCACTAAGGAATCTACTCCTGAAATCACTGTTGCACCCTATGCTAACTAATTTGGATGTAAATTTAAAAAAATAAAACAATAGAACAAGTTAAAATAAAAAAAAAATTATAAGCAAGGGACAGAGAATATAAAAAACAGTAAGGTTTGAAATAAGTTAAATACAATTTTTTTAAATGAAAAATGTAAAACTCAGTTGACAGGTTGAAGTAAACGTTAGATACAGCTGAAGAAAAAATTATTGAATTAAAAGCTAGATACGGAGAAGTTACTTGAAAGTAGTCCAAAGATACAAAAATATGGAAAATATATGTTCCTAAATTATGGAAAGACACAAAACACTGATTCCAAAAACCCACTGATGCCTTAAATAACAAATACATATATGACTATATTTATATAGTTAGTCATCTGACATTTTTTTTTCGAGAGAGAGAGAGGGCGCAAGTGAGTGAGGGGCAGAGAGATTGGGAGAGAGAGAATCCCTCGTGGGAGAGACAGAAGCGAAGCTCACCGGAAGCAGGGCTCATCCTCACCCGAAGAGGAACTCGAACTCATGAACCGTGAGATCATGACCTGACCCGAAGCCAGATGCTTGACCAACTGAGCCACCCAAGCGCCACAGTCATCCAACACTTTACATGAAACTGTGGAGCACTAAACGGAGTGGGATATCTATAGAAGCCTGAGCAAAAGGGATGGTTTTAACCTGATAGCTGGAAGACAGAAGCAGTGGGAGACTCTCTAATGTACCTAGAAGAAAATAAATGTCAACCTAGAACTCTATACCAGCAAAACTATTTTTCAAGTCTAATGATGAAATTTTGAGTTTTTTCTATCTCAATGAAAACTGAAAGTTTACCAAAAATTCTCACTGAATAAAACTCTAAAAGTTTTCCTCACTCAGAAAGAAAAAAAAAGAGAGAGAGAGAACATTTATACTTCGTAAAACCCTCTTATGGTACTTTTAACGAAACGAAATGTAAAAATCCAGGTGTCAAAATGTTATTTCCTATCTTTTCTCACTTAACTCCTTTGGCAGTGTGGTTTTAAACGTTTAAATTTGGAAGCAGGAGATTTTATGTGCTGGAATACGCTTGTGAAAAGTTGTCTTCCGTGTATGTGTGTGTATGTGTGTGTGTGTGTGTGTGTGTGTGTGTGTGTGTGTGGAGGGGGTGTTTCGAGCCCGCCAGCCGCAAACGCCGTGAACACTAATCACCAGCCTCCAGCTCACCTTCTCCTGTTCAGCCCAGCTCCGCAGTCAGATGCATCCAACCTAGTCTCCTAGCCGTGACCTGGTACCTGCATTACTTTAATTGTCCTATAGTTAGGCAAAAACCTAGATAAAGTTCATTCTTCATGTTTCTGTGGCTACTGGCCCTTGCAAAACAGACTGTTATTTCATGCACCCTAAATTACACTTGAGCACGAGGCATGTGTAACCAAACACGGGCCATACGTCAACAAGTAAGGCAGGTGGGTGATGACATTAATTACACACGGCGTGGTAGGATTAGGGCAGGGAGGCGTGTGCTCCTGCCTCGAAATTGCGTTGAGACACGTAAGAAAACACCAGCGTCTTCAGATTTAAAAGTAAAGGCTAGCTCCGGTGTTGCTTTCCGATGTGTTTGAGGAGGGCCTTGCCGGCTCAGCTCTCCCTCCAGCCAGGCCGTCCTCTCCTGCCCCCGGGGCCCGGCCAGGCCGCCTCGCACCTGCCGTCTAGTCTCTGGCTTCTCCCAGACCCCCTCTTGCAGCTACTCTGTGTCACTGTGCTCGCGCAGCACCCCACCCCCAATGCCAGGTCCCTTGTGTGTGTCTCTGGGGTTTTGCCCCGGATGCCAGCACCCACTCTCAGCCCGTTTCCTCACCCGTGAAAGGTGCCGTGGGCACCCCGCTGGCCCCGAGCACTGAGCCATTGTGTGCATTTGGGCATCTCGCCTGTCTGCTCTGCACGCACTTGTGGGGCCCTGCTGTCCCCAGGCTCTGTGCTACGATTTAGAGACACCAGTTTGCACTCAGTGAGTGGAATTTACAGAAGCCGCTTCTGAAACCCTGAACTCTGCATGCATGTGGTCCCAGGTGGAGGCTTAGAGCCCCTGTGGGTGTGGGAGTGGCTTTGCGAGGACTTGTGCAACAGCAGCCGCTCTGGATATCCCAGCACCGCCTCCAGGAGGGACCGGGGCCCCAGCTGGCTCCTCACTGTCCAGACCTCCTCCCCCTGGTGCCTGAGGAGCGTTGAAAGAGGCCAGACTAGGGGTGCCTGGGTGGCTCAGTCGGTTAAGCGTCCGACTCTTGGTTTCAGCCCAGGTCACGATCTCCTAGTTTGTGACTTTGAGCCCTGCATCTGGCCCTGCGCTGGCAGCACGGAGCCTGCGTGGGATTCTCAGTCTCTCCCTGTCTCTGCCCCTCCCCTGCTCATGCTATCTCTGTCTCTCTCAAAATAAATAAATAAACTTAAAAAAACAAAGAAGAAGAAAGAAAGAGGCCAGACTTGAGCCAGATTCAGTGGGGGAGGGGACGCAGCGGCTGGCCTTCTCAAAGGGGAGTGGTGGAACCCCCAACCAGGGATGCCCTCAGACACCACAGCTCCTGGGAGCTCTTGGCCTTCTGGGCAGTGGCCCCAGCCCAGGCTCATCTCAGGGCAGGAAACAATGAGAGGAAATGGCCTGATCGAATGTATGTCCTTGTCTTTCTAGAAAGTAAGGCCTCCGTGAAAGCACGTGTGTCTAAGGGACACCCAGTGACGCTGACGGCCACGTTCGCTTCATCGTCTAGGCTGTCCTGGCTCGTTGTTCCTGAGGCGCTAAAATCATGGGTCTTAGATTTTTTTTTTTCTATTGAATTAATAAAAGGGCTCTTGTGACTGCCACCCACACACCAAATAAATTGAAGGCAAAATCCTTTTTTTGTCCTTCTGTTCTACTTTGTCACAATTACAGTGTTTTAAAAAACGGTTCATTGCAGTGCATTTCAAGGTGAAATGTGATGTGGTATTTGTAGAATATTCCAAGAGTGTATGATTCTTCCTTTTGACGAGCCGTGTTTAATGCGCAGACTCTTCTCCTTTGATGGTTCGAATGCAAAGTATTTAGGAACTTTGTTCGGTTTAGGAACATTGCATTTCATGCCTTTCTAGCCAGCTCTTCAGTGTTTTAAAAAGAAAATCAGTCTTTGATTTTCTGGTCTTTGTTCGTGAACATACGTGATAGCACTCTACTAGGAGACGGAGTGTGGTTTTTTAAAGTCACAGTTCCCACAGTGCTCAGAACACCAGGATGCTTCACGAGCAACACGGAGAAACCCAACGGAGCGCATCTGTCCTGGGTGACCCAGCCTCCACGTGACCTGTCGGGTCCATAAAGACTTGGTTCAAAATATGTTTATAATTTGTATCTTCATCTAACTAGACGCTGCGTTGGTTTTATCGTCAGTTACGAAACAAGAGAGGTCTGTGGCCTGAAAAAGAAAATTTCTCCTGAATGTGCCTTTGCAGCCAACGTCACGTTCAGACCCTTGATGGAGGGAGGACTCGATCTTATCACCCCTGGTGATCGGACCTATCACCACCTGTACTCCTGAAGTTCTCCAGACATTCCCAGTCTCCTAATGGAGTCCACAGACGTAGCCTGATTGGTTTCTCCGGCGCCGAGAGCCCGCTGGGGCCAGGTCTGCGGCTCTCACGGCTCGGCCCCCATCACAGGGACAG
This sequence comes from Prionailurus viverrinus, assembly GCF_022837055.1. NCBI lineage: Eukaryota > Metazoa > Chordata > Mammalia > Carnivora > Felidae > Prionailurus > Prionailurus viverrinus. The sequence goes on along the minus strand of NC_062572.1, from coordinate 93,514,424 downwards.
CAGGGTTCCGCTTGGAAGACGAGCGTGTGCGTGGACCAGGGATAATTCCACGTGCAGCGCGAGTGTGTTCGCTTAGAGCGAGGACACCAGAGGTGCAATTCTAGTTCTGTGGGAAATTTCTCTTTCTGTTTGAATCTTACTGCATTAACAGGCTCACGAAAGCCTGTCTGTTACTTAAAAGCGATTTTGCGTTCACCTCTTCTAAAGTACGGAAAATAGAAGAGGCAGGTTTGCAAAATAAGTAATGGTAGCCGGCAGGCTTCCCACACGGGGCCGTTGGGAGCCTCCTGGCCACTTTCAGCAAGGAGGCCGGGAGGCTGGCATCGCTGAGGGCTCCGGTCAGAAATACAGAAGTGTTAGGCCTTATTGTTCTTCTGCCCTGTCCGCATTGGGGGAAGCAAGTGGATAAGCATGTGCGGGCATGGGGGCATATGTTTGGGGAACGTAAGTAGGACCCCGAGGTTTTTATCACGTGAAACTGAAGGCAATGCATTCAGCTTCCAGTTGAGAAGATCAGAGTTTTCCACCGCCTTGTTCTGTTTTCAGTAATGTGGAACATCCTTTGGAACCGAATGAACTTCCTTACGTGAATCGCCTTTCAGTGCGTTTTCATCGAACTTGCAATTTGCTCTAGAACTCTAAGCGAAAGAGCTACGCTCAACAGTCTCTCTCTCCCTCTCCCCCTCACACCCTTCCGTATGTGACCATCCTTCTCATTTAAGACGTGACCGGCTGATACAGCAGTAGCTTCCAGGAATAAATGGCAAGATATTTGTGTTCCGAAAATAGAAGTTACTGTGTCCGGTTACGCAACGGGCCCCGATAAACAGTCTTGCTGTGACGCTGGTCAGTGCTTGTTTTGCTGTGACTTCTGGAAGTCACTGTTTAAATCAAACCCTGGGCTCATTTCTTTGCCCTGATTATTGGAACACCGCAGTCCTAATTACACTACAAAATGATCTTGGCAGAGACAGTGGCTTTAACACTTAAGTAGTTAAAAGAGCCACTTCCTAATCTAGGGTAACGGCTCCATAAACCACCTCGATTACTGAGCTCCAGACTCCCTTCCAGTGATGCGGGGACCTTTCGCTGTTAACTGCCTGCAGGCCCAGCTCCCACACTTTTTAAAAACACCTTTATGAAGATGTAATTCACATGCCGTACCATTCACCCATTTGAAGTGTATAATTCGGTGGGTTTCTGGTGTATTCACAGATATGCAGGACAGCCACCAACGGTCAATTTTAGCTATTGGCGTCATCTCAGAGAGAAGCTGTCATTCACTCCAGCCCTCAGCCTCCGTGCCCCGGCCCTCAGCAACCACCATCTCTTTTCTGTCTCTAGGTTTCCCTGTTCTGGGCATTTCACCCGAATGGAATCATCTGATAGGTGCTCGTTTCTGTCGGGCTCCTTTCGTGGAGCATAATGTTTTCAGAGTCCACGTAGCACGGGCCAGCACTCCATTCTTTTTTACGGCTGAATAATGTTGCGTTGTGTGGACGGACCACATTCGGTGTATCCGTTCACCCACGGATGGGCATCGGGCTCTTTCCACCTTTTGGGGCTTATAAATACCACGGCTAGCAGCAAAAGCTCGTGTACGAGCTTTTGTGTGCATATGTGTTTTCTTTTCTCTTATATAATTTCTTAATTAAAAAAAAAAACCTGGATTTTCATATACTCCTGTTAGCAGAAATGCTTGCTGTGTTTTCTTTGATGCCATTAAAACAGACAGGTCTGGATAAGGAGCCCTGACTTTGCAATCTCACCCCATGGAGACTTGTAACATCATTGTTTGTTTGTTTCTTTCTTCTGAGGTCTGCGATATTGAGCAGGAGACGTTTTCTGTGCCTTTGTTCATAAATGCATTGGAGGTAACCACTGTCGCCAGGTGTAGAAATAACCAGCCTAAGACGTAGAATAAAGTCTTCCAAAATTTTAATCCCCCACATTGCAAAAACCAGTCTGGGATCCTAGCACTGAATCCCACGCGGTCCCCACAGCGGATGAGCCAGCTATGTGAGGAATGATTCCTCACCTTTAACGTCATAGCCAGAAGCTCACCGGGTCCTGGCTATGGGGTGCATTCCGCTCTTTTTCTTCTAACCAGTAGTTCTATTGAGATCAATTCAGATACCCTTAACCTTCACCCATCTGAAACGTACAGCTCAGTCCTTTTTAGTATCTTCCCAGGATTGTGCAGCCATCACCACAGTCTGACTTTATAACGTATTTGTCACCTCTCAAGGAGACCTCGCAGCCACTAGAAGCCACTTAACCCCGTCCACCCCAGGCAACTGCTAACGTACTTCCAGTCCCTCTGGATTTGACTGTTCTGGACGTTTCGTTTATAGGTGATGACGCAGCATGGATGTTTGGCGACCGCCTCCTTCCGCATAGCACAGTGTTTTCAAGCTCATGCCTGTGGCAGGTGGCAACACTTTGTTCCTTGCTGTTAAAGAATTATATGCCCTTGTAGGAATATGCCGCATTTTAATTATCCATTCATTCGCTGCTGGTCATTTGGGATGCTTCCGTCGTTTGGTATTGTGAATATGCTGCTATGAACACTCTTACACAGGTTTTTGTGTGGACGTACGTTTTCATTTCTCTCGGGCGTGTACCCAGGAGTGGATCTGAGGAGTCCTACTACGGTAACTCTGTGATGAACCGTGTGGGGACCCATCAAGCTGTTTTGCACAGTGGCTGCACCGTTTTACAGGCAGTGTCTGAGGGTTTCCGACTTCTCCGTGTCCTGACCAAGTTACTGTTGTCAGTCTTCTTGCTGGTGTCCGTCCTAGCGGATGCGAAGTGGTGCCTCACGTTGTGCTTTTGATTGTATTTCCTTCATGCACGATAATGTTGCGCATCTTTCCCTGTACTTACTGGCCATCTGTCTGTCTTCTTCAGAGAAATGCCTATTCAGATTCTTGGCCCTTTTCTTAAAAAATTAGGCGTTTCGTCTTTTCATTGTCGAGTGGTAGGAGCTCTTTACATATTCTGGACACGAATATCTTATCAGATAGATGACTTGAAAGTATTTTCTCTCTTTCTCCAGGTTGTTGTTTTCCTTTCTTGATGGCGTCCATTGCAACACACAGTTTTAACTTTCGACGAGGTCTGATTTATCCATTATTTCTTTTGTGCTGTGTTCTGGCGTCCCGTCTAAGAACCATTGCCAACGGGCCCCTTGTTCTAAATTAAATCTGGTTCTCACCTTCGGTTTCTAATCCGGTCATGTTGTCCCCTCTCTCAAATTAAACTCAAAAGAGTTTTTGATGACTTACAAAGTATTTGAATTTGTTACCAGCTAGCACACTAGTGAATGGCTTTACAGTTTTCTCTCCTTCTCAAATACTTCTTTTGGTCTAGACCAGGGGCTCTCAGCTAAGAGTGACCCTCCCTTCCCATCCTCAGGGACATTTGTCAACGTCAGGAGACATTTCTTGTTGTCACAGCAGCAGGATACCATGAGCATCGCGTGGGTAGAGGCCAGAGACGCTGCGAAACATCCCACAGTGGACAAGAAACCCTACACCGCACAGCCAACACTCATCCAGCCCACGGTGTCAGTAACACCACACCGAGAAGCCGTTGTCTAGACTGTCGGAGGCCTGCCCTTTTGCACTAATACGTGCATTCTGAGTCTGCAATAAGGAAGACACGCCGTAGACATGAGCCATGAGTCTGGCTTTCACTTTGCTTCAAATTCTTTACTTCGATCCTAAGAGCTTCCAATGTTTTTCTAGTTTCTTCTGCTGCTTCTCCAGACCCAGCCTAGAGCAGGAGTCAGTACGATCCTTCGTTTTTTGGGTTTTTTTTTTAACATGTATTTATTTTTGAGACAGAGAGAGAGAGAGCATGAATGGGGAGGGTCAGAGAAAGAGGGAGACACAGAATCTGAAACGGGCTCCAGGCTCCGAGCGGTCAGCACAGAGCCCGACGCGGGGCTCGAACCCACAGACCGCGAGATCATGACCTGAGCCGAAGTCGGACGCTTAACCGACTGAGCCACCCAGGCGCCCCTGATCCTTCGTTTTTAAGAAACAAACCAAAATTGCGGAGTAATGAATGCAAAGTTGTAAGAACTATTTCTATTATACACCCAACACAGGCACACACACACACACACACACACACACACACAATCATACTCAGGAATTTTTACTTCCAGGGTTTCAGACAAGGTTCATCACCACATTTAAATAACAGGAACATACAGGAGGATGTTTCCATGCACATAAAATAGCGGTGATTTGACCCTCGCTCCGCCCTAGCCCATGAAGAGCAGCTCAGCCCCAGACCGCGTCGGCCAGACAGACCTTGGCCGTGGCTTCTCCTCTGCTTCGGCGGCACGTGCATCTTTGGGATGCAACCTAAGGACGGAGCTGTAGGCCTTCGGCGTGTACACAGCCAGCCCGTATAGGGCCTGGACTCATTCCGAGCATAAAAGAATGTTTTGCCTCTTGAATAAAATAAAAGGGAGCGAGTTTCCCTTAGCGTCCACAGTTCTCCGTACAAACGTGCCGGCAGCCTGGCCTTCGCGTCCCCGGTGCCCGTGCCGCCCAAGCCACGGCCGGGGAATCGTCACCCTGCCCCGCGCCCTCCGGGGCCGGGTCCCCAGCAGCCCTCCCCTCCTGGGAGCCCGCGTCACCTGCCGGTGGTGTGGGGTCGGGGTGGCTGCTCTTCCCACCTGACGAGTGCTTGGCCCTGTGACCTCCGTCCACAGCTCCTCATCCCCCGCTCTGAGCACGTGGGGACCGTGTTCTGTCTCTTCGCTGACTCTGGAGCCTGGAGCTGGGAAGCATGAGGGTCCTTCGGAGGCTCACGTCGGGGGAGATGACGGCCGGTGCTCTGTGACTCTCCCCTCATCGCCTCCCCGGCTCCGGCAGGCCCGCTCCGTGGGGCCAACTCCTCTTGGCTCACCGAGCCGCCTTCCTGGGGGCTTGGTGGATGGGGGGGTTGCTGAACCAGGCGTGTCCTGGGCAGGTCCTAGGAAGCCCGGGCAGGGCCAGGAGCCTTCCCTGCCTCGGGGTGCACAAGATTTGGGCAGGCTGGGCGGTGGAGCCATCCCAGCCCCAGGTGCGGCCCCTGGCCGCGTGAGGCTGTCTGGGGCTGTCTGGGCCACATGAGGCACGCTGTTGACATGAGCCGTAACCCCCCCCCCCATCAGGAATGCTCTGCCTCCCCCCGACACCTTCCCCACGCCTCTGTCCAGACCAGAAACGCCCTTTCTGCACATCTGCCTCGAGGTTTCCGTCTGGGCTCTGACCTGAGAGGCTGGTGTGTGAGCACACATCATCGGAACCTCTCTTGGCTTCAGTGACCTCAGTAGTAAAATGGGCCGGTTGGGCGGCCTCTGGATTCCTCCCAACTGTAGAAGTCTTGCCTCCCTCTGTCTCCTCTGAACTCGGCTGAGCACAGCTGCCCTGGAGAACTTTGAGCTGGAGAAGGAAACATGTCAGGTTGGGTGTGACCGTGAAGCGGTCAATGCCAAGAGAATGCGCCATCACGTGGCCGACGTTCGGGAGGCCGCCTGTTCTGCAACCAGCTCTTAGGAGGACACCCCAGCGTCTCTTGTATTCTACACATCCTGCAGGCAAAGCCTCAGGATGGGGGGGGGGGGGGGGGGGCGGGGCAAACATACTGTCTCTTGTACAGGATTCGGGGTCCCTAAGCCAAGATCCTTCTTCCAACAGCACAACCCCGCACATCGGGTCCGTGCCCACTGACCTGTAAGAACCGGGGCTTGGTCCCCATGGGCCCGTAGGAACCTGTAGGAACCGAGTGCCCAGATGATGAGGTTCTAGGACTGCTGTGGGTAATAAGCCATCTGTGGTCTCTGATCCAGGAGTCTCCTGTCTTTCGTCAGCACCCATGACACCGGCAGGCCAGCTCATCAGCCTGCAGCCTGCATAGAAGTAAGATTTCAGGTTTTTCACAGCCTTCAACACTAACCCGGTGTCAGTTCTTTCCAGAAAAGTAGAGAATGCAAAAATTTCTATCTTATGAACCGATCTTCTACACTTGTCGTGCTGAACATCGTTTGCATTATAAAAACAACAAATCGCTGTGTCATTTTTCTTCTGGGGGGTCTCAGAAAAGTAGGTGTGGTGTGGTTCCTACAGCAAATACACCCGGGGGTGGAGTCAAGCTTGCATACCCCGCGCTTGGTTCGACTGAACGCTGGCTGGCTCGTTTTCCGATTTCATTTCTGACGTGTCCGCTTTGTTTACTGCACTCTGAACTCCTCCAGAAAGCCCTCTTGTCTTGTCCCAGCCCCAGCTCCCAGCACGTTTGGGTGGGAACCAGTCAGTGAGTGACTGAATGGGAACCTAGTCAGGGAACTCAAACCAGACCCAACTCCCTGCGTCTAAGCCTGTGAATCCCAACTCGAGTTTTATGAAATCACATGAAATGTCATCTTCTTCTAAGGTATTGCAGACTTGTCAAAATCACTTCTTTTTTTCTTTTTTAAAGCAGCCCGTGGTGGGTCACGCCTCCGAGTCCAACAGTTTAAAATGGTCTTGTGGTTTAAAATATCACTTTTAATATCTTTCAACATCTTTCCTCTCCTGATGCCTGTTTTTTGGTTTGAATCAGAAATTTGGAAATTGTATAATTTTTTTAAAACTGTGACTCCAGGGTTGCCCTCTCTCAGAGACTTTTTAATTTTTTTTTTTCCGGATGTTGCTATGGTGATTAGAAACTTATCTTCTGGGGGGCGCCTGGGTGGCGCAGTCGGTTAAGCGTCCGACTTCAGCCAGGTCACGATCTCGCGGTCCGTGAGTTCGAGCCCCACGTCAGGCTCTGGGCTGATGGCTCAGAGCCTGGAACCTGTTTCCGATTCTGTGTCTCCCTCTCTCTGCCCCTCCCCCGTTCATGCTCTGTCTCTCTCTGTCCCAAAAATAAATAAACGTTGAAAAATAAATAAATAAATAAATAAATAAATAAATAAATAAAAGAAACTTATCTTCTGGGCCATTCCTCCTAAAATTGTTGCTTCCAGACCATCAGCCTTTCAAAAACTCAAGGCTGATTAAACGCATTTTATACTTACAATTCCGTGTATGTGTAAATAGCTACACTTTAAGAAAATCTCTTAGGATGGCTGGGGTCCCTGGACGGTGGGTTAGGTCGCTGGGAAATGACTGGACAAGATGGGTACAAAGTTACAAGTGGCTGAACAGACCAGGGCCTAAAATAATTAACCCCGGATGCCTTTTACCAGTGTTTTGGTTTGTTTGCAGCTTTGGTAGGTTTGACTCAATTTTATCCTTTGTTGTTCCGCTTGGTCCTCATGGAGGCGGCCCTGAATCGTACTTCCTGGGTACCAAGGCGAACCCTATGAATTCCCAGGTCCCTCTCTCCTCACACCGACCCTAGTGCAGGACCCACACTGGCCCGCGAGGAACACTTTGATGCTTAAAGTTTAGAAGTCGAGGCCAGGTGAGGTTTTTGTGTTTTGTTGGTTTTTTTAATGTTTTATTCACACAACAAAAATGAGAACGTTCTCTGGTTTGTAAGTAGGTTAGGAGACTAGAAATTCCTTAATGCCAAAAAAAGCACTAGAAATTCCTTAGTGCCAAAAACAGTGCCTTTCTCTGTTTCACTATTCATGTTGACATCCAGAGCTATTGGTGCTACATATAGAGGGACATAGAGGGACTTGTGTTCATTTCCTGATGCTTCTGCGACAAAGGTCTGCAAACCGGTGCTAAAAAACACCAGGAATTTCGTCTCTCACACTGTTGGAGACCAGAAGTCCAGAACCCAGGAGTCGGCAGGGATGGCTCTTCGGGAGGTTCTCATGGCAGCTGCGTTCCAGCCTCTGTCCTAGAATCCGGTGGTTTCCAGCAGTCCTTGGCTGGGGACATATCCCCCTGTTGGCTCACGGCCCCCTCCCTGTGTGTCTGTGTCTGTGTGTCTGAATTGCCTCTTATGAAGACACCCATCGTGGCTTAGGGACCCACTCACGGCAGTATGACCTCTTCATAGCTGATCTGCAGGAGCCCTCATTCCTGTTTGAATATTTTTTTTTAACATCCAAGGATGGACTCAGACTGCACACAGGCATGTGGACCCCTGAGGCGCCCTCCCTGAGGCTGGTTGAGGGCCAGATGCGGGTCTTTGGTTTGACCTGATTAGATCTCTGTCAAATCTGGAGGAACCAGCTCTTCCCTGAGCACGGACGCTTCGCCTGGCTTTGGTGGAGCGTCCCCCAAGCAGTGACCGCACACACCACACGTCCCCCAGGTGACCACACAAAGCACGTCCCCCAGGCGACCGCACACACAGCATGTCCCCCAAGCACCGAATGCACACACCGCACCTTTCCCTGTAGGTGAGTACGTGACTCCTGGTCCCCTCAACAGGTCTCCTTTGAAAGTCAGTGTTTCTTTAGGAAATGCATCAAATACCCACACTTACACTGAAAGCGAACTTTGAGACACTTCTAATGCTACAGTAGATTCCGTCCCGGGGTTCCCATTCAGGACGGTGCCCAGAACCAGAAAAGACGAGAAACGCTGTCTGCTCAGCTTGTGTCCAACAGCACAGACGAGGGACCCGGGGCCCCTAGGATGACAGTGCCCGGAGCAGACAGGGCCTCGCTTCTCTTCTGAACAAGGACGGGAGGGGGCCAGACACTGGGCAGGGCTTCAGTGCACCTGTCCCTCAGGGGCGTCGTTCAGTGCGCAGAGAACCCGTTGGTTAAGAGGGGGGTTTTAATCCCACTTGGATGAAGACTGTTGAGTGAAAACATACAGACCAGGGATGCGGTAAATTGCTTAATTTATCACGAGTGTTGTATCCGTGTTGAAAAATAAGTCTCATCTGCATTTAGAAATATTTTTAGTTTTTTTTATTTGGGAGAGAGCACGTGAGTTGGGGGGGAGGGACAGAGGGAGAAGGAGAGAGAGAATCTTGAGCAGGCTTCATGCTCAGCTGGGAGCCCAGTGCAAGGCTTGATCCCACGACCCCAGGATCATGACCTGAGCTGAAATCAAGAGTCGGACACTCAACTGAGCCCCCCAGGTGCCTCAATATTTTAAAATATTTTTAGGGGCGCCTGGGTGGCTCAGTCGGTTAAGGATCTGACTTTGGTTCAGGTCATGATCTCACGGTTTGTGAGTTGCAGCCCCACGTCGGGCTCTGTGGTGACAGCTCGGAGCCTGGAGCCTGCTTCGGATTCTGCGTCTCCCTCTTTCTCTGCCCCTCCCCTGTCCATGCTCTGTCTCTCAATAATAAATAAACGTTTAAAAAATTGTAAAAATATTGTTAAATCAGCATTTGTAATTATGAGACTTTTGCCTTATTGTGTTTACCCCTAAAATTAATATGGAAAAGTAAGTGAATTCTTACATCGGTCACCTCTCTCATATTTAGGCTGATGGAAATGAAAATTGGTACAAATAGTATCAAGGAACCATGACTGCTTGAAACACATTTAGACACGTGCAGTCACAGACACGATTTGAGAATGAGGACACGTTGGGACAGTGACACCCTGGGTCGCGGGTCTCGTCGGCACCGACCCTCTTTGTGTATCTGAGTGTTTTATGTCTGCTACTTACTTTCTTTATCGTGAAGATTCCCTTACGTTTGACCCACACCATCTTGATGGTGTGTGTTTTGCTGGTGGACGTTTCGCTTGTTGGAAGTGTGTTCTTCGTAAGGATATATTTTATGTTCGCGGTAAAGCAACAGCATCAGGTCTCAGAAAGTAACTCTTTGTTGGGACAGAAGTCAGCGAGTAGATTTCCCAGGCCGTGCGCGTGGACTTTGCGCACAGCGTCCTGCACAGCGCGTGGAGTTATGACGCATTATGACCGGAGGAGGTGGGTGAGGTTCGGGGTCCCGTCTGTCATCGGGACTCTGCCCCGCCTCCCCCTGTGGCCCCTTGAAGGAGCAGACGGTGCCCGTTCTGATGCTGCAGCAGGGAGGCCTGCACCGGGCACGGGCTGAGGACACCAGCTATCTCTTCACCACCGCGTCCGGCCGCGCCGACCCCAGCAGCGGAGATAGGGAGGCTGTGTGACCCTATCATCCAGCTGCAGTCACTGAGGGCAGAGTGGTTCGCTTTCGATACCGAGCTTTGACCCTGACCCCGAAGTGCCCTCATCCCTGAGACTCCAAGCCTCCCAGAAGGAAGGAGTCCTCGGTTCTAAGTCGAAGACGCTGCTGGCCGTATGGGGCTTCTTGATCTAAATGTGAAAGCGTGAGAAGATGCACCCGCGATGAAGGAACACGGCAGCTAAATTGTATTCGATCGATGACTTCTCCAGTGATGGGTATCGCGTGCTTGGCAAAGAAGACGACATTGCTGTCAGCCTCAAAGCGCGACGTGAAACAAAGACACGAGACTGGATTCACGGCTGGCGAACGGACCTATCGAGAAGTGCTTGCCCACCCAAGTTTTACTCTCCTCTGAGCAAATAGGTAGATATGAGAAAACGCCCATTGAGCCACCTTGGGCTTCCTCTGCCGCCAAAAGCTTTGTAAATATAACAGCCAAATAGTTTTCTCCCCGGCACTTGCTGGGTGCCAGACGCTGGCGAGGTCTGGGGACAGAAGGGTTTGTAAGGCGAGGTCCCTCTCGTCCAACAGTTTACAGCCTGGTTGGGGGAGAGAGGAGTGAGCCTACAGGGGCGGGGGTGGGGTGGGGGGGAGCGGTGGCCAAGTCTACCGGGGAGAGGAGTTCAGACCTGCCCTTGTGGGAGGGGAAGGGTGTGGGGAGGAGGGCAGGAAGAGAGGGAGGGGGGGGAGGGGGAGGAAGGCTGAGGGCAGGAGGAGGAAGCCACTAGGGGTGGGGCTGAGCCCGGTCAGGTCCTCCCTCCCAGACACTCTGACCCTCCTGGACCCTGAGGGCAGGAGGCGAGAGCCTGATCCAGGGGAGGGACAGCTTGGTTTTGTTATTGTTGGTGTCACAGAACCTGCTGTGAATGTTTATCCAGCTCCCAGAGGGCTCCTGTGTCACTGCATCCCCAACAAGGCTGCAAAGTACTTTTTTCTCAACTTTGTCGAGTCGAGAATACGTCAGGATGTTAGAAAACACTCTCTCGTTCTTGTCTTGCTTTGTATCTTTTCAATTACCAGTGAGTTTGACCACGACTGTGTGCTGTTAAATAGTGATTTTATGAGACTGTTAGATCTCAGTCTGGGAAACCCCAATTTAGCGTATTAACCAGCTGGTGGGGCACCTGGGTGGCTCAGTCGGTTAAGCGGCCGACTTCGGCTCAGGTCATGATCTCGCGGTCCGTGAGTTCCAGCCCCGCGTCGGGCTCTGTGCTGACCGCTCAGAGCCTGGAGCCTGTTTCGGATTCTGTGTCTCCCTCTCTCTCTCTGACCCTCCCCCGTTCATGCTCTGTCTCTCTCTGTCTCAAAAATAAACGTTAAAAAAAAAAACTAAAAAAACCCAGCTGGTAACATCAGCTTCACTGTGAAAATGAAAGCAAACTTCTCCCTCCTCCGTGTTCTGGGTGTTAATTAACAATAAGCCTTTTTTATATGTATAACATTGGACATCATTTAATTGTAGGAACCGGGTTCTAGATGTTGGCCAGTGGGATCTCACCCATCCGTCTGCCCCTGTCTTCCCCATGGGGAGTGGAGACCCCACGCCGGTGTGGGAGAGGAGACCCCATGCTGACGTAGGAGTGGGAACCCTACCCTTGTTTGGGCTAGGGCCTTCCGGAGGGACCTGGGGCAGTGGTGGGGAGCACAGGTGTGAACTCCAGAGGGCTGGCCTCCACCTCCCCAAGGCCACGGAGGTCACCTCCAGCCTGGGCCCTCACCTCCTCTCCCACCTGCTGGCTGCCTGCCTGTGCGGCTCCCTGACTGTGAATCCGTCCTGGTCTGAATCACTTGACAGGACAGTCACTTATGGCCTCCTCACGAGAAGACTCGTATTAGGATGGGTTTTGCTGCAATGCAGACCCAAGTAGAGCCCGGAACCTGGGAAGGAGGGGGACGGAGGGGCGGGACTTCCTGGGTCAGATTAGCTGGGCACGTTGGCGTCCCAAAGGGCGTCTCTCTCCCCGCCTCCTGCCCACCTGGCCCAGGGGAGCACACTGCTGGCAGTGCCCGGAGGTGACGCCGGTCCAGCCGGCCCCAGAAGCTTCTGCAGGGCTGGTGCCCAGCCTCGGGGCCACGTGCCCGCTCTCTAGGCCCCCCAGAGATCTGCCAGAGCATGGGAGAAGCGGAGGGGGGAAAGCCGGGCAGGTGAGGCCCACAGGCTGTAAGACAAAGCTTGGGAACAGAGCTGGGGGAGGGGCAGCCAAGAGCCAGAGCTGACACAGAGGGGAGGGTGTTCACTTTTTTTTTCAGAGTTTCCCTTTTATTTAACAAACATCATTTTACAGGTTCTGTGTGCCAGGTGTGTTGAAAGCACTTACAAATATTAACTTTATTAACCCCGATTACCAGCACGATAAGCAGTATCAGTATTTCCTCTCTTTTATAGAAAAGGAAACTGAAGCCCAGAGAGGTTAAGTGACTTGTCCCAGGTCACACAGCCAGTAAATAAGAGCCAAGCCAGAGTATACACCCAGGCAGTGTGGCTCTGGAGCCCGCTGCCCTGGTCACTGTTTCTCCTCTCTTTACGAGGAAAAGAACGTAAAATAGGAAAAAGTCCTAGCTGGAACCTCAGGAAATGAGAGCGGCCTGGGACAAAGTGATACAGAGCAAGGGTGGAGGCCGGAGTGCGGCCGCGGGAGCCTCGAGCCGCGGGGGCAGAGTCCGGGAACGAACCCTGGGCTTGTGGCCCGTGAGTCAGCAACCCCAGCTCACGGGCGCTGCTCGTAACCGGGAAAAGTGCAAACCAGGTGAACGGTCACCGGCAATGGTGGCCTTCGTGGCAATGGCTCAGGTCGGGGCCGTGCTCTGGCCGCAGAGGTAGGTCAGGCCGCGCCGGGCACCATGCAGAGGCTCTTCTAAAGGAGCACAGGAAAGGCCGGCCGCCCCTGCCAGGGGTGGTGGGGCAGGGGGAGATGTGGCGGGGAGGGGAGAGCAGGCCCTCCCGCTGTGCTTGTCAGGGTCCTTTGCAGGGGCGTCTATGCGAGCCTTCCCGACTGACTGCAAAGAACAGAAGCTAAACCATATCTACTCTATGCCCTTAAAATCTTAAAGTCAAAAAGAATGTGCACTCTGGTGCTGCCGTTAGGGCCCCAGGAAGGAGCAGAGGGGAGGTCTCTGCCCGGCCTCCCACCAAGGCTGCCCTGCCTGGCTTCCAGGAGGCCAGAGTTGGAATTCAAGAAAGTCAGGTTTGGCATCCATCCTTTCCTGCAACCCAGACAGCCACTGGGCCGGCTTCCGGAGCGCAGGCCGTGATGTGTAGCTGATTTATTTTATCCGAGGTGATATGCAATTTCCTTTGTGTGAAAATCTATCCCCTGGAACAAGAGAATGCTTGCAAGCCCGGGCAGAGAAAACAGGCCGGAATCCAGAATCCTTTGCAGAAAACCCACCCTGAGCTAATTATCTTGCCACAAAGTTTACAAGAAGAAAAATGTATTACGACTAGCTTGTTGATAGAACACTGCATCTTTTTTTTTTTAATGTTTATTTATTTTTATTTTTGAGAGAGACAGAGCACGAGCGGGGGAGGAGCAGAGAGAGAGGGGGACACGGAATCCGCAGCAGGCTCCGGGCCCTGAGCTGTCAGCACAGCCCGATGCGGGGCTCGAACTCACTAGCCATGAGATCACGACCTGAGCTGAAGTCAGATGCTTAACCCACTGAGCCCCCCAGGCACCCAGGTGAAACACTGCATCTTAAGAAAGGGTGTTGTCCGTTTTGTTTTGTTCCCAGGATGCAGACACGAGCACAGGAGAATCTAGCAAGAGGAGGAACCCCCACTACCTTTCCCGGGAGGCCTCGGAAGACAGTGACGTGTTCGGTAGGTGACACGGAACTTGTAGATGTGGCTTCGTGTGACATCTGTGTGCACGTGCACTCATTGAGGGATGGTTTTAATTTTATCGTTACATGAGTAATCCATGGCTCTGTTCTCAGTATTAAAACTGCAGACCCCTAGAAACGTGGAGGTAAGTCCCCTTCATTAGCCACCTGCTGTCTCTTCTCCCCAACAACGTGACCGCCCTGGGGGCCCGTCCCCTTCGGGTTCTTGTGTTGTGTGCCTGTCTGTACACAGAGGCCAGAGACGTCCCACGTGTATCCTCACTATACAATATTTCTCTCATCATCTGTTGGACCAATTGGGGGTGGAAAACCTAATGGTGAAAAATATCTAGCAGGGAAGTGAAACGGTCCCAAAGCCCAGATAGTTCAACCACAAGGAATGACTCAGGAGGCGTTGGAAAATAACCGTTTTCTATAAAAGTGTACATTTTGTGGAGCCCAGCTGACACACGTCGCCGTTATATACATTGTTCATTTCCATTGCTGTGCCCACCCCCCCCCCCCCGAGAATAAACGAGTTCTCATCTGATTTTACATGGAAAAAACTCCCCTTTCCCATGTGACCACGGTGATGCCCCCAAGATCACACGGCCAAGCAGATCTGCCCAGGGGCCTTACTGTGTTCTCTTCTCCAAGAATTCCCAAAGAGGTGGGGACAAGGGGGCAGCAGGGGACCGGCCAGGACCCTGAGGGCGCAGGGTAGAGGGGAGGGGAGGAGAGCGGTTTTCTGGCTACAGAAGTAAGCGCCCCCTGCACCTGCTCATCGTGGTGCTCCCGGCCGACAGCCTCTCGCCACGTTCCCTGGCCTGGCCGCTGCTTACTTACGGAAAGGGCTTCTTTGTCGTTTGATTCTCGGGCAGGAAAAGCCACCCCAATTTTTTTGTTCCTGATTTGCTTGTTCTTTTTCAAAAATCCCTTCTGTTCCTGTGATCCTGCCCTGAGTAAGCGCTCATGATTACACAAGTCCCACGGCCCATTTGCTCGGTGTCTTAAACTGTAATGAAAACCGGCACAACCCAGAGGCCCAGAGACGGAAAACCAGGAAGATTCGTTTAACGGAAACCAGTCAGATACTGCCACAGGAATCAATACCCGCCTGGTTGCACGTGTTGCGCGTCGATTTTCACGGGAATTGGGCGGAGGGGCATAGTCCGCTGCCTTCCAGGTGGGGTCTCCAGGCCTTAGAGGCCGCTCTCGAGCGAGGCGCCCCCCACAGGTGTTCTGAATGCAGAGGGAAGGCAGTCTGCAGATTTGAAGGGAATGTCCGAGCGTCGACGATTTCGAGAATAAGTCCGTCTCTGAACCTCTAACACAAAGGTTTCTCTCGACTCTCTCTCTCCTCCTGTATTCCAACTGCATATGTATATACACACGTAAAAGAAAATGACAGAGTAAAAATGTCCAAATTTAAGCTTTCTATATGATAAGAATACCTTTTAGAATGATTTGGCTAAGCTTACTTGTTTTTATTTTTTAAAGCTTATTTACTTATTTTTGAGAGAGACAGAGTGGTGGGGGGAGGGGCAGAGAGAGGGAGGGAGAGACAGAATTCCGAGCAGGCTCCACGCTGTCAGCACAGAACCCAACATGGGGCTCGAAACCACGAACTGTGAGATCATCACCTGAGCCAACACCAAGAGTCGGACCCCCAAGTGAGCCACCCAGGCGCCCCGAAGCTTACTTATCTTTAAAGCAACCACCACCTTCCTCATTGTTCCCCTGGTTGTTTTCAGAACAGTGGTCCCAGAGGGAGGGTTTGGACAGTGGTCCCAGAGGGACACCTTGGACAATGGCTGCCTACAGTTGACGGTGAAAACCAGCAGAGATGCTGCCGTTTCAGTCATGTGACAAACTTAGATTTGTCTCCCGGTGGGAAGAATAATGACACAGGCCCCCTCCGCCTCTTGTGTTTACCGTGACTTCTGGGGCCTAGAGCCCTGGAGACGCTTACGGATGTGGGGTCGACAGCCACCCTCACGTGGTCAGGAAGCAGCTCCCGAATCATCACCTCGGCACGTGCGGCTCACACCGGACCCAGGCCGAGTCACCGCAGAGGGAAGCGCGGGGAGCCCGCCCTCTGACCTTGAGTAAGGACGGCCCAGGGGCCTGCTGGCTCCCACTGTTCTGTGCTCAGCAAGCCTGAAGACGCAGACAAGGCGGCCCCGCAGAGCGGCTGGGCCCCTGCTTTTGACTTACGAGAGTCTCCCACCCGTAACCCGTCCTAGCGCTTTCCTGAAATGCAAAGGAACCCCAGGCTGGAGGGGCAGAGTGACAGGGAAAAGAGAAGCAAACGTGATCTTGGCTCCCGGTCTTGACTGTATAATCTCAGGAAATACATATGAGAACTCATTCTAAATTACAAAGTGTTCAGGGCACCCGGAAAGCGTCCGACTTCGGCTCAGGCCATGATCTCACGGTTTGTGAGTTCAAGCCCCACCTCAGGCTCTGTGCTGACAGCTCAGAGCCTGGAGCCTCTTCAGAGTCTGTGTCTCCCTCTCTCTGCCCCTCCCCCACTTGCTCACGTGTGCTCTCTCTCTCTCTCTCTGTCTCAAAAATAAATAAGCATTAAAAAAAATTTTAAATGAATTACAAAGTGTTGTACAAATGTCACTCCAAATGAAATCGGCAGCCGTCTCCCACTTTTCCTGGCTGGAAAGTACGATAAAATAGTGCAGAAGTTTCCCAAGTACGATAAAAAGCCATGCTTTAGCGATGCTCTGTGAGCCCTGAGTCAGCGGCATCCGTTTAGCGGTAATCTCCAGGCTCCTAATGATCGTGTTGTCCGCGTGTCAGAAGAATGGTCCTTATCCCTGACCTGACACGCTCCTGCAGGATGTACTCAAGGTCTCTGTGAATGTCAGGACAAAAGACTGTCGTGCCGTGGCCGGTAGGAGCCCCGCGTGGAGGACGGGACTAGAGGGGCCGAGAGAGGTTTACGCTGACCGTGGTGCAGGTGCCCTAAGCTGCCGGCCTGCACGCCACACACTCAGAATCACCAAGGGCACAGTTAGCCCCCACCTCTGGGAAGGCCACGGCTGGTCATCTACACAGCGATGCACCAAAGATTTGTATTGACTTTTCCATTTCAAGGGAAAATCCGAATGAAGGATTGCTGTTGACCTAAGTAAATAACTCATCAGAGCACACGTATAAATCCCTTTCTGTAGTGTTTTTTTATGACAGTGTGTGGTTATACTTCAGGACTGTTTGCCTAGTTACCCGAAGAGGAAGGAAACACGGTAGCCTAGGGAACCCTGTGTTGTCTGAGCTTTGGGGAACCAGGTTGTTTTGTGGTAGGCCTGTTTTTGAGCTTTTTTTGAACCACACACCCACACGTGTCATACGTGGTCCTTGTCATCTGAAGCCCAGTCAGCAAGGAACACGTACCTCCACCCCTCCCTCCAGAGTTCACCAGTCCCAGGACTGAAACACGGGCTGGAACAATGCAGTTGCCACGAGCAGACGCCTTGGGTCTCCCTCAGTTATAGTGACAAAGGAGCAAAATCCCCAAAAGAGGGCACCCCTGCTCTTCCCAGACAACCGTGGTTCCTTCCGGACGCGACCCGCATCTCAAAAGTCCAAGCAGAAGCGATGCGGCCCCAGCACGTCAGGGAGATGCGGGCGCACCTGTGCAGCGTGTCGGGGTCCCGAGAACATCGCCTGCAGGACCCCTCGCGTGGCTGAGTGTGGACCCCTGTGCAGACCCACCAGCACCTTGGTGCTCAAATGATGGAGATACAATGAGCCATGTTTAGGGCGAAGCCAAAAAGTAGTCCTACTAGAAACACTGAAGTGTATACACGTTTCTGAAGTATAGATACGTGTGTGTGTATATGTGTATCTTCATGCTACAAAGCTTGAGTTGGCTCACGCACCAGGCAACAATACAATATAAAAAGCGCAGAGTGGAGGTCGACTAAAGTAAGACCATGGGTCTGCCCTACAGCAGTTGCTCATAGCTGGACTTCTCATTGAACCCGGAGATTCCCAGATGCCCAAATGGAAAGTGAGACCCAGTCCGTTTGTTTTTTTTTAATTTCTCCCGTTAACGTGGGAGGAAATGCGGCCGCACCACCTGTTAGCTGTGCGATCTCTGCCCGTGTGCTCATCTTGTGTCTTGGTTCCCCCCCAGGCAGGCAGGGGGGACAGCAGACGTGCCCGTAGCTTAGGAACCAGCTGGGGAACGTGCACGTGTCTGACGCTCCCGTCTGCCACCGGGACCGTCAGCCCTACCGGCAGAACCAAGGCTCCTTGCCTTCCTCAAAGGATGCGCAGCTCTGTTGAGCCAGCTGTAAGAATTTCCCTCCTGTTTAAGTTGTTGTCTCAGATAACCCTGTGGTCGTCAACAACCCTGGGGTTCTTGTCCGGCGAATGCACTGGTTAGTTGCGCAGGCAAATTGAAATAAACTGGGTAACGAGCTTCCTCGTGCCCGGGCGCTCGGCGTGATGCACGCGTCCTCCTGGTGACCTTGCCTTGTGGGTCTCCCGCGTGGCCCCCTCACATGCCTCCAGGGACCCGGGCGGGGTGGGGGTGTCCCTCCTGGTGGGAAGTGTCCATAAGAGCAGGACCAGGAGGAGCAACGCTGTGCCGCAGACAGAAAGATACGTTCCCTGAGTGCTTTCACGTAGCGTTAAAACAATCGTTGCTTTTTGTGGTTTCCAAGGCCTTTCCATGAGCAAAGCTTTTTGAGATGCTTTGTCGAGGAATCTTTGCGTTGAATCGATCCTGATTCGTAGATTAAGCTACAAAACTAGTAGGTTGTGGTCCTTACTGATAGAGGGTTCTGGGTCAGCTCAGTAATAGCTCTGTGTCTTCCTGGGGACCCCTCATTAACTGTCTGTCTGGGGCGGTCCTCGGTGCCCTCCGAGAACGGCTGTTGCACCACCCACTCTTGGAACGCCGGCTGCTGGCTTTTGTTGCTACCTGTGGCTCCGTGGCTGCCTGAGCCCTCTTATTCTTGTGCACCAGGGACAGAATCAGTCCTGAGTGTGTCTTTGGGGGCAGATATAAACCGTAGAGTCAAAACCACGTGTCGAGAACTTGAGGGAACATTGGAAATCGCCTTGTCTGACCCCTCGTTGTAGAGACGAGGGCCTGACTGCCAGGACGGTTAGAGGCTCAAAGGCCACAAAGGTTAGTGGCTCCTGGCCCTGCTCTGAGCCCCACGGAGGGCACAATGGCTTAGCCCCGGGGGGGCCAGGGAGAACAGAGGCCACTTCCGTTTCTATTTGACAGATACGTCAAAAACAGTGAGACAACGTAATACGTATTAGTCTGTGCGTTTCGGTGACCGTGATGGTACTTGTGTCTCTTAGACCCGTGGACACCTGTGAAGATTTGCTGCGTCCTGGCAGCTCCCAGGCCGCCCCTTGCCCGCCTCCCCAGCAAAGTCAATTCCCCGCTCCCCGAGCTTACCTATTTCCAGCCATGATGCCCTCCCGGGCGCTGGGGAGTGGGGCAGAGCGCAGAGGCACCCGCAGTGACTGTGGGCGCTCAGGCCCCCTGGGACGTCTGCTTCTACTCGCCAGCCCCCAGCCCCAGCTGCTGGACACATGGCTTGGCCACGTATCTAGGACTCTGGCCCGCAGACCTCTGGGCAGGACCCGCAGCCTCAGGCGCCTGCTGACGCCCTAACGGCCGAGCCCTGGGCTGTCGTGACGAGTCCAGGGCGTCCAAGAGGAGCCACGCTGGGTGGAGCTCACCAGGGAGGACCGCCACCCGGCGTCTCCACCAGGGTGCAGCTGCCCCCGAGTGTCTGGCCTCCCTAACGAAATGCATCACGCCTTCGATAGTCGGTATGCCGTGTGACCCTTGGGTGGGCAGTGTTTACACTTAGGTGGGTGGAGGTGTGTGCACTGTCTTCCCGGAGACAGGGACTCCTGAGGAAGGTAGTGGGCGAGCAGGACGGAATGGAGGCCCGTGCCTGGTGACCTCGCACCAGTTCTGGCCGGACTCTGGGCCTCCCTGTCCTCTGCCGCTCGGACAGCAGTGTGGCCGGTGCGCCTCTGCTGACAGCGCCCGGCTCTAACGCCCCCAGGACCCTCACAGGCTTGTCTAGCTCCCGCCTGTCTGTCACTGCGGTCCAAGCCACCGTCGGCACTCACCCGGGTGGTTCTGGGAGCCCCACCTGGCTCCTGCTTCCAGCCAGGCCCCGCCCTCACGCCCCTCCCTGTTCAGAGCCTGCCACCCTCCTCACAGTCTGTGGCTCCCAGTGGGCCCGGGGGCCTCCGGCTGCACCTCCTGCACGGCCCTGCCTCCCTCACCCATCCACTCTCTGCTCCTGAGCGTGGGGCCTTTGCACAGGCTGTGCCCTCCCTCTGTGTCCTCCTTCCCCAGACATCTGGAGGCAAGCTTCCCACCTTCCAGTCTGCACCCCCACGTCCCCTGCAGAGCAAGGACTCCTCTGACCCTCGTACTGAGAAGACCGCTGCATTGGGACCCTGCAGACACCAAAATCTCAGAGCTCCGTGACACGGCTTTACCATGTCACAGCCCGGCAAGGTCAGGCAGCTGTCCTCTCAACAGCGACTCAGAGGCCCTGGCTGCTTCCCCTGGGGCCTGGGGACCCGGGGGGTGGCTAATCGTCAGGGAGACAGGGTTCATCCCTTCCGCCGACACTCCCCGGGCCAGAAGGAGTCACGCAGCCCCGGCACACAAGCCAGTCGTGGCCCCGTCTGGCCGGGACAGGGGGACACTGCCCCCTGCTGTCTGGGGTTGGGCTCACCACGCCCGCGTGTGTTGTCGGCCTCCCCGCCACCTGTGGAAGGTGAGTCCATGTGGCGGACGCAGGGGTGTCCGTGTCCTCGCGGAGGGCCAGCCCCGTGTGGCTGAGTCCTCACCTGGCGATAACGCAGTGATCCGAGGGACACTGCCCCAGCCCGCTGCCCCCTCTTCCGCAAACTGCTCTGTTCCAAGATCAGGCCACCCGACTGCACGTCCTCAACCTGAGCTTTGCCCTCGCGAGAAGCTCGCCTCGTGTGTATAAGCGTCGGGCGTCAGAACACGCGTGTGCATGTGTGCATGTGTGTTATGCATCAGAACATGCATGTGCGTGTGTGTGTGCATAAGCGCCACACGTCAACACGCGTGTGCGCGTGCATGTGCGTTGGCCACTTGCATGCACACTCGTGTGCACACATGTGCTTCACTGACAAAGTTATCTGTGAAACTCGGGGAGTGGCTTTGGTCCTTTGACACTGGCAGATGCCAAGACTGCCTTCATCCCAGTGTTTTCATGAGGACGGGTCCACAGACGCAGTTTGTAGTTTTGGGGCTTGCTGGTCAACCTGTTCTTTTTTTTTTTTTTTTTTTTCCAACGTTTATTTATTTTGGGACAGACAGAGACAGAGCATGAACAGGGGAGGGGCAGAGAGAGAGGGAGACACAGAATCGGAAACAGGGTCCAGGCTCTGAGCCATCAGCCCAGAGCCCGACGCGGGGCTCGAACTCACGGACCGCGAGACCGTGACCTGGCTGAAGTCGGACGCTTAACCGACTGCGCCACCCAGGTGCCCCAACCTGTTCTGAAGAAATTCCGCATGATGGTGAAACCCTGGCCACGCGGCCCCTGAGGGGAGCGGCTGCCCCCAGCTGAGCAGCTCGGTCCCACCTTCTGGTGCACGCCGCCCCGAGGATGCCCCCGGTGACAGCAAGGAGCCCCTGCAGACAAGGGTGTGGGGCACCGAGCGGGGCATCTCCTCGCGGTCATGGCAGGCCCTGCTGTCCTCGCCACTGACCTGCCCCAGCAGAGGCCAGTGTTGGCGGCTTCTTCACGGCCTTCTACGTTGGGAGACAGAACCCGTGTTTCACCTTCTAAAGAGAGCTGAGGGAGGGTTCTCCAAAGCAGGCCCGGGCTAGCACACGTTCCCAACACCTCCCCCAGCGTCTCCGCTGGTGAGGTCAGGTGAGGAAGGAGGGGGTACTGGGTCCAGAAGGAGGCTGGGAGGTGGCCGCGAGCGTCGCAAGGTCCAAGCCCAGGCCACGCTGCACCCGTGGAGGCTCGCTGCAGAAGGAACGACTCTCGGGAGCACCGCGAGCTTGCTGGGTGTCCGGAGTCGCAGAGGCCTGATGGTGGCTGCCCTGTGCACTTGCCCCCACTGTCGTGGCCTTCGCCATAAAATGGGCGGCTAAGAGTCACTCGAGGCCATCAGAGCCACAATAGGACAACTGAAAGACTTCCAGAACAAAGAGGGAACACAGACCTTACAAAGGCACAAATAGCATCTGCGATGGGCTGTGGCCAGTGGACAGCACCGTGTCCCAGCCTGAGACCCGGGGACTCAGAATCCTCCGGGCCTCTGTCTATGGATCCCTTCATCTGACCCGCTGCTGTGCTCGTGGGTCTCAGGCCCCCAGTTTGAAAGCACCTGCGGGTGGCTCCCCCAGTAAAAGTTACATTTCTCGCTTCCTCCGCACACCCAGCCCAGACTCACTCGCGGGGTGAACTGAGGAGCTGCCGTGCGGCTGTGGACCGTGTTCTCCTGACGCCTCGGCCGCCAGGAACGCGTCCAGGGGGCCCGGGGACCAGCCCGCGGGCAGAGCAGTGCTCACGCCCCCTCTGCCCGCCGTGGGAGGGACCTGCGTGTTTCTACAGTGAATCCTCTCCGGGGGGAGCCTGCCCGCGTCCTCACTTCCGCCGAGAGTGTTACCCTGGATGGTTTTTAACTGAAGGAAGGAAGTCTTTAAAAGGAAAGCAAAACACCATGCTACGCCCCAGTTTAGCGGCACTGCGGGCCAGACACGGGGCCTCACAGCTGTCCTTCCCCAGCACACGGACTGACCCCTCTCCTGTCCACACCACTGGCGACTGAGTCGTGCTCTGCAGGTGCATTCTGACTGGTTCTGCCCTCAGAGCTGTGATGTGTCACTTCCTAGGAAGCTGTCCGTGGTCCTTATGCCTCCCTGTCCCTCCCGCACACGCGGGCCCAGTGGCCACAGCCTCCTAGCTCACAGCAACTGACGGGTGAAAGTCGGGTCCTTGCTTCACCCAGACTTCCTGCTGTGTGGAATGTCACCAGGCTCCAGATCCAAAGAAACAGTCCCACGTCTGTGTGATAGGGGACAGCTGTGATGATGGTGACAGGCGGGCTTCTAATCTAGACGATGAACACAGCACGGTGCCAGCAAATTTGATGTTCTCGTTCGGGGGGTCAGAGGCAGCTGGAGACGCCCGTGTTCGGGGGGTCAGAGACGGCTGGAGACACATCATGTCGCCAGCAGGTGAAATCCAGGTAAACGGATGCAGTTCGTGCACATTCTAACTGGAATGTTTCATTAGGTAGACTTTGTGTATCCGGGCCGTTTTTATTTCAGGACTTTCCAGATTATATAAAATGTGTACAGGAAGGGACCGCTACCTTCCTCCCTGTCTCTCTAACGCCGGGGCAGGGGGGGTGGGTCTTACCTCTGCCTCTAGCTGAAACTTTTGTATTTCAGTGACTTCAAAAAATGACGTCTTACTGTTCAGTTTCTTTTTCTCGGAGTCTTTCTTAAGAACCAAAGACACCATGAGCACGTGTTGTAACCAGTGGTCCTGTAACCGGAATGTGACCCTTCGTCACTATGGCGTGCCACACGTGGAGGGACGAGGGGATGGGGCACTTGCCTCCAAACGGCAACACTCTGTAAGGTCCTCACAACGCTCGGTCCTCGGATTCCGGGTCATCTCGGGGCCTCAGGACAAGATTTGTCCATCATTCTGCCGGCCTGTGTGGCACCTGCCACAGCGGAGTGGAATCTGTGCTCACGCTCGCCCACGCGTGCGCTGACACGCTCACACTCGCCCACGCGTGCAGAGACACGCTCACCCTTACACGTCCTCGCACACGTGCACAGACACGCACTCACACGTGCATGGACACACGTGCTCACCCTCACACGCACGGTAAGGGGGTCTCCCGCGACCCCAAGCTGGGTCAGAGGCCCGAGGGTGGAGGTACGCCTGTCTGCAGGCACGGGGGCAGCCGTGTGGACCGCGAGGCTCCGCGCACAAAGAGCGAGCGCCGCTCCAGCTGTGTGGTGGAGTGTGCTGACAGAGGGCTTCCTGGGGGCCTCCCTGTAGGCGGTGGCTTGCCTGGACCGATGACTAAAGGGCTTCGGTAGGATCAGGAAGCCTGTGCTCTCAGGGCTGCTTCGCGGAGCACGGTAGTCGCCGGGGCTGTTTTTCTTGGGAACAGAGGGGCAGGATGTTTATCCCGCAGGACTTGGGGGGTCCCTTGGGCATTTCCCTCCTGAGCAGCGGGTTGTGGTTCCGGCTTTTCCAGTACGTAGGAATCGGCCTCATCCTTCAGGGGATGCTGTCTGGTCCCCTGAGCCATTCTTGCTCTCACTGTCATTCCAACTGAGTTAGAGAAATAAAGGCCTGAGATCCTGTGGGGGGTGGGGAGCCAGCTGGGGGGGAGGGGGCCACAGGAGGACAAAGAGAAAGTGTGGACACCTTGGCCCTCGGGCAGGGCGGGAGCCCCAGGGGCGGAGACGTCAGGATCACGGTCGTGTCTTCTGCACACGCTCCTTGGATTCCAGGAAATGTTCTTTCCAAGTTTGCGTGCCCGGGACGATCGGAGGCGGGCTGGTGCGCTCAGAGATGTGCCTTGGAAGTACTGTACGAACCGGTATGAGTCCTTCAAAGGCTGTCGTTTCTAAGCCATTCACAGAACTTGCGCTCGGCAGCGGCCACGCGGTGTGTGTAGAGCTGGGGCCCCGTCATCGAGCGCACGGTGACTCGGTAGCTGGCGGCCGGCTCCCACAAAGCTCACGAAGGGGGAAATACACAGCTTGACATTTAAAGTATAAATAGAACTCCATCTTCGCATTTCAGAACCCTAGTTTATCTTCGAAAACGGTAACAGACTATGTGAGTCTTCAAGTCCTTACTTTTGCAACCACGTCTGTCCTCGGCCAGATCCACGAGCCAGAAGGGGAGGGCTCACTGCCAGATCGTCCCGATGAGTCAGCAGCTCCCAGGTTTCCAGACACTTCCGTGGAGCCGCGGTGCTCCGGGGACAGGCAGCTTCTCGGAGTCAAGAGAGGACAAGAATGCGGGAATGGAATTGTTCGCAGAAAGCGTGTGGCTTCTGTCATTGCTGCCGTCACCGGGTTCAGGGCCTCGGCGGTGACAACGTCCGCACTCCGAGAAACCTGAAACGGTGCCTGTGCCTGTGGCTGCAGGGGTGGGCTTCCCGCGGGGAGTCGAGGGTCATCAGGGGGCACCCAGTGGTGAGCACGTAGCACACCTGCGTGTGAGCAGAGACCGTGGTCGGTCGGGGCGGGGCTGGACAGCAGCGCTCCCCGTTCCCTGCACACCTGAGGCCTGGCTTCCCAAAGTGAGGATGTTCAAACCACCGGGCATCACGTCCAGGTCCCCCTGGAGCTCCCCACGTGGCTTGGACCCTACACTTGCAGGAACTTCAAAGACAGAAAATAGAACAACGTTTTCTTTGCTCAGATTTAAACGGGGGCCGGGCTACGACGCTCTCACCACACGGCCCATATCGCCTACTGCATCCCGCAAAGGTTGTCTTCTTATTTGAAATAGGAATCACCTGTCCCACCGATCTTTATCGTGCAACGCTTTCGCCCCAGGCCGCGTCTGAGTGCAGGGGTACAGCACTGAACAAAACAGCCGGGACCCTGCCCGCCTGGAGATTGCTTTTGAATGGGGTTCAAATCCCGCCTCTTGCTTAATAAGTGCGTGTTTTCTGTTTTGACCTCGTTGGGCCTCGCTGTTGACATCGGTAAAACAGAGCCTATAATAGCGGCAATTTGGGGGGAGTGAAGTCAGTAACGGGCCTGACACGTCAACCTCGTAAGGATGACATTTACTTTTCCTACCTTCCCCCCCCATATGGGCCATCCTGGCGCCTCTTTGTTCCACAGCCACCTTCTCAGCCGGGGGTCCGGTCCCTGCCTGTGTCATCCTCAGGGGACAGCACCCCTGAACGCTAAGGGTACTAGCCATTGGGACCACTTCTCGTCTGCTTCTTGTTGAGTGCGTGAGCCCCGGGAGGGGATTTGAGCAGGAGTGTGCTTCCCAGTGGAGACAAAGCCAGAGAAACACCTGTTACACTGAGATCTTTGATTCTCAGCCCACAGCATCCTTCTTACCGGCATGGCGGTCCTGTGCGGAGGCCACAGTACAGAAGATCGTTACATTTCTATCTCTGCAATGGTTTTCAGTAATCCTGTGATTGTAAGTTTTGCTCAGAACCTGCTCCTGACGAGTAATAGATCTAATTATTTTATTGCACAGATACATCATCATCAGTGCGCTCGCCGGCATTAGGAATTAAATACTCAACATGGTTTGGCTTCTTTCAATTGCGTGGAAAATCTGAACGCATCCCCTTTTTTGTTCTGGTGTCTCTTCTGTTTTGTTGAAAAGTTGTAGTAAAGCAACGCGAGCGAAGTGACCTCCGTCATCGCTTTCATTGTTCTCGGCTTTATTGAGATGCGATTTCTAGCCCATCAAGTTCACGGAGATGGGCAGTCCTCACCATCACCGAATCCAGAAGCTTCTCGTCCCAGAGACCACACGCACCGATGACGGTCCTCCGCCCCCTCTGCCACCTCCAGTCCCCGAACCGCTAATCCACATTCTGTCTGTGGATCTGCACACTTCTGTCATTTCGCTCAGCGCTTTGCAGGTCTGTCCACGTGGCGGGGTGTCTCGGGCTTCGCTCCTTGGGGACGGCCCCTGTGCTGCCGGTCCCTCCCGGCTGGTGGGTGTGTGGGCTGCCTCTTCATCCTGCCTAGTATGAGCCCCGCTGCTGTTTACGGCCTCGGTGGTCAGAGGCGTTTGCTGGCTCGGGCGGACGCCTACCCGCCGTGGCTTTATTTTGTTTGCAAGCCGAGCTCCAGAGGGCAGGCTGTCTGCCTCTGCTTCCGTGTGGATGTCTGCCATTTGCATTTGGGTGTTTGTCGAACACCGTCCACCGCCCCCTGGAAAAGTGCATTTTCGTGTCTGATTCGCTCAATCCATGAAGATGTCCGGTGCACAGGCAGCGCAGGGATAGAGAGACCCTAGATATTTCTTCTCCAGCCTCCGCGAACTGTTGTGGTCACTGGGCGATCACTTTCCAGTGTAACTTCTCTAAGCCGACACTTCCCTGGACTAAAAGCCCGCCGCTCACATCTTCCAAGATGGGTGCCTCTTCCCGCACCCAAGGAACAGGATGTGGAGTGAGCAGGTGGAGGTGGTGCGAGCAGGGGGAGGTGATGGGGGAGGCGGTGTGAGCGGGGGGGAGGCGGCGGGAGCAGGGGGAGGTGGTGTGAGCAGATGGAGGTGGTGGGATCAGGGGGAGGCGGTGTGAGCAGGGGGAGGCGGTGCGAGCAGGGGGAGGCGGTGCGAGCAGGGGGGGAGGCGGTGTGAGGGGGGGGAGGCGGCGGGAGCAGGGGGAGGTGGAGGGAGTGGGGGGAGGCGGCGCGAGCAGGGGGGGAGGCGGTGTGAGCAGGGAGAAGCGGTGCGAGCAGGGGGAGGCGGTGGGAGCAGGGGGAGGTGATGGGGGAGGCAGTGTGAGCAGGGGGAGGCGGTGTGAGCAGGGGGAGGCGGTGTGAGCAGGGGGGAGGCGGTGTGAGCGGGGGGGTGAGGCGGTGAGAGTGGGGGGCGGTGGCGGGAGCGGGGGGGAGGTGGGAGCAGGGAGAGGTGGTGGGAGCAGGGGGGAGGTGGTGGGAGCAGATGGAGGTGGTGGAATCAGGGGGAGGCAGTGTGAGCAGGGGGAGGAGGTGTGAGCAGGAAGAGGCACTGGGAGCAGGGGGAGGCGGTGTGAGCAGGGGGAGGCGGCGTGAGCAGGGGGAGGCGGTGTGAGCGGGGGGGTGAGGCGGTGGGAGTGGGGGGCGGTGGCGGGAGCGGGGGGGAGGTGGGAGCAGGGAGAGGTGGTGGGAGCAGGGGGGAGGTGGTGTGAGCAGATGGAGGTGGTGGAATCAGGGGGAGGCAGTGTGAGCAGGGGGAGGAGGTGTGAGCAGGAAGAGGCACTGGGATCAGGGGGAGGCGGTGCGAGCAGGGGGAGGCGGCGTGAGCAGGGGGAGGCGGTGTGAGCAGGGAGAGGCGGTGTGAGCAGGGGGAGGCGGTGTGAGCAGGGGGGGAGGCGGCGGGAGCAGGGGGAGGCAGTGGGAGCAAGGGGGAGGTGGTGTGAGATCCCGGCTCTGCCCGTTCAGGTGTGAGTGGCATCTGTGAAAACGGTATTTTAGGCAGATGTGGATGGCTCAGCTTTGACGTGTTCTGCCTTTGTTGTCCCTCGACTCTGGGACCTCGTGAAAGCAGAGGGAGAACGTAGCCCCCTCACGTGACAGCGCGACCATTGCTCAGTCCGTTACAAGACGCACGATATTCATGGAGATCAAAAGCTTCGCATCCTGTAAACCACTTTCTGGTGAGGACTTTTCATGCACTGCATTTGAACTCGTGTGGACATACAGGCCGAGGTGACTCTGCAACCCACCCCTGCTGTGCTGTGAGGGACGCTGGCCTTGGGTGATGACAGCGAGCAGTGACACCCGCTCAGTGCCCGGGGGCCTGCACAGCCACCTGGCAGGTTACATCACACAGCTGTGGCTCAGATACTCAGGGACCAGGAACCGGACCCCAGAATTCACCCAAGACTGGTGGAAATGAGCACACTGTCCCTGTGATCAAAAGTTTGAATGTCACTGTTTGGTTCAAGGGGACTGATTCCCCGTAGAGACCTTTGTAACACACACCCACGTTAGAGCATAGATACGAGCTTACTTCCATGCGGTGGAAACGCTGACTTTCTGCTTATAATTTCCTTTCAGAATGACCAACCTGGTCAAGGTTCATGGAACAAAACATCAGAGTAAATTACCATAAGCACCCCCGTGGCTAATTTAGAATTTTCATACATAAATCTTCAAAAGTACTTAGGGGAGTTTTGCTGTTTCTTCAGTTGGACACCCTATGACATCGGATGGTATCTGACGATAGGATCATGATAAACGGTCTTGAGATGGTTCCCCAAAAAGAAAATAAACCCAAAAAAAAGCGTATTCGTGTGCCCTTTACTGAAACAACGTATATCTAAGAAGAGTTAAAGCAGCAGGTGAGCTGAAGAGGGCTCACCTGAGGCCCTCTGTGTAAATGGTATCTTGGAATGTCTTTTTCTCCCCGTGTATCTGGCCGGACATGGCTGTTTCTTAATCTGAATAACCATGTCTGAGTTTTTTAAAGCATTTCCCTGAACGTTTCTCAACCTGAAGAGTTTTCAAATTATTTTTATCCTTAAACACCAGCAGCAGCTAACACGGGCTGGTACCAGGCTGGCACCGTGTCGGCACTTTCTCAGTGCTGGACGCTGCTTGTGAAAAGCAGACATTGTTGAAGAACCCCCGTCTCCGCGGTGCCAGACATTTGACGGCATTGTTCCTTGGCTCCCAGGGACAGAAAGTGCTGCTGAACAGATCTGCAACTGTCCCCAAGAAGAGACCTAAAAATAACTCTCTCATTTACTAAAATGTAAATGTATCGATTATTTGTTGACACTGAGAGCCGTGGGTGATGCCGTCTTGTTTCTGACCCGTCCTGGGTAAGGCGTGACCAACGTATTCTCTGAATAGCATTCATGTTTCGAGGTGCGACGTCAAGCTTGAAATTGTTTCCGCTGAGAGAAGGGAGGCCGGTCAAAACAGGTAAATCACGGACCCCTGTTTCCTCTTCGACCGGTCACAACACATGCCCCCCGTAAGGCGGTCTGGTGCCAGCGTCCGATCTTCTTGGAAGACCAAGGACACAGTTTCTGGAACCTATGTCTTTGGCTGAAAGCATGAGAAAGCTTGCCACTTTCCATGCACCTGCTCTCTGCTCCCTTCAATCCGGAACACCCACAGCTATGCAGTCAGCAAGCAAAAGTTCCAAAAAGATCTTAGAGGCTGTAGACGCTGGCAGCAACTTCCATTTCGTCGTGAATGGTGCTTCTTCACGTCCACACCGGAGAGCTCCAAGTTTGGCTTCTGTTGTGCTGTGATTCATAGTAATGGCGCAGCTCTGACCTGGTTTCCAATAGATAAACTCCGCTGCAGTCCTCACTTGCGTTTTCTACAGGCCTTTTATCGGTAATTTTTCCAAAATAAGCAGTCGTGTGCCATCTGATGAGTTAGCGAACAAACTTCAGGATTGTAAAGGAAGGAAGGGGTGCCTGGGGGGCTCAGTCGGTTGAGCGTCTGACTCTTCATTTCAGCTCAGGTCGTGATCATGGGATCCCATGGGATTATGGGATTTCAGCTCAGGTCACGGGATCGAGCCCTGTGTCGGGTTCCAAGCTGAGCGAGGAGCCTATTTAAGATTCTCTGTCTCCCTCTCTCTCTGCCCTCCTCTCTCTCTCTCCCCCCTCTCTCTCTCTTTCTCTCTAAATTAAAATCTAAAGAATTTTTAAGATAATGAATCATAAAATAATCATTAATTTTACTCATTACGTTAAAACCAAATGCATTTTTATCACCGCCTTATGGGTCAAGCCACAACACTTCCACAGCGCAAAGAACACCTTCCCATGCGTTCTGACACTGAGTGCAAAAAAAGAGTTACGTAGATTCTTGGACTCTGGGGCTCACAGTTTGCTGACTTCTCCTGAAGTTGTGTGATGTGTAACTGTCCGTTTTGTATCCTATGAAGGCCACATGGCTAATTAGTCCTGTTCTTAGAGCTGAAAATTAGATTATAGATGACAGGGGTCAATAAGCTTTCTCTGTAAAGGGGCAGGCAGTAAATGTTTTAGGCCAGATGGTCCCTTTGGCGCTTACTCAACTCTGTTTTTGGAGCATGGAAGTGAACACAGATGCTTTTGTCAGTAAATGAGCAAGGCTGCGTTCCAATAAAACTTTATTTATGGACACCGACATTTGAATTTTATATACTTTCCATGTGTCACGAAATACTATTTTTTTCTTTTTAAACTAAGAAAGTAAGAAAAAAATTGTCGGCTTGTAAGCTGTACAAGAACAGGAGACGGGCCAGATTTGGCCGTGGGTGTAGTTTGCCGACAACTTTTGCATCACCGATGATGCGAATGGCCCGCTAACCAGTAAAGTCGTGTTGATTTCTGCTCAGTTCAGAATAGGAATGAAGCACTGTGCCTATAGCCAGTCAGAACATTTCCTGTGCTTGAAAAACGGTCCACGAAGTAACTGACGAAGGATTCCTTCATTAAGCAAGTGCTGTATGCACACGTGCTGGTGTGCATGTGTCCGTGCACACAGCCGCACAGAGACCGCGTGGATGCATGCACCCATGCATGGCAGCACTCCCTTCCAGGCCCTTCCAGGCCTTTCCGGGCCCTGTGGAGGTGGGACTACAGGGAGACTGAACAGAGACGTCACACATCCGGGACGGTACGTCCGTCTAATTCCCAGGACTCGTTACGAAGCAGCGTGAAAAACCACACGATATGGTAGCAGAAAACCCGGGTTGGCATTTCTCCTCGCTGGGTAAGACCGCCCAAGCATGACTGCGTCACGTGTAAAATTGGGGCGGTGACGTACGTTCTTTGTGGAGATGTGTCCGAGCGTCCGTAACCCCCAGGTCCCCTTGTGCCGGTTCTCTGAGAGGCTGCTGCATGCTTCGGAGCTGTTGGTCCCGAACCTGCCCTCCGTGCTGTGACGTGTTCTCACACTCTTGTCCTTTGAGCCACTGCTGTTCCCGTTTCCTTTCATCTAAGATTTCTGACACCAGCTCTTAATTCCCATGCGGATCGATTAATCCTTCAGCGGATCGATCTATTGGGTGATTCACTGAACGGCCTCCTGCCAGTAGTAACTGGGCTAAATTATTGGCCCTGGTACGGACCGAAGCCGTCGTGCGCGGGGAGGGTTTTTAAACATTTAATTTGCTCGCCGTCTTCAAGGGGGATTATCGATCACCTTACTACTCCCTGCTGTGGCTTCGAGTTTGTGTGGAAATACCCTCCAAGTGCAACAGTGTTTTATTTCAGAATCGTGTCTTTCTGTAATTGGTTCCCATGCCCTGACTCAGGGGGTCAGTTGGATGGACCCCTCCCGTCCCCCTGCACCCCGCCTGGGGCCACGTCCCCTCTGTCACCAGCACGTGCTCCATGCCTGCCCTCACCAAGCATCAGCGTGCCCTCCGGAACCTGGTGTGCACGGAGCAGCCTCCCCCCACCGCCGAAAGGCCATCCACCCCTCAGGAAACAGACGGTCCCCCAGTGAAGGTGAGGAACCTCCCCACAGTCACAGAGCCGGTCTGTGCAGCCTCCCCCCAGAGGGTCTGTTCTTTACTAATTTCTGCATCCCTCCTGGAGAGCCCACCGGCATCCGCTCCCCCATCCCGCTCACTGACCCTCAGCCGGCACTGTTGGGAGCAGCCCTCCAGCGGTCTCTCTGTGCCTCTGGCCAGTCTCTCCGGAAGCTGGACACACTCCTGACAACAGGGCATCACTGGAGAAGGATATCCGAGGGCTTGGTCAGCCAGTGCTCA
Organism: Prionailurus viverrinus; assembly: GCF_022837055.1. Classification (NCBI taxonomy): domain Eukaryota; kingdom Metazoa; phylum Chordata; class Mammalia; order Carnivora; family Felidae; genus Prionailurus; species Prionailurus viverrinus. Next base: position 93,482,064 of record NC_062572.1, on the reverse strand, counting down.
GAAACAGGAGGCCTGATGTGGAGCGAGCCTCCCTGGTCTGTCAGTTTGTCCCAAGAGATAACGTCCCTATTCTGCCCGCTGGATCAGCAGGCAGTCGGATGGACGGGAGGGTGCGGGCTGCTCGGGACCCGAGGGCAGGCCGGGCGGAGGGCAGGGGTCGGCTGCCAGAGCCGGATGGCCTGAGCCTCCTCCTGGGACCCAGGGAGAGCGTTTAGAAGTAGGGAAAGAAAGCTGGAAGGAAGATGGTCGCACAGGCCCCAAGGTCAGCGAGGCCTGCAGGACAGACAGCTTCTGCCCGAGAAGGTGGCGTCCCCCGACGGGAGAGGGGCCCCCGTGGGTTCCTGAGGGTGCCCGAGAATGCACATACGCAGGGGCCTGAGCGGAGGGTGGGCGCTGGGAGGGCGTGGGAGACCGGAAGGAGCCGGTAGAGCCGGTGTGGCCAGGATCGGTTCTCCAGGCACCCCCACACTAGGAAGGGAAACAGACCTGTGTTCAAGTCACAGCATTGGCTTTCCAGCAAAAGTCCTTTAGCGGCATGGTGGCGTCAACGTGACCCGGCACACCCAATCTCCCCAGCACACGTGTGCCCATGCACACACACGCACGCACACATGTACACTCGTACACACGCTCACATGCATGCACATGCACGTGTACACATGTGCACACATGTGTGCATTTACAGGCACACGAGCACATATACGCATGCACATGCCTACACGTGCCCATAACGCACACATGCATGTATATTCATGCACACATACACACATGCATACTGTTACATGCACACATACATGCACTTACATGCGCACATACATACGCTTACACGTACACATGTGTGCATGCACTTACATGTGCGCACAAATGCACGGGCATGCACACATGCACGCACACATGTACACTCACACGGTTACATGTATGTACATGTATGTGTGCACGTGCGTGCGTGTGTGCACTTACATGCACATATACACATACACACATGTACACATACACACACCCACATGTGCACACAATGCACGTATGCACATATATGCATGCACGCGCATGCACACACATGCACACATGCATAGTCTTACATGCACACATGCACTTACATGTACACATATGTGTGCATGCACTTACATGCACACACTCACATGTGTGCACAAATGCATAGGCATGCACACACATGCATGCACACACACAAGAGGAGCAGAGGAATCAGGTGCAGCAGAAAGGCACTGTCACCAAGCTCCGCACAATGCGCACACCGTTACAGGTGTTGCGTGTCCCTCCCTGCCCCCCACCTTCTCCCAGCAGGTGACTGTCTTTCCCACAATCCTACAGAGAGGAAGTCTGAGGCAGCGCCCAGATGGTACCTGCTCCAAAGGCTCCTTACAGTAAGAAGTCACCTTCCCTCCGACCTTCTTTGACCGCTGCACACGGCACTGGGAGACTCTGACAGCAAAGGGACCCCCCTGCCCCCCTACAGTCGTCCTGCCACGTGCCCTCTGAGAAGAGACCCCCCTTTGCTTTTGCAGCATTTGCTTCCCTTCTCAATAGTCACTGTGGCGGGGGCTGCGTGCAGACTCAGCCTCGTTCCTGGTGCACGATGGCCACCTCCAGCAAAGGCCATGCACTTGGCTTTCCCAACACCGCCCCCATGGGTGCCCCTCACACACGTTTGCTGTAAATGCGTGAGCATACACGCAGGGGGGTCAAGGTGTGGGGCGCGTGTTTGAGCTTTCCTCTGTGGTACTTCTCCCCACAAAGGAAGCAAGCACCTGTTCACATCTCCCGGCCCCCGGGGAGGACTGGGAGTGGGGGGTGGGGGGGGCCTGACTGCCCCGAGCCAGGACGAGGGCTTCTCGACTTGTGACGTGCCCCGGACGGGGCTCCCGGCCCCCGAGAGACCCTGAGTCGCCCCTGGATCTCCATCTCAAGCCTGTGCCGAGTTGGCCGTCTTGAGGGTGCGCTGGGCAGCCTGGGGTGGCCCCGTGGCTGGTGGGGCAGGTGGCAGCCTGAGCTCTGGGCGTGGAGCGCCTGCCCACGACATTTCCAGCCCAGCTGCTCTGTGCGGAGTTTCAGGGTGTGATAACGCACATCAGATGACATTGTGATTTTCACACAAGTCAGCCGTGAGGTCACAGATCCGGCTGGGAGATCTCAGACCTGCCCAGAATTGCAACAGGGACAAGGGCTGAACGGGGTCAAAGTGAAGGAAGTGACCTGAGCACAGGTTGGGGCCAGCAGGAAGGGCTCGGACCGCGGGCTGCTACTTTGCGGCTGTTGACAGTCGTGACCCAGGGCCAGACGACTTCTCCCGAGGAAAGGTTACTATCCTGGCTGAAGGCGTCAGCACAGAGCTGGAACGTGATGCCCGCTGAGCTCTGGAAAGCCGCTGTTGAACTTGTGTTTGGGCTAACGGTAAACCAAGACGGTTTAAAGGTGATGTTTAAGGTGCATGATGCTGTTTTCGTGTTCTGAGGATGTTTCCACTTTTCTTTACTGTTTGCTGCACTGACTGTAGCTCGTCGAAGCCTGGAGTCTTATTACCTTCTTGTTTGTTTTCTGAGGCCAAATTTTGGAGAGAAGGAGAAGTACGGAAAGCTGGAAGGGATTGGCCCGGCACTTCCTCCTGCGGTTCCCGTTCATGTATTGAAGTGTTTGCACTTTAAAATCGCTGTAGGAATCTAAGCGCGAGGCGTGGGGCCCGCTTCCAGAATGGGCAGATCTGCGTCAGCCAGGCTGGCGTTGGGACCACAGCACAGGTCGGTGTTGAAAGCTCCCCGACGTTCCCTGGGGGAGAGGACAACACCCATGTTCGTGAGTGAAACCCACCCTGCCCTAAAGGCGGTTCATCAGTGGTGACACAGGTCCTGGGCCACTCGGGGGAGACTGTGGGGAAGGTGGCACCGACACCCGCCACCTCAGTGGCCCTGGAGCCCAGGGGATGCCTCTAAAGGTGCCCTCACCGCGCCCTGAGCTTTCTGTTGACTTGGTCTGGGGGCGGGGCGTCCAGAGGCTCGGACGGAGGGGAGTGCGGCCCACATTGGGAGTGTACGTGACAGCCCCTCTGGGCAGTCGTGTTGATTCGGTGGATGCCCACCCCTCCGCCCGCCCGAGGCTTCCCGCTCTGCAGGTGCCCCGTGATCAGAATCCCTGTGGAGCTTTCTCAACACGCAGACCGGGGGCCCGCCCGGCTTCTGGTCAGCAGGCCTGGCACAAGCCAGAGAATCTGCACTTCTGGCAAGTTCCCAGGCGATGCCGACGCTGCCTGGAAGCTGTCCTGTCCCCCCCCTCCCCCCTCCCCACCCCCAGAGCTTTGCCATAAGCCGTGCTGATTCTTATCCCCTAAACTCCCGGATCTGCACTTTGCTCCAGCCCCCAAACGCTGACCCCAGCCCAGGCCTCCATCATCCCTGGCCTGGTTGACCCTTCAACCTCTCTGCTGTTCCCTGGCTCTGGCTTTTTTCCTCAGTGGAACCAGGAGGGCTTTCTGAAAACATACATCTGGTTATGTTGTGTCCCAGTTGAAAAGGCCTTTCTTTGGCATCTCATGCTCATAGAATAAAGAACAAAGCACATTACGTGACCTTCAACACCCAGCGCGCCCACACTCGGCCTGCTGGGACCACGTTCCCCTCCGTGTCCAGGCCCCTTTCCATCTCCAGCCCTGCTGTGTGGCTGACCCTTTCTCACCCCAGGCCACAGGGAAGCTAAGTTTCTCTGACCCCCAGGCCCTCCCACTGACGAGATCCTTTCTTTCGTGTAAAGCCCGTGTATTTATCTGTGAGGTTGTCCTATGAATTCTCGTCTCCTAATCTGCGAGCGCACGGGGACAGGAGCCCAGTTTCGTTCACCTCCGTCTGCTCCCCCAGCACACAGCAGACATGGATGCGTTTTCTGTTGCTGCATAACCAGTCACCACATTCTCAGCAGCTGAAAACACAACTTGTCCGTGACGTGCTGGGTTCTCTGCCCAGCACCACCCAGGGTGACGTCAAGGGGTCAACCAGGTCGGACCCTTATCTGGAGGCCCGGGGGGACATCCGGCTCCAGGCTCAAGCAGGTTGTTGGCAGAATCCAGTTCTGTGTGGTTGTTGGGATGAGATCCCCATTTTTTTGTTGGCTGTCTTCTGGGGTCGCCCTCAGCTCCTAGCGGCCAATCTCTGGACCCTGCACGTGGACCCTCTGTCTCTAAAGCCAGAGACGGTGCTTTCCACCTTTCGTTGCTTGATTGAGAGTCTCTCTAACCTCTGCCTCCACTGCCAGCTGAAGAAAACTCTGCCTTCAAAAGGCTCCTGTGGTTGGAGTAAACAGTCCCAGATAATCTCCCTTTTTCCATGTGACATAATATAATCACAAGGGATGCCTCATCATTTTTATAAGTTTTTTAGGATTATATAAGGGTGAGAATTATTGGGGGCAGTTCGAATTCTGCTAAACATAGGAATGAAATGAGTATTGGGGGGGATGTATACATGGATGGCTGGACAGATGGGTGGGTAATTGGATGCGTAGATGGATGGATGGCTAGTGGTGAGTGACTGGGTGGGTGGATGGGTACGTGGGTAGGTGGATGGGTGGTAGATGAATGGATGGGTGGGTGGGTGGATGGATGGGTGGGTGGATGGATGGATGGATGGATGGGTGGATGGATGGGTAGATGGATGGATGGGTGGATGGGTGGATGGATGGATGGATGGATGGATGGATGGATGGGTAGATGGATGGATGGATGGATGGATGGATGGGTGGATGGATGGTGGATGGGTGGATGGATGGATGGGTGGATGGATGGATGGATGGATGGGTGGATGGATTGTGGATGAGTGGTGGATGGATGGATGGGTGGGTGGATGGTGGATGGGTGGATGGATGGGTGGATGGGTGGATGGGTGGATGGATGGATGGGTGGATGGGTGGATGGGTGGGTGGATGGGTGGATGGATGGGTGGATGGGTGGATGGATTGTGGATGAGTGGTGGATGGATGCGTGGATGGATGGGTGGATGGATGGGTGGATGGGTGGATGGATGGATGGATGGGTGGGTGGATGGATGGATGGGTGGATGGATGGATGGATGGGTGGATGGATGGATAGATGGATGGGTGGATGGGTGAGTGACTGGGTGGGTGGATGGGTACGTGGGTAGGTGGATGGCGGATGGGTGGTGGGTGGACGGTGGATGGATGGATAGTTGGTATGTGGAAAACGTGTAGGCTCTTACTGCTGTATACAAGGTATCCCCAGACTAGTGTTTCAAATATCACACCAGCCACAGTAACAGAAGCCCTGACTGATGGGTACTCCGTCTGCACCAGGGCTAAGCCACTTTATTACGTGCCCCTCACGTACTTGTCCCAGCAGTCCCGTGAGGAACCCCAGTAATTCGCTCCATTCTGCAGCTGAGGCGCCAGGACGTGAACACATGGACTCACGTGCTCAAGGCCGCAGAGTCGGCGGTAGAACCAAAGTCCACTGGATTTGACCTCAGCGACCTTTGGTCTCACAGTCCCAAGTCAGTTTAACTCTGCCATGATTACCGAGCCCCACTGGGTACGAGACGTGGAGACAGGAGCACCTCTTTCAGCTTATTCACCCCCCGCTGGAGAGCAGCCCGTAGCGTTCCCGGGATGCCACCTGCTTGCGGGCGATCTCATCGCCTCTCCGGGCCTGTTCATTGCTGGTACCCAGTTTCACTGAGAATCGACAGAGGCTGCTCAGCGCACAGAACCCGTGTGGACATCGGGCTTTTGAAAAAAAAAATCCCGTATCTCTACACCAGCTGTGCCGGGGAAGCCGGCACCACGTTGTACGATGAGGAAACTCGGGCCCCACGAAGTGCAGACTCGCAGTGGAGCCCCGGCCCGACCCTCGCGGGCCGTTTGCTCTGCACTCGGGCTGCCTCTCCCGCGACCCCGTCCCTGCTGTGGGAGGGCTCCAGGGGTGAGCTATTTAGAGCACATAAAAACTATATGTTCTGGGCGCACAAAGGAGGCATTTGTGCGCGATGGGTGGGTTGATAAGATTCGTTTGTGGAAAAGTTTTAAAGACGTCTCTGCCAGTAGCCTGGCGGGCGGCCGCATGCCTCTCATAGATGCAGAATTTCTGCCACAGCACATCCACGGGCCACAACCATGGGCCTTTTTGTTTCCATCGCCCTCCCTGGTGACCCCGAGCACGGGGAGCCAAGGACAGAAGTATTCCACAAACAAGGAGGGTCCTCTCAGCCCTGGCCTACACTGGCACATTCCACGGCCCCACCCGCCCAAGGGCCCCGAGGGCTCCTCTGCGGAGAGGGGCTGGTCCGCTGGGACGGGGACACACAGGCACTCACAGCGCCCCTGTTCCTTAAAGCGGGTGGTCAGCCACGTTGTGGCAGCTTGAGGTCCTGTCCATGCCGGGCCTGTGGCGTGGCCTCAGAAGGCCGCCCCTCGCAGGAAGGGGGTCCCTCCTGCCTTCGTCTCCGGGATGGGAGTTGGGGGCTTGGTCACGAGCACCGGTTCCCAGGTCGCAGTCCGCACCACAGCACCTGCGGGCCTCTGTCTGCCACCAGTCCCTGGCCTTCTCGTGGGGGCTCTCTGTTTGAGTTTAACCAGAGCCCGGCGGAGCCACACGCTTGGTGGTCAGTACGGTCCTCTGCCCGCCCCCCCCCCCCGCCCCGCGATGGGAGGGGGCTGGTCCACACGCAGACTGGGCAGGATGCTTCTCCTGGGGCCTCCCACGTCAGGGACACACCTGCGTGCCCCGTGTCAACGTCACTTAGGAAGAGGGCACTTCCGGCTGGAGATGGAGGAGGGCACATTGCCCCTACCTCCAGAGCCCCACCCCCCATCTCAGCCTCTCAGGCCTTAGGCGAGGAAGCACGGGGTTCCCAGCGACTCCGTTCCCGGGAAGGCTGCCTGGCCCCGCTTGGAGGCGGGTAGGGGTGAGGTGGGGCAGCCAGGCCTGTACCTGTTATTCCCAGCATCTGCTTCCAAGCACCCGCCATGAAACATCGCGTGCCCTTCACACACACGCGGGTTTTATTTCTGCACTTGGCTGTAGAGGGTCTGAGGAGCTCTACGTTCGCCTCTCGGCTGTCAGAGTGCTCTTAGCTTCATGGGTCCTTGTTAGGGCTCCAAGGAGAGTCTGCCATCTGGACTCTCGCCGTGGGACCGTCTCCTGGTGGGACACCGCAGGGGGTCCCACACCTCCAGGCCCAGAGTGGCGAGGCAAAGAAAAAAAAAAATTTAAACAAGCAACAACAACCAAAACACCACCCTTACAGAAAAGCAACCTGGAGATTTTGTTCCGGTAATGACTGATTTCATACTTTGAGTGAAAATGCGACTGTAGCCCAGCCTCGGGTCTAAGCAAAGGGAACGGTGTCTGCCTCCTGGTTCTTTCCTGGAATCTGCGCTTGGGGGAATTGGAGCCCCAGGAGCTGGCATTCTGAGCGGTTATCGATGGGCTGGCTGGGAGAGGACGGGCGCGGGAGGCCTGAGGGGCCGGACAGGCAGGGCTCAGTCGGCGGGCGGACAGGCGTGCTCCCAGAGGCCGTGGGCTCATCTGCAAAGCTGCCTTCCCTAAAAGTCCCGAACAGAGAGATCCACACCGCCTGCCCCCAACAGAAGCGAATAGAGGATCAGAATTTAACAAGACCCGTGGAGGAGAGTTAATGGTGTCGCTTCAGTTCAAGCCCTGTGTTTCCAGACGGTTTTCCCCAGGCCGTATGAGGCAGGGCCACCTTCTATTGGTTGGGGCTCTTCTGCAAAGGCGCGAAGTATTAGGTAGCTTTTCCTGAGCCCCTTACAGCCGTCTCTGCATCTCAAGACCTTTTAGCCTAAGAAGTCCCTTGTGTGACTTCAGCTCACCCGCTCTGAAGGACGTTGAACTTGGCGTGTGAATTTGGGTGGGCATGCCCTTGCTTGCCTATGGCAACTCGTCCCAGGAAGAGAGGACCCGAAATCAGGTCGGTTGTGGTTCTCTAGATTGCACAGTGGCCTTAATAGTCTCAGGAATCTCTAACGTACCCGATGAGGAGAAGCTCTGGGGAAGAAAGTACAAGTTTAAAAAGCGTGAGTTTAAAAACAAGAAACCAAAGACCCAGTAACTGAAGATTTCCTTCATTGTGTGGATTCCATAATGATGGGCGTTAATCTGTCATGCTGCTGCTTTGAGCTAGGAATGAAGGACTAGCCTGGACAATTACCAGAAACAGGACACATTGGTGCATTTGGATATATGGACCTATGTGGGGATAATACTTCCCAAAGGGACCATGAGCTAGAAAACCAGATTGCAAATCACTTAGGAGAAAACCGTCCAGTGTACCAGGACAAGGGCGCATACAGCGCCTCTGAATTCTGCCATTGTGTATTTAGATGAAAGTCACCAAGTGTCCCCATCGCTGTGCGGATGCACTCTCCGGCCCCGGAAGGTGACTGAGCCCCATTGAGAACCTCCTCCGTGCGGGGTCCCTGCCTTGTCACAGGTGCTGCAAGGTTGTCCGTGGGGCACAATAAAGGACAGGACAGCAGGGTGATGCCAACTGCTGTCTGGGCATCTGGGAACGTGCGTTTTTAGCTGCTTGTCTTTTCTTTATGAATATCACCATTTCATTAGTTGTCTGTACTGCAGGCCCCACGGAAACCGCGGAGGAAGAGATTCCGCGAGGCCTCCCGTGGGGTCTCCGAGACCCCGTCCGGGTCCGGTCTGTGTCTGGGGCCCCCACAAGGAGGGGGTGCGGATAGGAAGCTGGGAACTTGTGTTTTTCAGCCAGGAAAAATCCTAGTTCCTTGGGTGAAAAAACCCTGTGATGGAGGACAGACTCATCAAATCAGTTCAGCTGTGGCTTTGTGGTTGTTTGCTCACTTATGGGAACTTCAAACACCTCAAACAAGCCTGACCTGTACTCTGTGCTATAGACCTGGCCAGATCTCCCCCCAGGACAGGTGCTTTTCTTTTTTTTAAGTTTGTTTATTTATTTTGAGAGAGACAGAGACAGTGTGAGCAGGGGAGGGGCAGAGAGAGAGAGAGAGAGAGAGAGAGAGAGAGTCCCAAGCAGGCTCCTCACTGCCAGTGCAGAGCCTGATGTGGGGCTCGCACTCACAAACTTTGAGATCATGACCTGAGCCAAAACCAAGAGTTGGTCACTTAACCAGCTGAGGCACCTGGGTGCCCTAGGACAGGTGCTTTTAAAACCAAGGTAAGAAGATGCATGAAATCAGTTCAGTCTGATCCCTCAAAATGAATGCACAAATTTTATTTTCTGCCCAAACCGTTGATGGATGTCGTGTAGAAAAAATACGGAGGGGTGGCTCACAAAAGCCCCTCTGTGGGGAAAATTGTAGCGGTTGCCCCACGTGGAGGCCGTGCAACTTGTGGGGTTTGGGACGTTTGCAGCGAGTGGGGGATGGGGAGTTGGATCTGAATTTCAGGTCTGATGCAGACCCCAGGCTTCCTAATGCTTTCCCAGCCTTGACCTCTCCAGGAGGCCGCTCACCGGGGCTGGGCTCAAGGCCTCCTCTGCCTGGGGTGGAGATAGGAGTGTGCATATGTAAAGTAAGTCAACAGCGGTGGTTTGGGTGGGATGAGCGTATAGGGCACGTTTTTAAGTTCAGTGTTGGCAAAACCTCTCATCACCTCAGCCCCACAGCCTCCGCACGCAGGGGGGTGCACCTTCTCAAGCCAACCCAAAGGGGCGAAAAGCGCCGAGCCCCAGCCCAATGACGGCGGGAAAGGGCCCGACACACAGCGGGCCTAGGATGCTCAGCGTCTCCAAGACTAAGCTCTCCTCCCAGAGACCGTGGTCTGTGAGTGGAAGCAGGGGTGGAGGGGCGGGGGGGGGGGAGGGGATGTGCCATCGTCACACGGTGAGCCAAGGTGTCCTCAGAATGACCGACTGGGTACTTCGCCCAATCTGTTAAAAAAGCAGAATCGGGTGCCATCCCGTGCGTCCCGACTTATGGGGTCTGGGGCGTGCCTGGACGTCTGTATTTTTTCCCATGTGCGTGCACACGCGGGCAGTTCTGATGGAACTTATTCATGAGCTGTGATTCCCACGGGTGCGGTGGAGTAGAACAGACGAGGTATGTTCCACGTTAAATGCAGTGATACTTAAATACAGGACAATATGCACTTTGTCCTCAGTTTCATCCGAGCCCATCCTAGGAATATCGGGCTCTGGTTCGGGGGGAGCAGGGGACGTGCAGGGAGGCACCTCGGCATATGCCTTGCACAGCTCCCGGAGCCCAGGGTGCGCTGAGCCCGCGGGGTGCCTCCGACGGGTCTCCTGTTTGCAGGTGGGGGCGCTGGCTGAGCTGCTCGCTCGGGACGGGCGGCTTTCTGTGAGGTCCCTCTGCCGCCCCTACGCCTGTCCCTCTCCATTCAGCAGCTGTGACCCACACGTGGCTTAGCGGTCAAGTGTGTGCAGTTAAATTCTCCCCATAGAGGCAAGAGCCCAGCTGCAGGTAAGGCCCGTCGGGGCGTCGGGGCCGGAAGAGACCCCGAGCGAGGCCCGGAGCCGTGGTGTTCCGATCGTAGACCTGGAATTAACACTGCGTCCTCCAGTGAGTCTTACTTAGCTTCCCTACATGTCTGTTTCCTCATGTGAGTAAAAGCGATCCTAGAACTACCTGCTTGTTAGGGTTGTTGATAATGTGTACAAGACACCCAGCTCGGTCAGCCAAGGCCTCCCGTCCCGGGCTCTCTGGGGACAGCCGCATGTATGGGAGCAGCCGCCCTGGGTGAAAACTCAGCTCGCCAAACCCTAGCGCGTGCTCCTGAAAGGGGCCTGAAGGTATCTGAGGCAAGAACGCAGCTATATCGTCCCACGTCATCACCACAGACGCCCAGTTCAGCGACCTGCCCGAAGCCATCGTCCGGTCGGAGAGGTTGAGGCTGCTCTGCAGGGTCCTTCTCCGCTGCGCCCTGCAGACCTCGGGCCCTCGCTGGCCCTGACTCCGGATACTGCTGTCCACAGCATGCGGCGATGGCAGTTTCTCTGTTGTCCACGGGCTCAGCTGCGGTCCGGCGGTCCCAGAGCTCGTCAGGTGCATCCCACTCAGTGAACCATGGACATCACGAGCAATCAGGCCTGACGCACAAACTTGGATTTGGACTTGATGATGAAAGAATAGAGCCGGGAGACTGAATTCCTCATGCTGGTACCTCAGAGCCACGCTGACGGGTTACATTTAGACTATTACAAACCCTTTGCGTAGCCGGAAAGAGTCAGACGATACAACTGAAATTCGTTTCCGAGCCAGAGCTTAGACCCTGGTGCAGGGCCTTTCAGGACCGAAGGGAAATCTTCCCTTAAAAATAAGCATACAAGAAAATAGTTTAACAGCAGCGATGCCAATGGCGAAGTTCTTCTAGCAAAGGAGAGGCGGGGATTTGACTTCTTTCCTCTGGGAGGAACGGCCCAGCTCACATCGGCATGGCTGTGATCTTGCTGGGCACCTAGTGCCAGCCACGCACCGCATGGGATGCATAGAGATCAAACAACACGGGGGGGGGGGCACACGTGTGGGACACGGTGGAGGGCAAACGGAAGAGCAGGCGGGCGAGTCTGTCCTTGGTGCACGTGACATCGGGGGGCGAGTAAGGTCATGTACCGTGAAACCTTGTACGGTCCCTCCAGCGGCCCTGGCTACAGTGTGGGATCCCACCAGAGAAGCCCACGGCCTTGGGACCAGCGGTGATGGTGAAGCAAAAACCCCAGCATGAAGTGGCAGAAAAAAAAAGAGAGGAAGAAGAAAAAGAAAAGAAGAAGATGGTTGCAGTCAGTCAAACAAGAACTCACCCAGGGGGGCCGGATTGAGGACACCCCGCCTGGGAAGGAGCCAGACACACAGGGATCGGCGGGACCACTGGGACCTTCAGCTGGAGACTTGCTGTGGTTAGGACGTCTGAGTCTCTTCCAACGATACACACCGCCTCCCCCCAAATCACCCTCCGGTTCGGTGGGTGTCTCTGTTCCAGAAACCACTCTCGAGTGAGTGACGTCTCTGTTTCTCAGCCATGTTCCAGGAAGCCATTCTGTGATTTTAACAGCATTACTTTCAAAAGTCCAATACGTTTCCCCTCCGAAGCTTTCTGGGGGCCATCCTAGCATTTAGATGAGGTGGGCTTTAAAAAAAAAAAAAGTTGTATTGCGAATCCATGTAGAATTTGAACAACAATAGAGCATTGTAAGTGCATGTTCTGGTAGAATCAGGTCCATGGCTCACAAATTGGTGCCCTAAATTGCTACGCTCCACGCTTCGAGTCTCAATAAAAAGACTACATTAGGCTGTAATTCGATGAAAGCTGATATTAATTGACAAATTAAAACTGCATCTGTCCCTACCCAAAATGCTGCACATCACAGATTTCAGTGTCCCCGTGCCCCTTGTGTGCTCAGAGAAGCCACTTTCAGGACAGGAACGCCTTCTCTGTGCCCTCACAAACAGCCGTATTCAGGGACACAAGGCCCAACTGTTACACAAACATTAGTATTCAGATGCGCTTGTGTTTTGTTAATGTGTTTAATTATGTACAATATAGCTTTTGTTTTCTCTCCCGCATTTGCATTAATTTATATTAACCACAGAATATAAGGCACAGCTAGAAAATCGGACTCTATTTCTGTGGCAACCTATAAATTAGCATCCCATCCCTGTGAAAATCTACAGCTTTGTGCGGCCCTAGGATTCTGTACGTTGCTTTTTCATGTTGCTACTGTGCCGCGAGCCATTTAGTACATTTAGCACGTACGTTGTAAAAATACTTGCGTTGCTACCTAGCTGAATTTCATCAGGGGTCCCGAAGGACGTGCCTTTCTCTAAGGGACATATTTCTGAGGCATCGGGCACAGCTGACCCTGCGTGCTGTCTTGTAAGAGCCTGGATAAGGTCACGGGGATCCCGGGTTCCGGGCTCTGCCTTGTACTTTGTCACTGGCAAACACTGAGCAGGGACGTGGGGAGTGAGGTACTCTACTTTGGAAGTACAGGTCAAGAAACTGTGCGATGAGTGTCATTCACGGGACCGTCTCCTGACGGCCGGGATTTTGTTGAAAAAGAGTGGAATCCTTCGCCTTCTGTTTCTGATGTGTTCGTGAAAGTATGTGTCGTGTAGATCCCCCCCCACCTGTGCACCTGCAGACCCAGCCCCTTCTTCCTGCCGCCTGCGCACTGGGTGCCCTCCCCTCCGCCGTGGCACCCCCACCCGGGCCCACCCATCCCATCCCTCGAGGGGCCTCCCTGAAGCCCCTGCTCCTGCCCTGTGGTCTCCGTATCAGCAGCTGACACGAAATTGTACGTTATGTTGGTGTCCTGTGGCCGAAGGGCAAACCGCCACGCGCTGGGTGGTTTCAAACAACGGGAATTTCCATGCTCACGTTCTGGAGGCTGCAGATCCGAACTCAGCGTGTCCGCGGGGCTGTGCCGTGGCTGCCGGCTTAGGGGAGGGTGGGCGCCAGGTCTCTGACCGGCCGGGGCTCCCGCATCACTCCGGTCCCCGCCCCCATCTTCACGTGGCCTCTTCTTCCCGATGTGGCAGTGTCTGGATCCAGAGCCCCCTCTTTCTGCAAGGACAACAGCTATTGGTTAAGCCCACCCTCCTCCAGTAGGGCCTCATCTTACGTAGGTGTCTACGAACGACCCTATTCTGAAAAAGCTCGCATTCACAGCTACTGGGGTTTAGGGTGGGGACCCGCCCTTTTGGGGGGACACTTCAATTCATGACACTCATTCTCATCAGTGTTCCTGAGACAAGGACCAGATGTTCATCACTGCAAACCAGGCGCCTAGCACAGTGCACCCCACTTACTAGGTCCTCAGCAAATAATGGCTGGGTGGCTGGGTGGCTGGGTGGGTAGATGGCCGGGGTGGCTGGGCGGGTGGCTGGGGAGCTGGTGGTGGGCGGGAGGGAGGGTGAGTGCCTGGATGGGTGGTGGGGAGCTGGGTGGATGGTCTGCGGGCGGATTGGCGGGTGGATAGAGAGGTAGGTGGCCAGACGATGGATGCTGCCGTTGGGTAAATGACAGTGAGCAGATTAGTGGGTGGTTGAAAGATGGAGAGTATTATAAGGAAGCGTGAGGAAACCCACATTTTCTATAGATAAGTAACAAAAGGTGGAGGGGGCTGGAGTGGACGTGCACTTAAACCTAACCTACAACTTGAGAGGGAAGTGGATGCGTTGCCATTCTGGGAGGAAACGCTGCGTTCGTGTGTGCGCCCAAAGCTATGAGATGGTGGGATCCCACTTCGAACTTTACAGTCGTGGCCACTTACAGAAGAGAAGCCAAATGAAAATGTCCTGAATAAGCGGTTCTCTAGTGCAACAGGCCTCTTGTGGAATCTCAAACTGAAGAATTCTAAATGCCCCATTTCTTTAAGGCATGAATTGCAAAAAGATGTGGGAAGTTCCATGTTTATCAAGAATGCTAAAAATACCTTTGGTCAAGTAAATGCTCCCGGACACGCTTAGCTTATGCACCAGTGGAATTTTCGAGATTCAACGTCCCACTAAGGTGCCTGCGGTGCTGGCCTCTCCGAACGCGGCCAGGCGGCGCCCAAGGGGGATTGGCCACGTCGGCAGGAAGCGGGGGTGCTCTCTATGTGGGGTGCCAAATCTTGAGCCAGTGAGGCAAGTCCCGGGGCCCGAGAGCGGCAGGTAGGGTGCTCGCTCGGTCCAGGTCGGGTCCTGCCCGAGCGATGTGGGGTTGCCATGCAGCTCGATGGCCCCTCGCGCGTCCTGTGGATTCGGTAGGACGCTAGCCCTGGAAGAAAGCGTCATTGTCCCCCGCTCCGCTTTGCACGGCCCGTATTCATATCTCACTGTTGTTTGCAGGGGAGGCAGATGTGGAGCAGAACAATGGGGCCCCCTCTCAGGACACGGCGGTGACAGACTCCAAGCGCACAGCGGACCCAAAGAATGCCTGGCAGGACGCCAACCCAGCTGACCCAGGGGGCCGCCCCCACTTGATCCGCCTCTTTTCCCGAGATGCCCCCGGGAGGGAGGACAACACCTTCAAAGACCGGCCCTCGGAGTCAGACGAGCTCCAGACCATCCAAGAGGACAGCACAGCCACTCCCGAGGGCCTCGATGTGATGGCGTCACAGAAAAGACCCTCCCAGCGGCACGGCTCCAAGTACCTGGCATCCGCCAGTGCCATGGATCACGCCAGGCACGGCTTCCTCCCGAGGCACAGAGACACGGGCATCCTTGACTCCCTCGGGCGCTTCTTTGGCGGTGACAGGGGTGTGCCCAAGCGGGGCTCAGGCAAGGTGAGCTCTGAGGAGTGACAGGGGTGCACAGAGCGTGTGTCCGCTGTAGTTGACAAGGAGAAGGAAGGAGAGTGCGCAGGTGAGCTAAGCCGTAGGGGAGATGCTGGTGCGGCCCCTCCGCTTTCCACCTGCCGTCCTTGCTGGACGTGCCCCCCGGCCGCGGGAGGGGCCCGGGGGGCCGCCTGCCGTGCTGGCACACAGCTCAGCCTCTTTCCCCTCCTCCCAAGGGATGCCATCGGGATGTGGCCCAGGGCTACAAGAACGTTCCCAATCGGGCATCTCTAGGGTGGCCTGGCGTGGGCACTGCAGGAAGGGCACCGCGTTCTCGGCTCTTTGGTGGCTCATGCTTGGGGGCTTCGTGGCTGCTTTGCCTCCTGCACCCCGCTTTCAGGTTCGACATTGGGTCGTGCTTGTTTTTCTTGGAGTCCGCACTGCTAGCTTCGCGTTGTCTTGCAACAATAATGCGATCGAGGACTTTCGCACAAAGCCGAGATTTAAATTCGCCTTGAGCAGATTTTGTCTTTTGTCTGAGTTATTTTGGGGGCAAGGGGTGGGGGGGGGGGGGTGGGAGGGTTGAGTGTGCCTATGAATCACAACTGTATTAGTCTGTTATTCCACTAGCCTGAATCTAGAATCTGTGAAGTTTCAGTATTTAAATGTTCTGTAGATGAGAATTGTATCACGAGACAAAAGGCCCCCATTATACTCCCGTGTCCAGCGGTGGCTTCTGGACTGGATTGTCACTGGGTCATCCGTGCTCATGTTTCATCCAAGAGCCACATCCCAAGTGGCTTTCCCATGGCAGACACATAGCACGTCACTTGCCTCTTTGGGGTGGCGCATAGCTGAGCATTTCGGAAGGAGAGGGTGTTTTCAAAGAAGCCCGGGTTTACTGGCCGGGCGCACAGGACTCACACGCCGTAGGTCTTGCTCTGGCTGCGTATTGTTCTTATTCTGAACTCGGTCTTGGGAACGTCAGGAGGCTTTTGGGCAAAGTGTGGAGCAGGGACCCCGACCTGCGGTTTCTAAAGGAGCTTCTAAAAGTTGCTCTCATCTCGAACTACAATTCTCAAAACGACTGATGATCATGAAACGGTCGCGCGCGAACCACGCGGTCAGTTTCGCTGCACACGCGGGGCCCCGGGCGCTGCTAATGTCTCTGGTACCTGCCCCGAGGCGAGGCCGCTCATGTGGCTCTTGTCATGCCTTCTTGGGACTAACACTTGGTACATCCTACGTGCTGACGGAGTTCGTCTTCTGCTTGGTTCTTTGAGTGTCTGTGTTTGGAGACGTGTGCTCTTACTCTGGGGCAGTCTCGCGTCACCCTAAAGTGTCGGTCCTCTGATCTGTTTCGAATGCTGGTTTCAGTCCGAGGTGCTTTCCCGAGCACAGCTGTCTGATCACGCCAGGTTCTGGCTGCCCAATGAAGCCTTGCTGTGATGCTAAGCACCCCGTATGCATGCAGCCACTCTGGAACCATAAGCTTCTCTGCTGAACTCAAGGAACAGGAAAAAATGTATTTGGAGTGTGCAGAAAAGATTAAATGGCTATATAGCATATATTATAAAGCAAACTTCATTTCAGTGCTTGTGGCTTCAATGAAAATAAAATTGTCAATGCATTTATATCAACTATTGTGACTCTATTTCCGAATGATGTATATAGGTGTGTGTGTGTGTGTGTGTGTGTGTGCACGCATACACGTTTTTCTTCCTTTATGTAGGATCACAACCTTTATTGCTTTAAGGCTCTCCTCCTCTTTAATACTTTCAAAGAAAAGATTCGGCTCAGAAGCAGGCCTCAGCTTTGCAAAATAGGGTTGCTAGATTATCAAGGACCCAGAGAAATGACAATATTTCCACAGGATTTTAAAAACGAAAAACAATGTTTAAATAATTGTGTTAGAGTTTCTGAAGTGTCAGCCCTGTTCACTGCTGAATGTTGAATAAAGAAGGTTTAAAAATGAACAGCCTTGCCTTTTGATGCCGGAGAAAAAGTTGGGAGTTTGGGTGTGTATACTCACACGAGTGCTTACCAGGCACACCGGCCGGAAAGCAGTGTGTTTTCAACACCCCTGTTTTATGGCGGCCTCTGTTTGCTTTTAAACACTGCAGATGTGCGCTTAATACACTCTCCACCCAGGCACACCCCCACGATGGCCCTAGGATTCTGGGGTCCTTACTGGCCTGGGCTGCCGAGGGGTTCTTTTTGGGTTTTGTTTTTATTCTTGCTTTGCTCTGTGTATAAATCAGGAGAGCCCTCATTTTATTGAGAGGTCTTTGGGTTGAAGCTTGAGAAAAGAAGAGAATCCAGAGGCCCAATTATCATCCATAAAAGCCCATTTCAGGTTTCCACCGTCTGTCGCTGCCGGGGTCGTTGGGTAAGGTACGGGGGGGTGCTAGGGGCCCCCCAGGCCTGAGTGGCGGCCTGCCCCCACCGTGTGGGTTTGGGGGGAAGCAGTTACTCAGTTACTCTGTCCGGAGTAGGTTTTTCATGGGACAGTCATGCAAGCCTGAATGCATGGCCCCTGGGAAGGAGGCTGTTGGCCTCTGGCCCTTCCGGTGCCCCTCCCCCTGCTGAGGCCACGTGGGACTCCTGCCCCCACCTCCCCAATCCTCGGAATGCACCGACAACACCCACCCACCCCGGATGGCCGGGGTGTTGACATTCAGGGAAAGTGCATTATAAATTCCTTGAGGAGGCATATTCTTTTGAGAGCCACAAATGAAAAGTGTGTTCATGGGGAACACGTTCCTTTGTTGCAGGAGGGAAGAAGGACCGTGTTGTTGCCTTTAAAGGACAGGTTTTCCAACGCCCTGGGACGTGGGGTCCCGGGAGGAACGGACAGGCGTTTAGGACAAAGTTTAAGATGCATGTGGTCTTTGTGAGAAGGGCGGCTCTCAGAGCTGTCCCTCCCCACCCGCTGCCGTCCCCACCCTGTCAGACCTCACGTGCCCACACGGGGGCTGCGGCCACTCGGGCCCTGACCTTTAGCTTTGGAAACTGTCCTTGTTCCTTTTTATCTCGAAGAGGTGAGGTCTGATGGAAATCTAAGCTGGACACGGTGACGTAACACCTGGACAGTTCCCAAGTAAGAATGCAGCCAGAACATGCCCATCGCGGATTTCTCCATACCGCTGTATTTTAAGAGTTTCTGAAAGTCGGTCCTGCACTGATGATCTTGCCTTTCTGCACTCACTGTCAAGGCTCCGTTTATAACCTGCTCTCCGTTGTTCAGCACTGAGGCTGATGTGTATGCCTCTAGCTTTGGTCGTACAGGATGAAGACCGTTTGTCATTTACTGCTATGGCGTGTCATCGGTCTGGTAGATTAATCACCGCGTCCTGTTTGCTGCCTTTTAATTTCATTTAACACATTTTAGTTCTGCCGTAGCTCAATTCCTCAAGGTTCGCGTAATATCCCCCTTGTGTAGATACGTTCTGTACTCTCGTGGGGAGTGTGGCGTTCAGAGGTGGCGGGAGGGACGTGGTAGGATATGTGTGTTGGGTCCTCCGGGCCGCGCGGCACCTGCCCCCGAGTCCACGGCCACTGGTGTCAGCGGGCGGGACCTGAGTTAGGACGGTGGCGGCCTTGCCGCGTCCTCTGTACAAGCCACACGTCTGTACGCCATGCTGATGGGTTCGATGCTGACTGCCTTCTGGTGATTGTATGCCCGTTTGATTTTGCGATGAACTTTTGTTTTAGAGACATTTCTTCCTTTTTATGCATCCATTAAACATTTTGACAGACCAACGGTGGTGTACTAATTGCTCGTGAATTTCCTAAGCTGCCTCCTTCGGGTTCCCTCCCTCCCTCACTACATGCATCACTGGTGTGGTTGTGGTCCCCTGATGGGACAGCCAACAGGTGAGTGTGTGAGCACCTGCCACCTGTGCACACCCAGGTCTCTTTCTCGCTCGTGTGCTTTTGCACAGACATTCGCTTACTCTCTTCTCTCCACGGACAGACAGCTAAGCGTCCCAGTCTTTCTGCCGTGACTGCTCTCATTCTGCTCGACGTGTGCAGCACGTGTCTGGGAGCGCCGTCCCACGCGGGTGGGCAGACGTGGGCACTGAGCACACTCCGGTCCCCTTTGTGTGTGGGGGACACAGTCCCCAGGGCAGCACTTCCTGAGCGACTGTGTGCCCCGCTGAGGGTACGTCCGAGGGGGTCCCAGGAACCCGGGCAGTCTGGCGTTGGGGGGCGTCGGCGAGTGTGAAGGTCATGCGTAAGGTTGGGTCGTGGATGAACGAGGCACAAGAGCAAGAATGCGATCAATTTGGACGCACTGACCTCTCCAACGACCTCTGCCGGGAGATGCTCACCTCCTTCGACGTTCATTTCCATACAGGGCATCTGTTGATTTTCCTTTTGGTAAAACATCAGCCACTTGGTGGCAGGAATTTCTGGCCGGCTGGTGGAGATCTTGACTTGACATCTCAGGGAGCGTACCCCACTCTCCGGAGCTCCCGGGAGCGTCTAGGGCGTTTAACCACCGGAGAATCTCTGGTCAGACTCTGGCTCACATAGTAAGCGTTTCTCCACACGTCTACACCACACCCTTAGGTGCTCTGGAGCCTTCCTCTGCTTCCTAAGAAAGTCTGATGGGCAGGGAGAGTCACAGGAACGAGGGCTCCTCTCGGGGGCCCTTCTTGCCGTCGCCGCAGGCCCGTGGGCTGCACCCCTGCCCACACCTGTGCAGAAGAAGCAGGCCAAGCACCGCCTGCAGAGGGGGGAGGAAGCCGCGTTCCCCTCCTGCAGGTGTGGGGTGGGGGGGGCATGTCTCCTGCAAGCCGGGCAGGTCCCGCCCCCCAGCCTCCCCGCCCCGAGCTGTGTGGCCAGCAGCCCACGGAGGCAGCTGACACGGACCCCCCCAGCCACCTGACACGGCTCGAGGAGCTGAGCCCCGTCCTTAAGAAGGGACATTGTCCTAAACGGGGGAACCAAACTGGAGAATTCTTCTTTGCCTTTTGGCCAAGGGCGTAGCAGACTTGCCTTTCTGCCACCCTCTGAGGCACGTCACGCCCTGCGGGGACAACCCGGCCTCATCAAGGCAGAAGCCACCCCAGGCGTACCCTCCCAGACGTACTTGAACCCAAATACTCAGTCGCCTTCCTCTTAAGTGCTCAGGACCCTGAACTAAACTCACCAGGGCTTCTTGCCGGAACAGAAAGATCCCCTCTCGCGGGGGAGGGTCAGTTGTGGGACGTAGAGCTGAGCCCAGACTCGCCCCAGAGTTGCCTCTGGAAACCCCGTGTGCTCACTTTGCAATAATACTTCTAGAGCGTCCTAACATTCTTGTGTATCATACCCACTGTTCATTTCCACACATAACCAGCTGGTAACCTGTTTCTAAAACATTCATTTAATCTGTAGCCAACCTGAGACATCTCTTGAAACCTATTATGTTGATTTTGTCTCTTGACCACTGGAAGGCTCCTTCCCTCCCTCCCTGCCTCTCTCTCCCTCTCTCTGAAGCCTCTCTCTGTCAGTCTCTCTGTCTCTGTCTCTCTATCAGCCTCTCTCTGTCTCTGTCTCTACCAGCTTCTCTGTCTCTCTGTCTCTGTCTCTCTCTGTCTCTCTACCAGCCTCTCTCTGTGTGTCTCCCTCTCTCCGTCTCTCACCCACGCACACACCATTCTGCGACGCGCAGACAAGAGGACCTCTCTGCAGGCCATTTACCTTGGTCCTGCAATACTGTCAACCACACCACTCAAAATCGCATGACACGCAGGTACTTCCCTGGAGCAAACAGAGCGGGGAGAACGCGACACTAGAGGCAAACGCTACTGAGGAAGATTTACAGCGATCGCGCTCAGAGTCCAGGTTAACGCGCAGCTCACGTCCAGGAACGTTACGTTAATATTAAGCTCCTCGGTCTCGGCGGCAGCAGACGTGTCAGAGAGCGTGACCCCGCGCCGTCGCCTGGCCTGACTTCGGCCACCGCGTTCCTCGCGGAACTACTTCCCGGCGCCCTGTGTCCCCCACGGAGCGGGTGTGGTCTCGACTGTACGTCCCGCACGGAAGCGGCCACAGCTGCTCTACGGGGAAGAGGCCTCTACGGGCACCCGCCCCACGCAGGCCGGGAAAGCCCGTTAGCGCATCACGCCGCCCGGAACGCGCTGCCTCCGTGCGAAACCTTACAGGGCTGGGCCCGCCACGACCAGCGCTAAGAAACCTTGCTCACGTGACTGGGCCGGAGCCCCAGCCTCGCCCCCGAATCTCTCCTCTCGCTCCTTTCTCTCCCCGCCGTCTCCTCCCGCCCCGCGCCCTTGGCGGCCAGCACCCATCATCCTCACACCGTCTCCCTCTGACCTCCATCCCCCACTAACCCTCCTCGCCGCGCGGGGGCTTGCCGAGCCCGGTCAGGAGGGGACGTTTGGTGGAGGACTTGGGGGCTTCGCCGCTGGTGCCTCGTGGACTCAACGGCCACTCTGTGTCCCCCGGCAGGTGCCCTGGCTCAAGCAGAGAAGGAGCCCTGTGCCCTCTCATGCCCGCAGCCAGCCCGGGCTGTGCAACATGTACCAGGTAAGACGCGCTGACCCTGCCAGGCCCTCCCCGTCCTCGGTCAGCACGGGCCACGTCCGGGCCACAGCAGGTCGTGAATGCGTGGGGAAGTCACTTTTGCCAAAGTGAGTGGGGCAGCCCCTGAGGGGAAGCAGGCAAAGGAAAGGCGTGGTGGCAGAAAACCCTTCCAGGGGCCTTTGAATCCGCAAGTGGGGTCCCGCGCAGGTGCCCGGGGCAGGGCCGGCCGCGGGGCCGGGGCAGCGGACAAGCCCACGAGGCCACGGGGGCCTCGGCGCGCCAGGGTCGACCCGCCCTTGGAAACTAGCGCCTAACACGTGTGGAGCCCTCGCTAGTTGGGTTGTCGTGTGATGCGTGCCCTTGGGAAGTCGGGTGGCGGGTCGCTGTCCCCGCCCGGGCTCGTCTGAGCCTGCGCTGGGATGAAGGACAAGCCACCGCCTGTCCTCTAGGGCTTGCAGCGCCTAGAGCCCCCAGGCGTGTCTGGCTGGCAGGGGGGCAACGGGAAAGAGGAGGCCCCACGTCGGGCGGGAGTGACACTGCTCCTTGCTCGTGGGGGTGGCCCACACACAAGCTGGCGGCCACAGGCCTTCAGCGGGCGCCGGACCCGGATGTCTGAGTTTTTCCCTTGGGAGAATGCAGAAGGTGGGGAAGCGAGGCCCGGAGACGATGGACAGGACGGTGAGCCCGCTGTCCCCACGTGCGTGTGGAGAGTCCCCACCCGCGAGATGCCACCCGCGGTGGCCGGCATCTCAGCTCCTGCTCCGCTCGCTTTGGAAAGGCCTCTCTCAGAGGCTCCTCGGTCAAAGCAAACACCCTACCCGGGAGGTGCGTGGTCCCAGACACCCGGCAAAGCCACCAGAGTGCCAAAGCCACAGCAGCGTGTATGACGGGACAGCAGTGAGCCCCACAGCGGAGTTAGAAGCCCCAGGCGGGGCTGGCTTGCTCCCTTCACCCTGCCGCCACCCGGCACCTCCCTGCCTCGTTCTCTCCTCCGCTGAGGAGACAGTTGCCATCGGAAGCGGACGGATCCACGGAGAGGCCGAGACTTCACCAGAACCGCCCAGATGCAAAGTCGAGGAACACAGGGCTGTGCTCCTGAGGTCATGTCAAGACACTTTGAACGGAATGTTGATTTTCCTCTTTTAAAGAACTGCTTGGCAGAGAAAAAACAACACCCCTCTCCTCCGCGTCCTCACCCCAGACTGACTTTTGTGCATCCGTCAAAAAAACCTGACCTGAAAGAAATAAACATTCTGCCCAACAGCATCTTTGCGGGACCACGCGGACACGTCGTAAGGCACACAGGACGCACTGCAGGCTCCTGGAAACGGGTCCTCCTCTGCCTTTATCCTTTGTTCGGTCTCGGAGACCCCGTTCCGGTCCAAGTAGGATTGGGATTGGCTTTGGAGGACGTACACGAGAACGCTGTTAAAACACGGAAAGTACCGGCCGACTGTGTACGTATTCACATGCCTGTTAAGTGACGGGAATTCCAAGACAGAGCCTGAGCCGAAACCAAGGGCAGATTCGCCGCACAGACCCAGCCCATGGGCTGGACAAAGTCCTCACTGACCCCGAAGGCCCCTCGCGGGCTGAGTTCCGAGGGCCGTTGCGTCCGTGATCCACGCGGTGGGTGCCCAGGATGCGAAATGCTTTTCAGGAGGTGCTTCAGGTGCACACGGAAGGTGGGGCGGCCTGGGCTGAGGACCTCGGAACCCGCCCCCCAGAACCCCCTTTCCGCAGAGAGGGCCTCAGCAGGCGGCAGGGCCGTGCTCTTCTCCAGCTGGGCTCTTCTCTCTGAGCAAGAACTTCCCGTTACTTGGAACGTCCGCCCCCAGCAGCTTGGGATTCCTTACTCTTTCAAGAAGGTGGGTGTGTTTACTGGAGGTCTGACGGCACCCGCCGTGGGGAAGGATGGCAAGGGCGGCACTAAACGGTTTCAGAATGCGCTTGTCTGAGCATCTGTGACCAAGAGCACTTGAAACAGGTTTGCGGAGGGAAGGAAGGCTGCTGGGTGAAACCACAACATGAACAGCTGACTCTCAGCTCTCAGGACCAAGAGTGCCTTCCCGCCCCTGTGGTTTGGGAACTCCAACGGGGTCGATGAGCACTGCCTTCCTACCTTCCAGAATACTCTTCCTTCTCTCTCTCTGTCGTGGTCGATCTCTCTGCCTCTCTGCAAATACACCAAGAGAGCTAGGGAAGCCTAGGAAAACCGCCATGAAATCAGAGGTAACCCATCCAAGGGTAGATCGGTCCCAGCGCTGCCCCCGGCCTTTGAGAGCCAACTCCCCACCAGAAGTTCTTGGATTCCAGGAGACTCGACATCTGTTCTAGGAATACAGAGCTCCACTTTTCCAGGGAGGAGCGTGACCACGGCAGGCGAGGAGGGGGAGCTACAAGCTGACGAGGAGGGCATCGTATTCGGGAACCCAAAAGCAGGTCGGAAAGGCAAGAATTCCAAGAGAGGAGCAGGGAGCACACCGGTGGCGGGGCATCCCCGGGAGAACAGCAAATCCTGCTCTCCTGGGGGGTCCCGCTCTGCACAGCCGGCCACCTCGCCCTGCACAGGGTCCCCGTCTTGGCATCACTGCGTGAAGCGAGGGCCTGTGGACGAAAGAGGGGCGGGATACGCCCAGAGCCGGAGGGTGCCGTGCGTGTGCCGAGCCTTACGCGGGACACCTGGTCCCGCAGCCAGCGCCCCGCGTGTGGCCGCCACGTGGGCCCCGGGGACGAGTGAGGGGCGGCAAGGGGACGGCACACACTCTCGCTTGCTCTCCAGCTCCCGTTCCCTCGGGCCTCGCTGGGGCCGGAGAGGGTGAGGGGTGGCCACCACGCGCAACAGGTTTAAGGGACCAAAGACTTCGCACTGCGGAAAAGCGCCGAGCACGAATCAGACACACGGGCTGTGGCTCTGATTTGACCACCGGGCTCCCGTCCTCACCTTAAAGCATCAACAACAGCGAAAGCAGCCACGAGCGCTGCCCACACCGTGCGGATCCCATGCTAATGGAGCGAAATAGCAGGGGCGAACGTGCTGCCCCAGCCCGGGAGCCCCGCCCCTCGGCCGCGCGAGGCCTGAGCTGCCCAGGAGGGACACGCGGTGGCCCCGGCAGCCGCAGGCCCCCCTCTGCCGCTCACCGGCTCTGGCCTCGGGCTCACTGGTTTCTGCCCTCAGACCCCAGTTTCTCAGCCAGAAAATAAGAGTGTCAGATGACGGATCGCGCGTGTTCCTTTGAGGACGACGGTGTGGCGGTGTTCGGGGACGCCTGTAGCCGCACGTGGTGACTCCAGTCTTGCTGAGGCAGCAGCCATCAGGGCATGACTTCCTGTGCGCTAGGCTGGTTAGGAACAGAACCCTCGTCACGCACACGGGGAGGCCTCCAGAGATTCCCTCGTGCTCCTCCTTGGCGTTTCCTGAGTTCGATTTCTTCATCGTCGCCAGACAGACGGCTCGGACAGAGTCGAATGATTTCGACGGCTGCACCTTGGGCGGGCGCTGGAGGTCTAGCCGTGGAGACCGGGAGCCCACCAAGCCCCTGGGGCAGGGGGACGCGCAGGCCACCTGGATGTCCTCGCCCCAGAGCGGGGCCGGCGGTCCGTTCTGCCCACCGAAGCCGCCTTGGGGGCCCACGGCCCTTACTTGCCGGAAAGCGTCTTGCAACTTGCCTTTTCCTTCCGAAGAAGACTGTCCAGACCCCGCAGCTCCGAACATGCTTGTGCACAACCTGCGCACGAAGACAACTGGGTTCCAAGCCCAGGAAAGACGTCCAGGGAAATTGTTTTGGCTTCTGTCCCCCGGGAAGCTAGCCTGATGCTCCTGCCAGGAAGAGTCCACCGTGCACGCTGGACACACTGAGGTCATTGAGCATGTGTGTCTGCAAGGGGCGGAGGTCAGAGCGGTGCGGGCCGGCCTCCGACCCTGCCTCCCACCGCTTTGGAGGAGCCAGCAGGGAAGCGGCAGAGACCGGAGCTGGGCCGGACTCCGGCTCTGGTCAGCGCCCGCTGCCCCAGCTGTGCGTCACGGAGCTTTCCTGCGGGGAAGACCACCGGTTCCTTCCTCTACGAGCCGTCCCCGGTTTCCTGCAGCAAGTGGGCAGGCGGGGGCGGGGGGCTGCCTGTGACAAGGTGGAGACGACACGCTGGTCCTCACAGACGCGCTCCCACGCGGACTCCTCACTAAAGCGCCCGTGAGGCGCCGGGTGCACCAGCTCGCTGATGGGAGACAGAGCCCAGGAGGGCGGCAAACTCTCCACCATTTCTCCCCAATTTGGGAACCGCTTCCCGCCCCGACGGGCACCCCTGGTCCACCTCCGTCGCCCTCCCCTCCATGGCACCCACTTCCCAGGATGAGGGGGTTGAGCACCAGGCACCGCGGGCCGCGACACTAGGCTGGCCGCGTCTCTCTGCGCCCAGGGTGACAGCCTCAGGCTCGCATTTCAGTTCATTTCCCGGAGATCCTGGTTCTGGCCTCGGCCCCACACCACCGGCCAAGGGAGGGAGAGACGTCCCGGCAGAGGAGGCGGGCGGGGGGTAGTTTCCCACAGCTTCATTCTCTGCCGACCTTGGAGCTGGTCCCTCCGATCACGGGACAAAGCGACAGTCCCTCCTGAACGCCAGGAACGGCACAAACCCCCGCACCACTCTCCTGCCAGCAGCCTGCACCGGCCGGCGCTCTGACTTCCCAGTGTCCGCGGAGAAGGCCGCTTCGGGACAACCGCCAGGTAACCTAGAATTTCCATCTGGATCAAAGGTCTGCCTGTAAAGTCCTGCAGAAATAGAGAAGAGACATCCGCTGCCACTGCACAGCTCTCTCTCTCGCCAAAGGAAGAAGCCGCAGCTTTAATTAAACTCACTCCAGTCAGCAATCCAGGAGCAAACATATTCTTAAACTTGCACAGGGCACCTTGCACATATCATCCGGACGGAAAAGAACTCTCCGGTTTACAGAATCTAAAATGCCTCGACTTTGCCAACAACGGAAACGGAAACAAAAACTAACCCTGTCTCCCGAGGCACGGCAGAAGTCTAGACAAAATGGCATCATTGCTTCCTCTGGGAAACGTACGTGAACAGAACTAGTGAGCGAGGCCCAACGGGCTGTAGGAGGACCTCGTGTCCATCGGTGGTTTCTGGGAACAGCCGGGGGCCGTGGGAGTCTGGGATGTGTGGATCAGAGCAACGCCTCTGGGGATTCCGCCCCACACACCGGGACCCGCTCTGAAAGGGACGAAGGTGACGCCTCGAATACCTCTTGGTTGGACCTGTCATTTTGTCCCCAAACTTGTGCCCCTTGGTGCACATGCTGGATTCGATAACACTTACCTCAGTGGCACCTGGGTCGGCACCTGGGCCAGTGGCCACGGTGGGAACAGGAAGATGCCACGGTCCTTACCTCCCCGGGGTCGACAGGACGGGGCGGGGGGGGGGGGGGGGGGGCGGGACAGGCCAGTTTTATGGTAGGAAATAGGTGTGGCCGGGCAGGTATACAGAAGAGTCTTGGATAGAAAGAGGAGGCTGTTCAGGCACGGAGTCTTTCAGGAAGTCCTCCGGGAGGATAAACGATTTAAGCAAGATTGTTTGTGGACGTAAAGGGTTTGTACACGCCGTGGAAGAAGTGTGAAGTACGAGAGAAGGGGCAGAAAAGTATCCAGGTTTCGTAGTAAATTCTGTTCACGGTTCGTAAGTATAAAGTACGTCGTAGGCAAGAGCGTATTAGGACTCATGACCACTTTCACAAGAGAAAACCGTTGTGTTGATTCCAAGTCTTGCTCAGGTGTGGGCCACTCAGAACAATAATGACACCATTACAGTCCGTGGCTCCAAACAGGGGAAAGGGATTAACCACGCGGCTCCCCGGATCTGAGTTTTCTGAGACCGCCACAGAAACAAAGATTTCTCTGGGGGCACAAAGGGCACATTGCTTTACTCCCACCCTCTCAAGAGGGGAAACCTCCTAAACGGTAAGTGTCCTCCCTGCCACGCCGTGGGTATGGGCAGCGCTCCGTGTTGTCGACCCTGTCCGCTACACGAGTAAGTATCCAAGATATGTTTGTCTGTTGGACGGCTGGTTGGTGGGCTGGTTTCAGTGACGGGAACAAAACAGAATGATGTGGATGAGACCGTCATTCACGTGGAGCCATAACTTCCCCTGGACAGTGGGAGCGAACTGGCTTCTAGCTTTCGGTGCATAGAACCGCAGCCTTTACACCAACAACGAAGCAGAGACATCCCGCTTCATTAACCAGACTTGCTCTCCTTGTCCCCCAGCCATCACGGTCGCCAAAACAAGCAGGGACCAATTTTGGCGGGACGAGCGGAGGGCACGGGTCCCCAGTGCTCCGGGCATTAGCTGACACCTCTAACTGTCTCCATCGACACGCACTCATTTTTCCTTATACACGAGAACATTTCTGTTTCTAGCCCATCGTACCTCCACAGCTTAACGTAAGGTAAGTCTCCTAACTGAAACAAAAATAAACCAAATAAACCTCCAGGTTTTAAAGATTTACTCTTCTTTCTTACCTTTCCCTTGGGGCGTCCGGCTAGCCCGTGAGGAGTGCTAGGTCGGGAGCGTCAGCCTCTGTCCCACGTCGACCCCACAGGCACGGGCCCCGGACTCCCAAGTCAGGAGAAGGGCCGGCACGCGCCTTTTCCGCTCGGGTACCGGTCGTCACACCTGTTAAATGGAGTGGCTGGTTCAGAGGGTGCCGTGCAACATTTTTGGTCCAGAAACAACGAGGGTGGACGTAAGAATCAGACGCCCCATATTTGAAAGCAAGTACACCGCTCTCTTAATTCCCTTTTTAAATCGAATCCTTTGGGGGACACACGGAGAAACTCCTGGAACTTGCGTGACTTACGTAATGGGGAAAGTGCCAGCAAGGAAAGCGTCCCTGCCGTTACCGTCGCCGGACGTCAGGGGCCGTAGCACAGAGTGAGGCCGCTGCAAGGGGTCTCCGGCGGCTCCGGGCCTCTCTTCACAGGCTCCGATGTTTGCTGAACACCAGCGAGCCGGCTGACGGGCCAGACCGGGAGCACGTCGGAGGTCTCGGCACCAACCGGGGCTTGAGGGGAGAGAGCCCGGTGTGAGGAGCAGCGAGCTCATTTCTCGTCCGTCATGTAGGAACGACGGAGCTGATACCAGCCACACGCACTGTCAGGTCCGCACTGGGTTCCAAGGGCCAGCGTCCCCCGAACTAGCGCACGACAGAGTAAACGGCGGAGGGACCGGATGTAGTGTTAGTCAACGCGTGTGATCCGCAGGAAGCCGGGCCACACTTAATGGTATTTGAAAGATGGTCTAATATTGTAACATGTCCCGAGTCGTCGCATGGTTGTGAACACTCCTGACCGTCAGGGACAGGGGGCTGGACGCACCAGATTGTGAAGTTTGGGCTGTAAAACACCGGCAAGATCAGATCCTCACACGGGCTCCTCATCGACCACGTGGCTAATCAAAGCCCTTGGTCTACACGTGGGTGATCTTCTAGCTGTCTTCATGTGTGCGCGTGCATCTAGCGATTTGTCACTACTGTCTCGGCTCCGCCTTTGCACCATGCAACACCCCCCCGTCCAGAAGAGAAAGGCCAGCCGTGAGAGGCCCTGCCCGGCCCGTGAGAGGGGGGGACCCGAGTCTCCCTGGGCTGTGCCTGGTGCAACAGGGGACACACAGGTGCATCTCGGGGCCCAGGCCCCGTGAGCGCCGAGCACACAGACCGCCAGGAGACACGGATTCACTATGATTCCCTTCCTTGACATGCTGATGGCTGACTCCCTCGACTTTAAATTCCTCTCTCAGAAAAGAAAGAAAGAACCAGAACTTTTTTTCCCTAACCACAAAACCCCAGGCACGGTGATATTAATTTTTTTCAAGATACACCATTTTCTTCTGAGAGGGAATGACTCCCATCAGTCTGTCTCTAATCAAATCCAAATGCAAACGTGGTGTAGACTAATGTCTTCTCCGTGTTTTCGGGAGCCGGGCGCTGTGTTCAAAGGAACGACTCTTTACCCCACCTGATGTGCATTGATCTTCAGATGTGTCAGGTGGAAACTAATCTCCTGTTATTACTTGTCAGTTTAAGAACTCCCAGCTCCCTGGCTAATTGGAAAACAGTTTAAAATCCCTTCCCGAGGTCTGGACGGAACGCGGAAGGGGCCTGGAAGCCAGTACATGAGCTCCCCCTGCTGGTGACGGACATTATCCCAAGTGGGGGGAAAATCCTGTTTGTTTTTCAAAAGCAACAGGATGACAGAGGTTAATGGAAAAACCAGTTTACCCCCAAAATTAATGAAATGGTTGCTCTTTGTCCCCTGGCTTCCCTCCCATGGTGTTTAAAACTTCTCAGCATGACGTTATTTGCCATCAAGGAGTTGCTGTGTTATTGGTCATGATGCCAAAAAAAAGGAACACAGCACCCGTGCATTCTGAGACCGCGTTTCAGGGCACCTACACGTGGCTGTGTTTAGGCGCGTTAAGCCAGGTCTGAACATAGTTTCACCAGACTGAGAAATGAGGGTCATCCTTAAGTGGTAGAATTTCTTCTGCAACCTTTCAAATTTTGGCTTCTTTATGTGAGTGTGCGTTATTTTGCCCATTAGCCGAAATGCTTTCAGTAGATTCTTTTTTCGAATTTCGCTTGTCCAAAATGTCCAGCGGCACATGCTTCGGGGACACCGTGTTGAGATGGCCTAGCCTGGGGTGTAGACCTGTGGACGTGGGGTGGGGCTCCCACGGCCTCCGTGTCCGCATCTCGGCTCTCAGCCGACGGGGAGCCGCTGCCCTGCCCCTCACCCACGGCCCGTGGCCCACCTTCGAACGCCCTCCTTTGCCCGCTAACCTCCTACGGAGGAAACGAGCTCCCGGGACGGGGTAGACGCGGGCGAGGACACAGCAGCCTTGAGAAATAACTGGAAAATGTTAACAGTTTGGCCTCCTTTTCTTTTCAACCTTAGTGAACACAAAAGTTCTTCATCAGAGAATTACCGTGTCTCTTAAAAACTAAATGACAAAAACCGCTCCCCTGTTAGGGAGCCCCGGCCCAGTGGGCCAGTGGGACTGAGGGAGGAAACCGGGACAAGTCACTGGCCCGAGACTCGGAGGGTTTCCACAGGGGACGCTCGGGGTGGCCGCGCCTGGCCCCCGCCCTTCACACCTTTGCCCGGCCTGGCCCCAGCTGGACCGTGGGGCCAACAGGTCACCCTCGTGCCCCGGGGAGCTGCCCCTCTTTGCTGCAGACCTAGCATCCTCCCCGTCCGTCCTGCCCCAGCAAACAGGTCCCCTTGTTCACGGTGAGGGCTAAGGCTCCCCACAGACTAAAATATGACGAATAACCAAACCCCGCTATCTTTCAAGTGACTCCGCAGGGCTCCCAGGGGCTCCCGCTGCTCTATGGACAAAGGTGCCGTGCTCTGACCACGACCTGAGCAGGGCCAGGGCAGGGCTTCGAGGGCCTCGGCCTCACAGCCCAGACAGCCCTCCAGCCACGGGTGGGCCCCTCGTCCCAGCAGAGCCCCCAGGCCTTCGTCACGGTACGCGCCCTACTCGAGCTCAGACCCCCTGCCAGGCAGCTGCACTTCGAGCTGTGGAGGTGGGGGGAGTTTGGGTCTGGGCGTCCCTTCTGCCAGGTGTCGGAGGCCACGGAAATGTGGCCAGACCACATCAGCCTCGGCAGATCTGGTCGGACCAGCAGCCCAGAGGTGGGAGCAACCCAAGTGCCGGTCAACGGGTGAACGGATAAACTAAATGCGGCGTGTCCGTGCGATAGAGCGTTACCCTTGAAAGTTTCCGAAAGAAATCCTGACCCTAGCGACAACGTGGGTGAGCCTTGAGGGCGCGATGTTGAGTGAAGGAAGCCAGACGTAGCAGGGCAAATCGGATGAGATACCGAGAACAGTCATGTTCGTGGTGACAGAGAGTAGAGGGCGAGTGCCAGGGGCTGGGGAGGGGACTTAGTGTCTAATGAGCACTGGGTCTCAGCTTGGGCAGTAGAAGCTTCTGCAGGTGGTGGTGAGCAGTGGGTGGGCCACTGCACTGTGCCCTCAAAACTGGCAAAGGTGGTAAATTTCACGTACATTTGACCACAACTAGAGACATATGTAACGGGTGGCTCAGATACAGCTGGCACCCCCACCCCACCGCTGAGCGAGGGCATCATCACCATGCCAACCAGGGTGTGTTTCTCATTGTTTCTTCCTGTGCTCACCGCAGAAGCTCTTTAGTTAGTGAGCCAAAAACACGAGGTCTAGCGTCTTAGGAAACGCCCTGAGATATAAACCTCCCTGGAGAATGATTTTCCTTCCGTGGCTGCTCTTCAGGGGCCCGGTGGTAATAATCTAGGAGGAAGACCCTCAGTGCATCTGGCTTCTCATGCGAGCAAATAAATCAAAGCCCCAGGGCACGCTGCGGCTTG
The DNA here is from genome assembly GCF_022837055.1 of Prionailurus viverrinus. Classification (NCBI taxonomy): domain Eukaryota; kingdom Metazoa; phylum Chordata; class Mammalia; order Carnivora; family Felidae; genus Prionailurus; species Prionailurus viverrinus. Next base: position 93,449,876 of record NC_062572.1, on the reverse strand, counting down.
CTCGAATCACACAGGCCTTGGTGCCAGGGCCTCCCCGACCCCCCGCGGCGTGCTCCCTGCCGAGGCCGCAAAGTCGAGATCTAGCTGAAGGGGTAAGATGCCGAGGGAGAAAGAACAGTCCGACGGCACGCGAGGTCTTGCAGCCTCAAGGGACCGAGTTGTGGGACAGACACATGTGGAAGGTGAAGGCTTTCGCGGCAAGGGCGGCCGTGGGAGCAAGAGCTCGGGCCTGGACATGAGATGCTGCATGTGGAGGGAAGGCCAGACGCTGGGACCAGGCACCCAGCAAGGAGGGGCAACGTGTAGCCATCAACGCCGGGCTTGGTCGTGACGGCCCGGCTAGACGGGTCTCCTCTGGTTTAGATACTAACCCACAGTGACACTCATTGGCCACGTCCAGTTCTGCGAATTTTCAGCCAGGTGGGCTTTTGTGTAGCTGCTGTGAGGCCACAGCACCCCAGGACAGTCCCAACTGCGTCCACGTCGTATCCACGCCACACCCGTCCCCTCCCCCATCCCGGCTCCTGCCACGTGCCGCCCTGCTCACCTCGCTGCGGTTTGATCGTTAGAAGAATGTCACATAAATGAGATCGCACGGAAGGAAATCTTTTCTAGAACGACGTCTTTTGCTCAGCGCTGCGCCGTGGCGGTACCTCTGAGCTGTCGCAGGCATCCAAAGTTTGTTCTCTTTTATGGCGGGAGTGGTGTTCCCCTGGATGGATGCGCCATTTTGTTTGTCCTTTCTCCCACTGATGAGCATTTGGGTTGTTTGCAGATTTAGGGATTATGAATTGAGCTGCGAAGAAACATTTGTGGACACATTTTCTCATGAACGTAAGTTTGCAGTTAAGACTTAAATTACTTTTTCCCCTCAAAAATGGTGACCCATACTAGGAAAAAAAATCACTTCCAAAATTTTTTTTTTTTTCCTTCTACCACTCAAAGCAGGATCATAGGGGAAGTAGATGGTTACCTTTATAAGAAACTGCCAAATGGTTTTACGGAGTGACCGCACCGTTTTTGCAATCTTGCCAGCAATGCAAGACCGTTTGTTGTTCCGTATCCCCGCCAACACTTAGTGTTGTGAGTACTTTTAATTCTCCCCGTTGTAATACGTGTGTAGCTGTATCGCCCCATGGCTTTGATTTGCATTTTCCTAATGGCTAATGATGTTGGGGATCTTTTCACATGCTTATCGACCCCCCACCCATCCTGGTTCCTGCGGTGTTAATTCCATATTTTGTCCACTGTTTTTAGCTGGGTTATTTTTTTTTAATCACTGAGTTAACATACGCTGGTATGTTCTGCTTTCAAGTCCTTCGTCAGATGTGCGGTTTGCCAGTGTTTTCTCCAGCCTGTAGCATGACTTTTCATTCTCTTAATGGTGTCTTTTGCAAAACAACAGTTCTAAATGTTGATCAAGTCCGGTTTGTCAGCGTTTTTTATGGGCCGTTCTTTGCGTGTTGGGTCTAAGAACTATGTTTTCTTCTGAAATTTTATAGGTTGATATTATAGATAAAGATCTAGAATCCATTTTGAGTTAACTTTTTTATAGGTGTGACTTGGGATTGAGGTTCATTTGGGGGGTATGGAGAAGCTGTTGCCCCAATAACGTTTTGTTGAGAAGACTGTCTTTTCTCCCTTGAACGGTCTTGCACCTTTCTCAAAAATCAACTGATCATATTTGGCGGGGGGGGGGGGCTGTTTCTGGATGCAGTAGTGTTCCACTGGTCTATGTGTCTCTCTTTCCTCTAACACCACGCTCCCTTGATTACTATTACTGTGTAGAAATCTTAAAATCAAGTGATGTGCCTCCTCGAACTTTATTCTTCTCTTCCGCAATTTTTTTGGCTTTTTTGGTTCCTTTGCATTTCTGTGTAGTTATAGAAACAGTTTGTCTACATCTAAAGAAAACCCCGCTGGGACTTTGGAAGTGCATTAAATCTGTGGAGCAACCTGGGGAGAATTGACATCTTGACCATGTTGACTCTTCCCATCCATGAATATGGTACATCTCTCTGCTCACCCAAGCCTCCTTTGCTTTCTTCCTCCAGCCTTCCCTGGTGTTGAGCAGAGGGATCCTATCCTTGCTTTTCTAGATTCGTACATAACTTTTTGTTTCTTTGATGCTATTACACATGGTAGTGTTTTCAAATTTTCCTCTTTAACTGTTCTTTGCTTAGTATGTAGAAACATGACTCGCTAAATGTCATTTTAGAACCAGGCCGCTAAAAATATATCAATGTAGTCGTAACTGTGTGACTACCTCAGATTACTTGTGCAGCTGACAATTTACAGCCCAGAGCCCAAGTCAAGTCAGTCTTCACTGGGCATGTAACAAAAGAAGCGTGTGATTCCCAGACCATCCTTCTATGACTTAAGATCAATTCTTTGTGTGAGGCTCTGTATGGAAAGCGACCTAAGCAGTCTGCTCAGGCCGGCAGGGCACAGGACACCTTGTCCACAGCACAGCGAGATGTCCAGCCAGACAGAAGACGCCGTATTTGGTGAGGCAGAGCGGGGGTGGGAGTGGAGGGAAGGGTTCACAGCCGTGTCTGGGCTGCCGAGGGAGGAATCAGAGGAGGAGCTCACGGCTCTTGTTTTTTTAAATTTTTTTTTCAACGTTTGTTTATTTTTGGGACAGAGAGAGACAGAGCGTGAACGGGGGAGGGGCAGAGAGAGAGGGAGACACAGAATCCGAAGCAGGCTCCAGCCTCTGAGCTGTCAGCACAGAGCCTGATGTGGGGCTCGAACTCCCGAACCGCGAGATGGTGACCTGGCTGAAGTTGGACGCTTAACCGACTGCGCCACCCAGGCGCCCCACGGCTCTTGTTTTAATGTCAGTAGCGGGGGAGGGGAAGGGATTCAAGAGATGTGAAAGGGAGACGTACAGGACTTGTTCCCGGAGGCCAGGGCGACCGCGGGGTTTCGGGCCCGGTGCTCTGAGGCAGGGAAGGGGGCGTCTGGGGACAGCCTCAGACGTCACCGGCAACGAGGTGCCGGGGACAGGGCACCTGTCACTCCAGCCACCCCGGTCGGGGGTGCAGCTGGCGCCGCTCACAGGAGGCCCCTCAAAGGCATTGCATTCTGCAGAAGCCGGCTGCAGCCGTCCTGGTGACACGTGTCTCCTAAGAAAGCGTCATCTCATGCAACAGGCACAGAGCGGACGGGGGCAGCGCCCCCAGTGACGCCAGCGCATTTGTCTGACTTGCTTTAAAGGAAATCCCCGTCGCGGGTGTAGGGCCAGTCTGGCGCCGACTCCTAGGACCTTCTTCACCCTGTTCTGTCCCTGGGCGAGCGGGAGGAAAGCCCCGGGTTGCTGACGCTGCTGGGGTGAGCCTGTGTCTCCTGCTGGTGGGCACAGGCGGCCGATACTCGGCCCGTGGGGTCACTGGAAGCTGCTGCTCAGCGGACCCCCCCCCTCCCCCTACCCTGTCGGTGCCCCCGTCCGGTGTCGTCCTGCAGCACTCACCGAGTGGGGAAGCCCTGGGCGTCACTCCCCACGGCCCTTCCCTCTGCTCTGGACGTGACCGTCCCAAACGGGGCGGAGGCCCAGGGACCCTGTGACCTGACACGCTGACGGGAAACAGACGCTAGTTCACGCGATGCAGCCACCCCGAAGCCGAGACAGGCTGGTCTTCTGCTGTTAGTGGCGGTCCGATCCAAAATTCCAGACTATTTTCCTTTACCCACGCCAGCAGCTTGGGGAATGAATGCCGGCTTGCCCCGTGTCCGTCGCGGGTGGGCTCCGCCCCCCTGTGCGCTGTGTATGTGACCTCTGGGGAGCCAGAGCCTGGCTCGGTGATGGAGACGCAGCCCAGAACATTGCAGCCTGACACCCGGGATGCTCCTGGTCCCCTGATGCCCCGGGAGTGTCCCCTGCCGGGTCAGCCACTTCCCAGTGTGAGGTCCTGGTCTAAACAGAATCTAGGGGCGCCTGGGGGGCTCAGTCGGTTGAGCGTCCGACTTCGGCTCAGGTCATGATCTCGCATTCGTTGGTTCGAGCCCCGCATCGGGCTCTGTGCTGACGGCTCGGAGCCTGGAGCCTGCTTCGGATTCTGCGTCTCCCTCTCTCTCTGCCCCTCTCCTGCTCTCTCTCTCTCTCTCTGTCTCTTTTTCTCTCAAAACATAAAATAAAAAAAGTTAAAAAAATTTTTTTAACAGAATCTAGATGCCCAGAGGAGGAGAGAGGCAGCTTTCCAGGGAGGCCCAAACAGGCGGAACCCGGCCTGAGGTCACCATACTCTCTCTTTCAGGATGGACATCACGCGGCGAGAACTGCCCACTATGGCTCCCTGCCCCAGAAGTCTCAGCACGGCCGGCCCCAAGACGAGAACCCCGTAGTGCACTTCTTCAAGAACATCGTAAGTGCCAGCCACAGGGGGCAGGGAGGGCTGGCCACCGCACCCTCCAGGGGCTCTGAGTATGTCCCCAGAGGCCCCTGAGCTCTAATCCACAAGGGGCGTGACTACATCCCCAGCGATGCCTCCCTCCTCCTCGGGGTGAGGCCGGCCGTGAGAGTTGGGCCTCATCACGAGGGGCAGGCCGTCTCTGCCACTCACTGGAATTTTGGGTTCTAGCACAGAACTCCTTTTAAGACTACAGGGCTATGAGATGCTTAGTTTAAAGACACAGGCTTTGGGGCGCCTGGGTGGCGCAGTCGGTTAAGCGTCCGACTTCAGCCAGGTCACGATCTCGCGGCCCGTGAGTTCGAGCCCCGCGTCGGGCTCTGGGCTGATGGCTCAGAGCCTGGAGCCTGTTTCCGATTCTGTGTCTCCCTCTCTCTCTGCCCCTCCCCCGCTCATGCTCTGTCTCTCTCTGTCCCAAAAATAAATAAACGTTGAAAAAAAGACACAGGCTTTGCCAAACCACGGGACAGCAAGACCAAAGAGATAAAAAGATGAGTGGCCGTCAGGGTTTGGGGGGAACACGACATCACACGTGCGTCCGCAGAGCCCGACGCGGGGCTCGAACCCACAGGGATCGTGTCGCACGTTCTGCCGACTGAGCCGGCCAGGGGCCCCTGACAAATTCAGGTTTGAAAACAGAAGCGAAACCACGCACTTCTGACCCTGAGCGTTTCTGCAGCAGGCATTGTAAGACGGTGTTTTGCAAGCGAGTTTTAGGAGCCGCAGACGTGAGAGCGCGCCGTCTGAAGCCCTGAAGAGTGGGGGACGCTTCACCTCCCACCCGGGAAAGGACCGTGGGGAAGGAGGCTCACCGTCTCCACCCGCGTGCAGCAGGCGTGCCCCGGGAGGGCTGGTTCCTGCCTGCCAAGCCGCTCCCGTTCCCGTTCCCTGACATTGAACTAGGACGGGAAGGGGGCGGGGTGGGCAGGCAGCCAGCGGGTGACTTGTTAGACCCGGGGGCCCCCAGCAGACAGGAGGTCCACGGGAGCAGGAAGGGGGGGACACGGGAGGGAGGGAGGCTCCCGGCCCGCTCACCGGTCTGCCTGTCTTTGTAGGTGACGCCGCGCACACCTCCTCCGTCGCAAGGAAAGGTAAGACCTCCGCGTGTTGTCGTTAATTATCACGGTGCGTAGGCCTTCCCCGGAATCCCTAAACGTACCCAGAAGAGGGCCGGACTCACAGCTTCACCCCGGAATGTTCACCATGTGGTCCCGGCCAGAACAGGCCCCGGGGGCCGCTGGTCACTCGGTGCTGCTGGTCCCCAGCACGCTCCCCCTCCACCTGGTCCCAGACCCTCCCCAGCTGCACCCCACCCCCACTCCCAGGGAAGCGGCAAGTGTCCTAAAACTGATTCACCCCCTCAGCACGATCCCGATCGGTGTTTCTGGTTTGTCAAAAGACTTTACTTTTTCCTGCCTTGATCACAGTGTCTGTTTCTCTCTCTTGTCATACAGGGGCGAGGACTGTCCCTCAGCAGATTTAGCTGGGTAGGTGACACGCGCATGTCCACGCGGCTGCCTCTCCTTCCTGCTCTCACAGCCACCCAGCTCCTGCGCTGGGCTCCGTTCCTTTGCCCGACGGTCCCCTTTCTTCCCCTTCAAGCCCGCTGGCCCGGCCATCGGGGGGCCACCTGCTTCTCCCAAGGGGAACCCAGCGCTGGGCCGCTGCCCCCTTGCCACGCTGGACCTGAGCCCCTCCCCGGGAGGGTGCGGCTCCGTGCTGGAGGGATGGGAGCGCAGGGGATGGGAGACGAGTCCGTGCAGCGCTGGCCAAGGGAGGCCCCGCGGCCAGAGGACTCTCCATGGCCACCCCTGCCCCCCCGGGGTTGACGCCTTGTTGAGGAAACACGACGCTGCCTTCGGTTACACACTCACAACAGCCTAACTGAGCCACGAGATGTGGGGTTTGACTATGGTGTGGTAACAGCCACAGCGTAGGTATCAAGCCATCCAGGAAAAGTCTTTTTGAGGAATTTTGGGCTTTTGAATACTAAGAACAAAGTGTCAGTGAAGATTTCCAACGGCCAGCTTGCCCACCTTCCAGATACCAGTGAACTTTGTGTCTGTGCCAGCCTAGAATGGCTGTTGGTAGAGTCTAACCAAACCCACAGACTCCACTCAGTAGTCATGGTGGGTAGAGTTCTTACTTGACAAAAGTTGTGATTTTTGGGATAAAATCGAAGAAAAGCCACTAACTACAGGCCGGGAGTCATGTCCATCCTGGAAACACATCCTGATTCTCTAGCACAGAGCCCGCCTCTACTTGGTGCATAATTAAGAAGCATCATATAAACAAATGGATAAATTTTAAAAGAAAGAGAAAGGGAAGAGGGAGGAAAGACCAGTAAGGAGGAGGGGAGCGAGGGGGAGGGCGAGGCCCGCAGGGGTAGGGGGGTTCCACGAAGCGGCTGCCTCGGTCCGATGCATTCTTACGTTGAATTACACGCAGATATTTGCTGCACCATTTTACAGGAATATAGTTGAGCCTCTTCCTAAGCTAATCAATTTGCCGAAAAGGTGACACAGTGTAGGACCGTCACATGGGCTGACCCCGCAGCCGATTGACGTGTGACTTTCTCTGCCAGCAGGAGACAGACGACATGGAAGGACGAACTCTTGTTCCCATAACTCCTTGGTCTGCCCCCCGACTTTCTAGGCGTGGCCTCCCGGGCACTGTCGCAGCCAGTGGCCGGGGCAAGAGGACCTCTGTCCCTCTGGGCGTTCCCCGCACACTCGGCCCAACAGCTGACCGAAAGGACCTTCCCTTCCCTCCACATCTCCCTTCCGGCTCCTACTAACGTGTATTCAATTTCTCTTTTTTCCAAAGCAAGATGCTTCCACGTGTTTCCTTTGCTTGTCTGTTTTCTCGAGCCACAGGACTGTCTTCCCGCTTGGAGTTTCTGAGTGTCCCCTGTTCTCTTTCTAAACTACACTGAGTGTTTCTCGGTAAATTCTAGGTTGCCCAAAGACATAAGTGACCAAGAATTTGAAAGGAGGAAAAGTCAGATTGTTAATCTGAGAACCTATGCTTGAGTCTTGTCCTCACAAGCCTTCATTTTCCGGGAAAAGCCGCAGGGACGGGAGGATTTAGCCCTGGCGTGTGGGGTGCGGGTTTCCGCCACGTCACGTGTCTGTGCTCGGCTCTGCACGCTTTCGCCATCCGCCTGCCCCTCCGTGTGCGGCCGTGCGGGGAGCATGTCCGCGGAAACGTCTGGACCCCGGGGCAGCGGCGCCACAGCCCTGCCTGACCCCGTCTCCAGCACCTTTGAAAGCAAGACACAGATTGCATGGCTCCCCCGTCCCCTCCAGCCCTAACGCGTCTGTGAAAGTCGAAAGGGCTGTAGGCCGAGGCACAGGGTCCCGGGGGCTCCATCAGAAGGCGGTTTTGTCCCGTCGCCTCGATTCCTGGGGGGCGGGGCACGGAGTCTCCCACGTCCCGTTGGCACGACGGTGAAATCTCGGGGCCTGTCCGCCGAGGACAGAGCCGGGGGGCTGCCGGCGACCTTCCGCCGACACCCAGCGGCTTGCTTGGCCCCCGTGTCGCACCTGAGGCTGGAGCATGTACCGTGAAGGCCCACTCACCGCGTCTGCACACCCCGAGCCCCAGCCCCTCCCCGTGATCGCAGAGGAAAGTCAAGCACGTCGGAAAACAAGGTGGTCGTAGGGACACAGATATTCTTACATTTCAGCTGTCAGCGACCACTGCCCTGTGCCACAGCCTCGGAAGTGAGGAGTGAGGGGGGCCGCTGGCGGCTGGAGGCAGGGGCTGGCTTCTCCCTTCATGACACACACGCCGTGAGCCCACAGGCTCTGTTCATGGAGCGGAGCCTCCTGACCACCCCATAAGGAGGGGCCGTTTATCCCCATTTTTTAGAAGAGGAAACTGAGGCTCGGAGAGGTTTTGACACTTGCCCGAGGTCACACAGCTAGGGAGTGGAGAGCTGAGACCGCCCAGGCTGCGCCCTGGTGCCTGGCTTGCTGGCCGGCCCCGCCCCATTTCCTTCCTCACGACCGGCCAGATCCCAGGGCCGCCAGGAGGACTCTGGTCCTGGTGCCACACATCGGCGCTCAGGGACCCAAGCCATGGCCAGGGGTGCTGCTTCCTGGGAGAGCCTCCTCGAGGCCAGAGAATGTGGATCTTGTCTTTCTGCTTTAGAAAAAGTCTGAGCCTCAAAATTTTGCAGAGTGCTAAGTGCAGAGCTCTGCACCCTCCGGGCCTCTAGCAGGAGGGGGCAGGGGTGAGGGGTCTGCACGAAGAAGCAGGCGGGGACCCCGCCCACCCCCTCCCCACACCCAGGACAGGTGCCGGCCCTCCCGCAGCCTCCTTTCCAGGGACACGAGCCACCCCCTTCCGCAGACGTGGGGGAGAAGGCTTTTGCTTGACGCGCTGCACTTCTCTTGAAAGCCACACGGTGTGAGGAAGGGATCTGGTCTTTCAGTGACAGCACTTGGGTGCACGGTTCCTCACGCGGGGGCCGGGGCGGGGCCAGCGCTGCAGCGAGGAGCGGGGGGTGCTCCGTGCTGGGGTCTCCCCGCGCCCCGCCTGGCCCCGCAGGCGCCGCCCTGAGAGCCGTCCGGTCTCTTGCAGGGAGCCGAGGGGCAGAAGCCGGGATTCGGCTACGGTGGCCGAGCTGCAGCCCACAAGGGATTCAAGGGGGCCGACGCCCAGGGCACGCTCTCCAAAATCTTCAAACTGGTAATGTAGCCCCTCTTAACGTCAGGGGTGCGTCGGGGTTGCGGGTGGGGGGCCCTGGGGCGGCCTGCAGCCTTTCCACACCGCCTCTCCCATGGGGCTAGCTTGCCAGGCTGGCCGGTTCAGCGGGCCTTCTCCAGGCTTATGTGAGCAAGCCCTGGGCTGGGCCGGGCTCCCTCGGGGGCCTGAGGACACGCAGAGGGTCCCACGTGCCCAAGGGAATGAGTAGGAGCCGAGTGAACAGAGGGGAGGTCACTGCATCGGGCGGAGCCCCCCAGAGGCCACACGGGGGTCAGCTGCACTGGCTGATGTGGACGCTGGAGTCACAGGGGCCACCATCTGTTAGCGCCTGAGCTCAGCAAGGCCCAGACACCAGATGGGACTTGAGGAGACAGAGTAAGGACAGCAGGCGGTCAGAGAGCCCCGCAGCCCCCTGCTCTGGGCTGGGATCCAGACCTCCATCTGCCCCTGGGTTGTGGGAGGGCCCCGTCTGGCCTCTGTTCATTCCCGGCCCCTGTCGTGGCTCACGGTCACGTCCCGGGTTCACTATCGGTCCCGGGGGGCAGGAAGAACATTGCCGTGAACAGGCTGTAACTGCCTGGGAGCCGGACGTCCGAGGGCCTCGGCCACAGGACCCACCTGACGGCAGCTGCTGTCCCCGTGGGTGGGCAGAGTGACGGGTCTGCGCCCCCAGGGCTGCTCCTAGTGCGGGCAGGCCGTGAGCCCACAGTCAGGGGCCCGAGGCTGCCCAGGCGTCCCATCCCTGCGATCACACAATTCTCGTCGGGCTCGGGGACTTGTTGAGCATTGCCGTGTGCTGTTGGGGGTCCGGGACTGTCCCCCCGCACAGAGGAATCCACAGCTCCTCCCAGAGGAGCGGGTCCTCGTGGTGGGGACGGAGAAAGATGGGTGCTACAGGCTAGAGGCAGGGCAGGGCCCACGGGGGGCACGGGCCTCCGCGCCCCAGAGAGCTGCTCACAGCTCCAGGGAGAGAGCCCCACCAGGCTGCGGAGCTGGCCTCACACCCAGGGGTTCCCAGCTGAGGGGCGACCGCGGGTGAGGCACGGGGCTCCCCCCACAGAGGGCCCTCTGACTTCCTGAGGGTTTTGCCACCTGGGTCCCATGACACCTACACCTTACGTGTGTGCGTCGAGGGGCCAGCCGTGCGGGTCTGGCAGAGACCTGTAAAAATGGGGCTGGGGTGTCCGCGGCGCCCATGCGGGGTCTTGGTGGCTGAGCCAGCACTCGAGGGCCCGCAGCTGGACAAGGAGAGGGACGGCCCCAGTGGGGATGCGTCGCCCCTCTGGGCGGTGCGGGACAGTCCCAGGCTGACTGAAGGCCCCGGGAGCACCGTTCGCTGCCCGGTGTGGTCACACACTGTCGTTAGAGTAGCACCACGAGCCGGTTTCCACTCTGAATCCAGACGAGGCCGTCCCCTTCCTTGCTTGATGGCGCCAGAGCCGGCTCTGAACAACCAGCCGCGAGTATTTGCGAGGCGGCCCAGTCCGCCCTTTGTCCGACCTGAACAAGTGTGATGCCCGCACGTAAAAGACAGGGTTCCTGTGTCACGGCAGGAAAGGCACCAGAAAAGGCGCAAAACCCCACGATGCCCGCAGCGCCCTGCCGAGAGAACCACAAATCGTGAAAGATTTCACTTTTATCTTTCTCGGGTGAAAGAAAGGTGAGCGAGCGTTGCTGTAGAACACGGAAGACGTGGTCACCCCAAGGAGGGTGGGGGGATGGTCTGGGCTTGGTTCCCAGACACCAGCACGGGCGCACCTGCTCCGTCCGCGCCCGTCCGCGGCGTCCAGCCATCGCAGACAAAGCATCCCGGGTTCTTATTCCACATGACGGCCTCCTCACCTTGTGGCTTCAGGCCAGTGGTCACATTCTGGGGGAGGCGTGTGTTTCCACGGAAACTGCACGTTGTCGGTGTTCTTGGTCGCGGATGAGAACAGGGGGTCGGCCTCTCTCCGCCTGTCCTCAGACCATCCGAGGGGGTCCCAGGGAACAAGTTAATCTAACATTAAAAGGTCCTGCTGTACGTGGCTCGGCGGTGTCGCCCTGAGAGATTGGGCGGCTGAAAGGCGGGACCCACGCTTCCCCCAAGCTCCAGGTCACGCCCGGTTCGGGCTCCGTCTCCGCCAGCCAAGCACGAGGCTCCTCAACCCACTCGCCGTTGACACGAGGCCTCCGACCTGTGTGAGCTTGCTGATGGCTTCGTAATACTCCGAGGTTTTACGATTTGTGCCGGGATAATTTGGCGTGTGGCCCAAATAGCCATCGTGGGGTCGCATGAGTGGTGTGCCCGGTGGCCGGGACACGCGGCGGGAACGGCCCAGTGAGCGCGTGCGTGTGGAACCCCCCCTCCCCCGCCACGGCGAGTCCAGATTCGGCGGATGCTGGGCCCACACAGAGGTGAGGGGAGGCAGGACTGTGGTTGAGGAAAGTCAGCCATATCCGGGAAAAGGCTCAAATCTGTGAAGTGAGTGGTCACCAACTGGCTTGCTAAGTCGTCTTATGTCAGGTAAAGTGCAGGCAGGATCTTCTCCCCAAGGTCAATTCTAAAGCAAATCTGAGTAAGAAGACAAATCCTACCCCGCACATTCAAGTAACTGAGGTCATCGCGATGCCTTTGCTCAGTTCTGAGATGTGGCGACGAGAAGGTGAGGAAAAGCACCGTGTGGAGGCCCCGGGTACAAACCCAGAGCCGCGTCCGGGAGAGCAGCGCTTCCTAGGTGCCCAGAGCCTGGCCAGGTGTGCCCTCGCCCGCCTCTGAATTGCCTACGGTGCCCACGCCGCTCCTGGGCTGCCCCCAAGGCTTCCTGCCCCAGAGCGCCCCGGGTCGGGTCGGAGCCCAGAAGTGTGCAATTGGAAGGCCTCCCCCTCGCCGGAGAAACGCAGACGTGCCCACTCGGGGTAAGCAGTTCCTGTGCTCCCCGGCGTGGTGACTGTTCATCCCGCGGACGGAATGGCCGGGGGACAGGGAAGGCCGAGGGGGACCTCCGTCTAAGGAACGTGCCTGTGTGCCAGCCTGGTCACCAGCCCGGTCACCAGCCCCACCGAGAGAGCCCCGTGTCTATCCTGCACGTTCACGGTTCACGACTAACACAAGGCCCATTTGGGTTTTGTAGGTTCAGCACTTTTCCTACGAATTTCTTTTTGTACAAAGTGGTTTAGAAATTTTAAAACTCCTGCACAGACCCAGGGAAACTTCCCATTTCAATTCATATGGCTTCGATCAGATTTTACCACATGAAACGTTCGCGAACTGGCCGACTACAGTCACATGCTGCCGAAAGAGCCACCGCAGTGCGGCGACAGATTAAAAACGATCCCTCCAGAAGTGAGAAGGGCTCGGGGAGGCGGGGAGGGGGGGATGGCGGAGACCTCACGGTAGTCACGGTGGTGCTGTTTCCTTCCTCGTTGGTTGGACACTGGGTGGAGAGCGCTGTATTTCTCCCAGTCGTCAGGGAAGGGAATCAAAACGTAATTGGAGTTCGCTATTTCCAAATACGCAGCTGAAACAGTTCCCTGCCCTGGGGTACAAGCGGGGAGAGGGCGCAGGACCTTCCGGCAGGTTCTATTCCTTCCCAGCCCACGACTCAGCTTCGGGCCGGCCTTCTCCTGGTGAGGCCAGCCTCATCCACTCGGCCGAGCCCAGGGCCGACCAAGCGCTGGACATCAGTCGGTTCAAACGTGCTAAGAACCCGACAGAAAGAAAAACGTGAGAGCCACGCAGCAGGGGTGCTGGCTGTAAACCTGACCCCGCCTTTGGCTGACTGACTTTGGGGAAATAACTCCACGTCTCTGTGCCTTGGCTCCTCCGACTGTAAAACGGGGAAGCTAAGAATCCCTGCCTCCGGGATCGGCTTTCTCTTTCCTCAGAGGAAACAGATGTAATGGATTTTGCTCACGGGAGACACTCCGCACGCTGTCGGTACAATAGGAAACAAAACCACATGTCCACCGTTGTCTCCATCTCAGAAGGAGCCATCGGGAAGTGAAGACGGGGCCTCGGGCCAGGTGTCTTGCGAGGGGTGTGGGGAACTTGGTCCATCTCAGCACAGACGGGCTTTGCTCTATAGAGCAGTGGTTCTGCTGCTTTTCGGGAATCAATCACACTGTACAGGGACGCCCACAGGTGGGTTTCTTGGGAATTTAGGGAACGGTGAAGCCAGTGCGCACTTGTTCTGGCTCCTCCCGAGGGCAGCGCTGAGGGCCGGTGGTCAAAGGCGAGCCAGGCACACGGGTGGGGGGCTGGCCCCTAGGACCCGGCTCAGGTGTAGGAGAAAGGCCCCCTCCGGTGACTCCTTCAGATACTTCAGAGGCTAGAATTCCATAAACGTTTTCACTTCTGAACATAAAATCCCACGAGTTGAAACGTAAAACCCTGACAAATCAGAACCGTCACCTCACTCTGTTGACTGTGCTGTTTATGAGGCGTTTTTGGCTTTAGCGCTCCCATTATTGACATTGTCGGGCAACGTGGCAAACGTGTGATTAGAACAGGTCAGGGTGGGCTCAGTGCACATGTCATTGGGCAAATAGCATGTTTCACGTATATCTTGCTTTCTGGGGGCTCACAGTCTCAAGGAAATCTTTGAGAGGTGACTTAATTGTTCGTTCATAATCCAAGAAGAAAAGGGGAATCCAAGGAGAAAGAGCCTAAACCTTGAATAAAAATGTGAATGCCAAAAGAAAGGTACATTTCCCCCGGGTCCGTCTAAGTGGCATCTGGACCCACAAATGGCCCCGTCTCCTGGGGAGCTGACGCTTCAACCGAGCCCCCTCTCCGCCACTGGTCTCTGCACAGCTGTGTGCCACCTCGGCGATCGCCAATTCGGGTTTTCTTTCGTCCGGAAAATACGTCCGTTCGTGGTTTTAAGACCTTGATGTCCGAGTCTATGGACGACCCCTCTGGGCAGCTGGTTTTATGGGTGAGGCGGGGCAGAGCGCGAACAGGACTGTTCCTGGGGATGACTTTGCAAGGCCTGGCCCTTGCCTGGTGGGCACAGCGGCAGGTGTGATCACGGGACTGAAATCTCTTCCAAGATGAAGCTGTCCCTATTGTTTGTAGACACCTGCCTCAATTACCCCAGAATCTCTAGCTGGAGACAACCAGGGCTCAGTCAGTGCAGCTGGAACAAATAGGGCTCAGTCAGTGCACGGGAACAGGGTGGGTGAGCTTTCCACCCCCAGAAGTGCAGCGTTCCATGAGGCACCGGCTCTCTGTGTCCTGGGCAGGAGGTCAAGTGAGTTTACCCCGTGTAAGAGAATCGCACTTGGCACTTGAGAATCTTACCCGCTTGAGAATCGCATTAGCGCCCGCATCGGCTGGTTTGTGGCCCGGCTTCCACCCAAGCGGGATGCGTGCCCGAGGCTGCCCGTACGAGCCACCTAACTGCGTGTTTCCTTTTCTCAGGGAGGAAGAGACAGTCGTTCCGGATCACCCATGGCTAGACGCTGAAGCCCTGCCTCGTTGTTGTTACAGAATCCCGTCCTCAGCTTCTTAATATAACTGCCTTAAGATTTTAATACTGTTCACATAAATTACCTACTTGTAGCAAACCCCCCTTGCCTAATGCCCGTTGAGTTGTGCACGCAGTAGGGGCAGGCACGCCGCATCCTACTGGCAATTTCTGGCCATCAGCTAAATGGAGAAAACGCAGACAGAAAATTAAACGGCGACTCTGAGTTTGAAGATAAACGCCCTGGGACTCTCATCCCCCTGCGACGCGGCCCCGCCGCACTGTGGTGCAGGTGCACGGTGCGCCTCCAAGTTCACCCTCCGTCCTCGGACTCGCTTTGCTGACTCGGCATCCCTCGGCTTCCCGGGCACTGCCATGGCGACGCTGCTGTGGACACAGAGACACGTGCGGGGCGGTGAGGACTGTTGATCCGAGCTTCCTTTGGTTTCTTCCCCTGCCCTTGCTCACCTCCTAACACACACTCACTCTCCCTCCAGGGTTAGGCAGTCGGGAGCGGCACAGGGGGCTTCGGTATGTGAAGTGCGGGCGGGCAGCTGTGGAGAGTCCCATGTGGTGGGCGCAGAGGGGGCGCCTGCGGGGGCGGCTGCCCACCACGGCCGGCTGGCGGAATTCAGGCGTGGCGGAGAGGGGAACAGGGAGGCAAACCTGGGCTGGGCTGCGGCCCCAACAGGAAACAGGGTCTTCTTGGACATTAGGTGATGGCGCGGCGGGAGCCAGAGCGGCCCCCTCGAGCCGCCTGTTTCCCCCCAGAGCCCAGCAGGAGGGTCTGAGCGGGACTGGAGGAGTTTTCTGGGTGGCCTCACGGCGTCACCCTGGTCACTGCGGGAGGTGACCGGCGGTATGCTTACCACGGCACGGCACACAGCAGACACTAACCCTGGGAGGACGGGTAGCGTCCCGCCCACCCGCATCCCAGACACAGACGTGCGTAGTCGGTAGGCTTCGGAGGGTTCTCTTCCCGAATCGCTGACCTGGACGTGCGAGCAGAGAGGGGGACTCCTCTGAGCTGTGTCTCTTCTAACGCGAGCTGACCTTTCCTGTGCGCCCCTCCTAACATACTGACCCCACCTTTTGATTTTAGCGTATCTCTCACAGGCCTTCCAAAGAGCCCCACACCGGCACCCCCGCCCCCTTAGAACCCAGATGAGGAGTAGTGAGCGTAATCCTGTCCTAATTCCTGCTCGGTGTGGGTTTAATGTAGTGTCTATTAATACCTAGCCTCAATGATGAGGGGGGGGGGGAGGGTAGAAAAAAGGTACAAAATTCCAGAAACAGAACCTCCAAATTGCTCAACACACACACACTCGACATCTTTGAGCCGACTGCTGACCGAGTGATCTCTCTTCGTGGCTACGCACCCCGTCAGCGTGCGCTGTGATGGGGGGGGGGGTCTCATGGAAAGTACACACTGTTCTTGAATATTGAAATAAAATAATAAACTTTTAATGATATTTGTACGGGTGTCTTACTTTATCTTTATTCTGGTCTGTGGACCGCGAGCCAAACAGAGCAAAAGTCGCGTCTCGGAGGCGACGTGTGAGAGTGCTTCCTGAGCAGGGGCTGAGCCGCCGGTCAGTGCGTTATCACCGGACGGCTTTCCGTTAAGAGAAAGTGGAACACAGGTCATGGTTAGGGCACTGGTTTGCTCACTCACAAGGCAAAGAATTTTCAATTTGTCCCTGAACAGCCTGTTGAAGTATATTTACACTTTGTTGTTTTACCAGAGTAAACACCTGTTAACGTGAGCTGAAGAAACTCTGAGAAATTACTTCTTGCCACACAGAGACCTCAACAACCATAAGGGGTTTGGGAAATTTTGTGTGTTAGCTGCTGTGGGTTACAGAAGTTCTGTTTCCAAAAGATAAACCAAAGTTTTCACTTGGTTTTGTTTTGCTTTTAACTAAAATCCCGGACTCCCTAGTGCCTCAGCCATGAGAAACCATGCACGCCTGCGGGTTAGCGAGAGAAGCCCCCCAACTCTGGGATGCTTGTGGGAGCCCTTCTCCAAGGGCCCCAGGCCCGGTGTCGTGCGAATCCCCCCAAGAACGAACGGGGAAGCCGCCCTGCTCGGCCGGGACCGACCCCTCTCCTCTCCACCTCTGGACCCAACCCTCAGACTGACGAATTGTGAAACTCATGCACAGATAGACACGTTTTGAAAATAGTATTCTTTCAGGGGCATCTTAACAGACATGTAGTACAGGTTTTTGAAACTAAAAAAATATAATGGGGCGCCTGTGTGGCTCCGTTGGTTAAGTGTTTGATTCACGGTTCCTGAGTTCAAGCCCGTGTCAGACTCGGTGCTGACAGTACTGAGCCTGCTTGGGATTCTCTCTCCCTCTCTCTGCCCGCCCCGTGCTCCCGTTCTCTCTCAAAATAAGTAAGTTTTAAAAAGCCACACGAGAACACAGCATCACGTCTGTGAGGTCTTGACCAAAGGTGCATCACGAAGAAACGCTGGGGGAGAAAGTGGGTGACTGCCTCCTGCATGAAGGCCCGGTTTTCAGAAATGTCGCCGTGATGGGAGCCACGGCCAGAGGGGGCGCAGTTCCGACCCGAAGGTCAGGGTAGGTGGGAGCCTGAAGCCCTCTGTTGGTGTGAGGGCGGTACTGTCCGTGCCCTTCCTGTAACTCGTATGGAAGTTTGAAACCGCTTCAGAAATGCAGGGTTACACAGAAGGGATAAAGACGGCCGGTCATTATGGGGCGCCTGGGTGGCTCAGTCGGTTGAGCGTCCGACTTCGGCTCAGGTCATGATCTCACGGTTCGTGAGTTTGAGCCCCACGTCAGGCTCTGTGCTGACAGCTCAGAGCCTACAGCCTGCTTCAGGTTGTGTCCTTCTCTCCCTCTCTGCCCCTCGCCTGCTCACGCTCTCTCTCAGAAAAAAAACTTTAAAAAGGAAAGTGTTTACGGGCACCTGGGTGGCTCAGTCGGTTGAGCGTCCAACTTCGGATCAGGTCATGATCTCACAGTCCGTGAGTTTGAGCCCCGCGTCGGGCTCTGGGCCAACAGCTCAGAGCCTGGACCCTGCTTCAGATTCTGTGTCTCCCTTTCTTTCCCCCTCCCCCACCCTTGCTCGGTCTCTCAGAAATAAACATTAAAAAAAAAAAGAAAAAAAAAAAGATGGTGGGTCATTAAACCTGAGAAAGATCACCCCAAGGGAAGCAGGAAAAGGGCGCCGTGAAGAGCGCCCCGGGGCAGGTGGCCAGCTGTTGTCCCACTTGGCACAGAGCCACCAAGAAACTGGCGGACCTCACGTCAAGATGAGCTGCTCTGCGTGAGACACAGGACCGTCTTCCCAGGGAGTGTGGTTACCAGGGTAACTTGGTTCTGATACTAGAGTGGCGGCATAGGACCATGTCTCTTGATTGATCCAGGATAATGGAATCAGGGAAACGTGTTTGTCGGTAGAGAGTGTGAAGCAGTGTGTGTGGGTGTAGACAGTTTCCACATTTCACTTCTTCCTGAAGGACTAAAAAGAGCCAATACCTCAAAGGTGCTACGTGGCAATAACAGCTTCTCGGTGACGGGGACGGCTTCATGGATGGTGTGGGGTAAATTGGCCACTGACGTTTGTAATAAAAATTCCCATTCAGAGAGCAAGCCGAGCCAGGGACATTTCACGGCCTCCCGAGTGATCGGACGACGTAGCACCGGCAGCCGCGATGCATCTGAACTTCTCACAAGACGCCAGTTTCCTGGGCGCTGGCAGAGGGCTCCTGGGTCAGAGAGAAAGGGGGTGATCGGTCATAGCACCGGGGGAAGCAGGGCATCAGCCTCTGTGCGGATATCCCCACGCCCGACTCCCACGGGGCGACCCAAAGTGGGCCAGGTGATGCCCATATGCACAGGGCACTGTGGTGGAGGAGAGGAGCCCGGGCTTAGGGAACCTGGGGCTTTTATACAAGGCAGCCAGCTGGCCTGACCTGGCCCCAGAGGAAGACACGTCTTGATTAGACCGGTCAGGAAACAAGCATGGCTCTGCTCTGAAGATTCCCCAGCTCCAGAGTCCACGTCCTACACAAACAGCCTCGGAAAGATCCTGGGTCAAAGGCAGAGAGCACTGTGTCCCAGGACGCCCAGGAACGAGGCACCTGCGGACCGTGGCCTCCCACCCGCGACGGCTCATTAACTGAGAACAACTAACTTTATAGGTGAGGGGACAGGCCCTGAGAAGTTAACTGAGTGTCCTGACGACACGGTCAGCCATCAGCCCCAGGACCGGTCTGACCCGAGGTCCCAAGTCACCTTGCCCCTCAGCTTTGCTGACGCACAGGAAGCTTTGTGAACTCATGCCTTTGTGTTTGGACACAAAGACTCTTACATCATCAGAGAGCCAAGCGGCCCGGGAAAATGCATCTGGAGAAGCGTTTTAAACAGAGACAACCACTGTTGTCTCTCTGGAAGAGAGCAGATCTTCCAGAATCTGGGAATTCTTTCTAAAAAGTCCCTTCCCCCCACCCATCACATTTTAAAACCTGTTAGAGCAATATTCCTCTGACAAACAAGAATTGTCAATTTCTCACCATTCCCTCTAAGTCCAGGAAAGAAAACCCAAAATCATTTTAGGTAGTTCAGTGCAACAAGGTATGTTGGTATGTGGTAGGAACAAGGTGCACAGGGATGTCCCCAGTTTGTCATCTCAACAGGACAAGGACTTCATAAACCTCCAACTTCTAAAAGTCTGCAAATATATCTTTACTTATTTAAAGTTTATTTACTTATTTTAAGGTAAACAGAGACCGCTGAGCAGGAGAGAAGCAGAGAGAGAGATAGACAGAGAGAGAATCCCAAGCAGGGGCTCGAACTCACGAAGCCGTGAGATCACGACCTGAGCCGAAACCAAGAGTAGGACAATTAACCGACTGAGCCAGCCAGACGCCCCTGGAAATAGATCTTTAAATAGAGGATTAGATGCTATAATATAAACGAACTCCACTGGTGTTTCTGAGGAAGTCTAACACCCCACACAGCTCACGAACAGACATAGTGATATCGTGATGGCGTTTCATTTCCTTGTTGTTACTCCCAAATACCTTGTGAGAGAGAGAAAATGAACAGTTACCCTCAAGGACAGAAAAGAAGACCCGTTCACACTCTTCAAACCCCATGGATCTCGATTCATTGCAAATCCAGCGTCGCTGTGTTGGGTTAACCCTTGCTGAAAACGCTACCTGCAGAAAACATCCATCTTTAAAACAGTCGTAACTCACCCCGAACCCAAAAAATGTAAATATACAGGAGCTTTAAAATAATACCAGAACTATTTTTATTCTTCTTAAAGCCAGCACAGTGGCTTTTGGCAGAACTATCCATTTCTAATACAAAATTGGGTTAAATATTATCCAATGTATAAATAGACCATGGGACAATTTTGAAGGGTAGAAAAAAAATTCTTCTGTAAATAAAAAAAAAAAAAAATTATTTTTCTTTACTGGTGAATCAAGAGTGAATCACAATGTCATTGTAGGATTTGTCAAATAGATTACAAACCTTGATTTAATACAAAAGTCTTCATGTTGTAAAGCATTACATGTAAAAAAGATTAAATAGCAAAATTTCTTAAGGTTACTGCCTATTGCTCCTGCCACGTAATCTTTATTATTTTTAGTGCTTCAAATAGTTTATTCATCATCCATGAGAACCTACCATAGCGCCTCTGTGTGAAGGGCAGGGGTATGACAGGGAGTGTGAGCTCATCTGTGTGTGTGTGTGTATGTGTGTGTGCAACACGCGCGCACATGCCTCAGGAAGGGCAGTCCATTCAGATGAGGTCAACAGTGACAAAGAGAAACTTGACTTACAAAACTTACCAAGGCGAAGAAAACGTCTTTACCAGAGATGCGCAGACATGGCGGGGTGGCTCCACTGTTTAAACAGTGAAAATGAAAGCAGGTTTTAAAAACCTGATTCTCATTAGGATAAGGCAAAGATCTAGAGGCCCCGGATGTCAACACCTTTGAAATTCTGTTCTAAAAAGCCAAACCCCTACGTTGCATGAATAGGGATTCAGTGGCAAAAAGAGAAAAAAAAACCTAGATTACTACAAAGTGCCAATTATATACTTTCATCTCTGCCTCACTTTACATAGATTTGAGAAAAAGAATAGATTAGCAGTGACCAACCCTTGGATTATTATTTTTTTGGTCGTGGTGGTGCGGACACAATAATGATTTTGAAATAAACTTCTGGGGGGAAAAAAAAAAGACAAAAAAGCAGGCATGAGAAGTCTCTAAAAAGAACACCCAGAAAGCAGACCTACATATCTTACGTATGTATCTTTTTTCAAAGGTGTTACTTACAGAAATCTGAGTGATCATTTAATGTCAAAAGTGTGCACCTTCACGAGTTACAGATATTTGTCTGCGAAGAACAGAAACCTACTCACGCTTCTAAGAACACCTTGTACCTGTACCAGTGCAAGCATTTCTGGCACATAAATGCTCCACGGGAGGTTCAGAGGAGATGGGAGAACTGGGTATAATCGTGGAGGCCAAGCTCACATTCCCTTACAGGCAATGGGGCAGGGAGCACAGGATATCAAACTAGAGTCGCTGCCCCATTCAATGTCGCACTTGCTCGGAACAGAAACCCGAGGGGGCAGTCAGTGGGAATTCCTCCTTAGGACAGACGGTCCCGCCCCATCCGCATTGGGCGGTGGGGGGTCGGGTCTGCACCAAACAGCCAGGCAGACGTCTCCCCCAGTCCCTTGTGGGGTCTGCCCCCCCGCCCCCCGACCCGTGCAAGCACTGGGGGACCCACAGAGGAGGGCCCAGGGTAGGGACACTTCGGTTTACATTTCTGAAGAGATGTTTTTATTTTACTCTATTGTTCTGGGAAAACAGGACCACCCTTGTGTCCTCCAGGGGACGGGACCCTACGCCCGCCACACCCTGGCTGCCTGCCCGCCCCAGGAAGCATCCCCTGGTTCTCAGTGTCTGTGCAAAGGCAGGTCACCCTCTAGGCTCACGTGAGTGCTCCCGGACCCTCCCCTCACCACCAGAGTGGGTTCAGGACAGTCACGCACTTTCCAGAGGGATAGCTCACATGGATGGTGCGCCTGTCATTGACCCACATCCTGATTTGTGAGGTCTGGAGCCCCTCAGAGGGACCTTCCAGGGCGTTAAGTCCTCGTCGTCTGGCCTTCACAGAGGGGAAGGGAAAGATCGCTACAGTTCTGCTCTGTTAAAAATGATCTGAACTTGAAATTAATTCATGTGCCAAACTATTACGTATTAAATACTTTAAAAGAAAAAAATTAATCACACTTCCTAACTTCATTTTTTATTTATTGTTATTCCAAAGCAGGTACGCTATGAGGAGATATTTCTAAAAATACAGTTATCTGTTCTCAAAACCCTGGTTATGCAGGAGGCTAGAAATCTCTTGTCAGAAGACATTTATTAACCAGTAAAATATAAAGATCAACCTGTACTCCACCAAAGGTTCAAGTGAAATTATGTCTTTACAAAACCTTATATTTTCAAGGAATGTTTTGCAAAGAAGCAGCTTTTATAACTAGGAAGTAAATAAAAATAATATATTAATGTCTTGTGTTTGCCTGCGGAGTTAATAAATCGAGAAAACTCACAAAATGAATTATTGATAGATTGTTCCTCATTTTCTTTGACGAAAATAAAAGTAGGCTTTAGATTCACCTGGTAAGGCCTTACGTAAACAGGCAATTCACCGATACAGTTCACTGAACTACGCTTTCTGTACAAGTAGGAATCAAACCCTTTTAGACACTGTCCTGAGAGATGACATTTAATGCTACAACCAAAATAAATAACCTAGCGAGAACAAAATTTTTCAAATGCAATAATTTCAACTTTGGAGGTCTCTGTTCACCAAAATTAATCAACATTTCTAAAATATTTTAATACAAAATTATAAAAGAAAAGTGCATTAAAAGCAGAATCTTTAAAACTCTGGCACAATTACAATTATTCTGAATATATGGACTACTGCCGGTACACAATGACATTCAAGGAGAACCTCAGGATATAGAAGTCCAGTATCACAAGAATAAGTCAAATAAGGCTTTTTTTTTTTCCTTAAAAAAATATACAATACACAAAGCAGTTTGAAAAAAAAAGTAATATTATTTAACAGTTTTCTGACTTAAATATTTTCACATAACAAAAGTTTTTATATCACCATCAATATTACTTATATACATATGCCCAAAGTGAACAACAACAAAAAAAAAAAAATCAAAAGATGCCCTTTGAAAAAATAACAGTGAGAATGTCTCTTTCTTCAGGAATCTGAAATGAGCCCGTCTCTTAATATACAAAGTCCATACAATATTTATAATAAAACTTCTCTCTTCTGAAACCAGGGAGGCAATGAGAGAAAATAAAAGCAATTATTTTTCAGGAAGAAAAAACCAAAAGCAAAGCAACCCCACCTTTATGTTACAATGAAAAGATACCCATTTGTGAATATAACGAATACAATACTGATCTGAAGTGCTCGCAGGGAGCTAAAAACTCTGACGCTCTCTCTGGAATCTGGGGACTAGAGCTTCTATTTACAAAATATACTGTTCAGCCACACAGAGGCCCATATATCTGCGTATGTACATATGTATTTATATATAGAACATATAAATAACTTTGAAGGAGAGATTCACATGAAGTAAAGAACTTTCCATCTTTGGAATGCTGTAGGAGCAACACACACTGCCCCCCGCACGGGGTGGGATTTGGTTTGGGACGTGTTCAATGTGGCACCATTGATGATAGTAAAGAATTCCCTGAAATAAAAAATACACCTGCTTATGCGTGAAGAGAAAGTCACGGGGCTCGTACGGTCCTTACCTTTAATCTACAAACGCACCTCTCAGGCGTCGGGGTGGGCAGGGCCACGGCACCCTCACTCCCGGGAGCCAGCTCTGCCCTTCCCTGCTTGTGACGTATGGCTTGTGCTTTCTGCAACCGTCTAACCCGCGTACCTGGATGTCGACTAAAGAAGCAAGTGCGGCCCCTCCCGTGAGGACGGTTTAATCCTTCTCGGTGTCGGGTTTACAGCCCCCCAGGTTTCTGCCCCGATGCTGTGTTCCTGTAGCTAATGATTAGACAAACGTAATGCGGAGAGAACTGGTCCAGCCGGCTCTCAAGGAACTAGTTAGATTAACTTACGGTAGACCAAAAACAGTCCATTTCTAACTTCGAAATGCACAGAGGAAAAGAAATGGAAAAAACTTCCCTGTGTGTTCTGACATTTTTCGAACTCCATGCACCTATTTTATGTGTGTTTTATAAGCTCTGCTTCTTACGACAGAAAGCATGAAGGAAACTATCTTACTTTTTCCATGGTAACTTTCGTCTTTGCCAATACAAAGACGTCACACCACGAGGCGCAGTGAGATCCAGTTAAGTTCTGTTTAACTAGATGCACTGGCCGCCGAGTAGAGGGCGAAACTACCTATCGTAGTACCTGAGCTCAATGATTCGTAGACAAATGACGGCACCGCGTTCACACCGTCCCCGGTTTTTTCCTCTCAGTCTCTGAAAGACAATGATTCTTAGATAATTTTATAACTGAAACACCGCGGTGGTGACATCCTTGACACTTGGAGCTTCAACACGGACACTCCAAGCGCTCTGTTCTTCCGCGACACGCGACGCGAGGGACGGCCCTCCAGGCGGGTCGGGCGCGTCAGAACACACCGGCCAAGGCCTGCCACTCGCTCGCGGCCTCCTGCACCACGTCTTCCAGCTGGAGGGTGCGGCTCAGCTCCTCCGCTCCGGGCTCCTGCGGGGCCACGGGCTCCTGCACGCTTCCTGCAGCACAGACGGGAAAGAGCAGGCGGGGGCTGGGCCAGCGGCACACGGCTACTCACCTTTACACAGAGACGATTAAACAGAGACCAGAGATCTCTAAATTGGTTTGCTTTCCGTCCCACTGGAAAAATCATTTGAGCTGCAGCTTAAATAATTATGGGGGTGACAACTTCCACTCTTGGAATGTGAATGAACGGCCCTTGCCGTGCACGCTCGCTGCCGGACGATTACGTCAACGCGGGCCATGGTGAGCGATTAATCATGAATCCCACCAATACGGCGGGCATGGCCTCCTTACAGGAGGAGGAGCACAGAATGTTTGTGTGACAACAAAGGCTCCCTCTCTGGATGCCCCGCCCCAGGTGAAGGCCCGACCCGCTGGCTCCCGGACCCCGCTGTCCTGAACAACCATGATCCCGAGACACAGAAGCACGGGCTGCCTGCACGTTTCCAGCTCGGGCCTCCCGCCCAGCTAGCAGTGTCCACGGTGGCCGCGGCGAGGCCATGTGCTCCCCTTGCCTCCCTGGCAAAGCCGGGTGCTGTGCGGGCCACCAAGGACCAGGAGGGAGACGGGCCGTGGCGGGCGGGGGGGGGAGGGGGGGGGTGATGGGCCGTAGCAGGCGGGGGCGGGCCTTACCGGTGTAGCTGTGCGCCCGCTTCATGTGCAGCTTCATGTTGCTCTTCTGGGTGAAGCCCATGACGCAGTAGTCACACTTGTAGGGCCTCTCGCCCGTGTGCTTCTTCATGTGCACCTGCAGCGCGCTCTTCTGGTTAAAGGCCTTCTCGCAGAGCGTGCAGTGGAACGGCCGCTCCCCTGGGGGGACGCACACACGTGAGCGCCCTCCTGGACGCTGCGCACACGTGGGCGCCCCCCTCCGCCCCCCGCGACACCGCGCCCGAGGGCACACAAGGGAAAGCGTCCTGAGCAGTCTACACAGAGTGCTAGTGCGAATATACCCCACAGCGAGACCCAAACTAAAACCTGAATCAAAAGCTACTGCAACTCCTAGAAGCATCCGGAAATAAAAGTAGAGCACCCGTGGCTTACACAAAATGTTGCTAATACACCTTAGGCAGTAAGGCAAGAAAACATTAAGTACAGAGAACATCAAAGCCACTCAATTAAAAGGATAGTTTATCTAGTATTTTCTCAAATGTCATTTTAGCTGCTCTTGAGTTAACGTAGAAACTGAAAACTGAAGGCAAAGCTTCCATGTTGGCCTCCTGCCGCAAGCCTGTCTGGCAGTGGGCTCGTCTCCAGTGCCCGCTCTGGCCGCAGCCCTGCCCCTCGCGGTCCCTGCCTCTGCCCCACATGCCGGGCCACCGCCAAGCCCCCAGGGCACGACCCCTTCCTCTGGGCCTACAAGGTTCTTTCCCGTGGACTCTGCACGGCTGCCTCCTGGTCAGGGGTCTGTCCGCTCTCCCGGCGCGGCCTTCCTGGACCACGTGTCAGCAGGAAGCACCGCGTGGTGGCTCAGAGATCACCTGCTCTGCTCCCAGGGTGTCGCTCTAAGTCTGTCCCTGCTACCCAGTGGCCGAGACACAGGAGGTCTCAACCACGGCTCACCGGTGCCAGGCAGAGCCGTGAAAGGGCTCCGACGCTGTCCTGCCGTAATCCCCGGGACTCTGCATGCGAGGACGTCGTACCTGTGACGGTGCTCCCTCACACAGAGGGAACGGTATCACAGACGTCATTACAGCCACAGGTGAGTGGACGGGGGACCCAGAGGGAGATCGTCCCTGTGGGCCCACACACACCCTGCCAGAGCAGAGGCGGCCGCCGCAGGGACCGGAGGCTGCACGGGGCTCTCCGCTGGTTTGCAGACGGAGCGCCCGCGGGAAGGGGGCGGTCCCGGAAAGCGGCACGCAGCGCACGGGGCGACGTGCCAGCAGCGGGCTCTCCACGCCTCCGTACGCACCCGGCTCGTTGGGAAAGCCCCTTAGCGCGTAAATACACGAGCAGGTACGGCCTCGCTGTTTTTCACTCCCACGCTGCCGAGTGCCGGCCTGTGCGGGCCACCGGGGACGTCCCCGAGGACGCCAGAGCCCGGGGCCGGGAGGGGCGCGGACGGGGCCGGCCAGGGGCACCGGAGGGCGCAGAGGCCTCGTGGGGGGGCGGTGTCCGGGCTGACACCTGAAGAGGAGTCAGAGGAGGCCGGGCGGAGGGAGACCTGGAGGCCAGCACAGGTCGCGCACAGCAATGCCAGTCACGGGACAGCAGGCGCAGCTGCAGGTCCTCAGAGGGCACGAGACGGCCACGTCCGCCTGTCCCCCAGGGTCTCCACCCGGCCGGCACGGAGGCAGACCAGGCCTCGGCGGAGCAGGGAAGGCGCTGAGGCGGAGGCCGCCGGGCCGGATCAGGGCGGGTGGCGCGTCACGGGGCGGGAGAGGCAGGGACAGACCCGAGCAGGCTCAGGTGGGGACAGGACGTCCACAGAGAAGCCTGAGGATGTAGGGGAAGGGAAGGAACGGCCCCCGAATGCGGGCCCAGCCCTGGAGGACGCAGCAGACGGCGCCTCATTCGTCTTGAGTTCTGCGGTTGCCCTGGAGACCACAAACTCTGTGGCCTGCGGAAGCCAGCGGGCCAAGGGACCGACGGCAGCGTGCAGCCCCAGCTCCACAGGGCACGTGTGCCGCGATCCCCTTTCCTCGGCGGCGCCCCGGCGCCCGGGCGCCCAGCCCGACGGCGCGGCCCGGTTACCTGTGTGGATACGGCTGTGCCGCTCCAGCTGGCTGGGCTTGGCGAACGCCTTCTCACAGGTGTCACACTTGAACACTCTGGGCTTCTGGGAGCTGAGGGAAGGGCCGGCTTGGTGCGTCTGCATGTGCTCCTGTTAACGACCACACAAGACACCTGAGGTCACGCCGGGACCACAGACCTGTGACAGGAAAGGCAACACGGCCACGGGATCACGTCCGCGGCACGGCCCACCCGGGGCCCCGCCCCGCGGGTCGGGCACAGCAGGCCGACCCCGCCGGCCTCGGGCACCAGCTGTGCGGCTCTCCAGGGCCTCTGCCCTCCCTCGTTGCCCGTGACCGTGATGGTTTTTAGGAGCACCGCTCAGCTATTCTGCAGGGATGTTCGTCAACTGAGAACCGTCTGAAATGTTTCCCGTGACGGGACCGTGGCTCTGGGCTTAGGGGGTAAGGAGGTGTCCCGGTCCCAGACTATCAGGGGCGCACAGCCTGCTCCGTGACCGTGGACAAGCTGCACCACGTGGCTGACGTCTCACCTGTCAGCCCCTCCCAGGCACACTTTGCTTTTCGAGCATCCTCCTGCGCCCTGGGGAAGAAGGAAGGAGGAGGGGACGCCACGAGGGCGGTGTCCACACAAATTGCTTGGGTTTGTCTCCTTTCCTGGCCATTAACTTCTCCAAGCACATTTACGTCCGCGAGGACTCGCAGGGATTTATCGTGCGCCGTGGGTTATAACCCAACGCTACCTTATACCTTTTCTTGCTGCAACTGTTCCAGCTCTGGCAGCCGGGAGCTCTTCCAGAGGGTTCCCGGGTGCCTTCGACACATTTGTTACCCTTTACTTTCCACCGGTGAGATTCAGGACTTCCGCCGAATCGCGTCGGTCACCCTCGGAGGGGGTGGCGGTGCTGGGGTACGGTGGCCGGGCCGCGGGGGAGCCTACCTTGAGGTGAGTGGCGCGCTTGAAGGCCTTCCTGCACACGGGACACACGTGGATGCGCTCCCGGCCGTGCACCTCCTTGCTGTGCTGCAGCAGCATGGCGGCCGACGCGAAGCCGCGGCCACACTCCACGCACTGGTGCAGCCGGGCCTCCTTCTCGGGCGGCCCGCCCTGGGCCAGGCTGGCAGAGACGTCAGTGACCTGCGGTGGGGCCGGAAACCCCGGGCGTTACTCCACGGCTGCGGCTTGCAGCAGAGCGACAGAGGCACCCTCCGACACAGGCACACCCAGCCCTGAGTGTCGTCTGTCACCCTAGGGGGGGCGGCGGAGACCCAGGCATCCTATCTGACCGGCCCGCTCTCGTACTCGGGGCAGAGTTTAGAGAACGGAACGGGGTTCCGCACACGTGACCTCCCAGGTGCAAATTCGGCTCCCACCTGACGTCCCGGGTGCTCTGGAGAGAGCTTCTCCACCCTGTCCCTGGCTTCCTCATCTGGTCAACCATAACTATCAGGGCTGGTGACGGTTTGATGAGGTAAGCCATGAAAGGTCCTGAGAGTAATGCCTGGCTTACAGCACGTACTCAGGAAATGCTATTTGTGCTAGTAGTTTTAGCAGAGACAAGTATAAACGACACTGCCCCCACAATGCTGCTGCCTTGGCTGAAGATCTTTCTCAGCAAAGTGCAATATAAATAATTACTTAGTAGAAGATGTTTTTAGCTTTTGATTGGATGAGAGCATTTTCTCCAAACTTTAACCACAACGAATTAGGTTTTCAAATCATTTTAATGGGATGCCATTAACACCCGGAGAATAAATAAAGCCAGAGGAGTTTACTACTCACTTTTATAAAAAAAGTCTTTGGTTTTGCAGGTGAAAACTTATATAGGACAATTTAGTGGAAGAAAATCAGAAATAGTTATAAAGATAATTGACGGGATTTTTCAACATTTTTGTTCTAGTTTATCAACTACTTTTTCATAATACTGTAATATACAAAAGTGGATAAAATTTAAACACCTAACAAGAGAAGATTTCTACAAGGTGCTCTAATGTTATTAATCTGTGCCGTAATAATAATAAAAAAAAAAAGAATGGAATGAAAAAACAAAATAGAAAACATGAGAGGGACAAAGATGATGCAGTTGCGTCACGTGCCATAAATAGGTGTCACTTTGTGGTGCCTGTTAGGGATACACGTTTCTACGTGTGACGGTGTGTGCAAAGCAAAGAAACAAGGACACACTGTGTATTCAGATCAGCGCATAAAATATATTTGTTGTGAGTCAAAAAAAGTCTGAAAACCCCTGGAATAAATCAGACTCAAAGCGCCTGGGTGGCTCAGTCGGTTGAGCGTCCGACTTCGGCTCAGGTCATGATCTCGCGGTTTGTGAGTTCGAGCCCCGCGTCAGGCTCTGGGCTGACAGCTCAGAGCCTGGAGCCTGCTTCAGATTCTGTGTCTCCCTCTCTCTCTGCCCCTCCCCTGCTCATGCTCTGTCTCTCTCTCTCTCTCAAAAATAAATAAACATTAAAAAAAATTAAAACAAAAACAAAACAAAAACAAACCACACGATTAAAGCACATGATGCAAAAAGTGCAGCCCCTAAAACAGACCCTGGGAGCTAATGGCGCTGACGTGCCTCCATTCCTCCGCTGGTCCTTCCCAGTAGCTATGATAACTGGATGCCATCACAAGACATGAAGACTCAAGGCGGCGCCCTATCTCTGGGACCACAAGTGAAAGATCAGATGGGGAGCCTCCCCAGGCCGTCCTCCACAGGCAGCACAGCCCGAGAGCCCCAGAGACAAGTGGGCTACCATGACCCGCGCTGACATGCAGCTGCATGAGGCTGACCGAGTCTCAATTCTTCAACACAAAGGAGTCCTCGGGGGGGGCGCCTGAGTGGCTCACTTAAGCATCTGATTCGGCTCGGGTCATGATCTCCTGGCTTTACGAGTTCAAGCCCCACGTGGGGCTCTGTGCTGACAGCTCAGACCTGGAGCCTGCTGCACAATCTGTGTCTCTCTCTCCATCTGCCCCTCCCCCACTTGTGCTCTCTTTTAAAAATAAAACAAAATTAAAAAAAATAAAGGAGCCCTCATCCCATTGAAAGGCCAATGAGAAATTTTCTTGAAAACTTACTTGCTAAAATTGCATAAAATGTAATGCTGCTTACAGTCAGTATTTATTATCTGTACTTTAACTTTGAAAAGTTTTAAGGAAAGAGTTTTTAGATAATTGTATATTTAGAACTATCATTCACTAAATCTTAGACGCTGAAAACATGCATTTTAAGTACAAAACTGGTCAAATGACAAATAGGTCATGCAGACACATATAGGTGTGATGCATGAAAAAGTATAACCAGACTTAAAACAATCAGCAAAGGCTTGACAAGAAAACCTATGAAAAGAACTAAATGCAGGTAAATGGCCGAGTGAAGTCGGATCGGTTGGCCAGAGGAATAAATTTACAACCAGACTCACGAGTTGTTTCTACATGACTCTGCAATACGGAAAGCCCACCCAATAAGCAACATATCACGGCCCGGAAGAGACCAGTGTCCTCCGCTCACCACTGGCTGCCCCGCAGCACCCACTCCTCATCCCCGCGCGGGTGCAGACGCCCCCCCACCCCCGGAGGGACCAGCCCTTCTCGGTCCATGTGTGTCAGCACCTGGGGCTGAGTGCGAGCGACGTACCTGGTAGGTGATGTCTTCGCCAGCAGCGGAGGAGGGCTGGGGGGTGTGGCTCACTAAGATGACCTGTGGGGAGCCCGCTCCCCCTTGGCCGGAGAGCGAGGGATCCGTGAGTAAGGCTGGGAACTGCTGACCCTGCTGAAGACAGACTGTGTTAGAGGCCGTACCGTTATCAAACCCAGGAAGAATTTAAAAGATCGCTTCGGGAGCCGTTACTGTGGAAAATGAGCTGGCAGGCCCTCGGAAACAACCACAGAATCAGCAGGTGGCCGGGCAGCTCCGTCCCAGGTATCCGCCACAGGGAAACAAAAACGCTTATGCACGAACGTTCATGGCAACCAAGAAGGGGTTGTAAACCGACGTGTATCTACGCTTTTTTCAGCACGAGAAGGGTGAGCTGTGGAAACAGAAGACGCTGAGTGAGGGGGGCCGGTGCAGACCCACTCATGTGACGCGTCCCAAACAGGTGTGTCCACAGAAGGGGAGAGCGCCTGGTGCTTGTCAGGGGCGGGGGAGACAGCGAGAGGTGGGCAGGGGTGACACGGGGGTGACTGCGAGCTGCTCACGGTGCCACATTTCTGAGGTGATGATATGTTCCCAAACGAGATGTGGTCGTGGGTGTGCAACTCTATAAACATACTAAAGACCGGTAGGTTGTATACTTTAAGTTGAACAAGTGAACGCTACAGCACACACGTTATATCTCAACAAAGTTGTAAATATATATATATCATAAGCACTCGTGCTTAAAAACACACATTTCGGGGGTGCCTGGTGGCTCAGCTGGTTAAGCATCTGACTCTTGGTTTCAGCTCAGGTCATGATCTCGTGGTTCATGGGTTCGAGCCCCACATGGGGCTCTGTGCTGACAGCTCAGAGCCTGGAACCTGCTTCGGATTCTGTGTCTCCCTCTCTCTCTGCTCCTCCCCTGCTCATTCTCTCTCTCAAAATCAACTTTAAAAAAAAACCCAGAACACCACACATTCCATTTTGCTGTGGCCACCAGCTACTTTGAGCCTTCCCCTGCTCCAGCACACCTCCCACTGTGCCCGGCGGGCCGACCGCACATGCCAGCGCGGGAGCCACGCAAACGTGGCACACACACAGCGCGGGCTGCCGAATCGGCACAGACTCCAACACGGCCGACCCGCGATCAGAACGTGTGCGTGAAACACAAGGATTCAAGAGCCAACACCCACGCACGAAGGGGCCAGGAGTCTCCAAGAGAACTTGGGTCGTAAAGAACGTGGCCCGTGTCACAGGTCCCCCACGGCTGAAGACAAGGGCTGTTCTTGTGTCTTTGGGACACTGCGCGAGCTGTGCTCCAATGGGGCAGAGACTTGAGCAGGGGTGGGCGGTGGAAAATGGACTGAGAAGGCAGTGAAGGAATTTTAGGTCCACTTCTTGTGGAAAGACACTTCCCAAGGCACACAGGGACACATGGGGCAGAACATAAATTTACAAGGACATCGTCATAGATTCTAGACAAAAGGAGTGTCTTAAATTGATTTGGATTCTATGCTTTCTGCAGGCACCTTTACAAAAAAAAACAAAATGATATTTTAGGTGTCTCCATATATCAAATTTTTTTACACGGA
This sequence comes from Prionailurus viverrinus, assembly GCF_022837055.1. Classification (NCBI taxonomy): domain Eukaryota; kingdom Metazoa; phylum Chordata; class Mammalia; order Carnivora; family Felidae; genus Prionailurus; species Prionailurus viverrinus. The sequence continues at coordinate 93,417,557 of NC_062572.1, read as the reverse complement.
CGTATTTTGAAAAGTTCTGATCTACATCCACAGAGATTCCCGCTCGCTATCCCCCTCCGGTGGGGAAGACGGTTCGATACGGCTCCCTTCAAGTACTGGTGACTCCTGCACCGTGGTGCCTTGTCTGCGACCGGCTCTGCCTGTCCTCTCGCCAAACCACCCGATTTGGGGGAATGGCATCGATCAAAATTAATAAATTCACATTTCGTAATTTTACCCATCAAAGACAAATGCAACTGCTGGCCAGAAATTCTGATACACCTAAGAACCAGCGTTGGCTCAGTAAATCCATATACTCTCAAAGAAAGCTAAGGCCTCTGAGATACTCAGCTTCTATAGGGTTTTCAAGGACAAATCGCAACTCCTTTTGTTCTGAAGGGACAAAATCACAGAAGCGGGGGACAGATGAGCAATTATCAGGGGAAGGGGATGCAGGAAATCAAACGTGAGGGACCTTGTGGGCTGGAACTTGTGGGCTGGAAGGTCCTGTGATACTACCCCTGCAGCTTTACAAGATACTACCACTGGGGATACCACAGGTGCACCAGCTCCCCCCGTATCCTTTCCTAAAACTGACGACGAGTCGATAATTATCTCAAAATAAAAAGTTTAATGAAAAGAACCCCAAACACAGCGTAACTTAATAGCTTACTGTTGGTGGTTCAATTGCTAATATTAAGTCTTCTTAATGTATACACCCTGATTTAAAAATCAAGCATTCAGGAGCACCTGGGTGGCTCAGTCGATTAAGCGTCCAACTTCAGCTCGGGTCACAATTTCGCAGCTTCTGAGTTCAAGCCCCATGTCGGGCTCTGTGCTAACAGCTCGGAGCCTGGAGCCTCTTTGGATTCTGTGGGTGTGTGTCTCTCTCTCTGCCCCTTCCCTGCTCCTGCTCTCTCTCGTGTGCTCTCAAAAATAAATGAATATTCAAATTTTTTTTAATATATAAAAACCAAGCATCTAGTAAAATAAATGCTCAACCATCAGCCACACTCATGAATGCAGTGACCTGAATCTGCTAAAATGACGCCATCTGAAAGTCATTTATTTTCGCTTTGCAGTATTACTTACAGTGTGTTTCTTTGCTATATTTGGCTCGCACTGTGTTAGAAGTTACAGGAATTCTCGCTCTCTAGCACACGTGGGTTTTGCAAGCACCTGAACGCTGCTGGGCCGAGGGCTGCAGAAGAGTCACGGGGAGGGAGGGGACCACTACCAGACTCCAGCCCCACCCACTACTACTGAATCAACCCTGCAGGACGAGAGCCAAGGATTGTCACATGCAAACAAGTCTGGGAAATACTGCTGCAAAATTACCAAGAGTTGCCACACTGATGGGTGAGACTTGGTATGATGGCAAATGTGACTCCGTGTCAGGTCCCTCGAAGTCAACCTAATTTAATATTCCCATGTGCTAATCTCACCAGGAATATATTCGTAGCAGCTCATGGCCTCAATTCCCTGTAGAACTCTTAATGAACTACAATAAACGCTGCGCCTCAATGAAAATGCCGCGAGAGTTAGAACAAGCCAGGACCAGGACGAGACACGTACAGGAAGGAAGCGGAGGAGCTGGAATTAGCAGCCCGGGCTAAAACAAATCCCGTTACTTCAGAACCGGCTGCTTTTCACATCGAGAGTCTCCAATCAGACTTGTCAGTGTCCACTTCACCGCACTGTCAAATTCTGACTTCTTATTAAGACCCGGAAAACCACATTTACATGTCTAACCACTAAGTTTCCTAGGTTTTGTACCGGGCCAGTTGTCTGTACTAACAGAGTTAATTAATAAAAACCAAACGAACAAACAAGAAACCAAAACCCACAAGAATTCATATAAAATAGAATTCCCATCAAGAATCAGTTACTTCTTTTGGTTTTCAGAATAAATGCTGGAGAATCACTCTGCTTTCTTGAACAGAGCTTTAAACGTATGCTTGCATTTCCTTATAAAACTGTCACACTTAGGGGCGCCTGGGTGGCTCAGTCGGTTAAGCGTCCGACTTCGGCTCAGGTCATCATCTTGCAATTCATGGGTTCCAACCCCACATCGGGCTCTGTGCTGACAGCTCAGAGCCTGGAGCCTGCTTTGGATTCTGTGTCTCCCTCTCTCTCTGCTCCTCCCCTGTTCATGCTCTCTCTCTCTCTCTCTCAAAAATAAACATGAAAAAAAAATTTTTAAAAACAAACAAAAAAAACTGTCACACTTAGCCACCTAGCGGTGACACACCCTGAGCCTGATCCCCACCCCCACCAACAACAGTCCAACATTTGGAAAGAAAACCTAACTTCAGGTTTGCAGTTGAAAGAGGAATCTTCGTAACTCACCAATTTTTCTTTTAATACTTCTCCTAGTGGAGTAACTACAAAGTCGCTTCTTAATCCAAGTGTGTGTCAATCACTGTATTCTAACTTTGGCTTCAACACATTATATTTTTAAATAAACTAATTCTTTTCGGTCTCAGAATGATCATTTACCCCACAAAATATTTTTCTCTAGTTGGGCTAGTTGCATGTTTTAAATTACGATTAATCGTGGTCTTACATAAATGTGTTCATTCCAAACATTCTGCTACGACAGACTCAACTTCGACCCTTGGCTAAAAACTATTTAACGATACGACGTAAGTAAACTACTTAAGACCACCTCTTTTTGCTTTGAGAACCATTTTCTTTTGTGGACTTTATAAACAGACACAGAAAAATAGAAAAATGACACTCAAAAAAGTGTATTATTTTTTAAATATACTGCCTCTTTAAATTGTAATTCACGTGTTCACAATCTCGTGTCCTTTCCGTGCCTTTAGGGGGACCCTGATCTTCCACGTGCTGTGTGACTTTACCTGCAGACAGCAGCTCCTTCTCACTGCTCTCACTTATTTCCTCACTGAATTCAAGCAGCACATGTTGTGAACAGTCTTAAGGGACTAATATTAAGCCATTCAGCTTTTGCGTCTTAGTGACTCTCGCCTGTATGCAACACTTACTGCTAGAACGATTAATTTCTCACAAATACCTTTGATTTCCAGGTCACATTTTTATAGTCACAATTAATCCTAATAACTTACATATTTATAGACACTTCCATAGATGTTCACTGACCTCTTGACAATGATGGTTTCATTTGTACAACAATTCATTACACTTAGAAAAATTACACTCCTAAAGCTAAGACAGGTTTGTTCTGTTTTTCTTTTCATATTTTCAGTTTTAAATCATTGTGAATCCAAGTTTGGCAGCTGACAGGAAAGATGCAAATTAAAACTACAGAATTTCTCTTGGAGATCAGTAATACTACTGTTGCAAAAAAACAAAGCGATCTAATTTAACAAACAGAAAATAAACCCATAATCAGAAGAACAAACGGTTCCCTGGCTCTTTCTGATCAAAACTGACCCCACCCCGCAAAACTTATTCAAAGGCACTGAATTCCATTAAAATCTGTACCTTGAATAGTTTTTACCTTACGCTACTTCCAGAACTACGTGGCTAGAAGTGCACACGGGGACACGGCCCGGGGGCTGGAGAGAAATGCAACAGGACGGCATGTCGCCGAGGCCGAGCACCGGCCACAGCCGGTCAGGGCAAGGCAGCACCACGCGTAGGTCAGGCTTTGAATGGCGACCGTGATACAAGGTCCTGTTTACAGCTACCACCGTGTGAATATAAAATCGGCAGCTTAGCAGCAAGTCAAAGGTGGAGCAAATAAACTAAGGCCCTTTATGGCATCGTGGACCTGGACCGGCAGGCTGTTCTTCGCAGAGTGTGCGTAAAAGGTACTTTCTGCGCAGCCTCCTTCCCTACCCGCCCGCCCCAGATCACGGATAACCAGAACCCAGCCCTGTGACAGACGCGCTAGAATCAGGGTAGGAAATAACAACACTCAGCGATTCACCAGAAAACAATCAGGCTCCCTGCATCCTGCATCTAAAAAGAAAACACAGCACATGGACCTCTTAAGACAGCTACCCCCCCGCCCCATGTATGTATGTATGTAGGTTCCACGCCCAACAGAGGGCTTGACCTCACAACCCCAAGATCCAGTCTGATGCTCTACTGACTGAGCCACCCAGGCACTCCCCCCACAACAGATGCTAATTTTCAGGCGCCCCCCCCCACATCAGAATGCTAATTTTCAGGCCTCCCCCACAACACAATGCTAATTTTCAGGCGCCCCCTCCCACATCAGGATGCTAATTTTGAGCCCCCCCCCACAACACAATGCTAATTTTCAGGCGCCCCCCCACATCAGAATGCTAATTTTCAGGCCCCCCCCAACAACACAATGCTATTTTCAGGCGCCCCCCCCCCACAACACAATGCTAATTTTCAGGTGCGCCCCCCCACAACACAATGCTATTTTCAGGCGCCCCCCCCACCAGAATGCTAATTTTCAGGCGCCCCCCCCCCAACACAATGCTAATTTTCGGTATTCAGAAGGGTGACTGTGTCATGACAAACAGGTGCTGAGTAACACGTGAGAACACATAACTGTCACACGATGTGAGCAAGGACTCGCAGCACAGAACTCAGCAGGTGCCCCCCACACCCGACCCCCGCCGCAGCACAGCGGCCCCCCCTCCCCCCGCGCTCACAGCGCCCACCACACGCTTTTCCACAGAAGGCCACTCGGTGAGGATGAGGTTCACGGACGCTAGCTTCCAAATGGCCCTCCCAGGTGGGCGCCCGGGCAGCGCCGGCACCGCGTGCGTGTCACCCCGGGGGCCCCAACAGGGCCACTGGCCAGCAGCCCGCGAGCACTTTGCAAGCGCGACGGCCTGTGTTCGTACGGCCGGAAACCGGCTCAGCACTGGCCAGGGGGCGAGGCGGGAAACGTCCCTCTTTTACAAATGGAAACAACTAGAACCTAGAAGAGGGAAGTCGGTTTGCAGAGTCAAAACAGCCAGCGTGCGCCTGGCATGACGGGGTCCGGGACGCTGTCGTCCCGGAGGCCCGGTCAGTACCCTTCCGCACAGGGCGGCCGGGGGCGGAGCGATGGTGCTGCCCGAACGCGCTCTGCGTCCTAGGGGGTTCGGAGCCAGGGGGTCAGAGGGAAACTAGGTTCTCCCTAATTACCTTCGCCGTATCGTGGCTTTTCCTCCAACTAAACCGAGACGCGCTGCGGTGTCCCAGCTCAAAGCACTATTCAAAACGCACACCTGCAATCCAGCACCGCCACCTGCTGACTCATCGAAGGACACAGTGACTGACAGCGTGAGATCCCTCCACCACCTGTGGGGCCCCTGAGGGCCACAGGACGCCCCTCAATAAACTCCTAGAGCTACATGCTGCGGAGCCACTCGAAAACTGCGTATTCCAGGGGCGCCTGGGTGGCGCAGTCGGTTAAGCGTCCGACTTCAGCCAGGTCACGATCTCGCGGTCCGTGAGTTCGAGCCCCGCGTCGGGCTCTGGGCTGATGGCTCGGAGCCTGGAGCCTGTTTCCGATTCTGTGTCTCCCTCTCTCTCTGCCCCTCCCCCGTTCATGCTCTGTCTCTGTCCCCAAAATAAATAAACGTTGAAAAAAAAAAAAAAAAAGAAAAAAAAAAAAGAAAACTGCGTATTCCTGAAATCACTGATGGGGAAGATATTCACCGAGCAGTAGCCGGCGAGAGGTTCCCACCACGCGACGTACACACGAACTCATTTCTGTAGAAACGTTAACGCGTGAAGGTTTACAAGGATATATAGACTAACTCATCAATCCTAGTTCCGTTTGGGCAGTGGATTTTTTTTTTTCTTTTTTGAGACGGGGGAAGAGAGAGACACAGAGAGAGACAGCGTGAGCGCCTGCGAGCAGAAGAGGGGCAGAGGGAGAGGGAGAGAACGGCAAGCGGGCTCCACCCTCAACACACAGCCCGACTTGGGGCTTGACTCTATGACCCTGGGATCGTGACCCGAGCAGAAATCAAGAGTCAGATGCCCATCTGACTGAGCCTCCCAGGCGCCCCTGGGGAGGAGGATTGTTTGAAAACAGTTTTCTGTATTATCGGAATGTTCTCGTTCTCTCCTTTGTGCACTGAACATACTACTTGTATTTTCATCAGGAAAAAAAAAACAATTTTGAAACAGGCGATCAGAATACACACTTAGGAAAGAATGAACTAAAGGGTAGTCTCCATGAAGGAAAGGCCGTGCTCTACCTGAGAAGCAATGTTGAGTGTGACCGTGTCCAGTCCTCCGGAGAGCAAGCCCTGAGTATCGGCCAGAGTCAGCGTGACGCTGGCATCTCCCCCCGCCCCTGATGAAGACATGACCAGGTTCTGAGTAGATATGGCCGACGGAGACATGGGTGTCGTCGAAGGCAGGCTTCCAGTTGTAGCATTAAGTTCTGCAAAAGAGAAGAATGAACACATCAGTGGCAGAGCTAGATAAGCCCGGTTCTGCTGGGACAGGAAGAGCGGCTTTCATAGAGGAACTGCGTCTGTCATCATCGGCGTCTACATCGCCCCCGCTTTTGAAATTGCAGCAAGATAATCAGAGAATCTTTTGTTCCCATTTCATGGCAAGGCTTCTATAGTTTCTAAATATCCTTATATACGTAAATACACTCTGCTTAAGTATAACGTAGAGAAAAAACAAAACAGGACGAGAAGAATAAAAATATGACCCTACAGTCCTAGTCACTACCACTAAGGCAGAAGGAAACTGGCAAGAATTTCCAGGACACCGTCCCCGTCGAGGACCAGAGAGCAGCCCGAAGGCACCGAATGTGACCCCCTGAGCACCGATCGGCTCCAAAGCTCACGTGACCATCTCTGCTGAGGCCTCCCCTCCACTTCCTTTAGGTCTGCTTCGTCTGAAATGAACCTCATGCGCCCTATAAACGTTAATTTATCCTTCGTGATATCTTACTCTTCTTTGGAAAAGACAACAAGACTTTTTGACACTTTCCCCCTGTAGCCAATGAGAAGAGAAAGGAAGGTATCTGGGACAGAATCAGGCAAAGGAGGGCCTTTTCTTCTACGAAACAGAAACTCATGCACCCGACTGGCAAATGAGAGGGCTGAGCACGGGGTGTCGAGGGCCTGCGGTCCGCACCGACAAAAACACGCTTGTGAGGTTTTACTGGTAAGCATAGCACACATGCACATGCGTGTACACACACACACACGCACGCACGCACAAATCTCACGATCTAGGCTTCCATTCATCTAACAAACGTGACTTATCATCCACGGTGTCAGCCGCTGGGCTCGGTGCTACAGATACACCAAGATGGTCACTGAAGCAGAGTTGAAAGCACTATGTCCTCATTAGGTGTGAAAACAAAACAAAAAGAGACTCCTGAGGATCCCTGGCAGTGACTTGGGTCACATCGGTCCAGAGCCTCTGCTCTGATCAGGGGCCAACAGGGAAGCTAGGTTACTTACTTGTAACTGGAGTCCTCCAAATACAATGCCTCCATAGATCCACACTCTTGGAGTCCCACACTGTGCTGCACAGACCTGGAACCTTCAAAAGCAGTATAACCATTAGGAGGCTAGGAGTCTCTGCTCTGCACAGCCACCGGGGCTCCAAAGACAACCTCGCCGGACCCCTCCCACCTTGCCGGGCATCTGCGCAGAGCGGACTGCTAAGACACGCTAGGACCGGAGGAGTGTGGATTTGTGGAGGGTGTATGTTCTAAGCACTCCAGTTACCAGCACAACGGTCAAGCTCGTGTTCTAACCTCACCTCCACGCACCCTTACTCTTGCAGACCAGCATGATTTTAACAGGAGTGGGCAAAGATTAAAAAGAAGGATCCTGTAAAACGTGGCAGTGACCAGACGGGTGAACTGATGTCCGGTCAAAATCACCAAGGAGAAGACGGGGGTTGGGCTGTCAAAGCGCCGGGCGGAGAGAGGCGTGCCGGCACCAGGCTCGCCAGGATCACATCTACAAAAAGCAAAGCCAAGAGCTGCTCCTCGGATGGCCAAGACTTGGTCAAACCTCACCCGAGATAAAGGAATTCCTGAAATAAAGGAACGAGACCTCTTCTCCCTCCCACCGGTAGCATCTTTCTCTCTGACGATTATTAACGTAGGGAGAGGGTCCAGGGCTGTGCAGCACAAGAAACGCAACGAGAAAACGGAAGCCTGTGTGTCGTTTCGCTGAAGCGAATCCTGACACACGGGCCAGTGGAGACACTAACCTCACACAACGCCTGGAGCTCACGTCTCTCTCCAAGTGTGGGGGTGCACTTCACGTGCGTGCTTCGTTCAAGACATTTCCCACAAAGAGGATATCAGCTCAAGTACAATTTCAATCCTCAAAATGGTCCAAAAACAGGTGATGTGAGTAGGAAAAAAATGGAATTTTCTTCAGCATGAAATTAAGTAACTAAATCACATTTGTTCAATATATAGTTCTAAATTACAGAAGAAGATTTATTTAAAGCTCAGAAACCACAGTTTTAACTCAAATTAAATACTCTCAACATGGAAACTGAGACTGAATACCGGAGCAAAGGCCGCGAAGTCTTACTTTCAGTTTTCATTCACCGGCTCTGAAGCACAAACGCTCAGGCTGTACCACAGAGAGCTAGGTCCTACTTCGGCATATGATTCTAACTCCAAAAACAGGAACGTCTAAAGGATTAACAAATCTCTTACGGTCCTCAAACCCAACACTGTATTCAATCTTTGTTGGGATAAGGTTTCATAGCTTCTAAGAAAACTTAATTACGATTTTGGAAGGTTTCATAAGTAGTTTAAAGGATGTGAGATCAGTTTTTTCTTGAGATAAACAAAGATGTGGCAATAAAAGTTGGGGGGGGGGGGTCACGGGAACAGGGAAACACACAGTCCAGCCATTCGTTTCCAAGGAGAAAGTGGGGAGAATGTCCTCCCTACTTATAAAATGTTCCCAACAAATGGGGAATGGGAAATAAGCAATTGATTATACTTAAATCTAGAAGACACCAAGGCTAAAATAACCTTACAAAGGAAGGAAAGAATTCCTTTTTTTCACTGAAAGCATAACCCAATTTATTCATCAAAATTATCTTAACAGTGGACGAGGGTAAGAACAAAAAGACGATTCCCGTTTGAGATCAATTCCTTAAAAAGTTGTGCTAAATCTCAAGCCTCTGAAAGGGCACTTGCGTCACATCTGACCGTTTTCTGATACAAGCACGTGTGTCCGATGCTGTCACGGACGCCCTTGGAGCCAGTGAAATGGCCTTGGGCCCCGTGTCAGACACCCGAACACAAGCTCGTGTTTCTGTCTCGCATGTGAAACGCTGACTGCAGTACTTTGATTCACGTATAGCCCCCTGGAACGTAACACACTTCTTTTCAACGCTTCAGTTAGGATGCACGCCGTCCCGGGGGGCTGGGGAGCCTCGGCCCATCTCGTGAACAAGACGGAAAGAACTACAAGTGAGAACAGTCACGGGCATGCCAGCCTGCTCTGGTCTAACGGACTGGCTGGCAACAGAAGTTTTGTAAAATCACTGAGGGTTTTAGAAGAGGCATGTCTAAGTCATGTGTCAAAGTCATTTTGGTCTCAACTCTCGCACGGTGTGGCCTGAAGCTTGGTCTGGGAGTGACTTTGACGCTCAGGAAAACGCCGCCCTTTCAAGAAGCAATGTCCCGCCCTGTACTGTACTGACGGGTCAGCTCCCGCATTATCACCGGTATCAGTGGATCCGCAAACCTCTCAAAATAGTTGCCAGCTATCAAGGCCTGAGTAGTTCAGCGTGTGGAAGAATTTCTTCCTGTATCTGGAATCGTTCAAAGATGGCAAAGGTACACGAGAACATAATACAACTGACCTGGTCGTATAAACTCGATCCTGTGTTTATGACACCTGCTATTACATCACTAAACAAACGTGTTCACGTTATGAGCTCAACTTTTATTTTATTTCACTAAATTGCTTGGAAAATAAATTTGAATAAGGCACCAAATTAAGCTCAAGTGACATCAAAAAGAAAGTATTCTCGGGGCGCCTGGGTGGCTCAGTCGGTTAAGCGTCCAACTTCAGCTCAGGTCACAATCTCGTCCAACTTCAGCTCAGGTCACAATCTCGCGGTCCGTGAGTTCGAGCCCCGCGTCCGGCTCTGGGCTGATGGCTCAGAGCCTGGAGCCTGCTTCTGATTCTGTGTCTCCCTCTCTCTCTGCCCCTCCCCCATTCATGCTCTGTCTCTCTCTCTCTCTCTGTCTCAAAAATAAATAAACGTTAAAAAAAAAATAAAAAATAAAAAAAAAAGAAAGTATTCTCAGCTGGCTCTAAAACAGTAAGTCCAAAGGGAAAAATAATTAAATCATGGAAAAGGGCTCGTTCGTTGTTTTCAAAGAAACACTAGTGCATAACACCCAGGACCCTTAGGCACAACTGGCTGTGGTCAGCTCTACTACACGAGGGACCCTCCCCTGCACGCAAGGCTCTACGGCTCTGTGCGGGGGCGATCCCAAGGGAAAACACTTCCTGTCTAACCAGACGACAGTGTTGGAATGAAGTATACTGGTGGCCAAAACAGGGCCCTCAGGCCATCCGCTTCTCCATCCTGATCGGAACATCTCCCATTTTCAATTATCTGCTGCACCAGCAAACACCCACGATCCCCAGAGCAGCACAAGAAAACCACTCCATGTAAATTCAAACACCTGAAACCACTGGTCTTTCCAACCATTTGCCCAGGATTCAAAAAGATGTTAAGCAGAGCTTCCAGGGAGACACGAGATGTCACGGCCCCAGGGGAGTGGGCTGAGAGAGCTCACATGGCTAGCATTCCAGAACAGAGTCCGCACCGGAGCCGGACAGCCACTCGCTCCGGCCCACGAGACACAAGGATCAGATACAGAGGGGACATCACGGGCCAGAAATCCAGACTCTGGATCTGCCGACACGGGATTCAGACAAAGTTCTTAACCACTCAGGCCTCATTTCATGCTTCAGCAAACGACAGGGGTGGACAGATGCCCCCACACTCCCAGCCCCACTCTCACAGAAGCCCTGGCCCCACCAGGTCAAATCCCCCAGGACCGATGACCTATCTTCCTTTATACATCGTTACCGCCACAAGTTTACAATGATTTACGGATTCCTCAGTAAGTGCCTGTGTCCCATTAGTTCCTAGGATCCTAAGTGCAAAGGCGCTACGTCTGCCTTGCTGAGTATTCTATTCCCAGATTGAGTACAGTTCTTATCACACAGTACACATTATACAGTCTGTTAGTGAAGAAATGAATTACCGGATAAGAAAGCATCTCAAATGAGCATGAAAAAGAAAAAAAGCCTAGCTGCGCCTCCAAATATATGTAAAAATTAAATTTTTCCTCTCAAAAAATGATATAGAGAGTTGGAAAATAAGAAGGCTAAGAAATTAAGATCTCTACAAGAGGAGATAAACCAGACAGGCATGTCATTGGAAACCGTTGACCATTACTTGCGAAGCTGTCATTTATGTTACTGGAGCTCATTTAAGTTTTTATAGAACTCTACACTTGAAAAGCTTAGCAAGAGGCCATTTTAAAACTGCGTTCTCCTCACGGCGGTGGGTGACAGGAGACTCAGGCTGCAGGGCGCGGAGGAACGGGCTGGGTTCCCGCACGGGGAACAGGGCACGGTTCTGTGACGAGCCCTCCAAGTGCTAACTCGCGCAACTCCATCGCGCCTCGTGCGTCGGAACAGGACCGTTCCCCTGCCCTCCCTGGTAAGCAGAATTTCGGCTCGGCTGCTGACCCCACACGCACGGGTAAGGCCAGGGAGTATGGAATCACGTGACACGTGACAGAGCACAGATGACACGGGGGTCCTGCTCCCGCCCGCCGACCCCGCCGACCGGGGGCACAGCCCTGTGGCCACGCCGTGGCACAGTGTGTCCGTGGCTCAGCCAGCAGCCGCGCGCACACCTGAAGAGCTCAGTGGTACACTCCACGAGAGCAGCTGATCACTGCCTCCGGTTAGGGTGGCACCTGGACACTGATCATTGACTGCAGGTGCTGACAATCTTATGCTTCCGTTTAGGTCACTATTTCCGTAAGAATTGTGCTGAATGAGGTCTCGACCTACATGGAAATTAATACTGTGATATCTGAAAATAACATGTTAACTTACATACTGGCACGTGTGCTAAGCACATAATAACATCTTATTAAAATTAAAGCTATTTCACTTTTAATAATATTCCTAGAAAAACTGAAAAGACCAGCAATACATTTTTCCTAAATGACAGTATTTGTTCCCATTTTTTAAGCTGTTGAGTATTTTTAAGTGCTTCCTAAGAGTTCTTTTTTAACTCCGTATTTAGGCACTTAAAATGACACACTTTGTTGACTAAAACTTAAACTGACTTGAAAATACTTCCAAATGTGGTAGACTGGCAGGTGTGGCTAGGTATGTTTGTAAAAGCAGGTGACCCTAGAGCCCCCGAACCCAGCCGCCACCCAGCGGGCTTGCGCGGCGGGGACACTCGGCACTAGGGCGGGCGAGGGGAGGGGACCTGTGCCACTCGCCTTCCAGGAAGCGCTGGCCTTCGCCTCCAGACCCGCCCGCGGATGCCAGCTTCGATAGCCACAGGAGTCACATAAGCGTAAGCAAACTGCATGGAAAACAGACGAACAGAGAAGGGGAACGGCTGCGGGCGGAATCTTTGGAAAGACTGGACGTGAACGAGTTACTTTAAAAACATCTGCTGTCAAGTTAGGCAAACGCAAGACTAAACCGGAGGGGGAAAGCGTCAAAAGACAAAGGAATGCTGCACTGCCACCGTGCCGTGTAATTATCGACATCGTCACGCTTCGGTAAAGACACAGGAGCAGGAAATGAAGCCGCGTGCTGTGGGCATGAGCACGGGCAAAAGGAAAAACGCAAACTCCTATCAGCAGAGCAGACCCGTCTTCAAAGGATCTGTGGATGAAGGTTATCACTTTCTTGATTCTCTGCCTGACATAACTTTTCACTGAAAACTGGACCAAACCATCAGAGAAGAGGACCTTATTGTAGACGCACGAGACAAGTTGGGGAGCCCGGGGGCTATCCTTGCCTTGTACCCCATATTTTTTTCTCAACTGACTTCTGAATTGCTAAGAGTCTACAAAGCTCAATCAAAGTTTTGCTTTCTAGCACCGACAAGCATTTATAATTATACACATTAATGGAAAAAATAACTGAAAATCTCTACAGAGACCGCAAGCTGTTTTCCTACAGCCTTTTCCGAACGGGATAAGGAAACGCTGACTTGTGACTTGACAATTCTCATGATGCGTAACAATGAGGATTGAGAATTAGAAGCCTCCGGCCCAAAGTCTGGGCAAACCTCCTGTCATCAACTGATTTAAAGATTTCTCCGAGGGTAAACCTTTTAAGCTAACTTTTAAACAATTAGTTAAATTCACTTCCTTATTCTGAATATGCCAATATGCAAAGTATCCACATGATCAATGATAGGAAAATACAGGAGAAACAGAAGCACAACCCATAAGCTAAATAACACACTTTCTCAACTATAAGCCAGAATCTTGGATTATGGGTCTTTTGTACAGGATTCGCACAATGCCTCATACACGGAGGGCACACCAAAAAGTTAATTTGATCAACAAAGGTTTCTCAACATAAAAAACATTAAAACGCAGATGCATATAACAAAAGTAGGAAGGTTACTGAATTCTATAAAACTGAAAGTTAATTTCCACTGCCTTAAGAGCGTCTAAAATCACTCACGTCGCTCAAAATGAAAACTCTAAGAATAGCTCAAGTTTCTCACCCGCGTTAAAAGGAAAAGATGCTCCCTAAGAAAGCAAGCTTTCTTCAGTTTTCTAAGTAAATTTTCTTCCTTTTGCAATAGTAACCTCTGCAGGAATCTCCCTGAAGCGCAAGTGCGTTACCCGGTCCGCCCTCCGCCCTCCCCAGTGTTTAAGGGAAAACGCTCCCCTTCCGCCATCACACCCTCTCTCCAGGGGCAGCGTTCGCCTCCCAGCGAAATGCTTTTCTTATTTGTAACAACAGCCTCATAAGGTTGCTATGAGGCTTGAATGAATTAATATTAAATGAGTTCATATTTGTTAAACTCACTAGAAGAGCGCCTGGCACATAGTAAGGGTCATACAAAGGGCTGCTAAATTTGAAAATGACTCTTAATGACCATGAAGGGCTCACGGCTAAGAGTCACGTGGGCAGCGCACCGCTCTAAAACGTGTTCCAGGCTGACCTAGGTCACACACGACACAGACGGAGGGAAGTCTGGTCGTGGACGTGACAGCCCGGAGACACGGAACACCTGCTCTCGGCTGACACACGGGATCAATTTGCCAACTTCAAGTGACCTCCACTGCCGAAGGCCATCATCTTCCCGTTTCTCCACTCTTCAGTGCTCTACCCCACATTTAACGCTGTTCCACACGGTCTGTGCAGAGTCCTGGGGTCAGGAGGCGCCCAGAGCATCCTCACGCTCAGGATGTGCCGACCACAGTCCTCTAGTTTCACATAGCAGGAAAGGAAAACGGCACATGAAGCCACGGCTTCCTGCCGTCTGCTAACCAGAGCGAGGTGGCCAAACAGTGGTCTCAGAGTGGACGTGAGGAACTCTCACTTTTAACTTCTGGTTAGATCTCAACTGTGACGGTCTTTCGCTAAGCCTGAATTTCCCGCACGCGTTACCAACACTTCCGGAGCGCTGGCTTTGGGCAAAATTCGGTGTTGCCGAAAACATACGTACATACGACTAAGACACGCTTCAACTGTGGGGGGAGGAGGTTTAAGACGTTAAGTGACTAACCAGAGATGGTCAGGGTGATTTCCTGCGGGGACCCGGAGGACGACGCGGCAGCGGGCCCGGCAGCCTGCGCCAACACCTGGCTCAGACTCGAGTTGTTAATGGTCAGGGTGATCTCGTGGGGGCCGCTGGAGGTGGATACCAGGCCTTGCGACGTCACCACCTGAGAGAGATCTTGAGTCCCTGGTCGTCGTGACAAAACAAAACAAAGCTGGGCTTAAAAGAATAGTAATTTTCTTTCATATGTGTTATTTTAATGTTAGTTTAATCGTATATGTGAATATTTTAATAAAACTGTTATTTCAAAAGAAGATTCAGAAGAAAACATCAACCACGTGTAGAATTCCCTCATCCGGAACGACAAGACGCCTTAGAAACAGGAAGGCCACAGGACCGCGGGAATTACGTGGGGGCGGAAAGGGATGTGCGTAGACTGAATGCACATCACTTAGCAGAGGAAAAGTGCGCGTGTGCTGGGGACACTCCACGTGTTTGCTGAGCTCGGTAAGGAGAGGAAAGGGGAGCCACGGAGCCCGAAATGCAAATGCGTGACCACAAGCAAGGAGCTGGACCCCCGGCTGCCACTTACCGCTGCTGGTGGTCATCACGGGGTCCTGCTCAGACAGCGGGCCGATGGTCAGACTGGCAGACGTCACCGTGGGCTGTAAGGACAGGCCTGAGATGGGCTGGATGACGACACTGGCTGGGACCGTGCTGTCCTGTGTCTGCAAGGTGCTGTTTTGGGAGGCCAGGCCGGGCTCCCCCGGCAGCTGCTGACTGAGCAAGTTGCCCTGCTGTAGCGTCTGCTGCAAAATACTTGGGTCAATCTGAAAGGCAAAACAGGTACCTGTGACGGGGAGTGCACGCTCACGTGTGATCGTGTAACAAGGTACCTGTGACGGGAAGCGCGCTCACGTGCGACTTTGACCAATTAAAGCCCGGAAAACCTCAGAAGCGGCATACCTGTAACGTGATGTTGTTAATGCTGGAGGCATCGATTCCAGAGATCTGGACGTTTGGCCCGACTAAGTTAGCAGCCAGCTGTAACTGTATGCCCTCCAGGCTGGTCAAGCTCCCGTCCGTCAAAGACACTGTCCAGTCACCACCAGCTGCAGAGGAAGAGAACCGGGATGACTGCGTATCCGAAAGGCTTCTTAGAAAGCAAAACAGAACAAAAACCCCTCATTTCCATATGGGAATTTTTGTGTACACGGTTTTATTCGTACATCAACGTGATGTATGTAGTTAAGGCATACTAATATTGCCACCAGACACACGCATGATCTAATTCACCCAACACAAAGCATCCTCTGAAATAGGTGATGTTACGCATTTTAAACACACGAGCAAACTAGGCCCAAAGAGACTACGCTGACTGGCCCAAGGTCTAAAACAACAACTCACGGCTGTGTTGTATCTTTAATGGCCCCACGGGTCACATCCACAGGCTGCTGACACTCACTCTGTGACTCGTAAGTGCACGACAAGCCCGAATGGCTGAAAGTTCCTATTTTTCAAGCACTGGGTGACCCACGTGACCCGAGAGCGATTATTTAAAGAACTCTAGGATAGCACACACGATGTCGGAGGGGAGTCACCGGTCACGTGTGTCACTGTCACGTCTGTGGGGTGCAGAGCAAGAGGCGGCGCAGGTAAACCCAGGAAAAGCAGCTCAGAGCACCGTGAAGGGTTCAAAAGCAGATGCTGCGGCGGGAGGAACAGGGACGGGAGGGTGACTCGCCTCAAGAGTGAAATGTACGTTTTCCCACCTGCCTCACACGGGCAAACCTCAAGGGAGAGAAGCGCACGCCGTGGACGGAGGGCCCCCCCACCCCACCCCACCCGCAGCACACCAGTGCCGCCCAGGCGCGGCGCTCACCCGACACGGAGGCAGGGAGGATGGCCTGGCCCACCAGCCCCTGCGGAAGCACGTTCTGCTCGAACTGCCCCGTCAGGACAGAGTTGTTCATGACGAACACGCTGGGGTCGGCGGATGACGGGCTGAGCAGGTTTAAGGGCTGCAGCGCCTCCGACGGGCTTCGGGCCACGGGCTTCCTGGCTTTCTTCGGGTCGGGTTTATAATGAAACTGCATGTGCGTCTTCCTCCGCCCGGACGTGCGGAAGCGCAGCTCACAGTGCGGACACTTGAAGGGCTTCGCTCCCGTGTGCAAGCGCATGTGCACCTTCAGGCTCCCCTTTGTGGAAAAGGCGTTGCTGCACACGTGACAGCTGAAGAGCTTCTGACCTGCGGAAAGGTCAAGGGTCAGCGGGGCCCACGACGCGCCACACCCACGCGCAAGCGGCCGGCACGGGGCGGGGGGCGGGGCCAGGTACGTCAAGGAGGACCCTGTTCTGCGGGTGCTGGCGCAGAGACCTCGCGGTGAGCACCGCCACGGCCTGCGTCCACGACCCCACAGCACTTGGGCGTCTGCACCGCCTCTCACCGAGCCTCGACGGGACCCGGGGTGGGGGCACTAAGCGGCTCAGCCCCGTGTCGCTGTCACTCGCCCCTCGGTTTACAAAGGGCACCTGTACGTGTCAGCACACGTCTATCTTCTTTCTGCAGGGGGGGGCCCGGGACACCTGCGCAGGTGGGGAGTGGCCACAGGTGTAGATCACGTGCTCAGCTCCTGGGACTCTGAGCCAAGGGCATGACGGAGGCCGGGAGGTGGGGCCGAGGGCCCGGTCACCCGCCTACCCTGCCCCCGAGAGGCTCTGGGGGGACAAAAGCGTCCCGGTTTTCTGTTTCTCTCTATTTCTCCCAGAAACAATACTGACTTCTATTTAACCGGGCGGGCACGCTGGGACCCACCCCGGGACTAGGGAGGCCAGCTGTCCAGCCCTGCTCGGGGCCCTCAGAGGTCACCCGGGGAGCCGGGAGTGCAGGACGAGGCCTGAAAGGTATCTCTCACAGAGACTTTTCTTTCTGGGCCTCAGGCACAGGGGCCAACACAGAAAGAATCCCGGCGTGCAAGCCATCGTGAACACCACTGGCACTGGCCAGGTGAGAGGCCCCTTCTGGTCCTGGCGGCTCACAGCATCACACGAGAGGGACAAAAACACAGCACCCGATGAACCAGCGGAAACACTGCCCACAGCAGGGGCGCACGCTAAGTTCCTGTATCTATCTATTAAATTCCAAACACTAACCCATCAGAAAAGAATCATAGGACTTTACATAAACATGTGAAATTCCCTTGTACGTTTTTGGTCAATTCTGCCGGGAACCAAAAATTAAGAATATAAATGAGTTTCACAATCATAATCCTATGAATCACATGAACAACTCTCCCGTTTACTGAGAGTTCACCACAGTTCCCGCGACAGCCAGAGGCTCCGAGAAATGGCCCGGAAGCGAGCACAGACGTCAAATCTGTGTGGGGTGTGCGGGCCTGCCCCTTAACCACTGGGCACCCTGTGCAGGGCAAGCAGCAAAGCCCTGCTGTATTTTAATGAGCACCATTAACCTTCAGTTCCTCAAATGAGATGAAGACAAAAATGGCCATTGGGAATCGTACATTAATGTTTTTCCTTTATAAGATTTCCCCCCACCTGAAAAGAATTATTAGCTGGTAACTATAATCAGCTTGGCTAAATCCCCAGTTCTTGTAAAACCTCGACAAACCGAAGGTCTCTGGCCTAAATGAGACTAAGAAAGAATTTTTTTAACAAAGGTATTCAAGGCGCAGTAAGAACACTGACAGCAGGCAGCTCGGCATCGGAGACCGGGCTCCTTTTCCTCCGTGTTTTCTGGATCATTTCTCCCAAGTCAGAAATCAAAACTCCTTTTATACCCATTTCTTCATGGTTCCTGACTTCTAAGCTTCCTATGATCTTGAAAGGTAGACGAGGACAAATACAAAATGCCATCGTGGTGCCTAGGAGGCTCAGTCAGTTAGCAGCCAACTCTCGGGATTCAGCTCAGGTTGTGATCTCAGAGGACATTAGTTCGAGCCTGCTTGGGATTCTCTGTCTCCGTCTCTCTCTGTCCCTCCCCTGCTCATTCTCTCTGTCTCTCTCAAAATAAATGAATGAACATTTAAAATTCTCTACAAAGCGCCATCATAAGGCACCGACGTGGAGCACAGGCGCCCAATCGTACCTGTGTGCGTCTTCACGTGGCAGTCTAGGGTCGATTTAACAGTAAAGCTCTTCCCACATTCATCACATTTATATGGCTTTTCTCCAGTGTGGATTCGCACGTGCCTAACCAGAAAGCATTTACAGTAAGTGTTTTTATTTTTAATTTTATACACATTTACAAGCAATCTCATGATTTTAAATTCGTAACTATGCCTGTAAGTAAAAAATATGTGTTAGTATGGGCTGAATAAACTCGGCCAAATGAAACCTTTGATCTCCATCTACACAAAAACGGCAGAAAGAAACTCAGAAGCAAACAAAAACATCTGCAAGATGGACGAACACAGGGCTAACTTTTCTTAAACCGAAGAGTTGTTATAAATCAGCAATAAGACCAGAAACACCACAGTAGAAGAACAGACAATGCAGAGGAAGCTCAGAGAAGAAATACAGCCAAAAGCCACGGGAAAGCGTTTCACCCATACCCAGAATTGAAAAAGAGGAAATGAAAACACAAAGCTAGCATTTCTGCTGTCAGTCAGATGAGGCCTCAGTCAGGGGGGCAGTCTGGGCACCACCTGGCGGCAGTGACCCAACCCCCCTGCAGGTGCACCCGCGAGGGCTCCTGTAGCGACCGGAGACAGAAAGCGTGCCATGAGATAAAAGTTGGCATTCCCCCGCGACAGAACACGTCACCACTGGAAAGAAGGTAACAAGCTTGCAGGTACAAAGAAGGGTGTCTACGACTCAATATGTAAAAACTACACCAAAAATAAAACTGTAGAACTTAATGGTGACACGTGGACATTTCTGGGAAAAACACATAAGAACCAGTTGACAGCGGTTGTCTCTGGGGAGCAGGAAGGACTTTTTCTCACTTGATGGTGTCCTGGGCTGTGCTTTTCTTTTGTTTGGCTTCATCACAGGACCTGGTCCTCTCCCCCTGAACGCTCTGCTGTCTTACTCCCCACTTAATTGCACCTGACCTCCGGGTGCCCAGAAGGGACACCACCGCCACCTCCTCAGCACGCGCCGTCGCCCCACTCACCCCCCCTCGCCGCCACCCTCGCTGCAGTGGGAAGAACAGGGCAGTCCAGCGGTCACCGAGGCTCACTGATGAGCACTTCCAACCCAGTGGCCACTCTGCCACCAGCCCCACCCACATGGAGGGTGCTGAGGGCTCAGGAGGAGCTGGAGGGCAGCCTGCTCCTTCCCCCGCCTCCAACTCCGAACTGCTCCTCCCTGTGTCAGGGGGCCCGGTATCCCCCAACCTACCAGCTTGCTCCTAATCCTGAGCCGTCCAGAGCGACCCTGCAGAGACTGCAGGAGAACATTCTACCTCCCTGTCTTTCCCGCAGGCTGACCTTGCCCCCAGCCCTCAGTGTCCCGTTTCCAAGTCTGCATCATCCTGCTGGACTTGACCTCACATCGTCAGTCACTGCTTGGACAGACTGGTGTGAACTGCACGCTGCCTCCTGACACACTCGCTCCCGCCCCGGCCCGAGCCTGCGCCCCCCGCTCCCTATGCACACCAGCACCCCTGCTCCTGCCCCGGCCTGAGCCTGCGCCCCCCGCTCCCTACGCACACCAGCACCCCTGGGGATAAGGAGGTCCCTGATGCTGTTTGCAAATGTACAAAGCTCAGCACCATGTTGTCTTCAAGAAATAACTCATTTCCTTTTCTTTTCTTTTTTAAACTAGAGCAGCACCCCCCCTCTGCGGGAGGTATGGTCCAAGACCCCCCGTGTGTGTACCAAACCGTATTACACCGTTCATTCCTATACCTGATACTTATCGTGAGGTCTGATTTCTAAATTAGGCCCGGTGAGGTTGATGACAACTGATGATGAACGGGAACACTCACAACAACACACTGTGATAGAAGTTAAAATACCGGATTGTGCCACATCCGCCCCCCCCTCCTTCCGTGATGACGGGCAATGATGACATGTCCACGTGAGATGACGGCAGGTGACAGACATGGGCACGTGACCCAGCTCAGGAGGAGGGTCGCCCACTTATGGGCCACGGTTGACTTCAGGTAATGAGCAGAAACCGCAGATGAGGGGGGACACCGCACCCCACGGCTCTACAGAAAGGAGTACAATCCACGCAGCAAACTCGTTTCTCACCAACTTTCCGAATGAGCTCAAAGGGAAGCCTCAAAATTTACGCGGGCTTCAAACCGTGACTCAGGAGATTCCTCAGCCCCTCGCGAGGCACCGGGTTCCGACGGCCCCCGTGACGGCACCATCGAAGGCTCCCGGGACGCCCCTCCCGAACCCCCGGGGCAACACCGCGACCTCACCTCACGAGGTCACTGGGCTTCTTGAAGCTCTTGGGGCAGTAGGAGCAGCAGTTGGCGAACTTGGGCTCGGCCTCCAGCTCCGCCTGTCTGTCCTTCATCTCGCTGACGCGGTCCTTCTCGGCCGCCGACTGCACCAGGACCTGCTCCGACACCGTCGCGCTTTCCTGCGGCCGAATTTTGGCCAGTTGTGCCGTCTCCTCCTCTGTGAAGGTGATGACCTCGGGACGAGCCTTTCGAGATGGGTTTCTCTCGGGATTTTCCTCCTCTTCCTCCACACACATATCTACACAAAACACGAAGGACCAAATCCTCATAAAAACTTAGGTTTTAACACAACAAATATATTAAAACCAAACGCCTATGTAGGATTAGAGTGGGTCACTCGGTGAAGCTCAATTAGTCCAGGGGCAGGCCTAGCGGGGTCCCCGGGAGGAAGGGGCACAGCAGTCACCGCGTGGGAGCAGTGCCCAAGGACCAGCCGGCAGACAGCTCCGACCCACGGTGTCCACACGGGCCACCGGCATTCCTAAGCAGACACGCACTACCACGGGCAAAACCTGAAATATCGTTGCATAAAGAAATCAGCAGAGCCCAAGACAGAAGACCAGAGATAAATTAGCAAAAAGGCCCTAATTAAAGAGTTAAAAAAAAAATTCAAACATATACATATAAGCGTTCTCTGAGTGAGACGTAAGGATGTATTTACATGGATTGTAAACAGGAAGAAGGTGCTATTAAAACCCAACAGAAGGAAAAGAGCTGGCTGGGAGGGAGGTCAGAACTGCACAGACAGCTAAAAAATAAAAGAATAAAGACTCAACAGAAACATCGACTAGCCAAACGGACAGTGGCTAACACCACATCAGTGATAAAAACTAACTAGATGCCGCGTCAGGATAAAGGGACAAAGATGGGAGGGAGGGAAAGGAGGAGAGAAGGGAAGAGAGAGGCCAGGGGAGGGTGAGGAAAGGTCGGCCGTGAAGGAGAGAGTAAAGTTTGGAAAGATTTGGGGGCAGTGGGGTAGAGCTGGTGGCCCCACCAGCACAGGTAACGAAATGCGGAGAGAACTATTCAAACACTTAAAGTACCAGGAACCCCATCCATAGGGCAAAGCCACTGGCAGGAAAAGGCGAGCGAAACGGAGCGCCACGCACGGAAGAGACAGGATCCGATGGTGTCTGCCACACAGACTCACTGTCCCAACACCGAGAGCAGGTTAAACCCTACCGAGCGGTTCTAGGTTTGGGTAAAAGAAACCAGCGCGAGTGGCTTTTCTTCTGCGGCTAAGAAGGCTCCCTCGGAGCTCTGTTTCTCAGTGACCCCACCGAGGAGAACACCAGGCCCTCGGGTGCACGCTGTGTACGCAGGGGGGTGGCGAGGCCACAACGGGAGCCCCCAGGCGGTCAGCATCAGCTGACAAGGTGGCGCCCTCCCCCTACAGGGTTCCAGAACCTGTTGTGAGGATGCCCCCGTTCTGTAAGTCAGCGCAGGGAGAGGTCCTACATGACGGAAGTGGAAAGAAAGGCCTTGCGAGGAGCGAGCAGGGTGGAAGCTGGCGCTGTGTGACGGAGGAGGGGCCAACATTCTGAGTTACCTGCGGAAGAAGCCGGAGCAGCTGGCCTGGAGCGGGGAGGCTGGGGGTTTTTATCGCCTCGGGTGGGTTAGGCACGTTTGAAAGACGTTTTCCCCAAACCAGAGGTCGGAGCTACAGCACTCGCTCCCCAGGAGAGCCACCAGGGACGACCGTGACCTTGAGGTCAGCTGAACACGGAGCACACGGGGGCCACAGGCGGGGAGAGGAGCCCGGGGACTCACACCCCCGCCCCGTCACGCCCACCCGGCGACAGGCAGCGCCGACCGCGCGGTGTGGACATGCCGCCATGGGATGTGCTACAAAGACTCGGTCTGGCCGGGGCGGAATGGCAGCCCTACGGCTACTGCGCCCACTCGGTGGGGGGGGGGGGGGGGGGGGGTCAGCCTGCTCCCGTGGAACCGCGAGGTGCGCCACATGAATCGGCAGAGGCGCTGCGGTGCGTGCACCGTGGGGAGCGCGTGAGAGAAAACGAGGGACGTGTGTGCAGTCCCCGGACCTGACGCGCACCTGTGCCGGGTACCAAACACGCCCACGATGCGGAGCATGAACCCCTCTCCGGTGGGAAACCGCACCTCCACCCAGGTGCACAGCCGCCCCGGGGGCGGTGACCGGTGACGGGGGGTTTCCCTCTCTGCGCCTCTCCGAACCTGGTTTTCAGGGCACTCAGGCCATGGTCGTCAGAAAAGAAACCACTGGAAGGGGTGACACGTACACGATCTTTGGGCACGTCAGCACCCGCTCCCCGGACCTCCACCCACACGGGCAGTACCTCCTCCGTCCGCCTCCCCCGGGGCTGGTGCGGCAGAGGGGGCCGCCTGGTGCCTCTTCATGTGCTTCTTGCAGTGGACTGTGGTGCGGAAGCCCTGCTCGCAGAACGGACACTTGTAGGGCTTCATGCCCATGTGCGTGGCCATGTGCCTGGTGAGGCTGCCGTTGGTCGTGAACGAAGCGTTGCAAACACTGCAGCTGAACGCCTTCACTCCTGTGACAACGGAACCGCATTTCGTTACCTTACAGCCCTAAGTACTCGAGGGCACACAGAGATACGTTCAACAAGCCACAAAACCCGAGACCGTCTTCGCCCTGGTCTTGTGCCAGGACACGGCCACGACAGCACATCTTCCTACTAATTCTCTCGTGCGATCACAGCCTCCGAGCGCGCCGCTCCAGACCAACGCCAAGTCCTCTCCGCCCCTCCGTCTGCTACACTGAAACTGACAACATGCCGTGGACCGTACCCTTGAGACGTTTTCTCCAATCCATCTTTTTTCCTCGTTCCCACAGCAAATGATGGGGGAGCGGCCCACAGCCCCCTCTGTACAGCTTCAGTCTCCAGTCGGGCCCGATGGGAGGACCCTCTTCTCCGGACTGAGGGCACAGAGGCCCCCCTGACTGACCACAGCGGCCATCGGCCACTGCTCCTTGCAGGAGTCGTACAGGCTGCTCTCTGCTGCGGGGACAGCGGACTCCTTAGCAGGACCCCAGACCTGCCCTCACGGGCCCTGCCCTCGGCCTGTCTTCCCAGCACCCGCCAAACCGCTCCCTTGTTTCGTCTGTATGTTTTTATTTTCAGATAAAGCCTTATACAGAATATACTGACGTAAACCAGATATGATATACAAAATAAAAATACAAAATTAAGTATATTTAAAATATACTCAACGGCAAATCATACATCTGATAAAGAAGATATTTTGAAAACTCTTTAAACAATGCAATAATGTTTGCAAATTATCTAATTTAAAAATGACATAGGATTAGGATAGCCATTTCTCAACACGCACATGAAAAGATGCTCCACACCATTAGCCACTAGAGAAACGCAAATCAAAGCCACGATCAGACACCACCACACACTCCCAAGGACAGTCATAACAGAAGGGACACACGATAGGCCTGGTGTTGACAAGAGAGTGAAACCAGAACCTTCATCCATTGCTGGTAGAAAGTAAAACAGTGCAGCCACTTTGGAAAGCAGGCTGATCAACTCGAAGGGTTACACGGAGTTACCATATGACCGGGCAATTTCACCAGTAAACAGAGAAATGGAAACATAGGTCCACAAAAAAGTATGCACATGTTCACAGCAGGCTAATTCCTAGAAGCCTAAGGACAACTCACAGGACCAACAACTGGTGATAACGAGAGGGTCCACCCACACAGGGGAAGGTTATCCCTACAAAAGGGAACGCAGTGCTAACACCCGCTACAATGTGGACCGGTCCCCACACAAGCTCAGTACCAGGAGCGCTATCTTGTAGGTTTCCCCCTGCATGCAATGTCCAGAAGGGGCCAACGCACGGAAGCAGATGTGTGGTTGCCTGGGACACTGGGGTGGGGAGGGCACCGAGGGAAAACAGGGAGGGGCCACAACAGGCACAGAGCTTCTTTGGGCTATGACGACAATGTTCTAGGATCAGGGGGTGGCGATGGCTGCGCCCCTCCACGAACACACTGAAGACCACAAAACCCCAGTGCGAGGCAGACAGCGACCTGTGTGGGTCTTCTCGTGAGACTTGAGAACGCCCGAGGACACGAAGCCACGGCCACAGAGCTTGCACTTGTAGGGCTTCTCCCCAGTGTGCGACCGCACGTGCTGCTTCAGGTGGCTGGACTTCTTAAAGCCTTTGTTGCAGTACTCACACCTGCGAACACAGAGTGAAAAGCAGAGAACGCGTTCATTCAGAGCTCACTCAGATCTGACACCTGAGGCTGGAAGAGAAACAATCTTCACCAGTGATCAGGAAACAATCAGGCGTCGCCATTACAGAAATTATTACATTAGATCAAATCCTGCTCAGAGGGTCTGTGGTCTTACACATACTTTATTATTTCAATGTTGGTAAATCCCATACCAATCCCCAGCAGGCGTAATATCTGATTGGTCGGAAACTCCTCCTTTATACAGAACAGGAAGATAATTTATCACGTACTATTTTCTTTACTAAGTCATAGGAGACACTGTGAAACCTTCCACTGCTTCAGGGTCAGAATCATTCCTGAGTCCAGACACTTGGAAATGCCAGTTCATATACTCTTTTGGTTTATAAAATACTTCACAAAACACATTTTCCTAGATCTATTTTGAATACTATGTAAATGTACAGTATTATTTTCCCCTAAGTTGTTACAGAATATACCAAAATTGCTTCAAGGATAAAATAATTATAAACTTCTAAATTCTTATTCACATATTATTAAAAACTAAAAAAAAAAAAAAAAAAAGATTTAGAAAGCTTCTTCTATTATATTTCCCTAGCTTTTCCAAGTTTTACCTGCAGTAGGAAATGAGTCACGTTCCAAACCACGCTGCCTAGGACCAGACATCTGCAGATGCAGTTACTGCCCCCTAGTGTCCACACCGATCTAAAGACTGGCAAATGTAGATGCGTTTCCAAAGTTCGTTCTGACGCAAGCTTGCTTTTTGAAAAAACCAGAGAAGCAAGCAAACAGCATTCACCAGCTGATGTGAGAAAGCTAATTCCGCCAATGAAGTCGGGACTGGCTCTGTATATAGGGCAGCCGAGGAAAATACTCCATTTGCAGAACTGAGTACCGCTAAACCACACAACGTTTGCTGAGGAAGGCTCCGGCGCCCACACCTACAGATTATGACCAATTTCCAGCACGGGAACAACATCGGCAGTTGTGTGGACAGACACCGGCCCTCAGAGAACAGTCTGAAGCCAGGACGTCACCCCGCCCAGTCACGCTCCCGCCCCTGGACCAGCCTCCGTCCACGCGGAGACAGGACCATTCTCTGCCTCCCCTCGCCTCACAAACTACCCTGCCCGCTGTGCAATCACACAGCTGTCCCCTCACGTGTCCAATGCCAGCCTGGGTCACAGAGGCCAACACTGAGGGCACACCGTCCGCTGTTCCCCAGAACCAGCCCTGATGACGCCACCCCTGTTCCCCAACACCAGCCCTGATGACATGAAACCAAGTCCTGGTCTTTGTGCCATACCTGCTCCCCCAGGGGTGGCCCATTTCTAGGGGCAGTGATTTCACCCTCCCAGCTCTGAGGTCAGAGTCCCAGAGGCCGTCCTCAGCCCCTCCCCTCCTCCCACACCTCTGCCTGTTGGAGGTCCCGTGAAGACCCCACCTTCTGAATGGATAAGGCATCTACAACCAGTCCCAGGACAGTAGCGCCTGCTCTCCCACTGGCTGCCACCCAGCACCCACCACCCCTTCCTGCTGTCTCTGTCCCCATCTGCTGTGCACCTCACCCATCCATCTTGCTATCATCTCTTCCCACTAGATTGCCAACTCCTGAGGAATGAAGCTTTTGTTCTGTCTTGCTCACTAATCTTGCGGGTTCTTAATAAACACTGAATAAATGCACAAATGATGCAAGGCCACAAGTCCTGGAAAACCAAGCACATGTCACAAAGGAATCATGAGAAAACATCAATCAGATTAATCTCACTTAAAAATACCAACGCAAAATCCCACTTAAACACGAGCAAGTGAATACCCACTGAATAGATCAAAGTATGAATAAAACAGAAGGAGAGTCTCAGAAGTCCTGAGGCCCATCTCTGTGTATCTCAGATCCCCGAATCAGCAACCACTGCACAAATACCGTGTTGGATTTGCAAATTCGTAAAGATCTCAGGATAATATGCTCCCAAAAGTGAAAAACCTCCTGTATAAAAACACCAGTTCAAGGTACTCGAGGTTGTGTGTGAAAAACAAAACCTATGGAAATGGGAGAGTGACATTACACATTACAGCTTAATGACATTGGCAAATCTTAGCCATTTTCAAAATCCTCAATTAAGACCACTGACTTGAGATAAGATAGCTCACCATTTTTTAAGAGTAACTATAAAGTATTTTTTGTTGTTGCTAAATGGCTGCGGAAAAAATTTAAATTTAGACTTTCAAAAGTATTTTCAGCAAATAAAATTACTAAAATATTATAAAGCCAAGACTATCTCTACAAAGACAACACTCTTATTTAATTGTATACGAGTCCGTCTATCTTGTTCCCTGTGAACGTTCCCATCCCGTGGAAGCTGGGCTGTGGCCTGCCCGCTCTGCAGGGCACCGCACGCGTCCCGAACAGCACACGGCCACCGTAGGCACTCGGAGCACACGGCTAAGGGAACGGAAGCATGAGGAACAGGCGAATGTAAACGCAGTCTCCGCGGTCACGGTGCTCCTTGGCTGTTATATATACGGCACGCACAGAACCCTGAACAAAAAGACACCCAACAAATTGAAGTTTTTCTGAAAACGTGGTAACAGTGGCTCTCGGTAGTAACAGGAAGTCACCGCACGGCAGGTGAAACGCGCAGGCAGGTGGCGAACACTAACCAGCTGTAGAAATCTTAGCAAGCTAATCTCTTTGGTCTCCGATCCTTTAGTTACAATAAAATGGGGTGAGAACAGAGCCCGTTCAGAGTCGTTGAGTTAAATCACAAGGCCCTGGGAAGGGTGACGCGTGCGCTGGGCGAGCGGCGGTCAGGACTGGTGTCCGCCGGCCCCCCGTGCAGACAGCTACCTGTAGGAGCGCCGGCCCTGGTCCTCCCCGGCCTCCAGGAATTCGGGGCGTGGGGTCTGCAGTTCCAGTTCTTCTTGGGACGACTCTTGGATCAAACGAGTTGTCTAAAATTTAGCACAAGTATAAAGCAGACTACCTGAGTATCCATACAGAAATGCAAAACAACCGACAACTAAGGATAAGATTTATAAATGCAGATTCAAAGGAGTAACGCTAAGTAGCTCCATATAATCATCTGACTAGATTAATAATGAAAATCATTCAGGGGCGCCTGGGTGGCTCAGTCGATTAAGCCTTCGACTTCGGCTCAGGTCATACACCTCCCATGCACGGTTCAGGAGTTCGAGCCCCGCATCGGGCTCTGTGCCGACAGCCAGGAGCCTGCTTCAGATCCTGTGTCTCCCTCTCTCTCTGCCCCTCCCTCGCTCATGCTCTGTTTCTCAAAAATAAATAAACATTAAAAAATGTTTTTCAAAAAACAAAATAATCATTCATATCAATTTTAGTAAATACTTACTTATTTTCTATTAATTTGCTTTGATACAAAGGCTAGCCAAGAATGAAATTGTTGATCTTTCCATATTTTTTATAATTCTTAATGAGCGATTACTCATCTGCTCTCGTGTTATTGAAAATGAATAAACTCCCACGGCCTCGCTTGTCACAGAACTACAGGGAGAGACAGCATGTCATCCACTCCCCAGGTCCTACCCGGATGCAGCATTTGGACCATAGGCCTCCTAAGCTTTGAAGAAGTGCTCTGAATTTTCCCTGGAGGGTCCAGGCCTGGAGGGTCCAGGTAGCTGGAGAAGCTACCCACGGTGGCTCCGGCTGTTTTCAACAGCGGCTTTCACAGAAAGCGAACCATTCATTGGCCGGTCATTTCCTTCACTATTGAAAAATTTCCAAACGTGGAAAAAATCAAAAGCAAAACAAAACTTTAAATGTCTCCAATGAGACTGAGTAAAACTTTTCTTTTTAACTTTTTTTATGTTTATTTATTTTTGAGAGAGGGACAGGGCGTGAGTGGGGGAGGGACAGAGAGAGAGGGAGACACAGAATCCGAAGCAGCTCCAGGCTCCGTGCTATCGGCACAGAGCCCGACGCAGGGCTCGAACCCACAAACTGAGATCATGACCTGAGCCGAGGCCGGACGCTCAACCGACTGAGCCACCCAGGTGCCCCAGACTGAGTAAAACTTTTAAATGATGTATTCATATATTTATTTTTAGGACATCAGCATCCCTTGTATTTCCATTCTGAGATGTAAGATTCCGCAAATAAAAACACATAGCTTGTCACTAACGCAACATGACATCCTTCACGTTATTACACGTTATGGACTTCCCTGAGTTCTAAGAAGTTTTGTAAAATCCCACGTCACAGGACTGAAATCTCTCAGCCAAGTTTAAATGTTTTCAAAGAGAAGACGCTCATGCTGAACGTTTCAGCGTCACGGGCGACGCGACACTGTCGGTATGAGACGTCAGCGTGCCCTCCTAAGTGAGCGACGTCTACGAGGTTACAGGGAAGCCTGAAGGCGCCGGCGCCGGGCACGCCACGCACACTCACCACGTTCATGGCGTCAGAGCCGGGCACGGGGAGCAGGCTCTGCTGGTGGAAGCTGGCGGACAGGGCCTGAGACTCCAGCGTGCTCGAGTCCTGCAGCTGCTGGACGGGCGCGAACGCGGTCTGCTGACCGTACGGATCCGTCACGGGGAAGCCTGAAACAAATCAGAAAACACGAGTCCTACAAAAGATGCTCCGGTCACACATGAAGGTGGTAAAAAGAAAAAAAAAAGTTGGTTTTACAAATAAAGATGTTTAAAGGGACATTTCTACCTTCTGAACTAGAATGAGGATTAGCCGACATCGGCAGGCTCTGAGAACAGGTGCTGCGTCCAGCACACGAGCCATCTACGCAGCCACCCCAGAGTCCCCTTCTACTCAGTCACCACTGCTCGACTACAAACCACGTGCAGAATGGTCACTAAGGCGCCTTCCAGACGACTGAGCGGCCACACGCAGTGCACGCGCACACACACACACACACACACACACACACACACACACACGATCCATGCAGAAAGTTATCGATTTGAAATCATAAACTTCGGAAGGGCCTTAAAACGAACACCGAAGGCCGCTATGAAGACAACCCAACCCGGGTGCAGCTCACTGACCCTGCGACAAGCCAGCCGGTTCGAAGGACTGTGCTGGAGCCCGTTCCTCAAACTGGTCCACGGGCCCTGGCAGGGCGGGCGGCGGGGCCACGAACCCATCTGAGGTAGACATGCAAACACAAGGGGCAAGTTGTAAACTCCGAAGTCATTTCAGATCTACCAATCCGTCCAAAATGATACTTTAGTGAGTTCTCAAAAATGAGCCTCCTTCTTTTGGAAAGACAGTAGGAAGTACATATACCTGTATAAATATATACACAACACAAAATACACGACAGATAGATACTATAGTTGAGGCATTACCTTTGTACTTCCAGAATGTCACTTCACAGTTTACCCTAAAACTTAAGCATTCTTCTACAGGGAAAATATCCTAAATGCAATTACATTCAATGACTATTTAAAACCTTTTCAGGGGCCCTGGGTGGCTCAGTCGGTTAAGCATCCGATTCTTCGTTTCGGCTCAGGTCAGGATCTCACAGTTCGTGAGTTCGAGCCCCATGCTGGGCTCTGCAGAAGCAGCAGAGAGTCTGCTTGGGATTCTCTCTCCCTCTCTCTCTGCCCCTCCCCTACTTGCGCTGTCTCTGTCTCTCTCAAAATAAATAAATAAACTTAAAAAAATTACATTTAAAAAAAATATATTTTTTTGGATGGGCATTGTTCCAGGAAACCCAGAGGATAAAAAGCACAAAATCGTGCTCACAGACAAAATACGTCTGGGAGCCCCGTAACACGGAACGGTAACCTGGCCAGCAAACTGTCTGTTAGGCTCGTGAAAGACAAGGAAACTGTGCCAGACACGAACCAACCACGTCACCGAGCTCACTGTCTACAGCTAAGCTGACATCTGTTTGCAGCAAGACCCTGCTGATGAAGAAAGCAACCCGCTGGGTCCGGGGCCTACCCGCTTGCGGATGCGCGACAATTCACAGAGCCATACCATTCCGTGAGTCAGATGCTCAGGGCGCCATTACACAATGCTAGAGGTCGCAAAGATGTACACTTCCTGAGCACGCAGGCCCTTCTCGACACACGAAGGGCTAAAAGTGCCTACAAGAGGAGTGTGTGTGAAGGGTCCTATCTCTGGAACTCGGGATCCCAGCAGACCCTCTCAGGCTCGCACATGGCACAAACTGGGATCCGAAAACTCAGAGATCAGAGACCCCAACCCAGACTGGAGGGAGTGTGAACGGCTGCAAAAACTGTACGGGTGACTGTAAACGTTAGGACTTCTGGAATATTTGCCTTCGTCCGCTTCCAGAGGCTGGTGTGTCAACGGCTGGCCGAGCCCCGCATCCTCCGTGCGCACGACCTGCTGTGGCTCCAGGTCTAGCATGGCCTCAGGGTTGGCGGTGTCCGCGGCCGCCCGCCGCAGCTCCTCACTCTCAATGTCCACCTGCACGTGCGTCGGGGCGTGCACGCTCTGCTGGTCCCCGGTGCTGTCGTCCAGGGGGGCGGCCGGCTGATGCTGCTGGTGCTGCTGGAGCTGCTGGGCGAGCTCGTACCTTCAGAACAGCAACGAGAGGCCGCGAGGTCAGGGGCCGCCGAGAACCGCTGGCCCGAAGGACCGCTGTGCGGTCAGTCACTTACTAACAATATTTAAAAGAATGACTTCATCTTGAAGCCATGGCGGCAATCCAGCTCAAATTAAACACTAGTAAGAGTTCGGAGAAAAAAAATCACGTTCCCCGGACTCTAAGTGCTTTCACAGATTATAGGGATATGAAGGCAGCAAAGAGGAGAGAGCAGAACACGCACCAGAATAGGTAACGTCTTAAAAAAGAGTTTAAGAGATACCACACGTTTCACAGTAAAACTGTCCTAGTGCAGACTCTGCAAGGAGTTCAAGTATTCAGAAAAAGAACCGAACGAAACAAGATAGCACCTTTACGGACAGATTTCAGTATCATAAACAAATGCGGGGTACAGAAGAGGGACCGAGTGCCATGGCATGCTGGCCCCACAGTCTGGGGACACAGACATCTTCCAGGGACCCATGCGTGACACGGCACGGACTATGAGGTATGTACGTGGCTGCTCCGTATTTCTGCAGAACCCGTATTCACGTTAGTACTGCTTTTACGTACTGTAAGTGTACCCGGTACGTTTCCACCAAGGTCAACAATTTGCTTTCAAAGATAGAAATGAATAAGGCATTCAGTGAGTGGACCAAAGAACGTAAAATCCCAGCTGAAACGATTACCTGGCTAACAGGTGGACAACATCTAGGACAAGAACAGTCTGCTCCCCTCTAAGACGCCAGGGTCACACCCACATACACTCCACCATCTGCCTGGTTCCAGAATCGCATGAATCCGCCTCCTGGGAATTCCATTCTTAGCTCCAAACAAACTCTACCTGCTTCATTTTCTAATATCAAAACCAGTCACTTCTAAACTACTTTCACTGAGAAGGGGAAACAAAATGTAATAAGACAGACAAGTATGAAATATGCACGGTCACAGCTTTACAACACCGGGGACTGTGGGGAGCCCGTGACAGTCACGTATGGCTCTGCCGTCACTCCCCAGAGGACGGAAGTGCATCCTGTATGTAACTTCTGCACCTTTGCTACTTTCTATACTTTTGCCTTTTACACTTACTTTTAAAATAACTGTGTATGGCATTTTAGGAATTCCCACCACTTCAAACAAAGGGATGAAACACCGGAGCTACGGGCTGCCTGCAGGTGGGTTCAGACACATCCCATCTGTAAGACGACACCCAGCTCTGCCCCACGACAGACCTACCAGTCTCCAGGCTGTCACCTCAAAGTCACACATTCATCTCAAGTAACTGTGGCAGGTGTCCCACAGCATAACCCGTGACAAGCAGTGGCCGATACGACACTCCACCTAAGAGAGGTGACCCAGCTAAAAATAGCTGACCTACTTCCCAGAAATTCTACTACTGGCCGTCGAGTCCATAAACAAGGCCTCGGACGTGGACCCCCACGCTACTGTGGCAAGTGCACAGACTTGAAAAGGCCTGAGTTCTTGACGGAGAAAAAGTATTATCCGCCTGCCCCCAGGCCAGGTCGAACCCAAGCTCTACCCTGTTAGCACACGCTGCTCCCAGGCACGCCTGCACAGCAGCCAGGGAGCACAGAGCCCTGAACCTCCGTGGCCACCAGTCCCCCAGTTCAAACGCACACAGAGCACATCATTTACTCCCTAAAAGGAGGAAAATATAAACCGGACATAAGATTGGTCGACACCAGCACCATCACGTGCCCTAGGATGGTCTCAAGAAGCAGTGAAACCTCGCAGCTAAGCGATAACTGGGCCAAAATCAAACACCGTTCTTCCTTGTCCTACGTGCTGAGGCATCCAGAGGGCTAATACCAAACAACTACCTCTCCCAAGTAGCTTATCCTAACACATGGGGTTTGGCCTTGTTGATAGTATCAGGCAGAGATATCTGGGTTAAAATACTGCCTGAAGAGGAAATACTCGGGAGCAGAAGCTTTCATGTTCTCTTACGGCAGACCTAGCGACTCTTCCTGTCACAGTATCCCGAGACGTGGTGACCTTGTGCAGCCTTCCCAGTACAACACAGAATACTGTGCCTTCACAGAAATCCCAGTGAAGGAGCTCCAGACACAGCCAGAAATGCACCGGTGCGAGGGCTCCTTGGGTCACCTCCATCTGGAGATGACAGAGTCCTCGAATCAGATACAAACGTCAGCGAGCTTTAATGACGGGTTTGTGTGATCGCTAAAACACACGTTCTTTTCAAGTCAACAACACAGAGCGATGAGCGTTCGGAGACACTAACGATGTGCCGGGAAATCACAGGGCGCGTGACTACCACTGTCTTTTTCGCCCTCTTCACCACCTGATTGTACCGGGCACAGTCTACCCCGCACTTGGGCGACTGCTGACTGGAGAGAATTTACAAAGCCTTTAGCCCAACAGACACCACTTCGATATTACATTAAAAACAAAAGAGTGAATGTTTTGAGCGTGTGGCTCTTAGACGATGACATAAAAGTTTATCTAGTCCATACACCTCAGCTAGAAGCAATAAAACAGGAAACAAAGACCATTATTTCTCAAAACCACTCTGCACCCCCATCTGGGAATTACAGATAACTAAAAAAGGACCATCAGAATTACACCTACCTATGGGTTTTCATGTGCTTTTTGCAATTTAGCGAGGTCTTAAACGTTTTCTGGCAATAGGGACACATATAGGGACGAAGGTCATTGTGGATACCCATGTGTCGCCGTAGGCTACCGCCAGTAGTGAAAGCCCCGTTACATATCAGACACTTGAAAGACTTGACTCCAGTGTGCGTGCGGACGTGTGCTTTGAGCACTCCCGCAGAAACAAAGCCTCTTCCACACTGAGAACATTTAAAAGGCTTTTCACCTGTATGTGATCTAAAAAGAATAAAAATGTTAGTAAATGAGCGTCTTACAACGTTACGATGCTTCGTACGTTAGACTAGAGCACACGTGTCCACCGTTTCACTGAGCACCACGGCAGCAGAAGGCTCGGCAGTGGGGACACCCTTCTGGACATTCTACCAGCGAGAGCGCCGGAGATTCAGAGCTCGAGGGACTTGCCTGAGCCACACAGCGGCGCACGGCGGAGACAAAGGTCTATGGCAAGTCCGCCTCGAAGTTCTCAACGTTTTCATGACATTTCACCATCTCTCGCGACCAAGTCTCTGCTTTCTTTTCACTGTTGCTAGCACCAAGCATTCATCTAAATTCTGATGAATGAATCTGGAAAACCGTTACAGTACCTCACTGTAACTCAACAAACCCAGTACTTGTTTGACACGTCCTAGAAATTGCAAATGCTGACATATAATCGTGCAAATAAAATGCGGTGACAATTTCTGGGTAGAATAGTCTAGTCAAAACACTAATGAATGAACATATCAGTCACCGGGGGTGCCTGGGTGGCTCAGTTGGTTAAGCATCGGTCGGCCTTCAGTTCAGGTCATGATCTCACGGTTCGTGAGTTCGAGCCCCGCATCGGACTCTGCACTGACAACTCAGAGCCTGGAGCCTGCTTCGGATTTTGTGTCTCCCTCTCTCTCTCTCCCCCACTCATGCTGACACTCTCTCTCAAAAATAAATAAACATAAAAATATATATATATATATATATATATATATATATATATATATATATATCAGTCACCAATAAATACTGTGGGGTCAAATGTGACATTTTCGAATCCCAAAAACAAACACTACCCGTCCTTACTATTTCTACAAGCTACCCGCTCACCGAATCACTGCAATTAAGCTACATCTCCCATTTCTGGGTGGACATCACCTTACCTGATGTGCTGTTTAAGGTGGCAAGACTTTTTATATGCACGATGACAGTAAAAACACTTGTACGGTCTGTCTGCTTCGTTTACAAAATTGTTATTAAAATAACTTTGAAAAAACTGGTTTCTTGGAATGGGCTGGATAAGACCTACAAACCAAAAGAAAATCAGGAATAATTCACTGTTAATGCTACTAAAAAAGTTAAATGTCAAAAGGCATCTGTTTTCCCCAAAAGATGAAAATTTGGAGGAGTTAAGATCTAGATTTCCAGTGTTGCAGCTAAATGCTATTTTAATTGTGTTAGAAACTGGCTATTTTAAAAAACTGGGAAACACTTACAAAGTTAACGTAAGACAGGTATTTTCTAACACAAGGGATATACGTACATTGCAGTTCCTTCCTCTGGTTCTAGAGCCAATTTTTAATGCATTCCTACGTTTGCTGGCATGGAATCAAAATAACCGTATCCAAACTGTAGGTTAACCAGGACTCTGAATCCCTTATTTGTTCGGTATAAAGACTGTACCCCAAGGACGACAATAAACTCAAAACACAAATGACTCTAACGTGATCTTCTGTTCTAAAAAAAAAGTCTATTTTTATAGAAATGCTATTAAGGGGTTATCTGTGAATAGGAAAACTGATAACTGAAGTATTCCAGGTTTTACCGACTTTCAATAAATAAAGAACCCCCTTAGGTTGACTGTGAAACTTAGGTCTTGATCAAGCCATTGAGCTAAGTACGCAATTCAGGACAAACACGCATTTGAGCCTTTTCGATCGCTTCCTATTCACCTGGAACGTTAAGAGGGAGACCTCACCGTCGCTCTGCCCAGGCGCCCCCTCCTGCCCCATGGCCACACGGCTGCCGGTCAGGATCCTGGGCCACTAACTCCCATGTGAGGATTCTTGGCAGGCATCTCTCAGGACACCGTGGCTTTCCTGGACACTCCAGACCACAGCTCGGTTCTCTGCCCTAAAACCTACTTCTCCCTCCCAACTCTCCTTGTTGCACGTGAACGACAATCCCCCCAGTCACATGGGGCCAGGAGTTCAGAATTTTTGAGAACTCCCTCCCCAGTCTCGTTCGGTCCTTTGCCGTCCTGGGGGCCCTACGTCCCCACGGCCTCAGAGACCCATTTCCCCTTCTTCATTCCCGCTGCCGCCAATCTCAGACAGTGGAGGAAAAAGCAAAGCTGGGGAGGACTCAGAGGCTCAGCAAGTCACGTCACGTCACTCCCATATCAGACTCAGGAAAGGGGCCTGTACCTCCTGATGCCTGCGCCAGAAGCCCGCCTGTTTTTCAAAGAGAACTCGGCACCCTCCCTGTGACCTGTGTTTAATCGACACAGCACAAACCTAAAACTGCCCAAACTTGTCCCAGTTCACGAGTGTTTGGGACCAGCAGAGCCATATCAGTGCCATTCAGAGTCACTCTCTCTCTCTGGAAGCTGCAACGCTGTTCCACGCTCCCCGGCTTTGTCCTGGGGACTCGGCTCCCGCTCAAAACAGCTGGAGTCGCCTCCCCCAGGACCCACAAACCGAATCCCACGGAGACATATGCCGCGACGACGCCTCCATCAAATCGCGGTTCTGCTCAACCTTCTCCGGTCCCCAACAGAAAGACCCTGTTACTGAAGAACACGACGTGCTCACAGGCCTTCCGTGGCTTGCTACCGAGTTCTGGATCAGCACCGCTCGGCGTGCCTTCCGCCCGCTGGCTCTGGCAGCTCCACCCGGCCGCCCACCCTCCCTCCAGTCCCTCTGGCTCACTCTCCCGGTCTCTTTCCCCCCCTCCACTGGCTGCAGCGGAAGCCCAGGACCTGTGCCATGGTCACGGATATAGCCCCGAGCCCGTGACAGTCACCTGCCAAGGAGGACAGGGATCGTGACCAAAGAAATTAATGCTTCCGCCCGCAGTGTCGAGAAAACCAGGGACTGAAGGAAAGAAGCACACACACAAATCCAAACCAAGATCGTACAAGCCCCACCCCAGCCACCTACCTCTGCGGGAACCCCTCAGCCCCCCGTGGTTCCCCACCCAACCCTCTCCTGGGGCTTCTGGAACCTATGTCCTCCACCGTAAACGCCTTCACACAATGTTTAGTGCCTCATTTCTTTTCCATGACAATGAGCCTACCGTCAAGAGTGAGTCCCCTGAAGCTGGCACCCTCACTCCTAGTGACTGCTGCTTCTCTGACGAGGAGCCCTCGCCCGGAGCCCTGGCCCCGTGCCGCCTCCTGGTCTGCCATCATTCCTTCCCGACCTGCCTGCGACTCCATGAGCAGAGTCCTGTATCCAACCCCTCGCTGATGAGCTCCTGTGTACTCTGCAAGTCCTCTGGCCCCCTCTCCGGTAATTAGGAAGCTCGTTAAGAGAAAAGTGAAAGAATCCGCTCTCAGAGATAATCATAATTAACAGCGTGTGTTCTAACAAAAGGGTCTGTTATATGCAAACGCAAGTGGGATCGGCCATACACCCTGTTCTGGTTGTACTTCAACTCCCTATTTGCCACCTTTCCAGGTCAGGACCTAGGACATCCTCATCATCCTCTGCAAGGAACTCCGCTGGGTCAATGTGTCCAGTGCGTATCACACACTTCTGGTGAGTATCTCTATTGCCCTAACTGTATACCGTCACAGTGCTGCAAGGAACAATCCAGTCTATACAACTCTTTGCCTTAGTCATTTCCCCAACACGCACGGAATGACAACCTCTGGGGTGGTGTCCAGGCACAGGTATTGAGAAACAGACCCCTAAATGATCCTGAGTCCTTTGCAAGTGTGTGGGGGGAGGGGGCTCCCTACTGTGAGCTATTAAGGCAGTAAAATTATAGGCCTCATTTTTTAGATGCGTTTTCACCTATAATTTTACAAACATAGACTCCTGTTACAAAGTTAGACTAATTATAAGGTCTCAATCTTCGAAAAAAAAATTAAGGGAGAATTAAACATACATAAATTTCCTATATATACACACATATATACATATATACATATATTAAGTAAACTACTCTTCTCAAAGAAAGGCACGAATAAATTCTAGTTGATTAACGTGTCTCAAAAACAAACTGGACATGTGCTTAAAACTTCCTAAAATTCCTCCTGTAGTAACAGGAGAAAAAGTTTTATCTTGCTACAGTATTTCAGGAAATCCATTTAAGCCTTAGAAGAGCTTTCACACGTTATAAACAGTAAGAGAATGCAAATACTGCAACATGATGACAAACATAACATTATTATAGATAATGCACACCATACAAAATGAACTTGATATCTGAGGTGAGACGAATGTGTTTTAAAAAGCAAGATAAATGCTCTAATATCAATATAATTAAAACATGAAGATAAACTTGGAAGATCAATCATTACACCCCTGAGGTTTAAAATAAAAGATAGCCATGGGGTGCCTGGGTGGCTCAGTCGGTTAAGCGTCCGAGTCGTGATTTTGGTTCAGGGCGTGATCTCACGATTCACGGGATCGAGCCCCAGCATCGGACACTGCACGGACGGTGCAGAGTCTGCTTGGGATTCTCGCTCTCCCTCTCTTTGCCCTGCCCCACTTGGGCTCGCTCTCTCAAAATAAACTTAATAAAAAAATAAATTAAATAAAAGATAACCAAAGCCCGGCTCCCTTTCAAAGAAAAGGTATTTCAAACATCTGTGCTACACAAAATGAAAAAATGGGGACATTACACTTATACACACACATACACGTCATCACGTATGGGGAAAAACAGCGACTTCTAAAAAAATAGACGTATCTCTGAGTTGAAAACTGAGAAGCAACTATAGACCAGAATCGCTTTTCCTTTTTTCTGCCCCCCTAGCTTTATCGAGAAGCTGAGAAGTAAAAGGCACACGTCGCCACAGAGGAAGGCAGACGGCGGGATGGTCTGACACGTATTGTGACGTGGTCACTGCGGTGGGCTCGGCTAACACCCATCCTCTCATAAGGATACAACAAAAGGAAAAGAAAGGAAAAAAGAAAACAGTTCTACCTGTGATGAGAGCTCTCAGGACCTACTCTTCACAACCGTCCTGCACATCACACGGCAGCGCCAGCTGTAGTCACCACGGCGGCCTTCTCATCACTGTTGTGTATTTATCTCACAGCTGGAAGTGTGTGCCTTTTGACCCCCTCCCCCCAACGCTCCCTGTCCCCCGCTCCCCTCTTCTGATAAACACTAGTCTGACCTCTTGTTCTATGCATCCGTTTTTGTTTTTTCTTCCTTTGGGATTCCACACATAAGTAAGATCATATGGTATTTGTCTTTCTCAGACTTGCCTCACTTAGCAAAAAAATGCCTTCAAGGTCTGTGCACGTTGCCACAAATGGTAGGATTTCCCCATCGTTTATGTCTGAGTGATATTCCATAATGTTTTTACCCATCTGTCCATCAATGGACACTTAGGTTGTTCTCATCTCTTGGCTACTGAAGATACTTCTGCTGTGGACCTGGGGGTGTGGCTATCTTTTTGAGTTAGTATTTTCATTTCCTTTGGAGATGGACGCAGAAGCAGAACTGCGGGATCACGTGGCGGTGCTATTCTTCATTTTCTGAGGGTCCTCCTTACTGCTTTCCATAGCAGTTGTACCATTAACAGTCCCACCAACAGTGCACAAAGTCTGCCTTTTCTCCACACCCATACCAGCATTTGTTGTCCCACAGCCATAGTTCGCTGTGGTTTTACTTTGCATATCCTAATGACTAGCGATGTTGAGCATCTTTTCACATAACTGTCAGCCTTCTGACTATCTTCTTTGGAGAAAAGTCTATTCAGATCCGTTACCCACTTTCGAAAATTGTTTTTAGATTTATTTATTTATTTATCATTTTGCCATTCAGTTAGGAGTTCTCTATTTATCTTGGATATTAACATTTTA
The DNA here is from genome assembly GCF_022837055.1 of Prionailurus viverrinus. Lineage (NCBI taxonomy): Eukaryota > Metazoa > Chordata > Mammalia > Carnivora > Felidae > Prionailurus > Prionailurus viverrinus. Next base: position 93,377,000 of record NC_062572.1, on the reverse strand, counting down.
TCAGATACACTGATTGCAAACTTTTTTTTTTTTGCATTCCATAGGCTATCTTTTCACTTTACTGATGGTTTCTTTTGCTGTACAGAAACTTTTTAGTTTGATGTGGTCCCACTTACTTTTTATTTTGCTGCTTGTGCTTTAGGCATCATATCCAAAACATCGTCACCAAGACCCACATCAAGGAGCTTCGTTCCTAGGTTTTATTCTAGAACTTTTATGGTTTCAAGTATTACATTTATGTATTTAACCCATTTTCAGTTAATTTCTGTAAGTGATATAAGATAAAGGTCTAGTTTCATTCTTTTCCATGTGAATATTCAGTTATCCCAGCACATTTATTGAAGAGAGCATCTTTTCTCCATTGAGCGTTCTTGGCTCCCTTGTCAAGTATCAGTTAACCACATACACTTGGATTTGTGTCTGGGCCCTCAATTTTATTCCATTGGTCTACTGGTTTTTATGCCAGTACCACACTATAACCATGACTACAGCTTTACAGTATAACTTGAAATCAGGAAGTGTGATGTCTTCTGCTTTGTTCGTCTTTCTCATGATTTCCATGGCTAATCAGGTCCTTTGTGGTTCCTTACCAATTCTTCTACTTCCGTAAAAAAACACCATTAGAATCTTGACAGGATTGCACTGAATCCATAGATGGTTTTGGTAGTATTGGCACTTTAACAATATTAATTCTTCCAATCCATGGAACACTTTTCTATTTATTTGTGTCTTCTTCAACTTCTTTCATCAGTGTCTTGTAGTTTTCAGAGTAGAGAACTTTTACCTCCTTGGTTAAATTTATTCCTAAGTATTTTACTGTTTTTGATGCTATTGGATCTAACTAGGACTTCTAATACTCTGTTGAATAAGAGCAGTGAGAATGGGCACCCTTGTCTTGTTTTGATCTTAGAGAAAAAGACTTCAACCTTTTACCATTTAGTATATTGTTAGCTGTAGTCTTGTAGCCTTTATTACATTGAGTTATGTTCCTTCTACTCCTATTATGTTAAAATTCTTTATCATGAATGGATGCTGAATTTTTTCAGATGCTTTTTGTGTGTCTACTGGAATCATATGACTATTTTCTTTTATTCTATTAATGTAACATATCACACTGATTAATTTGCATATGTTGAACCATCCTTGCATCACTGCGATAAATCGCACTTAATCGTGGTAAATAATTCTTTTAATGTGCCACTGAATTTGGTTTAGCAGTATTGTATTGAGAATTTTTACATTTATATTAATTAGGGATATTGGGTAGTTTTCTTTTCTAGTAGTGTCCTTTTCTGCTTTTGGTGTAAGGATAATGTTGGCCTTGTAAAATGAGTTTGGGGAATGTCCTTCCTCTTTGATTTTTTGGAACAGTTTGAGAAGGGTTGGTATTAATTGTTCTTTAAATGTTTGGTAAAACTCACCAGTGAAACCATCTGGTCCTGGGCTTTTTATATTGAGAGACTTCTGATTATTAATTCAACGTCCTTACTAGTCATTGGTCTATTCAGACTTCCTATTTCTTCCTGATTCAGTCTTGGTAAGTTGTAGATTTCTAAGAATTACTCTATTTCTTCTAGATTGTCCAGCTGGTTGGCATTTAATTGTTCATGGTAGCCTCTTCGGATCCTTTGTATTTCTGTGGTATCAGTTGTAATGTTTTCCTTTCCATTTATAATTTTGTTGATTTGGATGCTCTCATTCTACCTTTGTTAATCTAGAAAAGGTTTTCTCAATTTTGTTTACCTTTTCAAAGAACCAACTCTTAGTTTCATTAATATGTTCTATTGTTTTATGCTCTCTATTTACTTCTGCTCTAATCTTTACTACTCTTTCCCTTCTGTTAACTTTGGGCTCAGTTTGTTGTTCTTTTTCTAGTTCCTTAAGGTGTAGGATCCTTAAGGTGTTGTTTATTGGGGATTTTTGTTGCTTCTTAATTTGGTGTTTACTGCTATGAATTTCCCTCTAAGAGCTGCTTTTGATGCATCCTATTAATTCTCGTACATTGTGTTTCCATATTCACTTGTCTTAAGAGACTCTTTTTATTTCCTCCTTAGTTTCCTCTTTGATCCACTGGTTGTTCAGGAGAGTATTTCCATGTGTCTGTGAATTTTCCAGTTTCCCTCACTGATTTCTAGATTCACACCACTGTGATCACAGAAGATACCTGGTATGATTTCAATCTTCTTGAATTTGCTAAGGCTTTTTTTTGTGGCCTAACGTATGGTCTACCCTAGAAAATGTCTGATGTGTGCTTGAGAAGAATGGGTATTCTGCTGTTGTTGGTTAGAATGTTCTGTATTTGCCTGTTAGGTCCATTTGGTGTGTAGTGTTGTTCAAATGTGCTGTTTCCTTATTAATTCTCCATCTGAATGATCTGTTCATTGTTGAGAGTGGAGTACTGAAGTCCTCAACTATTACTGTATTACTGTTTATTTCTCCTATTAGCTGTTTCTGCTTTTATATACTTGGGTGCTCCCCTGTTGGGCATATAAATATTTACAACTGTTATATCTTCTTGATGGACTGACCGACCCCTTTATCATTATATAATGACCTCCTTTGTCTTTTTTTTCTTTACCATTTCTACCTTAAAGTCCATTTTGTCTGATACAAGTGGAGCTACTCCTGCTTTTTTCGGTTACTATTTTTGAAATGTCTTTTTCTACCCCCTTCACTCTCTATGTGTTATCTTCACAGCTAACCTGAGCTTTTCCTTGGCAGCATATCACTGAATCTTGTTTTGTTATCCCTTTAGCCATTCTGTGTCCTTGGATTAGAGGATTTAATCCATTTACATTTGAAGTAATCATTGATAGGTAAGGACTTACTAATGCCATTTGGTTAATTGTTTTCTGAATCCTATGTTCCTTGTTTTCTTATCCTGCTTTTTGTGTTTTGATACCTCAGTATGTTTTAATTTCTTTACCATCTTCTTTTGTGGGATTACTGTAGGATTTTCCCTTGTGGTTACTATGAGGCTTACACAGACTATCTTAAACTTATAACATACTGTTTTAAACGGATAACTTCAATAGAATCCATAAATTTTACACTTTTACTTCTCTTCCCCCTCACATTTTAGGTTACTGCTGATAAAATTTATGTTTTTTCTATACTATGTAACTGCAAATGCCTATAGTTATGGTTATTTTTACCACCTTTTTTTTTAACTTTTAAACCAGAGTCGTAAGTAAAGTGTGCACCACTATTGTTGTAATGCAGAATCTAACTATGACTACATATTTACCATTACCAGTGAGACTCATGCTATCTTTTTATGTTTTTATGATATTAATTACTGTTCTTTTGCCTCCACTCAAAGAAATCCCTTCGGCGTTTCTTATAAGAAGGTCTGGTGGCAATGATCTCTCTCAGCTTTTTATGATGGTAATAATGAGCTCCCTCTGAATATCATGCTTGCCTTATGACTCCAATACCTCCTTAGTCTACACACTATTGTATTTAAAATTTAGTTTTTGAATTCGAAGAAAAAACATTTAGAGTACAAGAGAGCATGTCTAGTGAAATACAATCCCTGACACAAAATAAAGTTCACAACATTCAAGTTCAGTAAAAATTACTGGTGCTTGATACCAAGATACAATGACTCCTTGAAAAGCATGGTGTGCTCTCCCATACTTTTGTGCCTGGGAGTGCAATGGTAATGGATGTGCAGAGGAAGGGAACTTTACTGACCACAACCCTGGTCTACAAGCCAGAAGATCCAGAATTCTAGTTCTACCATGAGTACAAACTAGTTGTATAATGTAAAAGCAACATCATAACTCTTTCTAGGGCTTAGTTTTTATATCTGTACAAATGAAGAATGTAGAGAAGTTCTGAATGACTATTTTCAAGTTCCTATACAGCTCTCAAAGTTTTTCTGACCGTATAATACCATACCACCAACTGTGCTTCCTTAATATGCAGACTAAATTACTTGCTATGGTAGTTTTAATGCATTCTAACTTTCTGAAGTGACAGTCTTAGCCTAAGTGACATACTGTGTTTTAAGTAACTTGGCTAAACTAGAACAGCTCGTCTCTCAATGAAGTCAAATAACTGTAACTAATCTGTGCTAAAACCCTCTCTGTCACATTTTTATCAAAATCTGTCCCCGGAAGGTTATTAAAGTCACATCTTTTCTACAGAGCCCCTGAGGAGCTCAGAGTCTGAAAGAAGAGACAGACACAAATATAAATGACAATGACGTTAAGCATTGTAAATCATTATTTACAATATTTTACCTTCTATAATGTGAAGCCCTCTCTATATGAATCATTTCCCTCGTGTGTCTCACTCAGCCTGGACCAAAGGAGAATTCTGCTTCCACTAATTTGATCTAAGTTTGGTTTCCCAGCTATCTGTGAAACCGACAAGTAAAATGTACCCGTTTTAACTTGGGAAAAAGTCTGGAGTATCAGGACTGTAGTTTAACTACGGGTTTAGAAAGTTAAAGTCAAGAAACCCACAGATGTTTAATTTTATTAATGGCAACCTGAAAAAAAAACTGGTAATTTGAGGGTAACTTTGAAAGCATGAAGGAAAATTCTAGGGCCACTAAACAAATGTTGAATCTGTCCTGACTTTCAGAGACTTTCCTCATTTCAGGAATGACACAAACCATTGAGAACCTATAGATTATGGTGAAGATCAGATACACATTAAATTAGCGTGTTGTTTTACTTTGTGAGCTACCAAAAGTGGACAAGAACATCAAGGCATTCTAACCTCCATGGGAGCTTTGTCAGTTTCTAGGGTTTGAACAATTAATACCCTAAGAATTATAGTTTCCAGGAAGCTCAGTACAACGCACACGTAAAATCAACAGAGAATGATACTCGGGGGAGGATGACGACCTTCAATCTTTTGTCTGTTTTGGGGTTTTCCATTTCTTCTAGAGTCAATCATGATAGAAGAACATGATTCTAGAAAAGATCCATTTCATCTAAATTGTCAAATGTGTTAGCTATCTGAACTACAGCTAACACATTTAGCTTTGTTCTGTTTTCATTGAGTTACAAAGATTGTGTCCTGTACAGTATCTACTTTTGAAAATTTGAAATTCTTCCTTATCCTAGGATTTGACCAACTTCAATTCCGTGCATGTTTCAAAGAGTATTATAGAGTAAAAGATTCTATGAAGCTATTAAATAACCCTTTATATATATATATATGTGTTCTTCAAATCTGCTTCAGTTTCACCGTTTAAATTGATCTAATTGAGGAATTTTCACTATACTTTACAATTTGAATATTTCTCCTTTCTTCTAATTGTTTTTGGTTTATATATGTGATGTTATGCTCCTAAATAAAGATTCATGATTTTTTTTTTCTTTAGATTCATGATTGTTGAAGAGTGCCTGGATGGCTCAGTTCGTTAAGTGTCTGACTCTTGGTTTCCACTCAGTTCATGATCTCACAGTTCGTGAGTTCGAGCCCTGCATCAGGCTCCACACTAACAGTGCAGAGCCTGCTTGGGGTTCTCTCTCTGCCCCTCCCCTGCTCATGTTCGTTCTCTCTCTCTCTCTCTCTCTCTCTCTCTCTCAAAAAAATAAACTTTAAAAAAAAATCATGATTACTGATCATCTTATTAGCAAACTGTAATTCATATTAATCTAAAATATCTCCCTTTATACCATATGACCTTTATTTATATTAAACTATACATTGACATTAATTTTGTTCATGGACTGGATTATCTTGCTTAAGACCTAATAAAACACAGAAACTGTATAAAAATATAAGTTTTATCCCAGAATTTAATGCAGTTTCTTTCATTTTGTGTAGCACTTTCTCATAAGCAGTGTTTCTAGATAGTAAAATCATAGTTTAACCTTAATAACATTGAGCCTGGAAAAAAAAAGCCTTAAACGCTAGCAGTTTTCCTTTTTAAGTCCAAAGATGAAAGCAGCCCATATAAAACCTGCGACCTGTCACGTAGGGATTTTAAGATGAAAGTAACAAAGCGGACTGCGCGTCTCACATGAAGAACCCTCGTCCACGTTGACGGTTCCCCTGAGACAGAAATTCGTCTTCAGTGAGGACTTACGTGCTAGTATCTCCAGCTGGACACATCCTTTCTTTCTTAACCAAGAACACAATTTGGGCAGTAGCTGAGACAGAGCTAGGATTTTCAGTTTGACTGTGGAACATACCGGGCCGTAAAGCAAAAGTGCTACGCAAACACTTCATGAACAGCATGCTAAAACTGTCTCCCTGTAACCACCGGTCTACCACTGTGTAGACAAAATACTTATATACTCTCTGCAAGGTGCAAGAGGGAAGAGAATCTTACCTACGTCAGTTATGAGAATCGGCTCTTGCAAAGGAATGTCAGGGACCGGAACGTTCGTCTTGCCGACTCGAACCTTCGCCGGTTTACGCTGGTGCCTCATCTTCCTTAGCTCCGTGTGTTTAAAGTGAGAAGCAATGTGAGTCTTCCTGTGGCCTGAGGTCCGAAACTTTTTGTCACAGTGAGGACAAGCAAAAGGTCTGACTCCTAATAAAAATAAAAGTACGCGGCAGAATTATTTCAAGAACATACATCTCAACAATTAATGCCAACATAAAATTCTAGTAGTTTAATATTGACTTGAAGAGTTTCTCGCTTCATGCGTACAATTTCATGGATGTCATGCAGCTATTTTCCCCTGTCGGCATACAGTGCATACTATAAATGTTAAGGTATGTCTTAAGATCATTGGAAGTAAAAAACATGTGCTATCCTCGCATTGTAAAATATTTAAACCTTCAGATACTCAAATATTCAGTCTCTAGGAATACTCCAGGGCAGTAAGACTGCTCTCTCTCAAATCATCATCTGTAACGTGGAACAACGTCTGCCTCCAGGCTGGCTGCCAGGATTGTAGACACTCATGTTTAACTAGCACTCAGCAGCTCCGAGCATTTAGTAAACAGCAGTGAATGGTAGTTGTCAGTGATTGTAAATAATAATAATGCTGCTGCTGCTGCTGCTGACAGTAATAATGTCCTCTTCACAATTCTCTACTACCAATTCCCTTTCCTGAAGGAAATTCCTTCATTTACAATTTTATCGGTAAACGAGAACGGAGGTTCCAAAGAAGGGCACATAACAAAAGCAACAAATGTCAGCTTTTTTAAACACTCCGCCACATGATCGGCTCAGCCCCGGAACCCCAGGTGGGCAGGAGAAGTTCCTGCTAATGGATGTGGGGTTTCTTTGGTGGGGCCGGGATGATAAAAACGTTGAAAATAATTGGGTGGGTTGCACAATTTCTGAATAAAGTGAATTCTGAGTTCACCGTAAAATAAGGGTCCATTTTATGATCTGTGAATATATCACAACAAAACGATCCTAAACGAAATTACAGCCTAAATATGAATGTTTTCATGCCTTCATCCTGACGACAAAACACCTGAAAGGGTGAAGAGGCATCAGCTTTGCCTCCCTGCCCCAGGCCTCAGCACAAACGCCCCCACCCCACCCAGGTGTCTCCTTACAAAGGCCCACCTCCTCCACCTCTACATGCGGTGGCCCCCAAGCACCCCTCTCTTGGCCCTTTGCCTCCTGTGTTCATTCCGAGTGCTAGTGCTTAGTGCTTCCCTCATTCAGCCGCGGGCTCTGTGGGCATCTAGTCCCGTCACTCTGTGGACCAGCATATACCTGCAGCCTAGCCTACCAAGCTGATCACAGAGACTTGGGAAGGGTGTTCGGCTGCTGCCCGCAGGCCCCGTGAATCGGAGGGGACGGGAGGGGAAGGCCCCGAGCCCCGGGCACCTGTGTGCAGGCGGATGTGCACTTTGAGGCTCCCCGACGTGGAGAAGCTCTTCATGCAGTACTGGCACTTGAACGCCTTGATGCCCGTGTGGGTCTTGATGTGCGCGGTCAGGGTGCTCTTTACGGCAAAGGCCCGGAAACACTGCGGACACTTGAAGGGCTTCTCGTGGGTGTGAATGCGGATGTGGCGCACCAGGTCACTCGGCTTCCGGAACTCCTTGGTGCAGTAGGGACACACGTGCCACCGGACACCGTTCTCCTCGCGGATCGAACCTGGGGCCGAAAGAAAACACAACCAGTCCGGCTCGGCTTGTCTGGCCCTTGTGTATCCTACCCACTGCTAAGGCACTTGACCGTCTGGGGTTAGATCGAAACAACAGCGCACCTATGGAAGAGCTATCTACTTTTTTTGCCGCAGCAGAAGATATACGATCAGTTAGGGAAAAAGGTGAAATTTCCATCATCACTGAAATGACGGAAGACTATGAGTGAATCCTGCAGAAAATCTTCACAGTCACATGAGAACACAAATCATGGCCGAGGGAGGGAAGAGGGCTAACTGGACAGGTAAGATACATACACCAAAGGCAAGCGTACAAACTCAGGCCACTGTACATGTGAATAAAAGCACATGTGACCAAACAACTCCAAAGTTAACTCGGGATATGAGGAGACGAAGGCGGAGAAAGCACTGTCTGAGCCCTTCTGATACCATGAATAACAAACAAGTAATCCCCACACAAGTAATTGGGAGACCATGAATTCTTGCCCTATGAAAAGGCATTCATAAATACTTATGACAAAGAAATAGCTCACGACCAAATATAAAAGACTATTTTGTAACTTTAAATATTATTGTTCAACTTTCAATCAGGTTTAAAACTATTCCCATCAGGGGCGCCTGGGTGGCTCAGTCGGTTGAGCGTCTGACTTCGGCTCAGGTCATGATCTCAAGGCCTGTGAGTTCGAGCCCCGCGTCAGGCTCTGTGCGGACAGCTCAGAGCCTAGAGCCTGCTTTGGATTCTGTGTCTCCCTCTCTCTCTCTCTCTGCCCCTCCCCGGCTCATGCTCTGTCTCTGTCTCAGAAATAAATAAACATTTAAATAAATAAATAAATAAATAAATAAATAAATAAATAAAACGATTCCCATCCAAAGAAAAATCACGAGTTTACTGAAATATAAGTAAAATTATTTCTAAATTATAAAAATTTTAAAAACAAAATTCATCAGAACCACTTTTTATCTTTTATAATTTTGATTAGCTTTATTTATCTGAAATTAAATAGGTATTTACAGTGAGGTCAAGAACCCACTTAAAATTAGAAAGATTTTGGCCAGGTTAACAAAATTCATCAGGAAATTTTAACTGTTTATTTAACTGTGTCTTTACAGACATAGCTTTATTAGACAAAAAATAATTTGTTTCCTTCTGTTATTAGTAAATGCAAGGAATTCTCCTTACGTACAAGTGAATCTACAAGGAGCGAAAACACATTTTCCTGAAGACGATGCTCTTTGCAAGACTAACGTAGGAAATAAGGCAAGGTAAAAGAAAAAAACTTACATCTTCCTAAAAACAGTGACGCAACAGAAACTAGGTCAAGTCAGGAACACACGCAAACCACAGGGAAAAGAAGAGAAAATAAGGGAAGTGGCTTCAAAAATGGGAGAGAGCATTTATTTTATGGTGATACCGTTTACATTAAGGAAGTCTGAAACTTAAGCCTGTTTAAAACCAATAGGTAAAAATTAATTCATAGAAGTACAGTAATTACCTAAAGATCTTATGATAAATAAAAAAAAGCCAAGGTATAAAAAGGCGACAGAACTAGAGTATCTATGAGCTAATAAATTTGGGAACCCTCCCCATCAGGGTTTCATCCAGGCAAGAATGAAAACTGTACCTTTAACTATCTAAGATGACAGAACATTCAACTGTCACCAGGTTCTAATTATTTCCAGGAACGGACTAGAACAGAAATTACAAACTGGCGGCCTTGCAGCAGTCTCCACACGTGGCCTGCATGCGCTTTGTTTGGCCCACGTGCTACTACTAAAATATTAAATCCAGACTTTCGACCCTCTGACAGACTGAAAGGTCTGGAAAACCAGATGTGCATTCCCACGCGGCAACTTTCCCTGGTGCTGGACAACTGCTTTTCTCTTCAAACACATTAATAAGTTTAAGAAGAAAAAACATACATTAGAACCGTCTTCAAGATGAAAAGGCAATTACTACAATTTAATATCTAGTCTTAATTTCTAAAAAATCGTCTGAAAACAGGAAGAGCTGAACAAACATATCTCAGTATGCTTTCATTTAATAGGAAAATATTAAAAACAATCCTATTACAGTCCAGAAAAAATCCGCTATCACTGCCATGAATTTATTGTGTTCTAGTGATACAAGCCAGTGCAATTAGGTAAGATACAGAAATATACAGCATTAACTAACTACAAAGGAAAAGGTAAAAATCGTGATTTACAAATGATATGATTAAATGCCTTAAAAAACCTAAAACTCAGAAAGAGGCACACATTTTAATACGTGGAAATCAACATCATATCTACAAGCAAAATCCAGAAGAAAAATTTAAAATGCCACTAAAAAATGAAAAAATACAAAGGAAAGATCTGAAGAAGTGGAAATCTACACCCTATTCTTTGGTACAAAGACTAAAAGTTATAAAGACATCAATTCTCACTGGTTAAATCACTTACATATAAATACCGAAAGGACTTTTTGAAAAACTAGAGTTTTGGGGCTTTAGCAGACAAGTCTAAAGTACACGTGAAAAAATAAGTATGGGAAAATCGTTCAAAACACACCGCCAAGCGTAGCAGGAAAGGACTAGGCCCATAGGCAAGAAAGCGTACCAGTAGTAGACACGAACAAGAAGACAGAGTCGTGCACAGAACACAGTCCAGAACAGACCCATACAGGTCTGGGAGGGTAACGAACAGAACGGTATCACAGTGTTTCAGTGGAGAAAACAGGACTCAGTCCATAAATGGTGTTTGGACAGCGGGGTGCCCATCTAAAAACAAAAAATTAAACTGAGTCAGAGATTCAGCTTAAAATATGAAAGTCTGAGGGGCACCTGGGTGGCTCAGTCGGTTGGGCGTCCGACTTCGGCTCAGCTCATGATCTCACGGTTCATGGGTTCGAGCCCCGCAATGGGCTCTGTGCTGACAGCTCGGAGCCTGGAGCCCGCTTCGGATTCTGTGTCTCTCCCTCTCTCTCTGCCCCTCCCCCGTGCTCGCTCTCGCTCTCTCTCGCGCTCTCTCTCTCTCTCTCTCTCTCTCTCTCAAAAATAAACGTTAAAAAAAATTGAAAGTATGAAAGCGCTGGATAAAAGAGGTTACTTCCCATAATGTCCACGTTGAAGTCTAAGTATTGCAGAAGTCCAAAATCTGTGAAACACTGACCAATCTGGGTATAGAAAATATTTCTCCCTTTTAATTCAAAACGACAAATTAGAAAAGAATATATGCTCTCAAAATACTATCATCCTTAATGTATCATGGCAAATAAAAATCAAGTCAGGCTAATGAAAAAATGTAGGTGGCTCTTCAACATGAAAAGTTGCTCAACCTTTTTACTCCTTATTAGAGAAATGAAATTAAAGCTACAATCAGAAACCATTTTAACCTATCAGATGAGTAAAAATGGTCCCCAAATTTTGATAACAATCCCTTCAAAAGGCTGTGAGGAAATGGACAGATACCCCAATGCACTGTGGATGGGGGTATAAACTGTCAGAAAGCCCTGGAAGGACAATCAGCAATATTTACCCCATTGTTTTTTTCTTTTGATATGAAGCACATTAGTGATACAAATACTGAAATGTGAACAAGATCTGTGGACTGGATCAATTTCACTACCCTGATGTTGATGTCTACACTCTGGTTCTAGAAGACAGCATCCTTGACCTTAGGACACACACACTAAAGTATTTGAAGGGGTATTAAATAAATTTGTATTTATTATCACCTGTATTTGCAAGATTGCAAGTAACCTACATAATTATTTATCCATAAAATGGAACAATCTCTAGATATTTTCTAAAATATCAGGTGGAAAAAAGTAAACTGCAAGACAGATTATGTATAGATTTTATACACACACACACACACACACACACACACACACACACCCAGTATGCCCCCCAACATACTGAAAAACAATACGATACATACTATATAATAACATGCCTGTACTTCTTTAGAAGACAGAGACCCCCAGTGACAGCAGCTGCCCTGGAGAGGGGTTATGTGGAGACCGAGGAAGAACAGGGGACATCTCACTGCACACCGTTTTGTATCTTTTGAATTACATGGCAAGAGCAAGTTTCACCTAGTTAAAAAATAATTTTTAAATTTGTGCATTCCATGCAGCAGTCATCCCGGGTCAGGCGCTATTCCTCGCACTCAGGTCTCTCCCTTTCGTTCTGCCACCGCCCCATCGCACAGACGAAGGTTAGCGAACCTGCCCCAGGTCAGGTGCCAGTAAGTGGAAAAGTCAAGGCACACGTTGACATCTGTGTAATTCTAGAATCTGAGAGCGATTCTCTCAGAGCACTCTGTCCTCCCAGCTCCACTTCAAGGAGAGTGCTCACCACATGCCAACGACCACGGCAGGCAGACCCCTGCCCGTGGAGGGACTCAGGTGCGGGATTCGAGCACGCACGTGCAGCAGAGCTCGGGGACCTGCGTCACAGGGTGGACTCGCCCCGGGGGGAGGGGGGGGGGAATGACAAGACACTCAGAAAAGTCTGCATTCGAGGGGAGGGGGGCCTGGCCGGCTCGGCGGCGGAACACGCGACTCTGGGTCTCAGCATTATGCGTCAAGCTCCACGTTGGCCAACATGTCGAGATTATTTAAAAAAAACATAAAATGAAATCTTCAAATAAAAAAGTCTGCATTCGAAAGGCAGTTTTTGGAGGTACATTTACCAGGCAAAGAAGAAGCAAAAGCCGGGTATGAAGTTCTGGAAACTTAATGCTCACAACGGCCACAAGGTCCGCGAGACGCAGAGCTTGAGGCAGACAGGGGGACGTGATGGAAAGCCTACATGCCACGAGAGGTTTTCGGCAGGACGAAGAAAACCGTACCCTAGAGGTGTCCTCCTCACTCCTGAATCGGTTTCCACACCGGAGGAATTACTGGGGACGCGGCCAGCCGTGTCCCCGGCATCGGCCTCGGCCACGGTGGAGGACGAGGGTGACAAGGTGATGAGGACCTGGGTGCCGCAGGGGGGAGGCAGAACTGAGGGACGGGAAGACGCCTGTGTATTCGTCCGGGGGCCAGAGCGCACAGCCACTGCTGTCGGAGAACTGCAGGCCAGCAGGACAGACAGACAGACAGGCTCCTCTAGGACCCACTCCAAGGGCCGCATCAGACGCTGGACGAAGGCCCTGGCGTATTCTTGCAACGGAAGGTGTGCCCAGAGGCCGCGGGTGCACACGGAAGGTGCAGTCCGGAGGACATACAGTGACAGTCACAGAAAGTCGTTCTGGTTTCTACTGGAACATGAAGCTGAATACAAATACTCAGACTTAACTACTGTTCAACAACGAGCGGGGAGACGCTCGTATCTCAGGATCCAAGTTCAGATGCTGAACCTACAGAGAAGACTTCAAACGAAGCAAAGCCGCCCAAGCGTGCCCTCACTTTCTGTTCCACAGCGTCCCCCTACGTGGCCCCAGCCTGAACGGCCGTTGTCGTTCACGCCGTCTCAGCGGCGGACGGGACTGCGAGAGAGGCTAGCACCACTGGACCCTCGCGGCCTCCGACTCAGCCAGTGGGTCGTGGAGTGACGTGGAAACCAGAGGCGCAGGATCCTCTGACAAAAGACGCCCTGTGGGAAGAGTGCAGCCCGCACCTGGCGGAGGCAGGACACCGAATCTTGCACAACGTTGGGACACCCGCTCGGAAGTGACAGGCCAGCGTCCTGAGGTGGGGGGGCCGTTAAATAGGCTGCTGGGCCATACGCCACGGGACCGCTTATTTGGAGTCGTACACAAAGGGACAGACTCTTGGTAAAGTGGACCGCGCACAATTTCTGTGTCCAGTCCCGCGGTCTACCGGGTTTCTCAGCGATCGGCGGGAGGACGCCTCGGACTTCCTGGCCGGATTCCCAGAGCGGGAAATGGAGGGGACGGTCACTGGCAGCTGGCTGGGCCACATCAATGAGGCAGGGAGACAGCAGGAATGCTCAGACGCAACCCCAGGCGCTAAAACGGGCGCCGTGGCAGCTATGGGCCCTGAGCACGATGGCACCTGCTCTAACGGCCCACGTGGCTCTGGGGCAGAGGCCACCGTGCTGGCCGGCTGACAACTGGACTTGGGATAAAGCACGTATGTTTGGGAGTGAGGGGGGAGGAGGAAGCCAGGTCTGCAGGGAAGAGGACACGGCCGGCACTAGTGCTGTGTGCGACCGAGTCTCCCGGACCCCGCGGCTGTCCCCTGGGCCGGGCCCCCAGTCCCGCTGAACCGGCGACCCCGTGCTGCCCTGAGGTAGGGGCAGTAAGAGCGCTGTCCTGCCACCAGATGTCCCCCGCCCCCCCCCGTCTCACGGTGCTCCCTGCCCACGTGGCATCCCAGAGCGGGTGCTCCACCGGGGAGGGATGCAGGGACCGCCGGGGGTTCGCTCTCCCGGGAGATCCCCGAGGTCTCTGAAGCTGCAACTGTCCAGGGAGCAGCTCTCACCGCCAAAGCACGGCATCCTTCCCCTGCCGGCGGCCCTCCAGGGACGGGGAACGGTGGGACCGCTGACCTCTTTCTCACGGAGGGCACCCTGAACAGGAGACAAGATGCGCCAGAGCTCTCCCGGGTATGGCAGGGCGGCGGAGGAGGGCGACCCGCCCCGTGAGCACCTGTGCAGGTGCCCACGACGAGACAGCTGCGGGGCCGGCCGGAACCTGGAGCCCAGCGGAAAGGCGGCAAGCATTCGGGGAGGGATCTGTCCCTTCCGCTCCTGGAGAGGCTCCAGGTCCCCTCAGAAGAACCTTCGCTGGCGCAGATAAGGAAGGCAGGCCTCCCCGGCGGACTGAGCCAGCTGTGGATGTGCCGGGGGGCCGGCAAGGCTCTCTGCTCCACAGACCGCGGGACACGCGGCTGTTCCGAAGCGGATGTGGACCGCACGGCTTGCCGGCGCTCCCCTGCCCCTCGCAGAGGGGTGTGCTCAGCAGGGGAGTCCCCGCTTCCGTCCCCACATGACCCACTGCCCACAGGAGGTGCCGTCCATTCCATCCACCTCCCAACACCTGCTCGGAAGCTGGGGCACAGGTCCCCCCAGGAGTTGGTGCCTTCTATCGACCAGATTACAGGCACGGTGATGCCGCACGAACCCTTGTGTTTGCTACTTCTGCTCACCTCTGCTTCATGCAATTCTGGAGGTGCTGCTCTGAGGAGAAAACCACCAATCTGCTGCTTCACGTTGCCGCCCGCAAACCGTCACTGGGTGAGCTGGGTCAGGGCAAGCAAGGTGCGGGGACACCGTCCCCGAGGAGCAATCCGATATCCAGACCCAAGTGCACAGAGGACGTGCTCCCGGACCGCTCAGGGCCGGTCCGAGTCGAGGGTGGAGGAGCCGGCCAGCGGCCTCTCGGATTCTGACCCCAAGGGCAGCGTCTCTCTGCGTGTTTCCCCAGCACCCGCAGCGGGAACCTCGGAGCCGCCTCCACGGGTGTGCGCGGCGTCCCTAGAAACAATCCACCCGGAAGGGAGCCCACAGTGCGCGGTGTTCACCAGAACACCCACCCTCCTCTCGGGGAGCCCTGCAAATAATTCACGAGTTTTCGCAAGCGCTCCAGAAGCCTGATGCGGAAGTCCTTCAAAGTGACCCAAAGGTGTCTCCCAGAAAGCAAAGCCTACGGCCCGTCTCCCTCCTGCTTCGTCCCAGGAAGGATTTTATAAAGAAAGCATTTTCTTTGCTGGTCACACTGAACTCTTAAACACTGCTTTGAGCTTACTGCAGTGTCCGTACTATAACTTTCTGTAAAATGGGTGTAGTTTTCCCCAAGTAACGCAGGTGAGAGACAACCAGAGAATTTGCTTACAAGCCAACTCAGATCACTGCATACAGAAATGCTGCTAAAACGTTACAGACCTATCCTAGTGCCTAGAACCTTAAACTTCATTTGTCTGACTCCTTAAGGCCTTTACAAAGACCACCACTGTTGAAAACTGTACTGTTTAAAAACTGCTGGATATGGGGCGCCTGGGTGGCGCAGTCGGTTAAACGTCCGACTTCAGCCAGGTCACGATCTCGCGGTCTGTGAGTTCGAGCCCCGTGTCGGGCTCTGTGCTGACAGCTCAGAGCCTGGAGCCTGTTTCCGATTCTGTGTCTCCCTCTCTCTCTGCCCCTTCCCCGTTCATGCTCTGTCTCTCTCTGTCCCAAAAATAAATAAACGTTGAAAAAAAAATTAAAAAAAAAAAAAAAACTGCTGGATATAAATGTTTAAAAATTGTCCTGTATGTGTCTGCACACAAAGTAGGAGAAGAATACAATGATCAAAACTAGTTTCTTCTAGAGAGCAATTACATTTCTTCAAGTTGTTTTAAGACCAATGTACATTCTATAAAAAGGAACGGTTTCATACGCTGATTTAAAAGTGAGTACCGGTTATCCATTTTTTTTATTTAAAAAAAGGCATATAGGGGCGCCTGGGTGGCGCAGTCGGTTAAGCGTCCGACTTCAGCCAGGTCACGATCTCGCGGTCCGTGAGTTCGAGCCCCGCGTCAGGCTCTGGGCTGATGGCTCAGAGCCTGGAGCCTGTTTCCGATTCTGTGTCTCCCTCTCTCTCTGCCCCTCCCCCGTTCATGCTCTGTCTCTCTCTGTCCCAAAATAAATAAACATTGAAAAAAAAATTTTTTTTAAAAAAATAAAAAAAGGCATATTTTCTTAAGTGAAATCGAGAAAAAGAATATTGGCCAAGCAAATTCAAAAATGTGTAATAAAAAAACACAATAGAGGGAAAACATGAGAGAGGGAGGAAAGGGGGAGAGAGAAAGAGAAAGGAAAGAGTCACATCAAAGCCCAAACAGAAGACGTGGTTTGCTTCCCATTAATCAATTACTGTGATTTACCACCTCACAGATTAAAGTAGGAAAACACATGATCATAACAACAGAGGGGAAAAAAGGCATTTGATAATATTCAACATAGAGAAGAAAATAAAAAGCCTTCTTACTAAACCAACAATGGAAGGCAGCTTCCCAAATTTGAGAGGATCTAAGAAAAGCCTATAGTAAAAAGCCAAATCCAACTGTGAAACGTTAAAACCAAACCCCTTAAAAGGCAGGACGCAAGAGGCAGTTCTCATCTGCATTATGTAGGGACCGCCCTCCCTACTTTGTCTACTTAACACTGTGGCAGAAAAGACACCTTAAGGAGTGTCGGATACGGTATTCAAAACACATATAAATAACAAAGAAGGGGCACCTGGGTGGCTCAGCCAGTTAAGCGGGTTAAGCATCCGACTTTGGCTCAGGTACTCAGGTCCTGATCTCCCAGTTCATGAGTTCCAGCTTGCTGACAGCTCAGAGCCTGGAGCCTGCTTCTCATTTTGTATCTCCCTCTCTCTGACCCTCCCCCGTTCATGCTCTGTCTCTGTCTGTCTCAAAAATAAAAAAACGTTAAGAAAAAAAAAATTAAATGTTCAGTCTGCATACAACGTGAGCTATGTGTCAACAGAAGTTAACGCTAGAACTTTTTTAAAATAATTTTCGATACAGAAACACAAGTGTGATGAACTGGTCACGATGACCCTCACCGAGGCCTCCAGACGCTTCACTCTATTTCCGTCAGTACTCAGTTCTCATCCCTCTAACTCACACAAGCTTTCACCTTCTCGCTGTGGTCCGCTGAGCTCTCCTATCTCTAAACCCGGAGCACATCTGTAACAATACGCCTCTGCGACCGAGACACTGCTTTCCACTGCCGCACACCGTCCACGCAGACTCCGCTACACCATAAGCGTCTGGTAGCTCAGTGTCCTTTTTAATACTTGACGGTGTGTTATATTTAGTACCTAACGGGGACTCAGCTCAAAACCAGACTACCATTCAAAACAAGAAAGGTCTTAAGTAAAGATAATATTCATATTTGGGGTGCCTGGGCGGCTCAGTCGGTTAGGCGTTCGACTTCAGCTCGGGTCATGATCTCGCGGTCCGTGAGTTCGAGCCCCGCGTCAGACTCTGTGCTGACAGCTCGGAGCCTGGAGCCTGCTTTGGATTCTGTGTCTCCCCCTCTCTCTGCCCCTCCCCCGCTCATGCTCTCTCTCCATCTCAAAAATAAATAAACATTAAAAAAAAATTTAAGATAATATTTAGATTTAATTACAAATGACAAATAATTCAAAACAAAACCTGAAGAAAATCCTCTAAACTCTGAATCTTACCATCAAAGAATTGTACACAAATGAGATAAATCATGGAATTTTCAAACTAAATTCAACTACATCCAAATGAATAAGTTTTTCTTTTTAAAGTTTTTCTATACTGTATTTTATGAAAACCATAAAACAATACAAAATAACAAGCAATGTATCTGAACGATGAACACAGAAATCTTCTTTATTCACAACACAGACCATCTAAAGAGAAAGAAAAGGAAGAATAAAAAGAAAATACCACTCTCTTGAATTACTTAATGTAGACATAAAACTCCAAATAAGCTCATGCGTGTTATTTTTAGACAAAGTATAATGGTTGCAAAAGTTCTTACCAAGAACAAATTTCTACTTTTTTCTAAATGTTTGTTTATTCCGGGGAGAGAAGGCAGAAAGAGAGAGAATCCCAAGCAGGCTCCTCACTCAGTGCAGAGCCCAACATACTGCTCGATCCCAGGACCCGAACCCAAATCAAGAGCCAGGATGCTTAACCGACGGAGCCAAGGTGCCCCATTTCATACTTACTTTTCAGGCAGCTACAAAAGCCCTCAGGTATCAGAGCTGCAAGCACTTAGCAGACCTCAAGCAGCAAAATAAGAGAGGGGGACAAAGACTGCTACAGGGAGCTGAGAACAATATGCACGCCATAATAAATGTAGTTTCCAGGGCAGATGAACTGAAGCCCACAGCATCAGGGGCCCAGGTCCTGCAACGGGTCAAGCAGATGCCGGCCTATCACAGCACAGAGCAGGGGTCAAGTTCACGGTCCTAAGTCATCAAGAAGAGGTTAAGATTTCAAGACCTTGCTCTGGTGTAGGAGGGTGAAATCTCTCTGGCCTTAGGAAAGACGTCCACACGGAGCAGTTAAACCACTGTCATACCTAAAGGAATAAGCTGCCAGCTTTTCAAAACACCTTTCACTGTGACTTCTAGAGAGCCAATATTTTATAACAAATTTCAAACTCTGTGAAGTTTTAATAATGATTTATATGTCACAAGTTTTACGACAAAGATACAAAAAAGCATATTAAATTTTAAATTAATATGCAAAATACCTCTTAAAATAACCAAATTCTACTAAAAACATTCTCTCTCACGAAACTAAATAAATCAAATAGTGACAGCTTGAGATGGAGCGTGTTCAATCTGGAGACATATGGTTAATTATGAGCTCGCAACAAAACCTTGACCCGTGAGGTCTCCTCAGGACGACAACAGCCCTCCCCTGCCTCAAACAGGTGTTTGCAGAGACAGTCCCTGTGCTGGACGTGTGCTCCTCCCTGGAAAGTGCCAGTCAGAAGAAAGAGCTTTTACGTCAACCCGTCTCTCAACCTTTTCTCAGCACACGAAGAAAACAAGCGCCAGCTCCAGCTCGTCCTGAGGATCAGTTTACCGAAAACGCAGCAGAACTGCATAAACTTGCTCGGCGGTCTACACTCGTATGCGACTTACTCGGGCCACAACCCGACAGACGGACACACTGTATGCAAGCTCTCCAGGCGGAGCACCGCATGTGACCTCACGGCCCCTGGAGCCCCATCCAGCGCTCGGGGCAGGATCTCTCGGGCCCGGGGCCGAGTGCCTCCCTCCATCTGGGGGGCCGGCGCGCCTCAGTGTTGTGGGGAAGCGAGTCTGGAGAAGCGTGTGCTGCCTGCGGCCACATCACAGCACCTTGGAAGGTTCTGGCACAGTAACCGGACAGTGGCCGGTGCTCTCTCGCAGGAGAGGTTTCACGGGCCGTGGATTTCCAGCAGCTTATTGGTGCACATGAAGCAGATACTCAGAAATGCAAGGGGAACTTCTAACCCAGAGGCTTCATACAGTGAATAAAAATATGTGGAAATGTGCTTTTTTTCCTTCCCTCCTGTCTGGACAGCGGGGATCCCCGGATGATAAACCGCTTAGATTTCAACCTCCGGTTTTTCACTTGGGGCCGAGGGGCCCCAAGGAAGAGGAGACTAGAACCACCGTGGTCTGTGGGCCGAGAAACAAGGATTTTGTGGCCACATGTCAACACTGAGAAAACGCGTGTCAGGAGGCAGCGTTAACAGATGACGCTTTGCCCCTCAGAGAGCACCTGCTCCCCAGACTCTGGGAGACATACAGTCGGTCCCCAAGAAAACATTTCTGTGGGAACACTCCTGCCCCAAAGACAGAAACCTATTTCCTTCAAGAACGATGCAGGAACGCCTGCCCCTCTATGAAGCCATGCTGAGCCCCGCGGGTGCTCAGGAACGAACAGAATGTCGCTACAGTCTGCGCAGGGGCTGTAAGGGCCGGCGCTGCGGGCACTGAGCAGAGGAAGGGCAGGTTCCGAGCCTCCACGAGGAGGCCGCGCTTGTGCCAGCCTCGGATGGCCTCATAGGCCTGCCGGAGGTCTCAGGGACGCGGCGGAGAAGGGGAGAAAGAAGACACTCCTGCTGAAGAAAGGCCCGTGGCAGAGGATGGCCCTTGAAAAAGAGTGTGACTGTTTCAAATGCCCGGGGAGCCAGCATCCCAAAGGCCAGGGAGGGAGGCCGCAGAGGCATGGGGGCCGGCTCACAGAGAGCTCACAGAGAGCTCACGGACCCACAGGGCGAGGAGTGAGCGCGGACGGAACCGGCAAGGGTCCAGCCTGCGGGATGGCGGTGCTGTGGTGGAAGGGAGGACAGGGGTGGCCGAGAGGCTGCTGCATCGAGGACAGGCAGAGACCGCCGGGGTAAAGCCCTAGGGGCTGTCGGGAGGAGACACCAATCACAGGGAGCAAAGCAGCCTAAGTTTTACAACTGTCGTGGTTTTGAAATATCAAACAAACAGGCTGATACTACCAGAACGTTCAACAGACCTATCGCCTTTTCGAGGGAAAAAAAAAAAAAAAAAAAAAAAAGGAGGCACGTTTCTAAAAAGATAAGCACTATGCCAGCCTAAACGTCTTGGCCTTAACGCATATGAAAATTACCAGGGAGAAATGGCGATTTCTTCTTTAGAATTTTTTTTTCTTTTTTATCCAACTTCTCTGGGCTTTCTTGTTCTTTTTCTGGCTCTGCATCGGCGGGGGGGGGCGGCTCACTTGAGGCGTGAGGCGTGTCCGCGGTGGGCCCCTGCGAGGAGGGCGTCCTGGCGTGGCTGGGGTCGTGAGCGTGCGCTGCAGCTGGAATTGAAGACAGCCCACTGTTTTCTAAGGCTTGCTAAGACAGAACAGAACTAACAGGTTAGGAGGGGTGAGGCCCGAACCCGCCTGCCAAAATCAATCACAGAGATGCAGTAAGGCTTGCCCACAGAATTCTAATTCCGCCCCACGAGACATAAAACTCCATACGCCGCCGATCGTCACTTGTAAGCTCGACTCCCAACTCTAGGAAGCTGAAATGTCCGTTCTGATAACTGACATCTCCCCTCCACCCAGAACACGGTACGGTAAAATTAAAAGGAACTGCAGTTAATTCCTTATTAGACTTTTAGGAATTTTACCTCAGACCACGTTGGTTATCTCCAAACGGGTCTGGGACTCGCTGTTTTCAGTTGTAGCGAGTCTACCCAAAAGTTTACGTCGGTTGTCATGCACCCTGAGATTCTTTATACCAACTCGTCCCAAAATGTACAGAGAGGAGACAGGTTAGTCGTTACAGCAAGTAACTAAATAGGGTGGAGAAGGCAGGCTGTCTCTGTTGGCAAAGGAAGGATCTGAGGATACAGCTGGCCTGGGGTGAAAGAATCAGAAAAGAGCACTTTGCCCCGATTCGTTCTGCTGCTCTCCCACCGGAGCGTGGACCATCCACACGGCCGAGGAGACACGGGACTGACTCTCTCGAAACAGTTAACACGAGAGCCTCAACAAAGAACGAAGTATGTCTTAGGCCTCCGTCAACGGGGATAAATACAGGAAGGTTCTGAAAAGCCTATTCATCTCAAGTAAATCGCTCATGGAGAAAATTAAAGTTTTAAACTATTTCTAAATTTATGCATTAACCATCTAGGATTCCGCACTGTCCATAAGCAACTCAATAAGCAGATTTTGTTGCAACAGAATGTTTTCGATTAGGACGCATCTTTATTGATGATTCCTCCCTCTGACAAGCCCCTGCCTATTTATTTTTTGGTCACGAAGCCCAGGCGCAGACGAGCACGGACAGGAACAGGCAGATGCGTCTCACCTGTAAAATGTCCTGGTTGATGCCCACTGTGATGCTGAGCTGCTGGCTGGGCTGAGGGGGCTGGTTGGACTCAGCCGGCCCCGGCTCGGACAGCTCCAGGAGCTGCTGGATGACATCGGTCACCGCCTGGGAATTCTGCTGACTCGACGCGGACGTGACGTGGACTTCCGTCTGCTGGAGAGGTAACGTCTGAAACAGTGTGGCCTGAAACGCAGCAGCATTGTCGTTGAAAATACAAGAAGCACATTAACTTGTACTTCAATTTACAAGAAAAAAGAACAGCACCTCTTCCTTACGACCATTAAAATCTAACAATATCCCAAAGATAAATGTTACATAAAATGTCTCACTGATTTTTACGTGAGCCACAATACTGGCTGTTAAAGGAACGTATTCGGTGAATTGTTCACCTCACTTTTTAAATTTTTCTAAGTGGCAGGAGAGACAATCAGTTCAAGGTGGGGGTTTGAGCACAGGGCTACAAAGTAAAATAAGAGAGAAACCACTGTGGCCAAAACAGTTCAAGACATTTCGGGAAAACACGTGCGCTAGAGGAATAAATGTGCAGTGAAGCTACACACAAGAATATCCAAGCAGGGACCGACCTGATCACCCAGAAACTCAGGAATCTGAAATGCCACACCAAGAAGAGGGTGGAAGTCAGAGACACTCGTGTGTGTGGTGCCATCAAGGTGGACAGAGGACGCCACACGTCTGTCAGAA
The DNA here is from genome assembly GCF_022837055.1 of Prionailurus viverrinus. NCBI lineage: Eukaryota > Metazoa > Chordata > Mammalia > Carnivora > Felidae > Prionailurus > Prionailurus viverrinus. The sequence continues at coordinate 93,353,983 of NC_062572.1, read as the reverse complement.
TCGACAGGGCACACGACACAGAGCGTGGACCCGAGTCACTGCTAGCACAGCAGCACTCGCTCATCCGCTGTGACAGACGCGGCACGGAAACGCAAGGGGGCAGCAACGGGGCGGCTACGCATGGGGCTGGTGGGGTACACGGGACTTCTCCACCTTCTGCTCAATTCTCCTGCAAACCTAAAATTGCTCTAAGAAATCAAAAAAAAAGATGATGGAAAACTACTTAGGGCTGACAGTGAGTCCCTTGTCTTCCTCCACAGAACAAGTGACAGGCACTTACCCTGAGGCAACAGAAATGGGGGATTGTCTCTAGAAGAGGCAACAACGGGGGCACCTTGGGAGGATCAGGGCACCTCCTTGGCACTTAGTCCCCCAACTAAACAAAGTCTCCGTTCTGCCCCAGGGACCCCAAGTTTAAGAGCTGGTTCCCCGGTCAACTGCATGTAAAGTGGCTCTGGAGGCCACACAGCTCCATCCCACACGGGTTCACTGCTGCCTCACTGCTCAAGACGACAGCACCACCGGCCACCGGGAGCCACAGGCTAACTCGACGAGGGCAGGGTGGGCAGTGACCCTGGGCAGACCACTCAAGGAGCAGAAGAGAACTTTTAAAGGAAAATGCTAACTAGGCTTCCCAGGAAACCTCACCAAACCAGAAAAGAAAGAAGCAATCAGATGGCAAAGGAGCAGTCTCAGAATTTAAAAATCTTAGCAGCTGGAGCGCCTGGGTGGCTCAGTCGGTTAAGCATAGAACTGCAGCTCAGGTCGTGATCTCTCGGTCCGTGAGTTCGAGCCCCGCGTCGGGCTCTGTGCTGGCAGCTCAGAGCCTGAAGCCTGCTTCGGACTCTGTGTCTCCCCCTCTCTCTGCCCCTCTCCTGCTCGTGCTCTCTGTCTCTCTCTCTCAAAAATGAATAGACATTTAAAAAAAATTTTTTTTTTTAATTTAAAAAACAGCCCAAAATAGACATTTGAAGACTTAATGGTTAGTCTCTAATTGTTCTCCAGTTTCAGAACTTATGGACAACAATCCCCCTGATCAGGGGTAAGGTGAGGAACCATCCCATGCCGCAGATACTGCAGGAAAGAGAAGAAAACACAAAGCGCACACGAGGCCCTCACGTTCAGGAACTAACCACTGCCTAGTGTCTACACTGGCAGGAGGCAGGTGCTGACGAACACACACTAACGCTTCCAAGATTCCTGGACGCAGCAGGTCTGCGGCGGTGGAAACAAGCCTACGCTTAGATCCTGCCATTATAGAGGCAACAGACCAAGGCCAAGCTGGAGATTCCTCCCAAAAGTTTGTGTGTCAGACAACTTTCAATACATGTACTGGAAGATACAACTTAGTTTCCCAAAAGTCCACAGTCTCAGGAAAAAATTATCACTGTCACGTCAGACATGGAGAAATCGTATTTGGAAAGGATAACTGATTCTTAAATTATAATAACATAGGGATAGAGATCATTCAATAATGATTGTCAGTAGCACTGTAGGAATTACAAAGTCAGAAATTAATGATTACATTTTGTCCTTTTTTCACTGGTTCAAATGACAGTCCATAAGTCAGGGTCATCTGGTATCATTCTGAAGTCTAAAAAGATTGATTTTCTTTCACTAACTAAAAAAATAAGAAAGTAGCCCTTACCTGCTAGAAACTTTCATAGCACCTTATGGCATTAAATAATTTTTTTTTATGTTTTTTACAAGTGGGGGAGGGGCAGAGAGAGAGGGAGACACAGAATCTGAAGCAGGCTCTGGGCTCTGAACTGTGAGCACTGAGCCCAATGCAGGGCTCGAACTCACAAACCACGAAATCAGGACCTGAGCCGAAGTCAGATGCTCAACCGACTGAGCTCCCCAGGTACCCTGGCACTAAATAATACTCTTAAGTAATATTCAATCTTAAAGGTCAAAATTAGGATGACAGATTTCGGTAAGAGATTATCCTCTTATCAACCAGCTTACTAAACTCACCGTTAACACATGCGCCGTCTCTGCAGAACTTGCTGGATTCTGTGGTCCGCCCATATGCATCTTGCTGATATGAGTGTTCAAGCTACCCAAACTTTTAAATACACAACTACATTCTGTACAATTATAGGTAGGGCCATTCTTGACCTTAAGGAACAAAAAAGGAAAAAATGCTTTTACAATTAACAATTAGATAAAAAAGTTTAAATTATAGCCAATCTAATTTACCGTTCTATTGAAAATGACAGAAACAGCCTAACCATTTAACATTACCTCCTCATTCAAATTAGACAGCTCTAAAATCAATGACCCAATTCTTTAATCAATAATGCCAATCTGAGATTAACTGAAATTTCAGTCTTTTCTATAAATCAGGACACGTTTGGAAGTAAGAAGTGTTCAGTTGTTATAATTTGGTAAAAATATCTGACTTACACTCTCAGTTCTTAAATGGCTAAGCACAATGTTCAATTAGAAAGGCTACACAGTTGGGGCCCCTGGGTGGCCCAGTCAGTTAAGCGTCTGCTTAGGCTCAGGTCCTGATCTCACGGTCCGTGAGTCGAGCCCCGCGTCGGGCTCTGTGCTGACAGCTGAGAGCCTGGAGCCTGTTTCAGATTCTGTGTCTCCCTCTCCCTCTGACCCTCCCCAGTTCATGCTCTGTCTCTGTCTCAAAAATAAATAAACGTTAAGAAAAAAAAAAAGAAAGAAAGGCTACACAGTTAGATATAAACATCACCCTAACTGAGCCTTTAGGGAGCTCATACACACACGTGAGGACAGATGGTCACCCAGTGTATACATTTTTCATCACCAATTCCAATATTCCACATCAGCAACTACTTTCCACCACTGTGACGTAGCCAGAAGTGGGAACCAGAGATAAGGAGTGATGTGGAGGGCTTTTCCAAACTCAGGAGCTCTGGTGAGCACCTCACAGGGCGGCTCGGGGTCCCAGCGAGGTCTCTCTGGGCACTACACAAGTGAACGGTCATCCCGAAACCTCGTCTGGGCAGAAGCGGCTCTGGGAGAACGCCGCGTGCAGGCCGCATTTATTCTTCTGCGATCTACAGGAAGCCTCACCTCACGTTGTTACCACCTCACTAGTATTTACGTGTTCTTCCTCATGTTTCTGGGTCTGAGATAATAAGCCTTGGTTTTTAAAAGTAACTCACTGCATACGGAAGTCTGAATCTGTTTATAAACTACGTGAAGGGTGTAGGGTTTTTTTATTTTAGTGATACTTAAGACTTCATTCCAAGGAAAATAAAAAGAGACACATTTGATTTTAATATGAGTTTTCATTCTGGGGCGCCTGGGTGGCTCAGTCCGTTGGGTGTCCAACTTCGGCTGGGGTCATGATCTCACGGTCCGTGAGTTCGAGCCCTACATCGGGCTCTGTGCTGACAGCCCAGAGCCTGGAGCCTGCTTCAGATTCTGTGTCTCCTTCTCTCTCTGCCCCTCCCTCATTCAAGCTCTGTCTCTGTCTCTCTCAAAACTAAATAAACATTTAAAAAAAACAAAAAATTAAAAAAATACATGAGTTTTAATTCTGCAAAAGTTACACAAAATAAACAGATCCTGGATAAAAGTATTTGTGTCACTTAAACGTTCATTTATAGTCTACAATTAGACTATAAAAACACCAAATCATGATAGTCAGTAAGAACAAATGTTAACCTGCTTAAGAGATACACTTCCTTTGCAAGTTGGTAAGATGTACAGACAATAAAAAATTGTGAACATCAGTTTCACTGAAAGAGTTAACACGGAGGGAAATAAACAGACCAGAGGTCTGTCTGACAAAAAATGCGAATGAGGCCACATGTAAGTTTAGCAATAATAATAATAATAGGAAAAATACTCTTTTCCTCAATTTGTTTCTTATCTTTCAATTTCTTACACTTCAGAGTGTCCACGTTTCAAGTTTGCTAAAGGGATGACACAGGTTAACAATCACAACTAGCAAAGGCATGATGATATTCAAACATTTATTCATCAGAGCTATGACAGTGCAAGGCCACAAAGGGATAATATTTTATGTTTCTGCCATATTGGCCTAAAAGGTTTCCATCTACAGGTATCTGTTTCTTGTTTAAAACAAAGTCTGCTCTGCACCAACCTTAAATCTAGAAAAGAATGTCTCAGGCTCACCCACTGGCTCAAGAGCCGCGCAGCGCAGCCCCGTGAAAACCACACCCACCCACGTGCGACGTTTACCTCCGAGTGAACTCTCTGCACGTGTGACTGCAGATTCCCTTTCTGAGAAAAGGCGGCAGGACAGAAGGCACAGGCGTGGGGTTTTTCACCTGTGTGCTTGATCATGTGCGTCTGCAACGCCCCCTTCTGGTTGAAAGCCTTCCCGCATTCACTGCATTTAAACGGCCTTTCACCTAGGGAGGGAGAAAAATGATCAAAATAAAATTCCATAGTGTGGGAGCCCCGGATGAGCTAAGAGAGAAATACGTTCCGCCAAACTCAAGACCCAAAGCCTGTCTGTCCAGACAGACCGCCGCCCCATAACTGTGGACTCATATACCTAAGGACCTAGTCAACATGAAGACCACGGGCACACGACAAAGGATGAAAAACCGAGATTATCTTCCAGGTCTAGCTAGCTCTAGATCACTCTTTCTTTCCTCTAAACCACCTCATAAATCACCCAAACGTGAAGTTCTTCATACCTGTGTGTATCCTAATATGCCGAGTTAACTGACTTGGCTTTTGAAACGTCTTTCCACAGTGTGGGCACGAGTACGTGAATCCACTCCTGTCGATGTTCCGATTGTAAGACCTTGTACTTGACACCCTAGTGTAACACAGGGGGGAAACACTCATGAAGTCATCTCCTTTGTGTTACAATTTCAAAATTCAAATGCTACCGCAAAGTGTGGCTGACTGGTGGTCAGAACACACAGCAGTGAGAAATCACAGAGGAGTGTGTGTATGCAGGCGCGCGCACACACACACACACACACACACACACACACACAGATGCACACATACATGCAGTTGTTTTGTGTGTTCATTACCATAAAATTCATTTTTTGCTACATAATGAAACGATAAACTTCCTTTTGTCTTATTTTCTTGGGGGCGGGTGGTGCGGAGGTCAGAACGTCCCTTGTGGACAAAGCTTTACCGTGACGGTCAAAGGTAAACAGCTCTACGCTGCCAAGTGTCCCTCCATCCTCCGGTCTCCCGCTGTCAGTACCATCGAGACGGGGCGCCAGGGTGGTTCGCTCATGATCTGGGACAGGCATGCCTACCTGGAAGGGCCTCCCACTACCCTGGGGATAAAATCCTCAGCCCAGGATGGCCTCAGCGCCACAAACTCACCTCCACAGTGGGCTCCCAGATGCCAGGCTCCCTTCTGCTCTCAAACGCAGAAAACTCACCGCTGCTGAGTTGTGGTAACTGCTCTCCCCTTGGCTGCAGTTCCCTGCCTGGACCCAAAGGGCCCTCCTCATTGCAAGGACCCCTCCTCACAGCGGCTCCCAACCCACCGCCCTTCTCCGCTCACTCGCTCACTGCCTGCCTCCCTGCCTCCCAAGGAGTAGATGAGCAGTCCTCACGGAGTGTGAGGACGAGGCTGTCTGTCTGCCCGGTGTGTCCCTCGGCCCCAGCAGACTCAGAAGCCAGCGTGGCCGAGTGCAAGCCCACCACCCAGTCACCCTTAATCATCTCTCCAAAACCCTCCCAGACACATCAAAACCGCCTGCGCTAAAACCTCATCAGAATAAAAATCTAGTGTGACGGGGCACACGCAGCACGGCTCAAACGGTGACGTCCTCGCTGGGCTCTGCATCATCAACAACAGGCAAGATGGAGGGAGCGGGAAGGGGAAGAGAGCTCTGACCCTACATGGGGTGCAGGCCCCACATCCAAACCACAGCGCCCGAGAGGATACACGAGCCCCGCCGAGTCCGCGGTGCACACACTTTATTAACCGCTGCGGACACTCTGGTTGTGGCTGTAGTTGTTATTTAAGAGTCTGCATATTCCCTAAGCTTTGGGGCTGGAACGGTGGCGAGCCAAAGTGACAATGGTAGGGAACAAGAAAACGGACGCTTGTTCTCAGGGTCTGGCAGAGGACTCGGCTCCGCGAGTGTGACACGTGAGCATCGACACCAGGCCCCGGGAGCACAGGCCGGGAAGAGCCCGTCTTCATTGCATCAAGAAAGTGAAATTGCAACAAGAATACACAATCAGGAATAAATCGAACAGGAAACTTTGAAAGAGGTGTTACGTTTTACTGGAAGCAAATGCACACGGGTATTTAAGCACGCTCATGCTGCCAGCATTATGAGCTCTGAAAGCAGACGATGAGGGTTTGATTCCTTGACACTGGAAACTTCGGCGCTGTACAACCGTGGGAAAGTAACCTGGTTCTGGAGTCTCGGGTTTCTCATCCGCAAGGCAACCCGGTCTTACAGGGGTGCTCGTAATGATTAAACTAAGTTTTATTTATGTATTTTTATACACATGCTAAGCGCAGGGTTCAGAACACAAAAGTTCTAAACAGACGGTATAAATAAAGCGATTCTTGAAAAAGGGTGCTCATCTGAACCCTGTTACTTACCTGTAAAAACGTATTGCCAGGATCTTGTTCTACAACTTTTAATACTCTATACTAGCGAAAAATCTCTACCCATACAGCCTGCTGCCTATTTAAAATTTTTGCTCTAATCTGAAGCAGGCTCCAGGCCCCGAGCTGTCAGCACACAGCCCGACGTGGGGCTCGAACCCACGAACTGTGAGATCATGTCAGCCGAAGTCAGACGCTCAACCGACCGACCCCCGCAGGCGCCCCGGCTCATACCTAATTTTATAATGAGTCTTCATGTGCTCCTTCAGCTGTGATGACGTCTCGAACTCCTTCCTACAGGCCTTACAGGTGTGCACGCGGCTCCCGGCCAGCTCCTGGCGGTGCTCCTCCATGTGGATGGCCAGCTGGCTCTGCAGGGTGAACTCATCCCCACACTCCGAGCAGATGAGGTTCTGCAACAGCGAAGACCATTCGTGAGCAGAGCAAGCGTTTCAAAACCATCACTTCTTACAAGAACTGGTGTTGGGAACAGTCGATACACAGATTACACTTTCCTCTGGAACAAGCACGATTTGGCCTCAAAAAATACATCATTATGTCCAAATGTGAGTATATAAAAATAATCTTTATTGGAAGTAAAAGATAGAAACACAGGGAAAGGGATGAGAGAACACTGCCATTTTTGGGCAAAGCGGACGGCTTCCAATTGGCTGTTGTGACTGGCATCTTGTCCTTCTGTGCTGTGGACACATTAGAGAGACAGAACGACTTCACCTCCACAGAAGGGTCAGGACACAATTTAAGATTATAGTTTAATAGACTACCTTAAAACAAAACAGCTGGCAAGTTTTTAAATGGAAACATTTCCCATTGTTGCAATTTGTTTACAGGGAGTCTATCACAGAAAAGTCTGGGACTCTGTCCAGACCTGGCTTGCTCCGTACGTGAAACAGGTGTGGTCTGAACAGTGCCGTGAGGACGTATAAAATACACACGGGATTTCAAAGACTTACTGCAAAAAGCAAAGAACGTAAGACAGGTCAGTAACTTTTAATATGTGAATAATATTTTGGATATATTTTCAATACACAACATACCAAAATAAAATTTCTTTTTTTTTTTTCTTTTGTAGTAGGACTACTTACTATACATTTTAAATCAGTTGTATGTCAATTAGGTAACACTGGTCCAGATGTTCTGGAGTTGGGTTGGTTCACATGAAGCCTGCCAGTTACGAGCCACGTGCATTTGGGTGTTAACCACTGTGTGTGTGAAACACGGATGTCAGTAACACCCGCCCTCACCGGTACTCTAAAGACACTGCATAGAGCGCGGCACAGAGGAAGAACTCAGCATGACACATTATCAGTAGGGGCTACTGACTGAGCACGAGGTTTGATTAGCTTACCCGTTCAGAGTTCCTAATACAATTTTTTAAATGATCCGCAAAATAAACTGTCCCAGCAAGGGGGAAAAAGTGAGTGTAACCCGTCAATGAGCATAAACTATTGCCTCCAAATAACAAAACATATAACCATTTCTTTCAACAGACTTTCTTCCATTTACTATACATAATGGCCCTGTGGATGTGCGTAAACCCTATTAAAATGAGCTGGTTCACTGACACTGAGAGCATCCTTAGCAGGAAAAGACAGGGATGAATGGAATATATTGGGCAACCCCATAATGATTTCAGCTCAAAGAACTTTAAGTTAGTATTCTTTTATAATAATTTAAGGAAATGATGAACTACCGAATCGTTAGCATCTTGTCGATAATAAGAAAACTCCCGGAAACTGTCAAAAAGAAAAAATACACCTCATTTGCTGCATCTCTTAGAAAACGCTCAATTTGTATGGCAAAATATTCACGTTCACTAAGGACTCCCCCGGGCCTCCCATCTTGTCACTGTGAAATAAAACTTGACCCCAGCACCCTGCCCCGTCCTCACCTTATTCTTTTATTGCTCTGGCTCAGACCCATCCTCTTTTGACTTACCTTTTTACCAAATGATCAGAGTAGTATATTTTAGGAGAGCTCTACGTTTGTCAGTTCTCTGAGTGAAAACTCTGGTTATGCAGTTTGCTCATTTGGTAAAAGCAAGGGCAAGAACCACCCCCGGGGCCAAAGCAAGAGGCCACGTGATGGAGAGCGTCATCATGGTCTCTGCTTCACGCCGGGAAAGCCCAAGGAGCCAGGACACGCCTTCCGCCCTCCCGCCAGCTGGCAACACTTGCAGAAGCCTGACAAGGAGCCTGTCCTCGAGCCACGGAGGACAGCTAAGGGTCTTCTCACCGTGCCGCATTCTCCATAGTCAGAGCTAACGGCACTATTTGAGGCTAGAAGTGACGACTGCTTCCTCCCCTAGAACAGACCTTTCTGCGTAGTTTCCCTCACTGACAAGTGGCAAGCAGAAATCGTCAAGGGAAATGCATGGCATTCTAATCAGCCTCCACCTTGCTGAAGACAGAATTTTTACAAGTCAGGGTATAAAATATGATAATACTAACGGCCTTGAGACCACTCCCCCTGTAACACCTGTCCTTCCGTCTCCCCAGCCCTGGGGCCACCGGATGATCTTTCCCTGCCGCCCCATCTCTCAGTCACGCGCTCACACCCTCCAGGCTCCAGCATCTAAGGCTGCTCTCTGCCCCTGGCCTTCTCAGGTGTCTCTGGGATTTCTATTCCACGGCTGAGCCCTTCAACTGCGTTCTCTATTTCAATCACTGCATTTTCCGCTCTATCATTTCCCTTTGGCTCTTCTATTTTTTTCATTTATTTCAAAACCATTCGTAAAGCAATTTTAGGATGGCTGCTTTAAAATTCCTTCCAAATAATTCCAACAGCCAGGTCATTTCAGTGCTGGTATTTGCTGTCTTTCCTCGTTAGAGTTGGAACTATCGAGGCTCTTGGTCTGCTCGATGACTTTCAACTGTATCCTGGACACTTTGGGTATTATGCTGTAGACTCTAGATCTCCGCTTATCTTTCAGCAGGCAGTCACTCTGCTTAGATGCAGCACAGGACCAGGTCAGGGGTAGAGGCTCACCTCGCAGGGCCCCGCTGACCCCACGGGTGGAAAGCCCAGGGCAGACTAGTCCTTCCTGCGCCAACTGGTTCAATGTCGCTGCGGCCACGTGCGGTGAGGCTCAAAGGACACTATCTGGGCAGAGAATCGGACCACTGCCTGCACCTGCCAGACAGAGTATGGGAGGTCAGGTCCCAGCCCGGCTCCACGGGCACCATCAGGTGGGGGAACCTGGGTGCCGCCTCCTACCAGGGGAGGGCTGCGGGATCAGCTCCTACATATTCCCAGGCGGTCACGGGATCAGAGGGCCATCTGTTCCTGAGAACAGGGACGGGGCGTGGTGAAAGATCACTGGAAGCCTTGCCGAGCGGGTTTTCAGTTGGTATGTGGCCGGAGCAGGGTGGGCATCGTCAGAAAGACTTCCCCCGGTGGCCACTCTTTTGCCGGTTTTGGCTACGGGGAAGGAGCTTTCATCTACGGTGTTGGCAGGGGCACCAGGCTCCTCCAGCAACCCGCCCAGGGGGAGGGGAGGAAAGAAAGAAGCCGAGGCCCGCCCTCCAGCTGCCTGCCCTCCTCCCACCTCCCCCAGCCCTCTCCACCCGCCTGTTCCCCCTTGTCCAGGCATCTCAGCCGTGAGGGGGCCTGGGACAAAGGGCTTCTCCGTGTTAGCTGGATTCTTACGGCCTATTTCTGCATGTGACTGACTACAGGACTTCTGCCTAGAGTCACATTCATACACCATATTCTTCTACAATCACCCAGAAATACAAACATACCGCACAGAGAAAGGCAGCCAAAACCGTATTACTTTCACATATGTGGGAAAGACGGAGAACTGCGGTCCAATACCTAGACTTTCCTTACACAGTAACAGATTTCCTACCCGACCAAATACTCCACCTCCCAATCCTGCTCACCCGCCACCAGCCTGCGTGAGGACCGTGCCTCTCGGGAGAAGCCCTCTTCGTCCTCCTCATCGAACCACGCGACAGGGTTACCTCAAAGAGAGAGGAGGGCAGAGCGGGTTCTGGACAGCCTAGGGGGCAGCGCGGCCCTGCCAGCTCTGAGCTGCACGGGGCCAGACAGGTGAGCGATGGAAACAGAACCCGGATGGAGCCTGATACAAGCATTTAAGACAAGAACGAGCTCCCTCCTTTTCACGTAAGGCCAACACGTTTCTCACACCTGAAGTAAGCACAGCAAACCCTTTTTCTTGTGCCCCTGGAAAGCCCCCCAGACACAAATTCCTGCCCGGCGTGGGGTTACTAAGTCAGGTCACCGAGTATCTGCCTCCAGCTTCCGGAAGCCTTCTTGGCACACACAGGGCACCCACGCGTCCCTGCGCGTGCCGCAGACCTCTCTTCCCCGATGGTGCCCGCCTGTCCCCTCCCGCCATCCTTCACGATCCGAGACCGGCTGCTATGCTCAAAGACAGGAGCCAGATCGCAGGGACAGCAGCAAGAGAAACGTGGAGTCCCCTCGTCTCAGGAAGACACGTCTCTCAGAAGACTTTCTAGAAAAACTGTAACAGAGTCGGAAAGTACGGAACATTGACATTGTCACAGCCGTAACAGTAAAAGGCAAAGACGCTGAGGGTCAGGTGGAACCAGCTGCCTGCAGGCGGGGCCTCGTCTTGCAGCCTAACAACAACCGACACGACGGAAGTTAAACCCTAGACCGTGATCAGAGGGAAGGACGGTGAGCTCCACTGGGAGGAACCACCTGGGAAGGGATACCGACGAAGCGTGTGCAAGAGAAAATACGACCAGCGGACGACTCCGAAAGTTACATACGAGGAACTAAGAACTCCTGCCAGCGAGAGGCAACTGTCAGGGTCCAAGCCGACTGCAAAAGGCCACTCCGAAGAAGCGCTACGGGGGAGCACAGGGAGCGTGGCCGTCAGGGAGCCGCGGGTGGCCGCGAGGGGCCAGAGCGGGTGCCCGGGGAAGGCGCCCCGGCCCGCTTCGCCCCCGCCTGAGTGATCCTGCAGGAGGACCCACACACACCCCAGCCCAGATGCTTTCTGCCCACAAAACACAGGCTCCAGAAGCGCTAACCGGGCTGCACACAGCCATTCGCTCGCACCCAACACACACTGGCCCGTTCTCAGCAACGAGCCACGCGTCACCTGCACCACCGCCCCACTCGCGTCTCTGATCAGGCTCCGCTCTTATCGCCCGCTCTGTGTCCAACTGCCTCGGCTCTTGGCCTCACGAAGACAGAGCAGTGCTCCCACCTCACCGAGAAGAATGAGGCTAGCCGGCCACAGGCCCAAGCTGTGGACGGGGCACCGGGTGCCCCAGGGCAAAGTCACGACGGGGCCGGGGACAGCGGGCATTGTCAAGGGCTGTGCGATGCTCACTGCCGTCCGGTCCCGGATGCACGAGTGGCTCCAGACGCTCAGCTCCACTGTCATCAGACCTTTGCGAAGCTGGCTTTCGGTACCTGCTGTGGTTAGACGCAGGGACTGAGTGACGATCAATGTGGAATGGGAAATCCCGGGGTTCAAAAAGCTGTGCAGCACCTAATCCGTGCACGGAAGTCGTTCACATAACTCGGTAAGACCAATACTCACTGTGCTGTTTGGATCTAAGTACTTGAGAAGAGGGAAGAGGGAAGAGGGAAGAGGGAAGAGGGAAGAGGGAAGAGGGAAGAGGGAAGAGGGAAGAGGGAAGGGAAGGGAAGGGAAGGGAAGGGAAGGGAAGGGAAGGGAAGGGAAGGGAAGGGAAGGGAAGGGAAAAGAAAAGAAAAAAGACGGGGGGGAGGGGAGGGGAGGGAAAGAAGGAACTCTTAGGTTTTGGCCTCCGAGAAAACTTACTGAGACACGTTGGGAAGTCTGCCCAGTGCGGCAGAAGCCGCCGGGTGTCCACCCCAAACCCGTGCCCTCCCTCCCCGGGAGCCCTCCCACAGGGGTTCATTCCTTGCTCTGCTAGGTGCCGCCTCTGAGGATGAGTCCCTACAGCAGTGTTAAATTCTGGAGCGTGGCCACTGTTCTGTGACGACGAGGGAAATGGTCTTTGCTTTCAGGAGATGCCACACTCAAGTATTCAGACGGGCAACAGCAGTGGGACAATGCGGTGGGGCCGGGGGGACGGAGGTGTGTCTGGCGATCCAGGTAAAGGACTCACTGTTCTCAGGTGCTCACTGGACCCGTCTCAGTGTGAACTTTTTCAGAATAAAAAGTCAGGGAATACGCTACCACTGACTACACACCATGACGACACACAGGATCAGAAGCTGGTTTTATCGGAGACGCTCCCCCCATATGCTAGTGAAAACAAAACGTCTTATCACCCGATTACTATTTCTAGACGAGGCTGTGTAGCTAAAACCTTACAGAGACACTGGCAGAATGGCAAGGTACAAAGGCTAACATACAAAATCGCTTTCCTACAGACGAACGACAAACACATACAGAAAAAAACCCGAAACGATGCTAATAAAAATCCTAAAATACTTAAGAGTGTAAAGAATACACTGAATAAAACATTACTGAGATGTTTTGACAACAAAGATTCAATATTGTAAACACAGTCAATTTTCAGCCGTAACAATCTAAAAATGTAATTCAAACAAAATAAAAATACCAACCGATCTCTAACTAGGCAAAATTCTAAAGTTCACATTAGTAACAAACCAGAAAAGGAAAACAGGAAATATACGAAATTTGCTTACGGTCACAGAGGACCGCGGCAAAGACAACGGTGGAGGACGAGGAGGTGGCGACCCCCACGAAGCCGCGAGAGGACCGGGCAGAGGGAGACGCAGTCCTGATGCCACTCGCTGTGTCATCTCGACTTCTACTAGTAGGCTACCTTGCAGATATTCGAAACCGAACGCCCCCTCGCCCCTCAATCCCTACTCTGCTGTGGGCTGTGTGGTCACACTCACTGAACCCAAAGCCGGGGCGGGTGCTTAATCAGATGGAAAGGGGCGGACGTGAAACAGAAGCGGACTGGACGCCAGAGCCCGGCGCTGACTTCCCCAGACGGACGAGGCTTCCTGGGCTCGCGGACAGCGGTCCCAGCAGGTGGCTGTGGAACTATTCCAGGGACAACTGCAGGGCAGAGGGAGGGGAGGGGCGTGCCGGCTGCAGAGGACGGACACGCGGGCCGAGCCGGGGGGCCAGCGCGAGGCCCACAGGAGGACCGGAACTGAGGGACCGGTGTGAGCGCCCGCGAGGTGCGACGGGTGCGGGTGCCGCGCCGCACGCGCACCTGCACTGCGAGACGCGGCGGGGCCTCGCAAAGTAATTTTGGATGTGGGAAGGAGTCCCGAGCAAGTCCCAGGGACCAGATCTGGAACCGAACGCGCTGCTCACTGCAGCCTTGTATCTACGAAAAGCTGAAGGCCACCTAGAAGAGGGACGGTGGCCTGCCGACTTCCGCGCGTGCGTCTGCAGGTGACACCGTGTGGTTGCTGAAGAGAACGAGACGGCCCAGATGCACACAAGCGGAATGACACCGAGGCTGCACAGCTGAAGACAACAGGAGCAGGACGGACGGCGCGCACCGACCGGGCTGCAGAGACCTGCGCACGCCCGGAATGCCAGGCAAGCGGACAGGCACCGCTTCCAGGACGCCTCGACACCTTGCTCTCACCCTCCCCACTCGGATTTCTTACCACGTGCGTGTCGAAATTAGTCCAGAGTATTTTAATACACCGTTCAACACACACGTTTTCTGCTTTTCAAAAAACACAAAAACAAAACCAAAACACAACGAGCGAGACAAGGCACACCCACACCGTGCGGGAGAACGTATAAAGCAGCACGGGCTTCCCACAACATAACGTGGCATTCTATAAAGACCTGAAAAAGTATAATCAATTCAGCAAATCCAACTGTAGGCATCTATCCTAATGAAATAATTAAAGATGCATAGAAAGATGTATTATTTATAATACTAAAAAAGTACAGGGGTGCCTGGGTGGCTCAGTCGGTTGGGCGGCCGACTTCGGCTCAGGTCATGATCTCGCGGTCTGTGAGTTCGAGCCCCGCGTCGGGCTCTGTGCTGACAGCTCAGAGCCTGGAGCCTGTTTCAGATTCTGTGTCTCCCTCTCTCTGACCCTCCCCCATTCATGCTCTGTCTCTGTCTCAAAAATAAATAAATGTTAAAAAAAAAAATTAAAAAAAAAAAAAAGTATAGGGGCATCCAGGTGGTTCAGTCAGTTACGCACCCGATTTCGGCTCAGGTCATGATCTCATGGTTTGTGAGCCCACGTCGGGCTCTGTGCTGACAGCTCGGAGCCTGGAGCCTGCTTCGGATTCTGTGTCTCCCTCTCTCTCTCTGCCCTACCCCGCTCATGATCTATCTCTCTCTGTCTCTCAAAAAATGAATAAACATTGAAAAACAATTTTAAACTATTCTTATATATATATAAACTATTATGGAAAACACATACAGCAAAAAAAAAAAGTCTGAAAGATTATACACGCATTCTCTCTAAATGTTGTGATTATTGGTTCTTTTAATAATGTTACTCTTCTTAATCTTTAGTTTCCAGCTTTTTTCCAAAGTAAATACACATTACCTATACAGTAAGTTTCAAAAAGATAAAAAACACATTATTTTGTATTAAAAAGCAAAGACATATAAAAAGAAGAGACAAACCTATGTAGAAAGTATGAACTCAATTTTTAGGATGCAAATTTTCCGCATGCGACTTCAATCATGTATTTGTTTTTCTGTCTCAGGAGGAAAATATACCAAACAGTTATCTGTAACCATCCCTGGAGAGTAGAATTAAAACTTTTATTTTCCCCTTTTTACTTTTTTGCATGTTCCTAATTTTACACAGTAAACAGAGATATGGGGGGGTTAATATTTTCAAAGCAGCAGCCATTTACACACTGCAGACACAAGCGCCCCCGCCCCCCTCACCAGCGACAGAGAGCCTGGGTTTCCCTCATCAGCACTGCAGCCCCGTCGGTCCTCAAATGCTCCCAATACCACACCTGTGGTCCTCACAGAGCCCCTGACTGTGGTGTTTAACCTGCTTTGGGTCATCATGAACTTCTCGTCCCCCAAATTCCCACACCTCAGGGGGTTCAGACGCCAAGCAAGGAGACACTACCATCTTGACAGACAGAATATTTACTTCTGGCCACTGCAGAATCCTACAAAAGTTCATTTCTGATAAAAAAAAAAAATTTTTTTAAAAGGGGGGGGGGGTGGGTAGGGGAAATACACCAAACATTGAAGGGTCTCTGCCCTAAGGTACTGACATAGCCGAAAAAGCAAACGTTTTGTCAGTCAACTAGAGATTCAGCCAAGGCACATTTAGTGATAATTATCTCCTTGAAATCTATACGCAAGGCTTTTTTACACTAGCTTCCACCTAATATCCCCCTAAGGATTAGATGCATTTTAAAAATCCATGAACAAAGTATAGGCCAAAATAATTACCTCTTCCTTTTCATGCAGCATAATATGCGCTTTGAGACTAGCCACTCTGGAGAACTTCTTGTTACACACAGGACAGGTAGGGTCTTCCCCATTGTGGGTGCATTTATGAAGTGTCAGGTTGAATTCAACATTAAATGTTTGGGGGCACTGGTCACATCGATGTGGCTATTTGGAGAGAAAAGTCAAGAAGCCACTGAAACACAATCTTGCCACAATAAATGTCATTCAAATATCAACAAGTACCACGATCTACAACCTTTCTAAGGAACTTCTGAAGTCTCTTCTGGACCTGAAGTCAATAAATCCAAAATGGACACAGCAAAGCTCCTGGCAAAATTCCTCAGAAGATTATAAGGATGACAACACGTGTATGTAGAAAATATCTTGAATAAGAAATGCTGCATATAAATACAACAGGATATAGTCTCTATGAAAATAAACGGGCACCTAGGTGGCTCAGTCGGTCGAGCATCCGACTTAGCGCAATTTGTGGGTTCAAGCCCCACGTTGGGCTCTGTGCTGACAGCTCAGAGCCCGGAGCCTGTTTCAGGTCCTGTCTCTCTGTCTCTGCCCCTCCCTCACTTGTGCTCCTTCATGCTCTCTTGCTCTCTGTCAAAAATAAATAAATAAACATTTTTAAAAATATATGTATGGGCGCCTGGGTGGCTCAGCTGGTTAAGCGTCTGACTTCAGCTCAGGTCATGATCTCACAGTGTGTGGGTTCGAGCTCGGAGCCTGGAGCCCGCTTCGGAGTCTGTGTCTCCCTCCCTCTCTGCCCCTCCCCCACTTGGGCGTTCTCGTGTTCTCTCTCTCTCTCTCAAATAAATAAATAAACAAACATTAAAAAGAAAAGAAAAGAAAGGGGAGAAATTTCAACTCACTGGGTTGGATTTTTCCGTCCTTTTCTGATCAACTCTACTGCTCTGAACAGTATCACTTCAAGTAAAACAAGTAATCAACGTTTTTAGGTTTTCAGAGAGTTGCTTCTCACAGTCTAAAATTTCCCCCAAATGAAAAGTATTCTGCCACTTACTTGTAGAAAGATAAAGTAATCGCTGGCATTTCTGAAGTATCAAGACCCGGAAGAGTCAGTATTTGCAGATTTTCCGCTTGGGACGGTAGTCCCAGTCGGTACCAGCACTAACGTTATTATATTCGGTCATATGTTATCTCTAATATTCGCACTGCAGACAAAGCCAGAGTGAGTCACCTCTTGTTCTCCAGAGGAGACTTCCCTGGTCATCTGAACTCGAATGGCTCACCGGCTTACATTCTCCTCATCCAGAGGAAAGTCAACAACCACTTTTTAATGGTGGTCCTAACTGCCACTTCCTATCTATCGGGCAGATCATTCCATTAAGACACTAATACTCTTAACCTAGCCCACAAGGGGCCCTGAAAAGAAGGATTCAAATCTCTATTTAAGATAGTGTTAGTCCCTGCTGAAATTCGATCTAAAGTATCTGGGATCTCTTATAAAATGCAAGACACCTTAAAGATAACACTCCCTGCTGGAGAAAAACCCATCAAGATACACCAATGTTGTGTTCAGGCATACAGAAACCGAACTACTGAAAGTCCCGTTTCGAGATTATTTCTTTTGTCCGCTGAGAGAGAACTTCAACACCTAGATTCCCTAGGTGAACCCCCCCCCCCCTTCGTCTCATTAACCCATATAATGGCTAGGAAACGACTACAACTTAACACAAAACGTCAAAGATTTATTGACGTAAGATAAAACGCTCCACGACTGAGGAATCTAACTTACAAGGAAAAGTTTTATTTGACGTGGTGATTTTCACAATACCTCCAGTTTCAACGCTCACATTTCTGACACCCCTCTTGAGAATACATACCTTGTCATTTCGCTCGTGATCCCTCATGTGGCGTTGAAACTGGGACTCTTTTGGAAAAGATAGCAGACAGATTTCACACTTATGGAAGTTTGGAACTTGATAGGCATAATTAGTGTTCTCCGCATTCAATGTTAAAACTCCATCTATAAAATTGCATAAGTATAGACAATAAATACCAGTTGTTATTCTCATCACATAAATAAAACTAAGTTATTTGGTTATTATTTAGAAACCAAATGACGTCAGGGATTTATGAGAGAATTTAGAAGAAATTAATGGTATCTTAAATGTTTTAAGCGGACACGTTCTTAAGTTAGATATGAGAAACGCTGGGACGCCTGAGGCACGGCACGAAAGAATTCTAAGTCCCCGTGGTAGGGTTTTTAGAAACCTGAAGCTAAACTCCTGAGCTTGATATCCACGCAAAGACACACGAAAGCCAAGTCTCTTAGCCTTGCCTTTGGGCTTAACATGGTTTCAAAGTCACCTGAAATCGCAGAGGCATTTCACCTCTAAGCCACTTTGAGGATTCACCAATAACCCCCACTGTTCCTCTTCCATCACGCAGCAGACAAAACTCAGGTGGAGACAGAAAAGCTAACTGGAGCACTCAATCCACCTCTGAAAACTGCCGCAGAGCAAGATAAGTCAAAGAGGAGAAAACTCGTCCCCCCGATGGTTACCGGTCAGACGGACAGAGGCCGGCGGTGCTCCCTCCGGATGAGCCCTGGGCCTCACGATACGCTTCTCGACACCACTCAGGTCAACAGCTACAAACATGAGAGTATTTTCTAATAAAAATATGCAATAATCACAAAAATTCGTCAAGAATTTCAGGAAATAAAGATGTCCAAAACTGCTACAACTCTTTAAATAAACTCCAAGTCTTACTATAATTTAGACACAAATACATAATACATGTTAATGATACAAGAGCTAGAAATAACAGCACGTACGACTCTTTGTATCAAATCTGACTCAAAAATATTAAAATTTAGAAATCTGGAAGTAACGTAGGGTTGATTTTAAGACTCTAGTTAAAGTAAGCTCCAGAAAGTGTTCTATTTCTCAAACTCCACGTGGTAAACATGGGCATTCCACATTTTCAAAAGACCTTTAAATGCCTCCCTTGAGAAAAGAAGCCACAGTTCCAAGTTTGGCCAAAAGTCCTTCTCCTAAGGTGCAAGTGCCCTGAAGGAGAGGTGTGGCCACGGATGGGGGGCAGGGCAGAGGCCAGGCCACGGAGGAGGTGGGGTGGCCGGGCACAGAGAGTGGGTGACACCTTCAAGAATTCCTCCGGCGGACCCCGGGTAAAGCCGATTCGTTTCTAGAAACACTGGCATGGTTCGATAGACCACAACTTCATCCAGAAACAAACGGGTCTACTACAGAAAAGATGCACATAGCTTTTATTCTATTTATCTTCAACTATATCCACATTCTGTTCACAGACATGCATTCAAAATTTCTACAGTAAATTAGTAACAAATGTTTTAGGACTCCCCGGGTCCCCCCCAAAATGGTTGCTGGGACATCAATTGATATATTATTCCCTTTGGAAAAGTTTGTACTATGGAAAGAAACAGTTTGGGAGGTTGAGAATGTTCAAGTAAAATATCTGCTGAAAATTGTGTTTTAAGAACTCAGTAGCAACTGCTTCCACCGAATGGCTGAATACAGGGGTGACAGAGCTCCTCAATAAACACAAAACTAAAAGGCTACCTCAGGATGTAGAACGAAACGATGTTCATAGTGTCTGTGCTGAAACTGCTTAATGACAGCCCAAAATGAGAAAGGATGTAATTATGTAATTACCTGCAACTGACAGATAAAACCCAAGAGATAGGAGACTATACACTCAAACCTGAAAATCACATTGTTTTGCTTATGAATTAAGACTTTTCCAGGGAAGATTTTTATCTTAAGAAGCAAGACCTCCCTCCTTAACGAAGCTCAAAACATACTAAAATCATGTTTTCAGTACGTCCCTTCCACCAGCGATAATACACTATTAATTTGGTTCAAACACAAACTTAAAATGATAATTCAAATCAAAGCATAACTACAAGGGAAAAACATGTCTTAGTTTCCACGGAGAGCATAAGTTTAAAATCCACAGCATCTCTCGACTTTCGCTCTGCTTTGGGGACACAGGCTTTGCACACGTCATTTCTCTGCACTGAGAAAGTACGAAGCCTTCCTCCCAGGGCGAGGTGGGCTCTATCATGCACACTGTTCTTTCCGGAGAGCGTCCCGGGCCTTACAAAGAACTCTTTCGCCTATCACCTCTTCAAGTTCATTCGAATGTCCAATTTCCGGTCCACAGAGTACGTGTTGTTCAGAAAGAAGCCTATGAAACAAATGTATCCTTAGGACGTGCTTAGGAGGTCCACAAACCCTGTGAAACCCACACGTCCACACACTTCCCATTGTGCTGTGGGAGAGGTAGCATGCCCGCAGCCACAGAGGCCACCAGATTGTTTAAGGGGCCACGGATCTAAGTAAGGTGTGATCACGCGAACGGTCCGCCCTCCTGGGGACGGCTGCATTAAGAAGCGGCCCGAGGAACGTCACGTGACACTCGGGCAGCACATGTTCCTGATGCTGTCCAAATCAGGTCGGTGTCCTCTGTACCCGACTCCACACACGCAGAATAAGCACAGAGCCACCTACATCCAGCAGGGCCCAAATCTAAGAGTTCACCCAGGCCAGGGTTTTTCAAGAACGCCTTTCTGCCCGTCCCTGCCCCCAGAGGCAGGGGATGATCACTCCGAGATCAGTTTACCCAGTCACCTAACACGCACAAGCACGAACACATTCTCTTCAACTGTCCGCCCTCCCTGACTCCAAGGACACAAATTCACCACCAAATTTAAACAAACACTGACTGTACAAAGATCAGAAATTGAGCAGGGGCGTCTGGGTGGCTCAGTCAGTTAAGAGTCAGACTCTTGAACTCAGCTCAGGTCAAGATCTCAGGGTCTGTGAGATCGAGCCCTGTGTTGGGCTCTACGCGGAGGTGGAGCCTGCTTGGGATCCTCTCCCCCCCCACCGCCCCCTCTCTCTCTCTCTCTCTCTCCAAAAAATAAATAAACTTAAACAAAAATTGTTTGAGCAGCTTTGTTTTCCTCGAAAAAAATGTGAACGCTAGTTTCAGAATCATTTAACTCCACACGGAGATTCTCAAGAGTATATAATAACTGACCAGGCCCAAAACAATAAAGCCTCAGAGTGACTCAGATGAAATGAGACAGATAACGCCTCCTGGCACCACGAGGACAAGCCTGCCAATGACTGAGGCGCACAGCCACCTCTAATGCTGTCCTTCTGCTCCACGGCCCTCCACGGCCCTCCACGGCCCTCCACAACCACACTGCTCCACAGCTTTCTGCAGGCCTGCTCTGTAAGGACCTGGGACGGGATGAGCTCTCTTACGAATTGGTCCTCTTCCCAGACCGGGCATGGCAGCTCAGCCCAGTCAGCTAAATCTTAATGGCAAAGGTCTGTTCCTTATCTCCAATCTAAAGAGCTAAATTGATCTCTCTTTTTTTTAAACATGTTTTAATGTTTATTTATTTTTGAGACACACACACACACACACACACACACACAGAGGGTAAGGGAGGAGGGGCAGAGAGGAAGACACAGAATCCAAAGTAGGCTCCGGGCTGTGAGCTGTCAGCACAGAGCCCGACGTGGGGCTCAAACCCACAAGCCACAAGATCATGACCCGAGCTGAAGTCGGATGCTTAACCGACTCAGCCACCCAGGCCCCCCCTCTCTTTTTTTTTTTTTCAAAGATCTTATTTTTAAGTAATCCCTACACCCAATGTGGGCCTCGAACTCACAACCCAGAGATCAAGAGCTCTGTGCTCCTCTGCCTGAGCCAGTCCGGTGCCCCTCTAAGTTGATGTCTTCTACAAAATGCCTGTCTGTGACATGAGAGTTCCACAAGATCTATTACATTTATAGCATTCCACTGACCTACCTCAAATCTGCATCTCCTGACTGAAATTCTCAAGCACTGTGCATTGATGGCCTCGGCTATCCATAAATCCTGCTGAGGCATTCTCAGTATTAACTATCGGAGATCAGTATCGATAATTATTATTAATCAATACAATTATAATTATATATTACATAGTGTGCATACTAATTATATAATTATAATTATATAATCAATATTAAAATGAGATACACCAGTTTCAGTTTCTAGACTGAGCTAACCCCTAAACTTTGTATCTCTTTTCATGTTTTTGAATAAAAACCTTCCAAAATACCACTGACCTATCTTCTGCGATAGGCCTGTCTTCCAACACCCAGCCCTGTCCCCAAGAACCCAGCTCTCTACCCACGTGACCTCTGCCCCCTGACCCCAGCTGCCTTCTGAGGCCGCCCTGAGGGCCCCGGGGAGTCTGACAGCCACCACCCTGCTTCATGCGGGGGCCACTTCCCTACCATTCTCTCCTCTTACTGCTTCCTACTTGCTCCTGTTCTCGGATTCCTGCTGCTCCCCCCACACGGGCCAGCATTCGGGCAGGAGCGGTTCAGGGTCAAGCATGGGGCGGGGGGGGGTCTGGGCCCGTGAGCCTTTCTAGGTCATCACGGTGTCTCCGAAGCCTCGCTCAAAGCCTGAGCGCCCAGCGAGTATTTGCTAAGTAGTCGGAGATAAGATGAAAGTTATGACTCTTTCGGTCTCTCCCCAGTTGTCTGAAGCTCCCAAGACCAACATATCTAATTTCCACTTTCAGCCTGACTCACGCCTCAAAATGACCTAAGTTACACTCAGTACTTCTCCAGCTTGTTGCGTACCCACCAACCATTCTGACTTTGCGCACATGTTCTCTAGCCACGTGGTTGTTCCAGGAGCCATTATCTTCTCCCTAGAATCTTTCAGAAAACCCAGTGCTCCGGTCAACAGCTCCAGCCACAAGCACCCGCTTTCCTCTCAGAAGGAACAAGCATCTGTCAACTCAGGAGTGCCCGCACCGAGAGAGGCGAGTACTGTCAGGGAAGATTCTGGCACTGTTTGAATCTGACCTCTATCATCTATTCAAATGTATCTACTATTAAGTAAATATTCATTTGGAAATGAAGGTAATCCTCAAAACGCAGTCGATGAAAAAAGCAGTATGTTCGCGGTGCTATTACTGCTTTAATAAAGGGACGATGGGGCAGAGATTTACCATGCGTTTGCTTGTATGTGCACACGATATCCTTGAGAAACTACAGAAAAAAATAACAGCATTGGTGACCTGTAAAAATGGCAACTACATGAGTGGGACGAGGGCTGAGAAAGGGACTTCCATTTTTTAAAATTCCAAACCATTAGAATGTATTACCTGTTCAAAAAGAATTAAAAAGAGATAAAATTTACTCTGGGGGAAAGGTGAGTTATACAGTCCATACCTTTGCTGCATAACTAAGGAAACAAAGACCCCAGAGAAATTTAGCTACTTGGTCAAAATCACACGATAAGCCAGGGCAGAAGGGGGAGTGATTTTCAAGTCCTAGAATCAGGCTTCCCTGCCTCTTAAGGTCCTGATTTCTGAGACAAGACCCCAATTTCAACATTATGCCTACTGTAAAAACAGCAGATGAACTGGGATTCTATCGACAGTACTTTGTCAGTTATCAGCCCAAGACTGCTTATGTTCTTTCCGTATAAAACAGATTCAACGGACTGTCAAGCCAAAGCACTGGTCAAAACCATGAGGAGTTTTGGGGTGCCAGGGTGGCTCAGTCGGTTGGGTGTCCGACTTCAGCTTAGGTCATGATCTCATGGCGGGTGAGTTCGAGCCCCATGTCAGGCCATGTGCTGACAGCTTGGAGCCTGGAGTCTGCTTCAGATTCTGTGTCTCCCTCTCTCTCTGCTCCTCCCCCACTCATGCTCTCTCTCTCTCTCTCTCTTTCAAAAATAAACAAACATTAAAAAAAAAAAAAAAAAGAACCATGAGGAGTTTCAATGAGAATCAGAGTCAGAGACACTGGCACTGGTTTCATGATACATGATATGAAACATATCTGTGGCACAGAGTTAAAGATAAATACTTGGTCAGAAACTCATTACATGATCCCTAACAGGGTCAGGCCGCTCATATTCCCACGGTAAAGTTCACCTTTACCCAGGAGCACTTTCAATGCCCGTCAGTAGGTACCTGTATGAAGGTCCCCTTTCATGACTCAGATTACATTTTCTCTGCTTTTAAAAAGGAGTATCAAGTCCTCTTTCAAATATTTGCTTTTATTACCTGTAAATTTTGATTTCTAAAGAAAGACTTTAAACTCAGGTGGCTGTATATTTAGATACCACACGTTATCCAAATTTAACAAAACTACAGTGCGTTAAAATTACAACAAAATAAAGCCTCCAGGATCTAAAGCCCCACCAGCTAGCTAAAACATATCTAGGCCCAAGGTCTAAAAGTAACAGGGCCTTTTTAAGACTGATCTGAGAGTGTACTGCTGAGAATAACCTCCTTAGACGATGCACAAAACTAATTTTCCATACGTGACAGAATCACTTCTTATTGATGTATTCGCTGCCAACGCTGTTTCTCATCTCTGCGAACGTACGGTTCATGTCAGCACTGCGACAACAATCAGGTGGAGCTGAATGAAGACTGCCACAGAAAACTGTGCATGGCCCCGTCCGAGAGCCTGTCCCAATTTCCAATGACGTATGTATGTGTAGGACATGCTATTTTTAACGTACCTATCTTTAAAAACGGGTATCTATAGCTTAAAGTTTGGGTCGTTGGTCACAGATTAGAGAGACGGTGATGAAAACAGGCCTAGCAGTCACGAGACTTCTGAGTGTCCGTCCTGCCAGGTGGTCAGTAAGGTCTCCGCAAACCAGATAATCCGTCGCTTGGCTCAATTCTTCCTCCAAAGATGAGGCTGGTTTCCTTACAGGGAATTTACAGGGTGGTTGTGGAAATCCAAGTTATAATAAATAGGAAACAAAAAATACTTCTCCAGAAAAGCAAAATGCACATCTACTAGGAAGGCCAGAATTAAAAAGACAGACGAAAACAAGGATTGATGAAATATGAAGCAACTGGAAATCGCATGTACCATGAGAAAGAGTTAAAAATCACTACAATCACTCAAAAACCATCTGGCAGCATTGACCAAAGCTGAACGCACATAAACCCTGAACCCAGCAATTCAGCTCCCAGGTATAGCCCCACAGAAACCTGCACATACGTGGACCAAAAACATGTTTAGGGGCACGTGGGTGGCTCAGTCGGTTGAGCATCTAACTGATTTCAGCTCAGGTCACGATCTCATGGTCCTGAGATGGAGCCCCGCACTGGGCTCTGCCCTGGGTGTGGAGTCTGCTTAAAATTCTCTCTCTCCCTTTGCCCCTCTCCCACACGTGCTCTCCCTCTCTTAAAAAAATCAAACCACGTGTTTAGAAATGCTTACAGAAGCATTACTATGACAGCCGGCAGCTAAAAACAATGCAAATGCCCTTAAATAGTAGACGAAGAATTGTCAATCTACAGGTGAGAAGCAGAACAATGAAGCATCTAGATGGAACACCTAAGGAAAGGTCTCCATGATCTTACGACTGTCAAAAATTCCCTACACAGGTCCCAAAAGTACTAAACGTGAAAGAACTGATGTTAGACAATATTAAGATTGGGAATTTCTTTCATGGAAAGATATCCTTAGAAGAGCGAAGGGCAAAGTAAAAGAACTCCTCCACGGTATATACAAAGAACTCCTATAAGCCAATAATGAAAAGACACACAACCCTTCACCAAAAATAGACAGAAGTCAAGCAAGCATACAAAAAGATGGTTTACACTGTATCTCAGAAGGGAAGTGCGGATTCAAACAATGACACACCACCGTACACCCAGGAGAAGGGCTAAAGTCTAAACAAATCAATACCAGATGCTAACGAGGATGTGAAGCAACAGAAACTCCCGTTCTCTGCTGGTGAGAATGCACAATGGCACAGCCACTTTGGAAGAGGGCGGCGATCTCTTGCAGAGCGAAACACAGTCTCCCCACACCATCCAGCACAGTGTTTACCCACACGAGCTGGAAACTTATGTCCGCACAAAAAACCCGGCGCACAAACGTTTATAGCAAGTCGCAACTGCCCAAAACCGGAAGCAACCAAGATATCCTTCAAGATGTAAATAAACGGACTGTGGCACATCCAGACAATGGGATATTATTCAACAATAAAAAGAAATGAGCTGTCAAGCCATGAAGAGATGTGAGGGAATCTTAATTGCATATCGCTTAGTGAAAGAGGGCAGTCCGAAGCTCTGTACGGTAGGATTCCCACTTGAGAGCAGGCAGAACGATGGAGACAGTGAACCCTAATGTAAACTAGGGACTTTACTACAAAACTGATCCATTGTTACAAATATAACACTATTACAAGATGAGAATAAGAGGGGAAATCCTGGGGGGGGGGGGGAGGATTGGGGAGGGGGATGATAAGAAGTATAAAGGAACTAGGTACTCTGCTCAATTTAACGTAAGCCTGAAACTGCTATAAAAAGCAAAGTCTATTAACTAAAAATACATAAATAAGATATCCAACCCAGCAGGAAAGTGGGAAAACACTTAAACAGGAGCCTCACAAGAGAAAACAAACGGCTAATGAACATAAAGTCCTCATTAGCACCGAAGCGCAGGTTACAAGTCAAGATTAATACTACACAGACCGGAATAGCTAAGATATGAAAAGGACAGCGCAGACGGGACTCTCGGACACTGCTGGTAGGAGATTAAACTAGCACAGTCACTAGACAACTGTTCGGCAGTGTCTGCTGGGACCCAGAAGCGCATACAAGTTCACAGCAGCGCTGACCTGTAATAGCCCCAAAGTGGAAACCATCCAAGCACCCAGAGCAGAAAGGACAAACTGACAGTGTTACACAATGGAATAATATACAACCATGTGAATGAACCTATCTCTGCCAAACAATAGCAGGGAGGGGCGCCTGGGTGGCTCAGTGAGTTGAACATCAAGACTCTTGATTTTGCCTCAGGTCCCGATCTCAGGTTTCCTGAGCTCCAGCCCCCAGCAGGGCTCTGTGCTGACAGCGCAGAGCCCGCTGGGGATTCTCTCTCTCCCTCTCTGCCCCTCCCCCACTTGCTCTTTCTCTCAAAATAAATACATAAAAGCATTAAAAAATAAAACCCATGGGGCACCTGGGTGGCGCAGTCGGTTAAGCGTCCGACTTCAGCCAGGTCACGATCTCGCGGTCCGTGAGTTCGAGCCCCGCGTCGGGCTCTGGGCTGATGGCTCAGAGCCTGGAGCCTCTCTGAGCCTGTTTCCGATTCTGTGTCTCCCTCTCTCTCTGCCCCTCCCCCGTTCATGCTCTGTCTCTCTCTGTCCCAAAAATAAATAAACATTGAAAAAAATAAATAAATAAAACCCATAAACGAGAACAGGGATGATCTCATAAAAGCAAACACTGAATGAATGAAGCCAGAAACAAAAGGGTACATACTGTGAATCCAACTCAGTTTGAAAGCAAGTCGAACTAACCTGAGGTATCAGAAGAGGACAGTGGGGCGGAGAGGGAGGTGGTAGTAACTGGGAGGAACAAAAGGAACTTTTAAGATACCACCAATGTTCTGCATACGTGAAGTTCTTCACTTTAAAATCCACACACTTCCTGTATAGATGTTCTGTTTGATTAACATCATTACCAAAATACGATAAGGCTTTCAAAAACATACAGGTCTGGCTTCTCTTGAAAAATCACAAGCCACGGCGATAACTGGACGGAGCAGAGCAGGAGCCTGCCCCCGCGGACAGAACAGGACCCCCACACTTCTCTGAAACCCCCAGAAGCACTGGCACCTGTTACCTTCCCCTGCTCTGCTAGCCTCTGTGGCTGACTCCCGTATTCAGAATTCTGACCCCCGTTGGTGCTGCTTATTAAGTAAATTATTCTAATCCACTAAAGCAACAGTTTTCCGCTCTGCTGAGAGGAATTTGGGGGGACGGCACCCTAGAGGGCCATCTCGGAAACCCTCAGTCTCATGCCTTTCAACCTGCACAGCCCTGCCACAGATCAATGGTTTTCAGCCTTGACCACACAGCAGAATCACCCGGGTTCCAACTCACCGGTTTGGAAGTAACTGGACTCAAGGCCCGGTCATCGGGATTTTTTAAATCTCCTCAGGTAATTTCATCAACGTTTTGCCAAGGGTGAAAAACACCCCTCGAGACCTTGCTGTATATTATTTCACGTAAGAAAGTTCTAACACTAAAAGTAGTTTGAAAAACAGTTGGGCACAGAGACACAGTCTTTGTATACAGAGAAAATATAAAGACCCTGATATATGATAACGATCATTTTAAAAAGCACTGAATTGATTTTATCTAATGAAGAATTATGGTGTAGTACAGTTTTCCCAGGCTGTGTTTGTGTCAGAGACCAAGATTTTTTTTTTTTTAACTTTTTTTTTTTTTAACGTTTATTTATTTTTGAGACAGAGACAGAGCATGAATGGGGGAGGGGCAGAGAGAGAGGGAGACACAGAATCGGAAGCAGGCTCCAGGCTCTGAGCCATCAGCCCAGAGCCTGATGCGGGGCTCGAACTCACGAACCGTGAGATCGTGACCTGAGCTGAAGTCGGACGCTCAACCGACTGAGCCACCCAGGCGCCCCAGACCAAGATTTTTTTTTTTAAATACATCCTTATAATGAAATATTTTTCCTTTATTGTGAAAAGACCAAGATTTTGAACTCATGTTAACTCACTACTTGTTTCCAGGATAGTAAAATCTTTAAATTTTGTGTTGCCTAATACACTTTCTTCAAAATACTAAAAAGTCCAAGTTTCTGCCTACCTAAAAAGTTCAACTACAGAGAGTGAAGGGTACTCCTTTATGAAAAAATCTTTTCGGGGCGCCTGGGTGGCTCAGGTGATTGGGCATCCGACTTCAGCTCAGGTCATGATCTCACAGTCCGTGAGTTCGAGCCCCACGTCGGGCTCTGTGCTGACAGCTCACAGCCCGGAGCCTGCTTCGGATTCTGTGTCTTCCTCTCTCTCTCTGCCCCTCCCCTGCTCATGCTCTGTCTCTCTCTGTCTCAAAATAAATTAAAAAAAAATATATTTTCATCCTTGGACACCTGATATCGTCAGAAAATTCTTATTCGAAGCAGAATCTGTCTCCCCTTAACTGTTACCGCCAGGAGTACCTAGTTCTGCCCGCTGCAGCAGAGGATTCGCCTCTAAATCTGAGGGCACGGGACCTCCTGCCGTCTCGCACACAAAATCCTACTGCTGAGCCCTTCCCACTAGCCCAGTGCCCTTGGAGGGGACAGCAGCTTCCTGAACACGCGCAATAAAATCTGAAGTGGCCTGAAGTGATCATCTGAGCAACAGAGGACTTGTGGATCCATTTGGCTCAAGCTCCGTCTCGGCTCTCAGCTCTCAGCTCTGGAAACGAAGCGTTACAAATACTCCTCCGACAGAAAACAGAAAGTGAGCAGGAGGCCGACCACAGGTACAGCCCGGGAGAAAAAGCGTGTACCCGCGCACTGGAAAAAACAAACGGAGGCCAGACAAGGTCCCAAAATGTGGCTTCCATCAAGGTCACTACTGCTTAGCAAAACTAAAGCGTGAGGAGGAATCACTCCTATCTCACCCAGCTTTACTCGCCCAGGAGAGTGCCAGGCGCCAAGCAAGGGCTCCACAAACACGCCCCTCAGCTGGGAGCCCGGCTTACTCACCACGGGGTCCCCCTCCCCGGCAGCTGGTGTCCTGCAAGATCCCCGGCGGATGCCAGAAACCAGAGGGCGTGGAACCCTGTGCATCGGGTCTTTTCCTAAGCTTACACACCTACCACAAAGTTGAGCATACGCTGCGCACAGTACGAGATCACCAAGAACTAATACCCGAGTAGACACCCGTGACGACATTCTACAGAAGCCGTGTGCATGGGGTCGCCCTCTCTCTCACTGTGCCGCACCTGCCCTTCTGGTGACGACAGATGATACAGTCCCCGCGTGACCAGATGAAGGGAGGTGAGTGACCTTAGGCCTGTGAGGCGTTGGGACACGGCGTGGGGCCACCGTGACCTCCTGAGGACAGGCCGCAAAGAGGATCACGTGCTTCGGCCCACGGGCCCGAACAGATGGAAATGGAAAGTGCGGAGAAGGGTGGACCACTGCACTCGTCCTGAGCCAATTACTTCCAGAAAGGTTTGTCAGCGGGCCTACCCCCACCTCCTCTTGAGGTTTCCATACTGACAGCATCCTCTCCGGGAACCCCGCACTTCCAGCGCCTGTTACCTGCCGCCCGAAGCACAGTCCCCACCGTCGCAGGACACAGGGTCCTGAGGAGCCAAGGCAGAGATGACCTCTCTGCTGTTGAACTTTGCAACCCAGCCCCTAGCAAGGCGACAGGCAGTGCTTTAAAACGTTTTAAATAGGGGCGCCTGGGTGGCGCAGTCGGTTAAGCGTCCGACTTCGGCCAGGTCACGATCTTGCGGTCCGTGAGTTCGAGCCCCGCGTCGGGCTCTGGGCTGATGGCTCAGAGCCTGGAGCCTGTTTCCGATTCTGTGTCTCCCTCTCTCTCTGCCCCTGCCCCGTTCATGCTCTGTCTCTCTCTGTCCCAAAAATAAATAAACGTTGAAAAAAAAATAAAATGTTTTAAATAAACTAACCCATGTGTAGGGCTTTATATTTATCAAGGTGGAACAATACAACGCACCGTCTGGTCAAACGTAGGTTCAAATCTCAACTGTGCTGACTAGGCGGGGAAACCTTCCAAATCCCTTCACCTCACTGAGCTGCATTTCCCCGCCTGCAAAAATCCCCACCGATCCTCCACGTTTTCTTAGGAATAAAATTCCTAACGGTAACACAGAAAACAAGGTGTTCAGGCAATGAGAGGTATCATTAACAGAGTGACAGAGCAACAGTCCTCAAACATTCCGATCTGGGGATCTTTTCACGTTCTTAAATATTAATGAGGACTCCGAAGACCTTAAGTTTATATAGATTACATCATTATTCGCCCTACTCAAACCGAGCACTGTTTAAAATAGCTCTTCAATCAAATGCAAACATCTAGCGTATGTTAATGCAAATACATATTTTTATGAAAAGTACATTCTCAAAAAAAAAAAACAGTGAAGAGTTTTCACTTTTAGAAATCTTTTTAACGTCTGACAAAACAAGCGGATCCTCCTATCTGCTTCCGCATTCTCTCTGTTGCAATCAATATGTTGCGTTTCATTTTCCTGCAAATCATTTTACAGGTTGAGTTTGCCGTTTTGAGTGAAATACACCAGTCTTGATTCATGCAAAGGCGTCAGCAATTTTACTCCTAATCGTTTTTGTACCACTAGGGCAAATGTTAACCAAGTGGAGAAACCAAATAGTGCCGCTATGAAAACATTTACCTTGCAGACCCCTGAAAGCGCCTCCGGCAACTCCAGGGGTCCACGAACCACACTTTGAGAACCACCGTGGTAGAAAAAGACTGGTGTAAAGTGAAGTTATTTGCAGGCAGGTTTGAGGAAGGCCTTTTTTAGGAAGCTGACGCCCCGAGACCTAAGGGAGGAGTCAGAGGAGGCGGATTCTCAGAATATCTGGGAGGAACATGAAGAATTGAACGCTACCGCAAGGAAAGAGGGAAATGAGCCCTAGACAAAGGCCAGATCAATTAGGATCCTGCAGGAATGTAGATTTGACTTTAAGAGAAATCCTTTGAGGAGTTTTAATCGGGGTGTGGCCCTATGATGTCCGTTTAAAGAGCCCCTCCACGGACAGGTGATGGACCTAGGCTGGGGCCCGACTACCTGGGACTCAAGTCCACCTGGAGACAAGGGGGCTGAGGAGCCAAGGGCACTGGCGATAGAAGAGGTGGGGCTCACTGCAAACACATTTTTGAGGAAGAAGCCACAAGACTTCATTATGAACCGTCTTCAGGAATAAGAGAAGGAGTATTACTCTTCAGTTCGGGGCTTGAAAAGCCAAGTGAACGGTGATGCCATTCAGGGAGATGGGGAAGATTGGGGGGATTAGGTTCCCAGCCCTCCGTCGAGGCACATTTTACATTCTCCATCCTAAGCCTTCGTTAGAGCACCTGAGAGGCACTGCACCTTCTGTTATTTTTGGCAGAGGGCACATTAACAAAAGTACAAACGCTGGACGAAATGAGGCCAAAGCCAAGGCAGTGAGGTCTTTCCGAACTCCTTCCAGAAGCCAAGAGCCACTAATCAAGATTCTGAGCAGTTACTGCCCAACTTCAAATCTGCAAACCTGCACGGTTCCCCCGCCGGCGTCCCACTAAGCTCCCTAAGCGCTGCGCGAGGCGTGCGGGTTCGTGCTCAAATTCATACGCGCCCCTGTCCCAACGTCTCCTTCATTTGCCCGTCTGTTAACTTGATCGATTATGAGACCAGTTAAGAGCATCTGGTCTGTACGTCCCGTCAGTAAGTTTACACCGCGGGCTGGTCTCGACCTCTCTCCCTAAATGCGATGAAGGGCTCAGTTAAACACTATGGATCTGCACTTTCCAGAACTGACCTTGCTCCGTTCTGAAAACCAGTGCGTGTGCGCGCCGCCTGGCACCAGCCCTTGAGTGAGTCCCAGTTTACTCCTCCTCCGGGGAAGGGTAAGCCCGGGCCACCGGGCTCGGGGACCAGCCAGCGACAGGTACGAGCCCCGGGAGCGCGTTCCAAGTCCGCACGGCCGGATCCAGCGCCCACGCAGCCCCCTCTACGACCGCCCCGGCTCTGGTCCCCACCCCACCCCCGGCTCCCCCAGTCCCCCGGGCCCCGCTGGTGCCCTCCCGGTCCCCCGGCCTTCCAGGCCCCGGGGCCGGTCTACCCGGCCGTCCCCCAGGTCCTACCCTCCCCACCCCCACCCCACCCCACCCCCCCGGGGCCGCGCGCCCGAGGGCCTCCCCAGGGCCTCCCCGCCGGGGCCGCGCAGCGAGCGAGCACTCGACGCTCCGGGGCGGCCAGGCCGGCCGGGGCGCCGCTCCCTCAGGCCCGCGGGTAGGGCGGGCCCTGCCGCCCGCCCACGCTACGCGCGGCCTCGGAGATGGCGGCGGGGCCCGGCGTCCCCGCGACCCGCCCGGGGAGGGCGCCTCCCTCAGGAAGGCCGCCCGCCGCCCCGGAACGCCGGGCCGGCCTGGGCGGCGGGCGGGCCGGGGAGGCCGGATCCCCGCGGGCGGAGGACGGCGGGGGAGGAGGGCGGCCGGGGGAGGAGAAGGAGGAGGGGGAGGGAGGAGGGCGGCGGCGGCGGCGGCGCGCACCTCGCCCCCGGCCCCCGCCGCCGCCGCCCGCCCGGCCCAGGAAAGTAGGCCCAGCCCGGCGGAGGGGCCCGCCGCGCCGCGCCGGTATCATTCCGCCCGCGCCCTGCGGCCCGCACTCGGGCGGCGGCGGCGGCGGCGGGCGCGGCGGCGGCGGCGGCGGCGGCGGGCCCCGGCCCCGCTCGCCGCCCCCGGCCCCGCCGCCCCCGGCCCGGGCCGCTCCCGGCGCCCTCCGCGCCGCATCCGGGGACTATATTCGCGCGGAGCGGCACAGCGCGGCCGGCCCGGACGAGGCCGCTTACCGGTGTCGCCGCGCGCCTTGCTCTCCTTGGGCTTCGGGGGGCGGCCCCGCGGCATCGTCGGCGGCGGCGGCGGCGGACCACCCCTCGGCCGCACACACACTCACACACATACACTCGGCGGAGCGCGCACGCGCGGGGACCGGCCGCGGGGACGCGGCGCGCGCCCGGCCGAGCGACGGAGGCGGGCGGAGCGGCCCGGGAGGGCGGGCGGCCGCCGAGCCCTGTCTGGGCGCCCGCGGGCCTCACGGGGGGAAGGCGCCCGAGGGAGCGAACGGGAGAGCTAGCACCGAGCCGACTTCGGCGGGTTCCATGGCCCGGCGGGCCGCGTTAGGGGCGTTGGGCGCGGGTGCGCGGTGGGGGCGGGGAGAGGCGCCGTGCGCATGCGCGTTCCGCCGTTCGGGCCTGGCGCGGCCGGGCGGCCCGCGGGGCCGTGGTCGCCTGGCGGCCGCCGCCTCCGACGGCCGGCCTGGGGGGAGCGGGAGGGCCGCGGTCACTCTCGGTCGCCATCGGTCACCCTCGGCCCTGGTCGGAGGGGAGCGGCGTGTGGACGTCCTCCGTCACCCTGGGTCCCAATGGCCGGCCTGGGGGGAACGGAAGGGCCGCGGTCACTCCCCGTGCCAGTGGCCTGGGGGGGGGGGGGGGGGGGGGGTGTGGGCGACCGTGGTCCTCCTCGGTCCTGGTCTGAGGGGAGCGGGCTGTGGTCACCCTCGGTCACCCGCCGTCCCCACGTCTGGCCTGAGGGGGCGGGCATTGCAGTGTGTCAGGACGAAGCCCGCAGCTGGGACAGCCATGGGGAAAATCGGAAAGGTGGCCTTTGAACTGGCACAGGTGTTGAGAAAGCGCTTTCCCGGTGGAAGCAACACACAAGAAGGAAAAAGACCAGGGTCCTTGACGTGCCAGGTGCCCCGGACGTGTCCGTGTACGTTTACGTGTGTCACTTAAGGCAGGGAACACCCGGCACGTCGTCCTGCGGGGTCTCGCGGGAAGGCCTCTGACACCCGCCCGCGGCACGCGCTTCACGGCCGAACTTAGAACCCAGGCGGCTGGACCGGCGAAGACCGCCCCAGACGTCACTGATGTTCCTGTCGTCGGGCGTAACGCACTGAAATGTACACTTTCAAAGGTGCTGGTCTTTTATTTCTGTTGTTGCTCATACCAGCTTCCACAGAATTCCGACACTAAGGGGACAACAAAGAGTGAGGTGACATGATGGCACAAGGAGCCAAAGAAAACTAAGCAGAGGATCCTATTTGAAAAGAAACAAGCTCAGACAAGTTATCTAACCAACGTCAGCTAGCCAGTGAGTGGCAAATGGTACTGAATAACGTCTGATCCGCTGTTTTTAACGTTTTAGTGTTTTTCACAATCCTGCAAATACCATTTTACAGATGATACTGAGGTTCAGAAGGGTTAAGTAATTTGATCAAGAGAACCTAGCCTGTCAGCAAGTCCAAGGTGCAAACCAAATCTCACTGGCTCGTCCCATGTACACAGTTGCATCAAAGCAGAAATACACCTAAGGTTAGACAAAATAGGACAGTATTAACGTGTGTATCAGGGCTAGCATAGGTACAAGGCTGGGAAGATAGACTGGAAGCAGATCATAAGAATTTGTGAGTCAATTTGGATGATGACGATGTGTATAAATGTATACCTATTTTGTACCAAAGAAGATGTGAAGCACAGGAAAATACAAATGAGGAAATTGGGATGAAGGAAGAAAGTAGGAAACCAAAGGGAGTAAGTGCCTAAACTAATAAAGTCCAATGTACTTATAAAAGGAGACTAGGAGTTGCACTCCAGGTGTCTTAGCCCAAGAAATAGGCATGATTAGTTACAAGATCCTTACTTACCCATAAAAAGACACCTGTATCCCTATCACCGTATCCCTATGTAGTTTCCTACGATTGTTTCTTTCCTTACCATCCGTATGCATACACAACATCTGTAAACCAAGGCGATTTGACTTCTTGTGATTTGGATGTCTTTTATTTCTTTTTCTTGCCTAATCGCTCTGGCTAGGACTTTCAGCACAATGTTGAGTACGACTGCTGAGAGCGGACACCCTTGTCCTATTCCTGATCTTAGAGGGAAAGCTTTGAACATTTCACCCTTGAGTATGAGGGTAGCTGTGGGTCTGTCATATATGACCTTTATTGTGCTAAGGTACATTCTTTCCATACCCAGTTTGTTGAGAGCTTTTATTAGGAAAGGATGTTGAATTTTGGCAAGTTCTTTTTCTGTGTCTATTGACATGAACATGAGTCTTTTATCCTATTAAAGTGATGTATCACATTAATTTGCATTGCTTTCCAAGGATAAATTACATTTTATCATGGTGTATTACTCTTTTAATGTGCCGAATTAAGTTTGCTAGTATTTCATTGAAAATTTTTGCATTTATATTCATCAGGGATATTGGCCTATAGTTTTGTTTTGTTTCGTTTTGCTTTCCTGTAGTATCCTTACCTGGCTTTGGTATCAGGGTACCCTGGCCTCATAAAATAAGTTTGAGAGTATTCCCTCTCCGGTTTTTTGGAAGAGGTTGAGAAAGATTGGTGTTATTCTTTAATGTTTGGTAGAATTCACTGGTGAAACCATCTGTTACTGGGCTTTTCTTTGGTGGGAGATTTTTTGAGAGGGCAAGCAGGAGAGAGGCAGAGGGAGAGAGAGAGAATCCCAAGCAGATTCCACACCCAGCATGGAGCCAGACGCAGGGTTCAATCCCATAACCATGAGATCATGACCTGAGCCAAAATCAAGAGTCAGACACTCAACTGACTGAGCCACCCAGGCGCCCCACCTCTGGTGGGAGACTTTTTTTTTTTTTAGATTTAATCTCCTTACTCATTGGTCTGTTCAAATTTTCTATTTCTTCATGAGTCAGTCTGGGTAGGTTGTATGTAGGTTAGTTTCCTAGCCTCACATTCCTAGATGTCTCAGAGGGTTCCATGGAAGGCTGCTCTTTTATTCCATCTCCTTTTTAAATTGATACCTATAGAGACACAAAAGGGGGGACATAAAACCTATGCTCCCCAGAACCACCACACAAGGCACAGCTGGAGAATAGGACCAACAGCCTGGAAGACTCCTAGGTGCTCCTCCCTGAGGCTGCCCTCTTCCTACAGGTATCTGCTCCCCTGACACTGATGACCATCCCCTTGCCTTGATGATCGTACCGTCTTTTTAGATGGCTTTAAATTAATCTATCGGTCAGTTGGTCCAGCTTTTCAACTTTCAAAGTTTTTCCAAGTTCTTCTGTGGCTTGTATCTTTGTTCATATTGGGTTTGTGAGATTAATCAGTGCTGATACATACAGCTGGAGTTCATTTATTTTCACTGATGGACAGCATTTCATTGTAAGACTATGCCACAGTTTATTCATTCAATCCATTGTTGACAGACTCTTGGGTTATGTCAAGTTGTTTTTCTGTTGTTTTGTGAACACACTGCTATGACTATTTTTGCACTTGCCTTCTGGTGTTGAGTGTTTTGTTTTGTTTTGTTTTTTAACACCGGATGAAAAATATTTATTTTTTGCTTTCAATTTGTTCCATGTCAACTAAGTTTACTTCCCTCTACTCTCTTGCCTTTTCTGGACTGACATTTTTTTTTTTTCTCATTCTGCTTTTTCCCTTTTGCTAGTTTGAAAATTATATTCTCTATTCTGTTAAGGGTAACTTTAGAAACTTCAAGATGATACTTATGAAAGCAGAATGTCAATCAACACCTAATTCATATACTATTGTCTTTTGGTGTTTCAATTCTACTCTAAAATGCAGAAGATATTATTGTTTTATTTGTCTCATTTGTGGAAATTACTTACATATATTCCAACTTTTTTGTCCTCTCCATTCCTCCTTACACCTCCAGACTTCATCTCCTATCTCTGTCGGTATCATAGACACACTGCACAATTTCACTTAGTGAACACGGCCTAGCAACAAGCACTCTTACATTTTTTGTCTACCTGACAATGTCTTTATTTTGTCTTCATTCTTTGAAGATACTCTTTCTGGTTAAGTAATTCTAGGTTGAACAATTCTTTCAATCCACTGAAAATATTCCACTTTTAGCTTAGCTTCGGTTGTAGTTGATGGAGAGTCAGTTATCGGTCTTCTTTCTTTTGCACGTCATTCCCCTCCCCCTCCCCACCACTGGAAACTTTTATGACCTTCTCTCAGCCATCGATGCCTTGCGTGTTCGTTAAGGTGTGCCTAAGTGTGAATTCTTTTCATTTATACATTCAGGGAATTCTCAGGGATTATTTCTACAAAGATGGCCCTGGCTCCATTCTCTCTCTTTCTCTTGGAGTTCCAGCCAGACTTATGATAGGCCTTCTCATTTTATTCTCCATTTTTCTTAACTTTCCCTTCGTATTTTCTCTTTTTCTCTGTCCTCCACCTTGGATGATTTTTTAATATTTCCTTTGCAATTGACCAATTTTATCTTCTGCTATGTCAGTTAAACCTATCCATTGAGCTTGATAATTCAATTATCTTTTATCTTTTCTAATTTGGTTATTTTTCTAAGCTACTTGGTAAGCTTTTCCAACTTTTTAATGACAAAATTATCAAACAAGCAAAACGGCTCGAAAATAGCATAATGAACTCCCATATACTGAACACTTAGATTCGACAGTCTTAATATTTTTGCCATAACTTGCTTTATCTATTTATTTTTCTATTGTCTTTCGTTTTTCTGGTGTGTGGTTTTTGTTTCCTGTTATTTTGTTTTTGCCAAGCTATTTGAAATAACCTGCAGATCACTTTACCCCTAACTGTGCCAGCATGACTCTCTTAAGAATTCATGCATTTCTGGGGTGCCTGGGTGGCTCAGTCAGTTAAGTGTCCGACTTCGGCTCAGGTCATGATCTCACGGATTGTGAGTTCGAGCCCCGTGTCAGTTTCTGTGCTGACAGCTCGGAGCCTGGAGCCTGTTTCCGACTCTGTGTCTCCTTCTCTCTCTGCCCCTCCCCCACTTGTGCTCTGTCTCTATCAAAAATAAATAAATGTAAAAAAAAATTTAAAAAAAAAAGAATTCATGCATTTCCTTACAGAGCAACAATATCATTACTATACGTAGGAAAAGTACCAATACTCTCCTAATATATTTACTATCCAGTCCAGATTCAAAGACTCCTAATTATTTCTAAGGTTTCTTATTTTCCCAGTCAGGATCCAAAAAGGGCTCATGTCTGAAATTCTTATTGTGCCTCATTTTATTTTTAATAGCTTTACTGAAATATAATTGACATACAATGAGCTGCACATATTAAAGAGTAAAGTGTGATAAAACCTGACACATGTATACAAATGTGAAGTCATCAGTACAATCAAGATGTGAACATATCCTACCACCCCAACACTTCCTTGTTTCCCCATGCGCTCATCCCCTCCCTGATCCCCAGTTCCCAGGCAACTACCGTTCTTTTTGTCACTGTATTGGGATCACATTTTCTATACTTTTATATAAATGGAATCATACGATATGTATTCTTTTTGCCTAACTTCTTTCACTCACAATAATTATTTTAAGGTTTACCCGTGTATTGTAGGAATCAATAGTTCATTCCTTTTTATTGCTAAGTAGTATTTATTTCCTTTTTTTTATTGATATAATTTGCATATAACATATTCATTTCAGGTGTATAATGTAATTATATGTAATTGTATACACTGCAAAATGATTCTGGTAAGTCTAGTTAACATCCATCACCACACAGAGTTACAAGTTTTTTCCTTGTAGTGAGAACTTTTAAGATCTACTCTCTTAGCAAATTTCAAATATACATTGTTACCTATTAACTACAGTCACCAGGCTGTACATTGTATTTTCCGTTCTTACTCATTTTATAAAAATATGGAATGCTGCACAAACTTGAGTGTCCTGCTTGCACAGGGGCCATGCCGATTTTCTCTGTATCATGCCATTTTTTTTTTATTCCAATTTTACTATACATGCTGCCAAAGAGGGCACTGAATAGTATCTCATTTTATGGATATACCACAGTTTCTCAATCCAGTTTCCACTGATGGGCGCTTGGGTTGTTTTCAGGTTTTGACAATTATAAACAGGAGCCAGACGAGGTGATAAAACGGGGCACCTTGTGCGGGACACTCAAGGAGGTGCTCCCTCTCAGATTTGTGCACATGTTCCACACACCTCACCTGGTACAGGCCCTGACTGTACACAAAACTGTTGTGAACATTTGCACTGAGTCTGGCCACAGGCCTATGTTTTCATTTTTCTTGGGTAAATACCTAGGAGCAGGATGGCAGAGTCATATGATAGCTGTTTCTTCAACTTTTTTCAAGCCTCTAAACTGCTTCCCAAAGCAGTTATATCACCTGACGTCTCTACCAGCGACGCACGACTTTTCAGTTGCCCCACTCGCTCACCAACACTTGGTGTGGTCAGCCTTCTGGATTTCAGTCTTTCTAGTAGATGTGCAGTGGCATCTCACTGTGGTTTTTGTTTGCCTTTCTCTAATAACTAATGGTACTGAGTATTCTTTTCAATCTGCTCATTTGCTATCCATGTATGGACCTTGATGTGGTGTCTGTTCAAGTTTTCGCCCATTTTTAATTGGGTTGTTTGTCACACCACTGAGATGAAGAGTTATTTGCGTATTCCGGATACAATCTCTCTGTCAGGTATATGTTTTGTAGTATTTTCTCCTAGCACGTGGCTTGCCTTTTCATTTCCGTTACAGTGTCTTTTGAATTGCATAAGTTTTTGCTTTTCTTGAAGTTCACATTATCAATTGTTCCATGCCTGTCGTGTCGTTTCAAGGAAACTTTGCCAAACCCTAAGTCCCGAGGATTTTCTGTGTTTTCTTTCGGAAGTTTTAGCTCTTATATTTAGGTCTTTCTTCGTTATGAGTTGATGCCTATATGTGGTATGAGATAAGAGTTCAGTTTCATTGTTTTTCAACAAGTGATCCTCTTGTTCCAGCATTATTTGATTAAAAGATGATTATTCCTCCATTGAAATGCCTTGTCAACATTGTTTAAAATTAATTAATCATATACGTACGGGTCTCTTGTGGACCCTGTTTTATTACTTTTTGTGTTTAGCTTATCTCCAATGCCACACACATTTCCTGAATTTTAAAATCAGCTTGTCAATTTAAAAAAAAAATTTTTTTTTTTAAGCCAACTAAGATTTTGAGTAGAATTGCTTTGAATCTGGGGCGCCTTGATGGTTCAGTGGGTTAAGTGTCCAACTCTTGATTTCAGCTCAGGTCATGATCTCACAGTTTGTGGGATCAAGCCCCACATTGGGATCTGTACTGACTGCAAGGAGCCTGCTTGAGATTCTCTCTCTCCCTCTCTCTCTGCCCCTCCCTTTCTCATGCTCTCTCTCTCTCTCTCTCTCTCTCTCTCTCTCTCTCTCTCAAAATAAATAAATAAACCTTAAAATATTGCTTTGAATCCATAAATTGATTTGAGAGAAATTCACACCTTAACAATATTGAGTTACCACAATGTCTCTTTCCACTTACTCAGGTGTCTAATTTCTCTCAGCTATGTTTTCTAGTTTTTGGTGATCAGCTCTTGTCCATCTTTTGTCAAATATATCCTTCCTATTTCATATATTTTTATTTAAGTTTCTTTATTTGAGAAAGAGAACACAAGTGGGGGGGGGCAGAGAGAGAGAGAGAGAGAGAGAGAGAGAGAGAGAGAGAGAGAATCCCAAGCAGTCTCCGTGCTGCCAGCACAGAGCCCAACATGGGGCTTGAACTCACAAAACCAGTAGACCATGACCTGAGCTGGAGCCAAGAGTTGGACACTTAACCGGCTGAGCCCCCCAGGCGCCCCAGTATTTCACATCTTTGATGTTATGTTAAACATATTGTTTATGTAGTTTCAAACTGATTGCTTAATTTATTTTTTGATATTGGTTGTTTATCCTGAAACCTTGTTAAACTTAAAATAGCTTTTTCTATAGATTCCAAAAGATTTTTTTTTAAATAAGTGATTATGATTTCTGAAAATAAACTGTTTTACTTCTTTTCCAATATGGAACCTTTTTTTTTCCTTTTTCTGGCTTTATTGCACTGGCCAGAACTTTTTTTAAGTTTTTTTAAAAATCCTTTTAATGTTTATTTCTGAGAGAGAGACACACACAGCACGAGCAGGAGAGAGCAGAGAGAGAGAGAGAGAGAGAGAGAGACACAGAATCCAAAGCAGGCTTTAAGCTGTCAGCACAGAGCCTAATGCGGGGCTCAAACTTACAGACAGCAAGATCGTGACCTGAGCTCGAACTCACAGACTGCAAGATCATGACCTGAGCTGACGTCAGACGCTTAACTGACTGAACCACCCAGGTGCCCTGAGCACTGGCCAGAACTTCTGATAATAGCTATAGTACTAACGGGTAGATGGCGTAATAGCAACTATCTTTTTCCTCCCTGATATGGGAGGGGAGAGGATTTGGTCTGTCACTACTAATTAGGATATTAGCTAGAGGTTTTCTGTAGTTGTTATCATATTAAGGACATTCCCCTCTTTTCCTAGGTGGCGAGAGCTTCCGTCATGAATGAATGTTGTTGCATTCACTAACATTTTGTTATGAACTTTGGCGTCTGTGTTCATGAGGGATATCCTCAGTCTGTAGTTCTTTTGTTTTGTTTTTATTCCTATTATGTGTTTTTCTAGTCTTTGCAACAAGGTAATACTAGTCTCCTAACAGGAATTGTGAAGTATTCCTTTCTCTTGAATTTTATGGGAGAGGTTAGCGTGAGCACACTTTTCAAGTCTTATAATGTCTGGACTTTTCAATTTTGCTGCTGTTGTCTTTTTCTTAGCTCCCAAGGATTAAGTACCAGCAGACGGGATCCTAAGCTAAGGCTAATGAGGAAGAAAACAAAAACATTGGGCATCCATCATTTGCAGCCAGGCATGTTTATATGTTTAATCTCTTTTAGTTGCCCTAGGTGTAGAAGTGTGCACGATGACTCCCACGTTACAAGTCTGTCAAAAGATGTCAAATAAGTTGCCTAAGATAACACAGCACAGGAATTCAGGTGGGGAGGCAGGTGTCGAAGTCTCCAGAACCTGCAAACTAAAGTGTAGACCTAGGAGTCTGAGAAACTAAGATCTGGGAGTGTGAATTTAACATCACTCCAGAGTTGTTTACACTCACAGCTTGCCCATTGAACTAGACTCTGAAATCCACCTGACGCTGCGGCTGCCTGGAGTAGTTTCAAGAATAAATTGACTTAGTGTGACACGTAAGAAAATGGAAATAACATGATAAGTGAACCAACAACAATAATGATATACAATGAGCAGACGAATAAGATGATTGCTGAGTCCAAGGAGAACTCCTAGTGATACCAATCGGCCCCATCCTGTGACTCTCTCAGAAGCACTCAGTCGCCCAAGAGAATGGGCACAGTCCACATGCGAGGGGTGGTGTAAAGACTAGCAAAGAACTGATGGGGGGCGAGGGGTGGGGGGAACCTAAGGCCTAACCGCACGATTGCAAAAAGCACCATCAGCCAATAGGAAATAAGGCATGATGTTCAGACATTCAAATAAGAAAGCAAGTGATGTGTGAATGCCTGGAATGATAAGGAAAGATGAGGCTTTATGAGGACGCAGAACAGGGTCCGCAGCGGTGATGGGAGTACAGAGGTGGGAAAGGCAAGTGCTATCCGGGAGGGGACGATGCCCGAGGGCAGAACAACTGTGAGTGACCACAGGTTCCTGGGAGTAAGCGATTGCTTTGTTCTGTCTAGCGCCTACCTACCCGTCTTCTGCCTTCTATAGGGCCCACTGGGCACTCACGACGCACCAGGCACGACACCTCCCTCTTTCACCACACAGTTCCTCCACACCCGTGTCGACCAAAGTAACGGGTAAAGAAAATGGGGAACACGAGGGGTTCATCTACCAGAAAGTTAAAGTGGTGTTGGAAGGAGAAGGCAGATTTTAAGTTCTTTATGCC
The DNA here is from genome assembly GCF_022837055.1 of Prionailurus viverrinus. NCBI lineage: Eukaryota > Metazoa > Chordata > Mammalia > Carnivora > Felidae > Prionailurus > Prionailurus viverrinus. Next base: position 93,310,656 of record NC_062572.1, on the reverse strand, counting down.
AAAGACTACTCATCACAGAGATAACAGCGTTCGCTCTCTTAAACTGTATACACTAACGGATTCAGTCATGGAAATGCCCAAGAAAGAACAGGCAAAACATCAAACTTCTGAATAAAATTTCCAGATTGTCCTGGTAATACGGACAATGACGCACTTAAATTCAATTTGGGGGCGTTCGGAAATTTCACAGTCTTTGCAAGTTAATGCTTATTCACCCCCTTTCTCCAAAACGCTGTCTGTGTCTGTGCTGTCACCTGACCCTTATGACACCACGTGAGATGGACAAGGGGTCATGAGGACACCGAGGCCCAAAGGGGTGAAGTACCTCTCTTGCTCAAGGTTCACGGAAGGAAATAGCAGAGCTGTTCTCCAGACACCTTCCCATCTGCACCCACACCCGCTCTGTCTCTGATGTCCGTGTTTATGCCCCACACCCCACACCGGCACCTTCCAGCCCCTTGGTGTCTTAGACTGTATTTTACTCTTTACGCACCTGCACCGGGGGCTGAGGCAGAAATCCCCATCTCGGCTGCGGCTCCCACTTTCTAGAAGGCAGCAGGTGCACACCACGCTCACTCCTCGCACAGGGCACGTTACTGTGGCCCCGCAGTTCAGGAATGTTCTTTCTCACGGCATTGCTTAGTGCCTCGCGGTGCAGGGAGCTCAGCTGCAGCGGCTGCAGACTCTCCCACAGAGGCTTCCTGGGGAAACGTGATAACCCATCTCGGAAGGACAACCGCATCCAGCCCTCGGACACAGCTGCCCAGACTCCGTCCACAGTCCGCAGCCGCCCTTCCCGGTGAGCGGAACACAGCGCCCTTTGACGTTGCTCGGTGGCCCTTGAGGAATCTTTCAAATTTCCGTTCCAGAAGAAGTCCCAGAGCAGCGTCCACGAGGAACTTAGGTGACATGGACTATTGTTCCCGAAGTAGAACCCGCGTGAGTGCTTCCATTTATACGACTCAGCACCGGCCCCATGGAACCCCACAGGAATGCCACAACTGTTCGGGCCCGCTAGCCTATGGCCTCGGCTGATAGCTTCGATTCATCCTTCCAGAAAATTCGAGGCTGTCTGCGTTCTGGGCTGGAGCAAGCGCCTGACGACTTTTCTCCCAAGTAGATAAAACACGGAAGGGCTCTTAATTATGCCTCATGTTTGGGGGCAGGAAACCCTCATCCATTCAGTTGCTCCCTAAAAATAAGAGGTTTTATGTAAACAGGACCTTTCTGCCAGCCAGTTAACCTCGGATAACCCCAGCCTCACCTGCCCAGGTGGGAGGCCGTAGATGCACCATGAACCAGATCTTTTTACACACTCAGCTCACAAGAACGTTCTACGGTCGACGTTTTGCGGCCGTTACTCGGTGGAACTTACAGACTTCCAGCACATTTCCTACCGTGGCCTCCCCGCAGCTGCTGACAGTAACCTTCTTATTCCAGATGTCAGGCTGTGCGACCCGAGGAAAATCACCTTCCCTTTCTCGGTCTCAAATGGCAAAATTAGAACTAAGAGCTGAGCTCGTTGCTCTCTGAGGTGCCCATGCAGGTTTGGTGCGCTCTATGCTATCACCCCTGTACGCTTCAACCAGAAAACATCAAACACAATTTTTTTAGGAAGAGTCTGTTGAACACATACATTTCCAGGGCTCCCTGCCTGCCTGCGGATCGCAGGTGTGAGAGTCACGCTTGCCTGTAACAAAAACACCAATGTGCTAACAGTTCACTGGCAAACTCAGACCCCAGCTTCATTTGTGTGGCTCTGTGGTGCCAGCGCCCCTCTCTGGGGAGGTCAAGAGCACAGGGGCAGCCACGTTGAAAGAGAGGACAGCATCCTAGCCCATTCGTCTTCAAACCTAAACACAGCCGGCCCACTGCCCAGGAAGGTCTCCCTGGGGCCAAGTCTGGGGACAGACAGAGGGCAGGGGCTGTGCTCTGACACCCCACCACCACGGCCCCTTCCTGTCCCTCTCCCGGTGTCCTTGAGGACCCCGGGGCTCACCCACTGCTCACACTTGTGGAGCCTGCCTCCCCCTTGCCTCCACTGCAAGACCACATGCGCTCTTCCGTCTAAACGCATTCTTAGCTCCCTCGTCCTCCAGATGTCCTGGGAACCCCCAGGGCGGGCCCCCACACACCTGCTCTCTTCATGCGCTGCCCATGCTTCCCCTGACTCCTGGTCCCCGTGTGGGACCCTCGCTCATCTCTTGCCCCGTTTCGCCATGCTGTGGCCTGCCCTTGGTTGCCCCCCACCCGTCCATCCGTGGTCTCAGCCAGCAACCCCCTGCGACACACTCTCGGCTTCTCAAGCCGCTCAGGCCGTGCGCCGTGGAGACCCTCCAGCACCTGCCAGGTCTCCCTGCACCCACGGCCCAGCGTCACCTGGAAGCCATCCTGCCGAACCGGGACGGCCTTGCTCCCGCCGAGCTTGACTCCGAGTTGAGGATCTAGGTTCCCAGGACACGGTTTGCCGGCTTTCCCGCGCTGCTCCCCGCCTGCTCCACGGGGGCGCCTCGGGCTTTCCTTGCAGCCAGTCCCCAGAATCTGCTGACCGTGGCTCCGTGGCTCCTGCCCCTGCATCGTCCCCGTGGGGTTAACCTCTGAGTCATCCTGTCCTGCCAGCAAGGTTATCTTTCTAGAGTGTAAACCTGACCTTTCCACTCCTAAACCTAAATATTCGGAGGGTCCGCCAATTCCCGCGGTGTGGGTTTTAAACTCTGTTTTGAAATACATTAAAATAAAATAGGGGGCTCCTGGGTGGCTCAGCCAGTTAAGCATCTGAGTCTTGATTCCGGCTCAGGTTGTGATCTCACAGTTCATGGGATTGAACCTGAGCTCTGGGCTGACAGTGCAAAGTCTGCTTGGGATTCTCTCTCTCCCTTTCTCTCTCTGCCCCTGCCCTGCTCCTGATTTTTCTCTCTCTAAATAAATAACTTAAAAAAATATTTCAAATACCTTGTGTAATGCTGAACTGCACAGAGGTGTATAAACACTAACACCTGCCCACTCCTCACCCCACTTGCCCCGACATCAAAGGTGGACGTGTCCTCACAGCTACTACGTTGCACAACTCCAGGGCACGCGCACAGGGGCTGTGCCACTACCTGCCCCCAGGCTCCCCTCCACCAAGTCACCCCCAGAGACGGAGCCGGGGGGCGTGTGTCGGCCCGCACGCTCCTCTCCATGGGGCCGCTCCGCCTGCACTGCTGAGCTGCATGGAGTATCGCTTTGCCTCCCCTTTGCAAGCGGCATCATGCCGCGTATACTTGGGCATCTGCTTCCTCTCTCCATGTTGTGATGGCAGACGTATTGTCTTCACTTTCCCTGCTGCAAACAGTTCCATTGTACGACAACACCGCAATTTTCTTATCCCTTCTGTCGATGAAAGTTAGGCTAATTTTAGTTTTTTCTTTGCTACTACAGATAATATTGCCCCAAACATCGTTAAAGCACATCTCCCTATGGATACAAATACCCTGGGCCGTAGGCATGGACTTGCTGGGGTTCAGCGTGATTTTCCAACGTGATCACAAGAATTTATATTCTTATCAGCAGTGTCCGAAAATGTCTGGTGTGCTGTGTCCTCATCACCATCTAGTATTTACCAGACTTCTCAGCTTTTGCGGACCAGTGAGGTTGTGAGTTTTCTTCATTTCTAGTGAGGCCGAACCTCTCACTTGTTTTTCTCTTTGGTGATTTGCCTGGGTTTTTTTTGTTTGTTTGTTTGTTTTGTTTTGTTGCTTTGGTTTGGCTTTTGCCTATTTTAAAAATTCAGTTGTATGCATTTTCATTGATCTATTGTAATTCTTTGTATATTCTGAATACTAATAGTTTATATGACAAATATGGCTATTTTATCAGATAGATACTATCTTATCAAAGAAAATCAAGTTTCAATTTGATCATAATTTCACATATCAGCCTTTTTCTCATCCCAAGGAGATTTCAAGTTTTTCCATCAGGACATTCATGATCCTTTCTAACTCACCTCAAGAACCCTGCCCGGCTTCCTAGGCCCATGTGTCCACCCGCCACCCATGTCCCCCACATTCGTGACGCTCACGGCCTCCCAGGCTTCCTTCCATCAGATCCAGCTTTCTCCCTGCCCCTTCCCCCACCATGGGGCATCCTGGCCATCCCTTTGGTAATAGCTCGTGTTGGTTACCTGAGCGTCTGTTTTCCCTACCAGATTTGGGGATTTTAACCCCTTTGCTCAGGTAGGGGGATTTGTAGGAGGTGGCAAGGCTGTTCAGACTCAGGATCAACATGGGTGGGGGGCGGTGGTCTGAGTGCAGATGCACCCCCATCAGGGCGGGAAACCCAAGAGCAAAACCAGGTCTCGCGAGAGTGCTGGAGAGTCCAGAAGCACACTGCAGACCGTTCATCATCACCTCCAGGGCCAGGGTGCGGGAGGGAGCGCGAGGGGAATCTCAGGGAGCCACAGGGAAAGAAACCTGGGCGGGGGGGCAGGGGAGGGGGAGGCACAGGGCGGCAAGTGGACAAGGGGTGCCCAGGTGCAGTTAAGAGCTCACAGGCGGGACTGCACTCCCTTCACCTTAAGTGTATGTGGTGGGGGGAGGGGGATCCGCCCCAGAGCAGCCTCACCCCTTCACCCAGCACACTGTGCAATCACCATGGCTGATGCCGGTCAGCGCCCTTTTCTGCATGCCCTGGCCCGGGTGGGCAATGCTTATCCAGAAGAGCAGGGCTGGGGTCCTCCCACACCCACCTTCTCGTCATAAGATCCAGGGATGATGGTTTACACGCAGAAAGGGGAAAAGGGAAAGACAGGAACGGAATTGAGAAAATGAATTAGAAATTGGGTAGAGGGAGGGAGGAGAGAGGGGGTGGAGGGATGGGGAGGCAGGAAGGGGAGAGGGGGTGAGGAGAAGGATAGGGGGAAGGGAAGGGGGGGGACTGAGGAGGGTGAGATGAGGGAGCGCCACCTGGTGGCCAGCCATGCCACCGTCACTTTCTCAGGACTGCAGCCATTTATTACAGGGGCCTGAGCTCCAGTGCTGGAACCGTGTTTGGCACATACTGGCTGCTTAAAATAACAACAGGTACCAACAACTTGGAAGGTGTTTTTAATAAATAGATTCTTTCTACAGCTTTAGATTTACAGAAAAGTTGAGCAGCTGGTACAGAGCTCAGGTACACCCTCCCATCATCACAGGTCTCTCCTGCTAACAGCATCTTGCATTAGTTGGTACGTCTGTTACAGTGAAGGAACCAATATCGATACATTGCACACCTTACATTAAGGCTCACTCTTGGTCTTGGACACTCATTCTGCGGGTTTGGACGAACGCATGTCATGTACCCACCATTACGGGGTAGAGAACGGTGTCAACGCCCTCAAATTTCTCTGTGCCTCACCCATGCGCCGCTCCGCCTTCCCCACCCTGGATCGCCTGGCGGCCACACATCGTCATTTACTGTCTCCATAGTTCTGCCTCTTCCAGGAGTCACAGCACGTGGCCTTTCCTGACCGGCTTCTTTCACTTAGTGATACGCATCTCAGCTTCCTCCATGGATTGCCGTGGCTTGAGAGCTCACTTCTTGTTAGTGCTGAACGACATCCCATTGTCTGCAGGGCCCACGGTTTATTTATCCATCACCTGCGAAGGACACTGATCACTTACAGGTTTTGGCGGTTATGAATAAACCTGCTCTGAACACCTGAGTGTGGGATTTGTCGTGGACATTATCTTCAAAACCTTTGGGTAAACACGAAAGAGCACGACTGCTGGGTCGTATGTATGGGAGGTGTGTTCCGCCAAACCGTCGTGGGCAGTGGCCGCCCGCAGTGGGCGCTGAGCGCGCGCTCCTGGGCTCCGCACCCGCCAGCACGTGGGGTCTCGAGAGCTCCAGACTCGGGCCTTTCTACCGGGCGCGTGGTGGTGTCTCCCTCTTTTCAATTTGCATTTCCCTGACGACACATGACATACGGCAGCTTTCCATGAGCTTACTTCCCATCTGTACGTCTTCTCTGATGACCTATTTGTTCAGGTCTTTGCCCAGTTTTTAATTTGGATTGTTTGCCTGTGGTTGAATTTTAACTTTGTCTATTTTGGGTACCAGTTCTTTATCAAATACGTTTTGCAATATACTTTAATATAAATGAAAGAAACGCACAGATGCTTCACTCAAACATATTTGTTGGGCTGTCACTTAAAATCATCTCCTCTGCCGTCTGTGGTATATGTACAACATTTGGGGAAGTATTACCTAAATCTTCCGATTAAGGGGAAACGGCAATAACAGATACATTTCTGCGTGCCTATAATTAAAGCAAAATAACCAGAATAGTGTCCATGGAGGCTCACTTCCCACAGGTTGCAGCCCTGATCAGACATCTGTTTCAAAACCAGGGGGCTATTCTGACCCATGGTCAGGACACATGGGCCTGAGGCGTAACATACACAACGTCTGTTCCATACGACGCGGCTTGGGGATGCACCGACATGCAGATTTAAATTTGTTTCACAATGTTTGATACCTGTTTTAGTCTCTTCAGACTCCTATAATAAAGTAGCACAGTCCGAGTGGCTTATACACCACAGAAACTGATTGCTCACCATTCTGGAGGCTGGAAGTCCAAGATCAAGGAGCCGGCATGATCGGGTTCTGATGAGAGCTCTCCTCTGAGGCGCAGACGCGGTCTTCTCGCTGTGTCCCCTCGTGGTGGAAGGGGCCAGGGAGCTCTCTGGGGTCTCTTTTCTAAAGCACCGATGCCATTCATGAGGGTTCCACCTTCATGACCTAATCACCCCCAAAGGCCCCAGCCCCTAACACCATCACCCTGGGGGCTGGGTTTCCACACATAAATTGGGGAGGGCGGGGTGGCACAAACATTCACTCCATGACAATACCTTCACACAACAGCTGCTCTCACAGAGGTAGGTCTTCGTAGTAGAATCGTTTTAGACATGATGCCTATACCGAAGGTGAGTTGGTTTTTTTTTTTCTTTTTGGAAAAAAAATGTTTTAATGTTTATTTATTTTGAGAAAGAGGGAGGGAGATCAAACAGGGGAGGGCAGAGAGACAGAACCCCAAGCAGGCTCTGTGCCCGATGTGGGGCTCAAACCCACGAACCTGGAGATCATGACCTGAGCTGAAATCAAGAGTCAGACGCTCAATCAATCGACCAAGCCACCCAGGCGCCCCTACCAAAGAAAGGTGAGTTTTAGCTTGAAATGATGTACAGCAAACGCCATATAACTTTCTGTTGCATTCCAGATCTCTCCAAGAGATATTCTGAAAAAGGACACCACAGAAAGAGAATGGAGAGAAAGCAGGAGGCAAGTTCTGACGGCGAACCATCATGCACGATGTGTTAGGTCTCTTAACTTCTCGGAGGCTCAGTTTCTTAACCTAAAGTAAGCGATGGCTAATGTTCTCTCTAAATCTGACACTTTTATGATTCAATGATTTTTGGAGCTCACCTTTAAATTTTTTTTTTCAACGTCTTTTATTTATTTTTGGGACAGAGAGAGACAGAGCATGAACGGGGGAGGGGCAGAGAGAGAGGGAGACACAGACTCGGAAACAGGCTCCAGGCTCCGAGCCATCAGCCCAGAGCCCGACGCGGGGCTCGAACTCCCGGACCGCGAGATCGTGACCTGGCTGAAGTCGGACGCTCAACCGACTGCGCCGCCCAGGCGCCCCATGGAGCTCACCTTTAAGACACAGGAAATTGCTACATAAAAAACTGCAGAAGCGGCAGGGCTTGTGTGACATTTAGCCACAAGAGGAAGGAAACGCAGCTTGCATCTTACCCCAGCTGAGACCTGAAACCAACAGCACAGTTGTAGCAGAAAATCCCAGGCCCATCTGAGCTCGTCGCGGCGAGTGCGTGATGAACACCGCGTGCGTGGAGCCACACGTGTAGCAACAGAAGTACAGATAAAACCTCCAGAGACAATTTCAGTCTAAAATGAGACGACTGCCATCATTCCTGGACGATGAACACCAACGGCCCAAGCCTGACCTGACAGCCCAAGGCTGGTCTCAGGAGCCGGACCCACCAGCCCTGGGCACCGGGGGAGCCGATGGGCTGAAGAATCCCCCTGACCTCGTGTCTTGTCTGTGGAACAAGGCGGGTGTTCGTGCCTCCCTCCGAGGTCGTCACGAATTGTAAACGGCGTGTGCAGAGTACCTGCAGCAGCGCAGCGGCCTTCAGTAGAGGCCAGCCTCTGCCGCGCAGCCACGCCCGCTTTCTAGCACCGGGCCCTGTGGCACCACGCTGGCCGCGCCGCTGACTTCCTGGGCCTTTCCCCCCTCCTCCAGAGGCGCGTGCTCTCAGCTCTCCGGATGCCCGCACCCAGTCGGTGACTGACGATTTCCCCGGAGCAAAAGGAGAAAGTCAGAAAATTAGGTGAGGCACGGGGTATTTCATAGTGGTTGAAATTTCAATTAGGACCCGAAACGGATAGTGACAGAACTGCTCTCGATCCATGAAACACGAAGGAACTCCTTCTCACTCCCTCACTTTCTATATGATGAGAATGCTGGCAGCAGAGGGGCCTTCACCTGCTTCGACCCAAAGCAGGGCTGTGACAAAGGCTTATGTGCAGGTGCTGTATTTGGGAGGGACTCCAGGGAACAGAACGAGGGAAGGAAGGCCAGTGCAACGTATGCTCTAGTTGCGGCCACCACGGACCCTCTGGGGGCCTCCTGAGGAGCATTATGGGATGTATCCCAGGCCCACCTGCCCGGCTGACGGAAAGAGAGGTCAGGGGGCCGTGGCCACCCTTATACTTCGGGGTGGCTCTTGACCAAGTAGAGCTTGGCATAAACTGTGCCTTGACACAGACACAGCACGGTTCTTCTGCTGAGCACGGTCGTCTGACATGGGCCTTCGAGCCCAGAAATAGAAGTAAAATCCCCCAACGACAACAAAAGGGGGCCCCGAGCGTCTAGCAGCCGCTGGCCTAACGCTCGGGTTTCTCACGCTAGGAAAGCTGCATTATTTCCCTGCCCCGGCAATCACATGGAAGACGAGAGGGGGCAGGGCGGGCAGGCCCAGGCACCGACTGCAGACAGCAGACAAGGCAGCTGAAGAAGGCGGCAGGGGCGTGATGACTCAGGGGCCGCCGGGGCCGCTCTGTGCTTCAGAAACGGCGCCAGGAAGAGACTGGCCAACGCTGGCTCAGCGCTCAGGATGCACTGCGTATGTGCCCAGGGGCTCGGCCACTTCCTAGGTCTGTGTGCTAGCGGGCAGCCTGCGTGGCCACGCTGAGACCCTGTTTGTTCAGTGGGAAATCGAGGGCGGGTGTCTGGATTCATGCAATCAGGGTAACTAACCGATCACCTGTGGGAGACGCTCACAAGGTCTGCACCATAGAAAGCAGACAATACGTGTGTTCCCACCCATCTCAGCAAGCTGTGGCCTGCAGGCGCATGTCCTGGTTCTACACCATCCTAGAAGCCCACGTGTCCCTGAGTCACGGGGCTGGGACCAGGTAAGCCTGAGACACGCCCCCCCCCCGCCCCGCCCTCCACAGGGGCCTCCTCTCGGCTCTGACAGGCTGGGGAGTCCCGGACACATACAGGGGCTGCAGGTTCCCCGACTGTGCTCCACGGACACGGGGAGCGTGCGGGGGGGGGGGGGGGGCGGCAGCCAAGGAGAGTGTGGGTCTGAACCACGGGAATGACGCACACCTTGCTCTGGGATTCCTCCTTGGCAGTGTTCCCACCCCGCGCTCCAGCCTCGCAGTACGCTGGCGTCCGGTGGAGAACAGACAGGAAAGAACCAAGTAGGATCACGTAGGCACATCAGAAATAAAGATCTGTGTGAATAAGGTGGTGTTTCTGTTCACGGCTGCGCTGGAGAGAAGCGTCCGTCTGACTTTGGCTCAGGTCACGATCTCACGGTTTGTGGGTTTGAGCCCCGTGTCGTCTCGGGCTCTGTGCTGACAGCTCGGAGCTTGAGGCCTGCTTCAGATTCTGTGTCTCGCTCTCTTTCTCTCCCCTCCCCTGCTTGCGTGCTCTGTCTCTCAAAAATAGACATTAAAAAAAAATTTTTTTAATGTCATCTCAAACACGTCATGTAAATGGGATCATCGATCGCCAGGAACCACCAGAAGCTGACGGAGACAAGGAAGGATCCTTCCCCTAGAGCTCAGTCCTGCCTTGACTTCAGACTCCTGGCCCCCAGACTGAGGGAACAGGTCCCCGTATGGCAGCCCCAGAGAACAAACACAACAGAGAGAAATTGCAAACGCGCACCCGCAGATGCACATGGGAATGTCGTATTCATTCTTGAACAGTGGCTCGGCTCCTGGGAGAAAAAACCAGGAGGCATTTCACATAGCCATCGAGAGGAACGTGATTAGTATATTATGATATGAGCAGAAAACACAAACAGTCAAAGTGGAGAAATTACAGGAACATACAACAGCATGTAAAGTAAGTTTCAAAGACGACATACCACAGGCCACTATTTTGCAAAGTTAAAAATCAACTAGAAATCTACCTTCTGGAATATATGCACACGTGTAACATGACATGATGCACACAAGGGAGAGAAGAGCCCAGGGTCCCCTCAGCCAGGACGAGCGGGCACGTGGGCTAACAAAGTTATTGGCGAGGATCTGGCCTTCGCGCTGTGCCTGGTGCTTACGGGCGCTTACCTCGTTGCTACGAAGACGCAAACTTAAAAAAAACACGCACCTACAGGCTAACCGTGGCGATTTTTCATGAACCCAGGATACTGATTATTTCAACTTGGTGCACACGGATCCAGTAAGAAAAAATGAACGTGGCCAAGTCCTCTCACTGTGGGAGGAAGGGGGGAGCCAGAACAGCCAGCAGTCTCTGCCGTGCCCCTGTCACCCAATACTTGGGTTATTTCTGCCTTCATCTCGTGGAGCGCATGCTGGTGGGGTGACGCCGCGTACTCACTCCCGCGTCCCCCTCAGGGTCAACTACATGCACAGATGTGACGGGGCTGGAGCCAAGCCCGTCTGAACAGCGCCGCCCACTCGTGTTCCTGCCAGGAGCACACGCGGGCCGCTTCCCAGACCTTCGGTAGCTGGGCGTTACGGTGTAGGGGAAGCCTGCTGTCTGTAGAGCCCGCCAAGGTGCAGAACACAACGCCGTTTTTGCACGTTTCTTTAGCAGTTCGTGAATCAGGGTATTTTCCATTCGTTCACCGGCCTTTTGAACTCTTTCTTTTGCGAATACTTGTTCAGATCTTAATCTACTTTTCTTTTGGAGCAGAGTTATTGGGCTGCCTTTTTCCTTAGCGGTCTGAAGAGTATTTTATGTACTGATCACCAAAACCACTGCTGTAGATACTAATTAGCAATTCATTCGAACTTCATTGCCTCCCACGGGTAAACTGGGTACAACATCTCTAACCCGCGAAGATGCTGGGCCCCGCTTCCTCTATTCACTGCTGGTCCAGAAACACTCGTGTGTCTTCGGCATGCTCCCAGGGCAGCAGGGCACACACGGGGGGCGGGGGGGTGGGTTGGGGACAGGAGCCTCTGGACAAGTGTCTCTTCTCGCTCCACCCTGCTCCTCGCCCATCTTCTCCACCGTACAAAGAGCATGAAGACTTCTGCAGGGATCAACAAGCCACGCATTATGCTTTAAGAATTATTTGACATTTCAGTTGCCCTCAAGTGTGAATGAGCTCTATTGTGCACAGGGTCAAATTCGTCACGAGCTCTCAGGCTGTCCTGGTTAGAAGCCTGTTCTCCATTTTCGTCTACATATCACAAGCAGTTTCCTCGTGGAGTCTGAAGACAACGGTCCAGTGTTACACCCAGAAAAAACCTATTTGTGCACAGTGCCCACATGGATGAATCACTCACCCTCCCTAAGTCAGACTCTGTGCAGATGTAACGATGCCTCAGAGGTGTCCTTCCCGAACGGTGTCCCTGCAGTCTCCGTCAATAATCAGCGGGAGGCCCGGTGCCGCAGAGGAAATGGGTGGACACGTGCAGCACAAAACAGAGCAGGAGAGAAAGGAAAAGTTCAGAAGCACAGGTGAAAATCTCTCACCCTCTGTGGGTCAGCAGGTGACCCTTTTAGAAGAGACAGCCATATATTTTCATTTCTTCCCAAATCACTTCATAACATCCTATGCGAGAGACACTTGGTGAAATCATTTGTTATTTTTCAAGTAAAACCAAGGTATGTTTGTAACCGGGGGAGGGATTCCCAACTATTGGTGCGATGAAGGTGGGGACCTCGCCCCTGACGTGCCCTGCAAGGAAGCCTGTGCGCAGGCCGCACGGGACGGGACCGCCTGCCGGTTGTGCCTCCCACCCTGTTGGTGTCCAAATGCACTCTTCACCTCACCTTCTTGTTTCCACCAACTCACGCGGCAAGAGTAAAGAAGGGTTGTCTGCATGACGCTAACCCAGCCCTGAGTGTCCAGAGCTCTCCGGGGCAGACACCGAGGTGCTGGCAGGGGGTGGTGGGAGGGGCTCCATCCGGGCATCCCCCGACAAGGGCAGGGGGGCACAGGGGACACAGCGAGGGGCAGTTCTCCAGAACTCTCCAAATCCACCCCCCAAAGGCAAGCCAAGGGCAGAGCAGCCCAGCCAGGGTTCCCTGGCCGTATCTGCTCTGCCCGGAACGCACTGGAGGAACTAGGCTCCGGCCGTGACCCAAGGTCCCCAGCCTCACCCACTTGCCTCTCTCCAATTTCTAGGACGCGCTGACCTTCCAGATGTACTTCTGAGGAATGCCTGGCTCTCTGCTGCCGCTACAAAGGTCACATGTCCTGGCACCCACGCGCCTCGGCACCTGCCCAGTCCCAGATGCATCTGTATATTTGCTCTTATCCTCTAAGCAAGGTTACGCAGGCGCAGAGAGGACCAGAAACTGGCAGTGCGCCACGATCACTTCACTGACCTGCAGCATCTTCCCCAGCGGGGTCCTGGCACTTGCCTGTTTCTTCCTTCTTTTGTAAGACCCCCGGGTTCTGGGCGCAGCATCCATCCAGGGGCTCAGAGTAAACGCCTGCTCCTCTGGCTTCCGGGTCTGCCGGCGTGTGGCAGTGCTGTTAACACGTGTGCCGTGGGGATACTCTGCCCCGTGTCCGCAGATTCAGGTAGAGGCTCACGGCCCCCCAAAACCTCAGACTCAGCCACCCCGTGTGCACCCAGTGCCCGTCACCAGACCCTGCGGTGGCCTGTTCTATTTTGCCTGCGCCCTACATGATATGCCTCCCACTGGACCCTGTCCCTGTGCTGGTGGGGGGTCCGTGAGTGGCAGAAGGGCCGTGGGCCCGTGTGTGTTTGATACACGGACGCCAGGACAACGGGGGGACCTCTGCACGGGTGGCCCCTGGTGATGCTGCATCATCACAGGACACAGGACAGAGGGGCCTTCGTTACAGGGATGCTCACCGGCCCCTAGGAACTCTAGACAGAGATGAAGGAGAAAATACACCTGTCACTTCCTTTGGCTGTTAGCAGCATCGACTGATGGGCGGATCATACACAATTTAGAACCAACTGGAAAGAAATGTAAGCATAATAACAATTAGGTATCTTTCACGAATTCTTAACTCTGAAAATCAATTCCACCTACTTCCTGGTACCTAAGGCTTGAGGGCAGGTCCACACTTACTCAGCTCAGAGCCGTCAGAGAGGCGGGGGTCGGGAGAGAGCCCGGCTCCCGCTCTCCCTGGGAACCTGTGCCCTCCCCTGGCCAGCTGTGGTCTGTTCGCTCATTCACCCCTGCACACGTTTACCGAGTGCCTCCTGGCGCCCGCAGGGCTCCAGACGCTGGGCTGCATCAGCGAGCAAGCAGGCAGGACCCTGCCACCCAGCCGCTTTCCTTCTGTGGGGGGAGACCGAGCAGAAGAGAGACTGAGCGGGGACAAGGGAGCAAGGAGAGCGGGGAGCCTCCTGAAGCCACCCTGCTCAGAGGCGCTCCCCGCGGCTGCCCGGTCCTGTGCGGCCTGGAGGAGTTAGGGGTGCGGGGCCCGCAAAGAGCTGGGCTCAGGGCAGGCAGACACAGGCACTTTGCGGGTATTTGGGGCGGAGGGCGGTAGGGCTCACAGGACGTGGTGATGGACTGAGTGCGGGGGGGGGGGGGGGGGGGCGGCCGGCGGCGTGACGAACGTTGAAATCTGACATCACACTGGTGTGTCCGTGAAAGCGAAGTGGAAACATCCCTGGAACTCACACGGCTTGGCCCGTGACAGTGTTGTCTCTCCTACAAAAGTCTGCTCTTTTTCACAGAAAATAACTTCAGTGGACAGGTCACAACGAGGTCCCGCAGACAGCGAGCACCCCAATTACAGAACTTCAGAGTCGCCAAGAGCCGTGGGGATGTTCCGGCCCCCCCTCCTCCCGCTGTAGATGAGGCAACAGATCCAGGGCAGGTGGCTTTCCCAGGACACGCGGCCGCTCAAGGGACAGGCTGATGAGCCGTGACCCGCCCCTCCACTTGGGTCTCCAGTGGGTGCTAGGGGGTGTCAATCCGCACCACTCCATTCCGCCCTCGCTCTGCCTCCTTCACCTTCACCCCTGGGGGAAGCGGATGCTTCTTGGTCCCCTGCCTCTGACCGCGACACCTGCACCTGTAGCCCCATCAGCGGTGACCCGACTCCCTGCCCACCGCACCTGGGCTCGGACGCCGGCTCCATCACTTCCCGGGGTGACCTTGAGCGAGCCGCTAACGTTGTGTTTTCCGTGATCCCATCTAACAGACAGGAGGGGGTGAGGGTCTGGACTGGGGATTAAACGAGCTCGTCCCGGCCTTAACCCTTGTCCTTCCCACAACAGCCCGAACCCCCAGGTCCAGCCGGACTCCCCAGCTCACACCCGAGGAACGGTGGGAGTGGTGGCAGACCCTCCTCCCCCGCTCTCCTCGTTCTCGCTCGGGCACCTCACGCCGTGAAGGGCATCAGGGCCCGGGTGCCCGCCTGCGACATTCCTCCACAGTCCGTGTCCAGATGCAGTACAATTTTAAGTCAGTTTAACTAGGAGTCAGGTAACGGAGCTCCGTACAAGGGAAAAACAGCAACGGGGTAGGCACGCAAACATGCCCGTGTATGTGTGCACATGTATGCGTGTGCTCGTGTGTGCGTGCCCCCGTGGGGTGGTGAAAGACGGGACGTGGGGGTGTGTGATGCGATGCTTTTGGGAAACGCCACTATTTTCTCTTTCCCTAAAGGGCAGCATTTTAAGAATCAAAAAAATGGAGGAGGAAATAATGAAAGAAATAACACCAGAAAAGTCCCCCAAATTGAAGGCCACGAGGTCCAGATTGAAAGAACCCAACGAATGACTTACATCAAGGACATCACCATGCAATTTAAGAACGGTGGTGATAAAGGCAGGATCCAGGATTTCCCGAGAGGAAAGAGAAAGGAAAAAAACACGAGTCACTTTTTAAAAGTTTGGAAATCAAGATGGCGTTGAATTTCCCCAAGACAAAAATGGACCGATGTCCTCAAAATTCTGAAGAGAAACCATTCACATCTAGTGTTGGATCTCTGAGGGAACTGCTGTTAGGCACGACACAACAAAGACACATTTGAACACGCCGGGCTCCTGGTGACTTCAAGTCTCCCAAAGATCTTCTCCGGCAAAATGGAAGAACAAACAGTCAAAATTATGGGAAGAAGAAAGAAAAACTAATTGCGAAAAGGGACGGTGTTAAGAAATAGTGGGATAAATATCAGAAGCAAAGGCTAACTGACACACTTTTCTCACACACAAACTCACTCTCGTATACACACGTTCTCACACATGCATTCTGACATTCACTCACACGTGTTCTCTCTCACTCACAACCTCACAACCACTGGCTCACACACTCTCCCACATTAACACACTCTCACACTCATTCTCTCACACACAATCCCTTACACGATTCTCTCACACATTTGTTCACATACACTCTCATACGTTCTCTCACACCTTTTACGCACATCTCCTTACAGACTCACACATATTTTCACGCTCTCACACACATTTGCTCTCACGCACAATTATGACCACTCTCTCGCATGCACACCTGTCCACACATACTCTCTCTCACATTCTTGTGCTTTCACATGCACTCTGACAACTTTCTTTCAAATACACTCTCACACATATTTTCTCACATGTTCACATTCTCTTCTATAATCACACACACGCACCCTCACGCGATATTCTCACATCCTCACACTTATACTCACATACTCTTTCACACGTTCTCTCACGTATTTCAACATCCTTACACTTAATTCTCACATTCACAACTCCTACAAGCATTTTCACACAGGCAACCACACACCTTCTGGTACACGCTCTCAAATTCCTTCACACACACCCTCTTACACATATTCTCTCACAACTCTCCTACATTCTCATTCACTTTTGCACACACAACCCCACTCACAGCCTATTTCACACACATGACCACGCACACTCTCAAACACACAGTATCTCACATTTTCTCATATTCTCGAATACATACTCTTACATAATTCTCACAATTCTCTCACATTCAACGCACAATTGTCTCACGCATATCCTCTCACATGCACAATACACATCATGTCACACACACACCATCACAGTCTCTCATACACACTTTCTCACAAATATTTTCACCCATCCTCACGTATATGCTATCGCACATATATATTCTCTTCTACTGCTCTCGTAGTCTCTCACACAGTCTCACAATTCCCTTTCATGCAGATGCTCCCACATGCATTTTCAGTCACACACACATTCTCTGTCTCACATTCTCACATTTTTTGCATTCTCTTTTACACACATTCTCACATTTAATCTCACACACGTTTTCTAACAAACTCTCACATTTTTGCACACACATTCTCACATTCTTTTCCATTCTTGCACACACACTCACCTCACACTCACCTTTTCACATACATTACCACACACAGTCTCTCACACATTTTCTCACGTCCACATTATCTCACACACATGCACACAAAGTATCTCACATTTTTTCACATTCTTACAAACTCTTACATAATCCTCTCTCTCCCACATTCAACACATAATTCAGTCTCACACACATTCTCCCACGAGAAGGCACTCTCACGATCACTCTCTCACACGCACAATACACATGATCTCTCCCGCACACACCCTCAGTCTCTCATACACACATTTTCTCACCTATTTCCACTTACACATCCTGTCAGATACATGCCATTGCACACACACGTTCTCTTATACAACTTTCATTCTCTCCCACACTCACAATTCCATTTTACACAGCTCCCACACACTTTCACACCCTCTCACATACCTACATGTGTACATACTCTTTTATAGTCTCTCACACATTTAATTTCACACACATTTTCTAACAGACTCTCACATTCTCTCTCTCTCTCTCTCTCTCTCTCACACACACACACACACACACACACACACGAACTCTCTCTCACACATACATTCTTTCTCTTGCATCTTATCCCAGATTCTCCTCTATCTGCAATTTTAGGGATACCACAGCTCTTCAGTTCCATGTTACATTTCCTGGCACACACTCAAGTAAAAGAGACTGTCCCAAATCCAGGCCGTGAAGACTATAATTGGTCCTTCTTGGGCCAGGGGCCCAGTCCTGACCCAATCACCTGCCATCTGAGAGCTGTGGTTAATTTTAATAAACAGGGGTCCGTGAGTGAGGAGGCTGAGAAAAAAACGTTGCTGAGAAACAAGCAGACTCTACCATAAAGCTGCACGCTGGCGTCACCGAACACGTACTGGAGCTCTGATTACGTGTGAGACACACGATGGGACCTGTGCACGCTCTGTTCTATCCTCAAGAGACGGACAGTCTATTTGGCAAGACACAGAATAGGATAATTCAAAAATTCAAAAAACAAGGTAGCAAAAATTTCAGTTTGGGGTTCACAAGAGTCCTAGAGATGGGCGGTGGGGACGGTTGCACATTAACGTGAATGGGATGCCCCGAACCATACACTTGAAAGCGGTTGCCATAACTTCTGTGTATATCTCACCATCACTGTCATCGTCACCAACAACACAGCTACAAAAACGGGAGTGGGTGCTGCAGCCAAAAGCGCTACTGGCGATTCGAGGCCGAAGTGACCAGCCAGGGTTTCGACGGGGCCGGCCTCTTGCTCCATTGCCAGTATGAGAATTAACACCTGGACTGTTTTCTGAGACGCTGAGAGTCACGTCCAGAAAAGAGAACATGTGAAGATACCGCGTGGAGCAGAAGACCCGTGGCTCATGCCGTGAAGCTTCTAGAAACTGAATGCAGCTGTCAGCACCATGTGGTCCTTCAAGGGACCAGCAGTTGGCTCAGCTCCTGCTACGCCAAGCCCAACTCACCTCACCAGGCTGGGTCACGATCAGGGGGCCCCGACCAAGGCAGAGCCCTGGAGCGCCTTTCCTGTCACGAGTGGTTTCTAGAAGGTCTCTTGTTGCTGCCAGCCTGACCCTGGCCAGCCTGCAGCTCCTCCCAGGCCCTGCCAGCACCAGCTGTAGGCCGCCAGAGCCCTGCTAGGTCATCCAGACCCTGGACACCGAGGCTGCCTAGGGTTTCCGGCCAGTACTCTGGGTCCCTTATGCGGAGAGCCCTTGCTGGGTGCAGACAGCACCTCACGGTCCCCTGCTCCACAGAAGACTTCTAGCGGCAGGGAGAAGAGGGACCCTGTAGAGAAGCAGCCCCTCACCACCCCCACCCCGAAAGAGGGCAAAGGGCCAAGAAAGAAATAGCTGGGGACACTAGTAAAATCTCATCGGGTCCACACCTTTGACCATCATTCCCTAATCCCCTCTGACAGACAGACAGGATTCCGTTTCCTTGATCACGGAAGTAAAGATACTCGCTCCCCTCCACTCCCCTCCACCACCATAGCACAAGGCACGCCCCAAGGGGACCTGGGGGTGTGTTTCACACACCGCGTGGCTCTCTCTCACAGCAAGGCGCTCTCTGGAGTAACACTCGACAATTACCACTAAATGCAATGCTTCGAGATGGAAAACATTTCTTTTCATAGGAATGCCTAAAATCTACCTCAAGGGCAAGAAGAAAGAAATACAAGAGAAGATCATACCAGAACTTCAGAAGTACCTAGAGCAGAGCTTTTCTGGAGTCGAGGTAGAACCGCATCCCATCGAGACTGACGGCTTCATTTTGAGGAATACGAAGCAAGAAACCAGGCCAGACACGAAGCAAGAGATTCTAATTCACCTCCTTTCACGTGAAACACCTTATCCCACGAAGCACAACAGTTACAGTAAATCCACAACATCACCTCTGGCAGGAGCGCTGCTGGGAAATCTATGGAAGCTGCCCCGGCAATTTCCAGATAAACTCCCATTAAAAGTCTCGATCGGTCCACGATTAAAACGGGCCGCTCAGGAAAACCTGGCATGGGGCCTTCTGGAGGATTTAAAGGGCTGCGCAGAAGACATTCTTTTGATTCCACAGCTTTAAAAAGTAGGATCGAGGGGCGCCTGGGTGGCGCAGTCGGTTAAGCGTCCGACTTCGGCCAGGTCACGATCTCGCGGTCCGTGAGTTCGAGCCCCGCGCCGGGCTCTGGGCTGATGGCTCAGAGCCTGGAGCCTGTTTCCGATTCTGTGTCTCCCTCTCTCTCTGCCCCTCCCCCGTTCATGCTCTGTCTCTCTCTCTGTCCCAAAAAAATAAATAAACGTTGAAAAAAAAAATTAAAAAAATAAATAAATAAAAAATAAAAAGTAGGATCGGAACATTTCCATCGTTTCCATTGTGCCTTCCTCTTACAAAACTATCTTAGAACTGAGAACTTACAGGACGTTTTCCGAAATTAAGGGCACTTTTGTGGGGGTTTTTAAGTGGCCATCACAACGGGTACGGTCCGTAGTGCACCAGAAAGATTCCCGAGTCTGTGGGCTGGACGGACCTGCCCGAGCACGGGAGCAAGCAGCACTCGCGGGACCGAGAGAGGACAGAACTTTCCTTCCGTCCTTGACTGTGGAGAAGCAACAGAGGTGATGCCGCAGAACAACCCCCATGGGGTAGAAGGGAGGTCAGAGAGCGAGGTCCGCTGAGGGGCCTGGAGGACAGAGGGGCCAGCTGGACGCTCCCACTGCCCGTTCTGCTGCTCTGAAAGGTCCCTTCCACACTGCGGTCTCCGTTGGGTAACCCCCTTTCGCGTGGCGTTGATTTTGTTCTTGATGCTTCTCTGTATTCTCCAAATGTTCTGTAATGAGAAACGTCTAATTTTTAATCAGAAAAAAAAAAATCAACGAAACACGCAAGCAAACAGGAGACGTGCCAGGGGTCAACGAGCTGTCACTCTCCTTTCTCAAGTGTCCCCTCTTCTTGCCTATAACGTGACAGGAGGGTGGGAAGATCGCTGGTCCCTTCGTCCCGACCGTCTGTGGCTCCGGGTACAGCCTTCCTGTGTAGCACAGAGTGGTGGCGATTTCACCCAGGTCCTAAAGTTCCCTCTGGCTTCTGGAAGGCTCCGCTCCACCTCCGCTTCTCTTAAGACCACGATTCCTCGGTGTTTCACACCCAACACAACGTGCAAGTCTGCGTCCCACGCCGTTCCCAGAGAACCGACAGACTGAAAAGCCATCTGCCGAGTCATGGTGAGGTGGCAACGATGCTGATGACAGTATGACAGCCTGCCCGAGGAGACACTCGCGTTTTAAGAGGGAGGTCCGGGACATGCCCTACAGGAAGGGCCTCTAGCAGGATGCGTGCTCGCTGAGGGAGGTGCTTCCTGACCACGTGGACCGGCTGTTCTGAGCTCGAACATCACCACGCAGGAGCCCCTCGAGGTAGACTAGCTGCGTACAGACCTCTCGCTGAGCGTGTCTTATGCTTTAAAAACGTTTTCAATCCTAATTCCAAATTAGAAAAGGGAAATGAAGGGGGCGCCTGGGTGGCTCAGGCGGTTAAGCGCCCGACTTCGGCTCAGGTCGTGATCTCACGGTCCGTGAGTTCGAGCCCCGCGTCGGGCTCTGTGCTGACCGCTCAGAGCCTGGAGCCTGTTTCGGATTCTGTGTCTCCCTCTCTCTCTCTGCTCCTCCCCCATTCATACTCTCTCTCTGTCTCAAAAATAAATAAACATTTAAAAAAAAAGCACTTAAAAAAGAAAAGGGAAATGAAATTCTTTTATTATTTCTGAGGTTGTCACTTAATGTTCACACCAACCTAGAGAACAACACCTCACTTATTCAAAAGATTATAATCATTTACGATTCTCTTGGAACCTTCTCCCCTCGCGACTACTTGTGCCCAACCCTCCCACCTCCTAACCTCACAGGCTCATCATGAGGCGTCCATATGTTAAGCTATTTTGAGTTGGCCCAGCCCTAGATCAGAGCCACATTAGTGACGGCATCAGTCCGAATGTCCTCGGAGGGGCCGCAGGCGGGCCGCTGCTGAGCTGTGCTGCACTGAAACATCTGGAAGAAAGCGGACCCGATTTCTGAGGGCTGCCGTGTGAGCAACAGCTACCCAACCACAAAAAGACCTTCAGGCAGGCGGCCGGGTGACGAGAGGGACCACCTGCCCTGAGGCGCCCCCTAGAAGGCAGACCGCTGGTGTCCCGGGGAACAGACTACCTGTTGGCGGAGGTCTCCACGGCGTGTGGGGGGGGAGGGGGGGGACCACGTGGGCCGCACGCTTTAGCAAGCAGGGCTGTGCACTTGTTCAGGGGTTAGTTTGCAAACGAACTTAAACCTTCTCCCAAATACAGAAGAGGACCGCCTGTTTAAAACTGGGAACATTTACAACAAAATGGTATCTCCGAGTAAACTAGGTTAACAAAGGTTTCTAGTGTTCGTGCTGTCCGTGGTGTTTTCAGATGGAGGAGAAATCCCATCTATGCAACCCTAAATTTTGAGTAAACCTACCACAGAGCATGATCCCACACGTGTGGTCCTGGGAGAGAGGGACATAGATGTCACCCCACGTCTGAACCCCCAGTCACAGCTCCCAACTGAGAGACGGGCCCACAGGTGCCCATGATGGAGAGATGTGCCCTCACGTGTCCCCGATGCAGAGTTGTGTCCGTAAGTGCCCCCGATGGAGGACTCTGTCTGCAGGGCACCCCCAAGCCATCACACCCTCAGCCCACATCGCTACCGGGTCCCCTCCACCTCCGCTGGCACCAGGACCTCAGTACAGAAGGCTTGTTCACAGGACCCTTTTCGGGACCGTCTGTTACCTCTTAGGAGTTAAAACCCCCGGTCAATGTCCAGATCTGACGGGCTGAGTCCAACAAATCCCGAGAGCACTGCGCGGATGGCCTGGCTTTGCTGGGGCTCTCCCGCACCTCTGCCAGGCCAGGCGAGGCAACCCACAGACCGACGCGGGACAGGCCCCCAGGAATGTTCACTACCAACCACAGCAACACCCTGGGAGAGCCTGCCAGCCACACCCCCCAGACAGGTGCACTTCATGAAGACACAGGAGCACTGGCTCAATTCGGGTGAAAATCTGGGCCAGAAACCACCACGAAGGGGCCGCCACGCCTCTTGACTCGGAGGCCACTGTGTGGGCCAGGGCGTCACCCTCACCCAGGCAGGCTGGAGGCCCAGGACAGCCCTCCGGACAGGCCGGGGATCCGCGATTTGAATTCTGCTCTCAGATCTGTCACGGCCCAGACTCAAAGTGGCCGCAGCCATACCAGAGACCTCGCCTCGAGCCGTAACCACTGTCTGCGCCACACGTCCGGGTCCGACCCGACGCTGGGCTGCCCCGCCGGGGGCGCACAGAAACGCTGCTGCGGACAGATCCGTGATGGGGAAACTTCCAGAAGCAGGGTTCCAGAGCACGCCAGCCACGAGGGGCCTCCTTCGGGGGTGCAGAAGCGGTCGTGTGTGTGTTTATGCAGAACGGTGCCCATTGTAGGGAGCTCCTTTCTACTGCTTCCGGCTTCTGTAACCCACTCAGTGTTTCCTTACTACACAATTCCATACACTTCGCTGAAGAAAAGTCACGTGAGCAGAAGGGAAGAAACGAGTAACCCTGGCACCTCCGTGCTCATAAATGGATGTCCAGGGCTCTGGACGGGGCTGTGCGCACAGCTGAGTACGAGGCGACTTTTAAAATTCAGGTCTTACGGCTGCACTGTCACCACGTGCTTGTCCACCCGCTACTTGATTGTGACTAGTTTGCCAGGTTTCCCCAAATTTTTCTAAACTACCAGGAATTTAAAGACAAAATAAACGAATCATCACCACCCTTAGCTACCTGAAAAATGTTCCAAATGGAAGTGCGAAGACTTCTGATCTTTCTAGCAGCTTCCTTGTACTTTTCAAGCGGGTGCCAGCTATCCTAGATCCAAGCGTGAAGGGGAGAGTCAGCCGGTGACGGTCACGTCTGGTCCACACGTGACGGTCACATGTGGTCTACACGGCTCACCCGGCTTGAGGGAGGACACGTTCCTCAGAAGATGGGGTCCACTTCCGCTCTGTCTCCAGCACCTTGTCCAGCCCTTCCAACTGGCCAGGCCCGGGAGGTACTTTTACTCGCTGTGGATGCGCTCTGCTGTCCCACTTATCCGTCTAACTGGGTAGGCTCACTGCGTCTCCGGTGTGACCGTGTCCTTTCTTCAAATGACGTACCTGCCTTTCCTCCTCATTCTGAGGTCCTCTCCGTAGAAACTCAGCGAGAGGAGCTGAACGCCACGGCCACTCGCTGCGTTCTGCCTACTTCCCGGGACAGGCAGAGGTCAAAGACAGCAGCTGGACGTGCGGACCCTCGGCCAACTCTGCCCTCAGTGAGTGAGCAAGTCGGGTGCGTGGAAAACAGATCCTTCGTCTCAACCAGAGGATTTGTTCAGCAGCTTGGGGCTCTCGCCCTCTCCCTGGGATCCTGGGCCTCCGCTGGGGGAGCATCTGTGAACTACAGGAAGACAAATAAGATGTGACGACCCAAAACGTACTTGTAATGTATTTTTTTTTTAAATGTTGCTTTTTAACAACTTCTTTTTTTTTTTTTTTCCAACGTTTATTTTTGGGACAGAGAGAGACAGAGCATGAACAGGGGGAGGGGCAGAGAGAGAGGGAGACACAGAATTGGAAACAGGCTCCAGGCTCCGAGCCATCAGCCCAGAGCCTGACGCGGGGCTCGAACTCACGGACCGCGAGATCGTGACCTGGCTGAAGTCGGACGCTTAACCGACTGTGCCACCCAGGCGCCCCAACAACTTCTAACCCATGTTCGCATTTTGGGCTGAGGAAACAGAACTACATTTAAAAGCAACCGAGATGATGTGTGTATTAGGGTTCTCTAGAAGAACAGAACCAACAGGTAGCGTATGTATACAGGTAGTGATTTTAAGGAAATAGCTCACATGATTGTGAGGTTTGGGAAGTACAAAATCTGCGGTAGGACGGCAGGCTGGAGACCCAGCAAGAGTTGATGCTGCAGGCTGAGTCCAACTGCTGGCAGAATTTCTTTTCAGAGGCTCAGTCTTTTCCCATTTAGGCCTTCAACTGATTAGGTAAGGCCCACCACACAATGCAGGGAAATCTGCTTTACTCAAAGTCTATCAAATGTTAAATGACTTAAATGTTAATCTTATCTGAGAAACACCATCACAGAACATTCAGAATAATATCTGACCAGATATTTGGGCCACAGCCCAACCAGGTTACCACATCAAATTAACGCTCACAATATGCTTCAGATTATTTTGGGGGTACAACTTGTGTGACTTCCAAAAAGTGTCCTCAAAACACAGCACTTCCAGGGACATTAAACTAAGTCCTCACCTCACACCACCCCTTCTCTAGCAGGACCCGGGAGCACGGTCTCTATTTCACCTCCTGCAGCCCTTCCAGGGGCTCTGCTTGCCCTCACCATGCATCCCATCTCTCTTCTCTGCCTGTCACTCCCGAGCCTTGGGGCGTGTTTTTGCGATTGCACTTCAAGCCCCCCCACTCCTGGAACCCCCAAAGCCTCACCTCTGGACAGCCCACCCTTGCCATCTTTGGCGAAGACAAAGTTATCATGCTTTTAAAATCTCTCTCAGGGTGCCTGGGTGGCTCAGTCGGTTGAGCATCTGAATTCGGCTCTGGTCACGATCTTGCGGACCATGGGTTTGAGCCCTGCATCGGGCTCTGTGCTGACAGCTCAGAGCCCGGAGCCTGCTTCGGGTTCTGTGTCCCTCTCTCTCTGCCCCTCCCCACTCATGCTCTATCTCTCCTTCAAAAATAAGCATAAGAGGGGCGCCTGGCTGGCGCAGTCGGTTAAGCGTCCGACTTCAGCCAGGTCACGATCTCCCGGTCCGTGAGTTCGAGCCCCGCATCGGGCTCTGGGCTGATGGCTCAGAGCCTGGAGCCTGCTTCCGATTCTGTGTCTCCCTCTCTCTCTTCCCCTCCCCCCCTTCATGCTCTGTCTCTCTCTGTCTCAAAAATAAACGTTAAAAAAAAAAATCAAATCAAATCAAACACAATACAATACAATACAATACAATACAATACAATACAATACAATCAAATAAAATCCCTCTCAAGATACATGCCGCCCTGCTTTCTATTCCCACTGCTACTGCCCATCTCCGGGCCCTCGGCATCGGATCAGGGTCTACACGGTGAAATTGCCTCTCATCTGCCATCCCTGCTCCAGCCTCCTGTTCAGGACAGGGCTGTTCTCTAAAACACAGACGCAATCTTGCCATTCTTCTGCTTAAGGGCTTTTGGTGATTCCTGGAGCCATCTCCGCAATCTCTAAACCTCTCAGCCTCAAATCTGAAGCCACAACACCAGTCTTTTCTTGTAGATCCCACACTTTTCTTCTATTTCCATTATGGGCTGAATTTGTCTCCTGAGCCCCTCAGGAAAGATATGTTGGAGGCCTAACTCCCAGGACCTCAGAATGTGACCTTATTTGGACACAGGGTCTTTACAGGGGTGATCCGGTCTCAATAGGATCACTAGAGTGGGCCCTAATCCACATGACCGGTGCCTTTGCTAAAGGAGGAACTGTGGACACAGACGTGAAGAAGGCAGAGGTCAGGGAGCCTGTCTAAGCCCAGGGTCATGGGAGACGGTCAGAAGCTGGGACACAGGCACGAAGCAGACGGCCTTTCACAAGTCCCGAAAACAGCCAACCTGCCGGCACCCTGACCCTGACTTCCAGCCCCGGTGCAGAGTGGGGGCGGTGAGCCGCCCCAGCACTGAGACAACCCTTGCTTCTGGGCCACCTTTTCATTTCTCTCATGAGGTCACGGCTCCACGTGGGTGCTCGTTCACTTCCTCCCTGGACCTCTAGCAAACTTGTATGCTTCGGCCTCAGTTTCCCTTGCTGCCCCGTGCAGGAGAGACCGCCTGAGCTCCTTCCCCACCCCCATGTTCAAGCCAGCCCCCACCAATCCACGGAGAAGGACGACTGCTCATCACGTGGGCCCGAACTCCGAGCATTCACGAGGCCGGGTTTGGGGGCAAAGAGTCTCGGCCGCGTCTCCCTCCCCCAAGTGGGAGAGTCAGCGGCCAGGAGCCCCCGGCCAGCCTCCTCTCCATGTGCGCCTGGAGCTGCGGGCCAATGCCCGTGGCGCCACGTGGCGACCTGGGACCCGGCAAGATGTCAGGATTTGGATACAGACCTGGGGAAGGTTGACTCCTCGGCTTCATCGGAGTGCCGCACGGGGCTGCCACGTGCAGCTGAGGACACAGGTCATTCTGTAACTCTGCCAGACCAGGGGACACAGGGGGACGGGGACGGCCAGATTCGATCCCTCCCGGGCTTTTGTCGGGGCTGCTCTTAAACCCCCAGGCCCTCTACGGGCCCTGGCGTGCCTGTCCTCCCGGAACTTTTCACTCCTTTCCTCGCAGGCTCTATCACTTTGCACACGACTCTTGTGTAAGACGACCCTATTACCGTTTGGTTGTGTGTCTCCTGGAGTCCTTACTTTTGCTCTTTGGCCCTCCCCCACCACTCACCCCCCAAGGCTGGACTCGGGGCCCCGGGAGGACAGGGCCCATTCTGTGCCCATCCTGGTACCTGTGGACACGAGCTCCACGCCTGGCTAACTCGTGTCCTCACCGTGGGGCTCGGTGGCACGCGGTACACTGCAGAATCGAGCGGAACCACAGCAAGGTGAAAAGAGAAGAGTGAAAGAATGTGACATGGATGGTCCTGAGCAGGTCAAGGGTGGAACCGGCAGGGCAGCGTCTCTCTGGGACAGAGCCCCGGGCCCCAGGTACAGCCTCCCCGTTGACCCTGGGCGAGACACACAGAACAAGGGTTTTCGGACCCTGGACGATAAGCATCACGGGCCAGAGATCTGTGCGCGAAGGTGGGTCCCACCACTGCCCTCGGCTCACTGCCTGAGGAGACAGGGTGGCCGCAGTGCCAGGAGGGAGAGCCCAAGCAGCGCCCAGCGGTCCTCCTGATGCCAAGTCGGGGAGACGGAGACACAGAATTCCCAGGTCAGAGTGGCAGAGAGGACAGACACACACACGGGTGTGGAGGCCCCACCTCACGGTCTCAGCGGGGGTACCGACGAGCACACGCAGGTGAGGCCCAGAAAGAACCACTGGAAAGGATGGGACGGAAGATTCCCGGAGCTCACCCGCAGCGGGGACTGGCTCATGTCCACAGTGCAGGGGGCACTGAGCCTACTCTGGGGCTACCATCCCGGAAGCGAGGCACCTTAGCCCTGAACCAGTCACTCTCCGTTCAGCCTAACGATGCTTCAAAGCAAGACCCAAAAGGATCAAATGTTTCCAAGTAATCTGTGTCCCAGAATTAAGTTCAAAAATATTGGAAGGAACACCAAAAAACCCAGCACCCAGAATCCAAGTGTTTTTTTACTTCACTTTTTACTATTGAAATATCCCATTCACCCACACGTTCCTGCAAACTTCTCTCTCACATGAGAAGATGGCACCATGGATACACCATTGGGATGTCCCTGAAGTTGTTAAGGACAGACTTGCTTTGATCTGTCTACACTCTCTCCACGGGCCCCTCTGCCAGGGGCACGCATCCTTGGAGAAGACGTCCTATAACAAACGGACACTCACACCTGACAAACTTGAATGGATGAAAATAACAAAACAGAGTATCTGAAATTCTAACTGTCCCAGAAAACACGGGAACAGCGCCCATAAGAAATTTCTGCCTGGCGGGTGGGGGGTGCCTGGGTGGCTCAGTCAATTGAGCGTCCGACTTCAGCTCAGGTCATGATCTCGCAGTTCGTGAGTTTAAGCCCCACATCGGGCTCTGTGCTGACAGCTCAGAACCTGGAGCCTGCTTTGGATTCTGTGTCTCCCTCTCTCTCTGCCCCTCCCCTGCTCACGCTCTGTGTGTCTCTCTCCTTCAAAAAAAAAATAAACATTAAAAAAGTTAAAAAAAAAAAAAAAGAAACAAATTTCGGCCTGGGGTCTTGGCCTCATGAGCACCGATCCTGAGCAGCCAAAAGGAGCAAATCTTGGCGCCTTCTTCTTCATCTTGCCCGGTTCCTACTGCACCAGTCAAGAATGGCCCAGATTTACTATCGGGATAATAAAAAGAGCAAAATAATCATTCTAGCATGCGTTTATTTTATAATCATTTGCAAACTGCATCAACCACAACACGGTTGTGTTGTTAATATGAAGAAAGGCGAATATGAAGTCCTACGGTAAAGAAACGTAAGACGCTATCACTGTATCGACGGGAAAGGGGTGTCGTCCAGACGACTTTCTATTTCCGGAGTTTAAGTATTGCTCTGTCACGTGGACTTGAAATGTCACAGGCTGTGCCTGCTGCCACCAGTTTGGATGTGCCACAGGGGGGCTGGCCTTTGACAGCATAATCCAAGCAGCACGAAGAAAACCAAGTGCTGAGTCAATAGAAACTCATGCCGAAGTTGTGGTGGTCACACCGGGTGGCTCACTGATACCTCCCTTGGCAACAGTCAGCTGGATTTTTCAGTCTTTCTTCTTTTTCTCTAAGTGACCTCAGCACGAATCATGGAGGGTGGTCTGCATTCAAATGGAGAAACTCTTGATCCTAATGGACAAGATGTCTCTTTAACCCCTCAAAGATGGTTCGACTGGACATCTGCGGGTCCCACAGAGGGATCCGGGAATGGTTAAAAGAGTTAACAATGGGAAGTGCACACGTGGAGACCACCAACCTGCTGGCAGCGTGTGAGCCCAGAGAACGCTCTGGGGTCCCCACCCAGAGTTCCGTGAAGGCCTCGTCTCCTGGCTGTTCATTTCATCCCCTCGGCCAGTCGCCTGCTGGATTCCTACCCCGGAGAGAAGCAAATCAGCCAGATGCTCCCTCCTCTGCTTCACACTGGCACACCCTCCAAAGGCTACTTCTTCTCTGCCCTCACATCCCCCCAATTCTGCAGCTCCCCCCCCCCCCCCGCACCTTGATGAGGGACCATAAGGCAGGCTGAGGGCAAAGTACAAGCTGGCACGCCCCTCACCCCCAGGTGGGACAAGTGTGATAGTCCTCAGGTGCTCCTGGCAGTCCAAGGACAAAGGGAAGGACAGAAAACAAATGGTCAAACTGATAAGACTCTCCATCAGTTTACAAATACCTTAACAAATTATAAGAAAAGGATAATCTTATCAATAGCCTAATCTACAGGAACTCCCTACTGTCTTAAGGACAATGGTTTGTGAGAGGGAAAAACCACCCCAGCTTGCCAATCCCTGGGCCTCAGGTATCTCAGGAGTCCTCGTTAGCACATGAACGTCCTTCTGGAGGCCTCCCTTGTGCCTTTCCCTCCCCCAACCCCACACTATATCACCAGTCACTCCTCACAACCCCAGTGCAACGCTTTCTGCCCACGGGTCCCGTCCCGTGCTTTAATACGATACGCTTGCACCAAAGACGTCTTCGAGAATTCTCTCTTGGCCGTCAGCTCCAAACCCCACCACAACGCAAAACCTCACCACCCTTGCCCAGCCACCTCCTTGGTGCCTTCTCCACACCGAAGGGAAAGGAATAGTGTTTGAACATCACAAGGGTGCTGGCGTGGGGGAGGGTCTCATCATCAGTCCTTGCTCTCTGTGTGGTCCACACACTAGGAGCCTGTCAAGAATGCAGATTCCCAGGCTTGCCCCAGAGTTCCTGAGATAAGATCCACATTTCCACAAGACACACAGGTCATTTGTGGGCACGCTGATGTTTGAGAAGCACTGGGCTAGGTGACTCTCCCTACCCTTGGGACTAAGAAATGTTAGTGACTGTGGAACTAGGGGCAATTCTGGGGGGAAAAAAGGCAAATTGGACAAAAATACAATGGAGAGAAAACGAGGAGGAAAGAAGGATGGAGGGAGAGAGGGAAGAAGGAAAGGAGAGAAGGAGGGAAGGGAGAGAAAAATTAAGGAAGATGGATGATGGGAAAGGGAGAAAGAAAAGAGAGATGGAGGGAGGAAATGGACATGAATAGGATTTATATTAATTTGCTTATATGGATAGGATTCTGAATGATCGAGGGGTGTTAACAATGGCCAAGACTTCAGGTCTAACCAGAAGACGCAATTAGCATTAACTTGTTTTCTGGTCATTCAATTTAATAAGAAGCTTAATAATTGAAAGAGTTCCTTCCTCTTTGCAAGAATTGAGAGAATTATGAAAACAATGGGCCATTACCCTCAGATTCTTACTGCTATCTTCAGAGGCTATTTTTTCCCTTATGTAACTTCAGGTTGGTAACCTTTCCTTTGTATTTGAACAAAAAGGGGGAGTGGGCTACCTCACGATATTGTACTGTGTTTTAGAGATGCTGCCTCCCCCATCCCAGTCCAAGGATTTTGAGACAAAAGACCCATTAGAAATGTACTGTGCCTCAGGCTTTCCTTCTCAGAACTGCTGGATCAATGGGCCTAGCACTTCCAAAGAAACAACAAGGCCCAACTATATGCAAGAACATTATATTGATTTATAAAAGATATGAAAAATTTACATGACATGAGATTCCATTTACAAATATGGTTGCATTTACCTTTGAAACAAAGAAAGGACCAAGACAGGGAACAAATTACTGGTTGCCAGAGATAAGGAGTGGTGGGGGGTGGGGACGTAAGTGCGGCACTAAAGGAACGGCAAGACAGAGTGCTCTGGGTAAGGGAACCGTTCTGTATCTGGATTGCAGCGGCAGTTACGTGAAAACACACATGGGATAAAATGGGCTAGATCCCCACACCCACATCTTACAAACATCAGTTTCCTGGTTTTGCTATTGTACCATAGTTAAATATGATACAGCCGTTGGGGGAAACCGGGTGCGGGTACACAGGACCTCTCTGCCCTATCTTTAAAACTTGCTGTTAATTGCAGATTATTTCAAAATACAAATCTTGAAAACACTACGTAATCTTACAACACGGCATGAGCTCAACCACACAAACAACTGCATTTGGACAAAACAAAATACAGTGAATGCATTCTTTATTATTTTTTACCCAAAAAAGTTAGACACAACCTTCCAGTGCATCGTCGACATCATGGAATTACAACTTCCACGGCATTGTTACCTAGTACCATTGGAATCTGTTTCCTTCTCTGGTTCATAAAATAAAAACCTAGCAAGAAAACGTTAAGTTATTAGTCAGTAACAAAGCTACGGGAAATGTTTACATTCTGGCTTGGCGAGCCATTCCTCTTTTTCATAAGCCAAACATTTGTCCTGATTTTAAAGCACGTCTTGACGCACAACTGCACTAACACAGAACGCGTTTCTTGTCGGGCACAGTTCATTTTCTATAGAAGTGGTAGCATAGAATTAGATAAAAAGTAGGTCAGTTTTACCCAGAAGATTATAACTCTATAGGGTCAAGAGAGATTTCGATCTGATTCATTTCTTACAAGGAAAAGTATAACAAGTACATCTTGGGGGATATGAAATTTCAGATCTGCCGAAAGAAGTAATTTTCTCCTTGTGCCACAAATAGTTCTTTTCTGGATCATATGACCCACAAGGATGTAATGTATTATAGCTGACAATGTGGCCTCAGCCTAGTTCTCAGACCAGTATCTTTTATTTTTTTAAATTTATTCATTTATTTTGAGAGAGAGAGAGACAGAGAGAGAGAGACAGAGAAAGGGAGGGAGGGACCTTGAACAGGGGAGGGGCAGATGAGACAGAGGGAGAGAGAGAATCCCAGGCAGGCCCCTTGCTGTCAGCACAGAGCCCCACATCGGGCTCAAACTCAAACCATGAGATCATGACCTGAGCTGAAACCAAGAGTCAGATGCTTAACCAACTGAGCCACCCGGGCGCCCCAGGCCAATATCTTAGTGGCCTTCACACTATTACTCTACTGCACTTTTTCTCTATCCGTATATTTTTTTCCTACTTTGAAGC
This sequence comes from Prionailurus viverrinus, assembly GCF_022837055.1. Lineage (NCBI taxonomy): Eukaryota > Metazoa > Chordata > Mammalia > Carnivora > Felidae > Prionailurus > Prionailurus viverrinus. Next base: position 93,278,422 of record NC_062572.1, on the reverse strand, counting down.
TCAGCGTACTTAAAATCACAACCTTGTATATAAAAGTCAGCTTTTCTGGGGGCGCCTGGGTGGCTCAGTGGGTTAAGCGTCCGACTTTGGCTCAGGTTATGATCTCGTGGTCTGTGAGTTCGAGCCCCGCGTGGGGCTCTGTGCTAACAGCTCAGAGCCTGGGGCCTGCTTTGGATTCTGTGTCTCCTCCTCTCTCTCCCCTTCCCCTGCTCATGCTCTGTCTCTAGCCCTATTTAAGAATAAACTTAAAAAAATTTTTTTTCAACAGTTTTTCTGAAAACACTACTTTAAGTTTAGTACTCTATTTTCACATTGGTATTTGCAATGCACCGTGAAGCCAGCCACCTCTAAGAGACCCAAGCAGAAACTTGGCCCCAGTTCATATTCTAAATAACCAAGTATCGATCAGTGTCATAGTTCAGAGCTCCACCCGTCTGAATACTAATTTTTTTCCATCCACATTCTCATTTCTCTGATCAGTGACATCTTCCAAACACAGATATTTCAGTGAAAGGTTGAGCCATAAATTTAGTCAGCTCTGTTTCAGTTATCTGTGCCTTCCAAATCTTCTTTGACACAAATTGCAAAAATTGCAGTGTTTAGAACACGCTGGGATCTTTTATTGCCTGGCTCTTATCACAAATGTCTGCCCCAAAACGTGCTTATGAAGGGCATTCCCAAGGAACAAATTAATGTTGCTCTAGTCCTCCCTAGATCTGGTACATCTGTTTTGCATTCCATCATAATTTAAAAATTTTAGGGTAGGCAATGTTCTGGTGCAGTCAAATTGCCAGGGGACTCCACAAAGCCCTGAATGCTGCCAGGCCGTTTGAAATAACATGTCAGTGAGTTTGGAAAGACCTACTTTTAAAATACAAATGGGGTGAAAGAGACTTCATTCGCTCTGAGTCAGGTCCAACAAATGAGGCAAAAGAGGACCATCAAAGACTATGAAAGCAACAGAGCACTGAGGCACCTACAGCCGGACTCCCCCCAGAACTGCAGGTACTTGGATGGAAAGCCCTGTATTTACCGCCCGCCCACTCTGTGCCAGGTAGTACGCTAGGAGCTCTGCGTACATCATCAGCAGTCTAACGGGCAGATACTGTGAACTCCCTTTTACTAATGAGGAAACAGGCTCAGGGAAAAGTAACATCTAAGGTCTCAGATCTGGCACGCGGCAGAACAGGGATTAGGTCTGGATCTTACGGGCTGCCTTTCTGCTCCTCCTCCTATCCTGGGGGTCAGCAGAGTAGGCCTGGGCGCCAAATCCCACCTACCCTCTCTTTTGGTAAATGAAGTTTTACCAAACTGCAGCTGGGCCCCCTCACTCGGGCACGGCGTGTGGCGGCTTCCGTGCCGCGGAGGAGCTGAGTAGTTGAAACTGGATATTTACTATCCGGCCTTTTGCAGAAAAAAACGTGCAGGCCCCTGCCCCTTACAATGCGACCTTCTCTTTTGAGGTCCTCCTCCGCTTACCTTGTCCTCATGCAGGAGTCCTAGACAAGTCTGCAGCAGGTCCTAAGACAGTGGCTCTCGCACGCTCCCGGAGCCAACAGAGACAGCCTCGGGAGGGCCACTTCACGTGGTTAAATCACCATCAGTGGGCAAGGGCCCGCACAGAGCCAACGCTTAATTCCCCCCGAGGCTGCTGCCCAGGGACCCCAGCCTCAGATGGCCACTCTCGGATGACCCATCGTCAAGGCCGCCCGCACCGTAGAAGCACCCGGACGAAGGCAGGCCCGCAGCAGTGCTGTCGCATCGGGCCTCCCTTTCTGCCAGACGCCGTGCCCAGAAAGTGTGCAGGTGTGGCCATCTGCCCCAGACGCCCAGGGCCGCGCCTGTGGATGGACAGTGGACTGGGACAGCCGAGGACCACACGTGAGCCTTATTTATGGGTCACTCACTTGTGTCGGTAGCCATTGCTGCTCGTGTGCAGGACCGTTTACATGTGAGTTTGGAGACTGGCCGTCCAGAGATTTATGGCACTTAGCACTTAGAAGAGGAAGCTGTAAAGTGCCTGACAGAGCGGCTCTAAAAATTAAGACTTCTACTTCCTGAATCCACAGGCTGAAAATCCTTAAATCCTGCGGCCTGGCTGGGCTTTCCTCCTTCCGCACTGGACCCGTTCACGTGTAACACTGGGAAAAAGGGACAAGAAGAATTTAACACAATCTTGTCTGTGAACCTTCCTCACTCTTAGTTCTTGAGATGAAGTAGAACATTCCAGTTTCATGGGAAGCTCACCAGAAGGACATCTGAGAAGGGACGGAGGTGCAAAGAAGTCGGGCATCCTAACAGCAGCCCGCAGTCTCAACATGCTGAAGATACTCTTGGTAAAAGCCTTCTTTGTGTTCAGAGAGATCTGAGGCCACGTTCTGTCCTTGATATATACTGACTTGACTTATGTTCTAACTTAGGTCACGTATAAATTCTCTCCGTCTCGGTTTTTCAGCCCACAGCATTTAAGGATTTGGTAAAACAGAGAGCACTGAGCCAAACCTACCACACGGTTCCCTTTCTTTCCCTTTGGCTCTCTCTTCCTCTAAACCGGCTTCGCCAAGGGTAAGACCGCAGGCCTTGGGACATCTGAAGTAACGAAGTATAAAATGGCGGGAGCGTGAGGCTCTGTTTATTTATGGACATCATTGGCTATTCAGCTTCATTGACCATCGTCCAACCTGATTTCCTGCAACACAGAAGACACCGGCTTGGACAACTGCTCCTTTCTGGGGTGGGAGGAAGTATTCTATTCTCTGCTGGGTTCTTTCTGCTCCGAGTCAGGCTCCCTCCAGACCTGTCCAGGGCACAGGCCAGAGTGCCTCCAAGGATGCAAGTGTGGAATCAGGTCAGTGTCGTCCACGTGTCAGTTTAGGCGGAAGAAACCCTCTCAGAGGAAGCAACCTGACAGGGTGCGTGGGTGGCCCAGCTGGTTAAGCATCAGATTCTTGCTTTTGGCTCAGGTCATGAGCTCACAGTGCACGGGTTCAAGCCCCATGTTGGGCTCCACAGCTGGCAACGTGGCGCCTGCTTGGGACTGTACCCCCCCCCCGCCCCCGCCCCTCCCCTGCTGTGTCTCACACACACACACACACACACACACACACACACACTCTCTGTCTCTCTCTCAAAAACATCTAAACATTAAAAAACAAACAAAAGAGGCAACTTGACATGCGGATGGAGAGAAAGAGTAAATAAAACAGACCACCCCAAACGACAGAGAAGACACAGGACTGATATCTCGTCTTTGGAAGGCGTTGCAGTTCCTTCGTTTTGGGTGCATTTGATATTGCGGGAACTTCAAACATTTTAAGGGGCTGCAGGCCTGTGAAGCCCAGAATCCGGAAGCCCTAGAAATGATCCAACTTCCCCATCCTGGCCTGACACTCAACACTTCCTTTCCCCTGTCACCTCCGTGTTTTAATGCTTCATAACCCAAGGCTCACATCTTCAACTTTTCCAGGAGGTCCTGCTGAAAACAATAGAACCGAAACTATAAACCTTGGAGTTGTAATTTGGGTGTGCGGCCACCAGGTGGCAGTGGTGTCTCAGTCACAGGCTCCAGGCCCCTTTGCGAAATGCTTCTATGAGAGGGGCCCCGGGGGCCAGGAGTTTACACTGTAGGTATGGACTTCCCCACAAATCTATGAGCAAGTTGAGACTCCAGCAGTGTAAGCCACTTAGCATCTGGTGGCTCACGAGCAGTGGCTCAGGATGCAGACAGAGTCCGGGTAGGGGGGTTCAGGCGAGACTCAGGGTGGCAGGGTGGCTGCCCCCTCCTGCAGGGCACCTGCCCCTAAGGTGAGTTCTTGGTAAATGTTCCCGGCAACGTGCGAGGTTGCTGACTTCGTCCTTCCCCTCCTGGGGGCGGGCTGGCCTGCTGCCGGTGCAAAGGCACGGGGCTGGATCTTCCCTCCCGCCCTCTACGACCCACAGCGTGACCCTTCACTGAGTGCGTCAGACGTCCCCGTAAAAAAAGCCCTACCTCCTTCCTCGGAGCTAGGTTTTAAGGGTTGAAAGTAAAACAGTAAAATTTATCTGGATGAATTCTTACCGTATGGTCAGTGTTCCCAGAGCTCATTCAGACACACATTCTAGAAGGTTCCTCCGGTTTCTTCTAGGTTCTTTCCAGCACGCCTGGCTCCCTGGCGCCTCCAAATCCTCTCCTACCTGTCAGGAAGAAAGGCAGGCAGGCGCAGGCCTTCTCCGCCCGGGCTGCACGACGAGGCCGCGCGGGCCGGATGGGCATCGGTCCCCGAACCACGCAGGCGGCAAGCTCTGCCCGCGACCAGGCCAGCCCGGCCCGCAACCGGCCCGCAGCCCCCGGGCCTTCCCGCCTCTGGGGCCCCTCCCCGCGCAGCCGCAGATCGGGGCTTGTGCGCGGCCGCGTGACGTGATCACGAGCGGCCCAGTCACGTGGCCGCAGCCAGCCAGTCCTGGGGCTGCCCGAGGCCTGCTGGGTAAACGTGGCGTGTACCTCGCCCGCCTTGGGAGCCGCAGGGCCGTGGTCACGTCTTTGTTTCGAAGAATTCTGCCGCTGCTTTCTCCTGGGCGGCCCCGCGTGGCGTCCGGGCGGACGGGTTCAGGCGAGCAGAGGGGCGTGTGAGAGCCGCAGAGAGAAACGGGAGAGACGTCGAGGACAGGCCCGTAAGAAGAGAACGATCTGTTGGCAGGCCGTCCTGCCAGATGCCCACGTCGGGTAAGGAGAGAGGGGAGAAACGGATTTGTGGCTTTATTTTTCAGTGAAATCGCTTTTGGGCATCCCTACCGTCCACCGCATTCAAGTGCACACTTTAACCCTTCGCAACCCTTGCTTCAAGTACAGCCCCGCCCCCCCCCCCCCCCCCCCCCCCCCCCCCCCGCATTTCAGTGTTCTCAGGGCCGTAAATGTCCTGTTAGCCACGGCCTTCTCTTGGATTTTTCCTTTGCCATCTTGCATTGAAAACAACGCCTTAAAAGGGAGACAGGCTGAGATTTCTGCAAGACCAGTTTCATCTCAAATTTCTCACCCACAAAGACCAGGGAAAGTGGGCCCCCTTAATGGGCAGGAGCTGACACTGTGACTTATTTTAGTAAGTCCAGGATGTTCTTTACCAAAAAGCTGTACCTCCTCCTCTTCGAGCCAGGAGCACCACTATCTTGAGACCACAGCTCATATTTTTAGGAGGGAGCAGAATGACGGCAGCCAGGGCGAAGGGCTCTGACGTTATCTAAACATTTGAGCTCAGGTCCTTATCAGCGCCAGACCTCCGAGTGTCCTGTGCTCCAGGGATTGCTCTCTGAACATTTGAGCACAGAAGGCAGGATTTGCTAAGAATGAAAGCCCATTAAGAGGAGCCAAGCAGGGAAAGAAATTTAAATTCCAGTCCTCTAAGCAGCTTTTTGCAAAATAGCCCTCTTTCCCAAGCTTCCTCGTTTGCAAGAGAGGACTCCTCAAGTCTGCTGAAGACCCATTTCCTACCTCCTTGCTGGGGGTGCTGGGCCCCCCGCCCCCAGAATCCTCTCCCATCACCCCGGGAGCCACTCTGGGAGGACCCAGGACCGTGTTGCTAGGATCACAGAGTTTGTAAGAAGTTGCAAAAGTAAGATTTGTGTGTGTGCTCTTTTTCTTAAAGAGTTTCCTTTCCCCAGAAGTTGTAACAGTCCCAAGTTCCACAAAACTTGGATCCGAGCCTGCTCTTGTGTTAACGAAGGCACCCGGAGCAGTGACTGCACCCCCACGATAATGATTAACTGGGTTACAGAAAGAAACCATTACAACTTTTTTATCTCTTTTGATCAAAGAAGAAAATCAGACGTTATTAACACTGTACAGACGGATCCCCTCACCCATCTTCCTGCCCCTCCTTTCCTGTGTCCGTCTGACAGGCACAGACAGCCATGAAAAGTGACCTGAGTGCCCACGGTGAAGCATGCGGAGAGGAGGTGCTCACTGGCTGTTTTCTTTCAGCATTTGGTGTGTGATTTACGTGTGTAATTTACGTGTGTGAAGCATATTCCTCCTTACTACTTGTACTCCAAACACAAGTTGGAATGAGAGCCAAAGAATATACATTTTCTACAGCCAAAATAAAATAGTGTAAACGTATTATTTAGTTTTATCGCACCCTTTTAAAGTTACACGTTTGCAGTAAACAGCACATCGGCGCAGTGATTGTACATATGTATGTGAATTCAATAAATGATTTGGGTAGGTGCTCATTTTCTTGTATCTGATAGATATGCGCCATCAGAAGTTTGGAAATCATAGCTTTAAAGTATCCTGTTAATACCGTCTCCATTCAGTAGAAAGGGAGCCAGGGCAGAAAAATATGCTTACTATTTGGACATAGTATACTATTCAGACTTGACTGAATAATAAGTCCTTAACTCTGACCATTAGATTCTATTTGGATTCAGTAGCTACTCCTTCAGAATGCAAAGCTGGGATCACAAGCTGAGTCAGCAATGGACCAGTCACACCTTAGCATGAATTATTCCAGTCACTTCTTCTCTATCAGCAGTCAGACACCATTGAAAATGAGAGTTAGGAGGAATGGAAGAAAAGGAATCCGAGTTACTGAGTTTGGATGATGGGAAATTAATCTGAAAGTACAGGTTTCATAGGACACCATCCTGAAAGAGCTCTCTTACAAGAAGGTGTGCATGGCACCAAATGAGAGAATTGAAGAAAGAGGAAAGATGGGAGCAAGAACTCTAAAGACCAAGTCTCCTCTCAACTTTCATTACTGTCCACGCTGTACTCACTCCTGCACCCTGTACCCCAGACCATCTCTGGCATCCCATCTTAAAATATTCTATTTCCGTTATCTCCGTAAACAATGAAATACTTGGCCTCCACCTTCCAGATGGATAGATGATTCTGGAAGTAGCACAGAGGTGCTATATCAGACTGAACATCCTGACTCTTAAGTTTGGAAATATGACTGCCCCCCTCGTGGGATTTTTTGGAGCTTCTGATGAGTACACATCTTGAATCAGACAGCTCCAGGATATTAGAGCCGAAAAGACACTTAGAGAATGTGTAAAACTTCAGTTCACGGACATGGAGAGCAGATCAGAAAGACTGCAGGGAGCAGGCCTGGGGAGGCCCTGGAACTGGGATTCCTAGGTCATCCTTCCCTCTCAGCCAGAGTCTCACATGAGAGCCTGAGCTTCCCAAGCCTGTGTCCCCACAGAATCCTGTTCTGGGATTGTATGTGTTACTTGAGATAACCCACGTGCAAACACTTGCCCCCCGTGCGCCACGCGTCGTCCTATTAGCCCTGAATACGTGCTTCCTCTGCTGCTCTTTGGCTCAGATCACGAGCTAATTGGGTATAGTCCTGACCTGAAAAAAGAGGCGTAGGGTGTACAGGCCTGTGTGTGTTGATTGTAGAGTCTCACTGTAATGAGAGCAGACTCCGTTCTTTTCCTTAGAAGCAGGAATGGATCGTCTTTAGTTTTCCCTCTTTTAAAGCTACAGATATTTAAAGACTTTGGAATAAGAGACAAATTTGTCCAAAGCTGGTCCTTTCAGCTGGGGCTCCCTTATAAGTGGCTGCGTTCACAAGGAGACAGAGCTGTTTACTGTGCGAGTAGAAAAGGTCAGCCCGCCAGGAATATGGTGGACCCAGGGGCCCTTCCTGCAGTGGGGTCTCACGGGGCCCCTGCATCCCAGGTGAGGCAGCTGGAGTCCACCCTCCAGAGCAGAATCAACTCCTACTGAAACAGATGCCCACCGCTTTAAAACATGGCCCACAACTTAGTCTGTTGTCACGACAGGGTTGTATTTATTTTGGTCTGATTTCTTTTAACCTGGCTTGAGCAGTGCAGATAGCTGTTCCCTGTTACCTTTGGTTGTGGGTTCTGCTCGGTGTTATTTTTAAATATAGGGCACCTTTTTTTTCCCCCCTTCTTATTTGAGACCACCAAGATTTGCTTGCTTTGTTTTCAGTAAGGTGAAAGGTGTCATGTCGTGAAGGAGTGCCCGGTGATTTCACAGAAGACTTGGACTTGGAAATGGACGCCTGCGCTGGGCGTGTTACTCCGCTGCCACCAGAGCCTCGTCACTATCTCCCCACGCATTTCCTTGATTGGAGAATCCAAAGGTGCGTACCTGTTTATTGACTGTGTTTTTCCTTCCTCTATGTGTCATGTTATTTGCGTGTTTTTTAATTGGGTTTTTTCTCATTCTTGATTTGTAAGGAATTCTTAACATGTAACGTTAACATTGATGACATTTTAGCACGTAGTTATCCTGTTTGACTCTTACCTTTTACTTACATGTTTTTCTGGCACATAGAAGTTTAAAATTTTGGGGAGTCAAATATCTTTACCTTTTACCATACGTTTTTACCGTTAACAGCAACCACGGATGCATATTTATCTAAATACTTGTTTCCTTGTTGTATACGCTGTCCTTTAGTTTTCATTGCTTCTTTCCCAGTTTATTTCTGATTATTCTTTTGTTTTAAGGTTTGTTTATTTTTGAGAGACAGAGGCAGAGTGTAAGCGGGGGAGGGGCAGAGAGGGAGGGAGACACGGAATCCCAAGCAGGCTGCAGGCTCCGAGCCGAGCCGTCAGCAAGGAGCCCGATGTATCTTATTGTATTTTTAATCACAATAGTGCAGACATAGGTTAACTGAAGGTTTGGGGCTTCTGTGAGAAACAGTAGCTTCTGTTTCTCCCTTTCCCAACCCCATCCTTACCCATCAGAAGAAGTATTTCAGAATTGCTTTTCTTTTCCTTTGTTTTTGAGGGGGAGGGGGGCAGAGGGAGAGAGAGACAGAGAATCCCAAGCAGGCTCTGTGCTCAGCTAGGACCTGGATGTGGGGCTCGATCCCACGACCCTGGGATCATGATCTGAGCCAAAATCAAGAGTCGGGCACTCAACTGACTGAGCCACCCAGGTACCCCAATATTTTGAATTATTTTAGTGGATTTCTTTTCCTGCCAATTTTCTTGGGTGTTACTGAACATTATTTCTTCAAAACTTTAGAATTATTTTAACCAAAAAAATCCCTTTAAAATATTAGTGAAGTTTTTTAAATTTAAAAAGTAATTTTGAGATCATTAATTTCTTTGTAATACTTTTTCTTTTCCTGAAATGTCTTCCCATTTATTAAATTTTTTCCTGTTCAGTGAATTTTTGGAGTTCCCTGACCCCATCAAGGTCCTCGTTAATAATTCTTTTTCTTTTTAAGTTTATTTATTTTGAGAGAGAGAGAGTATGAGGTGGGGGCAGAGAAAGGAGAGAGAGAATCCAAAACAGGCTCCACACCGTCAACACAGAGCCCAGCACGGGGCTTGAACCCACAGACTGTGAGATCATGACCGGAGCCGAAATCAAGAGTCCAGTGTTTAATGGACCGAGCCACCCAGGTGCCCCTGATAATTCTTCAGTGTATCCCTGAGAGGTGTGTGTGTGTGCGTGTATGTGTGCGTATGTGCACGCATGCACGCGTTACTCAAATTGCAAAAATCCGCCCCTACCCACAGAGCTTTGCTGTTTTAATAATACGTTTCTTTTCCGTGTGTTTTAAGTAACCAAATGCGTTTCTTCAAGTCATTTCTCTCACAGTCACTCACTTTAGCTGATACAGAGTGAAGGATAATAATAGCACAGCCCTGAGGCCGACACCGTTTCCAGGCTACCACCTTTTCCGCGGCATCGCTCGTCCTTGGTGCCAGTCGCAATGAGATAACGCCTTGGTGTTGGCATCCAGAATGCAGAATCTTGAGCGACACTTTGTTTCCAATGTGTCAGAATCCTACCGACAGGATTCCTTCAAATCATTGTGGTCCAGTAATTTCACAATGGGATGCTGTCTTCACGACGTAACCAGAAAAGTAGGAGAGGTGTGGGCACATGGGCTCCCATGGGGGCATGACAGTCCATAGTTGCTCCTGGCCTCCCGTCTTGCTCTCCCTGCAACACCGGTGCACAGACGCACCCACCCACAGGTGGTACACACTCGCTACTCTCAGCCGCCTTCCTTTATCTTTGAATCGAGCCTGCACACCTCTCCTCCTGGTGGAGTCTTCCCCGCCCCGCGTGACTGGTTTCTGCCTCCCATGTGCCCTAGCATTCTGTCTTCTTGTTCTTTACGTGCAGGTCACAGTGGCAATCGTGGGATGGTTCGTGTAGTTGTGTTTCTTATTTAACGTTCTGTAAAGAATGAAGTCGTGTCTCGATTACTGCTGCACTTTCTGCCCCGAATAGCATGAGCAAATGTTCACTGAACGTTTGTTAAATGAAAAGAAAGTGAAATGTTGGAATCACCTAAATGCCCAACCGTTACAGTACAGTTAGGAATACTTTCCTGTCGTTTACATTTTTGTTTTCATAGTTTCTTAGTGCCGAGGGAAATTGCCTCTTCTGATAGCATTAGTTTTGTGAAAACCAAAACCAAAACATGAAAGTTGCTGGAAAGAAATACACCAAAATGTTCACAGTGGTTATTGCTAAAGTGGAGAACTATGTTCTTGTATGTTTACTTTAAAATAGGCATGTATTAGTTTTATAGCCAGAAAAATGTAGTTTTTGTCTCATTTTTAAATTGATTTAAGCCTAAGTTATGGAAAAAGTACCTCTGAGGCATAGGGAAGTTGCAAGTAAAACCGGGTTTAAAAACAGAGATTTCAGTAAAATATTTTCAAGTTTTATTTCTTTTGAGGGAGAGACAGATCACTCATCTAAGAGCAAGCATGAGTGGGGGAGGGGCAGAGAGAGAGAGAGAGAGAGAGAGAGAGAGAGAGAATCTCAAGCAGGCTCTGCTATCTCAGAGCCCAACATGGGGCTCGATCCCACAACCCTGGGATCGTGACCTGAGCCAAAATCAAGAGTCAGATGCTTAACTGACTGAGCCACCCCGGCGCCCTTCAATAAAACAGTATTTTAAATGCTCCATTTGAAGAGAAGCCTCATCAGGAAAATGTATAGTAGCTAGATGGAGCGGTACCTTCCCAAAGGACCACCATCTGACAGAGAACAGAATAAAGCGCAGCAACACATTTGCAACAGATAAAGCCTGCGGGAAAACATATAGTGCTATTGATAAAATGAAATCAGTGTATAATAGCAATCCTACAAATGTTTAAGATATGTAAAAATGTGATTAATTGTTTAGGATACATACATGTATTGTAAAGGTACGAAGAAACACATAGTGTGACATGTGGTGATACGAAACTCACAAGAATGGTTTCCTTTGTTGAGAGAGGGGTTTGTGGCTGAGGAGAGAGAAAGGGGGGGTTTGATTTTTTTAACCAAGTGGTGGATATGGGTGTTATTGCAAAATCGTACTTTTGTGTACGTTGTAATATTTTATAGTGTCCTGAAATTTCATAACATGTTTTGAAATAAAAGTAAAACTGAAAGGAATCTGCCGCTAACTCTTTCGTAAACAAAGATTCTTTTGTGAATAGGGGCAGCATGCTTTCTGTGGTCTGTAAACTCAGATTCTCTTTCACTCTCCCTCCTTCCTTCCTGCCCAGTCTCTCTCTTTCTCTTTCTGTCTCTCTGTCTCTCTCTCTTGCTCTCTCTCTCTTTTTTTTTTTTTTTTTGGCTGTCTTTTATTTTTATTTTTATTAATTTTTTTTAACGTTTTTTATTTATTTTTGAGACAGAGACAGAGCATGAACGGGGGAGGGGCAGAGAGAGAGGGAGACACAGAATCAGAAGCAGGCTCCAGGTTCTGAGCCGTCAGCCCAGAGCCCGACACGGGGCTCGAACCCACGGACCGTGAGATCGTGACCTGAGCTGAAGTCGGACGCCTAACCGACTGAGCCACCCAGGCGCCCCTTGGCTGTCTTTTAAAGTAGCGTATTCTTTTTAACAGCACTGTTTTTACTAGGAAAGTTAGAAATACCATGAAAACCACCAGATAGCTATTATTTGGTCACTGGTATTGTAGATCTGCCTGGTCTGATTATAAGAACTTTTAGGAGTTGTCTAGTGCTTTAAGTTACTAGTAATTTAGATTTCATTTATGTAGATTTCTAACTTGGCATGTACTCCTAGTAAAGCAAACAAGAAAAAGAAATATGCTTCTCTCGCTCTGTTGGATTATGATTGATCTCATTTTTCAGGATCAGCTATTCGAGGAAAGAGCTGGACGGCCCTGGCTTACAAATTTCTAATAACTTGAACTGTGTCTGCGAGAGTCTTAATTGTATGAAAGGGGAGGAGGCTCTCCTCGGAGCATGACCGTGCAGTTTAGAAGTGCTCCAAGGAGAACAGAGTGCAGTGCCTTCCCTCTGGTTCCATAATGTGAAGGAGAGAGGAGGCAGAGCTACTCTTCAGGTGATGGAGTGGTGTCCATTCTCGAAAATAGAGGATTAGCTTTGCAGTGCAATAGGTCAGAGTTTTTATTTTGCAAAGTGCGATTCCATTATAGCCTTCTCATCTCCCACGAGCTCTGGGATTAGTGTTTGTTATGCTAGGAGAATATAATAATTGCTTAAGTATAGGAAAAATACGTTTGACAAACATTCATGCTAGAGAAACAGGAAAGATGGGCTCCTTGACCCAGTGCGGAACTGCAGCTGGTCACTTAAGCCCCTTGCTTGTCTGCTGATCCGCTGATTATCTTCTCACCTAATTTTAGCCCAAAGGTTCAGCTTCCACCCCCTCCTGTTTTATCATTTCTTTTTCTCCTGTTGACCTACCTGTGAAGATACCAAGTAGAAGCAAAATTGCTGAAAGGCAGAGCAGAAGAAGAATGATCCTGGGTCATTCACTGAGGAGGTCGAGACCCTGACAGCTAAGGGTTAACCGCAGCTGAGGTGCCACAGGCCACGGAGAGCACGCGGGCACGCTCACGTGCACACACACGTGCAGCACTCACACTCATTCGCACGCACATTCGCGCACACTCAGGCGTACACTCACGGGCATACACACAGAAGCACACTCTCACCCCGGCACACACGGCCCTCCCCTGCCCGGCACAGCCTCCCACCGATGCCGCCGCAGGAGTCTGGAGCACACGAGATGGCTCTACAACCACGTCCCTCAGCTGAGAACTGACCCACTTTCACCAGGTTGACAGAGGTGAGGAGATGAGCCGCGGAAGTGGTCCAGACAGAAAACCTGTGACCAGAACAAGATCCTCCTGACCCAGGTTCCCGGACGGCGTGCCTCCGTGGCCGGGATGGACCCGGCCCTCGTTTACTTCACCTCACCTTAACCAGGAACCTGGACCCACACACGCCCAGCGAACTGGCGCCATGTGGCTGATTGGGACATTTCAGCTCTCCTGAAAATTGGTGTTGATCGCTTCAGAAGACACCCGCAGGCAACGATTCGTCGTGACGGTTAAGATGGTCAGAATGATTGGGCTCCCCGGCACACAGATGCATTCCACACCGTGCCTGAGCTGGCTCTTGGATTCAAAGGTCCAATTAAAACTGGTCATCTGGGAGTGTGGCTTACGTGCCCATGTTTACAATCTCAACTCTTGTCATATGTCTGCAGAGTCCCCAACAACAAATCAATATCCTGTAGTCTGGGGGAAAGCAAGAACAAACGATGCTTCAAGAACTGGGGCTAAGTTGCGAATGCCCAGAACACAATTCGTATACCCAAAACGCGTTGCGGCCACAAACTGCTGTGGCACAAATTTGGACTATTTTAAGTTTCTTAAAGTCTCGTTTGCAAGTAGCAAAAGATCCTTATTGTGAAAGATAACTTGGTTCTCTTGTTTATATTCAAGAACCAGCGCAGATTAAAGTGATCTTTTAAAAGAGCTTGAATAGGAGAATAAATCAGTATTGGTGTCCCGTTTGTCTTATTTCAATAACAGTCACTATGGAAACGAATCACTGGCCTATTTCTTTTCATACCTCCAAGTAAACAATAAGGTTTCCTTCCACTTTTCCGTGTATCCTGTTTCCTTTGGAAGAGGGATCTCTGGTATAGAGTGTCTCCAAAGCACTTCTTATTGAAATCTATGGTTCTTCCCTGCATGATTATTTCATTTGTTTTAAACACTCTCAGCCTCGCTGTGGAATTCTGTGAAAGCCACAGGTGGGGACGCAAAGCGCCCAGTGCCATCCTTCAGAAGACCGGGCTCACGCGCCTTTGCTCAGAGCTGGAGAACCCAGTTGCTGCCGGATGCAGCCGAGGGCCAGAGGACGCTCAGACACGTGACAGAGTGCCCGGCGCCAACAGCCAATGGACTTTCCCTTTCATTTCCCCTTGTTCCACACCAGTTCACGATTACAGACCAACGGGAATGTCTCCCAGGAGCACTTGCCATGCTAGGCTGCTGATTCGAGAAAGAACAAGCGAAATACTAGCATGTGCGTCCTCCCTTCCTGTCCTCAACCCACATCCGAAATCCATTTTATATCTGGCTGAAGCCAGAAGTTCTAAATATAGAGGGTGTGCCCTCCCCGGCACTCCCCAGTCTCTCTCCGGGGCTGTCTGTGAATCCACAGGCCATGTTCGCAGGGGCCCCATTAACCCAGCAAGTGTGGCCCCTTGGCGTTGGTCCACAACCCCCCATCTCCAAGGACACACTCCTGCTAGCATATCAAAAGGAAGCACACTGTGTGTAACTCTATTTATTGCTTGCTATTTTAATGACCTGTGAAGGCCTTCTCTTCACTTGTTTACTGCGTGACATGGAAAATTACAGATATATGTAGATATATATTTTTAAAGGCATACACACAAAAAAAGACATAAAAGACAAAAGCCCCATACAGCGGCAGTGCCCTCCAGCAGAGGAAGAGAAGATACTTTAGCGGTGTTCTGTATTAACAAACATATTACAGAAACAGAGTAAAACGGCCGTAGTGCTTAATTGTTTTGTCTGACAAACCTATTTTTAAAAACGGAAAGAGGTCAGACCTAGGATGTCAGTGCCTGAAATGTGCCACAGGCATCTTGGGAGAACTCTCTGCGATTTCACTACAAATGTTACTACCTTTATGCCCTTAAAGAGCTGTGATTTTCCAAATGGCCGTGTCAAGATGATAACAAAGTAATTGCTTGGAAAGCGGGAAAAACTTAATCAGCCTGAGAACCTGGCAGATTGTTGCAAGTGTGGCTCCTACCGTCTACATGTTCCTTTGCGCAGGCCCTTTGCGGTGTGGCCTGGCAGCTCTTCCCACTGAGAGGCAGAGTCGGTTTCATCACTCTTCAAATCTGGGCTGGCCCCGTGACTCTCTCCAACCATCGAATGTGGCAAAGTGAGAATGTGCTTTTTTTGGCCACCGTCACAAGAACAAGCCTGGGAAGTGTCCTGCAGGATGAGGGAGCACAGAAGAACCGAGGCATCCCAGCTGACTCACAGCTGACTGCGTAGATGTGAGGGCGCCAGCCCAGCCCAAACTGCTGACTCATAAAATCACAACTAAATAGGTGGCTCCTATTTTAAACTACTAAGTTTTGGAGGAGTTTGTTACACAGCAATAGCTTAGCTGATATACCTTTTCTTTCTCCTCTTTACCAACACCCCCATACCCCCCAGAAAGGCTTATCGCTATGCAGAAAGCCCTTGTCAGAGAATCGGAAGATGTAGGTGCTACTCCTGACTCAGAATAATTTAGCTGTATGACTCTGAACTTGTCCTGTACCTTTCTGAGCATCAGTTTCCTTGTCTGGATGTTTACATCCAAGATGTTTCTGGCTGGAGCATCCGTACGAAGGAAACTGCCAGGCAGCTTGGACTTTTCCACACGCTGGTGTGAATGTCTTTAAGAGGTGTGCATAACAAATCTCATTACAAATGTGTCTTTTGATCAGTGGTCCCACTTCTTTGCCATTCTGCCATGGAAGTAAACACCGAATACACTGGCAGTTATGCTCAAGGATGTCTAGTGCAGGATTATTTGTATGGCAGACGTCAAGAAATAGCCTGAATGGCTATCAAGGAAAATGAACAAATAGTGCTATATTCATACTGTAAAATATCATGCAGCTATTTAAAGAATTCTCCAGAAGAACTTTCATGATAATTTTTTTTAAGCGAAAGAAGTGAGGTTCGGGGTACAGTACCATTTTTGTAAGCAAAACAAAACACTTATATGAGTGTGCAGTTTCACATGCTTATTTGGCCACTAAGAAAGTTCGGAAGGACACAGAACATGCTGATTTCCTGGGCTGGAGACAGATTTCTAACAGCAAAAAATGTGCAAACAGCCTCTGTGTTTTTAGGTGGAAGGGTTGGATTAATTTAATGATGGCACTTCCATATGGTGAAATAATACTCAGCTGTTAAAAGTGATGATACGTATTACATGAAAACAATTACATACACCTAAAATAATGGTATTAGTGAATATGAAACAACATTAAAGGAAATAAAAATGCATGATCCCACGTATTTAGAAAATCTTCGGGACAAAGACACACCAAATATCCATGGTAATTTTTAATGATCATGGGCTTATAAGTGGCTTACCCTTATTTCCATGGATCTGTGTTTTCTAATTTTGCTAAAATGACATGTATAAAAGGGGAAGGAATGGGGCACAGGCAGAAACGTTGAGCGATTCAAAGGTGTTGAGGAAAAGAAGCAGAACCAAAGGGGACCGGATCCTTCATAAGCGCAACCACATCCCTAAACAACAAGGAGGTGAGCATACTTTGCGTTGGAAATCACAGTCTGTGAAAGACAGCTTGAGATATTTAGCCCAGTGGGCTGAGCAACCGGCCGTCTACAATGTTTTTGGCTCACACAATATGATTAGAGTGGATGAGATAATTAATATTTATAAAGCACTTTCATATCCTGCAGAAGAAGCTGTTGTGTAAGATAATACTGTCTTCCTGAACTCAGTCCTTGTGTCTTTCTTCAAATGGGCCCAGGGCCACCTCTTCTGATTCCCCCTTGAAAGATCACCAGCTTATCTCCTAGTCAGCATGCTTTTTGGTTTTCTTGGACAAGAAAACCTGATTGGAGAAAGAGGTTACACTCCTCTTCACCGTAAATTATATACATCCAAACCAGAAACTCTTTTGCCTCTGGAGACTAGGTTTGTACTTGGGCAGATGCTGTTCATCAAAGTATTAGCCTTGAACAAACTCCTTCTCTGCCAAGTTTAAAAGACCCCGGACACGACAGGAACTTCTAATGAAGACAGATGATTCCGCATAGATTTAGACTGAAGGCAGCTTGGATTAGGTGTGCGCCACGCAGACTGGAAGGGGACGGGTCGTTTCTGGGGTGCGGCTTCTCCCCGACGGCCACCGCCGGCCACCAAGCCACTCTCACCCCAAGCCTGGAATTCACACAGACAACTAGTCTCTGGATGGGAAACTCACTGACATTCCGCCTGAGTCCATCGCGGGGCAACTTATGAGGAAACGGAGCATTCTGAGAGTGCCTGGCCCCTGGTGAACTTGCCCTTCCCTGCGGGCAGCCGTCTTGCCCCTTCCTTCGCCTTTGGCGGGTTCTGTAAGGGCTTGCGAGTGATACGGGTCCCTCCGTCCCACTCAGGGCGTTGTCATCACTTTGGCTTTTGCTCTGGGAGAAGCAGCCGCCATTACTTCCTCCACCCAGTCCCGTCGCAGTCGTAGCACACTGACCAAAAGCATTCGGACCGCAGGATATGTCACTTCAGGACAGAAAGCCGCTGGGTGCAAAGTTTGGCAACTTGTTTCCATCCTTGCTACCCTGGGTGACTGAATAGTAACAGGCTGTGCAGGTTTCTCCACAGGCCCCTGAGTCCCACACATTCCTTTCTCGGGAGTCACTGTGTGTGATTCCTTGGAAGAAAAAGTGGACATTTGAGTCGCTTCCTTTTCCCTCCTGCTAAAACTTGCTTCTCAGTCCCTCACTCTTGCTCACTCAGTCACTGGCCCTGGCTCTCCTGCTTTCATATTTTAAACACACATTTTATCAGCGTGAGCGGCGGGACACCGTGACTCTTTGCACCACAGGAAATGAATTCTTGTCATGAGAGTGAAGCCTCAAACATCACTCTTTAAAAGTGTACTCTGTAAAAGCAGTTGTTGTTTGGGGGATGGTTTGTGGCCAGGAGTTTAAAAATTTCCCCCAGAAACGACATTCCAGAAACAATGAAAACCACCCCAGAGTTGGGCAGTGTTACCTTTATTTAACTGCAAGTACTCACAGTTCTGCAACTGTGAATGTTCCCTTTTTCTGGGTGTAAAATGTCTGGGTCCATGGAAAAGTTAGTCCTGGGCTGCGTCGGGACAGGACGTTTGTTGTTGGAAGCAGCATCTTTCCTGCCGGTGGGCCGGTTGCATAACTGGCAGTTCCCAACACTGCTCGTGCTGTAGTCTGTATAAAACAGTTACCAAATTAGAAAAAATAACCCTTATGAAATATGCTGTGTGCTGAATCACATCTAGATATTAGCTGAGTGAGTAAAAGTACACTTCCTAAGAAGCCAGACTCTTAGGGGCACCTGGGTGGCTCAGTCAGTTGAGCGTCCAACTTCGGCTCAGGTCATGATCTGGCAGCTCGTGAGTTCAAGCCCCACGTCGGGCTCTGGGCTGACAGCTCGGAGCCTGGAGCCTGCTTCGGATTCTGTGCCTCTCTCTCTCTCTGTCCCTCCCCTACTTGTGCTCTGTCCCTCTCTCCTTCACAAATAAACATTAAAAAAATTTTTTTAAAGGGAAGTCAAACTCTTAGCACAAGTGAGAAAATGATCGTCAACATCATTAACTAAAAACTCCGTGCCTGCTGCCCTCACAGCTGATTGGGTGCAGCTGCCCGTAGGGTTGCACTTGGCCCGCCTGCGTGTCAGATACACTAAGCCCGAGGTCAGCTTAGAAAGGAACAGCACGACGTCTGTTCGGAGGCACTTGCTGACCAGCATTTAAATTTGAAGAACAGAAACCCGTCATTCAGAGCTCCTCATAGGTCAGACTGGAAGACACCGTGTTTCTTGACCGTGCGGAGTGTCCAGCGTGTCCTGGCCCTTTGTTCACGAAACCTCTTTGGAGGACCTCCGGGTGCCTGTGAGCGGTGTGGATGGGAGAGAAGAAAGAGCAGAGAAATCCCCAGCTCTGGAGGTTGGCAACCAGAGGAGGAGGAAGACGTGTGCCAGTGCGGACGGCGACACGGTCACCGCCCGGGATGCGCGCGCGGTGCGCTGTGAAGGAAAGTTCAGGAAGCCGTGGGCCGGCATGACAAGTGGGCCTCAGCGCCCCCGGGGCAGCGGACCTAGCGGGCCCGGGTCAGCGACACGACAGCCGAGAGCCGACGTGGGAGCCGGGAACCCCTCTGGCCACACCTGTGCTTTCCGTCTGCCCGCCCTTTCCCGCCGGAGGTCACGCCGGCCCGGTTGACGGCTGTCACCAAGCACAATCTCCCATGGAGTAAACGCGCGGGCCGGGGCGCTCACCCGGGTGTGGTCCCGGGGTGGCAGCCCGTGAGTCGGGTCGGAGGGGAGAGGTAAGACGGCCCGTGTGCCTTTCGCCCCACGCGCGGCCACGCTGCCTCTGGCTCCCCGGCGGGAATTCGTTTGCCGACGGAAACACCCCGCGGGCCCCCGACGTCCACGTGAGCCCGCCCGGCTGGGGTGGCAGCACCGCCCACGGGGCTTGTGCCGGGTTCTGAGGAAACGGGATTCGGGCCTCACCGTCTCCACGCTCTCCATTTGTTTTTTGCTTTCTCGAACCCGTTTCCACCAAGCTGCCAACGAACAGGTGTATTCCAGGCAGCGTCTGCGGGTGCCGCTTGAGGTGAGCGAGCACCTTGCGCTGTCTGTGTCCCGCGCTGGGACTCCGAAAGCTCACGTCGTCGGCGTGGGGCGTGGGTCACCCCAGCTTCTGCCGCGAGAACCCCCGTTCGTCAGCCGGTGTCTGTGAGAGATTTGGGCGGCCTCGTCACACCCGCTCAAGGGCTGCACGTTGAAAGCGGACGTTTCTTTGCGCCGAAAACGGGTCCGCGCTGTTGCATCATCCTGGGACGAATCCGGACCCATACGAGAGAGACAACATGCGACGCTGAAGTTTGGCTTTTCACAGCGAAACCTGTCCTCCCCGCCTCCCGTGTGGCCTCGTCTGTCTTCTGCCTCCTCTCCGTTGGTGTTGAATCCGGATTTCTTTAAAGTAGGCGTCAGTACTTCGCCAGAAGCCCTCCGGCGACAAGACGACCGCCAATGAAATGGCAACGGAATCCCTAGATTCGCCGCGTTTCTTTCTTGCCTTCGCTCTCCTGAGGGGTGTCCTTGGTGAGAGGTGTTTGGAATTCAGTTCATCTCTTTCGTCGAAAACACAGAGCGTTCGCTTCCTCCGCCAGGCCTTTGTGAAAGGTGTGAGCGGAAACGCGCGTCACGTACCGCTGAGCAGCTTCCAGAAGAACCAGCGCCGCCCGAGTGGGCGCGGGAGGACCCCCTCTGCAGCGAGGGCCTGGAGGGCGGGGCTTCCTGAGGAGGGCGGGGCTTCCTGAGGAGGGCGGGCTTCCTGAGGAGGGCGGGGCTTCCTGAGGAGGGCGGGGCTTCCGGCGGGGGGGCGGGGGGCGGGGGGAGGGTAGGCCTCTTCTCACCAGTCCCAGTCCCGTGGCGTGACTGGTCTCCTACCGGGAGAGACGAGAGACACGTGGTGCGAGGCCGGGGCCGAGGAGCCGAGAGGCGAGTGTTAGGCGTGCGTGTGCAGACGGACACACGCACCCGGGGCAGGGAGAGCGAGGTGCCGTCCCGGGGGGGCGTCGGCGCCACGGAGGATTCACCGGCCTCTGCTCACGCCGCCCGGAGCTGGAGCGGGAGGAGGGAAGCGGGCAGAGACGGGACCCCAGGGCCAGACAGAAGCTCCCGAGGCACTGCCTGTTCTCCGCAGACTGCCGCCTCCCTCCTCCGCTGCGGTCCGAGCCCCCCCCCCACGCGGCTCCTCCAGACCGCGACCGACACCGTCCCACCCGCCTGTTCTCCGCAGACTGCCGCCTCCCTCCTCCGCTGCCGTCCGAGCCCCCCCCCCCACGTGGCTCCTCCAGACCGCGACCGACACCGTCCCACCCGCCTCTCCCTGCACGCGACCTCCCGTGGGTGCCGGCAGAAAAGGCCGGCTCTGAGATTTCCGTTCTCCCGGACGTCCGGCCTGCTGCTCGGCGCCCCCCCCCCGCCCGCCCCCACTCTCCTTCCACACCCACCCCGCCATCCCCTAGTTGAGGGGCGCCCAGGAGAGCAGAGCAGGGGCCCGCGCCGCGTGGCTTGCGGAGGACCGGCCTGGTCGCGCCGTGGGTGCCAGCGGCCGAGCTGAGAGGGTTGCAGTCCCGCTCCGGGGTGCGGGGAAGGCAACGCGGCGGACGGGCGCTTTCCATTTCCCATCGTGAAAGACCGCAGACGCTTCCTTCGGCGTCAATACCAGACCGCTCGGAATTCAGGAAGGTGAAACGGGCCGACGCAACGAGGACGGCGCTAGGCTGCCCTTCTGGGCCGCATAATAGTCCCGCTCTTCAAATGCCAGGATGCCAGCGCTCTGTCCGCACCCGGCAGCTCTCATCGGAGAACAACACCGACCGCTCGGGGCGCGGTGGAGCCGTCCTGGTTCCACTAGGCCCTTCCTACTTTGTCCGGGACCCGCCAACGTGGCCATTCGGAATTCTCTTCCTGGGGGCCGGACGTTTCCCCGAATACCCTTCTTGGGCAGTTTGCTTCTGGTATCTTCCTGTCAAAGACTCAGGAACTAGACTGTCCACGGACTTCAGTCCCTCGGATGCGGGTCCACTGTGCCCGAGGAAAGGACAGGCTTCCGCTCGGGGTAAATGACAAGGGCTGTGATCGGACACGGCCGCCCCTCGTCCCCCTGCTGGGCTGCTAGTGTGACGCCACCGATGCTGCCGGCCGTGTGCACACACCCGCGCGGGCGAGACACCCCTCGTGTTTTCCGAGGATATCTCTGAGCAGACGTGGTGCCGGCGGCCGACAAAAGAGGGCGTCTTCTGGAAGGCCCTGGAGAGCTGTACAAATAGCAACCGGTGAGCACCAGGTTAGATGAAAGCTAATTAAAAATGACGTATTAAACACGGTGCTGCCGGCTGGCGAGTGCCGGTGTTTCACGTCTGCTTCCCCAGGGATATGATCCCAGTGCCCCTTCTCTGCTGAGTCATCGGTTACCTGCGCCCCACCCCCACCCCCGCACGCCCGGAAACACGAACACCTCCGGCCCTTCCCGCTGTTCGCCCTTCCTGCTCACCTGCTAAAAACCCTCCCACTGAAGTCATCCCACCGCCTTTAAGGGAGAGGTGTTTAGAAAGACAATGGATTATGCAATTTCATTTCAAGGGCTTATTCTCGGAAAAATGACTCAGATCATGGAAAGGGTCTGTGTATTCAAATGAGAAGTGAATCATTCCTACCTG
This sequence comes from Prionailurus viverrinus, assembly GCF_022837055.1. Lineage (NCBI taxonomy): Eukaryota > Metazoa > Chordata > Mammalia > Carnivora > Felidae > Prionailurus > Prionailurus viverrinus. Next base: position 93,256,154 of record NC_062572.1, on the reverse strand, counting down.
TTTATGGTCCCTCCCTGGCTGGGACCTGGGGGAGGGAAGAGGTGAGCAGATGTTAAGAGAACCAAGTGTCTGCTGCGGTAGGAGCCCCCAAGTGCACTAAGCCCCCACAAAAAGCTAAGTTTTAATGGCCTTGACCTCAATCAAGTTTTTAAAACGATCTTTTCCTGGACTTGTCCGTATTTCCACTTTTCTTTAGGACGAGGAGATCGCTGCTGCGAGGAACTTGGTTTATAGGCAACTTTGACCCAGTCCTCGGCGGTAAAATGTGCATACCTGTAACCATAACTTATGGCAAAGAGCCATTGACATTGGTTCCTTTTATAGCTTATTTGTTGCCCAAAGGAGGGGCCTGCCTGTGTGTTATTGTGTGTGGGTGCAAGATCTGGGTCAGTCTGCCCTTCGAACTGATAGGCGGCCCTGGGATTACCTGCGCGCACCGGGAAGAAAAGAAACAGAACTCGGGGCCCCGGAGGCTTGGCTTGGCCGTGCATCGTGCACTTTCGCAGGCTCCCAGGAGAGGGCATCCACTTTTTGGAAAAATATCTCGCAGCTACCGGTTTCCCGTTCCCGAGGCACACGGCGTGAGCAGCCCCTGCCCCGTGAGGCCAGCTGTGGAAAGCACGGAAGTAGAACATGCTTGCTAACCTACGTCTTTTCTTGACATAGTGTGTCGTTCAATGCCGGGGCTGAGGGCAGCAAGGACGGTCGTCGGCCTGAAGTGTCAGAGCACAGTGCTCGAAACAGGAGCACGCCGCGTGGCCAGAAAGCAACGTGCGATTAAAGACACATACCTGTGGGGATCGGCACAGTCTTTTCAGGGTTGGAAACATATTGGGGATCATATGAGCCTTGTTTGCCACCATAAGAACAAACAAAACCAATAACCCAAAGGACCAGATTAAAAAAAATAATAAAACTGCAAAGGCACCTGGGTGGCTCAGTCGGTTAAGCGTCCGACTTTGGCTCAGGTCATGATCTCACGGTTCGTGGGTTCAGGCCCCAAGTCGGGCTCTGTGCCGATGGCTTTGAGCCTGCTTCAGATCCTCTGTCCCCACCTCCCGCTGCCTCTTCCCACTCGTTCTCTCCTTCTCAAAAATAAATAAACTTAGAGAGAGAGAGAAAGAAAGGAAGAGAAAGAAAGAAAGAAAAAGAAGAAAGAAAAAGAAAAGCAAGGCTCCCTGTGTTTGGACACCTGACGTGCTTGGGAAGCCACTGCGCCTGACCCGCCAGCACAGTTGTGGGGAAGGCAAGGCTCACGTGTCCTGCAGGCTCGCAAAGGGCACGCACACTCTGCCCTGTCCCAGCTGTGTGTCAGATGGTGGTTGGGAAAGGACCATGTGTGCAAGGCACACATGCAAAGGTACAAAGACTAAACCACAAGACGGCGATCTGCCAGCAAGAGTCACAGAACCGTGGGGCGCGCGGCTGGTCCTGCGGCTGCACCAGCCTGAAGCCCGGCTTGCGCAAGGGTTCATGCAGCTGAGGCACCAGCTGCAAGGCGCCTGCAGGGATGTGGCAGAGCTGAGGCTGCTGCACGTCTCTCCTTGGAGCAAGCGTGGCGCTCTCACCGGGGGGGGGGGGGGGGGGGGGGGGGGGGGGGGGCCGGGGCTCTCCGTTCCACCTCTCTGCTCTCTCAACACAAACCTCTTGGAAAATGAGTGAAATCACATGGGCGTTGAAATCTTACTGTCTCCAAGTTTTATTTTTAATAGAGAAGACAGTCCAATGTTGAGCATCCACATTTACAGCTGGTTGTGGTGTTCTAGAACCCCAGCCTGGTCTAACCCTGAAAACCCAGAGCTGGGTCTCTGTCCCCTACCAGAGGCCTGTGGTCACGGCAGTCCTGGGAGCATCAGGCCAGTAAGTTCCGGGGGGGGGGGGGACCCACGGCGGTGTGAAGGCGGCCACATGGGGGGACCCACGGCAGTGTGAAGGCGGCCATGCCATTTGTCCGGTGACCACAGTGGGTGTTTTGTGGGTGCCGTGCCTAGAGGAGCCGCGGGGAGTCGAGGGCTGGGATGGCCCGCAATTGTGGGACCAGACGGGCACGTACAGGGCAGCCAGGCCGGTACTCACTTCCTCGGAATGTCTGAAGAGTCCTGGCAAAACCCCACCGGCTCGACAGAAGAAGAAAGGCCTGCCAATTCAGCACACGTCACTCATGTGTAAATTATGTTTAAAAGCACAACATCAGAAGGAGAGAGACAGACTCTGTAAATCGCTGTCTGGTCGACACAGAGCTGATGCGCTCCCTGGATGTGAGTGATTCAGCCAAATGCGGTGCTTGGCACTTACGGAGTCGAGAACTGATACGGGGTGGCCTGCTATCAGTTGGCGTGCGGATGCATGTTCTCCTCCTCCTCGCCCTCTGTGACGTGTGCTCGCGGTCCCTGGAGGGACAGCAGGGCAGGCACAGAGGGGAGGGCACAGGACGGCACACTCGGCGGGTGTGAACTCTCAGGAAGCGGCTTCTTGCCCGTCTCACGGAGCTCTGGGAGGATGGAGGTCAGCCCTCCGAGAGCTCCCGTGTCGTAGGAGGCAGGCGGATCGGAGGCAACACAGAGCTCCAAAGGAGCAGTGGGGACCACTCTGCTTAGTCGGCCAACCGCTCCCTGTTTAGTAGGTACCAGTCGGACAGAGAGGAAAACACGATTTCCAGGTAAGTCTGCCCTGTCCTAAGGCCTCCCGGGGAGGGAGGGGGCGTGAGACACGGGGAGACAGGGCGATGGGGTCATGGGGCACAGGGACACGGGGAAAGACGCCAGGGGGCTCACTAGATAATATGGCGCTCGGTCCCCATGGTCTCGTCCATTGTCCTTCCCGGCAGGCTGCTTGGGTCCCCCTACAAGGAGGCCTCCGCAGACCCACGCCGCATCGCCATCGGGATATGACCAGACCCGTGGGAGCAGCCAGGAGGCTTGGAGCGTGGGTGGGAGAGGTGCATCCATACAGGCCCTGAGCAGGGAGCACCGAGGGGTCCCCGATGCATCTCAGGGGACCCTCTCAGGAAAGCCATAAAGCTGACCTGTGAGTAGCAGTCACCAAATACAACACTTGCCCACATCACATTGCCTACGACAGGAGTGTAACTGTGGGTCAAGGACGGGAAAGGAAATGGGAGGTGACAGATGGGAAAGACACGGGAGGCGATGAACAGCGGCAGGTACAGCACGCAGACACACAGCCGGAAGAACACGGTGGTGCCGGACAGGTGGACACGTGAGGTCACGTAGGGCCTCTCCGGGGACAGCCTGTGGTCGCGGGTACACCCAAAGGCTCGTTATGGGATCCGACTCCGAGCAAGAACGTCTTCGAGAACGTCCTCCTCTCCCTGGCCGGTCACAGGAGACCCCGGGCTCGGACTCCTGCTCCTCCTGAGAGCCCCAGGCCTCCGAGTGCCCATCACGCCAGCTGGCCGAGAACTTCCCGGCAGCGTCTTCCAGCCTCCAGGCTCTCACTCGCTCTTCCTGCTTCTCTGAGAGAGCCTGGATGGCAGTGAAGGGGTCCGTGAAACAGGCTAGGACCGGGATGAAGAGGCGATGGAGTGCTCAGACGCCTTCTGCTTATCCGGGGCCTGATCATCCACATCCATGAGGGCTCCATCCCAGAGCCGGCCTGATCTCTGCTTGGGACCTGAAAGTGAGAATGACCCTGTTTGTCGACAGAGGATGCTCGTGAGCCCCTTCAGGATTCAGTACAAGACGGCCCGTCCTGTGGACCGCCAGAACCAAGGCTGTGACGTAACGGTCCCCCGTCTTGGCTGCTGCTAGCGACGCGGCTGGCTGTGCCCGGACGCTGGACACAAAGACTCCAGTGGCCTTCCCTGGTGGTGGTGCCCAGCCACCAGGTGGAAACAAAGCTTAAAGCTTGATTAGTGCGTGCTTGCATTTCCTTACGTTTTGGCTGCTTTGTGTCTATAAATATGGAGCAAGTTAGCTGCTTAATGGGAAGTATTCTGAAGTATGAGCAAGCAGAAAAGTAGTTACAGTCTTATTACCCAGATACACCTGTTAACGTTTTGTCCTTTCCTCCTGGGTCTTTGTTACTGTTTTTTAAGCACAGGTGAAATCACACAGTAGATACAGTTTTGAAAACTTAAGAAGGCTTAACATAGCATAACAATTTCCTCATGCATCAAACAATTTTGTAAACAAAATGTAAACACGATTTTTTAATGGCAGCATAAAACTGAAATATAAGGATGAACTACATTTTACATTTTCCTCTCTTAAATTACAATTCTAATAATATTAACATTGGCTCCTACTCATGGAGCCCTTGCTATTCCTAAACACTGTGTTCAGCACTATATATAGATTATCTGGTTTTAATTGTCAAATCAATCCTATGGAGTAAATACTACCGTTTTACCAATATCAGAGGTAAGGAAACCAGGACTCCGTGGGGACTAATGGTCCCTGGCAGGTGACCCAGCTGAACAGGATCCAGACTTCTTCTGGGGCCCCCGTGCCCCACGCACACATGTGTCAAACCCCTCCCCCGGGGTGGGCTTTGTGCAGGTGCCAGGAGCGCAAAGCTGGGGAAGGGATGAGCTGGGTCTGCTCACAGCGTCTCACCGTCTGGCAGGGCACTCAGAAACACACCGAGCACCCGGTCGATTTGGGAAACGTCACTGGACGTTTCCACTGTGTCTCCTCTTTTGTCAAATGGAGACACTAGGACCAGTCACGACCGTCGCGAAGAGCGGTGAGAAGTGAAAACAGGGAGAGTCCTCCTCATGTTGTGCGGGGGGCCTGGCAGCTCCTTGGCGGTGGAGAGGAGCAGAGGGGGGACCGGGCACAGTAGCGCCCAGAGGGTTGCAGACCTTCCAGTGTAAGAGCCAACTGAACAACGGAGCGGCGCCGGGGGGGCTCAGTCGGTTGAGCATCCGACTCCTGGTTTTGGCTCAGGTCATGATCTCACGGCGGGTCGAGCCCCGCATCACACTCTGTGCCGACAGTGCAGAGCCTGCTTGGGATTCTCTTTCTTTCTCTGCCCCTCCCCTGCATGTGCACTCTCTCTCTCAAAATAAATAAATAAGCTTAAAAAACGATTTTAAAAAAGGAATCAACTGAACAATGGACTGTTATTCAACCTTCAAAACGAGGGATGTTTTCATACCTGCTACAGCATGGACGGGCCTGGGGGACATTATGCTCAGTGAGATAAGCCAGACACAAGAGCGCACATTTTGTGTGATTCCACTGACAGGAGGTACCCAGAGCCGTCAGGTTCAGAGAGACACAACGCGGGGCTGGGAGGGGGACAGAGCTAGTGTTCGGTGGGGACAGAGTCTCAGTTTTACGAGGTGAAAAGGTTCTGGAGACGGATGGTGGGGACGGCTGCGCAATGCTGTGAATGTGTTTACCATCCCTGAACTGGACCCTGAGAAATGGCTCAATGGTGGCTTTTATGTTGTACGAGTTTTATCGTGATAAGGAAGCAAGCGCCAGAGTTATTCTCTGCTGCGCTGGGCTGTGCGTGCTCCCTATAGGGGCTGGAAGGGTGGGCTCCTTGCTGATTTACCACAGCAGGTGGCATGTGGGACTCCCACCTGCTCCAAGGGAGGAAATGATGAAAGGTGAGACCCAGGGTCAAAAAGAGAGAATTGGCCTGGACAGTGACACGAACCACCTCATGGGGGGCAGGCAGAAAAACTGAGGCTTTCCAACCTCACGTGTGCTGGAGACATTCTCGGGTGGCATCGGCGTGTCCCGAACTAGACCCTCAGGACTCACGTCCCTGCTTATTCGGCACTGCTATGCAGCACCCTCGGGGTTCACGTCAGAACCGGTTCCAGAAATGTGTGACCATTGGAAACCACTGACTCAAAGGAAGAGACAGAATTTCAGGCAAACAGTGAGAGATTTGGAGGTGGGGTCCCCAGACCCCAGACTACACCTGCACGGTGGCAGGTGTTGTGGGTGGCGGGTGGAACCCGAGGAAGGCAATTCCTGGGGTTTCAAGCACGGTGGACCCACAGGAGTGGAAGCTGGAGTCCGCTGTGACAGCCCAAGGCAGGGGGACGGTTCTCATAACCAGGGATAGCTCACCGGGCAACTGTGTTCAGCAGGGCCAGGATCCAGAATCAGGAAGCAATGTTGTAGAGGTCTCTGGGCAGTCGAATTAAATATTACAAAGTTAATGCACTAAATCTTGTGCTTTTTGCTGATAATAGAGCCCTTGGGCTCTCACTTACAACCTACTCACTCATACAGATAATTCAGGCAAGCCTGGCTACGTGATTCCTCAGCTCATGGTCTATCAGAAATTGAAGAAAGCTCAGAGGAGGAGGACAGGGGGCTGGCTGAGGCAGGTGAAGCCAGCACTGGGGCCCTGACAGCAAAGGAGGGGCATGAGGCATTGCATGGGAATAAAATAATAAAACAGCTTTCCGGCCACGGGCAAATAATATCATGTACCTAGTGTGAGGGGTCCAAGAGAAAATCCAAAATGGTGCCCGAAATGTTTGGTCCCATAATGGAATGAAATTTCCTTCTCTGACAGAGATTAAGGACATTTGCTCCTCTGGAGGGTATTCCTACCTATCTGTGCCTGTCTCTGGAGGACAGGCTGAGGGGAAAGATGAGCACTGAGATCAGTTCTACTCTGGGGCCCCACGTGTAAGGAGCTGGGAATTGCTGCTTCCCCATCGTATGAGTTTCCTAGAAGCCACTGTAACAAGTGTGATCAACTGGGTGGCTGAAAGCAATGGGAATTTACTCTCCCCTGGTCTGGAGCTGCAAGTCCAAAATCAAGGTGTCTGCTGGACCTCCCTCCCTCTGAAGGCTCTGGGAGGACCCTTCCCCGCCCACGGCCTCCAGCGGTTCCTGGTGTCCCTTGGCTTTCCTTGGCTTGCACATGCGTCACTCCAGTCCCTGCCTCCTTCTTCACGTGGCATCACCTCTGTGTCCAGATGTCCTCCTTCTCATAAGGACACTAGACACTGGAGTAGGGCCCACTGTCCTCCAGTGTGACTTCATCATAACCACCGCGTCTGCAAAGATCCTATCTGCACACGCTGAGGTTCTGGGTGGAGTGGATTTGGGGCATACCACGTGATCCAGCACAACCACCCTTTACCCATCCCCTTTGTCCCTCCTTCCCGCCTGCTCCCCGCCTTTACTTTGGAGGTCCATCCAGTTCCACTGACTTCCTGCTTCTCAGGTGTGTTCAGCCAGCCAGAGCACAGCCAGCGTGGGAGGAAACAGCTCCGTCATCCCCAGGGGAGGGCAAGGAAGCACCGGGGGCAAGTCAGCCTGGGAACTGATAGTTGTTGGTTGGGCTGGAGCCAGCCGCTCGACTCCCAGACACCCCATGAGGGTGGTCTTCGACGCGCCCAGTGCCCAGCATAGCCGCACCAGAGGTGCGGTCGGCCCCCTTCCCATTTGGCTGGCTCCGTTTGGGTCCCCTTTACAACCCAAAGTGTCTTAAGGCTCACCTCCGTAGGCCTGTTGACAGCTGACCCATCTCTCTTCCAAATCAGGCAAATAAGTAAAGGAAACAAAAAACCTTTTCTGCTTTGGGAAGAAGTTAAAAAGGCACTTGGTTGTATGGCCAACCCAGCTGCATTTGTTCATCACCCAAGAGGGCTGGGCCGGTGAACTACAGAGCCCCGGACCTTTTGGACAATGGAGGATTCCTACCTCTGTGCAGAAGGCTGGTAACAGTTTCGGTAATGAAGGAGTTTTACTGGGAATACAAGATGTGTGAGACCCCTTGACAAGCCCCAGGCCCAGGAAGTCTTGAAAAAGTGAACAAAATGAAAGTAATCCAATATGGTCTGACGTAGAGAGAGGAGACATCCCTCAACAGGGCACATCCTAAAACAAGTCTACAGTAGTTCTGGGGGTATAAATGTATGGATATAATATGATAAACAGCTATGGTGATCATAATCATAAATCACTAAAAATCATTAGAGGCCATGTGCCTCTAGAATATAAGCATCTATTATTTTTTGAAAAAAATCATAAAAAATTTAAAAGGTGAATATTTCAGTTTATCTGAAAAATGTATTCTTAGAATGCTTCTTGACAATGTCAGATAAATTAAGAATTACTTAATAGCACCTCTGTAAATATATGCATTTGTTTGAGAGCGGAGAGGAAGCCATTTGTGGTGTTTCAACTAAAGAACATATGTTCTCTGAGATCTCTATTCAATGCCCAAATGCCTATTTATTTTTCCTATTTCTCCTATAAAGAAATAAGAAATGTCTGAAGAAACAAAGACTGCTTATTGCTAACATACAAGTTTGCATGACTGTCTAGATGAAGTTTTCCTCACTAATTACGATTCTTTACTCCTAGGTATATATCCAAGGGAAACGAAGACAGACGTGTGTCCCAAAAGGACTTGTACACGAATGTTCACGGGAGCATTAGTCATAATAGCCCAAAAGTGGAAACAACCCAAATGTCTGTCAATGGATGAATGGATAAGCAAACTGTGTTATATCTGTACAATGGGCTATTATTTGGCAATACAAAGGCTTGAAGTATGACACATGCAACACTGTGGATGAACCTCGAAAACATTGCGCTGAGTGACCATATGTTGGAGGATTACACTTACATGAAAGGTCCTGAACAAGTGAGTCCAGAGAGAGAGAGAGAGAGAGTGGGTGAGTGGGGGTTGGGTTGGGGTGATGCAATGGGCCTGGTGCAGACAGGAACAGGGTTTCTTTTAGAAGGGACAAAAATGTCCTAAAATTAGATACAGAGGATGTTTGCACAATCCTGTGAATATATTAAAAACCACTGAATTGTATACTTTAAGTGGGAGAATTCAATGGAATGTGCATTATAAGTCAAGGAAGCTGTTAAACACACACAATTCTTACCCACAAAGAGCTCAGAATCACTGCATTCAAGATATTTCCATGTCATTTTTCTGATAATTATCAAAATAATTAGATCTGGGACTCTGGCAATTTAGGTTTTTTCCCCCTTTTTTTTACAAGTTCAGACAGCAATTTCTGCTATTGTTAGAATGGAAAAGTATTTCTAGTTTCCAAAACAGTCTTGCTCAAAGTCATCCTGAGGTATGAACAGCCTTCCTGAGGCATGAATAGTCATGCTGAGGTATGAACAGCCATCCTGAATTGTGAACAGTCTTCCTGAGGCATGAATTGTCATCCTGAGGTATAAACAGCCATCGTGAGGTCTGAACAGCCATCCTGAGATGTGAACAGCCTTCCTGAGGTATGAATAGTCACCCTGAGGTATGAACAGTCATCTTGAGATGTTAACAGCCATCCTGAGGTATTAACAGCCATCCTGAGATGTGAACAGCCCTCCCTCCTGAGGTATGAACAGCCCTCCTGAGGTATAAACAGTCTTCCTGAGATGTGAACAGCCATCCTGAGGTACGAACAGCCATCTTGAGGTATGAACAGTCTTCCTGAGGTATGAAGAGTCATCCTGAGATGTGAATAGCCATCCTGAGGTATGAACAGCCCTCCTGAGGTGTAAACAGTCTTCCTGAGATGTGAACAGCCATCCTGAGGTGTGAATAGTCTTCCTGATGTATGAACAGTCATCCTGAGGTGTGAATAGTTATCATGAGGTGTGAACAGCCTTCCTGAGGTATGAACCTTAAATGACAGATTCCTTTGTTTCTTCCACCCCTGCTGACTTCTTATCCTCACCCACAGTTATAAAAAGTATGCTACTATACTGACAGCCCTTTTTAAATTATCCTAAATTAGGAAATTTAGGGCACTGTGGGACTATGATATTGACATTGTTAAATGGGTACTGATGGGTAGGTGGATATAGTAACTGTGAATATTTTAGATATCAGGTAGCAAAGATCCCTTGCTTTCAAATTTCATGAACGCAAAATTTTCTTTAACTTTTAGTAATTTGGATACTAATTGTAAAAATTGAGAGAGGAAAATATCTCTATTATGTAAGAGTCACATTCCCACAAATTGCTTCTTTGAACTATTTATGGTGAAAAGAACATTTGGTCACATACAACTCATAGATGAGTTGCCCAAGAAGACAAACTGTGGGATCCCCTGTTCCAACCACAAAACTCCAGGGCATGGGAATAGAATGCTTGTTTCTGAGCAACGCTGTCCACTCTGTCACCATCCCCACCCCTGAACCCGGAAGGACGTGGGCCTGCATCATGAGGCTGGCTTTAGAACTAAATGAACTAGGGTACATGAGTTTCTTGGGACAGTGTCTGGGATACAGGAACGCTCAGTACTTCAGCTGCTGTTGTCATTATCACCATCACTGTCATTGTTATTATTTACCTGCTCACCGAATAACTCTTACAGTAGTAATGACTCATCAGAATGAGTCTCCTGACCATCCCTGGCTTGTCCGAGTTTTGCGTCTGCCCCGCAGGTGGACCCGTCCCTGGTCGGGAATGAAATGCCCAGGTTGGGTCTCGGGTCTGCGCCGGAGCCTGGGGCCCAGTTCTACCAGAACAGGGCCGGGAGGATGAATTCCCCGCGTGGCATCAGGGGCAGTTGTCGGCAGCAGGCAGGTGACGTTGGGTGGCCCCAGTCAACACGTGTCCGCTGCACATTCCATCCAAAGACATGCCTCTGGCAGGGAGGCTGGTCCGGGCGGGGCGGTGGGGCTGTGGCACCTGTTGTCCTGGGAGACCGGGCCCGAGGCCACGTGTGCTGGCAGCTGTATCTTACGAGAGAACTACGAGAACGAAACTACCAAGAGCTGATGTGCATGAGCCCCACCGCGAGCTCTCCCTCGGGTCATCTGTCTGTGCGCCCCGCCTTCATATCCAGACACCGTTCCAGGCACTGGAGAGGCCGGTGCGGGTCTTCAGGCCAGGACCTGGCCTCGTCCCCAGCTCAGCGCCCGCAGCAGGGATTGGGTCTGGGGGTGAGTTGCCGAGCTCTCTCTCGGGTGCCCGCCGGCCTCTCTCGGCCTCCTGAAGAAACGCGCTTCCTCCTGACCACGTTTGCAGCCTTGCCAGTGGTCACTGGTCTTACAGGTCAAGTCCCCGGCTGGCTGCTGGGGAGCCCTGCCAGGTGCGGAAGGGCGAGGCTCGTCTTGGAGGGGAGAGCTTAGAGAGGGCTCTGTGTTTCCCAGAAGACACCCAGTCGTATTTCCATATATTAAATTGTTTCTCTGGTGTTCTTAGGCCCTCACCACGCCCTCGGACCCTTGGCAAATTCGCTTAGTCTTGTCTGTCTTGTTTATGTAACCAACGGCCTGTCCTGTCTTTTGGTGGTGTGGGTGGTGGCCGTGAGCACGTTGTGATAACTTACAGGGCTCTGGGCACTTGTGTCAGGGGCCCGGAGAGGCCTGCTGCTCAGAGAGGGGCACAGGGCTGTGGGCAGTCCTGACCTTCTTTGGATTTCCTCTTTGCTTTAGGAGGGTCAGGTGATCTTATGGAGCTGTCCTATTGGCTGCTATAAAAGCCCAGCTCACCATCTTTATAGATAAGGAGCTCAGGGGACAGTATTGTGGGGCGTATTACGCCCCCAGCAAACAGTGTTCATGTCTTAACCCCGGTGCTTGTGTGTATGACTTGGAAATAGGGTCCCTGCAGATGTAATCAAGGTAAGAGGAAGTCGTGCTGGAGTGGGGCGGGCCCTGATCCAGTGACTAGTATCCCTGTAAGAAGAGAGAAATTCATACACGCACACACATGCACACACACACACAGGCACCCACATGCACATACACACAGGAGCCCAGGGGGCCGGGGCTCTCACACCTGGGGCCTTGGGCAAGACTTCTCCATGTGACTCCTCGCAGCCGCCGTGGTTCTCTGTAGCCTGGGAAGACAACCAAAGATGATGAGTCACTCACAGCGTTTCCACGGAGGGGAGCCCCCGTGACTTCCGCGCCTTCAAGTCGTAAAGACAAGCAAAAGTGCTCTTTAGAATTAACTTCCCCTGAGCAAGCAAATAAATGCGTTTTCACCCTTTCAACGGCCTCTCAAGGATCAGCTGTTTCAAACCTGCGGACTCCCCAGACATGGCTCTGTGAGGCCGTGAACTTGCACATGCAAATAGCCACAGAGACCCTGGTGGGGGCGGGGGGCTCGTTTCTGGATGGTCCTGCCTGTAGGAGACACACTCTAATTTAGGCCTTGGCAGGACGATGGTTTTTCTTTCACCTTGGATTACTTGGATATTTTTCAAAAATGTAAGTAGCATATGTTTTCAAAGCTAATAAAAAGATTTTACATTTCAGTTGAGAGCTTAGTGATACAAACGCGCGGTTCCAAGCTCACTGGAAGCTTGAGGAGATGTCCCCGCCCCTTCCCCAGGGGACAGGGGTGGGAAGAAAGCCGTGGAAACCCCATTCCGCTTCCAGAACCATTCCAAGTAATGAGGAGAGGCCACGGCATCGGAGGGAATTTTGGCAAAACTAGTGGGAAACGTTCCTTTGAACACACAGCATTTCTACAGAGGGTGGTCCCCGCCCTGTCCCCACCCGACCCTGCTTTTAGCATTAACCTTTTCGTAATTGGAAATCCTGATGGTGAACAAAATTTATAATGACATTCAAAGGCTAGAGGAGTTGAAAATCCGGACAAAGCCTCAAGCTGACAAAGAATAACAGCTCATCATTTCCCTGTTTCGCTGAGGTTTAGTGAGGAGGGCGGCTCGAAAACATCCAGGGAGGGTTGCTTTGTCTGGAGAGGAGCCTGAGGAGCTGACAGCCCCTTTCCAGAACATGCAGAGGTGGACGAAGGCAGAAGCTGTCTATCCTTCCGCCCTCCGCCCCACGACACCGGGAGGCCAGGGCCCGGGGCCTGCGGTTCCCTGGTCGTGGGTACCTGGAGGGGCTGGCGGATCCCCAGGGAGCCCCACTGTGAGGGCAGGAGCCCTGGGCTCCGAGGGGCACCTTCTGCTCCCCGGGGGCTCCTGGGGGCTCACACTGGGGCCGAGCGTCCACACGCGTGTCTCCCGGCAGCCTGTGACCCACACTCTTTGCCAAGTGCCGGCTTTATCCTCCCACAGCCCCGGTTTGGGGGCTTCTTCTCCCCCAGGCGTCTTCTGGGCTTTTCTCATGATGCTCAGTTTGTGGGAGAGTAAAATGAAAGGCGGTCAGGGGAGCAGGACGTCCAAGGTTCAAGTGAATGGAACAACTAAACCTGCAGAGAACTCTCGGCCACGTCAGATTCCCCTGGATCCTGATGTGTCAAGAGATGGCTGCACCTGTGTCTGGGGTATCGCCCTCCCACGTGCCACACGGCGGCCGCTGTGCTCAGCTGTCCTCCCCAGTCCCGTAGCTCGTTGTCACCACTGTTTTCTCGGGTTGGTGTGAATACCAGGCTGTAAAGGAAGTGACCTGGGACCCAAAGAGAGCATCTCAGTTTAAATGGAGAGCTCTCTTCGCCAAGCCATATCCCATCCCACGGCAAGGAAATGGAGAAGGGAGGGCACATTGAGGCTGGGGACAAACCAAGGAGCCTATTACTGCCAGATGTGGTGGTGAGTTCATACACCTTGAACCACATCCTGGAGAAGCCAGCCACCCAGGAATGCCAACGGGCACAGGTGCAAAAGTCCCAAGAAGAGCCTGCTCTCTCTGGCCACAGGGACCCCCTAGCAGGACAAAGTACTTTGACACAGTCACGGACCTGTGCCGTCCAAACGCATGGAGAAATGCATGGCCTCACCCCTACCCCACCAGGAAGGCCAAGACCAGAAAGGTCACCACCATCTAGAGGGAAGAAGGTGGTCAGGGGATGGGCGCAATTTCCCGACCTTGGTCGGCCTTGCAAACCTCTTGCACGGTGATGTCTAATCTCAATCCTGGGAGAGGTTTTTTTTTTTCTTTTTAATCATACCATCCCTGTTGTATGATGCATAATGAAGAAGCAATTTTAACTTTAAAAAGTGGTTTTTGATCAGTATGTCATTAGCGATCGCACTCGAACATTCATTTTGACACAAATGATCATCGTTCGTACAACATCTGAAGACACACTTCAGCTGTCCCCATGGAGAAAGTGACGTTCCCCATTTAATTCATTTCAAAATGATTATCTGATAAAAGCATGTTTTGTTGACAAACACGTTTTTAAATGAAATACCATATCCTGTTTGGTTTTGGCTCATCAAACGCACTAAAATATAGATGGGCAATTAGCTTTGTGTTATAGTAACAAAAACAGACAAAAAGCACAGTTATGGTCTATTTGGAATTCTTGCATATTGTTCTTTTAAAAACCAACTGATTTTTTTTAATAATATTTATGTTTTTACATGGTTACTAAGTGTCACATTTAGTTAATGTGCTTTCAGAGATGTCGTAGGAAATCACTCTCTCTTAAATGGAAACTAATTATGCCATTATTTCATTCTTTGATAGAAAAAATGAAATGCTATTACCACTTAGCGATATGAACCCCCTTACGGGGACGTATGATGGTGATGCATCGTGGCTTGTAGGTCTTTCATTCTGCAGTGTTTGGGGTCTCCTCTGCTTCTTGAATCTACAGATTTCCATCTTTTGCTAAATTTGGGAACTTTTCATCCCTGTTTGTGTGACACTTTTTCAGCCTCCCCTCTCCCCGCCACCTCCCCGCCCCCACCCCCACCCCAGGGCCGTGACAGGAACGTGATGTCTTGTTCTGGCCTCAGGTCCCTGACGTTCTGATCTGCCTGCTCTTTCACTCCAGTCTACTTCCTCTCTGCTGCTCAGACTGGGTGACTTCTGTCACCCCACCTTCAAGTACACTGGTTCTTTCTCTGTCCTCTCCATTCTGATGCCGAGGCCCCACTGAGTCTTTCATTTGGATGATCGTATTTTTCATTTCCAAAATCCTGACGTGGCTCTTCGTCGTGTCTTCTCTCTCTTTGCCTAGAGTTTCTTTTTTCTCATTTGCCTCAAGTGTGTTTGTAATTGTTCGTTGATCCAGGGTGGTTTTTTGTTTTGTTGTTGTTGTTGTTGTTTGTTTTTGTTTTTGTTTTGATGGCTGCTTAAAAAATCCTTGCCAGATAATTCTAACATCTCTGTCATCTTGGTATCATACATCTTGGGTGTATTTTCTCATTCAAACGGAGATTTTCCTGGTTATTGGTATGATGAGTAACTTTTTTAATGATAACCTGGCTATTCTGACTATTCTGTTATGGGGTTCTGGGTCTCATTTGCAATTTCTGCATCAGCAGCCTGTCTTTGACTTGTAGTCTCCCCACGGGCCGTTTGCCTTTACCGTTTCGACAAGCTGAGTTAGCCAGGCTCTCGTCACTGCCAGGTGCACGTGATGGTACCAGCTCTGCTGGGCCTCCCCTGACCACCTTCTTCCCACTAGGTGGCAGAGAACATTCTGGTCTTGGCCTTGCTGGTGGGGTGGGGGTGAGGCCATGCATTTCTCCATGCGTTTGGACGGCATAGGTCCGTGACTGTGTCAAAGTACTCTGTCCTGCTAGGGGGTCCCTGTGGCCAGAGAGAGCAGGCTCTTCTTGGGACTTTTGCACCTGTGCCCGTTGGCATTCCTGGGTGGCTGGCTTCTCCAGGATGTGGTTCAAGGTGTATGAACTCACCACCACATCTAGCTGGTCTGCCTTTTCTCTCTGCCTTTCAGAGTCGTTCTGTGTTTGTCTCACATATAAGGTCCAGAGATTTTGCTGTACTTACTGGGACTAATCGGGAGATGCGTGTCCACTCTGCCCTAGCCCCAAATTGGAAATGTTTTCTGGACTGTTTTCTATCATTTTCTCAGACCTTGTCAAAAGTTGTTCTTTCTCCGTAGTCCCATTTTTTCCGAGCGTGGCAAACCCTGTTGGGAGGCCTTCTGTGGCACGGCGCACCAGCATGAACTTGGCTTTGGGAATTAGAGGCATTCACATTTCACTCCAGCCCTGTGACTTCGGTGCTGTGTGATCTGGGCAAATGACTGACCATATCCAGCTGCCTCCTCTGTAAGACGAGCATAACACTCCTTGTCCTGCAGGGTTAGAGCCCTTGCGACAAAGCGTGGTGCCTGGAACTGGAGATGCCCAGGACCTGGCGGCTAGTATTGTCGGCACTTTTGCTTTTGTTGCCAAACTTCAGTTTGATAGCAGGTCTGAAAAAAAAAAAAAAAAAAAAAAAAAAGCACACACGTTATATTCAAAGGACAGCCACTTGTGATTTAACATCCCTAGTACACACATGCAGCCAGTGCCACTGTCCTAGGCGTAGCGGGCCAGCCTGGGCAGCACGGGCGTGGCGGGATTTAACAGTGGACCGTGGCAGCCCTCTGTCTCCTTCTAGCTCTAGCTGCTCTGCACATTCCAGAAGCTTCCCTTTGGGACTGGAGCCTCGTGGAGGCACAGCATTGACCAAGGGAAGTGTGGTCTTCGTGTCACATCAAGTTTCTTGTAAAACGCAACACACGCAAAGGAGCAAAACCTTGTCCAGGGGTGGTCTCCTGCCGGGGTCCCCAGAATACGCCCGCAGGTGTCGTGTCCATCCATCGCTCCCCTGCCCAGCCTGGTGGACGCCCACAGGGGCTCTACCTGAGAGAGCACGGGAAACCCTGGTGTGCGCTCCAAGCCCTGGTGGTGGCTTACCTACCCCGCTGGCTCCATATCCCGAGGGCACATACGTGCCCGTGGGTCCACACGACGCACGGGGAGCCCCTGCACTGGAGGAGACGGGGAGGGGGCTCCAGGCTGGCGCTGAACTGCCTTCTCCTGGTGCTTCTGTGCTCGTCTCCTCCTCTGTGCTTTCTCCCGGCCGGCAGCCTGCACCACGCCTGTAATTCCATCACCACCAGATTATAAGCCATGGGCACATGTCAGCCTCTGTCCCCAAGTTCAGATCTTAAACGCCTTGTGTTCAGGCACCACTTTAGTGGTTCAGAGTCATTCAAAGGCAGTCAATCTGTGCTGCTGAAATTGGACCTGGCTGGGCGTTCTCCTGTGCAGGATAAAAGCCAAAAGTAACGGGTTTGAATGTCCTTAATGTTTATGTCTGTCTTCTCTAAAAATGCCTTTTAATTTTCTCTGAAACCTGTTGCCCTTTTTTTATTAGAAGTAAAAGCAGCTGTACTATGCGATCTACACCGAATACCATATGTAATTATATTTTGTTGGACATGTTAATCGTTCGCGTGAATAAGTTTGAGAGACGTTAAAGAACGAACATTTCCCTTGTGTTCTTGACTTTTAGCTAACAGAGTTCCTTTTGGCTTCTTACCAGCTGTGTGCTCTTGGGCAAGTTGCTTTGTTTCTCGGGGGCCTCAGAGGCCCCACTGGTGAAATGGGGAGCATAAGAGTCCCTGGGTCAGAGGGTCGTCATCTGGGTCACGTGAATTACAGGACTACCGTGCTTGGAACATCGCGCGGTGGGTAGAAAGTTCGGTCAGTGGTAGCCATTCTTTCACCGGGATGAAGTTCCTCTCCAGCTCTCACTCTGCTACTTGCCTTGCTTCCTCCTCATGTGACATCGATCAGTGGCTCCATCTGGACATGGAGGCCCCTCTGGACTCGGGTAGAAAACAAATAGCCTCATGGAAACTGGTGACCTCGTGGGGCCCTGGGACCCTCACTGCTCCTGCTGTCCGGGGGGAGTCTTACTAGGGTTTTGCTCTTTAAATTCCATCTCCTTTTATATATGTGTGTCGTTGGTCGTTCACATTAGGAAGATTGCCTAAATGGGAATTGTGTCTAAATATGCTATTTATACTAACCAAGGGATGATACTCTTTAGTACTCTGCAATGGTTCTCTTTCTGTTAGCTAATTCCCTGGTAACCACAGTGCTTGACCCCCAGGCCCCAGCCCTTTGCAGCCTTGAGACTTGGAGCGAGGCCTTGAAAAAAAAAATAGACTTTCCCTCTCAGAAACGTCTGTCGGCTCCTTCCTAGTGTCTTCTGCCCTCCGAGCTGATGGCCGATTGATCATCCAGTGATTTGTCCCAGCATCGTCCCAGATATTGATTCCAAGATGAGCAGTCTGTAATTAGGTGTGAGGTCATCCCTTTCAAAAGATGGTCAGACTCTTCTGTCGACCCTCAGGAGATCCTGTCTGTCCTCTGGGACTTCCCACGGGATGGCTCATGTCCCCTAGTGACGCCCGCCAGTGCCTGGAGTGGCCCAGAGTATACAGCACCAGGCTCCCCGAAGAAGAGCATCCTCTCCAAGGGGACACTTGATGATTCACTTTCCCCTGGGCATCTCACAGTTGTGTTGACAGAAGTTTTCTTTAGCAAAAATAATAAGCTCAAACATTAAAACAATTACTCTGTTCTTTGGCTTTCCTCTTTAGGGAATGGCATTTTCTTTTATTTTTGCCTTCACCTAACGTCATTGAAAAATGTTAATATTTCTTATTTTTCCTGTGCCGTGGCCCCTCACGAAGCTTGTTGCTGTGTAACTCTGTTCACGAAGACCCGTCTTGACGATCTGGGTGGATCCTGACTGTTTGCGGCAGAAATTTGAACATTCGGTTGGGTGTGGCTGTTCTGGCGAACACAGCAGGTCCACGGATACAGGCGTCTAAGTTCTGGTCCCCAGCGGGAACCCCCCACTCTGGGCTGTGTCTTTGTCGTTGAGCAGTGAGTCCACATTTTCCAGCAAAGTCGTGCGTCCTCTTCGTCCATCACCTCTCTCTTTTTGTTGTCTTGGTGAGCTTCGTTCTCTCCCCCTGCCAGAGGGGAGGGTCACCCACACCAGATTTGGACCAGCTGGGAGCAGGTGAGGGAGGGGTTCCCACGGTCAGGGGCTTTTTCTAGCATCTCCTGCCTGGAGCCCACTCCCCACGCCAAGCCTTTGTTTACCACATTCAGAGAAACCGCTGATCATTGAACCTTCACTCTTCTGCCGGCCGGCCGGACGACCTAGGTCCTCGCCTGCTGGGCAGCGCGCCGGAGGGGCCCCTCCTGGGGGTTCCTGCAGCTGGGCTGCCTCTCCCTGTCAATCCTCATCCGCAGAGACTCGTCTGCCACCGCTCCGTCTGCTCCTGCCTTCCCCACGCTTGTCGAAATACCTCACCTGCTGCTGTCTTCTCCCCCTTTATCTTTGTGACCGTGAATAAAACTCTTCGAATTCCTCTGCAGGGGTTTCAGGAAAAGGAAGGTACACGCATCCACTCAGCCCACCATGTGAAACGGAACATATGCTTGCTTTTCTAAGGTTCTTTTTCTTTGCTTTTCCTTCCTCGTCTGTCTCCCCTGTAAATATTGCCTCTGGGTGTGTTGTGACTGATTCCTCCAAGCCATCTACCAACGAGGGATTTATCTGTAAACCTCCCCCTGTTCCTTCCTGCCGAGGATCAGATTAGTTACAGCCTCTGTCTGATTTGACTCCTCCAACATTCTGGAAGAGGAAATCCCGTCTCCAGTGTAGGCCACAAGGCTATTTGGTGGTCTGTGGTCAGCTGAATTGTTTTTCCAGAACGTAACGGAGTTAAACGCCGCATCGTCACGGGATGGAACTGGGAGCTTGGGCGACTCGACCCAAAAGGCCACCTCTTCTTCATGTGGCGCCTGTAAATGGACCCCACCAAGACAGCCCTGGGGCTTAATCTCTTTTGCCTTAGCACGTCTGGTTAACGGCTTCGGACTTCCAGAGAGATTTAACTCGGTGGAGCTCGGCGTTTATCCCCACGGAGGCAGACCCTTCCTGCCGGGACCGTGCCGTGAGACAACGTGCGGCATTTTCTCCCCGGCCGAGAGAGAACGGAACCCCTCATCCACGCGAGGAAGTTTTTGTGACCTTGAAATTGTTCAGGTCTGGTCTTTGGAGAAACCTACTGCAGGGAGGGGAAGAGGGGAAAAAAAACAATGATGGCTTCCCTGCAATACACAGTATTTTTGTGCAAGTCCCCCAACATTATTTTCTCTCCCAAGGAACAAGGAGGTCCCCGCTAAACCCCCAAACGGTCTGCCCGCGGTCCTCTCTTGATGTCCTTGTAGACAACGCGCCCCGTTGTGTCGCGACTATCCTATGTCCGTCCTTGCAGGACTTAGGAGTACAGCGTGCTGTGATTCGGAGTTCCCGAAGTACTATGAGCAGCGATTACCATCACTTCCCATTTTAGCCTCACTCCTCAGACTCTCCGGCGACCGTGATTCACCGGCTGCGTCTCTGCCGAGCCAGGAGGGCACAGCCTCACCCTTTGAGAGCCAACAAAGGCCGCGGGGAGGCCGGCGATCGGACCCAGGCCGCGGCACGGTCGGGCCAGAACGTCCCAGCCCGACACCGCGGACAGTAAATAGCAACACCGCTCAGACAGAAAAATCCTAGAAACGTTGGAAGCAAGGGGCCGTATGAGAGAGTGAGACTTCTACCCTTTTGGAATCGAAAACTAATCATGACTTCCATTGCCTAAATTTAGAACATATTCGAAAGAGCGGTTGACATATATTTTTATACAAATGGGTCGATCTGTGTTATCCTATGACACTTATTTTGTGTTCCATTCAGTCATAACATTGTTAGAATATCACTGGCTTAATCTGCAGGGAGAACTGGGCAGTGCTCAGAGAAGCAGGGGACAAGGGAGATGTCTCAACAGGAGGAGGGTCCACCTCAGGACTCTCTGGACGGTCTCTGTTCTCCCCGTGGTCGTGAAAAACTGGAGTCAACCCGAACGGTCAGCGCCCTGCTGCCCCTCCCCGCTTCCTGCACGCTCAACACTGCAAGAAACACCACCAAAGTCTGATGTGCTTGCAAAACTGCAATCCTAAAAATAATTCAATCACCAACACATTTCCCTGGCATGAAGGTTTCAGTAGCAGCATGCACGCACGTTTTTAGTAAACAGTTCACTTTTATGCCCAGCGTATAATCAGTTGCTTCCGAAAATATATTGTAAGTAAGCAGATGAGGGACACAAAGTTTATTTTCCCCAAAGGACTGGGAAAAAGTCAAATGTGCTTAGGAGAAACATAGTATACTGCCTTCCCTGGAGCCATTGGTACCACTGTTCTAATCTGGACATCGGAACATCTGGGTCCAGATGCTTTTATTAAATAAAAGCAATGCCTTTTCCATATCCAGACCTTTTTGCTTTTTGAAACAGAGGTATTTCTGCCGTGCTGGCGAGAGAATATTGACTCTCACACTCATTCCCAGTTTTACTGGTGACGGTCCCTGTCACTGTTCTCTGGGGGCTTTCCACACGGGACACGGGCGGAACCAGGGCTTCCACGGAGCGCAGGGCAGACACTGCGGCAAAACAGGACATTCAGACCCTGGTGCCCCGTCTCCCTGCTGTGTGATGTGACGCGTGTGGCACAGGCTCTGTATCCCGGTGTTTAATGTGGGATAGGGATAGCCGTGGCCCTTCCCCAGTTGGGGTGTTGTGCGGACGGAGTGACTCCGTGGAAAGTCACTCCGCACGCTAACTGGTTGTCATTCTTACTTATGGGGAGATACTGATCTGGCCCGGGTGGTTGGGTCTTTCCCGCTGGACGTGACCAAAGAGCTGAACTCCCTTCTGCTTCAAAAAGTAGATATTCATTCCATTATTTGGAACATGGTGTCTGCATCCGGGCTTCCTCATCTGATGTGAACAATAGCATTTATCCCCAAGTGATTTTACTCAGGTATTATGGGCAAGAGGCTTAAAAACACTAATTTACGGATAGGAAGTGACTGTGTCTCCTCAAGGAAGGTCCTTGACAGTTACTGATGCCATCGGTCAGAGCTGAAATTCTTTTCCTTTTAAAGAAGTTTGGGACTCCAGATGAAAGACACTCAAAAGCTGTCAAGTAGATTTAGTGTTGAGTAGATTCCAACATTCTCCATTAATTGGGTAGCTTCAAACAGCTGAGATCCACATCTCCCCGCAGACAACGACTTGAGAGAAGATGGAGGGAGAAAATGGGTTCCGGAAGGAATGGGACCAGGGACACAGTCCTCCCCGGGGAAGAGCCCGCGGAAGGGGAGTCCAGCCAGACGCCAAACCTCCCTCGTCCCTTTCGCGGGCTTCCTCCCCTCCCCCCAGCCTGTAGCTGACGCCCTCCTGGCAAACCGTGAGGCTGCAAAGCCCCTTCCCCAGAGCTCTGGTGGGGCGAGCAGAAGCGCTGAGCCTTCTCGGCCGGCACCCGCAGGCCCCGTGGCGGCCCCAGGGGTCATTGACCGAGAGCCGGCTCTCGCGCCTTCTTCTCGCCCTGCACGGTTACTGCCCTCCGTTTCACAGGCGAGGAACGCGAAGCGCCGAGAGGTGAACAGCTCGCCTGCTGTCACGGGGCAAGTGCACCCTGTGAGTCCAGAGTCCCTCCTCTTGGCTGGGGCGCTGGTGAGGCTGCCCTTCCGTTCTCCCGGCGCTCCTTCACGCAGCCTGAGTGTCCCCAGGCACCACTACTAAGTCTGCGAAAAGTGAACTTGAACTTGACAGACAAGGTCACTGCCTTCTGGGACAATCGAATCCCAGACAGACGACGACGACGATATGAGCGGAATGTGCGAGGGCCCCGTCAATAAGAACACAAATTAAAGAACTCCTTGTCTCTGGGGCCCAAGTTCTTTCATCTACAAAATGAAAGCATTGGAACACGTGGGGGTCACCCACCCTTTCTTTATTCACCCATAAAAACGCACGTCTTGAATATTTTTTACGAGCCAGACCCCGGAGACACCACATTCACCTCAAGGAACCCAGAGTCGTACATACGGAAGACGGACACGTACGATGTGCCGTGGATAATGCTGGTCACTCATCTGTTCCCTCAGCGACGATTTGTTAAGTTTCTGTGATGCGTCAGAACAGGCAAAACTGGGCAAATCAGGACATTGGTGAATCCTATTCTGTCAGTATCCTAGCCGTGAGATTGTACTATCATCTTGCAAGATGTTACCATTTGAGAAAACTCACTGAAAAGTGCCTGGGCCCTTTCTGTATTATTTCCCATAACTTCATGGGAAGTACAATGATCTCAACACAAAAAGTTTCGAAGAGGGGCTGCCCAGGGTAGAGTCACATCCATCCTTGTCCCGGGATGTTGTGTGGGAGGCTGTAATTTTGGAGCCGACGTGACCGGTGAAGGGGCACCAACAGAAATGTGGAAGGGTGACCCAGAATCTGGCATCGCCGAGCTACCTGTCTAACCAACTGTGAAGCGTCTCCTTCTTGATTTCTTATTCTGTGGGACCATAACGATTTCTCACTGCTTGAGGCACTTATACCTGGGCATTCTGTTATTTGCGACTAAAATGCTCTAAGTGATACAGTCCGGGAAATCCAAACTGCCTCAGATAAAAGAATTATTGGAACGGGTTTGCCAGATAACATACGGGTCATCCACTTAACATTTACATTTCAGATAAACAATGAATAATACTTTAGTATTAATACGCCTCCAGGATTCCATGGGAAATATACTAGAAATTATTTGCTGTTTATTTGAAATTCACATTTTACTGGGTGTCCTGTATTTTCATTTGCCAATAAAATAATAATACATATTATATATAATAAATAATAATATAAATAAATAATAACAAAATAAAAATAATATTTTTATTTGCTGGTACCCCTATATTGGAACAGGAATGGATGTATACGGTATCTGAAAATTAGAATTCGTATACGCCTCGTTTGATTCAACTCCTGATGAAGGAGGTGAAAGTCAGGCAGGATTTACCGTTTAAGAAAAATATCTTTTCAGAGCACTGACCTCATACTTGCTGCATGTATCACAACGTTGAAGGTGGAATTCTTCCTATCCCCGCTTCAGCCAAGACCTCGAGATAACGGGGGTCAGCTACCCCCAGTTCCTCGCAGGGAGCAAGTTCTGGGGGAGCCGAGAGGAGGGGCTACAAGTCAGTTACATGATGCTTGCCCCCACCAACCTCCTCAGCGAAAGCTACAAATTCACTCTCAAGTCAGAGTCAACTGGGGAAAAGGCCCTTTAATTTTGAGTGAAGTTCGGTACTTTACTGTATGAGGCTGGGCACTTTTGTTTCTGAAATAAGGCTGTTATTACTTCGAGAAGTTACCAAAAGATCGTGTATAATTCAAGCGAGATCAGAAAACTCACGAGATCAGAAAACTTACAAGGACCGGCCTGAGAATCCATCCACAGGGCAGGAAAGGGATGTCAGAACAGAGAGGGATGTCAGCGTGCAGAGGACAGGGTGGTCTCCTGCTGCGTCCCGGGTGCCCTGCTCTCCGGTGCCCGGCTCTGTGTTCTCCTGCCACCAGGCACTCATCTAAGCCCCTGACAAATCTTTGTGCGTCCAATGCTCTTACAGCCCATTGAGGTATATATCTTATCTCCATTTGACCGAGAAGGAAATCCAGACCGGGAAAGGTTGAGTAAGGCACCCAAGAACACACGTCCATTATGAAGCAGTGCGACTATTTGAACCCAAAATTTCTGGCTCCAGGACCACCCCTGGTAACCATTGGGCTACGCTGCCTCCTTCACCAAGTGGAGCAAATATCACAAAATCACAAAAAAGGCCCTCTGTTTTTAACACCTCACTAATTTTATCATCACCACCACCAGCATCAATTCTAAATCCCCACCAAACCCGTCCTGTACACCAACACGCTTTGCACCATTTGTATCACAGAAATGACGACTTTTCCAAATAATAGCGCCGAGAATAGCAGTTACCATTTATTGAGTGCCTAATACGGACTGTACTAAATCGTCTCCTAATCCCATTTAATCCTCTCAGCAAACCTGTGAGAGTTACTTCTTTCACAGATAAGACAGCTGCAGTTAGGAGAGAGTAAATTATCCGTGGCTCGCAAGGAAAAGATTTGTGTCCACATCTTTCAGACGCAGTGCCTGGCCCTTGCCGTTGGGAGCATCAGGCCTCCCCGACAGGCTTCCGTCTCGAGTACAGAGTCGGGCTAATGGACTTAGCCCGGGCAAGAGGAAATTCCCCCAGGGCACCATGGCAATTGGTGACACTCTCTTGCTGCCCAACCTTTTCCCTCAATATTTCCATTTATTGGGGGATAATGCTTCTGGATTGTAATTTATAGCACAAATATCCTCTTCCTTGCTCCCTGCAAATTTGATTTAAGGAGGGCACCCACCTTACTAATATTTGGATAGTGTGAAGGAGGTCTGCAAATTTGGAAAACGATATAGCCATTACCAGGCAGCCAGCGTGCCTCTCCCGATGCATTGTGGGTCAGCGAGAGCACGGTGTTTTGTAACCATGGAAACAAACTGAGTTTGAGAAGCCTGAGTATCCAGTTTACCCTTCAAAGATGGTAAAGGGAAAAAAGCTCTAAAATCACTCAGTGCCTAGGAATTACTTCTAAAATATCTAGACCTTGATGAAACCAGGTATTCTGGCTGACTCAGGAGACAGGAGAGGTTTCACCTACAGAAATGTCACCAAGTCAGCCACCAGCTCCTCAGGGAACTGGAGCCACCAGTTCCCCCAACCCCCACCATTGCTCTTGCATTCACTCTGTCTCTCTTTCCAGAAGGACACCCCACTGGGGTCCCTAGGAAAGAGTCTGCTGTCCTCAGTACCTGCCCCTTTGCAGTCCCCCTACCATTGGAGAAGACGTCCCCTAACCTGGGCGTCTCAAGCCAGCCGCCACATCGTCAAAACGGGTGAGGCCAAGGGACTTCCCTAGAAAATGAAGTCTTTCCTTCTTACACTGATGTCTTCCTGGTGTTCCTGAGATGACTCTTGAGGGTTATGTTTCCAATCATGGTCAAATCCAACAGAGCCTGTGAATCCTTTCTAGCCCGTGCGCCATAAGGAAACAGGGCTGGGGCCACACCTACCTTTGTGTCCACTTCCAAAAATAACTTGGGAAATGTCACTTCTTCTGCTAGCTTTTACAGGCCAAGGGAGCCAAGTGGCCTTGGAAAGACATGGACTGCATCACTACTATACTCACAGCCTTGTCTGTTGCCCTGGCTTTAGCTGTATGTCCATCCAGATGAGATCTTTGGGGCAACAGGTAGTTTCTTCAGAGCAACATCTTCTTGGGCGACTTGATTAATCGGCTCAGGGCATGGGGTGCCCAGAAGTACAACATCTCTGTGCCCGGGAGATGGCCAGGAATGAGCGGGCAGGAAGCCCGGAGGAGGAGCACACACGTATGTTTCCTCCTGGACCCAGCAGCCCATCACCCACCTCGCATGGCTCGTCACAGCATCCTCACGGGTGGTGGCATCCAGATCTGACCTGGGCTCCTCCTGCAGCGTGAGCATTGATTGCACGAGCATGTGGCCGAGGAAAGAGCCCGTAATGCCACAATTATTGTTCATTTGTTGCTATGGTGTTTCTGTGGCCTGTTTGGATCCATGAATGTCTTGATTATTTTCAATTCCCATTTCTAGAACGTACTGTTCATCACAAAGTGCTTTGAAACCATCCTCGTGGGCTCTTCCTAACAGACCCACGTTAGTAAGGGCTCTGCCATTTCACAAACGAGCATGAGAAACACGGTGTGCTTTTAATAACGACAATCAGGGAAGGTGAAAGACAAGACACCATAAATGACATTATCATTCGAATAAAGAAACTCGGCTTTCGGTTACATTACATTTGACATCAACTGATGTTTTGAGGTCAAAGGATGTCATCTGGTGTCACTGAGGCTTTGACACCTAGTTGGCGTCACACGGGGAGGAGATGATATTTGAAGAACAAGGTTACTGTTTTTAAAGGGACAAGCGGTGAGGCTGGAGGAGGAGGCCTGCAACGGTTCTGCTTCTCAACTCTTTGGTTCCCAAAGAAACGGTGTAGGAAACTAACCAAGTCACAGTCCAATCTTTTATGTATTGGAGCCTATATTCAGAGCAGGCTTACATCACTGTGTAATCAATGCGTAATCATCGCTGTGCGTTCATAAATAACATTAAAACAGTGGGATAGCGTGAGCAACTTAAAAAGAGAAAAATGGTCTCCTCCTCTGGGGGAAATAAACCACGGCGTCTTCATGCAGCGGAATTCTCTATCGCAGTGAAAATGAAGGACTTAGAGCTACAAATGCCAGCACACGTGGGGACACCACAAGCAAACTTGAACTTAAAAGTAGGTTGCCCACAGCACTGTACCACTTATGGAGACTTCAGAAGTGTGCAAGAGGAAGCAATATATGGTTTAAGGATACACCGCTATGTGGGAAAATTATAAAGGACGTCAAGTGAATGATGAACATAAAATTAGGTTGCGGTGACCTCCAGGAGGAGGGGTGACCTCTGGGAAGAACGTATAAAGGCCTCAGCAGTACTGGTCCAATTCTCCTGCTTCAGGGGGCAGCTGGTCTGAGAGCATCTGTAGTATTATTCCTGTATCTCATGTGCTCTTTTAAATCTCTTCGTTTGTGTTTATGAGCCATAATTTTGGCCATCAGCTTGGTTTTTTCCGTCTACCCGAGATCCTTGGTTTTTCCCATCATCCAGGAAGGCTGGTCCAGGCCTTGCTCCTGCCAAACAGGCGGGTTAGCTTCCATCTTCACAGAAAATAACTTGCTGTGGTCAGAGGGTATGCTCTCTACTGTTTTGTATAATAGGATCATAAATTATTTCAAACCCTAATGATTAGGATCAATAACAATGAGTAGAAGCAAGACCAGTGGCTGAATCATCAAATATGTGAGTTTTCATCCGAAATAAAGCAACTGTGAACCAGGATGATGATAATAGTTTTTTAAAATTCACAGCAGAGGGGCACCTGGGTGGCTCAGTCGGTGGAGCATCCGACTTCGGCTCAGGTCATGATCTCACCATTCCTGGGTTCCAGCCCCGCGTCGGGCTCTGTGCTGACCGCTTAGAGCCTGGAGCCTGTTTCGGGTTCTGTGTCTCCCTCTCTCTCTGCCCCTCCCCCACTCGTGCTCATTCTCACTCTATCTCTCAAAAATAAATTTTAAAAATGTTAAAGATATAAAAATACAATTAAAATTCACAACAGAATGCGTTGGCACAAACCATACAAAATAAAGTATATGGTCTATTTCCACTTTCCTCCTTTGTATACTTTTCCCGGAACACAACAAGATCATATTGGAGACTAGCCTACCGCGCCCAGCCCTCTTCAACTCGCAGAGAGAGCTATTTAAAGTCACAAAGAGTGCCCTAGAGCCTCGCCTAAGCCCAACTCCCAGAGGTGCCAGCCCGCACCTCCCCACGTCTTCCTGGTCCCTCCGATGCGTTCTGGCTCCTGTCGAGAGGATACACAGGCTCGAGTCTGGAGATCTAACACAGATTTGGGAGGTAAGAGATGCTTTCGTTCTAAAGCTAAAATCTACAATCTAAGCCACCTGATACGTCACAACCTCCGTTTGTGGGACAGTATGTTGTTATACCCTGGTGAGCAGGTAGGATTCCTAAGTAGATGCAGTAACAAATAGATTTGTGTGCAAAATAGGATCTGACCTGATTCTAGCACAATATGCGATGGCAGATGCTTGTTTGTGTGTTTCCTCCAAAGGCGCTCCGTTTACCACCACCCTCTCGTAATTCTTCCAGTATTGTTGGGGGAAGGGCAGTCTGTCACGTGAGCATCCTCCTATTAACACCTTCTAGCCTTTGACTGTCCAGGACAGAAGGTTTGGAATAGGTAGCAGGGGCTCTTTGTACAGGACGAAAGCAAGATGGCAGGCGGTAAGGGCAACCCTAAATTGCCCTTAAATCTTCAGAAACAGGAAACATCTTAACTGCCCTCTTGACTTCCCAGTAAAATGAGCCACCGCTTTCGGTCGGTCTTAGGAAGCAGAATGGCCAGATGGTTTCCAGGAAGTAGGCACAGCTCCTCCAGGCAGCCTTCTCTCATGGTCAAACCACCTTGCTCTGGAGCATCAGGGCTTCCTGCCTTGGGACGCCCACAGCCGTCAGAGCAAAGCCACGGTGCCCATCAGTGTTCTGGCTGCAACCAGAGCCACCACCCCTGGCTGACCTCGGCACAAGAAATTCACCGGCATGGTTCTGAGTGGGGGGAGGGTCACAGAAGGCTGCCAGGAGCTCCGGAATTCTGGAAGTTCAAAGAGCGGGAAGCGGCACGGCCGTCTCTTTGCCTGCAGAGTCTGGCCGAGATTCTAGCACTGGACAACAATACGGTGACCGGAGCAGACTCACGGTGTCACTTCCTGTCAGTGAGTGGCAGATCCGCGGGGAGCCTCCAGTAGGTGCCTCGCAGGTCTGATGCCCAAGTTCAGACCACAAGGGGCAGAGCGGGGGCGGGTCACTGCATCTCACTGCACTTCACTGACTCCCACTCACACAGCCCACCTCGGGGATTCTGCCAAGACACTAGGGAACAACAAATGCCTGTTGAATGCACTGCTAGATTCTCACACACACACACACACACACACACACGCTCCATCTCTCTCTTTCTCTTTGTCCCTGACACTCGCTTCCCAGAGTAACAACAGCTCTAACACAGTGTCGCTCTCCTTCTTTCAAACAAACGGTGAACTCACTCCTCCCCGACAGGTGGCAGCCCAAAGCCTGGGCACCGGGGTGCCGCTCCATCCACACTCAGCTTCCGCTCATGTGCGTCCCCACTGTGCCCACGCCTGCGAACCACACCAGGAGCAGCTCCTAGCAAAGTGCACAGCAGACAGACGGAGAGGAGAGCGGGATGAAAGTGGGAATTAGCTCCCAAATATCCATATGACTTCAAGGAAGGAGATGCTCGCAACTTCTGCTGCTGTCACGAGGCCAGAGCAGATGCTCGTCGCGTCTTCCCACCGTCCCGTTTGGCCTTCGGCCAGCGTCTCAAATGGCGTGAGGTCCTCATACATGAGGGCTTCCCAGATATTTGCTCTTGAGGGATCTGATGGCTGTCGGTCTGATCTGTAGAGGACTGTATTAGTCAGCACCCTCCACGGAAACAGACCTGATAAGACGTGTGTATATATAGAAAGAGATTTATTTTAAGGAATTGGCTCCCGTAATTGTGGAGGCTGGCAAGTCCACAATCTAGAGTGGACCACCAGGGTGGAGTCCCAGGGGACAGCTGATGTTTTGGCTCAAGTCCAAAAGCTGTTCTGCTGCGAAATTCCTTCTTTGGAGGCAGTCAGGTGTCCATCAACTGATTGGATGAGGCCCACCTACCCACACTATGAAAGTAATCTCAAAGCCCATGGATTTAAGGATTAACCTCATCCCAAAACACCCTCTCGGAAACATCCAGAATAATGGCTGCTCACATGTCTGGGCTCCATGGCCCAGTCAAGTTGACACGCAAAATTAACCATCGCAAGGGGCATGTTAGCCCGTGAGCAAATTTTACCCGCAGACTGGTTGGCGTAATGGGACGCCTCTCAGGCTGCCTCCCCTAGATCCCCTCCACGTCTCTTCTGTCCTCACGACCTCCTGTCTCTTGTCAAGTGCCAATAACGATTTCTTTCATTCTCCTGTTTGTTTCAGTCTCACAAGAAATGGGAAGCAGCCAGCTGGAACTTCTGTCTCCAGATCAGAGGAACCACCGACTTGGCTCCATACTAAATCCCCCAACCGGGAGCATCCGCGAGCATCCATCAGAGTTTCAGGAGTGGGAAGCACAACTACAATAAAAGAAGAAAACACGAGGGGCTCTGGATGGCTTTCGGATGCACCACGGGCCAGGCTATAGTCCCCAGTTACTCAAGCCCGGACAGGTGCTCCTGGGGAGAGACCCCAAGGAGGTGAGGGCAGCCCCTGCTGGCTGGGGTGAGGACAGTTATCTTCAATGACGCGGGTGAGCCTGAGAAAGGCGGGGGAGAGAGGAAATTCTGCCCGGGCCTTGGAGCCTTGTCCTTCGCTGACAGACGCTGTACTTACTGTTCTTTGGGGACAGATGGGTACCTGATTCCTTCAATGGGCGGGTAATATTCCAGTGTGTGGATATACCACATTTTAGTCATGTAGTCTACAGGCGGTGGACATTTGGGCGCTTCCGACTGGGGCTGCCGTGAAGAAGGCCACCAGCGTTTGCCTGGACGTGCGTTCAGTTCCCTCAGGCATTTATCTAGGAGCCGGATGGAGTCTCGTGTTTGACTTCTTGAGTTTCCTTAAGGGAAGGGACTGCGTCTCTTCCTTCGGTATTCCCAGCACCTGGAAAAGCCCCACGTAAAATAAACATGGTATTGAAGCAAAGACCCAACGGCCTATGAGGCAGGTGAAATTTTCGTCACCCCCGTGGTTCAAACGGGCAAAGTGAGTCTCCAAGAGTGAATCATTTGCTAACGCTCACACAAAGAGTAAATGCCAAGGTTGGAGCTTAAATTCGGGTTACCGCCCCCCCCCAACCCACCCTCCTGTGCATCTACTGTACTAGGTAGTACTAAGGACTGGAGATCGGCCCTTAGGGTTTGCGTGGGTTTCCCGCGGCCGCTGAAACAAAGTACCAGAGATTCACTCTCTGGCGGCTCTGGGGCCAGAACTCCGGAAGCAGGGTGTTGACGGCACTCATTTCTTCCGAGCCCCTGAAGAAGAGTCTGTTCTCCGTCCGTCCAGCCTTCTGGGGGCTCTGGCAGCCCCTGCTGTTCCCTGGCAGCTGGAGGCATCTCCGCCTCCACTCCCACCGCCACCTGCCCTCACCCGGGGTCTCTGGATGACTTCTCTTCGTGTAAGAACCCTGGTCATTGGGTGTAGGCCCCTCCCCCAATCCATTAAGACCTTATTTTGATTAATTACATCCTCAAAAGCCCTATTCAAGTAAGATCCCATTCTGAGGTTCTGGGTGAACGTGAATTTGGGGGGGGCGCTATTCCAACCAGAACACAGTCACACAGACCTGACCGGGGGCCTTGGCCCCTCACCAGCTGTGTGACCTCACCGTCCTCATGCCCCCGCCACGGTGTGACAGCGCGCCCCACACGGTCCCTGTCGCCCCGACAGAATGTCGACATCGTCCCCATGTACTCCCAAGAGCGTTTAATCTCGGACAACAAACTGTGCCGTCTTGTGGGCTCCCCAACACACAGGAAGCCCCCACTAAACGGCAAGTTCTGCCGTTAAGAGAAGCAGCAGTCAGTGGTGGGGCCACACGTGTTGGGCAAAGGCTTTCTACAACCTGGGAAGCGAAAGCAGAGCCCACAAAGAGTCCACAGCTGCGGCCGCTAAGTAGCGCAGACCCGTCGTGTGCCGGGTTGGGGGGTGGGAAGGAGGGTAAATGGGGCTCTGGTTAGGGCGGCCACCCCCGTCCCCCCGACTAGGACACCTCCAGCAACAGCCACGCTAACCACACAGCACCAGGAAGTGTCTGCACAGCCGGGGTTACAACACGGTGCTGAATCTCGTTCGTCACCTTCTCCCCCCGCTGCCCCCGCCCCCAGCACGACCTGACAAATACTGGACCTCCAAAGTCTGTGGGATTCACGAAAGAGCCGTCGAGATTTCCCAGGTCAGGGTTTACCATGCTCAGGAGTGGTAATTCCAGCTCTGGGGGACGGACAGGTGGACTCTCAACGACTTCCATTTCTTTGTAAAGGACGCGGTCGGACCCCTCCACCTGCTCTCAGTGTTCCCCAAACATCTGGCAGCAGATCCAACGGTCTTGTTTCCCAAAAATGCAGTTTCCAGGGCCCCAAGCCAGTTCCACTGGTATGAGCCTCTGGGGTTGAACCCGGGAACCTGATTCTCAGAGACCATCCCTTAGGATTCTTGTGCGTTCTCAGAAGCCATAGAAGCTGCTGCCAGGAATTGGGGTCTGACAGGAGGAGCCAGCAGGGAGGTCTATGGCCCCACACAGTTTTTCATTTTTTTAAAAATGTTTATTATATTTGAGAGAGAGAGAGAGAGAGAGAGAGAGAGAGAGAGTGGGGGAGGGGCGGAGAGAGGGGGAGACACAGAATCCGAGGCAGGTCCAGGCTCCGAGCTGTCAGCACAGAGCCCGATGCAGGGCTTGAACCCACAAACTGCGAGATCATGGCCTGAGCCGAAGTCGTATGCTTAACCGACTGAGCCACCCAGGCGCCCCTCCACACAGTTTTTACCTACTTCTCACCAAATTTAGATTAAAAAACATAATCCTAGGACTCTTGACAATCTTTTTTCCCATCTCCTTAAATATGTAACCTAGTAAGGCCTTTGCATGTTCGAATCCGTTACAGGGAAGGTATGCCATTTCACTGCAGGTCTAGGACTTCTATCTAATACGGTTGCCACCGGCCAGATGAGCCATTTAGATTTAAACGAATCGAAATTAAATGTAACACTCTGCTCCTCAGTGCACTCGCCACACTGGCCACACTGCAAGCACTCAGGATCCCCGGTGGGGAGGGGGCATGGAGTCGCCTTTCATCCCTGAAGAAAGTAGGGCTCTGGAGGAGTGTTTGTACACGTGGGCTGCACAGGAGAGTCACCTGGGGAGCCTTCCGAACCCCAGTGCCCAGGCTATACCTAGGCCAATTTCATCACCATCTCGAAGGACGGGACTCAGCCATTTCTACAGGGAGCTTGCACCAGGGTCACTGGTGGGATTGTGAAAGCAGAGCTTGCTTGGGGGAGAATCTCCAGTTCAGTCAGTCCAGTAAGTGAGAATTTGCATTTCTAACGAGTTTCCAGGGAGCACACGTGGCAATCCATGCCTCAGAAGAAAGGTAACCCCGAGAGCACCTACCTGCCCAGAGAGCACCACCCTGTCCCCTCAGCAGGGCCCCACTCACCCTAGGCAGCCGAGTAAGAGACAGAGCCCTGTTCCTGAACCAAGGCGCTGTGGCCACTAGGAGAAAGGCTTTGGAAGGCATTAGAACTATCCAAGACAGAGACCCAAACTGAGCTTGAAAGGAAATTTCTCTTTTTCTCCCAACTAACTTCCCTCATTTTTTTTTTTTTTTTTTCTCTTTCATCCCCATTCCCAAGCCTCTGAGGCTGCTGGCTGTGGCAGCCACTCTCGCCCAGCTTGGCTCCCCAAGATGAATGGGAACGAGCCACGGGCCCCTTCCAAATGCTCCTGCCACTGCCGGGCAGGGAAATCCCGGTGAGATTCCCCAGGTCCTGCCATCCATCTGGTGTGATCCGTCTGCCTCCTGGTCCCCAACAAAATCAAAGGTCAAAATGGGTTCTACCTGCAAAAATGATGCCCCAGGCTTTGTGCAGCCTGCGATTTCAGGAAGCCAGAGCCCCATGAGTAATATTTCAGGCTCACACATTTAGACTTACAAGGAGACGGGCCACCATGGTAGGGGACCCGAACAGCCCACAACGGCCTGTGAAGCCAGCCCCGAGCGTCTGCCAATCACACCACCTTGGTTCTGGTGGAAGGATCGTCCTGCAGTGTTAACAGTCAGGACAGGTAAGAGAGTCCATTGCTCTCACCTCATGTCAGTCTCTGTGCCTTAAAGACACGAAGGATAATTGCTTCTCTGAGTTGCTTCATTTCACTAACTCCAAATCTTGAATGCTATTTCGAGGAAAAAAAAACCAATCTCCATTCTTTCTTAGTCTCTCTTTTTTGATTGGTAATATTAGAATACAAAATGAGTAAACCGAATCCTACCACAAGCCAGAAGGAAATGTAACGTGCTTAAGGATAACGCTGTTCCTGTTCGGATGCTGGCAACGCCAGGCAGCGAAGGATCAGCTCGTCTGTCTTGTTCGGATGACTTTCAGGACGGTAACTGTTAAAAACACAAAGAACAAAACTATAAAGCGCAGCAATACTGTCTTTCAGACTTACCGACGGACATGCACGTCAGTGGAGTATTCTTGAATTCACTTTATAGAAGAATGTAACGTGTTTGTAGTCTCCGGCATCTCACAGGGATTTACTTTTCACATCAGGTGGAATATTGTTGATTCTTTACGCACTTGAGAGCAAGCAGGAAAAGATTCCTTTTCCACTGGAAAGGAATCTAGGGATTCCAGGCATCTTGTAGTTCGTTCATCTTTCATTCCCAAGCACTACCGTGACATTTATAAACGTAATCCCCTAATTTGGTGAAGAAACCCGGCCCTCTGGTTCTAAGGCTCTGCCTTCAATGCAACAAAGCAGGCAGGTCCCACCAAAAACAGGGGGGTTTCTGACTCCCCAGACCTTTGACCACCCTTGTTCCCCTGGGCTTCAGCTTTTCACTCAGGAAATTAAAGAGAAGAAAAGGAAAATATTTAAAATTCAATCACAAGTGTGTCTATGCATCATTAAGGACAGACCTTTGTCCTGTTGCTTTCGAAACGTTGTGAATTCTTCTTGAGATTACTGTTGTACTTTGTTCTTCTGGAAAAAAGAAAAAGCTTTAAGCACCCTAAAATGAGGCTTTCACCTGATACTAATTTTCTTCTTAGTTATAAAGGCCATTGTCTGTTTGAACAAAGAGGAATACTAGCTCTTAGTAGCTGTTTACATTATAGGAATGAGGGCACTGAGGGAGGAGGGGAGAGAACCTTCTTCATTAATGAGCCAGGGACGTTGATTACCGCAGACCCACAAGTTCTGAATCGAAAGGGGACACCCAGATTTTTTATTCTTTCCCTGCAACTAAGATACTATTGTTTCGCATCTGTTAAATGCCGAGAACACATTTTAGACCACTCTAGGTTAGTGTTAAAATTTCGATTAAACAAGCAGTTGAGAGTCTGATTTAAAAACAACAACAAAGCACCCCAGAGCTCTGGGCCCTCGCATGTCAAGTAACACCACCATCTTGTATGAGCTGGAGGCATCCACACTGAACACATAGGGCCCAGGAGCAAGTTAGCCATGCGGGACTGATTCACCCAAGCAGCCTTGACCGTTCGGGGGGTGGCAGCCTCTTACACAAAATAGGCTTTCAATAAATATTTATAGAACAAATGAGTGAATGAATGTCACTTGAATTAAACACGACTCGTTTGTACCTGCATAACTCGCTTTCCTTTCAGTGATTTGACATTTTGCTGACAGTGTCCTTCGGAAAACTTAGAGCAGAGAAGTTTCCAGTGCCTCAAAACTCCCTGGAAACCCCTCCAATCTGAGCAAGCGGCAGAATTCAGCCATACGTTCCTAGCCTTAGTCAGAATATTTTTATTTTAAAAAAATGAGCTGAGCCGTCTGTATGAATAAAGAACTGTGATACCACGCGATAGACATTCTCCCAGCACTGATTTGACTTTAGACCCGATCATGGGTTTGTTTCAAATTCAGAGCACAGGAGACACAGGTCAAGAATGGTTGCTTTTTATTTAATCTTTGGAGAACAAACTCAGAAATGGGAGAGGAAGAGTTACACACGCAGATTAAATAAGAGGCAGGGTCCCGACTTTTGATAGGATTGTTTCTAACTTAACAGATAATCAAAGCATTCAACGAAGGCCTAATTTGCCAGCCAGAGGTTAGTCTATTGTTCCCCCAACCAGCAAAGGGGGTGGCTGCACGGATTCAATTCACGAGGGAATCCGTGTTTACCATCTGGGAGTCCTAATGGAAAGGCACACAATTTTCAAACTGGGAAAAAATAATAATGCATCTTGCCACTGAAGCCTGGTGGTACCTTGCTGTATTTCTCTCTTGAATAGAACAGGCTACATTTCAAAGGGCCATTTTCTTCCATGTGGAAATATTTATTCGCTAGCTACCGCAGGGCAGCAGGGAGGTACTAAAGCATTTCATGTTTAGAGTTTCGGGGGCAAATTGCTTCTGCACACGTTGTCGTGAGTCGGTGGATTCTGCTGTGTTCTCTGCCTCTCCATCGTGACTTCATTAATTTTTTTTTTTTTTTAATATAGAGGCTTTCATTTATTGCTTCTAGAAAGCCAAGTGCGCTGCAGCGGCTCTCTGCGGCGTCGATCCTGAGCACCTATGCTGTGCTGGGCGCTGGCTGGGGCAGAGGCCTCCAAACCGGCGGTGGAGAGAGGACGGGTCGCAGGCCAGGGCGCCCAGGAGTCGTGAGTCCCAGGCCCACCTCTCCGGGCCACCTCGAGCTGGGAGTGAGTCGGTTTTTCCAGGACACGCACTGACTTAAACCCTTGGCCGACTGAAAATCCCTTCTGTGAGCTCAAGCTTCCACGCCGCCGCCCGCCAGAAAAGAAGTTCCCAGGATTTGGGGGTGCTGGGGCTCAGGGCAAACAGCGCTGCGCGCAGGGGAGGGGGGCTCTCGCGAGGGCGTTTTGCATCGATCTACCATTGTGCTTAGGTTGCATTTAGACGTGGCGTTTTAAAAGCCAAATTTTGGCATTTTGCTTTTAATCCCGACTAAAGCCCTTTGGTATACTGACTTAAAAGGTTTTCAGAGTGCCACGACTTTGCAGCTGGGGTAACATCTTTGGAAAGATTAAGAGAGTCGATTTTCTAAAGCGTTTGTGGGCACAAGCGCAAGATTGTCGGTCCTGCCGGAAAAGCCAGGGAGAGAGGGTCGCGCGAGGAGGCCCTCTCCCAGTCCGTCCCCGAGCGCGCAGGGCGACCCTTCCGAGCGGACGGCCGGGGGACCCCCGAGCAAGCCGGAACCCCCCCCCCCCCAACCACGTCGCCCGGCCCGCGGAACCCCGAAGCAAGGCCAGACCCTCCGAGTCGGGGGACCTCCGAGCAAGCCGGAACCCCACCCCCCAACACACACCCCGACCCGCAGGACCCCCGAGCACGACCGGATCCCGCGCTCCCCGACACTGGTCCCCGGAGAGCACGGCCGCCTCCCCCCGACCCGGCCCGGGGGATCCCCGAGCACGGCCGCATCCATCCGCTCCCCGACCGCGGGACCCGGAGAGCAAGGCCGGACCACTCCCCTCCCCCGCCCTGCGGGACCCCCGAGCGCGGCCGGACGCCCCACCCCAGCCCGCGGCGACCCCGAGAGCACAGCCGCACACCCGCCGGCAGGGGGCGCCCCGGCCCCCCGCAGAGACAAAGGCCCGCGGCGCGGCGGGGCGTGGAGGCCGTCCCCCGAGCGCCGGCGGAGCGGGCGGGGGCGGCGCGCGGGGACCGAGGCCCTGCCCCCCGCCCCCCTCCGTCGCCTCCCGGGCCCCGCGCAGCCGGGGGTGGAGACCCGGCCGCCGGCGCCGCCTCCTCGCCCGGGGAGGAGGAGCTGAGCGCGGCTCCCATTTTCTGCATTGTCCCGGGAGTGCGTCCCCGCGTCCGCCCGCCGCCTTCCTCGTGGCTCCCCGGGCCCCCGGACCCCCCGCTCGGCGAGCCCGCCCGGCGCCTGCCTTCCGGGGGAGGACGAGCCAGGGAGTCCCGACCCCGGCGTCCCGGGAAGGACACCCGCCCCCGCCCCGGCGACTCCCGCCCCCGCGGCTCCCGCGCGGTGACCTCATTCCCGGCGCTCCGAGGTGAGGCGGGTGCAGCCGGAGCCGGAGGCCCGCAGAGGGCAGAGCTGCCCGCCGCTCCCCAGGGTCCGCAGGCACCCGCACCACGCGCGGGGCGTCCGTCGGGTTTTAAGACACGGCGCGGGCCGCCCCGCGACGCTCGAGCTCGGAGTCCTAGAAACTTTTCAGTGCCCGTGACGCTCCAGCGTCACGGCCTTCTTCCCAGTTAGCACACCTCTTCCGTGGCCGAGGGCCCTCCTCCCTGCCGTGGCCCGGAGAGCTGCAGCCTGTCGCCCGGGGGGGGGGGGGGGGGGTCCTAAGGCTGCCATTGAGAAACGTTAGCGCAAGTCGGTCACCGGGACGCGAATGGCCCTGCAGAGCGAGGGCGGAGAATCTGGTTCATGGGCACACAGCCCGCAGCTGGCTCCGGGGGCCCGTGATTCACCCTGTCCTCGCCGAGTTCACGCACTGGAAGCCCGCTTGTCCCCGGTAGGCCCGAGGCGCCGGCAGCCCTTCTCCCGCCCGCGGCACCTGTGCCTGCAGCGGACGCCCGGCCCTGCGTCCTGCTGCCTCCTTGAAACTCCACCCAACGAGGACTCTGCCTGGCCACGCGGCCAGCTCTCTCCTCGCGGTGAAAGGGTTAGGCCGGAAGAAGGGAAATAAAAGCCAGGGTTTGGAATTAGATTTCCTGTGCGTCGTCAATGCATTCCAGCAGAAATCCAGAAGGGGGAAACAGGAGCCAAGGCCTAGTGCCCTGGTGAACCGGGGCTGCCTCCCCCGCCCCGCCCCCCCCCCCCAGAGTTGGGAAGGTAGGAGCACTGGGGGGATGACACACGCATTGGATACATTTTCTGGGTTTTTTAGAATAAAAGTTTTATTTCAGAGAGAAGCACAAAGCCACCACTGTCTCCAGCAACCCAGGGCTTTGCCAGGACTCAAGGACCTTCGAGAGGGAAACAAAAAGGCATTAGCTCTGGATGAAGAGGCGTCCGCAGGGGCCCCAGCAGCTCCGCCCCTGCGGCACCCAGGCTTGGGCTCGCTGTCACCTTCCGCACAATCTCTTTCCCTCTCAACCCTGTTCCTCCCATTAAGTCAGCCCCACGCCCGAGCCCGCCCCTCCCCCATCCCATCGTCCCCAGCGGGACTCGGTTTCCCTCCTGGAGTCCCGCCTTCAGCCGCTGAAAAGTGTGAGGCTGCATCACTGACCCTCCTCTATCCTCACCTACCCTCCCGTTCGCTGCACGCATCGTGACCGAGCGCCCACAGGGTGCCGGATGCAGCCCTGAGCGCCGAGATCCTGTCCTGTCTTGGGGTGTCCACGTCTGTCCTGTAGCTCAAGTCACAAAGCCGCGTGGACCGGGGCCCCGCTCAGGGGATGCTCTCCAACTCAGGGTGGACTCTCGCCGCGGCCGATAGAGCCCATCCCTCCCCTGTGGGCTCCTCGGCCCGACGCCCGTCCTTCCCAGTTCTCTCCAGGCTTCGGGGATCTCCAGCTCCGGGCAAATGTGCAGGGAAATGACTGGGGTCCGGCTCGAAATGCCTTCTTTTACACCTCCTCTCTGCATCCGCTCCCCTCCAGAGCTCACGTTTTTAATTTCATCCCGAGCACTCACTCCTCCTCTTCCTGCAAAGTACACTCACTGCTGCGTGCAACGAAGAGCCAAGGACCCCTTTCCTTCCCTTCACCACCACCAACTTGAAATAATAGTTCCCATCCTTCTTCACCTCTACTGGTGAGGGTCTACTCTCAGGTTCGTAAGATCTGGCCTCTACATCCTTCTTTCGTTGTATGAAATTGCTTTCTCAAGGACCGCAGGGACTAACCGATGTCCAGTTTCAAATTTTATTTGTTTATTCACTTATTTTAGAGAAAGCGAGAGTTGGAGGGAGGGGGAGACCAAGAGAGAATCTCAGGCGGGCTCAATGCTCAGCAGGGAACCCGACACAGGGCTGATCCCATGACCCTGGGATCATGACCTGAGCCAAAATGACGAGTCAGACGCTTAACTGACTGAACCACCCAGGCGCCCCACCAATGTTCAGTTTTAACCGTGGGTTCAGCGTCCTTCCTTGACGGCTCCTGTCCCCTTCCAGGACTCTGGGCCGCAGTACAGCCATACCCTTGAAATGGTTGAGTGTCTCAAGCTAGTGAGACCTACCACAGGCCTCCAGTGGGGGCAGAATCAAAGGTGGGGTTTAAACAGAAATTAAGACTCCGGGACACCAAACCACAGACTTCCAGGTGTTATTAGTTATCCGTTGCCGCGTAACAAAGTGTCCCCAAACGTAGAGGCTTCGAACAACAGGAGCCGTTATTGCATGATTTCTGTGGGTCAGGAGTTCAGGAGTGGCTTAGCTGGTGGTTTGCCTCAGGGTCTCTCGTGACCCCGCAGTCACCGTGGGTCAGGCCCGCAGTCGCCTGAAGGCGACGGCCAAGACGGTTGACTCGCGTGGCTGGCAAGCTGGTTCTTCATCACGGAGGTCTCCACAGGGCTGCTCGTCTGTCCCCAAGACATGGTGGCCGTCTCCCTCCAGAATGAGCCATCAGAAGGCAGAAAGGGTGCAATGTCTTCAAACACCACAGCTTGGACAGCAGGCAATGTCATCCCCGCGTCACCCCTTTGGTCACAGCGGTCAGCTCTACCTAGTGTGGGATGGGACCCCACACAGGCATGGACACCTGGGGGCAAGGTTGCTCGGGGGCCCTTCGGAGACTCCGGGGGGAACGTGGCTTATATGACTACCTAATTAGTGGCTTCCACATGGTTTCTTTTTCTTTTTTTTTTTTTAACCAGAACCGTTTTCTCAAAAACCCTTCTATTAAAATTACACTTCGTGTCCAAATAAAAATGGAGATGCTTATGTAAGTGCACAGAGATGTGGGCATTAACACTTTCAGTAACAGGTCTCCCAGCAAAATTTGGGGAACATTTAAATGCCCCCAAATGATGAAAGGCTGCTTATATCAACGACGGAATGCCATGCACTTAGCACCTCTTGGAAAATTGAGTATATTTATTTGTATCGACACGGAAAG
The DNA here is from genome assembly GCF_022837055.1 of Prionailurus viverrinus. Taxonomy (NCBI): domain Eukaryota; kingdom Metazoa; phylum Chordata; class Mammalia; order Carnivora; family Felidae; genus Prionailurus; species Prionailurus viverrinus. The sequence goes on along the minus strand of NC_062572.1, from coordinate 93,215,106 downwards.
GTTCACTGTTACATTTTTTAAAAAGCCAACTGCAAAATACTACTTACAGTGTGATTCTATTTTTATTAAAAAATATGCACATACATACTTTTATAGTCATGGATCATTTCTGGAAGGTTGCTAATATGGTCTTCCTTATGGGAATGAGGAATGTGTAGGTCAGAGAAGGGATCAAGAGATTTCAATTTTTGACTTCACACCATTTAATATTTTTAAAAGCGATTTCAACCAATTTATGAATCATTTTTTTCACTGAGACACAATTCATATACCATAACCGTTACCACTTCGAAGTGTGCAACTCAGAGGTTTTAGTGTAGTGACAGCGTTATGCAACCATCACCACTATCTAATTCCAAAATAGGATAGATTGCTTTGAGAACAGATATTTCATTTTATTTTTAAAGTTTATTTATTTATTTTGAGGGAGAGAGAAAACATGGGCAGGGGAGAGGCGGAGAGAGAGACAGAAAGAGGGAGAGAGAGAATCCAAACAGCATGGATCCCAACTCGGGGCTTGATCCCATGAACCATGATATCATAACTTGAGCCAAAATCAAGAGTTGGACACTTGGGATGCACGCCTGGGTGGCTCAGTCGTTTAAGCGTCCGACTTTGGCTCAGGTCGTGATCTTGCAGTCCATGAGTTTGAGCCCCGCGTCAGGCTCTGTGCTGACAGCTCAGAGCCTGGAGCCTGCTTCAGATTCGGTGTCTCTATCTCTCTCTGCCCCTCCCTGCTGAAGCTCTGTCTCTGTCTGTCTCTCTCTCTCTCAAAAATAAAGATTAAAAAAAATTAAACAAAATAAAGAGTTGGACACTCAACCAGCTAAGGCACCCAGGAACCCCAGATAATGGATACTTTAGAAGTGAAATAGGAAAGCTGACTTAGAGTGCTATTTTTCGGTGTCCAAGCTTGCTTTGATGGACAGGTCACTGAAAGGGACTGCCCACGGGAGGGCAGTGGTCATTGCCCTACTAGGACCAGCCCCTCCCACACCCTAGACTTTTGAAACTTCTTCTGGATCCTCTGTGACTATGCCCCACTGGACCCCTCCTTTTGGAAGTGCTCACATCGTGGGTTTCGTTTGCCAGGCGCCTTGCTGATTCTGGATTTCTCTCCACCTGCCTTCACCTCCTCCATTCCTGATGGTCACAGTCAGTGATTTTCTTTTTTAATTTTATTTATTTTTGAAGGAGAGAAAGACAGAACGTGAGCGGGGGAAGAGCAGAGAGAGAGGGAGACACAGAATCCGAAGCAGGCTCCAGGCTCCCAGCTGCCAGCACAGAGCCCGACCTGGGGCTCGAACTGACGGACCGGGAGATCTTGACCCCAGCCGAAGTCAGACGCCCAACCGACTGAGCCCCCAGGCGCCCCCACACTGAGTGATTCTGACCAACCTCCACCACTGACCATCCTCAGACGTGTGTTGCTGGATATTTCTGATCCCGCCAGGCACGGCCCTGTGGCCTTTTAAGCCCTGAGCGCTGTGAAGCAGGGAAGGCTCTACTCGTCCACAACCAGAGGGAGGAGGAGGGACTTCCAGACCGGAGCTGGGCACCTGCCCTTTCGCGTTATGGCTGCACGAAGAGGCACACAACCCTTTCCGTCCGTTCGCTCCTCTCCTCATGGCCCTTTGAGCTCCAGGTCTGTAGAACCTTCCTTTGCAAGTTCAGTCCTGCTACCGCCAGCGGCAGTCCTGTCTTCGGGCCGGAGGACGATCAGACACCCACATTCCTTGCTCGGAACCAGGCATCAACTGTGCCGCTTCTCTGCCTGTGTGGTGCGAGTGGCCTTTTCTGTTAGGACTCAGTCTGCATCTGGTGTCTGGGGTCTCCCGGGTGACGGGGCTCCCGACGCCAAGCTGCAAACCCTCCTGCCGTCAGCTACTCTGTTCCTTCCTCCGGACGACACCTTGGCTTTCCCCGGGGGCCTGGACGACCTTGGGTCCCTTTGCTGGGCTCAGCTTCAAGGCGGGCCGGGCCCAGTGTCAACCTGCGACTGGTGGTGTTTCCTCCCCAGGTGCTTTCTCACCATACACTGAGCCCCTCGTCCGGGAACTCTCTAGAAGATAAAGCCCTTCCCCGAGGGTAACCAAATCCCAATCTTTGCACATTCCTACAGCAAGTGTGTACGTGCCTTGACTCTTCATCCTGCGGCGTCCCGAGGGCCGCCCGACGTTCAGGACGCAGACCCAGGGACACCGCGACCACTGCCTAGTAGGTATCTGACGCACAGGCAGATCGAACGCTATTTATAAACCCCCTCAAACATGTAATTAAATCGCCAAACCTGTGAGGCTCAATACATTTAAGTGGGTTCTGACTCATTCTGATGTCTGTTTGCAGAATCTTAGCAGAAAATGTACTTGAGGGAACAGAAAAAAAAGGACTTAGAACAAAATAAAATGTCAGTGAAACGAAATGTCAGAGGCTCTTCGCTTATTCATCTTCCCACCGGAAAGACCCAACTGGGCCAACTGACTCCTCATGGTTTTGAAGAGTGTTTGTTCAACTTTAAGGGTTGAGATCACGCTGGACAGATTCGTTTCTGGGAGGCAGAGAATTCTCCCATTTGTCTTAATGCGATCGGAAGAGAAACCAGCACATATAACTGATGCTTGAATAATGTCAAATTAATCTTGAGTTGTTTGGATCAGTTTACGTCCTCATCTTCACGCGTGCGGGAAGTCTGAAAATGTGGGTCCCCAGCGCCAAATCAGAGCGGTTACGGGCCCTCCTTTTGGAGATCCCTCCTGCCCGTCACTGCAAATTTAGAGGAACCTCTTCTCTAACCTAGGAGGGTACAGGCTCTCTCTGCGACTGCACGTACAGGATGTGACCTGGCTCAGCCACAACGACCTTCCAAAATCACTTAATATATTTTCCTAGTTAAAGAAACAACTGGAGAAAACAGGACGCCGGACAAGTGTAAGAACAGAAGCCCTCCAAGTTGTGGTTTTTCTCCCGGGGCGGGGGTGGGGGCGGCACGGGGCTCTCCCGTGTGACTACAAGGAGGGCTCTCCCAAGCCACACACAAAGCCCACCCCTCTTTTCTGCTCCTCCCCTTCTCGGCCCCCCTCCCCTTTCCTCACAAGGGAGTGGTGGCCTTGAACCACCTTCAAGGTGGCTGAAACTCGAGTTCAGTATTCCCCCTGTTGTGGTCCGGCACCACGATCCAGATACAAACTCCTGACTGTCTCTCACGCTTCTCCCTCCGCTGCTTCCCTGCTCTGTCTCGTTCGGCTCCCCTGGCTCCTCCCGAATCTTTACACCCTCCTTGCCTGTCCCGGACCCTCTGCATGCTTCCTTGTCCTTGAACACGAGCCCCATCCACAGCCCGCGCCTGCAGGGGCTCCTGATGGCCTCCTGCAGCGGGCTGCTGAACACCTACCACGACGTCCCCTCACAGACCAGAAACCGAGTCTCGGTGAGGCCCCTGGGGCCCCCCCGGGGCTCGAAAACCAGTGCTCCCTTCAGGTTCGTGCCCTACACTTTCCCCTCTGCCACCTCTGTTTGGCTCTGCGTTTCCTATAATAACAGCAGCTACTATTTAATGAGCAATCACTACGTACCGGGCTCTGCCCTTGTGACTTTTCAGCGGGGACTGTCAGCATCAGGTCCATTTACGGGCAGGAAGGCAGTTTGGGTGCCGTGACCACAGGCGACCCCGCAGCGAGGCTAGGAGGCAGGTTGGTGCCGGGCAGCCCAGGGCTCCGCTCCTCTCTGCCTCGAGTGAATTCTCCTTGCACAACTTGATGGACTGGGTGCTGGGCCATGGTGGAAAGAGATAGGTTTTGGCCTGGACTCGGTCACAAAATGACCTCCCTAGGTACTGGTCTCCTCAGCAGCAGAAGAGGACGACTGAGTCCCCCAGGGTGTCTGCACGGCGGCACCAGCATGAGGGTTCTCTGTGCTTAGAAGACACAGCATGGACGTCGACTCTGGTCTGACTCTCACACCCAGCCTCTTCCTGTCTGCTCACCTCCATGTTCCTCTCCCAGCAAGACTTGAAATGTTTTGCAAGTTCCCGGTTGGGGCCGGGGCGGGGGTGGGGTGGGGGGGGGGTGGGAAGAGTGGGTTGAGGGAGAGCACTGGTTGTGTCCAGAAAGAGAACACCCCTCCCTGCGCCTTGGCCAGCTGCGTGCCACCATCATGTTCCTCGGAGAGAAAGAGCAGGGGAGGGGCAGAGACAGAGGGAGAGAGAGACAGACAGACAGAGATCACATGGGGGAGGGGCAGAGGGAGAGGGAGAGCCCCCAGCAGGCTCCATGCTGTCAGTGCAGAGCCGGACACGAGGCTCAAACTCACAAACCACGAGATCACGACCGGAGCCGAAATCAAGAGTCGGATGCCTAACTGACTAAGACACCCAGGCGCCCCCCAGGTCCCCGTTTCTTTATTGGATATGGATTTAATTTTTTTTTTCAACGTTTATTTATTTTTGGGACAGAGAGAGACAGAGCATGAACAGGCGAGGGGCAGAGAGAGAGGGAGACACAGAATCGGAAAGCGGGGCTCAAACTCCCGGACCGCGAGATCGTGACCTGGCTGAAGTCGGACGCTCAACCGACTGCGCCACCCAGGCGCCCCTGGATATGGATTTAAGTGGGAAAGAATGTGTGCCCGGACCCTGCCTCATTCCCAAAAGGGTTTGGTCTCCCTTGGTCCCTAGCTCAGGCGCTTGTGTGGGCAGTGCAGGGTAGGGAGGGAGGCTGGGGTGGGGTGTGGACACCCCGGAGGGGGGCCTTACCTGCATTGCCAGAGGGGCACCACCTGGTCGTGTTGTCTTCCTGCTCCTCCCCACTCTTCTCCCTTCTTCACCACCCCCACGCCGTGCCTGTGTTTTCCACTCTGGGCCCAATAGACCAGTGTCAAAACTGCCTCCTCCTAGACCGAGGGAAAGATTCTCGTTCAGATCCTTGCCCTTGTCCATGAAGATCAGGCTGGGTGGAGACGGGCCGGGATGCAAGAATTCCTGGGGACGCCTTCCAGCACCTCGGAGGGTCCCACCAGAGCCCGCCCTGCTCTACTTCCTGGCTTTCCGGTCCCGTCGGCTGGCATTCACTGCCATGGCCTCGTGCGGTAATAGGAAGTCCAGGAGAACCCCACACGCTCGCGCACACAACGCTTTTCTTGCGTGTTTACTCCCTCTCCTGACTCACTGCATTTTCCCCTCGCACGTAACTGAAAGCAAACACCCCCCATTACGCACCCCGGAGCACATAACTCCTAGAGACGGTTGCCCGTAAAAATATGTATTCATTAAAAATAACGTTTAAAGCCAGAAATAACTTACGCGCTGACAGTTTACCAGGGGAGATTTGAACACCTTTTTTTTCCCCCAGTTATTCACAAAAAACGTCTTACTGTTGCCATAGATACAGAAACACCGACGACAACAACAACGGCAGAGCCCTTCTCGAAGCAATCCACTCTGCCAGCCCTGGATTCTGTTGGTAATGGAAGGGCTTGGGGGAGGGGGATCCAGGAGCCACAGTCAAGCGATCCCTCCGGGCTCTGCAGTGGGTGACAGTGGGGCACCAGAGGACTTGAAGTAGAGACTGGAACGAGGTTGGCGAATGAGATTCAGCCTCCAAGGAGCTGGCTCAGACTTGGAACCCAGACCCGTTCGCCCCCTGCCCCTGCGGAGGGAGCCAGGGCCCCCACCTTGGTCCTGGGGCAAGGAATGGTCCCTCCTCACCCGGCAAAAGGTGCTCCTGGGGCCAAAGGAAAAGGCGATTATGGTTTTCAAGACGTGAAATAATGCACCACCTTGACTGTAACGTTGAATCTCGTTCTCTGGCTGGTGTCGCGTATTCTCTGGGGAAAAAGTAATTTCAGAGCGAAGCCAGACAAAAAACACTGGGCACAGTAAGACCCGCTAGATTTAAATACAAGGGGAATGACGCAAACCTCCAACTGATAGGACGAAATGAAGAGAAAAGCATTGAGAATAGAAGGGGAAACTCGGGAGCCAGTGGGTCTAAGTGAAAGATGTGACCTTGGGCTCTACTTCTGGGTTTTGCTTGGAGTTTAGTTCAAAAACCTAAGAGTTTCATGTCCAGAATAAGTGTATCACCTTGATCACTTATTACAGCTTACTGCTTCTTCTTTTATCGGCTTCATTAAGTCCAGGAATATTTATGGGGCTTAAATTTGCCCTTTGAAGTGATGAAGAGGTTTTGGAAATGGAAAGTGGTGATGGGTGCACACCATTGTGAATGTCATTAATGTCACTAACTTGTACACGTAAAAATGGTCAGATCGCACATTTTCTGTTTGTATGTTTTACTGCAATAGAAAAAAATGATTTAAGTAACCAGTCAGAAATCTAAGAAAATACATATTTTTTTTTTAGTTTCATTAAAAGTAGAAACAAGAATGGGACACCTGGGTGGCTCAGTCATTTAAGCGTCCAACTTTGACTCAGGTCATGATCTCGCGATTCTTTGTTTGAGCCCTGCATCGGGCTCTGTGCTGACAGCTCAGAACCTGGAGCCTGCTTCAGATTCTGTGTCTCCCTCTCTCTCTTTCCTTCCCCACTCACACTCTATCTCTCTCTTTCTCTCTCTCTCTCAAAAAAAATAAATATTAAAAAATTTTAAAAATAGAGGGGCGCCTGGGTGGTGCAGTCGGTTGAGCGTCCGACTTCAGCCAGGTCACGATCTCACGGTCCGTGAGTTCGAGCCCCGCGTCAGGCTCTGGGCTGATGGCTCAGAGCCTGGAGCCTGTTTCCGATTCTGTGTCTCCCTCTCTCTCTGCCCCTCCCCCGTTCATGCTCAGTCTCTCTCTGTCCCAAAAATAAATAAACGTTGAAAAAAAAATTTTTTTTTTTAAAAATTTAAAAAATAGAAACAAGAAAGCAAACTAAAATTTTATTGTGAGTTTTGTATTTTTGTTAAATGCGTATAGCAGAGGTCACTTTTTTGTGTAGAACAATTCGAGAATAAAATGAATTGCTTTACTAAAAAAAACAAAACAAAACAAAACAAAAAAAACAAAAACACCAAGTTGCCCGTAGAAGGTCGTGGCTGGGACCAAACAACTAAAGGCATTATTTGCCTGGTGCAACATCACCTCCCTTTCTGTTGTGGTTTAAGGTCTGTGAGGCTGTGTCACCAAGTGTCCCTGGGGTGGTGATGCATAAGGTTTAGGTGTTTGGTCCTAGACCTTACCTGATGGCACCATTTGCCCCGTCACCTGGGCAGCTAACGAAGCTCTCTCTGAAGGATGGCATTCACGTTACCCACAGTTGCCCTTGTAAAGACCAATTTTATGTGAGCCTGGTCAGTACGATTTAGAAGGATCCTAAAAGGGCAGCAGTTGGGGGGTGGGGCAGGGACAGGCAGTGGGGGAGCTTTTGACACCAACGGAGGGTCTAGGGAAATCTGATATATGCTTGTTTACCCTAGACCTGTGTCCATCTGATCTGGGCGGAATATCAGAGATCTGTTTTCACTGTTTCCACCATCTCTCTTCCAAAAGAAAAAGAAAAAAGGAGGTTGCTAAATGTGGTTAGAAGTTTAAACTTACACAATTTAAATATTCTACTAGATATCACAATATTCTACAGAGATACTGGCAAAGTCTCCATGACCGGTGGGGAAAGTGCAGATGACCATCTGAATAGAGGAGAGATTGTACTGACTATATAATACTTCCGTTCACACTCCTGGGGTTGTTTACAGAGGCTCTTTCTATGTGTGTATATTAGCGATGCCCCTTATGAATGTGATTGCTATTTGGGTATGTGGATAGTACTGAAAAGACCAAAACGGGACAATCCTTCTTTCCATTGAGTGCATGCATGAGGATTTAAAAATCCTCAGAAATTTTTTGGAGAACAAAACCACCCATGTAACGCCTCTCTGTGGTCTCACCGCCCACTTTGTGCATTGGCCGTCCCTGGTGCGTACAAAAGAAATCAACCTTTGGATTTCAAGTGACAGGTCAACACCAACACTAAACAGGATCAGTAAAGGGTGTTTCATGGTTAATAACCATTCGTCTTGGTATTATGAATTATTAAAAGTGGTTAAAATATGGATGGATAGAAGGATAGATGGATAAAGGGAAGGATGGATGGATGGATGGATGGGTGGACAGACAGGACGGCTTGGTGGATGTTGAACTTTTTAAGGTACGTAATTAATTTCATTTGTAATTTTCAAAACAGGCCATCTTTTCCATCTTTTTATTGTTTTAAAAATTGACAAGAATTCAATCAGTGCCAGATAGCTGGGTAACAATGGGAAAAAACATGAACCCAAGCACATACCAGTGCAGAGCCACTGGGGAGTCATTCCAAGTACATCCCTGATGCATTTGTGCCTTGGGAGACCTTATTAAAAGCAAAGTTTTAAGAAAGTGGAAATCTTTCCCAAAATCACAATTAAAATCTACTTAAAAACAATTTTTTAATGTTTATTTTTTCTATTTTTGAAAGAGAGACAGAACGTGAGCAGGGGAGGGGCAGAGAGAGAGGGAGACACAGAATCTGAAGCAGGATCCAGGCTCCGAGCTGTCAGCACAGAGCCCAACGTGGGGCTCGAGTTCATGAACGGTGAGATCATGACCTGAGCCAAAGTCAGATGCTTAACTGACTGACCCACCGAGGCATCCCTAAAATCGACTTTTGCTGTCAACCTCATTGAAATTCCTGATTTAAGGGGGAAAAAGTATAGATTTTAGACCTCCTTAGAAATTACATATACAACTGAATGTATCTTAACTCTTCAGATGTGCTTATGGCAATTTAATATATGAAAAAATTACTTTGAAGAAAAAAGAAGTTATGCAAACGACATAAGTAAAATTCTACTAGACACAAATGAATTCCCAGGCAGTACCATTTTTTTTTCAAAGTATTAATAGATTCAGGCTTATTATTTTTGTAAAAAGAATACTTTTTTAAGCTGTGTCTTCCATAATTAAAAGGTACATTTTTGTATTATCCACTTGAAAAAAAAGTGCATATGTTTGACTTTAACATTAAAATTCGCACTCTATATAATCCATCTCACACAAATTTTTGGCCAAACTAAACTTACCCACCCAAGATGATAAAATAAAGAAGGTGATAGGGAATGAGATGTAGCGATATTTTAAGTACCAGGCTGCCCGGAGGCATTCACAAGACACATGACCCTCCCAGTCAGTAAAAGGAAGGATCAGGTCCTTAAGATCTCTCAAAATGCTAACTGCTGGTTCTAAATAGATGAAATCCGAGAGTGGGTGATTCTCACCAGATTCAGTGTGTCTATATCCATACCACTGTGTGTGAGAGAGGACCGTCCGGCAACTTCTACAGATCTTAGATTCATTACAGTTCCCTGTAATTCCTCAATTTTAATCATTAATAACATCATGGGTGGAGGTAATAGTAAATAATTCAAATAAACCTGAAAACAGCTTTGTTTTACTCTTTTTGTTGTTATTTGTTTAAATCAGAGCATCGTTTATAGTTTCAGCAACAGACAAAAAGGAGAAAGGATTCTGCTTGTGTCTTTGAGCCCTTTCAAGACAATATTGTGTCTTTCTTTTATTCCCACATCCCCAGACACACAATAACCCTTCAAAACGGTTAAATGTGGATGGATGGATGGGTGGGTGGATGGATGCATGGAAGGAAGGAAGGATAGATAGGTGGTCAGATGAATCTATGGATAGGAAAGGAAGGTAGGATGGATGGATGGAATAGAAGGTAAAAGAAGAGTGAAACCTATAGAGCCTGACTGATTCAATGGCATCTTAAAAACAAAAGGAAATTTACATTGAATATATCCATGTTTGTAGCATCAATGTACTTAATATTTCTCAAAGCATGACCTACACCCTACGTATATCAAAAAAAGCCTGAGACTCTTGCCAAAAATACAGACTACTGGGCTCCTCTTTAGACCTTTGAAGTTAGAGTTATTAAGGCTGGATCCAGGAATATGCATTTTCGCAAGTTTTCAATGCAGAGCAAAGTTGAAAGTCACTCTTTCAGAATGTGCAAGGAAACAAGGCACGTTCTTTTTCTTAATTAGTATGTTTTTTAACTTCTATGCTTATGGGATAACCAAGAGAAGAAGAAAAAGGGAAACAGACATCTGTCACTAGGGATGACACCACAGAAGTATAAAGGACGAGCAAACAAAACTCACCCTGGTTCCCCGAGAAGGGACTGAACAAGCCACTTTGTGCGACAGCATGGGAAATACGTGTCTCAGCCTAAAGACACTCTCTGCAATAATCTGAGGGTTGTATTAGCAACGTCTGACATCACCATATGGGGTAATAAGGAACAATTTTATAAAATGGTATTTTCCTTGACAGAAAATGCATCGTGGACATCTTAATGCAAGGTGAATGGAAGTTACACAGAAATATCACAGCCTCTTCCCACCAGTCATATCGAGGGCAGTTAATTCTTACGTAGCAGGGTGTTCACGTCGTGAGATCGGAAGGGCATCTCGGCACAAATGCCTAGGAGCTCAGCACATTTTGTACATTTAAATAAAAAAAAAAAGACATAGGTGTGTGTTCAATATGGGTCACTAGAATTACAGTGTAGCTTCCGGATGCTGTGCATTTCAGAAACAGATTCCCCGAAGCTAACGACTTTAATTTAACACCATTGTGTATGATTCAAGCTGCGGTTTAAACATTTATCCTTAAAACATTCATAGGCGCACGACACATTTTCAGCATTTACTCTGGGTCACGCTTCCTGAGACAAGCGTGGTGTAGGAACGCACTCGTGAGCCCCCTCGGTCCACACCGCCTACATCTCCTCTCTGGCTCCACCTCAGGCAGCCGGGTCCCATCCTGCCGGCACATCACGTCAGTCAGTGGTGACAACACGGACGGACAGATATTATTTCCTTATGTAACGTTGCAGATCGTAAGGCACGTACACATTTTGCAAATGGGACACTGCTTCTCAAAGCCTGTTAGGAGACAGATTCACACTGAGGTTTCCAAAGCTTGAAAGACAGGCGCTTTGGGAGTAGGAAATGGTCTATGCCCTCCCAGATCGCCAACGCACCAACAGTGGAAGAAATGCCATCGCTCCCAAACACTGATTAATGTTCACTTGGTCCGTATCCATCATCCATTCCGGTTTGTTGAGATCTGTACGGGCTGTTAAATATCTGGAATATCACCTGTGCCTGTTCCATACAATCGCCCAAACCTAAGGAAACCGTTATAACCGCTATTTACCGAAGGAAACATGTTGAATACATTGGAGGGCTCGTAAACTAAGTCCCTAAATGATAAAGTCACGTCCAGTTCCCTCAGCTTTAGAGATGACCCCTCATGGACCCAGGTGTCCTCACCTCCGGGAGGTGTGGATGCTTCTGGTACCCGTCATCATGCTCTTTACTGTTGTGTCCTGGTGTCCCCAGCTTTGGAGTCTCAACAACTTCATGGAGCATCCCTAAGTAATTTTCCTCTTTGAATTTTCCTCTTCTCCACGTCTAGCTTCTGCCCAACACTGGGGGGTGGGAGCAAGAAGCCTCGACAAGCCAGCCCCGTGTCCCTGCCATCGTGAAAAATTTATCTTCACATTTAAAATAACCGGAGCATCATGAAGTCAGGAGCACGCAAGCCGCAGACGATCTCCAAGAAGCGAGTGTGGTCTGCGGCCACGGTCACGGAAGCGTTCATGGACGGCCTTGGCGCTCTCACCGCCGGGTCGGGCATGCTCATGGGCAAGCCGGACTCTGTCCAAAAGTGAGACGTGGGGAAGGAGGAAGATCTGGAAACGCTGACACGCGGTGTGCGAACTGCCGGGTGGAGCAGTCTGCACATGACCAGGCTGGACAGGAAGAGGTGCAAGGAGAACCACACGGGCAGTCCAAGCCCGCCACACAGGAAGCAAACCTGACTTGCTCTGCAGGCTCTGGGGTGGAGGGCGGCAGAAGCAGGATTAGAATATAAATGGAAGCCGCAGTGAGGGACATTTTGCATCAGTGTAAGTTCAAATTAAAAAAAAAGAAAGACTTCTAATTTATGGGTTTTTTTTAATTTTATTTTTGAGAGAGAGAGAGTGTGTGAGCAGGGGAGGGGCAGAGAGAGGGGGAAACAGAATCTGAAGCAAGTTCCAGGCTCTGAGCTGTCTGCACAGAGCCCGATGTGGGGCTTGAACTCACGAACTGTGAGATCATGACCTGAGCTGAAGTCGGATGCTTAACCCCCTGAGCCACCCAGGCGCCCCCAGAAAGAAAGACTTTTAAGTTGAAGCTTGTATTTTGTGGCCTGGAGAGTGCTGTCGTTGGACTTGATTAAGTCCAGGCCAAGGAAGCACTTAGCAGGTGTTGCAAAGCACAGTGGAGGCTTTGATCTGTGTTTGGGTTACAGAGACTCCCTATCTTCAGATCCCAGGAGTCTAAACTGTGAGCAAGAAAGATACTAATCTTTTCAACCCTGATATCTTACGCTCGGCCTGCCATCCGTTAAAAATTTTACATTAGTTCATTGAGTCAAGGGCGGCCATTTGGAAAGACGGCCGGGCATCTCTCCTTGGGAGCAAAGTAGCTGCTTGTTCACCCAAGACACCCTTCTGAGCACCTACTATGCGCTGTGCGTTGCTCTGGTCACTTGGATTGTCAGCGAACAAAACACGCCAATGCCCCTGCTCCTGAGTGGCTTGCCTGCTAACAGGAGGACACAGCCAACGAGCAACAGACGTAGAGCTGGGGCGTCATTTGGTCAGAAGAGTTAGAGTGGAGAGTCGCCCTCACTCCGGGGGTGACGGGTGGCAGGCCGGTGGGCACACTGAGGGCGGGAAATCTGCGGGTCTCCTGGCAGGGGAGTCTATGGATAACCGAAGCCCATTCTACTCCCATAGCCCCCGCTGAATGCCGGCCACACGCAGCAACACTGACCTTGTGATGAGCGGCTCAGATGAGGACAAAACGGCCGGACTGGGATTTCGCTCGTGTTGCTGTTGGGTTTTCCTCCCCTGCGTTTGCTCTAGGCCAGATGTGGAGACAGTTGCGGTAGGCAGTGGGCGAAGGAGAAAGAATTGGAGACAAATCGCAGCCTGAGAGGCTCACTCTGCCCACCGAGGAGCTGCCCCACGATTTCCCTAGAAGTCCAGCCGTGGAGATCAGTCTTCACCGGGGGATGAACACATACGGTCAGCGTGGAACTTTGGCTCAGCAAACTGGCCCGACACGTTTGGAAGCAATTTGGCACTATGCATCCAGCTCCATAGACACGGCTCAGATCCTTTGGCCTTTTAATCTTGACTTTTCGATAGTTGCCCTGCTTTTATAACATTGGAAGAGGAAATTTACTTGTAAATAATTCAAACGGTGCAAAGTAAAAAGAGCAGGAAATGAAAGTGAAAACTTCCCAGATTCCCATAGACTCGCAGTTGCAAATTCTTTGTATGTCCCCCCAACCCTGGCTTTTTACCATCCACTTGGAAGTGGATATGTGGGTTTAATGTGTATACATATTTGTGTTTCTAATGCAGACAGTGTGCACAGCTGTGTATGGAGGTATGTATGATACTCTGACATACACTATCTTCTTTATTTCTGTTTATTGTTTAGAGGGAGAAAGAGAGAGAGAGTAAGTGGGGGAGGGGCGCAGAGAGGGAGCGAGAGAATCTTTAGAAGGCTCCATGCTTAGTAGAGAGCGTAACACAGGGCTCCATCACACGATCCTGGGATCATGACCTGGGCTGAAACCAAGAGTCGGACGCTCAGCCGGCTGAGCCACCCAGGCGCCCCTACACTATCTTATTTAAACCAAGCAGGGTCCAGACGTGCTCTCTGTTCTGTGACTTGAAAAAATTACGCACGGGGGCGCCTGGGTGGCGCAGTCGGTTAAGCGTCCGACTTCAGCCAGGTCATGATCTCGCGGTCTGTGAGTTCGAGCCCCGCATCAGGCTCTGGGCTGATGGCTCAGAGCCTGGAGCCTGTTTCCGATTCTGTGTCTCCCTCTCTCTCTGCCCCTCCCCCGTTCATGCTCTGTCTCTTTCTGTCCCAAAAATAAATAAACGTTGAAAAAAAAATTTTTTTTAAAAAGAAAAAAAAAAAAAAGAAAAAATTATGCACGGACATGTCAGCGCAGTACGGATTCACCTCATTTTTTATTAGCAGTGGCATAAAATTCCAGTGTAAGCCAATTGTAGAATTTATTTACCTACCCTCCTTCTGATGAATACTTGCATATTTCAAAATTTTCATGCTAAAAAATTCTGCAAGAGATATTGTTAGGCACACATGTCATGAAAATCAGACTCTGGGCACATGCCAAGCACTCTTAACAAAGAATTCCCGTAAGTGGAAACGCCCAGTGAAAAGGTGAGTTTCTTTAACATTTTGATAGATATTGCTAGTTCCCCCCCCCCCCAGAAACGCGATGTCACATCGCAGGATGTGCCAATTATTCACGGGTTCATCAAAAAGGTAGTATTAATATTTTAGTCTTTGCCAGTCTGATAGGTGAAAATTAATAATCAGCTCTCTTAATTTAGGTTTCTTTGATGGTTAAACCTCAGCACTTTTCATGCACCCAGAGTGTTTCTGTCTCTAAGGACGAGTTGTTGGCATGTTTTGCCAATTTCTCTCTTCAGTTGCCTTTTCCTTCTTGTCGACCTTTATGTATTAGAAAGATGAATATTTCATCTATGGATAATTACGCATCTTTCCTATTTGTCATTTGTTTTGTATGACTTCTCTGGCAACATCAATTATTTTTTCCTTTATGGTCTTGGTCTTATGCTAAAACAACAAGAAAACCTTCTCCATCCCCAAATAAGACATCCTCCCCTAGTTTATATTTTTATTTTCTAATATGTGTATGTATGTTAATCTATCGACACCTCATGTTATGAGTGGGTGAGGCAGGCAGCCGGCTTTCCCCTGAAGATAGTTGGTGTCTCTTACTATCTACTGTATAATCAAGTTTGTATTATATAATTCTTTGGTTTCAGATGTAATCTTTATCACACAGCAGAAGATCCCTAAATGGGTGTGGACCCACTTCTGTGTTCTGTCTCTCAAAATTAAATAAACATTAAAAAAAAATGATATGATAGCTGACCAGCTGGAGCGGGTCTATCCAAGGTATTCACTCTTCTTTTGCACCCCAGGACATCTTCACTTCCGGATTAATGGTGTATTTTCCAATACAAAAGTGAGATTTGGATTTAACTTAGAGGTTAATTTGGGCAGAATGGACTTCTCTAGAATATTGAATTTCCTCTGTAAGCACACGCTATAATCTCCATTTTTCTCAGGCTCTCTGCTCCATTCTCCAATATAACCATTTACTTTAACTCATATGCATTTATTACATTAAACGTTGGGTGCGATACAGTCCTTATCACCGCTGCGCCTCATCACACACAGAAAACACGATGCAGTCACGTGTCCACATGCACGTAAAAAGACGATGCTTGTTACATACTGTAGCCACTTTTCTACACACTTAATATTATAGTTTGGTGAAAGTTTGGGCCTTTTCTAAGTCAACTACCATGCAATCTACTCACAGAGGTGATATTGTCTTTTAATTTCAGTATTTTCACATTTTTTTCTTATAGTAACTGAACCTCCAAAATAGTTGAAGATCATACTCCCAGGCCATGTCGTCTGTTTCTCTCTTTTTTTATTTTTTTTAATGTTTATTTATTTTTGAGAGAGAGAGAGAGAGACAGTGCAAGTGGGGGAGGGGCAGAGAGAGAGGGAGACCCAGAATCTGAAGCAGGCTCCGGGCTCCGAGCCGTCAGCACAGAGCCCGACGCAGAGCTCGAACTCACGGACCGCGAGATCACAACCCGAGTCGAAGTTGGATGCTCAACTGACTGAGCCACCCAGGCCCCAGGAGGAAATGTTTCTCTCTTGAGTCTTCAATCATTTCCTAGAAATTTATTTGTAACCTGGATTCATAAAGATATTTATCAAGAATGACGGAGGAATTTTAAATTGTTACTTCAATGTCTATCTAAAAGAACATAACATTTATACCCTTTATCTATGTAGTGAGTTACTCTTGCTTTCCGAGAATAAAACCTACTTGGTTGTGGTACATTGTCTTTTTTTTTTTTTTTTAATGTATCACAGATTTATTTGGCTCATGTTTTCAATTTATTTTTTTTTAATTTTTTTTTAACATTTATTCATTTTTGAAAGACAGAGAGAGACAGAGCGCAAATAGGGGAGGGGCAGAGAGAGAGGAAGACACAGAATCTGAAGCAGGCTCCAGGCTCTGAGCTGTCAGCACAGAGCCCGACACGGGGCTTGAACTCACGGACCATGAGATCATGACCTGAGCCGAAGTCAGCCACTTAACCGACTGAGCCACCCAGGCGCCCCTCATGTTTTCAATTTAACATTTTACATGAATTATCATAAGTGATATTGGCCTGAAATGTTCTCTCTTTTTGCTTATTCATTTTAATCTTTTTTTGAAATATCTTTCTATAGTATGTGCTTGTAAAAAGAGTTGTCATGCTCTGAGGTTATTTAAATAACCTAGAAATGACCTGTTCTTTGGGTTTGTAAGATTTTCCTTTAAACTAGTAGCTAAATCTTGGGATGCCAGGGTGGTTCAGTGGGGTAAGCATCTGGCTTTGGCTCAGGTCATGATCTCACGGTCCGTGAGTTCGAGCCCCGTGTCAGCTGTCGAGCCTGGAGCCTGCTTCGGATTCTACGTCTCCTGCTCTCTCTGCCCCTCCCCTGCTCGCGCTCTCTCTCAAAAATGAACATCAAAAGCTTTTAATAAACAAATAAAGATAAATGAGTAGGTAGATCTCGATACCTTTTTAAATGTCGCTATATTGCTCTCAGTAGTTTGTTCTACTTACCCTAAAGAAATGATGGGAAGAGACACGAGGCAAAGACACTCACTGAAGCATTACTTCTCTCAGTGAAAACTCAGATGCAATCTCAGTATCCAACAATAGGGGAATGGCTGGGCGAGCGGCCTTCCATGTGCCACGTGACCGTGACCGTGCAGCCACGAAAGCTAACAGGCAGGAAAGCTAGATGGCAAAGCCAAGAGTTCAGGATGTAAGAGTTAACATGGATTATCATTCTAATCTGGTACAACAATGTGTATGTGGACCAAGAAACATCTCTATGAGGTGATCTTATGGGATTACAGACAGTTTTCTTATCTACCAGGCTTTCTAGAACATGCTGCCGGGACTTGAAAGTTCTCTGCCTATTTCTTATTCCTACTCCACTGCCTACAGGCTTTATGACCAGGGGCACACCCCATACCCTCTCCGTGCCTCGGTGTTCTGGTTATCAGCGGTGAGGATCAAACATCCTATTACACCTACGTAAACACGCAAAAGCTTCCGGCTCGTAGCAAACGTTGTGTTAAGCATTTGCAAGTTTTATTAAAAATATTAAAAGACAAAACAGCGTCAGTTATTTCCCATAAAGACACCTGCTCCATTAACTGTATCTTGCTGTCTCCAGACTAACAGAAGAGGAACATTTCTGCAGGATAAGATCGAGCCGGGAAATAGGAACAAACAAGATTTCATCTAAGAAGCAGGACAACGTCCTCCTCAAAGAAATTACCTTTGCTTGAAAATTACCTTTGCTAGAAAATGCTTGCATCACAGCATTGATGACCCCTGAAGAGTGTGGAAGGGAGAAAGTGATTTTTGGCGACGGAGAGGGAGTGCAGGGAGAATCGACTCCATTTCCTTTCAAAGCAAAAGCACGGCGACCTCGAAGGAAAAATGTCTGGGTGGGGCCCTGTGATGGGTCAGTCCCCTGAGTGCCCCCAGCTGCCGCTGTACTGTTCCTACATTCTGTTCCCAAACACGCTGCATCTTTTTGTTGATTTCACCGTCTTGCTGGGGAAAAAAATACTCCGTTCCTGGAGCAGAGGGCAAATATTTTGACAATGAGTGCAACCGGTTTTATTGCATCGTCGACCATTAAATCAGACCAGAGCTCCCAAGCATTTTAATTTGGCAACTGTCTGGAATGTTCTGGAGGCTACCAACTCAGATGAAAGGTAGGCACAGTCTCTCGCCCGTGCTGGTTATTTCTGTTCGGACACCCTGATTCCCGAGCACGGTGTTGCCGGTCCGTGCGAATCAGGTTGCCACGACTTTGCATCAACAAAGAGACGTTCTGTTGGGATTGCCTTCTATTCCTTCCACAAGGCAGAAAGCTCTCTCTCTTTGATGTGAAGTCCTTGCCCTGGAATCTGAAGATCCCAGCTGCCCCCTGGTGATGGTGGTGGTTTGTTCTCATCCTCAGCTGGGATTTAACACCGGCCAGGGCCCAGACAGCCGCCCTCTGAGCCCCCAGGGCTGCCTCTGTGATGCTCCTGATTGCCCTGTCTGGAAATGCATTTCCTGTCTACCTAAGGGGCTTTGCAGGGGGCGGGGAGGGAAAGGCAAACCTCCCTGGGAAAATCCTAATCATACCTGACTTCCCGAGTGCCTGTCCAGCTCCTTGCAGCCTTCGTGAAGTTAATCCTCAAAATGCCTAGGGGAACAAGCAGGCCATTTCTATTGCATAGACAAAGAAATGAGTACACAAAGGGGAACTAAGTGAAACCCCCCATCATCAGTAGATGCATTTATTGAAGCACCTGTAAGGGACGTCTGTAGCAAGATTTAAAGCAGGATCTTTAACATCTACAAGCTTCCAATCTAAGTCACTTGTCAGCACACAGTGGGTGAATCAAAGTACACTTAGGAGTAAATTCAAGACCTCCCTCGGAACTTGGGTGACCAAGGATCCACCATGGTGGGACGCGGGAGCCTCAGGATGGTGAGATCTGCAAGTGACAGGAAGGTTTGTTTGCTTGCAGAGAACGGGGGCAGGTTTCTGCGCCTGGGAGCAGACGCTCCGGAGGCTCACGTCTCTGCACCGGGTTCACGGTTATTTCTGAGACGGGGCTGACAGAGGACACATCACGGTTGGGAGGGTGTCTCTGCGGTGATTACAGATTGAACCCCAGAGTGTCCCCGTGACGGGGTCCTCGAGTCGATGGAAACACACTCAGAGTGAGGGAGTTCAGGGAACTAACTGGCCCAGCAGGGGAAGAGGCTTGGCCACATGTGCCCACTGCAGAGGCTGGGGGAGCGCGTCCCCAGCCCCCCCCCCCCGGGGCTCCCCCCACCCCAAGGCAGCAGCAGCACTGGGTCCGAGCCCTGCCAAAATTTCTCTGGGACACGATTTCCACCTTCGTGAAATGAGGAGTCTGAGCCCGTGTGTCTATCAAAGTCCTCACTGTCCTGAATTCTGAGTCACTGGTGAAAAGCAAACCCTGAGAACGCCCTGGTGCCAGGCTCAGGGAGTGGGTCTGGCGTGGCAGCGACCGGTATCCATGGACAGGGGGTTGGCAAGGCAACAAAAACACAGCCCGAGGCTCAGCTAGCCCCAGGGCAGTGCAGGGTCCCTGGGGAGAAGCCCAGGCAGCCAGGGGTCACGCCCCCAGGAAGCCAGTAGGGCTGAGTGGAAAGAGCCAAGACCCGGGTGGAAGGTGGCCTGGGGCCGATGCAAAAAATGGGAAGTGCTTCGGAAGGAGGCAAGAATCCGGCCACCTGCAGGTCTCAGTCAGAGGCAGGGCACAAGGGTGGCCACAATGAGAATTTAGTGGAGAAGTGGTTTAAAAACAGGCATTCCAGGAGTTTCCCCCCGTGGTTCTGCTCTTGATGTCTTGTGGGAGAAGGCGGGGAAAAGTCGCGCTGCTGATGATGTGGGAGGCCCGGGGTTTCCCTGAGCTAACGGTTCCTGCGCTCAACGGGTAACAGACCGCGTGCTCGGTGTTTTTTAAACCGAGCTAACATTCACACAGCCTAAAATTAGCCGTTTTAAAGTGCACAGTTTGGTGACGTCTGGTGCATTCATAACTCCAAGCAACTACCACCTACTCCCAGAGCTCTTTCGTCACCCCTTTAGAAGCATCCTGTACCCACGAAGCAGTCACTCTGCTGTCACCCCCACGTCCCGGTGGCCCCGAATCTCCTCTCCGTGTCCGTGGGTTTGTCGGTTCTGGACACCAGAGGGGAACCAGACGGTCTGCTGTCTTTTGTGAGAGTTTCTCTTCACCTGGAGTGTTTCCCAGCTCCGTCCGTGCTGTAACCTGGGTCAGAATCCCCTGCTCTTTATGGCCGGGTGATAGCGGGTGGAGCGGCCCAGGCACGTTCTGTTCATCCACACTCTGTTGATGGACATTTGGCTGCTGTGACTAGCGCCCTGTGAGCATTTGTGACCCGCACATCCTTAGTTGTTCTCCAGGCGGCCCCATCTCCCTGGTGAGGAGGGCTGGTGCACTGCCCATGGGGACACGGCTGGGCCGCTGGAATGAGAAGCTGACTCTGGAGCCCGTGCCCTGAGCCGCCACCAGCCATCTGCTGGACTTGTCCCAGCCACCAGCTGCCAAATAGGGAAGTCACCCCAAGCCCCTGGAAGCAGGAGCTTTAATGTGCGGTGCTCTTTGGGGGCCGGGACCTTGTCTGTACTCTGGCCACCCTAATGCTAACGCCCCCAGCCCCTCATATCCCGACCCTAGGAGGAGACCCCGCCATCCAGAGAACAGTCACCGAGCCACTGGACCTTGTGAGGGACCTTGTGGGGCAAGTGGAGACGGCTGAGCGTCCCTGCCAATTGGACCAGGAGGCCACGGCCGCCACCTGTTTGAAACGAAATTTAAAGACAAATTTTGAAAAAACAAGGGTGAAAAACTCAAAGATGTGCCCCTGCAACAATGAGAGTTCAGAGGTCAGCCCAGATAACCGTGCACTGCTGGAGGAAAGGGGCCCTTCTGGAAGGCCGCCCCCAGGTGCCCACCGGGGACCCCGACCGGGAAGCGAGACCCGGGACCGCAGGGCTCCACCGGGGCTCGTGTGACACGCTCTGCTCCTGACTGCAGCACGTCTCGCTGGTGCACATTCCGGATTGTTACTCTTCAGGCAGCCGGCAAAGGTTCCGGAAGGCCTGCTTACGGGATGCAGGCTTCTCCGAGCAGTGGCCGTGAGTATAATGAAGCTTGAGGGGAGTGCCGCTGTTTTGAAGACTGGTTGTTGTGAGTCTTCATAAGAAGCTCGACCGATTTCTTTTCATAGCTCTAGAAAGGAATTATGCTCGTGGAGCAAAGGAAAGAGATTCCGAAGGGGGAGCGCGTCCCGGGACGAATCCTGCAAGCGCGAATCCGTCCACCTGTCCGGGCCGCCACGCGCCCATGTACAAGTCACTCGAAGGAAGTCTCTCGTTTCACCGGAACGTGGGCTCTGCCAGACTCCACTTAGTAGGGACTGTCCACCTGACCGCGTGTTTTCTTTTCCTCTCTGAGCCCCTTCCCGGGCTGGCCCCTTGAACGAACATTTCTTGCTCACTTACTATCCGCCTTTTTAAAACTGGCTCCGTGAAGCCAAGTCGAAACCACCTCCGTGGCTTCAGGCCGCGCAGAGCTCTTTTTGTCTCGGAACTTCTTAAAGCAGCAATACCCTGTGCCACCGTTAGTAGGTCATTAGTGCCCTCTTTGTTCCCAGCCGTTTCGTGTGTGTGTGCACGTGTGTGCGCCTGCATGCATATGTGTGTACATGTCCGCGCATGTGTGTATGTGTGTGTACACATGCATGTTTGTGCATATGTGCGTGCACGTGTGTGCGTGCATGGGTGCGTGTGCACATATCTGTGTGTGTGCCTGCTTGCATGTGTGTGCGTATGTGTGTGCATCTGCATGCATGTGTACATTATGTATGCGTGTGTGCATGCCTGCACACACGTGTGTACAGGCATGCACAGATGTGTGCCTGTGTGTGTGCATGTGTGTGCATATGTCCTGCATGGGTGTGTGTGCACGTGCATATGTGTGCATGTGCGTGCCTGCATGTGTATGTGTGTATGTACATGTATGTGCATATGTGTATGTGCGTGCACATGCATATGTGCATGCACGTGTGTGCTGCGTGGGTGTGTGCGCGTGCACATATGTGTATGTGTGTGCCTACCTGCATGTGTGTGTATGTGCATCTGCATGCATGTGTACATTATGTGTGTGCAGGCATGTACACGCATGTACGGATGTGTGCCTGTGTGTGCACACGTCCTGCATGGGTGTGCCTGCATGGGTGCCTGCATGTGCACGTGTGTGCCTGCATGCATATGTGCTTGTGTACATGTGTGTGCATGCATGTGTGCACGTGCATGTGTGCATATGTGCGTGCATGTGCGCGCGCATGGGTGCATGAATGTGTACATGTGTGTGCGTGCATGTACACGCATGTGTGTACAGGCATGCACGGATGTGTGCCTGTGTGCATGTGCCTGTGTGTGCATATGTCCTGCGTGGGTGTGCGTGCATGGGTGCGTGTGTGTGCATATGTGGGTGTGCATGTGTGTGTGTGTGCATGCATGTGTGTGTGCATGTGGTCTCCCTCCCCACCCCAGCCTAAACCATAACATTATACACTCCTTGAGACATTAGCATCGTAGTTTCTCATTTCCCCACACTGTCCTGTTCTCCACACACAACACCCTAACACGGTGCCGGCCATAGGTGAAGAAATAAATTTTGATTATTAAGCAGTGGGAAACAAATTTAACTTCAAGGTTTGGGGGGAAACAAGGGTGATGGAATTCAGGGACAAACCACGGAAGATTCTTTGTTTCCTGTGTTCAGCGAGGGACTGGAAAGATGCAAAAATAGAGAAAAATCAGTTTAGTTCGATGGAATCGGCAATTCTGGAAAGACACCCACCTCCCAGCTATGGTTTTGAGAGTTGTCATGACTTTCTCAGAGTTCATACGGGCCATTTATCACACGCATTTGGGTCATTTTAAAAGATCTAACTGCAGGGTCGCCAGGGTGGCTCAGTCGGTTAAGCGACCGGCTTCAGCTCAGGTCGTGATCTCTGGGTTCATGACTCCAAGCCCCGTGTCGGGCTCTGTGCTGACAGTGTGTAGCCTGCTTGGGATTCTCTCTCAATCCCTCTCTCTGCCTCTCTCCCACTGTGTTCATTCTCTCTCTCTCAAAATAAATACATAAACTTTTAAAAAAAATAAAAACCATTATTTAAAGAAAGGTCTATGGGGTGCCTAGGTGGTTTATTCGGTTGAGCATCCGACTTTGGCTCAGGTCATGATCTCACGGTTCGTGGGTTCTAGCCCCGCGTCGGGCTCTGTGCTGACAGCTCGGAGCCTGGACCTGCTTCAGATTCTGTGTCTCCCTCTCTCTCTGCCTCTCTCTCTCTCTCTCTCTCTCTCTCTCAAAATAAATAAACATTTAAAAAGATTAAAGAAAGAAAGGATCTAACTGCATGCACACCGGGAGACAGGACCATTTTTTAAGATGGATAGGGACGTCGTTTCAAATTCTGTCGCTGGCCCTGTGCACTTGCCCTCAGTGATTCGTCGTCGAGTCTGGAGGAGTCAGTGGCAGCTCAGGAGCAGGGCGGTGGGGACCCTGAGTCTCCGGGCATCCCTGAGCTGGGATCCAGGCAGGAAGCTGCACCGATAGCCACGTGCCGCATTCATGTTGTCCTATGTTGTCTCCCAGGCCAACCCGCTTCCATACAGACCCTTCCTCTGCTGCTTCCATACAGACCCTTTCAAGCCCAAGAACCCCTCTTGGAGTTGAGCCCTCTCTGCTCCTGTGAAGTTTCCACCAGCAAGTTTCTAGGGGCAGCTCCTGATCTTAAAAAAAACAAACACGTTTTAGTATTTGTTTATTTTTGAGAGAGACAGAGCGTGAGCAGGGGAGGGGCAGAGAGAGAGAGGGAGACCCAGAATCCGAAACAGGTTCCAGGCTCTGAGCCGTCAGCGCAGAGCCCGACGCGGGGCTTGAACTCACGGACCGCGAGATCATGACCTGAGCCGAAGTCAGACGCTTAATGGGGGCGCTCCCCACCCCCCGGGGCAGCTCCTTATCTTGATGGGGAAAGATTTGTGTGTGAAAAAGCATCTGAGGAAAAAGTGGGGGCTCTTTGAGAAAACCCAAAGTGTTCCCAGCTCAGGGTCTATTCTGATGCTTATCTGTGTAACCCTATCTTGCCGGGCGGGGTTCATGGGCACGTGTCCGTCAGTACTCAGCAGACCATCCAGGCGTCCAGCCCCTCACCAGACCAGAATACACTCCCCACACTTCAGAGTCTCCCAGAGCTGGTGTCAAAGTTCAGCTGGTTTTTAGAATCGGCTAGTTTACTACGTTGGCACAATTTTATCGGTAGAACGTTTTGGTTAGATGTGGAAGCTTTATGGCTTTGGATTTTGAAGCCTGGTTTTTCTGTTGTTTTGATGATTCCCTAAAAGCAGCCTGACCTTTCTGGGGACAGCAAACTAGTTCTAGTTTCTTTTGAGAGCCTGTTCTTGGCCCGGAAAATGCATTAGTGACGGGAATACCCATTATTCATTAAGTTTCTACGGGCACAAGACGCTTGCGCTGCACGTAATTAAAGTGAAAAACAAAACAAAAGAAAACAATAAAAGCTTTTATTTCAGAGCAAAAAATGGAACCTAGTGTATGACTTCAGTGTGTCCCCCCAAATGAGATTACAGCGAGCCCGCTTAAATTGTTATTGGCACGTATAATCACATTGTGATTCTTTCTTTCTCTTTTGGGAGAAACAAACAAGGTAGCTGCCTTGTAATGAGGACACCCTGTCCACCTCTCCTTGTTGAGATTTTAGTTCTGTGACCAGGTATTGTATTGGATTGTATTGTATGTTTATTTAGTTTTGAGAGAGAGACCGAGCTAAGCAGGGGAGGCACAGAGAGAGAGAGAAGGGGACACAGAAGCCGAACAGGCCCCAGGCTCTGAGCTGGCAGCACAGAGCCCGACGCGGGGCTCGAACTCACGGACCGCGAGATCATGACCTGAGCCGAAGTCGGACGCTCAACCGACTGAGCCACCCAGGCGCCCCAGTGACCAGGTTTTTAAAAAGCTGCTTTAGAATTTGTGATGATTCATTTTATGTGTCGACTTGGCTAGGTTATGGTGCCCAGTTATTTGGTCGAATACCGGTCTAGATGTTACTGTAAAAGTTTATTTAAGATGTGACTAACATCTAAATCTGTAGACTTTGAGCCAAGAAGATCGCCCTCTACGGTGTGTGGGTGGGCCTAATCTAATTGGTTGAAGGCAAAAATAGCAGTTTCCCAAAGAAGGAATTCTCAAGACTGCAACACAGAAACCCTGCCTGCGTTTCCCGCCTGGCGCCCTGTAGAATTCAGACTCCGGCCAGCAGAATCCACAGGTCTCCTGTCTGTCAGCCTGCAGATTTTAGAAAGTTCAGCCCCCACCATGTCCTGAGCCAATTTCTGAAATCCCTCAATCTTTGTTTCTCTGTCTTCTGTTTCTCTGCAGAACCCTGAGCAATACAAATATCATATAGGCTCTTAAATAAGGCACTGAGGTTAAGACAGGCAAGGAATCCTTCTCCTTCCCAAGAAAGTTGAATTTAGTTAGAATAAAATATCTTTAAAAATTTTTTTTTCGGGGCGCCTGGGTGGCGCAGTCGGTTAAGCGTCCGACTTCAGCCAGGTCACGATCTCACGGTCTGTGAGTTCGAGCCCCGTGTCGGGCTCTGGGCTGATGGCTCAGAGCCTGGAGCCGATTCTGTGTCTCCCTCTCTCTCTGCCCCTCCCCCGTTCATGCTCTGTCTCTCTCTGTCCCAAAAATAAATAAACGTTGGAAAAAAAAAATTTTTTTTTTAAAAAAAAAATTTTTTTTTCAACGTTTATTCATTTTTGAGAGAGAGAGAGAGAGAGAGAGCACAAGCCATGAGCAGAGGAAGGGCAGAGAGGGAGGCACAGAATCCGAAGGAGGTTCCAGGCTCTGAGCTGTCAGCACAGAGCCCAACATGGCGCTTGAACCCATGAACCGCGAGATCATGACCTGAGCCGAAGTCGGACAAATAACCAACTGAGCCACCCAAGCGTCCCAGTAGGAATTTCTATATATGCTGATATGAAAAGAAATGAGATGATACTTTATATTCATACAGTTTATACAATTTGTACAGTTCACAAAGTACCCAGCCTACTCCACTCCCAACTTTGATTTTCACCCTTACAATAACCTCCAGAGGTTGGAAAATCAGGCAGGCGTTTCTATCGCCTTTGACAATCAGGAAGGTCGGATTCAGAGAATTTACCAGACGCAGGCTAGGGGACAGCCCTTCTTTGAGGAGCCACGGGGCTGCCCGGGTTTCCTGATCCCCAACCCAAAGCCGTTTCTCACTGCATTCAAAGGTACATCCCCCACGAGGTGACTCAACAGCTTTCATCGCCCGGGTCAAAGTCAGGCTGCCCCCCCCCCCCCGAGGAGGCATGAGAATGTTCACCCCGTTCTCGCAGGAGGAGGGGCACCGACCGCATGGCGAAAAGACTCTTCTACTTTGTTTTTGTTTTTTGTTTTTTGTTTTTTAATTTTTTTTTTAACATTTATTTATTTTTGGGACAGAGAGACAGAGCATGAACGGGGGAGGGGCAGAGAGAGAGGGAGACACAGAATCGGAAACAGGCTCCAGGCTCTGAGCTGTCAGCACAGAGCCCGACGAGGGGCTCGAACTCACGCACCGCGAGATCGTGACCTGGCTGAAGTCGGACGCTTAACCGACTGCGCCACCCAGGCGCTCCAAGACTCTTCTACTTTGAACGAGAGTGTAAAACATCTCTGTGCAACGACAAAGGTCGTGTCTGGGGAGCCCTGATGGCACCAAACGCAGGCCCCCACCTCTCTGGTTGCAGCCCCGTCGCCTTCGCCTCCCCTGCAGGTGTCTCTCTGCCCTGAGTGGTGGCCGAGCACCGGGCTGCCGGCTCCCCATCCCCGCCAGGGCAGCGGGTCAGGTGCCTTCCACCAGGCCACTGAGAAGCCTCATGGAAGGAAGGCGGCCCCGGGGGGAGGTGACCAAGGAAACAGCATGTGGTAGCAGTAAGACCCGTGACACAAGGTCCTGCTTCAACTCCCAAATACAGATAAGATGGGAGAAGCACAATATAGGCCCGAAGAATGGAAGAGAAAGGAGGAGTGGCGAGAGTTTCTAAGGACGCACGGTGCAGCCCCGGAAGGCGAGGCGAGGGCTTGCCGTCCAGTCGTCCCAGGGGAGCTCCTCGGACCTTCAGCAAAGACCATCTGGATCCTGTGTCTGCTTTCCTAAAAAGCCAGACTCATCGTTAGCAGGCAGACAGACTCTGTGAAGACATCTGAGAGACTTAGAAGGTGCAGAGTCTATGCAGACGTGCAAATCCCGAGGCTAGCATCCGGCAAACAGAACAGGAAGGAGGGAGGGAGAGAGGGAGGAGGGAGGAGGGAGAAGGGAGGAAGGGAGGGGACACAAAGGAACACACTTCTCCACAAAACTGTGCTTGTCTTTTCCTGTGAAATCAAGCCCACCTCTACCCTGGGAGCTCCACTTTCTCGTTTTCCAGAGACCCACATGTCCAACCTGCACAGATACGAAGCTACATGTCAAGCGCCCCTGCAAGGAGACTCTCCAGTTTGGATGTCACAGGGTACCTCCGTCCTCTCTCTGAATTTTTCCCATTGGCTTCAGAACCAGCGTGTGCGTTTTTTGCCATCTTCACTTTTGCTCGGTCATAGTCGGGCCAGACTGGAGATCAATGCCGAGACAGGTAAGCCTGAGGCCACTTCGCGGGACACAGGCAGAGGACCTTCCAGGGGCATGGAGACATCTTGGCACAGGGGGTTGGACCCGAGCCACCACTTTGGAAACTCAGCAAATCAGAGACGCTCTGGACAGCCTCCTCCACCCTGGGGATAACTCGACGTCACCCGCAATGGCCAGAAAGCATCCAAGGACCACCGGTGAGACTTCAGATGTCCTACAATGGCTCGATTGCCCACTGGGTAAAGTCTAGAACTGCCAGGGCCCCCCCATGAGCATACTGGCTTCCTGGAGATGATCTTCACCATTGCCAGTATCCCCAGGTCTCAACAGCCATCCCATGAGAATCCACCAAGAGCTGCAATCTGTAATCCATCAATAGACACTTAGAGTCTTGATATGGATACATCAATCCAACTTTGACATTGATCAGATACCCACTATGTACTATATACGAGGGTTATCCTCTGCTGTTTTATTTCCCATCCCTGATAGCGTCCCCCGACATCTCATCAAGCAGATGTTCTTGTTTCTGTCAGGTAGAGGAGAAGCTGAGATTCGTGAGGAATTTAAGTCATTAGTTCTCACTCCCAGTAAGAGACACAGAGAGGTGGGATTCAAACCTACACGCATTCACTGTTCCTCAAGTAGTTACTGAGGACCTGCTATGATTTTGAATGTAGGTTTGTTTCATTACCCCCCAAACATTCCTACCTGTACTCTCTTCTTTGAAAGATGAGAAAACTGAAGGCCACGAAGCAACTTTCCTGATCAACTGAGCCTGTTACTAGCAGAACAAGTAATGGGATACATATATGTATGCATGTGTGTGTACATATATGTGTATATATATACATACAAATATATAGTGAAAAAATTAGATGTGAGTCTCATGAGTTGTTTTCAACCTTGATTTGACACCGTTAACAAATTCCTTCTATCGTAATAAAGAATCTAAGAACCCCTCCAAATACTATTAACCAATAAAGACGTTCACCCACACAGAATATTAACATTAACGTTCCGGTTATCAGAGTAACACTAGGCACACTGTGCCACCTCCCTAAGTCTGTCTGAATAAAGTTTATTTATGCTCATAGGAATATATATCACACCAGCAGTATGGGGGGGTAGCATATAACTGCGTGAATAATTTCTGCCCTCAGGGGGCTCGGTTGAGTTGGCAAGAATGATACCACATGAAAACGGACACACGTGAAATGCCTCGAAACAGATTTTCAGGGGCACCTAGGTGGCGCAGTCGGTTAAGCGTCCGACTTCAGCCAGGTCACGATCTCGCGGTCCGTGAGTTCGAGCCCCGCGTTGGGCTCTGGGCTGATGGCTCGGAGCCTGGAGGCTGTTTCCGAGTCTGTGTCTCCCTCTCTCTCTGCCCCTCCCCCGTTCATGCTCTGTCTCTCTCTGTCCCCAAAATAAATAAATGTTGAAAAAAAATTTAAAAAAAAAACGGATTTTCAGGTAGACTCAGTAATTTCTCAAGGGGTCCTCGGATGAAAAGCAAGGTCTTGAGTGTTCAAGCGCTCGGGTCCTTAGATGGAGAATTCCACATTCCAGAAAGGTGTGTGAAATCTCACGAACTCCTGTTTCCATTGACAACCTTCTAAGTGCCAAATGCAGAAATGGAGTCCCATAGAAGGAAGAAGACAGATAACTGAACACTGGCCATCGGGAGGCACGACTAATCTCAGAAGGCTCCTTGCAGGAGGGGGCTTAAGCTCCGCCTTCAACGCCATCTCTGAACCAGCCACGTGTGCTTTTTAGGGAACAAGAAGAGATCACAGCAGCATGGGGCACTGCCTCTGGCGATGCATCTCTGTTCTGCTGGCTGTATTCTGTCTTGCAGGGGCACTAAGACAGGGGGGCACTCCAAGGAGGCGACAGCCACCACCGGAAGGATCCCACTGAGGAGGAAGAAGGCGGAAGGCTGAGCAGGACCAGAGACCTGGTCCGAGGGGCGGGTGTGGCCTGGGAGGGCTCTGACCTCCTGAGCTCCTGCTGAGGTCGAGGGTGACTTCCAGGCTATTGTTACCCAACGGGCAGCGGCTGAACTAGTTTCCTGAGGAACGTGGAGGGCGCCTCGCACATGATGGGCATCTGAGGAATTGTGGGTTTCGCTGAGCCATGCGCACCCCCGTTTCTCGGGGCACCCCCATCTCCCATTACCCTAGGTTTTCCAGGAGTGGAAATCCCCACGTTCCGCAGCTCGTTACAAACACAAATGCCCAGGGAGTTTGGCAAACGCAGTGAAGCATCCGTAATAATGTTTCATCATGTCTATGCAAGAGACACTCGATGCTGATGAAAACCCAAAAGGAGTAAACTCGGCATTGACCTGGGGTCTGAGCCACCGGAGGGCCTGAGACTGAAGCATCCCCCCGTCCCTCCGCGTGCGGGAGCACGTTTCTCACTAACGAGACAGAGGGCCTGGGGACTAGTTTAGCAGGAGACTTTGGAGCTAAGGTTGGGGCACCTCATTCGGCTGCTGGGGTCTTGGACGTGACCCCGGGAAGGCAGCTTGAGCCCCCGGAGCTCGCGTGCACAGGGGTCCGCCTCCACAGCCCGAGGCCCTGAAACTCCAGATGACGGCGGAGGACGCTCACTGCTGCAAGTGCTGTGCTGCGTCCCCTCCCGGGTCCGGCCCCATGTGAGGCCACCCAGCTGCCCGTCACACGCATGGTTGCTACCCAGAGGCCAGTGGGAGCCTTCTGATTCACGAGAGCGTGCACACCGCACGCCGGTCAGTACCCACACCTGGGCCAGCTCCGGGCCGGGCCCCCCGCAGGGCTGGTGGCACGGAAGCTACCTGTCCCTTCCGAGCACCACGCCCAGCCACAGGTGCAGCAGCTCAGACTCCTGATTCCAAAGCCCACCCTCCAGTCCCACGGAGTCCCAGCGGCCGTGTGTGCTCTGTAAGAGTCCCAGGTCCCTTTGAAGACGTCCTGACACCTCTAAGGCTCCGCAGGAGACCCGTGTCCCTTCACTGGGGCCGACCTGCATCTGAAGGACAGATGTACGTCTGGCATCCACACTTCTGCGGTCACAGGGCCAGTCCCAGGGGGGTCCCTGCCGTCGGAGGTCGGCTGTTAGCACCCCAGCCCCCACTGGCTGCATCAAAGGCTCACTTGCACATACTCTGTGGGCTAGCATCCTACCCGCCCCAGGAAGACCCATCTCTAGGAATCAGTCCCCTTTGAAAATTGCTCAGCAGGGGCGCCTGGGTGGCTCAGTGGTTCGTGAGTTCGAGCCCCGCTTCCGGCTCTGGGCTGAGAGCCGGGAGCCTGCTTCGGATTCTGTCTCCCTCTCTCTCTGCCCCTCCCTCATTTGCACTCTGCCTCTCTCTCTCTCTTAAAACTAAATAAACGTTAAAAAATTTTTTTTAAAAGAAAGAAAATTCCTCAGCAACATCCAGGGAAAAAGTAATATAGCCTGCACCACGAAGATGACTGAAGACTCCATAGTAGTCACTCACACCTTAGTTAAATTAAGTCCAAGAATTGCCTTTCCTAGTAACTAGGAACTAAGCTGTTTCAGCCTTTTAATTCTGACGCCGGAAACGCTTCGGTGCTGAGCAGGTGGGAAAGGTGTTTGGAGACCATGTGCACTTCCTGCGGTCCTGATGTCCCTGTGTGTCTGCCGGCCCACAGGCTCTCCCCTTCCTCAGCATCTCCGCCCCCCGCGGGGCAGGAGGTGATCCGTCTCTGAGCCCCACGGCCGGCCACACTCTTTCCCTCCCTGGGTGGGACCCACTGGTCTACGTTACTGCTGCTCCTACTGTCTTGCATTTAGATTTGCTTGTGTTTGTATTTGCTAGAAGGTCCTCTCTTCCAAGCAGACCGCACACTCTGAAACAGACGGTCCGCTGCAGGGCTGCCTTCCCGCGTTGCCTGGCACGCGGAGGCTCGCGCATGGGAGAAGCAATACAAATATTCGGAGTGAAAGCATGAGGTGTGAGCGCCAAGAAAAGAGAGACATTGGGGTGGAGAAGCAGGTCGAGACATCTCCAGGGCGTCTGCCGTTCCTCTCACCGGCGGGTGCTGGCGGAGGGCTGACGAGCGCTGGGCGGGCGTTCAAGGCCAGGCGGCCCAGCTCTGACCCGCACGGCACCAGGGAGCCAACGCTCATTTGCACGAACCCTTCAGGACCACCCGGGACCGTCCAGAGCGTTTCTTGGGCAGATAGTCTCCTGGGAAGAGAATCAACAGGTGGCTACTTAGCACTGATCTATCGACAGCAGCCCCCCGGGCAGGGGCTCAGCTCGGACGCTGGGGCCCGAGCGCCATTGACCTCTGTGAGCTGGAAGGAGTCACGTGGGCCAGGCACCCCTCCCTCTCCAGAAGAAAGTCAGAGACTGGCCAGGCGGGACCGCAGATGGGGTGCATGGGCCCCACGGGGGTCTGTGTGGCTGGCTTTCAGCTCAAGGCCCAGGATGCCTCCTTGGATTCACACAGAAAAAATACATGTCAAGAGTACAGACACAAGCCATTTACTTATTTATTATTTATTTGTTTGTTTATTTATCGAGAGAGAGAGAGAGAGAGCAGAGAGAGGGCAGAGAGAGGAAGACACAGAACCCGAATCAGGCTCCAGGCTCTGAGCTGTCAGCACAGAGCCCGATGCGAGGCTCGAACCCACATACCGTGAGATCATGACCTGAGCCGAAGCCGGACGCTCAACCGACCGAGCCACCCAGGCGCCCCAGACACAAGCCATTTAAAGGGGAAACTCTGAGGACACACTAACAATTCGACTCCTGAACCATTTCAGTCATGTGTGCAGCTTCTGGAGAGAAAATCTTGGCCCTCAATCTGAACTGACAGCCTTTAAGCTGGATGTCCTGCCCCACCTCTTTAAAAAAACCCTTCTCGGGGCACCTGGGTGGCTCAGTCGGTTAAGCGTCCGACTTCGGCTCAGGTCATGATCTCACGGTTCGTGAGTTCGAGCCCCCGCGCCGGGCTCTGTGCTGACAGCTCAGAGCCTGGAAACTGCTTTAGATGTTGTGTCTCCCTCTCTCTGCTCCTCCCCCACTCACACTCTGTCTCTCTCCTTCAAAAATAAGCATTAAAGAAAAAAAAAACCCTTCTGGTGCAACCTCACACACACACACACACACACACACACACAAACGACGAAAGCTCTATGTTAAAAATAAAGGTCCAAGATCAAGTGTAAAAACAAAGGTCCAGAAAGAGAAAGGGCAACATTTCTGAGGTCCTTCTCTCGAACACCGTCTTTCTGATTTTAGGACAAGGAGATGATGCGGCATTCCTGGTTTCCACCCAGGAACAGAGGACAAGCACTTCTCTGCTCTGAGCAGTTCAGATGCCCAAGGCGTTCACCCATGGCTCCCCGTGGATTCCCTTTTAGTTTTTTTTTTTAAGTTTATTTATTTATTTAGAGAGAGAGTGCATGAGCAAGTGGGGGAGGGGCAGAGAGGGAGAGAGAGAGAATCCCAAGCCAGCTTGGGTGCCGAACCGGATGCGGGGCTCAGACTCACAAAACGTGAGATCATGACCTGAGCGGAAATTAAGAGCTGGACGCTTAACCGACCGAGCCACCCAGGCGCCCCGTGAACTGTCGTCTAATAATGACAGACCCGCACCCGTTACATTTCCTGGGTCCTCACACCTGGTGCTGGAGTCTCCTCTGCTACCCAACTCTTGTCTGCTATCAAGGGGCGGAGACAGGCCACCTCCGTCTCCTTACCCCCTTTCCCGCTTCTGGTTACTTAGGAGAAACACGCGATGTGTTTGCTGTAGCCCCAAACACCGAGAGGTGGCTCTAAGTTACAGGGCTGTTTGTTTCTCGGTGGGGGGGGGGGGGTTTGCAAGCGATCTTATATATTCCTAATTACTGGTAAATTACAGAAGTTATAAATTCAATCTCCTTAAAAAAAAACAAACAAAAAAAACCCCCAGAATACTGCAGACAAAGTTCCTCTGGCCGCTCTCCTGTCTCCTGCTCTGCAAAGGCATCCATCCCGCTAGCTAGCTACCCTGAGGTATTTTTATATTTCCACATACATTTTGATGTGTCCTGTTGCTTTGTGTACGTGTGTGTGTGTGTGTGTACATGGTGCACCCTCACACTATAAATGTGATTTGGCCACATGATTCTTTTTAACTTGGCCACTGTTTTAAATTAACGAGCTGTATTTTTAGAGCAGCTTTAAGTTCATAGCAAAATTGAATGTAAGGTGCAGAGATTTTCCATTGGGCCCCCCTCCCCCTCACGTGCATGGCCTCCCTCCCACATGCGTGACCTGCTCATTATCAACATCCCCCCGAGAGCACCACATTCGTTACAATAGGTGAACCCGTGCTGACACGTCCTAGTCGCCCAGAGTCCACAGTTCACATGGGGGTCACTCTTGCTGTCGTCCGTTCTCTGAGTCTGGACAAATGTGCGACGTCATGTGTCCACCATCAGGGCATCACGCAGAGTAGGTTCACTGCCCTAGAAATCCTCTATGCGCCCCCCACTTATCTCCCCCCCACAACCCGATCCCTGGCAATAACTGATCTTTTAATCATCTCCACAGTTTTGCCTTTCCAAGAATGTCACGTAGTTGGAATCACACAGTATGGCACCTTTTCAGATTGGTTTCTTCTACCGAGCAACATGCATTTCAGGTTTCTCCATGTCTTTTCATGGCTTGATAGCTCATTTCTTTTTACTGCTGGATAACAATCTGTTGCCTGGAAGGACCACAGTGTATTTACCCATCACCTACTGAAGGACATCTTGGTTGCTTCTAAGTCTGGGCCATTAAGGACAAACCTGCTGTAAACATCCTCGTGCAGGTTTCTGTGTGGAGACAAGTCTTCAGCTCCTTTGGATAAATACCAAGGATCACGATTGCTGGGTTATACGGTAAGAGTACGTTTAGTTTTGTAAGAAACCACCAACTGTCTTCCAGAATGGCTGCGCCATTTTGCATCCCCACCAGCAAAGAATGAGAGTTTCTGTTGCTTTGCACCCTCACCAGCATTGTCAGTGTTCTGGATTTTGGCCATTCTAATAAGTGTGCTGTGATATCTCGTTGTGGCTTTAATTTGCATTTCCCTGATGACAGGTGATGTTGAACATCTTTTCATATGCTTACTTGTTATCTGTATATCTTCCTTGGTGAGATGTCTGTTCAGATCTTTTGCTCATATTCTAATTGGGCTGTTCATTTTATTATTGGTGAGTTTTAAAGTTCTGTATACTTTTGGATAACAGTCTTGTAACAGATGTGTCTTTTGAAAATATTTTCTCCCAGGCTTGCCTTCTAATTCTCTTGACGTTGCCTTTCACAGAGCAGAAGTTTTTAATTTTAATGAGGTCCAGCTTATCAATCTATTTTTATGGATTGCATCTTTCATGTTGAATCTAAAACCGCATCTCTGAACCCTAGGTCATCCAGATATTGTCTTATTTTCTAGGAGTTTTATGCATTTTACAGTTAGGAGTATAGTCCATTTGAGTTATTTGTGTGTGTGTGTGTGTGTGAGGGGTGTAAGGTCTGTGTCTAGATTAATTTTTTTGCATGTGGATATCTAACCTCATTTGTTGAAAAGATTATCTTTGTTACATTGTATTGCCTTTGCTTTTTTCTCAAAGATTAGATGACTATGTTTATGAGGATCTATTTCTGGACTCTCTGTTCTGTTCCATTGATCTGTTTGTCTATTTTATTGCTGATACCACACTGTCTTGGTTACAGTAGCCTTATAGTAATCTTGAAATTGGGTAGTGCCAGTTCTTTGATTTGGTTCTTCTCTTTCAACACTGTGTTGGCAATTCGGGGTCTTTTGCCTCTCCATATGAACTTTAGAATCAGTTTGTCAACAATCACAACATAACCTATTTGGATTTTAACTAGCGTTGTATTGAATCCATAGATCAAGCTTGGAAGAAATGACATTGACAATATTGAGCCTTCTTATCCATGAACATGGGATATCTCTCCATTTATTTAGTTCTTTGGTATCGTTCATCAATGTTTTGTAGTTTTCTTCATGTAGACCTTGTACATATTTTGTTAGATTTATACCTAAGTATCTCATTTTGGAGGGATGCTAATGTGAATGGAAATATTTTTAAATTACAAATTCCATTTGTTTTCAAATTTTTCCTTGAGTTTAGCAGGAAAGATGTAAGTTTCTCACAATTAAGTGATATTAGCTGTAGGTTTTTTGTAGATTCCCCTGATCAATTTGAGGAGTTTGTTGAGAGTTTTTATCATGAATAAGGTTTAGATTCTGTCAAATGCTTTCTCTGCATCTGTTGATATGATCATGTGATTTTTCTCCTTTAGCCCACTGATGTGGTGGACTGCATTAATTGATTTTCAAATGTTGACACTACATACCTGGGACGAACCCCACTCAGTTGTGGTATATAATGGTATGCATTGTTGGATTTGATTTACTAATATTCTTTTTAGGATTTTTGCACCTAAGCTTATGTTTGTTTCTCTTGAAATGTCCTTGTCTGATTCTGATGTTCATCTCTTCATTTTTAAATGACGTGGCTGCCCAAAAACACAGTCCAACTAAAAAGTGTATCATTTCTATTTTTTTTGTTTTTTTTTTTAAAGAGCACCCAAAATATGCAAGCTATTTTAAACAACAAACAACATTTAAAAATCCCTCATAGGGGTGCCTGGGTGGCTCAGTCGGCTGAGCATCCGACTTAGGCTCAGGTCATGATCTCACGGTTCATGGGCTCCAACAGCTCAGAGTCTGGAGCCTGCTTCCGATTCTGTGTCTCCCTCTCTCTCTGCCCCTCCCCCATTCGTGCCACGTCTCTGTCTCTCAAAAATAAATAAACATTAAAAATCTTTTTAAAAAAGGGGCACTTGTGTGGCTTAGTCAGTTAAGTGTCCGGTTTTGGCTCAAGTCATGATCTCACAGCTTGTGAGTTCGAGCCCCGCGTTGGGCTCTGTGCTGACAGCTCAGAGTCTGGAGCCTGCTTCCAATTCTGTGTCTCCCTCTCTCTCTGACCCTCCCCCATTCATGCTCTGTCTCTCTCTGTCTCAAAAATAAATAAACGTTAAAAAATTTTTTAATCTTTAAAAAAAAAAATCCCTTCTAGTTTACCTCCCAGGACGAGTTACTTTAAATACTTATTCACCTTCAGAGTAAAATCAGTTGAAGCCAAGTGTGAATGATAATGCCTATCGACAACATTGTTTTCCACCTGAAAAGTATTTCATAGTTTTGCACGTCTATCGTCTCATTTTATTTTCACAGGTGGGCT
The DNA here is from genome assembly GCF_022837055.1 of Prionailurus viverrinus. Classification (NCBI taxonomy): domain Eukaryota; kingdom Metazoa; phylum Chordata; class Mammalia; order Carnivora; family Felidae; genus Prionailurus; species Prionailurus viverrinus. The sequence continues at coordinate 93,178,289 of NC_062572.1, read as the reverse complement.
GGTATTACTATGATATCCCCTTGCAGATCAGGAAACAGTGACTCGGCGATGAATGCCTTGCTCGTGGCGAAATGAAGTTGAGTGTTCTAGCTCCTGATTCACGTCTTTCCACCAGAAATACAAACTTTTCTCTGTGGTCCTTTTTCTTGCCTCCCTCAATCCTAGTTTTCCCAACGTATTCGCTGCAGGCCTCCAACTAGAAGCTCGGGCCTCATCCAGACGACGAAGCAAGAGGCGTGGCTTTAACCTCCTCCTTTTGATCCCTCCCTCCCACCTGCCTAGCCACCCCCAATCCTCTAGTCGCACAGCTATTATTCCCGGACACCAGCTGGGGGGGCCTGGCCAGGGCCACTAGGTATGCACGTTGCTCCCCCATTCTGTCCATCTCATTCCAGCACAGTGGCCTCGGGCTTCTGTGTGACCAGAGATGACAACAGCCCCTGCCCTCACCCATGCCGTAAGACCTACAATTAGGTCTGTGCGCCCGGGCATCTGGCAAAACTGGGAGGGCCTCAAGTGGCCTAACTGCATGTTCGTTCCCCTTCCCACCCCACTCCCAGGGATGCGGTTCCCTTCCAAAACACCCTCCTCATCACGGGGACCAAACACAGCGCCCGTTCATCTCCCAGCAGTGGGACTCACTTCCCTGAGAGCTCACAGAATTATTCCAACAAGCCAGTCCTATGCCCCATGGGAATCGCCTGCTGACACTACAGAGCCTCCCCCCTACAGCCCCTGCTGGCACCCCTGCTTCTGCCTGCCGTCCTACTGCTGCTTTAACCCCTGACACCCTCCTTCCCACTCTGTCCCGTTGCATACAAACGTACAAGCTGTTATTCAGAGAAACGTGGGTACGAAACGTGAACCACCCCTCGAGCGCCGTCTGGTCCCTCTGGTGTCCTCCACTTTGGGGCACTGCCCCTCACAGACCATCTCAATGCCTCCCATTTTTATTGTAGAATCTTCACGTCTTCAGAAACCGGCTGGCAGTTCGTTTAAATGTATGCATTTACTCGTAACAAGAGATGGTTTTATGCTGGGATTGACCCCATTTCTTTAGTGGAATAACTGAGAAAGTATCAACACCTACACTGGGATTAAAACTCCAAAACTTTAGATGCCCTGTTCATTGTACCTTCCTGTGCCTAGATTTCCTTCCAGAAAGAGCTGGTTCGAAGGCAGCCACCTGGGATCTTCACCGGAAGGGATCTACCAATTTCTCGTCCTTGGTGCTGTGAAATGTTGGCCGATTTAGACACCAGCTGTTATGACAGGATCGCAAAATTAAAACTTCCGTGGTGTGTCGTGTGTCCTTATCTGAATCACTGGCTGTTCTTGGAGGGGACTGAGTTTAACCCAGGAGATGGCAGGAGACACAGCGTCGATGTCATGTGAGGCCATTTGTTCCCAGGTAAAGCCTACCTTAAAAGAGGATGAGAATTTCATGGTAAATCGTGAAAAAAATATATATAGTTTTGCTGATGTTTTATCTTGAAAACAAATGCAACCAAATTATATAAATAAATTTATTTTAATTAAAAAAACTTTTTTAGTGTTTGTTCATTTTTGAGAGAGAGAAAGAGACAGAGTGTGAGTAAGGGAGGGGCAGAGAGAGAGGGAGACACAGAATCGGAAGCAGGCTCCGGGCTCTGAGCTGTCAGCACAGAGCCTGACGTGGGGCTCGAACTCATGAACTGTGAGATCATGACCTGAGCCGAAGTCGGACGCTCAACCGACTGAGCCACTCGGGCACCCCAAATTTGTTTCAATTTATTTCACATAAAATATAATTTATAATCACAATTACGCAATAATCCCTAGACTCCACAACAAATGCCTCCCTCCGGTGCTCCTGGTTTTCCGGCACGATTTTCCCAGTGTGATACATCAGGCTCAGGCATCTTTCCACTTTGCACGCTATCCTGCGAAAAGTCATTTTTGCAAGACTGGCGGAGGGCTGCCTCGTGCCTCCTTAATCACTGGGGGTGCAAACGTGTGTCTCATGCTACTATGTCCTGTCCCTCGGCAAGGACGTTTCTGGGATCGCTCGCTGCAGGAAGAGAGGTGCCAGTGGCCGTGGGGGCGTCTGGGACGGTTCTCTGACATCGAGATCCCAAACTGTCGGTAGAGGTTCGCAGCCTTATCTGACACTGAGCTCCGCAGACCTGCGGCCTCACGCGTGCAGATGAGGCCACCTCGTGTCCCCCGGAGCGCGTGGGGTGCAGACCGGGCCTCTCGCCTTCCACAGCTGTTGCAGGCGAGCTGGGCTCGGAGCAATGACCCTGACGGTTGTTCTCGATTGAACTGTGTCCCCTCAGAAGCCGCAGAAGCCCCTGCCCCGGCAGCTGTGCATGGACCCAGAAATGCAGTGTCTGCAGACGGTCGAGTTGGGGTCAGGTCTTCAGGGAGGACCCCACCCAGTGAGACTGCATCCTTACAACAAGCAGTGTGCCCCAAGCGGCGTGCCAGGCCGAGGAGCACCACAGACGGGAAACCACTCGAAGGTGGAGAGCGGCCTCAGAAGGAGCCGATCCTGCAGACACCTTGACCTCAGATCTCCAGCTCCGGAGCTGTGCGACAGTCCCTCTTGTGGCTCGAGCCGCGCGCTCTGGGTGCTGGGTCACAGCCGCCCCAGGAAGCGCCTGCAGAAGAAGAGGCCAGCGTCCGGGCCCTCCCAGTCACTGCGGGTAGCTGGGCCTCTGCGGTGGGGGGCACGCTGTCTTGCCCCCTCCGGTCAGCGGTCCCCGGGATCACGTTCAACAACGGGCCGCAGAAGACACTGCAAAGGCAAGGAGGGTCCCTCTGGAACCCAAGGCCAACCGGAAAGCCAGAGGAAGGCAGAGAAGACGCCTAAGTGGGGCTCCCCAGGAACACAGGGAAGAGGACACAAGCTCCCGTCAGCCGGGATACATCTCGTTAGAGACGGGCGCTGGCCCATAGGCACCACTTTGGGCTGCTGTGAATTTGCCTCGGTTCAGGTTCTCCCTCGAGAGAGAGTGGGCGGCGGGCTTTCGTGCCACACCAGTTTGAACCCAGCTGACTAATTATAGGGGGGCCTACACTTGAACGTCCTCAGACCAGTGGCTGTGTCAGCTACTCCTGACTCCCCCAAGGAGAACGTTCTCCTGCCTTCTTTGCTGGTATTTAGAAACCCTCAACGTCACATACCTCCCCGCCCTCCCCAAGAGGCAGGGAGCCTAGGGACGTGAGGGCACACAGGTGTGGTGCTTGTTCACAGATCACAAGTGCTTGTGTGCACCTGGAGGGGAACCACAGATTCTCCTTCCTGGCATTTCCGCATAGACGTACGTTCTTCAAGGCACACAGAGCAACGAGCCCAGCCAGTCCTCCTGGGCGGCCTCCACCTGCCCGCTTACGCGGGTCTGGCACAGAGTGGGATATTTGAGTGTTTTCTTTTTTACCCCCGAAAGCTTCATTTATACAAATATCAACATGACATTTGAAAAGTTTATGTCTCACTCTTATTCCCAGTCAGAATCTGTGAAATATTTCCTGTGAATTCTGCAGTGCTCGAATCTGAGCGCACGTTTACATAGTGCTCCCGTGGCGGTACACAAGGCCCTTGCTGGGCCCGGGCATTTTTTCAGGGCTCTGGAATCAATCCTTATATAGGATCCATTTTAAACCCTAAGGCCGGTTGCACAGTGCGAGCCAACATCTGGAAGAGCGGAAGATGGTCGGACAACATTGCGAAATATAAAACATGAAACTTATTAGCTTTTTCCTGTGTTAAAAATATTTTTAAATAATGGAAGCAATCTGATAGCACGCTGAAAAAACCTTCCTACTCAGAAAAGCTAGAAAGAAAAAGAATTCAGTCATTTTCGGGCTTATTCCGTTTCTTTTTGCTTGAGTTGCACTTTTTCCAATTTTAGAACATCATTACCTTTGCAAAAATGGATTTTGCTTTAAAAGCATTCTCACGCATTTGCCTTTTTGTAGGTACTAATGTCACACTGAGCCGCAGAAAAACAACAAGCCATAAATCAATGTATTAATGAGCGGAATGACTCCACGGTGAGAGGGCTTTTTGTCATCCGGGTCCTCCTCGGGTGCAATTGTACGGTGGGCGGTGGGCGCGGTTTTACAGTCTTCTGACAGCTCTAACCCATGTGAGCGTGCACATGCAAAGTAGCTAGCAAGGAAAATCGCTCCAGCAGCCAAGGAGCAGAAGGAAATCTTAACCAGAGCTGTGACATCCCCCAAAGGTTGTATATCACCGTCGGTGGCACCGCTGGAAAGTGGGCGGTGAGATGCAAATGACCTGAGCAGATCCGCCTTGGGATTGGCCGCCCGTCTCTCCTCCCACCAGCTGAAACCTGAGTCCCAGCCATAAATATCCCCAAGTCAACCTCAAAGTAGGAAGCATCTCAGCAATGTTGCCTGCTCGCGATTTTACCCCAAGAAAGGGAATCTCCTAGAAAGTGTGGGAAGACAAAGGGACGACTTGGAACAGACACAAGTTGACTACAGACATGCTTTAATTAAATGATAGGAGATTAAATAAATCTGTGGCACAAAAACACTGAGAGTCTGTCTGTTCAGCAAACACACTGAGTCAGCGAATTGTTTTTCTTTTTCTAGCCGTCAGGGCTAGTGAAATTGACCCACGATTCCAGCTAAGGTATCTTTGGCTTCCTAATGTTGCAAAAGGTTTAGAACGTTTAGAAGGCGATGTTCCAGCCCTGGGAAGGCCACGCCTCCCTGGCACCTACCGTCTAGAAGGGCAAGACCAGGAGCCCATGCAAATACGTGGCTCTGAGTAGCAGCAGATATCAAGATCCCAGGCCCAGGACTGGCTGGGCACCAGTCACCCTGCAGATCCTGTTAGGAAGTTGCTGGTAACGAGTCTCACCCACTCTCCACAGGAACGTTGCCAGATAGGTACGCTGGTGTCCATTTCATGGATGCAGAAATGGAGGCTTAGAGAAGCTAAGACGTTTCCCCAAAATAACAGAGAAAGTAAGAGGCACAGCTAACATTCTAACCCAAGTCTCTAGCCTCAGTCTTCTCTAAAATTTTAAGTAATGACTACACCGCCACGATCATTTCCACCTTTAGGAGAGAATTAAGGACAATAGGCACATTTTACCCTCCCCCATACCGAATGGCCAGAGAGCCGGATGGAATCACCCGCAGGCGGGTCCCGACCGTCACGTTACTGCGTTTACCCACATGCGCTTCACAGAGCGTCATGCCTTACATTTCATGGTTGTTATAAGAGTCCTTTCAAGGTTTAGATGGCAGGTAGGAGTCCTTTTTTCATTTTGCAAATGAAGAAACCTAGGTTCAGACAAGTTAAATGACTCACCTGAGATCAGGCATTAGGAATCTGAACCTAGATCACCAAACTCGAAATTCCACGGTCTTGAAAGAAAATTAACCTCCAGGAAGCATCTATTCAGTTATGTCCATTCTCATAAATTCCCATTTTCCAAAGATGTTTGGAAAGTATTCTGGGGAAGGTATTCAGGTGGTACTCTAGCCCCACAAAATAATTATTTTTGCATAGTTATTTATCATGTAAAAGGGCAGCATTCATTTTGACAATAGACTTAGCCGTGAACACCTGACCGTGAAGCCATGGTAACAGAAAGAAGGCTTCTTAGGGCACGTGGTACAGCCTGGGGACTCTGTCACCTGAGCGGGCTTCTCACCTACACACAAGGATACTAACCTTTCCTGCAAAATAAAGGGGGTTCAGCTGCATTACTGACACCAGCTGATTCACTTTAAGAAGTGTGTCCGCCCATGTGCAAGCATGTCTTCCCATGCATGAGCGTCTCTGCCCGTGTATAAGCGTGTCTTCCCATGCACAAGCGTCTCTGCCCGCGCACAAGTGTGCCCGCCCATGCACAAGAGTGTCCGCCCGTGCACAAGCATCTCTGCCCGAGCGCAAGCGTGTCTCCCATGCACAAGCATCTCTGCCCATGCACAAGAGTGTCCGCCCATGCACAAGAGTGTCTGCCCATGCACAAGCGTCTCTGCCCGTGCGCAAGCGTGTCTCCCATGCACAAGCGTCTCTGCCCATGCACAAGCGTGTCCTCCCATGCACAAGAATGTCCGCCCATGCACAAGAGTGTCTGCCGTGCACAAGCGTCTCTGCCCGTGCGCAAGCGTGTCTTCCTATGCACGAGTGTCTCTGCCCATGCATAAGCGTGTCTCCCATGCACAAGCGTCTCTGCCCATGCACAAGTGTGTCCTCCCATGCACAAGAGTGTCCGCCCATGCACAAGCGTCTCTGTCCGTGCACAAGTGTGTCCGCCCATGCACAAGTGCAAAGCAAGATATCATTGCTTCTGGTTACACCCACCAAGTCCAGGTGCCCTCCTGACTCTGGACCACACCTGTCCTGTTTCAGGTGGGGACTGCCCACCCCTCCCCATGGGACAGGATCTGAACCAGATGCTTCACAGAGCTTGGCTCAGGGGACGGGAGGAAGCTTTTCCAGCTGGCAGGTGGGAGCTGGTGTCCGATGGGAGAACAGCCCCCACATGGAGCGGGCCGTGGGTGAGGGGAATGATGTCTCAGTCTGCTCTGACGGCGATAACGCCGTGCGAGGGGGTGACCTTGAACAACAGACACTTACTTCTCACGGTTCTGGAGGCTGGAAGTCCGAGATCAAGGTGCCAGCAGATTTGGTTTCTGGTGAAGCGTCTCCCCTCTACTCAAAGACAACTTCATCTGGCCGTGCCCTCGGGTGGCCTGTCTTTGCTGCAGGCAGGGAGGGAGGGAAAGACCCTGCCCTAGTGTCTGCCCCTCTTACAGGGACATCAGCCTGGCTGGATCACAGCCCGACCCCACGGCCTCATTATCGTCTTAATCGCCCAGGAGGAGCACTGGCAGGGGCGAGGCAGGCGCTAAGACCAGGCCCATTCCAGAAAGACCCACCCCAGGGGGGAAACGGCCCCACGTTGGGCCGACGCAGAGGCTGTCCCCATGGGTGCGGGAGCCACGTTCCAGGCTTTCCTCTCCCAGAACCCAGTGTTTGGATTCAGCAAGCCCACCCAAACCAGCCAGACCGAGAGCTCCCCGGCAAGCAGCCAGGACCGCCCACGCTCAACGCGTACTTCCAGCGGACCCCGTGGGCCCAGAACCGCTCCTGGAAAACGGAAGTGAGCCGCACTGACAATCTCCCCGTCGCCTATCCTGTCCCCGACGAGACCGTGCTGGTGTGCCAGGGACGCCCCTTCTCCATGACGCCCACACGTGCCAGCCGTGGACGTCCTTCCCAGAAGGTGCCCGGGAAGGTGGGTGGGAGCTGGCCTTACGGAATCTAGAAGGGATTTCCAGGAGTGTCAGAACGGAACCCAGCCCGCCCCCGGCCAGCCGCCCCAACCTCTCTCTAAGTCCCAGTCCCAGGGCCCCGTGATGCCGCTGCAGCTTGCTGCCGCCAGGCCAGGGGGAGCAGCAGGACAGTAACACACGTCGAAGGGCAGGGCAGAGTCACGAAGACATCGTCCGCTGGACACACACACGATGTGACTCTGTGTGATTCAGCTTTTCCGTCCAACCCAGCCATCGGCTCTGAGCGCGGGACCCCACGGCCTGCACCCCAAGGCCAGCACCACCTGCCTCCATCCTGCCCCGAGGCTGCTGTGGCCGCTGGGACAGCAGTGGGGACAGCTGGGGGACACACACGCACGGGGGACACACACACACACACACACCCGGGAGACAAAACGCACAGACGGGGGACACACACACACACACCCGGAAACACACACACACAGAGGACACACACACACACACACGGGAAACAAAATACACAGGGGACACAGACACACACAGGAGACTTTTAAATTACCAAATTTTCACTTAACTGGGAAACTACCTTCAGAGTTTATTTTTCTACCTTTTATAATATTGTAATTGAGAGCTGTGGTTAAGAATTCAAAAACCACAAACAATAAAAGCATGAGGATGTAATAAATATGATAAATAACTAGGTATAAAGAGCTGAAGAATGAATTAATGAGTCAAACTATAATATTGAGGCATTTTTCCAGAAGGCTACAGGAGAGGATGGAGAGACAGAAAGTATCAAAGAGAAGCCTAGGGAAATGATAATAGCAACACCTGATATATGGGCAGTAGGAATCCCAGGAGGCGTGATCAATAAATCCAGAGCAGAGCAAATATTTGAAAAAATAATGCAGATATAGTTCCCAGAAAGAAAGAAAAAACTCACACAATTTTTTAAAAAGTGGGGGAGGATAAGAAAAGCCCCCCATGAAGACGTATGGTAGTGAAATCTAAGACCACCGAATACAAAGAGAATATTCTAGAAGTTTCCATAAGCAACAAGCAGTTCAGGTACGAAGAACAAGACCCAGATTGTCATTAGACTTCTCAACAGCAGCACTCACTGCGAGAGAACAATGAGCAATATTTTTAAATAATTAAAGGAAAATAGATTTGAACCTAGAATGTTATTTCTAGAGAAGCTGCCATTCAAATCTGAAGGAATAATAGAAGAAATTCCCCAAATAGGGCTCAGGTGGTTTGTTACACGAAGACCCACTTTTTGTGAGAAAACACTCGGGGAAAAGTGCTAAAAATAAGAGAACTGAATCCCTAAGAGATGGCTCTAAAAGACAAGAAATTCAAAGGAGCTAAACATTTTGGTGACATTTCTTCTTTTTTTTAATTTTTAAAAAAATTTTTTTTTTCAATGTTTATTTATTTTTGGGACAGAGAGAGACAGAGCATGAACGGGGGAGGGGCAGAGAGAGAGGGAGACACAGAATCGGAAACAGGCTCCAGGCTCTGAGCCGTCAGCCCAGAGCCTGACGCGGGGCTCGAACTCCCGGACCGCGAGATCGTGACCTGGCTGAAGCCGGACGCTTAACCGACTGCGCCACCCAGGCGCCCCTTTAAATTTTTTTAATGTTCCTTTATTTTTGAGAGAGGCAGAGCGTGAGCAGGGGAAGGGCAGAGAGAGAGGGAGACACAGAATCCCAAGCAGGCTCCGGGCTCCGAGCTGTCAGCACAGAGCCCGACGTGGGGCTCGAACCCACAAACCACAAGATCATGACCTGAGCCAAAGTCAGACACTTAACTGACTGAGCCACCCAGGCATCCCTGGTGACATTTATTCTTTGAGAGAATCCAGAGTCTAACCTGTGGGCAGTATCGACATCAAAGGTGGGAGAGGGACACTAAGGGATATGGAAGTGTGGTTACTTCCTTCTTCACCAGGAGAAAAGCACACATGTGGATAAGGTTACCACGTTGGCAAGGATCGATGCACACGAGAACTTGTCTTAAGGCGAGGACAGCTGTAAAAGCAAAAACGCCCCACATGTCAACCAGCAGAAGACAACTGGGCCCGTACAAGAGAAAGCAGAAGCAAAACTGAGAGGAGGAAATGAGAGGTTCAGCAAATTAAAAATACAATATCAGAAGTGAGTTTTGTCTTTTCTTTTTCCATTTACTTATTTTGAGGGAGAGAGAGCGCACATGAGCACGTGAGTAAGCAGGGGGAGGGGCAGAGAGAAAGGGAGACAGAATCCCAAGCAGGCTCCGTGCGTGCTACCAACACGGGGCTCGAACCCACGAGCCACGAGATCATGACCTGAGCTGAAATCAAGAGTTGGAGGGTTAACCTTGACTGAGCCACCCAGGTGCCCCAGAAGTGAGGTTTTTTTTTTTCTATAAGTAATCTCATGATAAACACAAATAGGTTAAATCTACCAACCGAAAGACAGATCTGGGGTTAAAAACAAGAACGTGAAAGACAAAGAAATGATAACAGAAGGGTTAGAATCTTATGCACGAAGCAAATATGAACCTAAAGAAAGTTGTGTAGTCATCTGAATTTCTGACAAAATAGAATAGAAAGCCAGAATACCCTAAGAGCCAAAGGGTGCCATCACACGCTGGTTGGAGACCGGAGAGAACCAGGAGCTAAATCCATAGTAAATGTAAAAACAGTCACAAGGGACAGGACCTCAGGGGGCAGTGGCTAAGTCAACAATCGTCAGTGAGACTTTAGCATTTCTTTTTCAAAGATGGACAGAGCAAAAAGATAAAATCTAAGCCTAGCTGTCAAAGATCCCAACAATGTCCTTAATCGGCTTGAGCTATGAGATTAAAAAAAAGAACAGTATTCCAAAGGAGGGGCACAGTATACACGGGCACGTTTAGGAAACTAGGGCCACAAATGGCTGGGTGTCATTCAGATTATGTTCCACAACAACACTGGGATAAAAAATACACGTTACTTAACATAGTGGTGGTTTTCTAAAAGTCCGTATGTTTGGAAACTAAAAAACATACTACTAAATAAACGTTGAATTAAAAAGAAAATTAAGTAATGTTGAAAACAGTGTGATAATAAGATCATTTCATAACAAAAAAATGTGGGACGTAATAAAAACAGTACTTAGCGGGGCCCCTGGGTGGCTCGGTCGGTTAAGCGTCCGACTTCGGCTCAGGTCATGATCTCACGGTTCGTGGGTTCGAGCCCCGCGTCAGGCTCTGTGCTGACAGCTCAGAGCCTGGAGCCTGTTTCAGATTCTGGGTCTCCCTCTCTCTCGGCCCCTCCCCTGCTCTCACTCTGTCTCTGTCTCAAGAATAAATAAACATGGGGCGCCTGGGTGGCGCAGTCGGTTAAACGTCTGACTTCAGCCAGGTCACGATCTCGCGGTCCGTGAGTTCGAGCCCCGCGTCGGGCTCTGGGCTGATGGCTCAGAGCCTGGAGCCTGTTTCCGATTCTGTGTCTCCCTCTCTCTCTGCCCCTCCCCTGTTCATGCTCTGTCTCTCTCTGTCCCAAAAAAAAAAAAAAAAAAAAAAAAAAAAAAAAAAAAAAAACGTTAAAAAAAAAAGAATAAATAAACATTAAAAAAATTTTTTTAAAAAAAGAAAAATAATGCAAAATGGATGACTATTTATATGGATGAAAAAATCCGCAGCTATGTATGGTGGTGGATGTTAACTAGAGACCTGGAACTAATAAAATGTTACACGTCAATCATATCTCAACGAAAGTATAAAAAATTTTTAACGGGAAAAAATTTTTAAGTGGGTGAGTGGTAAAGAAAAATGCCAAATTTCAAAATTTCACAGAGAGAGGTGGAAAATGAATAGACCAAGATTATTATTGAAACGATGTCCCTTCCAAAACAGCCCAGGCTCAGGTGGTTTACAGGGAGTGCTGATAAAGTTTTCCTTTCCTGCAGCTTTTATATCATTTACATCTCATAAAGCTCACCCATTTAAAGTGCACCATTCAATTGCTTTCGTTCACTTACAGAGTTACGCAACAGTCACCGTAATCTAATTGTAGAACATTCTTAGCACCCCAGAAGAAACCATTAGGACGTTAAGGCAAATTCTAGAAGTTTCACTTCTCATTTCCCTGTCCAACCTCACTTCCCCGTCCTCAGCCCTACACAAACAATAATGTACTTTATGCCTGTCTTGATTTGCCTCTTCTGGGCATTTCGCGTAAGTGGTATTACACAATACGTAGTCCTTGACGACTGGCTTCCCCAGCTTGGCGTAACGTGTTCAAGATACGTGTACGTTGGAGCGCATATCAGCAAATCATTGTCTTATTGCTGTCAAATAATGTTCTGTCATACAGATATGCCACATTTTGTTTATCCATTCTATTAGTTGCCGGAAACTGGGTTGTTTTCACTTTGGGGCCACTATGAGTAATGCTGTTACGACTACTTGTGTACAAATTTTTGTGTGGACATACGTTTCATTTCTCTTGGATGTAGACCTAGGAGTACAATGGCTTGGCCCTATGATAACCCTGTATTTAACGTTATTACAAAGTAACAAACTGGTTTTCAAAGTGGCTACCATTGTATATTCCCCACCAGCAACGGGTGTGTGTTTCAGTTTCTCCACATCCTTGCCAACACCTGCCATCGTCTATCTTTTTGATCATAGCCATTTTGGTGGCTGTCACGTGCTATTTCCCTATGGTTTTTATTTTCATCTCTCCGGTGACTAATAATGTTCGGCTTCTTTTCATGTGCTTATTGGTCATTTGTATGTCTTCTTTGCAGAAATGCCTATTCAAATCCTTTGTTCTTTTTTAGTGTTTGTTTGTTTGTTGTTTTTTGCTTTGAGAGAGAGTACACAGGGGAGGGGCAGAGAGAGAGAGAGAGAGAGAGAGAGGATCCCAAGCAGGCTCCACACAGGCAGCGCAGACCCCGATGTGGGCTCGAACCCACGAAACCATGAGATCATGACCTGAGCTGAAACCATGAGTCGGACACTTAACCCCACTGAGCCACCCAGGTGCCCCTTTAGGAGCTCAAGATTTTATATGAAAGAATAAATTTCCGCAAAACAGTAAATCGAAGAGGGAAATCTTCTCTGCCTGACATCAAGCGACATCCCAAGTCCATCCTGGATTGTTACTGTCATTGGTGCAAAAACACCACATCAAATGGAACGCAACTGAGGCCAGTCTGACCCGCTGACCCGTGAAGCCACCTTCGATGTTCACTGAGTGAACCTGTGCGAACCTGGGTGTGTTGGGCCGTGTGAACGGTGAAACCGCCCTGCGGAGGCACCCCGCCCGCCCATGAGGCGCACGTGCGTAGTACCCCCGACCCAAAATTCGCTTCCAAAAAAATGCTCTCACGTTTCCACAAGGGCTCCATCCACAAGGGTGTGCACCAGGATGTTGGTCCGCATGATTTTGTGGTAGCAGGAGGTTGGAAGCAATCTGGGTGTCCAGCCTGGAAGAGGATAATTCTGGAAGGGATTCATCGCCAACAGCTAGAAGCTGCGGGTGATTTGTATACATTATCAGAATGGGTGAGCACCAAAGGTAACAAAACGAGAAACAGAATAAAATGGGCAATACGGTTCCGCTTACATCTACTAAAAACGCTCCAGCACAAAATGATACACTTTTCAAGAAAACTTACGAACAAAGAGGCACACGTGAAAACACGTGAACACACGTGAACACGGTTGCCGACTGTGGGGCGAGATAAGTAGGAATGAGCAAGTGCGGACATTCATTAATTAATGATATAAACCAGGAGGAGCCCCTGCACTGCCCCTTGGTGACGGCATGCCACAAAGGAGGAGGAAATATAACTAAGTTAGTCCTCTGTACCTGATGTTAGATACTCCACACACACACACACACACACACACACGTCATAGAACAAATACTATAAACCCTCGCGTCCCTCTCATTCCCTGTAATGGCGAGCTGGGACCTGCGAGCAGGGTGGAGGCATCTTTCTGAGGAGCTTTAACACGTTATGCACGGGTGTGGCTCTCGCATGCTCTTCTCCCAAATGCAAGGACTAATTGTCCGTGAGAGTTTGAGAAAAGGTGCTGTGGGATGTCTGAGAAGCTCCTGCCTCCCTGGGAAGGCCCGGGGTCCCCTCCGCGTGTCCCCGCATCGCCCCCCCCCCCCAGGCTCTGCGGCAGCTGGCGGCAGCCCCGACCTTCACAGCTGGTGCCCACGGACACGAACTCGTGTTTTTACCCTTCGCTCACACCTGCTGGGCACTTCCTCCCACATATGCGGCTTTACAATGTATAAATGTACACATTTACAGTTTACACGACTCTCACACACAGCGTATTCGTGAAATTTTTGTTCACCAGCTCTTGAAATCCCAAGTGTACAATTCATAGGGTCGCAAAGGTTTAGACGGATTTCTATGGGGATCTGTCAGAGGATGCCGTGGGTTACACGCGCACCGCGGAGTCCCGGGCAGACAGGGACCCTTGCTCCCTGAGGGGTGGGCACAGGGACACAGCAGGTGACCAGACTTCCAGGGAGCTGCACGGGGGGAGGGGAGCGAACTCCTGCGGGAGAGGGTGGGATGCATTCTTGGGGGAGTCTGACGCCAGCGTGAGAGCAAGCCAGCCGAGGGAGTCCCCTGTGCAGCGGACTGTGGTCTCCCGGCAGCGGTTCGGGGGTCGGGGCGAGATCCCCCACCGCCTCATTCGGGGTGTATGACCCCACTCCCAAGGGACAGCATGCTGTGACCGGGGCAGCAGGCGGGTGGGAGGCACCGGGACCCCGGGAACGTGGACGGGTGTGGTTGGGACCTCACGACGGAGCCCGGGGCCCCCGTGAGGGTCCCCGAGCTGCAGACCGAAACGCGAGGGGCCGCGGGAGGACTTCCTTCTCTGAGGCGGGACCAGAGGCCAAAGCCAAGCACGCTCGGATCGCCCCCACCCCCAGGCTGTGGGAAGCGCTGTTTGGTTCCAGGTGGTCCCAGTTCTGTGTCATGTGCTGCACAGGGGCCCTTTGGGGGACACACGAGGCTGGAGAAACCAGCCGACGCCAGCTTGCAGAGCGGAGACGGACTGTGTGAGCAGAGGGGCTCCTGTCCCCGCTCTGCAGGCGATGGCCCCGTGCGTCCTGCCTGCGTGGCGCATCCCTGCCACGGGCACACCCCATTTTCTTCCGGGGCTCGGGGTCCTAACTGACTGGGAAAGACACACTATGTTCCACGGATGTCGTCCAGTCGGGCTCGAGGGGCACGTGGCAAGACATCAGACAGTGAAGTGTCCCCTGTGGGGTTTCCAGCGGCTCGGGTGTCCACGCAGGGCGGGAGCACACAGGCGCCAGGTCCTGCCCTGGGGCGGGCTCTCCAGCATGTGACGGTGGCTCCCCCTGAGTCTGATGCTTCTGCTCCTGCCCTGGAGAAAAAACCGGGCACACGGTCCCTTGGTCCCCAGATGCAGGACGCCCCTTGACTCAGGGGTTGTCATAACACTGTTCTCCGTCCTTAAAATGGTTTTCCTGAGTCACGTGTGTTCAAACACGCCGGCCCGACACGGGTGGTTCCCCGAACGTTTAAACAGCCGGTCCGCATGGCCTCGGCCTGTCCAGGCCCACGGACGCACCTGCACCGCTCGGGCTGGAAGGCGGCCAAGGTTGTTTGAACTGTTCTGGGGAGCAGGCAGGGCCTACGGAGTGGATGTGACTGCGGCCTCCTGACCTGCGAGGAAACCCGGAGAGGACGCTGGTGGCCCGAGTGGCTAGCCAGCGGGCCGGGCTGGTCACATCGAGCTGCTTTTCAACATTTACTGCGCGTTCCGTGCACAAGGGACACAAGGCGCTGCCAGGCGGTTTCGGGGGTTCCTTCGAGGAGAAGGGGTGGTGAACCCCTGTCGCCCGTGGGCCTCGGAGACCCTCCTGAGGAAGCCGGGAGACGTTTCTTGGAGGCCCCTCCCTGAAAGCTCCTCAGCCCTCTTTTTCTGGGGCCCTTTCCTTCAGTTATTTCAGCCGCAAAATCCTCCCTGCCTCCCCCTCCCCCTCCCCTTCTTCCTCCTCCTCCTCCTCCTCCTCTCCCTCTTCCTCCTCCTTCACCTCCCCTCCCCCTCCTCCCCCTCCCCCTCCTCCTCCTCCCCCTCCTCCTCCTTGTCCTCAGGCCCAGGGGCCTGAATCACAGAGGGGGTTAAGCTGATAAAGCAGTTCACACTCAGCTGCTAATGGGTGGTAATGACTTTGGAAGTTTGCCCCACTCGACCCTGCAGGGTGCCAGTCTCAAAGGCACATGGCAGGGTTGAATAACCCTTTCACCCACTAACTCAGTGTTTACTAATGTAACTTTATAACTCGGTGGCAGGTGATGCCACTCCATCCATAATACATGGGTCCCCTGCCTGTTCATAAAATGTAGTCCTGCTTAGAACCCCCACACGTATTCATTCATTCATTCATTCATTCGTTCATTCAACAAGCACTGAATGAATATTCAGCTATAGGGGGTGCAAAGATAAAAGCTGCATCTCACCTGCCCGGAAGTCGCTCCTAGTCACAAGGGTGACAGGGAGATGTATACCAATAAAAATATGTCAGGTGCCCTACCGAACGATGACACAGACTGGTGCATGCCTCTGGGACCTAGCACAGAACTAAGGCTTCTTTCCTGCTGTGTCTCTGACGCTGACACAGACCTGCCTCCCCTGGAATCCTGTGCACACGAAGCCAAGCCCCCTGAGCCTGACATTGACATCACTTCTGCCAGTTCAGCCTCGGGATTGGGACCGATTGCCCCATCCTTTGAGTTGCCTTGGAGGGTTTCTCCAACACAGGGTTTCAGTGCGTTCACCAAGGCAACAGGCCACATCACTGCACAAAGAACCAGACAATTCCGCTGGAGCCCGGCTTAATGAGAGCCCAGTGACGTCCGTGTGCCTCTCGCTGGAAAGAGGTCCGTCCCTCAACAGCCAGGGGACTAGCCAGCAAGTTGGTCCTTGCCTGGGGAGCGGGGTGCTCACAATATGGGGTATCTCCCTACAAATGCAAGAATGGGATGTCATGTCCGGATTCCCATTAGACAAATGTAACATTTCCTGAATGGGAAGTGTCACACACTCCCCCACAGCCCCACTTACACCTGTGACACCTGCAATTCGCGTGACAGCATGCTCATTCTAGAAACAGAGGACAGAGTGCCCTGACCCGTCTTCTCCCCATTTATTTGGTGAGGGGGTGGGTGGGGCCAGGTTGCTTCAGGGCCATGGGAGGCAGACCGGGGAAGGGCCAGGAGCCACCCCTTAGAGGTCAGACAGGCAAGAGTCATCTAAACCACATGTGAAATAGATATGTCTTCACGTCTAAAAAGGGGGGCGACATACCAGTGCATGTTTAATAATTTAATAGCTAATATTTTAGTTTAGGTCTTATTCGTGCTGCAGCAGAACTGTGGTTCCTTATCTTTTTATATGCAAATCTGACGGAACACTGGGCCCCTGTTCTCTGGAGCCTCTCAATATGCCTGTTGTATGAGGGAGGGAGGGAGGCATGTGGGCGGGGACAAAGTACCGAATTGGAAATCAGGAGGTAGGAGTTCAGTCCAGGGTGTGCGATTAACCTCTTGGAGACTCAATTTCCATATCTTAAAAATGATGTTAGATTAATGATCTCTTAGGTACATTTCGACTCTAAAATGCAATGACATTGAGCATAATTTGACTATTCAGAATTAGCGTAGGAATCAATAATTATAGCAGCTTTGCATTTATGACATTATATTAATCATGGACACATCATTTATTCGACCTCATGTTTTTAATAGGAATATAACCTCCAACAGAAACATTGCTCATCGGGGAAAAATATTCAGCTGCACCACGTGAAATCGCTGATATTTGACCATTTTGGACACACACAAATAGCAATTCATGTGGTTCAGCTAATATTCTCTCTTAAAAGGATCTACTTTAAGACATGGTTTCTAGACATAAGGTGACTGATTTTAATTTCATGGGGCAACAGCCTTTTCCACAGAATCAGAACAAATAAGAATAAAATTTTATGGAACAGCAAAAGACCTCAGATAGCTGAAGCCATCCTGAGAAAGAAGAACAAAGCTGGAGGTAACACAAGGTTTCAAGATATACTACAGATTTCAAGATACACTACAAAGCCACAGTTATCAAAGCAGTATGGTACTGGCACAAAAATAGACACGTAGGTCAATGGAACAAAATACAGAGCTCAGGAGCAAACCCGTGCTACGTGGTCAATTAATCCACGACCAAGGAGGCCATAATATATAGTGGCAAAAAGCCAGTGTCTCCAACAAATGGTGTTGGGAAAACTGGACAGCGACACGCAAAATAATGGGACTGGACCACTTTCTAACACCATACGCGAAAATAAACACAAAATGGGTTAAATAAACGCAAAATGGGTTAAAGATCTAAATGTGAGACCTGACCCGTAAAAATCCTAGAAGAGAGCACAGGCAGCAAAATCTCTGACGTCGGCTGTGGCAACACATTTCTGGATCGGTCTCCCGAGACAAGGGAAGCCGAAACAAAAATAAACTATCGGGACTACGTCAAGATAAAAAGCTTCCGCACGGCTAAGGAAGCAGCTGGGCAGACTAAAAGACAACCTACTGAACGGGAGAAGATATTTGCAAACGACATATCTGACAAAGGGTTAGTATCCTAAATATGTAAAGAACTGATACAACTCAACACCAAAAAATCCAAACAATCCGATTAAAAAAATGAGCAGAGGGGGGCGCCTGGGTGGCGCAGTCGGTTAAGCGTCCGACTTCAGCCAGGTCACGATCTCGCGGTTCGTGAGTTCGAGCCCCGCGTCAGGCTCTGGGCTGATGGCTCAGAGCCTGGAGCCTGTTTCCGATTCTGTGTCTCCCTCTCTCTCTGCCCCTCCCCCGTTCATGCTCTGTCTCTCTCTGTCCCAAAAATAAATAAACGTTGAAAAAAAATTTTTTTTTTTTAAAAATGAGCAGAGGACCTGAATAGACACTTTTCCAAAGAAGATGTCCAGATGGCCAACCGACCCATGAAAAGATGCTCCGCGTCACTCATCACCAGGGAAATACAAATCAAAACCACCTTGAGATACCGCCTTCCACCTGTCAGAGACACTAATATTAAAAAGACAAGGAGTAACAAGGTTTGGTGAGGATGCGGAGAAAAGGAAACTCTCTGTGCACTGTTGGTGGGAATTAAAATCGGTGCAGTCTCTGAGAAAAACAACTCAAAAAGTTAAAAATAGAAATATCATGTGATCCAAGGATGCCACTCCTGGTTATGTACCCAAAGAAAACAAAAGCACTAATTCAGAAAGATATATTCACCCCTATGTTCATCGCAGCATTATTTACAATAGCCAAGATACAGAAGCAGCCCGTGTGTCCACCCCTAGATGAATGGATAAAGAAGACGTGACACAATGGAATAGTACTCAGCCATTAAAAAGGGCGAGATGTGACAACAACATGGACGGAGCTAAAGGGTGTGATGCGAAATGAAATAAGCCAACCTAAGAACGACAAATGCCATATGGTTTTCACTCATATGTGGAATCTAAGGAACAAAACAAGCAAACGAAGAAAAAAAAGACTTTTTAAAAAAATGCTTATTTGTTTACTTGGGGGGGGGGAGCATGCAGGGGAGGGGCAGAGAGAGGGAGAGAGAATCCAAAGCAGGCTCCACACTCAGCACAGAGCCTGACGTGGGCCTCGATCCCACGAGATCATCACGACCTGCCCTGATACCAAGAGTCAGACGCTCAACCGACTGAGCCACCCAGGGGCCCCACAAAAGACTCTTGACTACGGAGAACAAACTGGTGGTTGCCACAGGGGACCAAGTGGCGGGGATGGGCGGGGTGGGGGAAGGGAAGGGGGAGGTCCTGGCTTCCGGTTATGGAAAGAGTAAGTCACAGGAACAACAGGCACAGACCGGGAATACGCTCGACGGTATCGTAGTAGCCTTGCACGGTGCCAGATGGTGGCCATGCTTGGGAACACGGCGACCCGGATAACACACGGAGAAGCTGGACCCCCACGTTGTACCCTGGAGACTCACGTAACATGGTGGGTCAACTGTGCTCAAGTAAAAAGTTGTTAAAAATTTTTCACGGAGGGGTGCCCGGGTGGCTCAGTCGGTTAAGTGTCCGACTCTTGATCTCAACTCAGGTCATGATCTCGCGGTTCCAGAGTTTGAGCCCCACGTTGGGCTCTGCACTGATGGTACAGAGCTGGTTACAATCAACACTGGCGAACCGAGGGAAAGTAACACCATAAAAATAAATCGTTTGGGTTACAAGAAAAAAAAAAACCCACCTAATTAGTTACTTTGCTTATCCTTATCGCCTCGTTATCAGGAACACCAGTAACAATTATGCGTATCGTT
Source organism: Prionailurus viverrinus (assembly GCF_022837055.1). NCBI lineage: Eukaryota > Metazoa > Chordata > Mammalia > Carnivora > Felidae > Prionailurus > Prionailurus viverrinus. The sequence continues at coordinate 93,158,639 of NC_062572.1, read as the reverse complement.
TAAAAAATGTTCCAGATTGACTTGTTATTTTTTTTTAATTCTAAATTCTTTTTGTAATTTTTATGTGGTTATCAAAGGCCAGCCCCAAGTTCACATGTGATCATCACTTATAATTTCTAAAATATGCAGCCAGCTCTTCTGGTCGGACCTACAAAACGGAAAGCTGCATGGCTCAGAGCCCAGATAGCATCGCTAGTCTTCGGGAAGGTAAGAATATCATTCGGGTTTATTTTTTTAATTGTGAGTAAAAATACCGTTTGCTGAGCAACAGGTTCTCATTGAAAGAAACTCAAACACAAAGGACAGCTAGTAAGTCATAGGTGTGTTAAGTCTTGTAAACACCTTCAGATGCAGAAGAATTAGGCACAGTTAGAGCCTCCCCTCCCGCCCCCACAGTGCCCACCGCTCGGCCCAGAGGCAGCCGGTACTCACCGCATCCCACGTGGCCCTCGAGTCTCCAAATGTGATCTGCAGACCAGGGGCACTGGCCTCGCCCGGGAACTTGCTAGAAAAGCAGAATCTTCGGCAGCCCCAGATCTGCTGAATCAGATATCCTCGGGGGTGGGCCTGGTGACCCATGTTTTCATATGCTCTGTTGTGATTTTAGGTGAGTTATGTCCACAAACATCCATGCTTAAAAATGACGGCACTGTCCCCAGACGAGCGTCCTGCAGCCTCCTGTTGTCCTAACTCTATCTTGGCTGCAAAGAAAAGAGATGGTCCAGGTCTGTCCAGTGAAGAACTCTGTAGGATGCAGGACAAACAGGACAGTAAAGGAAGCTGGGAATTGGGGGAAACTTCTACGTTCCACACTGGTCCTAGGCCGCTCCTCACGTGCAGGAGAAGGTGTGTGCAACAGGTATACGGATGTGAAGAATTCAAAAGGCTTCTGCGTCTGTCCCCCAACTTAGGGTCCAGCCACCTCTGCCCTGTCTGTAGCTGCCCCTTCACTCCCCAGCTCATAAAGCGAGATCTCTCCGGGGTTCAGGAGAGAAGCCAGGCTTCCTTCCCTCCCCTTCCACATAATCCGCTGAGACCCTTCCGGATGGATGACACAGAGGGACAGGAAGTGCCCTTTGCAGGCTCTGGAGGCAGGCTTGCTCCCTCCTTGCTCGGAGTGGGGGCTGACGGTCCAGGACAGAGACTCCTTCGGGCAGGAGGGCCCAGCAGGCTTGAGGCAGGACTCTGCGATGTGCGGGCAGCGTCTGAGGGCGTCCCATCGGATGGGATTCTGACTCGGTGGTTTTCTATCAAATCGAATAAAAATAGCACCTCGGCAGCTTAACTGCTGATGCACCTGAGCTCCGTCTTATGTTCTTTGCTGCTAAGTGTTCCTTTCTGTCTGGCTCTCTCCGGACTGTTTAAAACTGGCTCCAAACTCAGAGAAAACAAAGATACTTGTGCACGTGGAGATATTCAAACCACAGAGGGGCTAGGCGCCACGTTCTGGGAGACATTTCACTTGCTCACGTCTTAGCACTTATTATGTGACCCGCTAACGCCCACCGGCCGGGAGTCTCGCAGAAACCACTAGGTCTGCGGAAGTGGAGGACGTCATCTTTCTACAGGATCGTCAAGTAAAACGCTTGTCTCTTCCAGCGCAGAATCGGACCGCTCTTCTAGTGCTCGGAGCACAAAGATAACGAAACGGTAAAAAGTCAAACCGCCTATTCTTGTAAATACACTGAAAATGTCAGATCTATTTTTGGACCTATTTTCCTCACTCACTATTATTTTTTTTTTTTTTGACTCTTAAATGCTGTGTAATTTTCTAGTTCCTAGGAAATGAGTAAGATGAAAAGGGGGGACGTGGGGACTGCATTTTGCTCCACACATAAAATTAGCCAATTTAATTAGTGTCCCCTAAATCTGCACTCAGACGTGGAAACGCGTCATACCTGTAGATGAGACTGCTCGCTGTCCTACCCATCTTGACGTTTCAAACATTTTTGCCCATATTAAAAAAAAATTTTTTTTACATTTATTTATTTTTGAGAAACAGAGTGAGACAAAGCGTGAGCGGGGGAGGGTCAGAGAGAGAAGGAGACACAGCATCTGAAGCAGGCTCCGGGCTCCGAGCTGTCAGCACAGAGCCTGACGCGGGGCTCGAACCCACGAACTGTGAGATCATGACCTGAGCCGAAGTCGGATGCTCAGCTGACTGAGCCCCCCAGGTGCCCCCATTTTTGCCCATATTAAGGCTGATTGTGAAGTCACAGGGACCTTCACACAGAAGCAGGACCAGAGGGAACGTGATCGTATCTCCTTAGGGGCAAGTGGACTAAACAGGTACCATTTTGATTCGGGGCTAGTTTGCTGAAATTCCGAAATAACCCCAGCTAGCCCTAGCCCAGCTGAGGTTGCGTGGATTATGCACAGCCGGCTATTAACTCCGGCTGTGTGCTGGCCAGAGGATGGCCTTGGGCTAGAACAAGGGAGAAGGACACGGAAACCCAACTATTGGGGGCCGTCCCTCCCTGTCCCAGACAGAGCCCTGCCCTCCATCAGTCTCTGCCCTCCACCCACACCCCGTCACCTCCTCCTCCCCAGCCAGGGAGACGAGTCCCTTCTGCCCCTCCCCCACAGCACCACCGGGACACGTACCCATCTGCACCAATGCTGTGGCCACTAGGCTGGGACCTGCCTGTCCACTCGATGGCCGTCCTCCTGAGAAGCCTTCCCAGCTCTCCCACACAGCATGACCCTTTCGTGTCCTCACTTACCACATTGCCCGTGACCCAAAGTGTGCGTCCAGATGTCGGCCTGCCCTCCGGAGTGGCCAGCTCTGTGACAGAGGGACGCTATTCCCAGTCACTGACCCCAGGTCCCGGAGTGTTGGCAGTGCTTGCTGGAAACCGAGGGAGCCTTGGTTGTCGACTTTGTCCTGGCGATGGGTGTTTCTGTTGAGTATTACAGAGTAACCGTGCTAGACTGTCCCGTCTCTAATGCCCATCACACCTGCTGCCCCGACTGCCTCACGGCCCGGACCCTCAGTAAGGTGAACCAGCAATCAAAACCGATAGCCTCAGCCCATGCGATGACACTGGTCTTGCTCCCTGTCCCAGCACCTCATTTTGGGGTGCTCTGTGTGAAATTCTAACGTTGCCTTCGTGCGGACTTACAAAGCTCCTAAATGCTGTATTTTCCTGGGAGAGATTCGAAATTATTTTTTAGTGTTTTATTTATTCTGAGAGAGGGAGAGGCAGACAGAGAGGGAGAGAACGAGAATCCCAAGCAGGGTCTACGCTGTTAGAACAGAGCCCGACACGGGGCTCGATCTCATGAACCTCGAGATCATGACCTGAGCCGAGGTCAAGAATCGGACGCTTAACTGATGGAGCCCCCCAGGCGCCCCAGGAATCGTTAATATTATAAGCAAATTCCGTCAAGTAGCGTTCCACGAATTAGCTGGGACCGAACGGCTTTCTTCCCTCGGACGTGAATTCTCAGCGGCTTCAGCAGAGATGATTCACCGGTAAACAGAGGCACCTCTGGGACAGTCACTTGGGATCCGTGCGTTGGCCAGTGTCATACATGCGTGCCCTGCTCTCTCTACAATGTGGTCACCGTGGCTGAGAGGAGGTGGCCGTGCCCCCGGGAAGGGCCGATCCTGGTACCACTGGGCCCCCACGCGCGGGCGAACGCCTTCCCAGGAGGGGCGTGAAGTGACCTGAGGTTGTCTTGTTCTGGACACAGACCTCCTCTTGCACCTGTCAGGTTGCCTGTCGGCTCCGCCGAAGACAGTCGCTGACGGAACCAGCAAACGAGGGCCAGTTGTGTTTGACCCACGAGCCTCAGAAAACACACTGTTTCCTGAGGTCCTCCTTCCCGTAGTCTGCTGACCTCCTTGGCCGACTTTTTCCAGGGCGAGTGGCCGGTGGGCGCCCACGATCGGAGTGCCACAACCCCTGGAGGGACGCCCACGAACACACACGCGTGCTTCACGGCCGGTTTACAAGGGAATACGCTGAGGGCGCGGGAGGAGATGATCTTCTCCCCACGGCAGGTCAAGTCGCTGCCCCCTTTCCTGACACCTGTCAACGCACTTTGGTGTGTATTTTTGAACGGGCTTGTTGCACGGAACTTGTCTGTAGCACTTACGTTGGGCTGGGCATTGTCCCGAGTGCCCTAAAAACATTATCTGGCTTAAGCCCCACACCAGGCTCGTGGACCTGGGTGCCTCGGCACCCTCGTCGTCCCTGTGTTCAGATGGAGAGACTGAGGCCCATCAGGGCTACTAACAGGTGCCGAGCGGGCGAGCCAGCACTGTTTCTAGCCGCTACGCCATGCTGTTTCCTATCAGCTAAATGGGAACATCCAAGTTCACATAAAACTAATCCCACGCTTTGTTCTTGTGTCTTGTGAGAGAAAAGGTTCCCTCTTGACAGATCCAAACACGTCAGGCCACGACAAGCAGTGTCCCCCAGACCAGAACGAGGTAAGACTTGGGCGGCAGCTGGGGACCTCTGCCAGCTGGCCTGCTACAGGCCTGACGTCGTGGCCCTCGCCCCACGACAGCCAGGTCTAGCAGCACACGAGAGGCCCTTCCTCCTCGGACAGCCTCTGCTGTCCCCTGCTTGGACCTCGGTCTCCAGGCTGCTGTGGTTTCAGCCAGTTGCCCCACGGGCCAGCACCCCCCAGCACAAGTGGTCAGAAGAGCCAGGACCCCCCACGAGACTCAGAGTGATTCCTGCCCCCCCTCCCAAATCTTGAAGAACAACCATGTCCTGTGACCTTCTAGAAACACCAACCGCATCCCCGATTCGTGGGTGCAGATTCTCTCAAGGCCCAGGGTCACAGTGAGTCACGTAGCTCAGCCACAGAAGCAGGTCCTCTGTCTTCTGCCCATAACTTTTGAAGGCAGAGGTTTTAAGAAACGGGGTGCAGGTGCCTAATCATAGCCTCAAGGTACTCGACGCGCTAATAAGCATACGGCATTCTGGTGCGGGTGCAGCGGACTCTGAACTGGAAAATTTCATCAGAAGGACGAGAGTAAGTGAGAGTTTTCCTCAACTGACCCTTTTGTAAAGAAACACATTTCCTGTAGTAGAGAAAGAAAGGATATTTGACAATAAGACCGAGCTGACGATGGCTTTATCCCATGAGTATCGAAAAGAGTTCGGATGCTATAAAACTCCTCAGGATGTGTGGGAGCTGAACTTTATGACAAATCATGTGGATGTATATATTTCCTTAAAAATAAGACATATGGTGGGTGAAATGGGTGATGGGGACTAAGCATACCCCTATCGTGACCGGCACTGAGAAACACTGTGGAACCACTATATTGCATGCTTGAAACTTAACAAACGATTGAAATAAAAGAAATACGTACACTAAAATATTGAAAACGGTTACTGCTACCTGTTTTTCAATATTTTCCCTAAAATATTGGGATCCCAAGAGAGATCCCAAGAGCCAAGGAGAGATGATCTCAAGAGCCAAGGTGAGAGATCCCAAGAGCCAAGGATCTGACAGCCAAGGGCACAGTGTGGGGCCAGGGAGCAGGTGTGAACATACAATTCTCTTCAGCAACAAGGGTGGTGATTATTTTATGCAGCGTATCATCTGGGCTTTGTCCTTTTGATGGCCGAGGTACAGATTAAGAATTTTATTTTATTTTTTTAATGTTTATTTATTTTTGAGAGAGAGAGAGAGAGAGAGAGAGTGAGCGGGGGAGGGACAGAGAGAGAGGGAGGCACAGAATCCGAAGCAGGCTCCAGGCTCTGAGCTGTCGGCACAGAGCCCGATGCAGGGCTGGAACCCACAGACCGGGAGATCCTAGCCTGAGCCAAAAACAAGAGTCGGACGCTCGACTGAGGGAGCCACCCAGGTGCTCCTGGATGATGAATTTTATACAATAACCATCACTCTTGCTACTGAAGGTAGCTGTGCAACTGTAGCTGCTCCCAGGTCCCGAACCGCTTCCCGGGATGCACCTGCTCAATCTACTCAGGCGTCCCTAGCACAGTATCCCAGGCACGGCAGCTTGAACAAACAGACACGTATCTGTCACAGTTCTGGGGGCTGGAAGTCTGATAGGGACGTGCCGGCAGAGCCCGGATCTGGTGAAGACCATCTTCCTGGCCTGTGGATGGTGCCTCCTCGCGGTGTGCTCCCCAAGCGGACGGAAATCCCATGGCTCCCCGTGGTTTATGAGGGCACCGATCCCCCTCACGACCCAATCACCTCCCAGTGCCCCATCTCCTCATACCATCACACCGGGGGTTAAGGGTTCAACACATAAATTTGGGGGGAGACCCAAAAATGCAGTGCTAACAAACCTTGACAAACTCTGCCCAGTGAAAGAGGCCAGGCACAGAAGGACACGTACCGTGGTTCTTCTTGTAGGCGATGTCCAGGAGAGAAGACAGATTGGAGATCACCGGGGCCCGACGGGGGGAAGGGAGAAGGTGATCACACAGCGGGCACAAGGTATTTTTGTGGGGTCGTTAGGGCCCTTCCTGATCAGGGTAATGGAGGAACGCTCCCTGGGGGAAGTGAGATTTGAATGTGCCCTCGAGAGTCCGTGGGTGTTTGTCGTGGGCACACAGCGGGCTATCCAGATTCCCCTCGGAACCGAAGCCCCTCACCCCTCACCCCTCCAGGGTGGTGACAGCCTACAGCTGAGGACGCCTCCCAGAGTCGCCTCGCCTGGAAAGACCTGTCCCGCAAGCTTACGAAGGCCCCCTAGACGCCGCCCACTTCCAGTGACGGTCCGTGTGAGGGCTCTCCCCGCTCAGGGCTCTTCAGCCCACCTTCTGCTGCCGCCCATCCCGCCTCCTTCAATTCTTCCGGGTGTATGTCCCGCCAGCCCTGGCCATGGGGACCCGCTCCCGCTTCACAGCCACAGGTGTGAGAGCACTGGGGGGCCGGTCAGCTCCGGAGGCCTCTCGGGCGCTCAAAGCATCAGCTCCCTTGTCTATAAGACAGGGGTCGTAAGGGGACAATCCTCAGAGCAGCTGGGAAAGTTAAGTGAGCCAGGGCACTACAGCTCTTAGCTCAGTGCTCGCTCTCGCTAAAAGTCGCCGTGTGTTCATGTGTTGCTCGCGGAAAGTACGGGAAACGGACAAGGGCACAAGGAAGGCAGTAGAAGCTGCTCCTGGGTCAGCGGCCTGGGTGTCATCTTCGGGGTGCACGCGCGTGTGTTCTGAGGGGCGTCCCGTGCACCCACGCACACTTCCTGCGTGAACCTCCTCCTTAGCACCTGCCGTCCGTCCACCACACGGTTCACGCGGTAGTGCGGTCTCCACAGCCGGATCGCGGGGCAAGGAGGCGCCGGGCGCTCAGGGGCTTTGGGACGCCCTCCCCGGTCCTTGTGGCCGGTTTTCCAGCTGGAAGAATGTGGGCACGCGTGTCGGCCAAGAGAAGAATAAAAACTGAGTGGGTGGGAAATGACCTGACCATAGATGACGATGATGGTGAAAAGGACCCAGGACAGACTGACCTCAGCAGTAGAGAGGTGCGCCGCCCCTCAAGGCCGGGAGAGAAAGGCAGGTGATTCGGAGGAGGAGAGAGGAGAGTAAAAGCTGGTGTCAACTCTGTTCCTGTTAACAACGTGCCAGCGTGTCACCTGCAGACGCGTCATTGGGCAGGATGGTGGAACTGGGGAAGGCACAGAGACTTCTCTGGAGACTGACGGAGATTCAGCGAGGTGGGCGAAGAAGCAGAAACAAAGGATGACCACGGCCGTTTGGGGCCGCCCAGAAGCGGCGCTTGGGCCTGCAGTCTGTCCAGGGGACAGACTTGTCCACGGCTCCCAGGACCTGGTTTGGGCTTCAGAAAGGGGCCGGTTGGCTCAGGGTCCACGAGGGCCAACGGCAAGGCAGGTAACTGAGGAGGGCAGGAGCCAGGCCCTCCAGGATCGGCCTGCTAACTATTTGTCCCAAGTGTCCCGCCGCACTGTCCCGCCCAGTCCTGACAGAGGGCCAACCGGGGACGACCTGTGCGTAAGACCGGAAGGGGGTCTGGAACCCTGGAGGCTCCGGGAGGCAGTGAGTTGGAACTCAGCCCCGTGCACTTGAGAAACACAGGCGCCCCTGCAGCGGCAGAGGGACAGGTCTTGCCCACTGTGTCACTAAGAAAATGGAGGGGACACCAGGGGCTCCCCCACCGGCCTGGCCACTGTCATGAGGAAGCTGGGGCCCCTGGCATCTACAGCACTTGACTCACTGCACGAGAAAGGCAGGCGCACATCTGGGGGCACCCCTTGGCTGCCCCCCGACTCCTCCTGCAGCCTGGCTGGGACTGAGCAGACCCAGCAGGGGCCGTCCTTACCTTGACCGGGTCCTTCAGCGCCCGCAAGCATGGCGGCCGCCATCTGTACCTTTTACAAACTGTAGGACGCCAAGAAAAGTGACGAAACGTGGAAAAGGCGAAATGGAAAACTATCAATGTCCTGTGACGACAACAGAAAGGAAATATGAAAAACTCAGTGTTAATGTGCCGGTGTGATTGGATTTTGGACCAATTTTCTTTTTTGAATTTATAATGAAGTTTATGGAATAAGTAAAGAAAACAGGGATAAATATAACCGTCATCACAAAATTACGTTTGTGCGCATGGGCACACACATGTGCACATATATGTCGCTCTCTCTAGACACACTTGTATATATAAATCACATACAGACAGCTGTCAAATTGCACAGCCAGAAATGATGTAGCTCATCCTGTTCTACCACAAAGAACATTGGCCAACAGAAGTCGTTGAAAAATGCCAAGCGCACACCACGGAAGCCAGGGAAGACCTTGCATTTGGCCTTCTGGAATGTGCTGTGGCCGCCGGCCAGCCTCCCCCGTCCTGGCAAGGATGCAGGGTGCAGAGGGAGGCAGAGGGTGGGCCCAGCGTGGAGGCGTAGGGCTCTAAGGCAGGAGGACTCTGCGTGAGGTGTGGGTTTGATGGGCACGGGGACACCCAGGTCACGCGCTGGGGGAACAGAATTACCTGCTGAGTGAAGTTTGGTGTCCAATTTGGAAGCTGCTATGGAAACCTCTCCTGGCGCCTGTGTTTTCAGAAAAGCGGAGAACAGGCCAACGACACTTTCCAGATTTCTCGCTGGGTCAGTCCAGTTCTGCTCTCCGTCTTGGGAACCAGCGACACCCGAATCTGAAGGAGGTACCTGCCCCCAGCGGGCCTCCTCCGGCCTCCCCCGTGCCCCTCTCTGACGGGTTCCATGTCTCCCTGTGTTCTCCACCATGGTTGACGCTGTCTCGAATTATCCCTCACTGTCGATGCTTCCAGCGGAATGTCCCTGCCGACGGCAGCCCTGTGGGAGGGACGCTGCCCGCCCCAGATGCCAGCGCCTGGGAGTGCCGCGGCCCGGCGCATGGGAGGAGCCTCCCCATGCTCCGCCACAGGGCCCCCCCCCCCCCCCCCCCGCTTCCCAAGCTTCTGCCCACCCTTCCCCCTCCACTTCCCATTTCCTCCGAGGGCAGGGCATGTCAGGGTGCAACCTTAGGGGTGACGGTTGCACGTGGCCGCGAGATGGAGACAACCCAAGCGTCCATCAGCTGACAGGTGGGTCAAGAACGTGTGGTCCGTCCAGACCACGGAGAGTCATTTGGCAATAAAAGGGAAGGACGTCCTCACACATGTGATCACACGGATGAACCTTAAATAGATTATGTCAGTGAAAGAAGCCAGACACGAAAGACCACATGTTGCATGATTCCCTTGACATGGAATGTCCAGAACAGGGGAACCCACAGCTCCAGTGAGGCGATCTGCGGTCGCCAGGGGTTGGGGGGAGGGGACAACGGGCAGTGGCTGCTGAGGGTCCCAAAGGGGTTTCTCTCGGGGGCGATGAAAATGTTGAGACAGTTGATAGAGGCGGGTGGTCGCACAGCCTCGTGAATGTTCTAGATGTCACTGACGTGCACACTCAACTCACAATGGTTGTTAACCTTATGTGAATTTACCGCAACTAAAAAAAACCCCTTAGATTTAGGGCTCAGAGAGATTTAGGGGCTGGAGGATAAGGCTTTAGGATTCAGAGGGGATTCATTAAAGGAGTTAGGATGCTAAATATATTTCCAGTGTCACTAGGTCACCAGTTGGCCCCTCGGGGCTGCCTCAGAGCCCCTGAGGAATATGGTGCTCTGCGAAAAAGCATTCTGAGCTTCAGGTAGTGGAGTCATCAACTTTGGGACGTAGCCTTTTCCTTTTCAATTGTTGGGGACTGTCTGCAATTTAGTCTCTTGAATGCAGTCAACCCTTGGCTCTTGTTGTGGATTAATCAATAGAAAGACATCATAGTGGTAATCTTTGGGGAGGCAAAATTCAATTTAATCCATTTTTTCTATTTGTTAGCTCCTCTGGTAATTGGTTTGATGGGGAAGAAGTTTGAAGTTATTGGTTAAATAGAGGTTTTTGGATTATCTGTGAATTTCAATTATCCATGCTTCACCTGGCCCCAATTAGCACTAATAATTGAGTTAACTGAATAGAAGTCATTTCCCATCATATCAGTTTTACCATAGCCTTATTTATTGTTTCACTAATGGAGACCCCGAAACACAAAGCCCCTTTCTCCAGCCGGCACTCACACCCCCATCCCACAATTTGTCAAATTAATGCTGTTTAACGGACTCCAACTTGACTGCACAGTTAATGGTATGAAACAAACACTCTTAATAATACAAGGAGCACAGCTAAGGAGGGCGACCAGAAATTTCTAAAGTGCGCTGGGCTGTGTTTGCATTTGTGGCCAGAAGGTTTCCCAAAGCGTTTCTAAAGTGCAGCCAGACGTCTTCCTCAAGGTTTTCAACTAATGTGTATGTTCGATGTCGGTGAAGATTGTTGCTGTCTTAATTTGTCCCAGTTTAAATCGCGACCGCTTCTGCAGTGCCAGTCAATTTCACCAGCCGCCTGCTTTCAAGATGTGTTCTTTTCTGTTTACCAAACGCCATCCACAGGCCTGTTAAGGTTTCAGTTTCTCTTCTTGGACACGTTTGTATTTATATTAAACACAATAAATATCTGCCATTCCAACGGCCCCCTTTTGACCTTCTTTGATCTCTGAATCCCAACATCCCCAAACGCCGCATGGAAATTAGCCCGGCCCCTCCCGCGGGGCGGCCAGGAGGGCAGGGTTTCCGCAGCTGCGGGGCCCTGCCGACTCTCACCGTGTTTGTCCATTGCTATGGTGATGCAGCGGGCAGCCGGGCCCCGGGGAAAGTCCGGCTAGGTGAGGCTAGGACTCCTGCCGAACACACGATCCTGGTGCCAGGGTGCCGGGCGGGGCAGGGCTCCCCATCGCTGCGCGCAGTGAGGCTGCAGGTGCACCACGCGCTCCGGGGGCAGGCGCGCTGTCCCTCCGCAGACACGTCACCCTGCGGGGCCACTCGGCTTTCGGCTCCGAGCCAGCCCACGCGGAGCTCTGGGCGGTGGAAATGTGGAAGGTTTCGTGCTCCTACTGGGACAACGTCACTGCCTCGACCCCACATCGCGCTCTTCTTGGTGAATAAAGCAGCCGAGAGAGGCACCGAGAGCCCACCGCTGAGGACCCCAGGAGAAGCCCCCGGCTCTGCGCGGACAGCCTGCTCCCCGCCGTCCTGTGCGGGGGAATGATGACCCGGCTTTCCCTGACGCCGTGAGACAGCCACTGGCTGGGGCCGTTTCTCTCCAGAATGAATAAGTTAACTAATACACAGTTCTTTCGTATGGTTTCTAAAATAATAAAACTGCCTAGGCAACCGTCTGAGACTCAGACAGACAGACAGCTTCTAAGTTTTGCTTTTCTCGGTCTCATTTGCGTCTTTTGTTTTTATTTCTTTTCTCATGATGTATTTGATGCTGGTTAAAGGACCGCTGATCAGTCTCTAAGGGACATGAATAGCTTGGAAGACTATAAATATTTGAGAAGGCGGTACCTGGACATTTCCATTTAAAGATGTCCGTAGCGTTTTTTCAGATCGGCAAGCCTCGCAGATTTCTAAATGCGAAAAGTACATGGTGACATCTAAGTGTTAATTAATCATTTATTTTGTTACTTTGGAAACTAGAAGCTGATCGTAGTTGACATCTGAGGCTAGTGGGGACATGATCCCTGTCTTTCCTGCCCAGTGGTCAGGGCACGCCTCTCAGTCTCTGTTCTCGTGAAGCGTAAGTGAATTCTGTGCAGATTGTCACTTTCCTGTCACTGGTGTGCATCCTGCTGGGCGCTAATCAGCTTGTAGTCCTATTTGACTTAAGGTTTGGGGACCCCAAGGCCGTGTGGACAACCCCACATCAGCAACACATTGGGTAGGAGAGGGTCAGATGCCTGGCAATAGGCGTTTCAGTGATTTTTCCAAACAGGATTGATTTACCAGTTAATCTTGACAATTGCTGGGTGTTTCTTGGCATTTACTCAATGGAATTATGGACATTAGAGACTTTCTGAGACAGCAGTTGTTCCATGGCTGAAGATAGTTTCTACCCCAATTTTCCGCTTAGGTTTTGAAGAACTACAGTGTTTTCAACTTCCCTTAAAAGGTGTTACCGGGTAACAGAAAACAGGTTGAAAAAAATGCTAAAACCCACTTAATTTTCCTTTTCGAAGCTTAACGCAGTTAATTCGCTTTTTCTGGCAAGCGGCTCCCTCTCGGTGGAAACACCGAGAGGGCTCGTCCTGACAGAGATCCTCAACCCAGGTGTGAAACCGGGTTTTCTTCTGAGGAAAAGCCTTTCTTGGAATATTGAGTCCCCCCCCCCCCCCCCGAATCGTTTCAGGGCTTTGGCTGGTGCAGGGTTGACAGAGGCCTGGACATCTATATGCGACAGAAAGGAACCCTCGCCAGAAACTTCTCTGCATGATGTTGCTGGCAGATCAGCGGGCCATTATCAGCGGGCACCTCTGCGGAGCGGAAGATGCCCAAAGGGTGGTTGAAATGACTGATATTTGACAAACACTTATCTTCACAACGTAAATGCCTGTTTCCTGGCAACCACGAAAGCCCATCCCTCGATTCGGTTTTCTCACGTATTACAGAAAATAAAAATCCAGATGAAGAAAACAGACCCTCTTTGCCGGGTCCTGCCATTACGGCCCTTGTGCGATCATTGTTCGCATCGCTGTCGATACCATAAATTTGAAGTGATCTCAGTGACATTAATAAGGATTTCTGGCCGGCGTGTGTTTGTGACGTGGCCTCCCGGGCTCGGTCTGTCACATCAGCATTCACCGCGTCGTGCTCTCCGAAGGGCAACTTTGCTCTCAAAACCCATGGAGAAAGAGCCCCCTAAGACTCCCCACGCCCCGGACCAGGCACTCTTACCTGCTGCTGAGCCTGAATTCAATTTCCACTTAGGTCAGAAGCACTTCTGTGAGTGGAGGGCGTCTTGATTCAACACGAAAGGCCGTCGGTCTCGCAACACTGAAAAGAAAGGCGGCCTTTTAAACGCCACGGGATTCACCAGCCCCTTTGCTGAACCCACTTGCCCCCAAACTCCCTGCCCCATTAACCAGCACACATGGGACTCTGGCTGAATGTTCATTACAAACAGAGTTTAGTCTCTGTTCAGTAACGGGCTCGGGTTTTCGCTGGTTAAGATCAAGGGTCTTGTTCAAGGTGCACATGTGTATTAGTGTTAATAATCCAGTGTCACTCAGTGAATGCCGTACTAATTTAAAACCATGCTCTGTAAACCTCTGCCTCTCGCGGCCGCACATCCAAATGTCCCGGAAAGAGAATCGGTTAAGATTAGCTTATCTGTAGCTTACATGTCTCAAAGGCCATCAACATATATTGCTTGGAATTCTTAGAAATCAGTTGTGTCCGTTTAAATTGGTGTTGTTACTGAAGTAACGAAGAGGGAGCCTGGGAGCCATTTAGAGGCACTTTGTTATGACCGAAGCTCCCGGTCCTGGAACTGTACTTCTCCGGTTCGCCCGGAGACCTTGATTTAAAGAGTGACCCCAAGACTCTGCTGGCGGCAAATGTGGGGTGAGCTACTGCGTGCGGCCGGGAAAGGCTCCTGGGCGCCACTGTCCTTGGTGTGGAACTTGGGAGGGCCCCGTGAATCCACGTTACCAGGCCACACACGTCATTTCAAACAACGCAGCGATGACAGAGAAAGCCTTGCCAATCGCAGGTGCACATGATAACAAATAAATCAGCTAAGGGGCGCCTGGGGGCTCAGTCGGTTAAGCCTCCGACTTCAGCTCAGGTCACCATCTCACAGTTCGCGAGTTCGAGCCCCACATCGGGCTCTGTGCTGACAGCTCGGAGCCTGGAGCCTGCTTCGGATTCTGTGTCTCCTTCTCTCTCTGACCCTCCCCCACCCCCCACCCTAATCACGTGCTCTCTCTCTCTCCCTCTCTCCCTCTCTCTGCCCCTCCCCCACTCACGCTCTGTCTCTCTCTCTCTCTGTCTCAAAAATAAATAAACTTTCTAAAAGATCAGCTAAAGAAATGAAGAGCCCACCGAAAGGCAGAAGGAGATGGTTTGAAAACGGCAAATAATCTTTTTTTCAAGAAAGAAAGAGACTTCGTTTAGCAGAAGCATCAGCAGTGAAACGTCACTGCCATGCAAGTACCCTTCGCAAAATAAATGTCGCCTCTTGTGGCGGAGACAACAGACACACAGCTCCTTTTAGCGTGCTAGTTTAAAATGGTTTTTCCCACTTACAAAAATAGGTGATAGTTTTTAACCATATAATTTAGTGCATATAACTCGTCTTTTAATAAGTAACCACGAGTGAACACTCTATGGAATTTTAGGATCGGCTGACGAAGAATGTTATTAAGGCTTAAGGAAAGCCAGCGACAATGCCGAGGTTTTCAGGGGAGAGAAAGCCTCTTTTCCAGTTTGACCCAGAACAAGGGGAGAGAACCGTTTCTTACAGAACACGGAAGCCGTGGACTTGCCCTCCGCTCCCACGTCAGGTGGCTGGGGCCCCACGGCGAGGAAGGACGTGCAGTGCTTAGCTGAGTGTCAGCTTTTGTACTTCGGGGACTGAGATTTGGGCCTGGCGGTTTTTACAGTTAATCATTAACTTCTCTGAGGTCTTGACGGCATTTCAGTGGAGGTAGAAATATGCCACTTTTCCAAGGAGTCTGTCTTGTAATTTCCCATTTTACCCCCAAAATCTAGTTAGCAGCTCATTGACCCGAGCTGGGTTAGGTGGAGACTAAACCCGTGCTTCTGAATTCAGCAGAGCATCTGGGTTAAATAAAACCGGGAAAAGCAAAGGCAAGGACTCTTGTACTGAATACTTAATTTGCACATTAAAAGCTGATCATTAATCCTATATTTTAACACTGCAAATGTCAGAAGCTATTATTTCCTGGGGAGTCTGACAGTTCCACGGAGAGACTGTCCTGTTGCAAAGTCCGTGGAATTAGCGTGAATAGATTCTGTATCAAACCCGAAGGCCATTAAATAATACTTAAAGGATCAATTCGCTGTCACACGTAAGCAAAGGGTAGGACTCCTAGAACAAACCGTAACCACCACAGAATCACAGCGGGAAGATCACGTTATTAAAATCTAACAAAACATGTAAATACAATATCGTACACAGGTAAGTATACACTTATTACAGTGCTGCGGTGTGCGTCTGCAGTTCAACGTTCTTGAAATAAAATAAAGACAAGGCTTCGAGTGGCCAAACGACCATCGGTTTGTTTTTTTCAATGTTTGAGAAACCCCAGACCCTCAGGTGCCTAAAAGGGCCAGCCAAAGGCTGTTTTCAAGCGATTCCGGTACCAACCAACGTGACCATAACCATTTACCAGTTTCTGAGAAATCACAAATCAAACACATTAAAAAAGCTGTCTTTGGACCAAATCGGAGTTTCTAACAAGACTGCCTACCGAGCGTTATATGTGCCTGATTATTAAGCTTTTAAAGCTGGGCTTCCCTAATGCCACTTGAAAGGGGCGGGCGGTGCTCCCTCTCCCTAAGCTTATTAAGTTCAAGTTTTGTGCAAACAGCTATTTAAATGATTTGTTCATAAATGTGCACATGGCTTTCAACATAACAACTTTCACACACTGTAACAACAACAACAACAACAACAACAAAGTACAAGGAAAATAAAGCTGAAGCAGCCATGAGAAACTTGCACTGATGGTGTTTTGAAATAGTACCTTTGGATCTCTTCCCCAAATCTTCAAATGACTTTTAAAATGTAGCGGGTCTTACGTAATTAATGCGCTAAATGCCCATCGCCAGCCTGAAAACACCAGAGCAAAATGTAGCCGATTTCCTCCCCGAACGTTTGATTTTATATTCTTTGAACTTCCTCAGAATGTGGTGACCCTTCTAAGAGAAACTTTAAAGATGCGTTAGTCATTTTATTGAGGCTTAAGGACATTCACTGTGTCCAAGCAGAGACTGGCACTCGCTCACCGGCCGCTGGCCTCGGGGGTAAAGCCGAGCAGGGAGGCCAGGCCGAGGCTTATTTGAGGAGCAGAAAGGGGAAGCGGTCTTCTGGGCCCACTGGAGGCAGGGGGCGGAGGCGAGCCAGGAACTCATTCTCCATCCTGGAGTCCAGAGCTCAGAAACTACTGGAAAGCCCAAACTCCCACGCTCCCCAGTCTCAGTTCAAGGTTTCATTCGGGACAATCAGGAGGGCCGCTCCCCAATCCTACGACCTGGGAGGCTCACTTAAAATACGGCGTGTCGATAAAATGAATAACAGCCATACCCCCCGCCCCAAAACATGCCATTGTATTTCATTTCATCCAGTTTTTCTTAGGAACACACAAACTCCGTAGGTGTTTCCTAACTTGGAGTCTGAACCAAAATCCTTGCGTATTCCTCAGTGCGGGAAAATGTTTAGACTTCCAAACTCTGAAATCCAAAATACAACCAGTGCGCGGAAATGGGAACAGAGTGGTGAATAAGGCTCACATGGGGGTTCTTGGGCTCCTGGGCCTGAAAGAGGAAGGAACGGGCACTGAGCAGCAGAGGAAACCCTCCCACCGCAGCCCCCTCTCTGCAGAAAGCCAGCCCCGCGGGTGACAGAGCAAGGGGTTCCCTCTCCCCGCACACACGCCCAGGGGGTCTGATCCCCAGGAAAACCAGCAGCCCCGGGGCCAAAAACAATGCACAGCCTACTCTGTGCTGCTCACTGGCTCCACCTCTCTCTCACCTCTGAAGACACACGGCAGTGTTTTGAGAGAGACACAAATAAAGCGCAAAGCTAAACAATTAAAGTCTGGGACAGGCCCAAGAGGCAGTTATTAACGAGACTATTTACACAGTAATGTCAGGGCTTTTTTGAAATACCAAAGATGTTTTGCCCAGAGAAAATGTAGTACTTTTCAGCATTTTCAAAAAACAAACAAAAAAAACCTAAATATGTATCAATTCCCGAAGCACTAGGCACACCTACTTATCTGAAACCCAAGACGGCTGTTGTTGTAAGGGTTTGTAGAACTCACTTCCTGTCTTTGCACTTACACAACAGGATATTTGAATAACAAAGACCACGGAGAAGCCAGGCAAAACCTTGGGGCCCCACCTCACGTGGGCATTTCTTCATTTCCTAATCCCATCTCTCTTGTGTTCCGAGTTGCCCAAGTAATTTGCAAACACAAAGGCATCGGTAGGGTAGTGACTGCCTGTCGCTGTGCACCTTACCAAGCAAGGGCAGCGTTCACCCGGGACCCCTGCATGTAGCGAGGAGCTGCTTGTGTCCCGAGGAAAAACCGCTTGTGGTCCCATGGCTCAGGGTGTGCTGAGGTCCACTATGACCTCTGTCTCAGTTTCCCAGGCTCAGTGAGCAAATACAGGGAGGCACAAGGGGGCAGGTGTGTGATATCCCCCCACATTCACTGCGACGCTTGCCGTATTTGACAATATCTGTACCTTCCACTGTGTTGCCTTTTACTTCTTAAAACGCACAACTTGTGTTTCAAGCTCAAAGAGATAGATCATTTCGACTGTGCACACTACAAATAGTTCAGTTAAAGAAAACCCTTTCCATTGAAATAACGTGCTCTCTGCCTAATGTAGATCACAGTTTCCTGGTTTGGAAATCTGAACTAAATGGTCTTCACTGTTTTATTACTTCCTTCATAAGCACATGACTGCGTGTATCTTATAAATTATTTTACCACAGCTTTAGTCTTGTCCTTCGTGCGGACCTATCGTAAGTGACCGAGTTTCATATACGAAACTATCAGACTAAGTATTTTTCTGACCTCGCCCTTTTATTGGGAAAGATGCATTAGAGGCCCCGTCTCTCCCTGCTGTCTGTAAATGAAGTTAGCACATGCACATACATCATGAGAACCACAGGTATGTGCCAGGGACTCTATTCAATTTGAAAACCAAGAACACATTTAAACAAAGAGAACTTAATTCTGTAGAAGAGAATTCCGTCTTAAAAAACACCAAAGGGTTTCAAATATCTCCACTCGTCACTGGAAAATTACAAATGTCTTTCTTGCATCTGTATTTATGGATTTAACAGACTTGTATTTCAATCAAGTTATCACATTTTAACCAGTGCAATCCAAAGCTTCTTCAAAAAATATTTTCTTCCAGGATATTAAATATGCTCATGTAAAGAATTGAGAAGCATACACGAGGAAAACACCAATCACCCACCCTGCAAGTCAGCCGGGATTCACGTTGTTGCATATTTAAAAACTAAGTAAATACAGAGTCACCTGGGTGGCTCAGTCGGTTGAGCATCTGGCTTGGGCTCTGGTCATGATCTCAACAGTTTGTGAGTTCGAGCCCCGTGTCGGGCTCTGTGCTCACAGCTCAGAGCCTGGAGCCTGTTTCAGATTCTGTGTCTCCCTCTGTCTCTGCTCCTCCCCGCTTGTGCTCTGTCTCTCTCTCTCTCTCTCCAAGATAAATAAACATTAAAAAAATTAAAAAAAAAAAAACCTAAGTAAATACAATACATTTTGCTTTCATGATGATGCTTATATTTACATATGCCATTTTAACTCTGAATCATAAAACTCTAACATAGGAGGATTTATTTAGTTCTGGCCTCTCATTTTTCAGATGAGCTGTCCAAAGCCCAGAGAAGTTAAGTGACTTGCCAAAGGTCACACAGCTAGACATAGCAAAATCAGGGCACGAAGCCATTCTTTCCATGTCTCTCCTCCAGATGCCAGGGTATCACTCATCACAGTTGTGAGTGACATTGACCCTTCTCTAAATGACTGGAAGACCAGGGAAGTTGGGAACACTTGAGAAAAAATAATTTGTAGTATCATACGATACCTAGGAAGATGTGTTGTCTTCGAGGGCATTAAATCTTTTTGTGCATAACAGAGAAGACCATTGGTAATGACCCTGCCATTTTGTAAAAAAATAATAGACTTACTGAAATATAATTCACATACCATACAACTCATGTTGTACTATGCTCATGTTGTACATATGTACTCATGCTGTACTATGGCTTTTAGCACATACACGGTATTGTGTGACCATCACCCCCATGGATGTAGGACGAGAGCATCTTCATTACCCCGTACGCACCATCAGTCCTCCCCAGTCCCTCCCACAGCCCCCACCCCTGGCAGCCCCTCGTCTACTTTCTGTCTGTGGATTCGCCTGTTCTGGACACGTCACGTCAACGGAGTCATACGGTCTGCGTATTTTGTGCCCGGCCCCCTTCACTGCTCTCTGACGCTCATCCGTGTTGTGCCTGTAAGAGTCACCCCTTCACCCTTGTTTATGGCTGAACAGTGCTCCATTGCGTGCATGAACCATGTTTTGGGTATCCCTCAGCGGGCTTTTCCACTTGGTTCTTTCCACTCCCTGTTGGGCTGTTACGAATAACACTGCTATGAAACATTCACGTGTAAATTTTCGCATGGATGTATTTTTTCATTTCTCTCGATTATGTATGTAGCAATGGGAGGGCTGGGTCACGTGGTCACTCAGTTCTACCTTCTGAGGAACTCCCCATTTCCCGAAGTGCTGCGTGGTTTTACCCCCCTCCCCCCACAACAGTGCATGGGGACCTCACCACCTCCTTGTCAACACTTGTTAATATCTGTCTTTTGATTCTGGCCTTCCTGGTGCGTGGGACACCGTATCTAACTCACTATGGTTTTGATTTGCATTTCCCTAATGTCTCATGATCTTGATTATCTTTTCATGTGCTTATCGGTCATTTGAGCATCTTCTTGGAGAAATATCTGGTCAGATCCTGGGCCCGTTTGTTTTATTTTATTTTTTTTTAATTTTTTTAATCTTTATTATTTATTTTTGAGAGAGAGAGAGAGAGAGAGAGAGAGAGAGAGCAGGGGAGGGGCAGAGAGAGAGGGAGACACAGAATCTGAAGCAGGCTCCAGGCTCCGAGCTGGGAGCACAGAGCCCGACGTGGGGCTGGAACCCACAAACTGTGAGACCATGACCTGAGCTGAAGTCGGACACTTAACCAACTGAGCCACCCAGGCGCCCCTGGGGCCCGTTTATTTTTAATGTAATTTATTGTCAGGCTGGCTAACATACAGAGTATACAGTGTGCTCTTGGTTACAGGAGTAGACTCCCGTGATACAGCACCCAACGCTCCTCCCAACAAGTGCCCTCCTCAGTTGGGCCAGTTATTAAATTGGGTTATTTATCTTTAAATTATTGAGTTGTTAGAATCCCTTGTATCTACCAGATTCCAGGTCCCTTATCAGATATGACGCGTGATTTGCAAATATCTTCTCCCACGTTCTGGAGCTCTTTTCACTTGCTTGAGAATGTCCTTTGAAGCCATGAAAGCTTTTCGTTTTGAATGGGCCCAATTTATCTGTGTTCTTTGCTGCTTTCAGTGTCATATCTAAGAAGGCTCTGCCTACCCAAATTCATGATGATTTACCACTTATTTCCTTC
The DNA here is from genome assembly GCF_022837055.1 of Prionailurus viverrinus. Lineage (NCBI taxonomy): Eukaryota > Metazoa > Chordata > Mammalia > Carnivora > Felidae > Prionailurus > Prionailurus viverrinus. Next base: position 93,137,852 of record NC_062572.1, on the reverse strand, counting down.
TCAGAGTGTTTATAGCGTTAGCATGTACGTTTGGGTCTATGATCCGTCTTGAGTTAATCTGGGGCATGTTGAGAGGAAGGGGTCCAACTTCATTCTTTTTTTTTTTAATTTTTTTTTTCATGTTTATTTTATTTTTGAGACAGAGACAGAGCGCGAGCAGGGGAGGGGCAGAGAGAGGGAGGCACAGAATCTGAAACAGGCTCCAGGCTGTCAGCACAGAGCCCAATGCGGGGCTCGAACCCACGAACTGTGAGATCATGACCTGAGCCAAACTCGGACGCTTAACCGACCGAGCCACCCAGGCGCCCCTAACTTCATTCTTTTGAATGTGCACATCCTGTTGTCCCACCGCACTTGTTGGAAAGACCCTGTCATTTTAAATATGAGGCAAGGAAGCAGACTTCTAGATGATTCTCATAAAATGTCAAAGGAAGAGAATGTGGGTCTGAAGCAGGAGCCGTACCGCAGTCGTCAGTCTTTTCACCCCTCGTGGTAAATCTGGGGCGTTGGAAAAACAGTGTAAGAAACTTGACACCAATTAACCCGTGTCTTTGCTGGTCTGAACCTTTGCTTTTCTAGAACCTGTGAGTGTGCTACTTACGGCCCCCCACGGACGGACTGACAGATCCTTGCATTTGAAGCAGGGAGAGCTTGGATTCATTCTGACTTTCCACGTTCGCTGTCTTTCTTCTCCACAGTGTCTCCTTCCCAGAAACTGCCTCCTTTTCTTCTTCAGTTTGCCTACAGCCTCATCAAGGGATCAAGCTGGTCACGAGCTGGATTCGCAGTTGTAAGTATTGTCACTTCAGTGACTTACGTGGGGGAAACTGGGACACTCAGGATTAGACAAACGCCGCCCACAGCTGATGGGAGAGCCTGGCCAGTTCCCCTCCACAGGAAGTGCGGGTCTGTCTTGACGACTGTCCCTGACAGTTGGCAGTCCTTACTACGGACAAAATTGTTTGTGTGTTTGTTTGTTTGTTTTAATATTCACAAATTTTTTTAAAAGGTCGACCTGGAAAGTTTATACTTCAAAACTCAGCTTTCATTATTATTCCATCACGCTGGAACTGACAATGTCCTTCGTGATGCTGCCACACCCACACGTACTGTGTTCTCTTGTTTCATTTGAAGACCTCTCCCCCAGCGAGAACGCTCCTGCACTGTTGGTGGGAATGCAAACTGGTGCAGCGCTCTAGAAAACAGTGTGGAGGTTCCTCAAAAAATTAAAAATAGATCTACCCTATGACCCAGCAATAGCACTGCTAGGAGTTGACCCAAGGGATACAGGAGTGCTGAGCATAGGGGCACTCGTACCCCAATGTTTATAGCAGCACTCTCAACAATAGCCAAATCATGGGAAGAGCCCAAATGTCCATCAACTGACAAATGGATCAAGAAGATTTATATATACAATGGAATACTAGTTGGCAATGAGAAAGGATGAGATCTGGCCATTTGCAGCAATGTGGATGGAACTGGAGAGTGTTATGCTAAGCGAAATAAGTCAGGCAGAGAAAGACAGATACCATATGTTTTCACTCATATGTGGATCCTGGGAAACTTAACAGAAGACCATGGCGGAAGCGAAGGGGGGAACAGTTACAGAGAGGGAGGGAGGCAAACCATAAGAGGCTCCTAAATACTGAGAACAAACTGAGGGTTGATGGGGGTGGGGGAGAGGGAAAAGTGGGTGATGGGCGCTAAAGAGGGCACTTATTGGGGTGAGCACTGGGTGTTGTATGGAAACCAATTTGACAATAAATTATATATATATTTTAAAGAAAAACTTCTCCCCCAACGTCTCCGTGAAAGGTGTCTCTTCAGGTTGTTGAAATATTGTCTACAAATGTTTATTTCTTTGAAGCAAGGGAAAAGCTGACTCTAAATATTCTGCAACATATAATGGTACATCCGTATAATTGAATCCTGCGCATCTGTTCTATTTTTTATATGGAATGATGTCACGACACCAGGCGGAAGGGAAAAAGCAAGCTGTAGACCAATATGTGTTTTAAGATCTCCTTTTTGTAAACTTCACACATACGCATACATATACCTGTTTGTAGTAAGGTCTGAGGCCAACGGGGTTACTGCCGGGGGTTGAAATTTGCATAAAGGAGGCAGTAAGGAGATTTTCTTTTTATTGTATGTATTTACATATGTTCAACTATTTTATTTAAAATAAGCGCGTTTTACTTCTATAATTAAAAAGTAAGACATTTTTTAAAGGACACAACTCCATAAAACCATCTAATCTAGTGTCCTTTTAAATCAAAGATCTAGATCTCTTTTCAGACTTTTCTGCGATTATTTGTATATTTAAGGTAACGACTCATTCTTCAAGCCAATTTTGGCAATTTATACCCTTAAAAATATTTAGGAAAAATATTTCTTTTGGATTGCTAAATGTATTGGTATAAACACATTATTCCTTTGTAATAAAAATATACTTTCATTTATTTCTAATTTATTTCTAATTGTTTTTTTTTTTAATTTTTTTTCAACGTTTATTTATTTTTGGGACAGAGAGAGACAGAATATGAACAGGGGAGGGGCAGAGAGAGAGGGAGACACAGAATCGGAAACAGGCTCCAGGCTCTGAGCCATCAGCCCAGAGCCTGACGCGGGGCTCGAACTCACGGACCGCGAGATCGTGACCTGGCTGAAGTCGGACGCTTAACCGACTACGCCACCCAGGCGCCCCCCTAATTGTTGATTTTGCATATTCCCTTTCTGTCTCTTGATTAGAACTGAAAAAGTTTATCTGATGATTGATTTTTTTTTTTTTTAGTTTTACTATTCAACTCAATTATTGATGATTATTTTTTATCTATTTCATGGATTGTGTTTGACGTTTACTGTTTCCTTTACTTCTACCTTCTTTGGATTGATTTCATTTCACTTTTATTTTTGGTAGCTTTCTGTGTTGAAACCTCGGTTCGTGCATCTTATAATAAATGTATTCCTACTTAAGATTCCTTCTCGGTCAGCTGCATCATACTTCGACAAGATCCCACATATTTGATAAGTAGATACCTCATTTCTTTTTTATCTAAACAGTAACTTCCGGTTTGTTTTTCTCTTAAAGTCTGAAATTTGTTCTTACAAAAGATCTTTTAAAATTTAAGATAGTTTCCATTTTTACTCCGTTTGTTGTTATTATTTTTTCCAGTAGGTGGTTGACTATCTCTGTATTGCAAATTGCTGATTGTTTGCACTGTGGTTCAGAATAATGCCTTTATATTTCTGCACTTTGTAGCTTTTGTTCATTTGTGTTTTTGTTTTCTTTTCACAAGGACTGTTTCCAGAAAAGGCTCTGTTCTGTCTTCTGCAGTCTTCCATATTTTGTCAGCTCAACTGTACTGACTGTGTTAGTCCCGACTACATTTACTTAAACCCATCATTTCTGTTAGAGGTATGTTAAATACCTTACTAGACCTGATGATTTGTCTATTTTCCTCATATTTATTAGCGCTTGCTTTATATGTTTGGAAGCTACGTTGTTGGGTACATATATGTCCATGACTAATCTTCTTGTAACTTTTATCAGTTCGGAATATCCTTTTATCTCTTCTCATTGTGACTTCTATTTCGTCTGTTGTTTCTAGGGTTACGCTTTATTTATTTTTATTAGTATTTTTTTAAACACATTTTTCTCTTTCTGATTTCTTTTCTTAGCTTTTACTCGTCAATTTTGAGCACACATATCAAACCTTTCTTTCTGTCAATATCCAGTATTCTTTTTTCCACCCGGCACAAACAAAACCTCCCATGCTTCCTTCTAGCTCCTTCGGTCTTGGGATGTAGTTACTGCTACACGTCTTATGACCAACACTTATTAAAACGCAGTGATCTGTCCTGGCTCCTTTGCTCTCTCCCTGGTCTTCTTCTTCTTTTTTTTAATTTATATTTTACTTCCAGTTTTCTTTAGTCTGCGTTTCAAAAGAATTCCAGGCCCTGAGGTCGTCCAAACTTGATGAGAGGAAAACATAAAGTTTTAATTGTACATTTGGAGGGGATTTTGTAAGTGAGGCAGCAGATGTGAAGTGAGAGCCGACGTCTAGAAGGGGCATCAGAATGGGTCTTGGGCCCGGAGAATAGGATGGGTCCCAACAACAGAGCAAAGGCCAGGGATGTCCGACATCCAGGGTGCTTAGCAGAGGCCTTCCAACAAAAGGTCGGGTAAAAACTCCTGCTCAGAGGCCGGGAGCCTGGCTTACACGTGCACGGGCTGACCGGCACCCTGAGCATTAACCTCTTTGTAGGTTGTAGTCAGTCAGGTGGCTGCACCAGCCAGGAGTAGAAAGAGCCTGGGACTCGGAGGCCGCTGCGTGTGCCTCGTTCTCCAGACCGTCTGCATTTCTTCAGATACCTTTGCATCCGTGTTACACACACTCACATCGCTCCCACCTTTAAACAAACGGCAATGATGCAAAGACCTCTGCCTCAACCCCAAGGCCCGTGCAGGTGGGACTGACGGCAGGCTAGGCTCACCCCCGACCTGTCCCGGCCGAGGCGGTCGGCCTGCTGCCCCCGGCGTTCCTCGGAAGCTCTGTCCTGAGGTCCCTGCGGCAGCCTGTGGCTGGATCCGGTGACGTGCTGCAGGATCTGACCCCTTGGCCACTTCGGCCTTCGGGTGAGCCTCTCCCCTCCACGACAACGCTCCTACCCCCCTCTCTGTGCTCCCCTGCCTGCTTCGGACATCTCCCTGCTTCTGCCCAGAGGGGAGATGCTCAGGGCTTTGCTCTTCAGGTGCAGCGGGATCTGACCTCTTAGTTCTCTTCACCGAGGCCAGGCGATCTCTAAAGACGTATTTGATTCTGTCCGTCCCCGGTTTAAAACACTCTCGGTGGCCCCTGCAGGCGGCCCACCTTCTTTCCGCAGCGCTGCGGTTCTCTGTTCCGGGCCGGTTCTCTGCCACTCACTGGGTCCCCGGACCAGTGAGGACCGTGGCAGAGCCAAGAACCCCTTCAGAAACAGACTGAGGTTGCTTTCGAGGGAAAGAAACCGAAATCCCTGACTTGAAGGCAAAAACCAAGAGGGAAATTTACTAGCATAAGGCACCTGCGCCAAGCGGTGGCGTCCTGCTCCTGCCGGGTGGGAGACGGCCCCCGGTCCTGCCGCCCCAAACGGCCACCGCTCCAAGTGACTGCCCTCCAGGACACGTAGGAGAGCCAGGTGTCCACCTCCCATTCCTTTTCTCCACAGGAAGACCCTTGGCGAGCAGGGCACAGATGTGCCAAAGCCTGGTAAGCACCTTGCAGCCCGAGGAGTGCCCTCGTGGTGCAGACTCAGAGCCCGGCTCAGTACTCATGGCAAATATGAATCCAGCACACATTTGCTGAAGGAACGAACAGCTCCATCTCTCCTCGGCTTACGTGTTTAATATATATTATAATTGCGATAGCGTCAAACGCCATAACGTAAGTCAAAAGTTACCATGCTGGGTTTTATGACTTGCCTGTGCTGTTACTGATACTACGTGCACTTAAAGCCAGATGTTCCTTTATCCTCTTCAATATTGCTTGACAGCATTCATATTTTGGAAGCCGGTTAAGGTTATAATCACACATGCAGTTGACGTTGGCTGGTAGAGTTGAGCCTATCAAGGAACTATCCCAAATTTGCGGTTCCTCATTGGCTGCTCCATTTTGCGAGGCAATGTTGGTTCTCGCAACATTGAAAGAATCGCCATCCCAACTAAAATTTCTCAGTGGGTGCATACCAGGGAATTCAGAAGTGATGCAGGATGGAGCGATGATAGACACCATTCTGCCTCAACATCTCAGAGTGGAGCGTGAGCCTCACACAACCACAGGGAAAGGTCTTCCCGTAGTGGGTGGGGCAAATGGATTTGAAGAGCTATCCTCTTAGGGGCTCCTGCCTCGCTCAGCTGAAAGAGCGAGCGATTCTTGATCTCAGGGGCATGAATTCGAGCCCCACATGGGGCATACAGATTACTAAAACTAACTAAATAAATGAATAAACTTATAAAAAGGAACTATACTGTTAGACACATGGTTCTTAAAAACATATACATTCCAAATGGTTCTGCTTCTAACCGACTGTACCACATCGGGAACATGACAACTTTGCTATGAATTTTAAACTTCTTTTTATATTATCTTTAAGTGTTTATTTTATTTATTTTTAAGAGACAAAGAGAGAGACAGAGTAAGCATGTGTGGGGAGGGGCAGAGAGCAAAAGAAAGAGAGAGACACGAAGAATCCCAAGCAGGCTCCTAGCTGTCAGTGCAGAGCCCAACATGGGGTTAAAACTCAGAAACCAAGAATCGGACGCTCAACTGGCTGAGCCACCCAGGCGCTCCATTTTTTTTTTAATTTTTTTTTTTTAACGTTTATTTACTTTTGAGACAGAGAGAGACAGAGCGTGAATGGGGGAGGGTCAGAGAGAGAGAGGGAGACACAGAATCTGAAACAGGCTCCAGGCTCTGAGCTGTCAGCACAGAGCCCGATGCGGGGCTCGAACTCACGAACTGTGAGATCGTGACCTGAGCCGAAGTCGGACGCTTAACCGACTGAGCCACCCAGGCGCCCCAGTTTTTTTAATTTCATCTTTAAAGTTTATGTATGTTTTGTAATCTCTTCACCCAACGTGAGGCTCGAACCCACGACCCTGACATCAGGAGTCACACGCTCTTCTGACTGAGCCAGCCAGGTGCCCCCTGAATTTGAAACTTTTAAATGGAATTAATAATTCTGAGCGATTTCACTTTGCTATTGTGAGCAGAATTAAAGCAAATGAAGGAGAAAGTATTTCCAGACACAGGAGGGGTAAGTATTATAATTCCACGGGACCAACCTCTCCTTATATTTCAGAAGGAACCTAATGGTTATCTACTCTGATCGCAGCTGGTGTGGGAATACCCAGACCCACAGACAGCGGCGCCCTGGCCCCTGGAACGTTAGGTGTTACACAATGAACTCATTCATTTGACTGTTTCATTTTTTGACTTGTAAATAATCACCTAGAATCCGTTGTCCCCACCTTCATTATCCACGGCATCCTATACACATTGTCTTTGAGTTGAAACACCGGGCGTATCTACACACAGAGAGAAGTAGTTGTCTTTCACTGCTTTCACGCACCGCCCTGACCCGGACGGGACCCATCGGAAACGATTGTTCTGTGAGTTTCCACCGAACAAAATGTTTTTGACTCGGTTTCTGTCTTTCTTCCCATAGCGTTAGCTAAGCAAACTTTTCACAATCCCTTCTTACAGATGCTCGGTGTTTCCTCCCTGTTCAGTTAATCAGCACTACAGTGGCCCTAAAATGAACAGCATATTTGCACCATTAACCTCCCGGTAATTCTGCACAGCCAGGGAGGGTGCAGTAACATCGCACAATGGCCTACAAGGGGGGAAGAGAAAGTCAGCTCTCGGTGGAGATAATGTTGCTAGAGGTTCTTCTGGGGCAGAGTTTAGTTTTTGTCGTCCTTTTTGTAGTGTAGGTGACCGAAAGAAGGTTTCCTCAAAACTTTCGATAAGGGGATACATGTAAGCACATCATCGTGTCTAAAAATTAGATGAAATTTCCAGCAAAGGTAAGAGTGGTTTAACACTAATCTCTGTAATACTTCACAAGTCCATCTTTTTATTTATTTTCTTTAAAAAAAAGTTTTATTGTTTATTTATCTTTGAGAGAGAAAGAGAGAGAGAGAGAGAGAATGAGCAGGGGGAGGGGCAGAGAGAGAGGGAGACACAGAATCCGAAGCAGGCTCCAGGCTCCGAGCTGACAGCACAGAGCCCAACTCAGGGCTTGAACCCAGGACCGTGAGGTCACGACCTGAGCCCGAGTTGGACGCTCAACCGACTGAGCCACCCAGGCGAGCCAAAGTCTGTCTTTCTTAATTTTGGCCTTTGTATTGTTCCAAAGAAATGTTTTCTACTATTAGAAATATTAGTGAAATGTTTTAACGTTTCTTAAAGGATCCAAGGTCTACAATTGAAGCTGATTATCAGTTTGCCTAAAAGTTAACTTTTCTGCTCCATCTGGATGACGTCCCGATATAAACGATTGGATAAACTCAATTGCAGCTAAAAAAAAAAAAAAGAAAGAAAGAAAAAAAAGGAAAGAAGAAAGAAAGAAGCAAGAAAGAAAGGAGAAAGAAGGATGGAAGAAAGAAAGAAAGACAGATGGAAGAGAGAAAGAGAGAAAGAAGAAAGAAAGAAAGAAAGAAAGAAAGAAAGAAAGAGAAAGGAAAGCAAGCAAGCAAGCAAGCAAGCTGAGCGGTGTGGGAGAGAGGTGGGAAACCGAAATGTCTGTCCGGTAGGTATGGGGTGATTTATTTTCTGGAAAAAAAAGGGAAACAGTGAAAACGACTTCCATTTAAGGATTAATTTTTACCAATACCCTCAATTTACTGAGGTATTCTAACCCAGAAGCAAAGCGGATGAAGAAGAAGAAATCTGCCCGGCTCCTTCTGTGGGGCCGCTTCGCACCGTGCTGCCCACAGGACAGGGACACAGGCTGAGTGGCGGCCCCTCCTCTCTGAATTTCCTGGCTTTTGTAAATTTGTCAGTCCAGCCATGAGCTTTGTTTGAACAGAGGTTGGCACTTCATGGAGGATTGTATCGTATTGTAACGCACAGCGCAACACATCTTTCCTGTATTTATTTTACATAAAGGCTTTCTAGGAGCCAAAGGGCTTAAGCCATAGGAAATAAAGAAGTTAAGTGTGCGTCCGGACCCTGCAAAGACTTCACGTCCACACCCCAGGAGCTTCTGCGAACCCAGAAGTGCAGAGAGGCCTCGCTGGCGACAGGAGGCGAGGGTTGGTGAGCTCTGGGGCCTCCTGGGGAGAAGCCAAGTCCTGTGCCAGAAAGATCGGGGCCCCACCGGGAACCTGACCCTGGCCCAGCTAGGAGGGGAGTGGGCAGGGCGTGCGGCTGGGTGGGGGGAAGAGCGCGGAACCCCAGCCCACGTTTCACATCGCGGCTGGAACGTCTACATCAGATCCTGAACGGAAACACTTCTCAAACATCTGTGATTTGGGGTGTGAATCCAAAACCCAGCTCGGCTTGTCCATGCCAACGACATCCCATGGAAACAAACCAAATTCTAAAAAAGAAGAAAAATCGAAGAGTTCTAGACACGGCCCACATCTCAAGAGAACGAATGCAACTTGGGATAACAGTTTTGGTGCCTTTGGACATTTTGAACCACTCTTAGAGCAGAATGGGATTGTGTAGTGTTGACTTGTATTAGCAACTACGTGGTGGGAGAGACTCTGAATATTAAGAACAGATACTTGTACACTCTATTATGCTGTGAAAACAGTTGTGAGCGATTTCACTCACATTACACCCATCTTGTCTGTAATAATTCTAAGTGCGATTCCTAGTTTGCAGATAAGGTAATTCAGGTAAATTCTTAATACATTGTGGGTTGATGGTTTTACCTCCAAACTGCAGTGAGGAGCACTGAGTATTTTGGTCGGTAAAAATAATGTTGGTATGAAAAAATAATGTCAGGAATTTACTCCATTCCATTCCATCATCACTGCTCTCAAGAGAGCGTTGGGGAAATTTCACTTGGGCACCAGAATTAGGACGGAATAGTTTTCTATGGAAATATGCACTTCTCATTTTATAGCTAGTGCAAATCTTGTAAAGATGATTGCGGGGTCGCCTGGGTGGCTCAGTCGGCTGAGCGTCCAACTTCGGCTCAGGCCATGATCTCACGGTCCGTGAGTTCGAGCCCTGTGTCGGGCTCTGTGCTGACAGCTCGGAGCCTGGAGCCTGCTTTAGATTCTGTGTTTCTCTCTCTCTCTCTGTCCCTCCCCTGTTCATGCTCTCGCTCTCTCTCTCAAAAATAGATAAACATTAAAAAAAAATTATGAGCGCTTCCCTCTTTGTTTCGGATGCTAGGAAACTCACTGGAAAATTCTGCCCCCTCTAAAAACCCAGAGGATCAATGTGTGCTTATCTTAAGCCCCGGTGATCTTATCTTGACCCTGATTTCATTTTTTTCTACCCTTATTTTTACTGATCTAATTCCTCAACTCTTATGCTATCTTTTTAAATTTCTTTATTTTTTTCTTTGAGTTTATTTATTTTGAGGGAGAGAGCCATAGTGTGAGCGGGGGAGGGGCAGAGAGCGAGGGAGACCCGGAATCCGAAGCAGGCTCCAGGCTCCGAGCCATCGGCACAGAGCCCGACACGGGGCTCGGACTCACAGACCGTGAGGTCATGCCCTGAGCCGAAGTGGGACGCTCAATCGACTGAGCCGCCCAGGTGCCCCTTGTTCACTTATTTTTAAAGATTTTTAAGTAACCCCCATGCCCAACATGGGGCTCAAACCCACAACCCTGAGATCAAGAGCCACACGCTCCAGCGACTGAGCCAGCCAGGCACCGCACATTGTCACATGCCTCTGTACCTGAAATGTCTTTTAAAATTAAAAACATTTGATTTCTTTAAAAATTTAAAATATTAAAAAAAATTTTTTTTTATCATATAAAATGCTCCAGCAGGGAGCGTGGGCGGCTCAGTCAGCTGAGTGACAGGCCACTGATTTCAGCTTAGGTCATGATCCCAGAGTCTTGGGATCGAGCCCTGAGTCAGGCTCTGTGCTGTGAAGCCTGCTTAAGGCTCTCTCTCCCTCTGCCCCCTCCTCTGTTCACATGCTCTCCCTCTAAAATAAAAAAATAAATAAAAAATAAAAAAAAGAATAAAATAAAAAATAAAATCTTAAAAAAATTGTTTTAAATGCTTCAGCAGCCTAACATCATTTCCCCCTAGCACCAGTGCCATAACCAACATCACAAAACAAAAACACAAAAGTGTGTTTAGTGACTCAGTACAACCGAGCCCCTCAATGAGAGATCTAACTTTTTGTCTCTTTCCAAAATTCCATTTTGGCCCCCCAAGTCTAATTTGATGCCATTGGTTTAGTGTGTGTTTGGGGCACACGAAAACACCTCCATCCATTCTAGAACCAAATGCCTGTGCACAGCCTGGCGGGGAGGCCCCAGGGTCGCACCTGGTTCTGTGGTTCTGACCCGCATCTGTTCACCCACCTCAGATGCCTGATACATAAACTTCCCCGTTCCTTTTTGTCGGGCTTAATTTTTAATTTTTTGATGTCTTAATACACTTTCTCCAACTTGAGGGCAAGCAGTCTGGCTGTAAATCATAAATAAGCCATGAAAATACTACCCCAAGGGGCGCCTGGGGGGCTCAGTCGGTTAAGCATCCGACTTCAGCTTGGGTCATGATCTCACGGTCTGTGAGTTCGAGCCCCGCGTCGGGCTCTGGGCTGACAGCTCGGAGCCTGGAGCCTGCTTCGGATTCTGTGTCTTCCTCTCTCTCTGCCCCTCCCCTGCTCGCGCTGTCTCTTTCTCTCTCAAAAATAATGAGAAACGTTAAAAAGAAAAGAAAAGAAAAGAAAAGAAAATACTACCCCAAGAGTATTTAACTCAAATTCAGCCTCGGGTGTGTTCCACGTGGTTTCAGCTGTACTGGTTTCCATTTGAGAAGATGACTGGGCTTTCCTTTGTATTTATCCCGAAGTTAACGAGGAGACAGAGACAAGCAAAGACAGCCAGAAAGGCGATCATTTTAGGGAAGAGAAGAAAAATTTTTGAGAACTGTTTTGGTGGAGATTATCGTCACTTTGTTAGTTTATTTGGTAAAGTTCTTGCCTCCACTTATATATAACCTCTGCATCTTTATTTTTTTAAAATGTTTCTTTATTCTGGGGGGAGCGCAAGCGGGGGAGGCCCAGAGAGAGAGAGGGGGACAGAGCGGGCTTTAAGCTGACAGCGCGAGTCACGAGATCATGACCTGAGCTGAAGTCGGACACTGAACTGAGTTGAGTCAGTCAGGGTCAGGTGGCCCTAACCTCCGCATCTTTTTAAAGAAGACAAAATACCACCTTGCCATGTGCTACCACATGGATGGACCTCGAGGACATCACGCTGCGGGGAGTAAGCCTGACCCAAAAGGACAAACACCCGTGATCCCATTTCCATGAGGCCCCTGGAGGAGTCACATTCACCGGGACAGGAAGCAGGGTGGTGGTCCCTGGGGCTGGGGCGACGGGGTGTTGATGGGTCCGAGTTCCAGTTCTGCAAGATGGAAAGAGTTCTGGAGACGGATGTACAAGACGTGCTGGCCACTCTGCTGAACTTCAAACGGTCAAAATGGTAGTAAATTTTATGTCATGTGTATTTTGCCACAAGTCAGCCCCCAAAACGTACCTAGCGTCCCTCATCAACAAAGCCTCCTGACCGCTGAACCGTGACAACTACTCATCCATATCCCGACCACTTCTTTCCCTATCGTCCTGCTTCTAACTCCCCCACATCTCCTAAATGCCAAATTGTACTTTCTTTCCTGCTGTCTCAGGCGACAAGTCACTTGCCATCTCTGGCGAAGCCTCTGACCGTTTCTTCCTCCTCAGTTTCATTACGAGTGTGTCTGGCCTGCCCGCAGCGAGAGAGGCCTTGCTGGTTCCCCTATTTTATTTCAGTTCTCCCCGCAAACTTTGCAACGAACACACACATGTAATCAGTCATGCCTGGTGAAACATAATGGGATTTCGGGGCGGGAAAAGTCAATGGTTTTGCTGTTGTAAGAAAGTGTGGTGTTAATAGGTCACGACGTCTCCGTTAAGTAATTAACATAGTGTAGGGATTACGAGAAAAGGTAATAGACACAGTCCCTCTTCTAACGTGGAGAATCTCCCACGAGAGGAGTCCTTCCTGACTTTGTCTTCCCTTAAATGAATCCTGCTCCGTGGACTCCTTCCTTTCATCCTTCAAACTATTAAGAACCACAACTGTGGAATTCGGTATCAGCTATTCAGCTGCCAGCTGTTGCCGAAAGTCTTTACTTAACTTGAAATTAAGAACAGATTTGAGGGCTCTCTACCTGCTGTGAGGTCCTGATGTAGTTACCGAAAACCGCAAACGGTAAGAAAATGCGGCTGCCAATCTCAACGGTTAGTGTGTTTTCTGCGCTACTTTGGCCACAATCGCAAACCTGCACGAACTCTATGTCCCCACACCATTAACGATACCTAGGTCGTTAGCCAAAATGGATGCATGAGGATCAGGAACAGAAAATCTGTGTTGCAATAAGACTAGTATCATGGGTCATTGGGAGCTTGCCTCTGACAGATGGTGGGGAACGTTGATTCCCTGGGAAATCGCGAAAGATGAACGAGACATTCTCCGTATCATACCTATGGGTACATGTTGCACAGAATCTTGGAGAGATACTTTGCTGATTATTAAGCTATCTGAAAATTCAGATGTGGCTCCGTGTAGAGAGCATCTTCAGACTGGGGCATCGAGGAGAGATGAAAAGATCTTCACAAAAGTCTCCCGACAACATGCGGGTCTCCACCATGACTCTCTAAGCCTAGAGTACAGCCATTTTGGCCCTAAATTGTCCTGAATGTAAAAAACCCAACAAGAGAAAGCTACTTAGTGAGAAGTTACCGTGGCATAAACATGGGACAATCTGGACATAGATCAATTAGAGGCGGATGTGTGTACGTGTGTTTATAAGAAATGCATATTATCTATTTCATTACTAGAGTTTATCACCTTCAAGAGAATAAATCTTAAAAAGCAGAACTAAGATAGTTTCCTACACCAAGGTTAAACACATTCTGTCAGTTACCTCCAGATTCAAGCCGTCTGAAACCATTTTGTAGAAGACTATTTAAAATAAAAAAAAAAATGGGGCACCCGGGTGGCTCAGTCGGTTAAGTGTCCGACTTCAGCTCAGGTCATGATCTCTCAATTTGAGGGTTTGAGCCCCGCATCAGGCTCTGTGCTGACAGCTCAGAGCCTGGAGCCTGCTTTGGATTCTGTGTCTCCCTCCATCTCTCTGCCCCTCCCCTGCTCTTGCTCTGTCTCTCAAAAATAAATAAACATTAAAAAAATTAAAAAAATATATAATCACAACTTTGCCCCTCTTCCACACAGGGGATCAGCATATGTTAAATTCCATACTGATGGGCTGTTTTCCCCTTCCTCCATAATCTAAATACAGTGTATTCTCTCAGTTTCTGAGTTCTGTGAGAAAAAAAAAAAAAAGACTTCAGAAAAAAACATCAAGTTAGGATTGGGGTAATGTTTCTGAAACTCTCAGTGATTAAACAAACGACCGATTTTCACTTATACATGAAATTGTTACCTGTAACACACGATAGAACAGCTGTACTGTTCCTAAAACAGTCTGTATACCTTGGAATACTTGTGGACGGTTTAACTACAACATACCCCTAATCCACTCTTAAATCTGTGAAATCTAAGTTAGTTCAAAGAGCTAAAAATTACCTTTAGATTTAGGTGCACCCTGTCCTCCTTTCTTAGATATAATTTAGAATATAGGATATAAATTCACACAGAGAGAGAATTAACATTAAATATTTACTAATAAGTGATGCACTTAAATTTTTGAGCATGCATATTTAATAAATATTTTTTAGTTTGTCTTGGATTTCATACCTTAGGGACTTTCACTTCCAGCTTTCAGACAGACAAGGCCTTTTCTGGGGTTCTTTTTGTTTCTTATCCTTAGCTAGTCTTTAACGGAACCCTCCAGAACCTCTCTGATCCAAATGGCCACCCATCACGCTGCTGCATAAGCTACACAGACCAGCTGCTGAACGCTGTTTCGTTAAAATACCATTTTCCTTACCTTGAAGGGACAGAGTCCCAAATAATTCATTAGACAATCACAGGAGAAAGTGTGTTTTCTTTTCCATCTATTTCATCAACCAGAATTATTGTCTGTTATAAAATTGTAGATAGCCAAATATCTAGTCAACCAACCATCAATCCATTAATATCGCTGACTCTTCTCCACCCAAATATTGTCCTGTGACATTTCAAATGAGGTGAACCTCTTCAGAAGGATTTCAGGGATTTGTACTTTGTGCAGGAAGCATGTCCTCGATCTTTAAGGGCAACTTTAAATATTTGAAGATATCATTAAACACTTGACATTTTAGCCATGCTAAATACGTTGTAGAAGTAGTGTAGGAACTTTTACAAAATATTTTATTTTCATACCCTCCCTCCCCCCGAATAAGGTAATAGCACACCCCCAAACGAACAACGATCAGTGACGTGGTGTACAAATAATGTCAACACGTCTCGCCTGCCACAAACAGCACCCTCACAAGCAGCAAACTCTGCTGGCCCTCAAGCTGCTGTTTTTCCAGAGTGTAACCTTGCCCGTCTCTCAAATTACATTCTCAGATTCTGCATGCATTGTGGAGACACGGAGAAAGGAAATCTTTAAAAGCACAGTATGATTGTAGAACCAGCATAGCCCTGAGTGAAATCACATGTGGGTGACAAGCAGGCTCCAGAAGGGAGGTGAGTCATGGAAATCACAATTTTACGTGGAGGGAGGACTTTGGAAGGTTTGCTCACCGTTCCTTGATCGAACTTGTCAATTTTGAACATATGGAAGTTATTAGTGCAACACTGTAGTCCTAAATAGACCCAAGAATGCAGATGAATGGAGTGGATTTTTACGTGGACTCCAATCGATTCCCAGATACGACAAAAACAACTATTAAAATTCCAAGTATGCAAATTTGAATCTCTTTGTGGGTGCACACATATATATGCGGTAATGCATCTGTGTCTATATATGCCATTTATGACCACGTAATTAGTTGAATTGGGAAATACTTTCATTTGTGCATTTTTTACTGGGTATTGTAATGAATTCTGGGCAGTTCAATACTTTTCTGTGAATCAGACTTAAATCTGATTAAGAATACATCCCACTTAAGCATTCATGCCCAAACCTGCAACAATTGTCAACGACATTTACTATGCCTGCTGTCCAAATTAGTGCAGATCGTTAATCACAAAGAGCTTGCCTTTTAGGATTCCAGGATCCTTTTTGGAAAGGTTCTCACCGCTCTCGCTGCAGCTCCTTTCCTCCCCCGACCCCTCCCCCCCCACCCCGACACACACGTGCAGAATGGCCCCTGTGTCTGATACACCAGCTTGGCAGGCACAAGCTCCCCCCTTTGGAGCTCGTGTGTAGTAGTTTCTGTTGTAAATGCCATAAGTTGGAGAGGCCCCGAGCTGCATCAGCAGTGAGTGTTAGCGAGCGCCTGGCACCAAGAGAAATTGCAAGGGCGGAAGGTAACGCCGGACTGCGGCGCTGACTGCGGTGTCTTGGACGAAATCCATCCTCACTGCGGAGCTATCACGAGGAGAGCAGGGCAACATGGCCAGGAGCCTGGTGGGAGAAGACAGTGCTCCCCTCCGCAGGCCACCTCCCTCGCTCTGCGTCATCGCGGACTCAGGGGCGCGCCTCTTCTCTTTCTCCTCTCCACGCCCCCCCCCCATCTGCACCCCCCGCCCCGTGTACCATTATTGCTTCTTGGAGTCACACTGGGATTTCCGTTCCCAGACTTAACTTATTGCCACTAACTACGGGCCGCGGAGAGCAGTTGGGGAGGTGAAGAAATGGTTTGAAAAACAGAAAAATTAAAGTTGAACTTTCCAAGGATAGAAATGAAAATAAAAGCCCACAGTCATTTTTAAATTGCCAGATAGCAGAATCCTCGTCTGAAGTCTTTCCAGACTTTGATCTCGATTCAGGACTTAATCTATCGAGTATCCCCAGCACATTTACCAGGAAGTTCAGTGAAACGCACACCCTAAGCCGTTTGGAATGCACACGCATCTGGGACCACCGGAAGGATACCCACGGAGAGATCTGGACTCGAGGCTTAGTGCTCAGGTGCCCAAGTCGGCTGAAAATGCATCCCAACACGTCTGCACGTATGGATGCGTGCGTGTGTGTCCGTGTGCGCGCGTAAACAGCTTCCCGTAACTGGATCTGCGGCAGCGTTAGTCCTTGAGAAGAAGGGGCGACAACTAGCCGCTGGGATCGTGATTCAGGGCTATTAGGGGAAGAATTATCTGGGTCTGAGTCATCGCGAGCCTCCAGACTTTGCCCGCAGTGTGGTAGAACTTTGTGCTGATGAGACAATAGTGGAGCGTGTGCGTTTCCTACAGGGCAGACCATTCCGTGGCTGGGGGAAGCCTCGGGCCTGCGCCCGGCCGCCGGGGCCCGGCCCCCTCCCCCCGCCGCGCAGGCCCCCAAGCCCGGCCGGCGCCGGGGTCCCCGCGGGGCGGGCGCGTCCGGGGCGCGCGAGGGCGGCGCGGGGAGGGGGCAGGGCGCGTGGCGGGCCCCGCGCGCCCTCGCGCGTCCCCCGCGCCCGGGCGCAGCTGGCGCGGTCGGTCTAGTGCAGCGCTCGGCTCCGCGCCTCGGGCGCTCGGCTTCACCTTCAGAGGCGCGGGGCGTGCGCGTCCTCCTCCCCGGGCCCGCCGCCTCCCGCCAAGGTAGGGGCCGGGGTGGGGGTGGGGGTGGGGGCGCCGCGGGGCCCGCGAGGGGCGGGGGCGCGGGGCCCCGGGCCCGGCCGCGCCGGGGACCCCGGTGTGCGCCGCGGGGGTGGGGGGCGGGGAAGGGGCTCCCGGGCGCGGGGAGGGCGGCTCGGCTGCCCTGTGGGTAGTTGCTCCGCTCCGCAATTCCAGGAGTGGGAAGATGCAACTTCGGGCGGCGAGGCGAGCGCTGGGAGGTGGTTTTTACCGCAGTGGAGGGGCGGGGTGGGGGCCGGGTGGGAGCGCGGAAGAGGCTCTGGCTTTGTACACTTCGTCAAAGGCGACGCGGGAGGAGGGGAGCTCGGATGCGCTCTCCATCCATTAGGAGACAAAGAGCAAATTGCCTTACTTTAAAGTAAAACGCTCTGGCTAATGAAGGTGGGTGATGGGGCTGCGGGGCCCGAGGAGCCGCTTCAATTATTAAGGGTTTGGCTGATGGGATCGATGCCTGTAGGCACCGAGGGCTGCTGCCTCGGGTACGTGTTTGCGTGTGTGTGTGTGTGTGTGTGTGTGTGTGTGTGTGTTCGGTGGGGGTTGCCTCCCCCCTCCCCTGGCTGCATGCCCATTAGCTGGGAGCGTATAAGTGACCCTAACATTAAAGAAGTAAGGGCGCCTGGAAGGGAAGTTAGGGTGGGGGTGGGGGGCGATGGTTCTCTCAATGACCATGAGGGGTAGGGAGTGGGGTCAGGGTGGCAGGGACTCCTCGGAGTCGCACCCGGCCTGGCGGGGGTCGGAGTGGGGGTGGGGGAAGTATTGATCGCGATATATACCCGGGTATATACGAGAAAAGAAGAATGCTGTGGGGCGTGTGTGTTGGGGGGGGGGTGCGGTGGTTGGAAAAGCGCCTCGTCTGCCATTTCCAGGGAGAACTAACACAGTGAATAGTTAGGATCAGTATTTAGAATAAACCGCCTCGTCAAGTTTTAAAGAAACTTTGTATGAATAAGTTTGTTAAAAGCCAGCCGAGTTGGGTATTTAAAACAGCGGTTTATGGAGGAGGCTGGTGTGCGGCGACAATCAGCGGTGGTAGGCAGGGAAGCCGGTGGAGCCCTGCAATTAGGGACCGGAGAGACCCAGCCTTTTAGCCGAGAATGTGGGTCTGTAAGTCAGCTCCATTTATTATCCGCGTTAATAAGCTCTCCGCAGCAGACCGGGATCAGACCGGGAGCTTCTGGGGTGTGTGTCTGCATTTTACTCATGCTGCTGGCTTACTGATAAAGAATTACTTGGTCTCCGGGTGTGCAAAGATCAACTTGCTCAGCCCTCTTTTTAAATATATTCATTCTGTGCCTTATTTAATCCAGATGCACAAAAAGCCATTTGCTGCTTCATTGTTGGTTTACATTTTTTGAAAAGGCGACCGGTGTAACCTGTGGAATTTGAAATGCAAATAGAAGCCTGTGGGAGTTGAGGCAGAACAAATCAGCATTTATAAAGTGAAAAAGATTTAATGTCTTTGAAATCATTGCAGAGGAAAAAAACTAGAGGGGGGGGTGATTTTTCAGGGAGTGAATTGTGACGTCAGGTCTTTTTGGAAAAGATGTTATTTTTAAGGTCTGAAACCCGGGTATGTAAAGTGCTTACAGGAAAAACAGATTACAAGATTAACATCTGTTAACATGATCGTTTATCTCCAGCCAAAAATAGGTCAGTTCTTTCTTAAGGAAACACGATTGCTGGCGCATGCTTAAATAATAAAATTAAAATAATGAGTTGCATCAATGAGGGCCGGCATTTGTTATAATCTGATCTGTGAAAAACATTTTTTAATTTCGAGATCAGTAGAGGTCAAAATCTCTTTTGGGCGTTGAGAACAACTCTTCGCTCTGCGTCCACCCCCCGGATGACCCCCTCCTCCTTACTCCTCGCTCCCTCTCCGCCCCCATCCCGGACTGCTAATTTCCCTTTTCATCCATTGTGGAAGTACAAAATATATTTAAATGGATATTGTCTGACGCCCCCGTCGTTAAAGAAAGCAAACTCTCCGCGCAGATGGCTAACTTTCAGGGCTCTGCTGTTGTTTTACCATTAAATGAAACGGTAGGGAGGGAAGGAAAAAAAAAAAAAAAAAAAAAAAGGAAACAGCCTTGCAAAGTCTCCCTGCCCCCTGGGTGTGAGTGACGGCCCTACCGGCCAATCCGGAGCGGCTTTCTCCATCCCGGAGGTAATTTGGGGTGTGAGTGTGTGTGTGTGTGTGTGTGCGCGCGCGCGCGCGCGCGTGCATGCGCCCATGTGTATGCACACTGTTAAGTGCGACCAGCCCCGCGCATCCGCAGGCTCCTGATGTGCACAGCTCTGTGCTGTAGACGTGGACACGCTTGCATCTGAGTCTGGACAGCTAGATGGGCGCGCAGCAGTCCAAAAGGAGACCCTGCCCCCTCTGCCCTCCTGCAAAGAATGGGCGGTAAGAGGCGCTTTCGGATTCAAGTCGAAACCTGCAAATGGGGAAGAAAAGAGGAGTGATATGATTATGCTTCTCAGCAACCGGGGACTCGAAATGTACGGTTCCTTCCGTCTCGTTCCCACGCGACGGGCGCGCCCTCGCGCGCCCGGGGTCCGGAGCCCACTCGCCCGGCGCAGAACGTACAGAAAAGTGGGATTATGGAAATTGGTGTGAATTGCGTAGAAAAGTGAAGGACAGCGTGTACCTTACAACTTCGTATTTTATTGTCTCCCTAGAAGTTCATACTTAGTCCATGGCAAATTCTAGAATGTGACCCACTCACGGTCAGTGAAAAGTTCTGCTGCCCACCCGACTTGTGAGCGCGGAGAGCCTGCCGGGTCTCCACCGCACAATGGGCACATTCACGGGCGCAGTGCGTCACGGGCCGCCCCACGTTTCGAATCAGCTTAATCCGGCACCAACTTCCCCCGGAATACTGGTAGTGATGTGTGGAAGTGTACGGACCAGACCTGGTCCTGTAGCATCTCTCCATCCGTGTCGCAGATGCTGTGCCGCTTCATTCCGGGGTGGATGATGCAGCTGCATCGGACGGGTTAAGGACCCACGTGTGACCCCTCCTTCCCCGGAGACCCCTTCAGGGAGGCCCCTGGGAGGGACTCCGCGTCCCGCCCTCGTCCGCGTAAGGGGTGCCCGGCTGCCGGGCCGCACCGAGGTTACCCCAGGGGTCCATGGGCGACCCCAGGCCGCCTTCGTCGTACCCCGGCAAGAACCCAACTCAGTTACAAGGTAGCGCCCGGCCCCGCGCTTCCTGCTCCGGCCATTTTCGGCCCCCAAAACCTGAGTTCGATCCGATTCAGCGCCCCTCCCCCCCCACCTCCTCCTCTGAACTCGCGGATTGAGAAATGGGCAGCAGGGGGGACGTGTCTCCGGATTAAATCGTTCCTATTTCTGTATCCTGGCGTGCGGCCTTGGGCCCGGGGCGCCGCTGGGGGAGGCGGGGCGGGGGCGGGGCGGGGGCGGGGGGATTTACCTGCCCGCCCCGGGGGCGGGGGCGGTGGCCGCTTGTTGCTGGGCTGCCAGGGGGCGGGCTGTGGGCGGGGCGGGCAGGGCAGCGAGGTGGGGGAGGGCCCGGCCCGCGCCCCCGCCCCCCGGCGCCCGCCCCCCGCCCCCGTCATGTGGAGCGGACGTCACTCGCCTGCACTGTAACCCAAGAAGTGAAAGAGACGGGGACCCACGGCCCAACTTCGCACCGTAACAAAGGCGGGGGTCCGTGCGGGCCGGAGAGGGACGAGCTGGGGAGGGAGCGGGCTGGGGGTGAGGGGGCCAAGGAGGTGGGGCAGCCGGGCGGGGAGTGGGGGGAACCGGGACGGGGTGGGGGGGGGCGGTTCTGCGCAGGGCGGGGGACGGGGGCGGGTCTCTGCTGGGCCAGACGGTCGGGGTCTCCGCGGGTGGGGCGGGTAGTGAGGTCTGGCTGGGGTCGGGGGGGGGGTCTCCGCGGGGCTGGGGTGGGGGGGGGGGCCTTGCAGGGGCCGAGGTCTGCGTGGGGCCGGGGCCGGGAGTGGGCGGGGGGGGGGGTGTCTGGCCCGGTCCGGGGTGTCTCCGCGCGGGCGGGGGGCGGGGGTCTGCGCGGCGGCGCGGGCCGCGCTCCGGGGGCCAAAGCGAGGCTGAGGCCGAGGCCAGGTAATTGGTTTCTATTTTAAACTTCACTTTGTTCTGGCGGAGGTGGGGCGGTGGGAAAGGCGTGGCCCCCGAGGACGATTACATAAGCATTCACACCTGATTCGGTCCCGGCCAGGGCTCCGCGCGCGGCTGCGGGTGGGCGGCGCGGGGGCACCGGCCGCGGTCCCCGCGAAGGGCTGCCGCGCGTGGGTGTGGCGCCCTGCCTGCGTGGCCTCTTCCCGTCCGGGCGGCGAGCAGCCCGCGTAGACGCGGGGGCCTGTTCCTGGAAGCCCAGATGTGCCCGAGGGCGTGGGGCCGGCCTGCCGGCGGGGTCCTCTGCGTAACAAAGGGCAGGGGCTTCGGGACCCGACTGCAAGTCACAAAAGGAACTTTGGACCGTGGTCTTAATTAAACATGCGGGAGGGGGGGAGGCATTTCCCTCGTGAACCTGCCATTAAGTCTGCAATCCTGGTTAAAGATGATTTAAAAACTGGTGGCCCTCCATCCTGTGGCTGTGTAATAAAATGCCGTTAAAGTACTGACCCCAGTGGAAGCGAGGCTGGATCTTCCCCCAGCAGGATCCTCTCCAGATTATTTTTTAAGCCGCCCTATTAATATGATTGGAGTATTTTGGTTTAGGAATGTAAGAGCTACTTTAAGGAACCAGGCATGCATGCTATTTGATAGGAAACTTTCTGCTGCCGCGTAAAAAAGCTCACTTTATCATTTGTTTGTGCCTCCTTCATTTTCTCTTACATTCTTTGATTGTGGCGTCAAAATAGTTGTGCTATTTATGTTTACACAGACCCGCTAGAATTAAATATACCACATGCCTCTGCTCTGCATGATTCCGAGCTTCCTTCTCCTGGTAAAATTGGGGAGCGAGTTTGAGCGAGCTGGCCTGGAGCCTGGGGCTGGCAGCGGGTTACCGGAGGAGGACATCTTTAGTTTCACTAGGCCTTGCAAGAAGGGGCCCTGAGCAAGCCTGGAGGAGTTAGAATTAATTCTGATGGCATTAGAATTTTCACGTGCCGAGATACAAGCATATCAGTCTAGTATTTTTCTTAGTTCTTTAGTAGGACTTTGTTTTCTTAAATTAGCTAATTTGAATATGCTGAAACAGAGTGCATTAACATTCTTAAAAAAAAAAAAACACAAAATCCCAAGGGATGTGTAATAAAACTAACCCAGAGCAGTGGCACTGCCCCTCTCGAAACAAAGCAGCCCGTTGGTAGGTACAGGGTTCAGCAGTGGAGAGCGAGAGGGGTGTTGCTTATTTTTATTTCTGAAAGCTTTTGTTAAGAATCATCTTCCGAACTGGCTTGGTGTGCTGCAAAACGCACCAGATCAAGAACGTGTAACTATGGGTTGTGTAACTGATATTAGTTGCTGAGGAGTATACTTTACATCATTGGTGTTAATCCCACCGTTATTTGTAAACAACCTTTAAAGTTGACTGGCTAATGTAGAGATTGAAGTTTTCCTGGGACTTTGACATCCTGCGTGTCTAACTTTGTAAGGTGATGTCTGTCCCAGAGGCCATCGTGGAGGGAAGAGAATGAGAGAGGTTTTTGAAAGCTGGTCCATGCTAAACAGCGTGTTGTTTCCATTACCATAAATTGAACTTTACCTTCCTTGCTCCTGTGTGGGTAATGTCTGAGTGTTCATAGGTGGAGCGTTTGATGTGAAAGTTGTTGCGCCACAGTTACGTGAGAAAGCAAAGAGACTTCGTTAGAGACTGCTTCAGAACGCGGTATACTGTAACAGATGGTTTTCAGTCTTACCAAATAGGGAAAAGGGCTAATGTGACCTAGGAAGTTAAGTAGAATTTAGTCCTGGATTGTTCTTAAAACAGCAGCGCTCCGTTTAATGGGTGGTTGTGGATTTTTATGCGTTCATTTTCCAGGATACGTATGGGTCTTACTTGTAATCTGCCAGAAGGAATCTTTTAAACAGGCTCTTTGTGGGAGTGGCTGTAAGTCTGACTGAAGGTTGTGTGTAGAGTTTCAAGTGCATTATACCTTAATGTGGTAGGGATAGGAAACTAGAGTACGAGCTGGTTACTTTCACCGGGAAGGAGCTTGTCCAAAGGCGTGCACTTTCCTCTGACACCGTGCTTGTTTTAAATGCTTGAGACGTTACGCTATTTTGGGTTTTGTTCCATTTTCAACCTTGGAGAACAGGGCAAGTGTTAACTATATAATTAAAAGTGGTATTTTGTCTGTAACTAGATCGCTACCTGAATAAAGCATCAGGATTAAAGGTATAGGAAACAAGACTTTTTCGTCGGTGTCTGAAGACCATATTTAGCTGGAGACATCCGAACTTTCTCAAGGGCACAGATTAAAGCAGAAGTAAGAGAAATAATGGAGGGAAGCAAAAGAAAGTTACATTTATTTGATTACATATCTGCATTATAAATATTTGAACGTAGAAGTAACATTCCTTCTTCAAAAGCAGACATCTTACTTGCTGTAAATGTTTATACGTTTTAGTGCTTGGATAGAGCCGTTCTGTTCTGTCATAATCAAGCAGTTTTTTCAGAAATGCATCTCTCAGCTGCCCCTCCCCTCCCCCTCAAAAGTTCCAGGGGCTGTGGGAAAAGTTGAATTAGCTCGCATGTTACCGACTGTAGCCCAGAGAAAGCTGGGGGCCTGGCAGCACACGTGCAGAGCTGAGGGTGTGCTGTCCGACACTCACGCTCCTGCCTTGTACTTGAACCCACTGCTGAACTAGCACCCAGCACTTAGACCTTCTGTGGATTGCTTACCACTTGGCACCTTTGACCCTTGTTTCCGGAATTAGTCATGTCTACACATGACGAGTAACTGGGTTACTGTCTTGGGCTCCCAGACTGTTACTCTGTTGATAGGAAACTACATGTCTTTGGGTTTGCATTTTTCAGGTGACTTGGAGAGTCAGGAGGTGGGCGGCTCTGAGGTCTGATGAGGTGCTGGTTGGACTACGTCTCCAAGTATGTTATGGAGATGGGTAGCAGGATGGAGCTTCTGGAAGGCAGGTGTAAATGTAGACGGCAGATAGGTATCCATGGGCTGCCACTCAGTTTGCCCAGGAATTAGGGTAGCAGCAATTATCCGACTCGTGATGTGTGTTTGGCTTGGTGCTAACTGGAGGCATGAGCTAACTGACTGGTGTGACCGTGACCCTCTTCTCCCTCCTGTCCTGTCCTCCCTCCGGGGCTGTCCGGCCGTTGGCCAACGGCCAACAGTGTGTTGGCAGCAGCCTGTTAAGGGTCTGAATGTGTCTCCGGGAGAGTGACAGCGGTTTTCAGATTCAAGCCTTCGCCTTGGTTCTCACCAGTACCAGAAACATGTGAGTTTGGGGTGGGAGAGGTAGGACATTTCTCGTTGATGGAGGGGCGACCTCTGCCCCCGAGTGGGTTGAGAACTCCCCAACCTTTCTTACCAGAGTAGAGAGCCTGAGTCATGGGGGGAGGGGCATCCTCTCTATCCTTGGACTCTGGCCGTGACTGTCTTACAGTTTTCAGGAGTATTGGTGAATTTCAGGAAATTGGTGAAACCCATTTTAAGGAAGGAAGCACATCAAATGTTTATTTGTGAAGAATTTATTGATAAAATTAACCTTATGGGAAGAATAAAGAAAAACTTCCACTATGAATTTAAAATGTCTCCTCCAGGGCTTTAAAATGCATGTTTATTTTAGAATTAATTTTCTTCGAAAGAGGACGGTTTTAGGGGTTATGACTTTAATAGCCATGGGCGTTGCTTGTGTTTGAAATTTATACTGCCCACTAAGGTATATTAAGGATATCTTAGATGGACTGGTAAAAATTAGCAGTTGCAACTAATGCCCTTGCATCTTGCTACACGGGATTGGAACAGCTGAAGCTTTTCTTTCCAAAGCTAGAGCTGGCTGTCATATTTATGTCCAGAATGAGATGTTTTCCAGCAGCGTCCATTCGAATTGTAAAGAAGTGTAATTTTGTGGCTCTCGGCCTTCCTTAAAAGTAGTTCTCCAAAAAGATCTGGCATTTATTCTTCATTTCCAGCGGTAGTGAAAATTACAAAGCAGGAGTAATTAGAAATGTGACTATTTTGAGAATGTCACCATGTAAATATATATAAAGTAATGAACAAACCACCACACAGGAGACTAGAAAAAAATAAATCATTTAGAAACGACATTGGGTTTAGATACACGTTACTGTTTATTTCAAATAGGAGTTCATTCTGGTAGATTTTCTGTGTGTGTGTGTGTGTGTGTGTGTGTGTGTGTGTGTGTATTTGGTCAGGAATTTAATCAAGTTGTTTTGTTCTTGAAATTTCAGGGATAGGGATTCTGTGTGGTTGTGAAGTTCGGACAGTTTCTGAGTGGAGTGCTGAACGCAGGTTGAGGTATTAATGTATTTTGTTTTCAAGACAAAATTCATCTGGTGTGTTATTCCTTGAAAAGCAGGTAGTCTGGTCTCTTGCAGATCTGGCGCCCCGGGGAATTGCTGATGTCAGCTCGGCCTTTGGATACAGCTGTCCTGTTATTTTCTTGCTCATTTAAGGGATGGTGAGTGGAGGCTAACATGTGGTGTTAGCTTTCAGGACATAGTTAAAGAGAGACTCTTAAAAATTGGGGTTCTGTGTTAAAACTCTGTAGTTTTTTTCCCCCCCAAATGGCTAAGAATTAAAATAGAATTTTCACATTATTTAGTAACACTTGGAAAACCCTGTCTTCAGCTCTCCCCGTAGTAAAGTAAAGGATATTTGTTTAGGAATTTTTCCCTTTGTTTTCCAGAAAAGGGCAACATGTGTCGGTCTTTGCCATATGGCACTATTTAACCTGTATTGCCTGAGCTGACTTGGCACTGTGTTAGGCATTGATTTATTTCGGCATTCGAGAATGTTCTTTGAAATTTAGTACAGGGAAGGATGCATCGAAAACGGTGTGGACCGGCAGCTCGTGGCTTTATTAGCTTCTTGTTCGACTGATGTTTAAGGGGAGGAAAGCAAGTGTCACTTGTTTCTTTCCTGCAATAATTTTTGTAGGAAATAGTTTGATATTAAATGTTGGCTGTGTTAATTCAGGGAAATACAGAGCCCCTTGGGAGTAGTTAAAACTTGTATCGGTTGCAGATAGGCTGAGGGTTGATGTGGGGAGAGGGACACTCACTCTTTCGTTCCTGATTATTCCAGTGATTTAGGCGAGACCTAAAGAAATATGTGTTTCTTCTTTTCCCCTTAGAGACTTGGTTATTTTTTTTTTTTCCTAAGGGATGGTGGCATCAGCGAACAGATGGACGATCCTGTTTTCATAGTTTAAACTTTTGTGGCGCTGCTCTGGAATTTTCTGGAGGCAGCCTGGTGATGCTTTCACTTCGTGATTTGTTTTGTTTACACACACTGCTCTTGGCTTTTTGGGTAGTCTTAGGTTTTTCACGCACCAGAGCGGGTTGTGATGCGACATCTCCGGAGTCGGGCGCGCCCCCGAAGATCGTGCCTCCGTGTTGAACATCTTTGTTCGGCTCTGGTGTGGCCACCGGACCTACTGTGTCTCCAGGTGCCTCTCTCGTTGAATCTGTCTCATTAGCCTTAATCATACCGTTCTTCCTGTTTTCAGGGGAGAAGTAAACACATTTACCCTCCTTCATGTGTGTGCCGTCAGAGCAGGGCGTTTGCGGACAGAAAGGTGGGCCTGGGTGTCGCCTCCCGGCGTTTCCGCGACGTGAACGAGCGCCACAGTCAGTGCTGCATAATTTATATTGACGTTATCAGTGACACGGAGAGAACATTTTTATGCAAGTTTGAGAAAATATCATCATTCACACTGATAATCATGTTCCCACCAGATTTAGATTCATCACGCCAGAGCTTTTCATGTCTTTAGCGTGACCATTAGCATAATGACGATAATTTGTCCCTTTGAGTAACGCCGGGCGTAATTTACATTAGTGTTACTGTGACGAGTGAGCACGGCCCAGGTGTTCAAGTGGCCTCCCGATTTCAAAAATGGCTTTTTACTTTTTAAAAGTGAGAGGCGGGGGGTGGGGGGGGTGGGGGGGGATGGTCTTGTTCCTAAAGCCAACTTAAAAAACATGACCGGTACTAAATAAGTGAATTCCTGGCGTAAAAGTACTTGCCATAGCAACGTAAACTTGGGGACAATTCTGTAGAGTCATGGGATTAGTGGTTTAGTGGTAGGATTAAAATTGGCCTCAGTAAATTACCCTGGTGACAGAAAAGCAGAATCTGTTAATGGTTTTACAGGAAGATTGGCCCTTCAGTTGTGCTGCAGATTGATGAGAGATTACGGGCTGCTTACATTCTGAACTTTGGAAAGGAAGGTTAATTTTTCTAATAGCTATGCATTTGTAAGCATCGGCAGGAATCGGTTCAAGAAGGGAGTTGGTGCCGTTAGAATCTGGGATTTTACGTGCCCGTGGGAGCGGATTTACAGGCCGCGTTTGTTGTTTGGCTACAAACCGGCGGCCGTTGACGTAGGTTTTCCAACTGTCCGTGGAGACGCTAGACCAGACTGGAGAGTGCGTTAGGTCTGCTGGGCCCCAGAGGCACTTTTTAGACGCTCTCAGGATGGCAGTTTACTAACCTGCCCCTTCGTGGCTGGGGCACAGCGAAATGTGGCTCCTTACTGCAGAGTGTGGTTCTCCTGTCGGTTCGGAGTGGGCCATCGATGCTGTAGAATGACCATGCAGGAAAACGGGCACTTTCCTAACTCTTTACCTTTCTTCGTAAGTTCACGTTATTTCTGTGTGCACTTGTTGTAGAAGGCTCGTAGCGAGAGTTGCAGATGTGTTAACAGCCCCCGAGAAACCTAAACGTGGCTTTGGGTGAACCTCGACATTTTCCAGGAACTGAAAGGCAGAAGGACTTAGTGATGCGGCCAAGGCCACAGCGATAGAGCAGAGCCCCAGGGGGTTCCTGGGTTCCCGGTTCCCAATACCTGCTAGATGCACACGGCGAGGGGAGGCGAGAGTCCCCTTCCCAGATGAGCTTGGCGAGAGCCCATCTGGCAGTGCTGCGTGTTGAGGACTGCACTTGCTGTGGTGTGCTGCCCCGTTTCCCTGTCACCTTCTGATGCCCAGCTCTAGCTCCAGAGAGAAGAAAAAAACGCTGACCCCATGTTTGCATCTCTCCATGGGAATATCGTGTTCGTGTGGGAACCGGACGGGTCGTCCCATGCCAAGGTCCCTGTAGCATCGCAGGGCCCAGGCGAGGAGGGAAGCCCAGATCGCCAAAGACCCAGCAGCTGTTTGCACAGATTTCCAGCTCAGCACGGCGCCGGGATGTTGATTTTCTTGGGAAACCCGACGATGGCACCAATACTAACATCCTGTTTTACAAGACAGTAACCACAGAGAGCAAACGACCAGCATGGGTAGAAAGACCTGAAAGAAAAAGAAAAAAAAAAAAAAGCCACCAAACTGTCAGGGGAAGGGATCAGAGAAGACAGGTGATGGTTGTGATAGACCGCCAGGTTCTCGTGGGCTGTCCTGTCCTAATCTGCCGCAGACGGTGGGGTGCAAGAGTGTCGGCGGCCAGTGGGCATCTGCGTGGTGGGTGCTCTGAGGGATGGGGCAGAGGACCGCAGATGTCCAGAAGGGGAGCCGTTAGCTGGAACAGGGTAGAGAGCCGTGGGCACCTTTCTTTCAGCGTATCCTTGCTGCGTGTGGACAACACGGTGACCACGGGCGAGGAAGTTGGGTGCAGGCAGGCCCAATCCAGCGAGTCTCCGATGGCAGTTCAGACGTGAGGCCACACACAGCAGCCCACTGCGCTGGCTGGTTGGTGGCTGGCCCGCTCCCGGTGCGTGCATGGACTCTGGCAGACCTCCACCCTCTCCGCCTGCCTTGGTAAAATTGTGGAGCTGGGCCGGGACCCAGGGAATTTTGCTTCTTGGTGCACGAGCTGTGTAGAAAGCCCGCCTACCTCCTTTGCATTCTCCAGGTGAGCAAACAGGGCTGACCTTGTTTTGGCTTAAGAATCGGTAAGTTAATTGGGGCGCCTGGGTGGCGCAGTCGGTTAAGCGTCCGACTTCAGCCAGGTCACCATCTCCGGTCCGTGAGTTCGAGCCCCGCGTCGGGCTCTGGGCTGATGGCTCAGAGCCTGGAGCCTGTTTCCGATTCTGTGTCTCCCTCTCTCTCTGCCCCTCCCCCGTTCATGCTCTGTCTCTCTCTGTCCCAAAAATAAAAAAACATTGAAAAAAAAAAAAGAATCGGTAAGTTAAGACCCAAATTTAGAATTGGTTTTCCTTTTCTGAAGAAGAGAGGACTGAATACTTGTTCGTTATTTACCAAAAAGTATATCCTAGGTAGTTTTCTGCTTTTCTAGAAATTAAAAAAAAATTTTTTTTGTATTACCACCAGCGTAAACTTAGAATTGCAGAGATTTTTTTCATCGGTGTTACAGTTTATGGACATCATCCTGTACGCCCTTGGGTGAGAATTTTTGCAGGCTTCTTTGAGTATCTGGTAATTGAAATCTTGTTATTTGTGTGTGGGTAGTGAGAGTTTCCTGGTTTATACCCATCGCCTTCCATAACAAGATGAGATGCACCTGACATCACACATTAACTATATAGTGACACACTGGGGCGCCTGAGTGGCTCAGTTGATTGAGCGTCTGACTCTTGATTTCAGCTCAAATCACTGTCCTGAGATCGAGCCCTGCATCGGGCTCTACGCCCAGTGTGGAGCCTGCTTGAGATTCTCTCTGTCTCTGCCCCTCTCCCCTTCTCTCTCTCAAGAACAAAACGGATATATATATATATATATATATATATATATATACACACACACATATACACACACACACACATATATACATATACACACATATGTATATACACATATACATACACACACGTATATATACACACACATATATGTATATATACAGACACATATATGTACACACACATATATATACACGTGTATATATATACACACATATACGTATACACATATGTATATACATATATACATATACACACGTATATATACATACACACACGTATATATACACACACATATATGTATATATACAGACACATATATATGTACACACACATATATATACACGTGTATATATACATACACACACACACACACACACACACATAGGGAAACATTAATAAAAATCAAGAACAAGGAAATGATAGACCTCTACGAGGAGAAAATAAGATTACATATCCAGATCACAGTGGTCCTTCTTCCAGTGGGTATACTAGAACCAAAAATATGGAATCGGAGCTTTCTGGTGACTCAAATGAGGAGTGAAGCCTGCTGCTTCTATGTTGAATTGAAAGCCAGGACAAGACTCACCAGTTCTTGGGTGAAAGGAAAGCCTTTTTTAGTGCTAACACTAGAGGAAACTTTTTTTTAAAAATTTTTTCAATATATGAAATGTATTGTCAAATTGGTTTCCATACAACACCCAGTGCTCATCCCGACAGGTGCCCTCCTCAATACCCATCACCCACCCTCCCCTCCCTCCCACCCCCCATCAACCCTCAGTTTGTTCTCAGTTTTTAAGAGTCTCTTATGCTTTGGCTCTCTCCCACTCTAACCTTTTTTTTTTTTCCCTTCCCCTCCCCCATGGGTTTCTGTTAAGTTTCTCAGGATCTACATAAGAGTGAAAACATATGGTATCTGTCTTTCTCTGTATGGCTTGTTTCACTTAGCATCACACTTTCCAGTTCCATCCACGTTGCTACAAAGGGCCATATTTTGTTCTTTCTAGCCATGTAGTACTCCATTGTGTATATAAACCACAATTTCTTTATCCATTCATCAGTTGATGGACATTTAGGCTCTTTCCATAATTTGGCTATTGTTGAGAGTGCTGCTATAAACATTGGGGTACAGGTGCCCCTGCGCATCAGTACTCCTGTATCCCTTGGGTCAATTCCTAGCAGTGCTATTGCTGGGTCATAGGGTAGGTCTATTTTTAATTTTCTGAGGAACCTCCACACTGTTTTCCAGAGTGGCTGCATCACTAGAGGAAACTTTTTTTTTTTTTTTAATTTTTTTTTTCAACGTTCTTTATTTATTTTTGGGACAGAGAGAGACAGAGCATGAACGGGGGAGGGGCAGAGAGAGGGGGAGACACAGAATCGGAAACAGGCTCCAGGCTCCGAGCCATCAGCCCAGAGCCCGACGCGGGGCTCGAACTCGCGGACCGCGAGATCGTGACCTGGCTGAAGTCGGACGCTTAACCGACTGCGCCACCCAGGCGCCCCACTAGAGGAAACTTTTGACGTCGAGTCTGCTGTCTGCGTTTTTTTCATATAGAGCACGTGTTCAGTGGCACTCTTATGGCCAATGCGTAGTGACCTTGGAAAGGTTGTTGTTGAAGCGACTGTGGTACGGAGGACCAGCCGCGTAGTAACAAAGTGTGAAACACCGAGAACGCGTTTTTGGATCATCGTGAAAATAGGACCCAAGTTCCTGAGCATTGCGGTTTCCCGTTATATTAGAAGTTTAATTTTTATTACTGATGTTTTATTATAGACTTGAATCAAATTTGGTGAATGTCTGAATAAGCAGCCCCCCAAATCAGTAGCTCCTAGGTGCTCTGTGAAGGCTCATTCGATCATACACCCACGGGGAGCAAGGCACTGACCCACATTCTTTATGGGTACTGTATTCATAACACTTAGGAGCTAGGGGGTCCCTTTAGCCCCCCGTTCTCCCAGGAGCGTGTTGAGACCCACACGGTTAGGTAACTTTGTCAAAGCCCTGTGGCTGGACTGTCTCAGGAGGCCATGTTTTGGGCAGTCACCTTGAATATGACCTTCCTCATGCTTGTGAAGCTTGTGGAATTTGTCTGAATCTTGGTCTGAGCCTTCTGGAATTGTATCACTTTAGAGATCGCATCATGGGGGCCAGTCCCCCCGCCTTTGGTTCCCTCACCTCCTAGACGGCTGGGGTTACCCGAAGACCACCGCAGAGGAGCTGGGAGCCAATGCCTAGGGGGCCATGAATGGGGACCAGCTGCCCGAACCTTTGGGGACTCAGAACAGGGCAGAATCAGTACGTGGTCGTGTCTGCTCTGCTTTGAGTAATCCGTCAAGAAGGAGAAATTTGGAGGGTGGTCTGAGGGTTTGGAGCAGGGAAGCTCCTGCATCAGTGTCGGGTGGTTCCAGCCCCGCCCTTCCGAGCTTCAGAGACTCGGGGGTCTGTAGTCACAAGAGTCCCCGGGCGGGGGCCGGCAGACTTTTTCTGTAAAGGGCCAGATATTAAATATTTTGGGCTTTGTGGGCCAGCCCTCCTCTGTCACAGCTGCTGTGCCTTGTAGAGCAGAAACAGCCGTAGACAGTAAGTCAGCAAATACAGAAGCTTTATTTATGGACACTGAAACTTGAAATTCATATGATTTTATGTGTCACAAAATGTTCTTCTGTTTTTTTCCCCCAACCACTGAACAGTGTAAAACAAATGCTAAGCTCAGAAGCCATACAAAACCAGGTCGGGGGGCCCCGGACTTGGCCCACGGGCTGCGGTTTTGGCTGACCCGGCTAGGGTAGTGCTGCCTGATAGATATAATGCCTCTGTGATTTTAGGTTTGCTAGTAACCCCACGAAAAGGGTTAAAGGAATGGTTAAAATAATGCTCATTATGTCTTATTTAACCCAGTCTGTACGAAGTGTTACTTGAATGTGTAAACGACACACAAATTACTACTGAGATATCTTTTGTTCTTTGTTTTTACACTAAGTCTTTGAAACCTGGCATGTATTGACCACTCCCAGTTCCCCCCCCACTCCCCGTCTGGCTACCATACAGGATGGTGTAGCGGTCGGGGGTTGAGATGAAACGCCCCACCCTAAACCAAGGCTGGCCTTGGAGGTGAGTCAGAAATCTTCACTCCGAAAGTTCAGCTGGTTTTCGACAAGGACACGAAGGGAGGACGCTTTGGAAATCTCTCGCTTGAACCCTAGCAGTTTAATTAAAGGCAGAAAGGTTCTTTGTCTGGGGGGGGGGGGGGGCGGGCGGGGCGCTGGGTGCTGAGGGGTTCGTCCCTGGGGAGGCAGCACGGTTGGCCAGGAGGCTGGGACCTGACCTCGCAGAGGGTCCCTCTGTCAGTCCCTGGTACTTGACCACGCATGCTCTTGGAACAGAGGCCTCCTGGGGGTCTCCCTGCCTCAGCCCCCCACTCGGATCTGTTAGTTCTGGCGTCACAGTGGCCTAGAAAGGAGCTTCGGTGTGGTGCGACGTAGCTGTGACTCCAGCATCCAGGACGTGTGGCCGGTTTCGGAGCCTGTGTATGCCTTTACTCCTTCATCTGTGTGATGGGACGAGGGCCAGCTCAGGGGGCTGCGCAGCGCACGGCAGCTTTGACACAAAGGGAGCTGGAACCCTTTGCAACTAAGCAGCTGCAAAGCAGACTAGCAGATAAAGAGGCTACTCACCCTGAGACTTTCAGAAGACACGGAACATCGTGATGGTTTGAGTTCATTTTCTGTCTCGTCTCGTGGTGGTTTTACATCCAGCCTATAAGCTGTACGAACTATTTGGTTATTCCTACTTTTTGTATGTTAAAAAAAAAATCATCTTTTTTTTAATTTTAGAGAAGAGATGAGAATTGTCTTAATTAAGTAGATGTTATTCGTAGCGCGCAGTAAGATTTAAACCCGTTTTATCACAGTTTGCCACGTTTTACTTCTGTTAACCTCACAATCTAAAAATCGAATTTACAAAATGTGGAATCTGTTCACGGCTTGGGCTGAAGACGTGTCTGGCGTGAAAACCCCAGGCGGGCCTAATTCATTATTTTGTAACTCATTGCTTGTGAGGGTAGAACATCACCAAAATGTGGTTTCTGTGGAGGGACAGAATATTTTACTCACATGATGGTTCTGCAGACCCTCCTAAGCGTCGTTCCGGGAGGAGCCCGGGCCGACCTCCCTTCTCCCAGGGCCGCGACCCAGTCGGAGCTGAGCGCCGTCAGCTTGCGAAAGTGCTTACGTTGTGGTTTTCACCTCGGAGAGCCTCGCGGAAAGGCAACTCTCTTTTTCTTTGGAATGGATCTGGAACAAATGTATTTGATATAAGTGAATAGGTCGTTTAAATATACTAATATTAAGAAAAAAATTTTTTTAAGGTTTATTCATTTTTGAGACAGAGCGCAGGGGAGGGGCAGAGAGAGAGGGAGACTCAGGACCTGAGGCAGGCTCCTTGGACGCGGGGCCCGAACCCACGAACCGTGAGATCGTGACCGGAGCCGTAGTTGGCCGGTGAACCAGCTGAACCACCCAGGTGCCCCAATATGCTAACATTAATCATAAAAATGAGTATTTTCCCCTAAAAGGGTAACAAGAATGGTTCGGAAAAGCTGTTTCTCGGATGGAGGAACAGAGTCCTTGACTCAGAGCAAACCAGTCTCCTTTAAGAGGATGCTTCTGTTTAAGGAGATGCGGGCAAGAAGCTGTATGATGGGTTTTCGGTCCATCATTCCAACAGAATTTTTTACGATTCGTATATCATTCCCGCGCTGGTAGGAACTCTGGTGAGTGCACGCAGGAATATAAAAGGGTCCAGCCCTCAGGGACTTTACAACAGGCCATTCCGTGAGGGTTTGCCGAGTGTTCCTGGGGGTGGCGGGGTGGGGGGTGGGGAGGCAGGGGGCTTGCAAGTATGAAGCCACAGGAGGATCGCGTTGCGTTGGTATATTTATTATGTGTCGCATGTCGGCACACAATCGTGCCTTGTTTGGAGGAGACCGAGCTGAGCTGGCGTTTATCCCCGGGTGTCCTAACATGGCTGCGCGGTCTGCTTATTCAGTTTCGTCACATTGTCAAGGTGAGGCCTGGTGGAATTGCTCCGTCATCCTGGGGCTGGTCCTGCTCTTTGTGGCTTACCTCTTATTCCCGCCGGTAAATCCAGACCCTCGGGACAGCACGTTTATTATTTTGACTGAGGGTCAAGTTCCATTTCTCGTTCCATCCATTACAACGATGCTTTTGCGAGTTCAGTGTTGTGGAAACACACCCGGATTTCGTTTACTGCCTTGCGTGTGCATAGCGGTATCAGTGTTAAGAAAACTTAATACTTAAAAAAAAAAAAAAAAAAAAAGATTGACTCAGCATTCAGGTGGGAATAGCCAAGTCCCAAGTCTGCGTTGTTCAGCTGGGATAACAAGTGCCATTTGTCTTTTTCTCTGTTGCAGTGGCTCAGCAGAAGAGGGCCTCGGGCGTGTGCAAATTTAGGCAAAAGGGTATGTCTGCCTAAAGGAGCGATGTGAGCCTTCGGTGTGAGGATCGCCATTTGCTGGTGTGCGGACCTAAAATTCTTTTAAGAGGTTTTCAGATCCGCCTGCGACTCAGTCAGTTGGGTTTTATAAGCGGGGCCTTATCTTAAAAACGATTAAAGCCTCCATAGCTGGTCAGCCCCTCTTGGTCATGCGTCTGGGGGGCTCAAGGGCCTGGGCAGTTTCTACGCAGACATGTGAAATTTCTGGGTGTTCACTTGCCTTAGGATCGGCTGGTCAGATGGGACCTGAGTCTCGCAGTAGCGTTCTGATTAAAACACCCCTTTCTCAGATGAACCGTGACTGGTTTGGTGGGGGGGGTTAGTGGACATGAGGCAGAGAACTGTAGACTTCCATGGGATCACTGAGGGCACGGCTTCTTTTCTATTCATTTGGAAGTGGCTTTGTTTAATTGAGTTGAAGAAGCCTGAGATTGGAGCTAAGGATACGGGGTCCATCCTCTCAGTGGTCGGGAGCTGTAGGGGCTGAGAGCAGGCGCGGTGCCTTTCCAGTAACCCTGCGGTGTGTCGATTCCGGTTCTGTTGGAGAAATCCCTTGGCTGGCGGTTCCCTGATCTAAATGTCATTATTCCATGGAATTAATATGAAGCTACACATTTTAATTATTGAACCAGAATTCCATAGTGGTGACTGGAACCCCATGTCTTACGCTATTTCTCTTGCCTTAGGGGATAAAGAGAAGTGCTTTGTTTTTTAAGATATATACAGACACTTTCAAAAATAAGTTACGTGGAAGTCCACCAAGAGGGGGGCGGGGGTGGGCGGCGTAGAACTCCCAGTGGCTTCTCAAGAACGTAGTTGAGCAGTTTAGTTGGAGCCAAACACTGGGGGTAGTTTTCTCCTTGCCCAAATTAAACGATTTCTTTGAAGATAATTACACAAAATGCAGAGTTTGGAGACGACGGAGTTTTCATCTTTTTTTTTTTTTTTTTTTTTTTTTTGCCTTCAGGATATTTACAACTTAAAGAGGAAATTGCGTTTTGGGAAAAAAAGAGTATCTTAGACATTTCACAGCACGGATGTCATTTAATTGTACGCCAGCTACTATTTATCGAGCGGCTTCTATGTGCCCATCACTGCCTTCGGCGTTGAAATACATTAGCTTAATAAATGTATTAGGAGTTTTAATGCATAAACTTTAATTTAAAACATGAAAGTAGGACCATGTTATGAGTTTCTCTGCAAGTGATTTTTTTAGTAGAACCTCACAACTTCTTTTCAAGGCCCGTGTAGAGAGCAGATCTTTGCACACGTGGTACTGATTTCCAAGTGCCCAGTGCCCGGTGTGGCCCAGTTCAGACCATCAGACTGGGCTGTGAGCAGCCAGTAGGGGCAGCCGGCACCCGCCAGTTGGAAGTCTGCCTGGGCGAGCTGCCTCTCCTTATCCTGGACCATATCTCCCTGGTTGATGGACATTTGCGATGCTGCCGTCTTCCCTAGGGCGCAGCAAACCTCTCTGATACACAGTTTCTTGTACTTGTGGGAACATCTCTCTCAGGTGAGTTCCCTGGGGTGGAGTTTTGGCCAAGAAGGGGCATTTCGTTTTTCATTTTGTTTTTTTTTTTAAAGTAAGCTCTCTACCCAACATGGGGCTTGAACTCCACCCTGAGATCAAGAGTCGCACGCTCTACCGACAGAGCCAGCCAGGCGCCCCAAGAAGGAGCATTTCAATTGATAGATATTGCCAGATTTCTCAACAAAGATCTGAAAATGCCATCTTACGCCCGTTGGCAGCGGTCAGTGGGAGTGATGACTTTCTCTTGGTCAGGTCTGATGTTATCAGGCTTTGAAGTCTCGGCCAACCTGATAGGGTAAATATCTCATTGTGTTAAAAAAAAAAAATTAAGTTTGTCGAGCATTTCTTTAATGTTTACTGATCATTTTACTTCTCTTGCGAATCACCTGCTCATTTCCTGGGTCAGTTTTCCTGCCCAGTTATTCACACTTTGTTGCTTTATTAGGACAGTAGCCTTGTGCTTTGTGCGAAGTGTCTTTTTGTTTATCTCTTTTATGTCTTACGCTCTATGTGAACTCCTTTTGTTCCAGAAGCATTGAAATAGCTTGTGTCTGAGTTTCTCCAAAGACGTGTGAATTTGACTGATGTTTTTGTGTTTGAGTCGGTGGAGGATGATAACGGATCTTTTGATTTCTTACGTGATTTTGGTCTGGTTACTTTTTCTGTCGATTCCTGAGTAAATGTTGAACGTTTATATTTTACTAGAAAATCAGTCATTTCTTTCATCCATATGATCAAGCGTATTCACTCAGACTTTTGAAAAACGTTGCATGACTTTAGTTTTCGTTCTTTTGTTGGTCATTACACTGAATTTGCCCCAAATCCTGCCTTTTTTTTTTTTAAAGTAGGCCGGCTAGTCATTTAACTCCTTCACTGACGTTAACAAAGGGAGTTATTGATTTCATTTTTCAGTTTTACTGTTTTTTTCTCATTTATTGGTACTTTTAAAAATTCAAGCTTAAAAGGTTTCTCTGTTACTTAAAAAATTTTTTTTAAATGTTTATTTATTTTTGAGAGAGAGAGAGAGAGCAAGGGAGGGGCAGAGAGAGAGGGAGACACAGAAACTGAAGCAGGTTCCAGGCTCTGAGCTGTCAGCACAGAGGCTGACGCTGGGCTCGAACTCACGGACCACGACATCATGACCTGAGCCAAAGTTGGACGCTTAACCTACTGAGCCACCCAGGTGCCCCCTCTGTTACTTTTTGAATTGAGCGTTTCATGTATATATTTTCTTTATTTTTAATGACCGTGGCTAAACTTTGAGCTTTCTTTGTGTCCCATGGATTTTGACATAACATTTTCCCGAAAGGTTCCCGGTTTAAGGTCCGATTCCGCCTGCCGTGGGAGTTGTTCCGGAGACTTTAAAATTTTGCAAGTGGCTGAACTTTTCTTAGTTTTGTTTTTGCTTTTACTTGTTACCGTTTGGTGTCATCGCACCGTCTCACTATGGAGCTCGTGTGCTCTGTGCTCCTGGTTGATGAGCCTTTAGGGCCCTTCTTCCTGCTTCCTACGGACCCAGTTTGGCAAAGTGGTGAGCGTGCAGGTTGATCCTATGGCTCCGATGTGCCTTTTTTTTCCATTTCAAACTGTTATTTTTGCCTTTTTGATCCAGGTTTGAGAGAGTTTCGTCATTTCTCCCACATCTGTTTTTCTCTCTGTTGGTCTTTTCATGCATTCACTGGGATGTTTGTTTGTATATTTTATTCTGTGTTATTTGACTTAAAGGTTTTCGGACAATTACCTTCCTTGTGATCTTTTTTTTTTTTTATCCTTAATAAATACGACTTTTGTGCAGTTTAATGCCTTTTAAAACTGAACGAGGGGTGCCTGGGTGGCTCAGTCGTTTGAGCGGCCGACTTTGGCTCAGGTCACAATCTCGCGGTTTGTGAGTTCAAGTCCCGCATCGAGCTCTGTGCCGACAGCTCGGAGCCTGGAGCCCGCTTTGCAATCCGTGTCTCCCTCTCTCTCTGCCCCTCCCCTGCTCGCACTCTGTCTCTCTCAAATAGAAATAAACATAAAAAAAAATTTTAAACGGAATTAAACGTGTAATACTATTTTTATTCTCCCTGTTGCTTTTGTTTGCATTTTTTTTCTGGCGTATCTTGTCTACATGTCGAACTTCTGTATATTTCTTAATGTTCGGTGTCTTTTGTGGAGAGCAGAGAATTGGATTTCGTTTTTCATCCAGTCATGGAGTCTTCCTTAATAAATTTGTTCCATTTATACTTTTGCTCTAACAGATGTCTTCTCTCATCATTTTTACAGAAGCTTTTAGCTTCTTCGTGCTTTGCTCCCTTTTTGCATTATTTTCTGTTTATTGACATATGGATTATGTTTTGTCGTCTTTGGTTCTCGAGGTCAGGAGGAAGCCTGTAGAAAGTCCAATGTTCTTCGTTATGCTGGTGGTTATACTTACGACTTTTGCCTAAACCTGTGTTTCTCAATTTATCAAGTTCTGTAACCGTGTAATTTGACTTCCTCTTTGGGAAAGATGAAGAAATTGGTTACTTCTGTTACCTTCCTCCCCTCTCTCCACCCCTTTCCCTCTCCCCGTGTCACTGTTGCAATTGCTTTTTTGGATGTTGTTTTAGTCTACTGTTGTTCCTTTACGATCTTTACGTGATATTTTATTTCAAGAAATGTAAGAACTACATGTTTATTTTCTGTGTAGATCACAGTTATTTAGACTTGATTTTTTTTTCCCATTTAGTTTCTTTATTTTGAGAGAGAGAGCGTGCGGGGAAGGGGCAGACAGAGAGAGAAAAGAGAATCCCCAGCAAGCTCTGTGCTGTCAGCATAGAGCCTGTCCTGGGCCTCGATCCCATCAACCGTGTGATCATGACCTGAGCCGAAGTCGGATGCTCAACCGATTGAGCCACGCAGGCGCCCCCAGACTCGATTCTGTTTATACTTATGTGCTTATTGAGTGTAGTGATAATTGCCCGACTGTTTTCATTTTTACTTTTTCTGCTTCTGAGTTTTTTTGAATCCTCTTTTATTTGGCCCGCTTGCCTTTCCAAGTAGAGTGTGACGGATGCGCTGGTGAGGACACTAGGGCGCAGGCAAGGGTGCTGGACAAGGATCAAGTCCAGGAGAAGTCTGGTATTCCTGGAGCCTTGTGTAGTGCACGTGCGTGCACGCGCGTCTCTGCGCGTGTGTAAGCACGTGTGTACGTGTGTGTGCATGTGTGTAAGCACATGTGAGGGACGGCAGCTGGTGGAGGGGTGAAGTTTGAGAGGTCGTCGTGGGCAAACAGTCACGACTCTGGATCATCTGGAAGATTCCGCCTTTGGCCAAGAGGCAGTGGGACGTTCTGCCGGCTGTCACTGGGGCGGGGTGTGTTCTGCGTGACCCTCGGGCCTGCCGCAGGGGCCTCCCCAGCGGGGAGACCGAAGAAGGAGGAGGGTGTTCAGGGCAGATGACGCAGGGAGGGTGGTGCTTGGGGGCCCGTGGGGCGGCCGTGACGCTGGGGAAGGGGTCCCGCTGGAAGCCGAAGTCCTGGCCAGTTGTCAGTGCGGTCCGGGCCAGATGTGTGGGGGTGGGGGACGCCGGGTGGACCCCGGGTCTCCGCCTGGGGCTGCAGGGGCGGCGGTGCCCTCGCCGGGTAGGTGTCCGGTGGGAGGAGGCCCCGGCCAAGCTGCGGGCCGTGTAGGTGGCGAGCGCGGGGCCGGGAGCCGCTGGGCCCGGCCGAGGCTGTGCCCGGAAAGGGTCGCGGTCCCGCTTCCAAAGCCCGGCAGCGCTGACGGCTGCCCCATTGGGATCTCAGGGGAGCCCCGGTAGCCTTGGGGGGCTCCTGTCACGCTCCCGTGTGACGTGGTGAGGCCACCGAGCGGTTCCGTGCAGAGCTCAGAGGCCAGCGACGCCTGGCCTGCGCCCCCACCGCGCTGGCCGTCCAGCCGGGAAGCCTTCCAGTCTGCCCTCAACCAGGCGCTCACTGCCCTGCGGGACCGGTGAGGGCCACGGGTCACATGACCAGCCCGAGGCCACGCCTCCAGGGGCGGGCACAGGAGCGAGGCCCAGGGATAGGCCGCACTGGGGGGTTGCTGCCTGTCTTGCTAGGTGCCAGAGGCGGTCCTTGTGAGGTCCCCAGCTAGTGACAGAGGACTCCTTCCTTCTGAGTTCAGGCGGTTGAGGGTTTGGTGAATGTAAAAGTATCTGAACTGGACGTCACGTTGTGCAGACTGCTAGGTTTTTCTTTAATAAGAGTTGTTTTAAAAAAAATTTTTTTTAATGTTTATTTTTGAGAGAGAGAGAGAGAGAGAGAGAGCGAGCGAGCGCACCGGGGGGAGGGGCAGAGAGAGAGGGAGACACAGAATCCGAAGCAGACTCCGGGCTCCGAGCTGTCAGCACAGAGCCCGACGTGGGGCTCGATCTCACACGCCACGAGATCATGACCTGAGCCGAAGTTGGATAAATAACCGACTGGGTCCCCAAGGCGCCCCAATAAGAGTTTTGAATAATACTTTTTTTCTATTTCTTATTTCTTTTATCCAGTAGGTTGGTGAGGAATAATGTAAATCATTATCTTTGATGTGGGTAGGATACAGCATGGGAAAGGTGTCTTTTAATTTATCCACTTACAGAGATACTTTTAAAAAAGAAAACCGGGAAAAGTAAGGAAAACAGAACAGATTTCCAAAATCTGGTTTATGGAGCTGTATGGAAACATTTTCAAGGGCAGGATTGGCCTTGCAGTGCGTAGGATTTATAGAAAATCAGAGGCAAGAAGTTCTTAATGTGAACTAAGTCAGAACTTGAGTGCTTTTGGCCAAGGGTGGTTGTAAAATATTT
Source organism: Prionailurus viverrinus (assembly GCF_022837055.1). Lineage (NCBI taxonomy): Eukaryota > Metazoa > Chordata > Mammalia > Carnivora > Felidae > Prionailurus > Prionailurus viverrinus. Next base: position 93,095,824 of record NC_062572.1, on the reverse strand, counting down.
GTAGCACAAAATGAAATGGATTTAAGATTCTCAGAATAAACCAGAGAGCACAGAATGGGATTCGTATGGAATTTCCAGTCAGGAAGAGGTGGGACATTCCAAAGCTGATTTATATAAAAGGGCTCCTTGGATCCAAACGCCACAGTGTCCGTTAAACGCCGCATCGAAAGCAACTCGAACTTGGAATTTCTCAAGCAGTGAGTGCGAAAAGAGCCTCTGTGGTCAAAGCACATTTACGTGCGCTCGAGATACGTCCTTGGTGGCACTCTTCCTTATGCGTGTGGATTAGAATTGCATCCTGGAAGTTTTGTTGTGTGCCCAGCTCAGTTAAAAGAGGAGGGGCAGAGAACGCAAAGGCTCTTCTCGAAGTGGTTGGCACGGAGAACGTGGGGTGTGACAGGGCGGTGTGCAAACAGACCGTTCCAAATCTGGCGCATGAAAACTGGCTTCCTTGTCGAGGGGAAAAAAATTGTTTAAACAGTCTCTGGATTCTAGTGATGACCTCGGACACCTAGACGTCGCACCCTCATTTGCGATAATATCGTTTCAAGATGAACATAGCTCATGTAATTTTAACAACAGATTAGATACCTATAAATGTGTGTTACGATTTTTTTCTAGGACTATAATATTAAAACTTTGTAAGTGACCTTAACCATTTAAAATCTCTTTTTATTTTTATTTTGCATTTATTGTTGTGGTTAAATTATATGTAATGCAAAAGTGGGCATTTTAATGAATATTATTACTATTTTTAATATTTATTCCTTTTTTAAGAGACAGAGACAGTGTGAGCAGGGAAAGGACAGAGAGAGAGGGAGACACTGAATCCGAGGCAGGCTCCAGGCTCCGAGCCGCGTGGGGCTCGAACTCACGAACCGTGAGATCATGAACGCTTAACCGACTGAGCCACCCAGGCGCCCTGATGATTATTAAGTGTACGATCCAATGCCTGTATAGGTTTTTTATAGTTAATGAGTATTCGTTGAGAGCAACTTAAGGCGACTGTGTCTGGTTTTCTGAGGACAGCGTGACTTAACCTGTCAGATTCCCAGAGCTTTCGAATGGAAGAAGGTAAAAATAGAAAGTGAAGTCTCTGTGCCCTCCCAACATGAAATTATATTTTTAAAAATATTAAGGTTTCTGGTCAGAGGACTAACATTACCACGATCCCTTTTATCTAAAGAGTGAATGTCCTTTCTTGGCCCAACCCGGTAATTTTATTTAATTTCTTCTTGCATTGAAAGAAAGCACTTTTACCCCAAATGCAGTAGTGGAAACTATTACTAGATTTTTGGTTATTTCAAAGTAGAAGGGAAGATGTGTAACCTAAAATCATGAGTACTTTCTTGTGACTGTCCCCTGTGTACAATACATACATTCATAGGTCTTTACTAGCACTTACTTTTAAGGAGCCCTCTAAATATAAAGATGTGATGAGTGTAGCTTTCTTAGTAATATAAAAAAACAGGGCAGCAGATCCTTAATAATAATAAGTTTGGGTGTAATTTGGGGCTGGTGACTTCACTGCTCCGCACGGTTTCCTAATTTTACGTGTTGCCGGGAGAAGGCAGAGAGACTTTCTTCCCGTTGAGGACACCCAAATTTGACTGTGCCAGTTATTTATATGCGGGCGTCCGGGGCCGCACATGCGGAAGCACGGTAGCCTCATTAAAAAAATACACACACAGCTATTCGGGAATGAAACTTTAAATGTTTTAAACGCGTTGTGGGAAGTAGGAGGCTCGAGGACCCTCCGGCCCGGATGTTCTCTTTGGACGCTTCTGCTCAGTCTTTCCCTTGGCGGGGGGTGCAGGGTCTCTCATGGCTGGAGAGACGCGGAAGTACGCAGTCCGTGTGCCCAAGATGGTTCTTTGAATTTTTTTTTTTTTTAGTTTATTTATTTTGAGAGAGAGAGAGAGAGAGAGTGTGTGTGAGCAGGGGAGGGGCAGAGAGAGAGGGAGAGAGAGAATCCCAGGCATCTGACAGCGCAGAGCCTGATGCAGGGCTTGAGATCATGACCTGAGCGGAAGCAAGTCTGATGCTTCGCCGATGGAGCCCCACAGGTGTCCCCCAGGACGGTTCTTTGAGAACCAAGCCGTAGAAGCAGCAGGGGAGGGCGGACCCACGTTTCCATTTCTTCGCCTCGAGTGAAGGTTTCTGTGACATCAGCAGCTAGCCTGGCGGCTTTTCTTACTAAGTGACCGTGGGCCTGCCCCACGTCACCCACAGCGAAGGCCTTTGCCAACCTTAATTTCGGTGTCTTTGATTTCAGATGCATGAAACACATGTCTGTGAAAGTGGGGAGACAGCTTCCCGGTTTCTCGGCCTTCGTGCTCCCTGACCCATCAGGGTGTGCTCCAGCCTCCTGGCCCTCGCGTCCCGGGGTCCCCGGATGCCTCTGCCTCCTTGTGGGTGGACGGGTGCGTGTGGGACGGGCCACCCACCTTCTGTGTGGGCCCCAAAGGGTCTGCCTGCGATCGGCCGGTCACCACTGTCCCCAAGCAGAAGCCGGGGATGTGCTGCGTGTCCTTCCTTTTGGAAAGTTCATGCATAGGGGCTTGGAGATGCGCAGATAGTGGTTGGAGGCACAACTCCCTGCCTTGCACTTACCGACGTTTTCTATCGGCTTCTCAAGAGCTGCCCTGGGAAGCTGAGAAGCGTGTACTTACTTTGCACACAGAAATGAATTTATCTGGTAACAGACGAATCAGGAGTCGAATGGACTTACAGTTTGAATGTGTCTGCAAATGCAGGAAATTACCAAACTTCTGCCTCAAAACGGAGGCTGCCCCTGCAGATTGCAAAAGGTCTTTGGGGCTCAGACTCTATAAATTGATTCGATGAGTTGTGTCCTCCTCAAGGTCACGTTTACAGGTAGTACAACCTGGGACCGGCGCCCTGGGCTGTATGCTCTTTTGTCCTGAGCCGTACTGTCACCTGCGGCCGTTGGGGAAACCCGGGCATTTCTGCCCCTGAGGTGCTTAGACTCAGCTTGGGGCCACGGAGATGGGTGGCGAGACATTTGCATGGTCACCGGACTGGGAGGTGGCCTCACATCGCTGGTTCCCTGAGGTGTGAGAAATGTCCATCCCGGCCCCAGCTTCTCAGAGACGGTCATCCACAGACCCAGAGTTGTCTCTGGCCGACGGCACATTCTGGGGCCCCGGCTCCTGGGCCGCTGTGTCGACCCTCCCTCGGGCCCTGAACCCTGCCTCTGTCCTTACCTTCCTCTCGGGAGGGCCCGCGGTCCAGGGACAGGCTTTGGGACAGGCTTTGGTGGCTGATGTCAGTGAGGGCCTTCCTCAGGCACACCTTGCTTGACTGCGTATCCCCCAGCCTGTCTCCCCGACTGCCCATGACCCCTGTCCTCCTTGTCTGCTTGGGGGGCATGGGTCCCTGCGAGGACATCTACCCAAACACAGTCTCCGATTTGGAGTCCCCTCTGCTGTCCGTGTGGCCTGCCTCTAGCCCAGCCCTCTGCCCATCCCTGGGTCTCCTGGAATACCGCGTCCAAGTGGGTTGTCTCCTCTGCCTTTCCCTGGGACTCTCATGGCTCCCGCATCTGTCCCCCGTGCGTGCTGGGCACGTGGGTGCCGCTAAACCCCCCAACAACTGTGTTCTTGTCTGGTGCCCTCCCGCCCACTCTGGGCTGATCCTCCTGGACTCCTGGCGGGGCTTTGTCGGACAAATCCTGCACTGAAGAGCGGGGCCTGCGGTGTAGACCGCACGGTTGCACGGGGCAGGCTGGGCCGGACACCCCGCGCACTGGAGGAGCTCACCGCAACCCCAGGGGTGCCGGTCTCTGGCTGAAGTGTCCCCCACCCCTGCTGTCTGCGCCTCCTGAGTCAGCCTGCAGGTGGCAGGGCAGCGGTGGGTGACAGCACACACACTCGCACAGTGTCTGGTGAGCCCGCGGGGCCCGCTTTGCCGCGGGACCCTGATCGTGACCCTGATCGTGACACAAGTGCTACTCGCGATTTGCGTCCTAAATGAGATACATCAGGCGCTCGGGTTAAATTAATACTCGTTCCTAGGGTCCTTGGGTTTTCCCAGCAGGGCTCGGATCCCAGGGCACGTGATGAAAAGTCACAAGAGGAGTCTGTCATCGGCACACACGGGCTCAGGAGAGCAAGGGCTGGGTTTTAATTTGAAGTTGGTGCCTCTGCTCTTCTAAGGTCAGAACTGGGCGGTGTGGTGATCAGAGGGGGGTGTGGGCAGAATTGGGGGGGGGTTGCATTCTTCTCTCTTCAGGACTCTCTCTAGAAGTCTCTTCCTGCTGGTCCTCCGGTGGCCTGTGCCTGCCACCCATGTTTTCCCAGCTCCGTTCCATCCTCTCTGTTCTCCAAGTTGGTGTCTGAGACCTGTGAGTGCGGAGCTCAGCTCTGCTTCTCCCCCAGAGGAAGCCTGAACAGACCCACCCACACGCCCCATAACCGTTGGAGGAGCCAAGCACTGAGACCGCCTGCTAGCCACCTCTGCGCTGTGTGACGTTAGGCCGTGCGCTTACCCTCTCTGTGCCTTCGTTTCCTTGCCTGTTACGGGGACAGAGTGACTGTAGTTACTGCACAGGGCCTGGCACATGTCAAGTGGGTGGCTACCCAAAGATGTGTTTGGAGCAGCTCCTGGCACGTGCGAGGCACTGGAAGTGTTAGCCTTTGTTTCTCGTGTGTTTGAGCGGCAGCTTCCTGGGGGCCGGGGTGGGGGGGGGTGTTCGGATGAGTGCAGGGACATTTCCGAGGCATCCACGGGGACCCTTGCATTGCTGGATTGGGGCGGCCCAGTCTCTCTGGCTGGACTGTGTACCTTCCTTCATTTGGGGACTGGTGTCTGCCCCTCACATGTTGGTCTTGTGTTTTTCTGTCTTTTTGTTTCATTTACTTATTCTTATTTTTTTAAATGTTTATTTTGAGAAAGAGTGTGAGCTGGGGAGGGGCAGAGAGAGAGAGAGAGGATCCCAAGCAGGCTCTGAGCTATCAGCACAGAGCCTGTTATGGGACTCGATCCCATGAACTGTGAGATCATGACCTGAGCCGAAGTCAAATGCTTCATTGCCTGAGCCCCACTGTGTTCTAGTAATCAGAGGGGTATCTGTCAAGAGGAATTGGCGTTCGTCACCCCTAAAACTCTGATAGAATTCTTTTTTTTAATGTTTATTTATTTATTTTGAGAGAGAGCTTACATGAGCAGGAGAGGGGCAGAGAGAAAGGGAGAGAGACAATCCCAAGCCGGGTCTGTGCTGTCAACACAGAGCCCAACAGGGGTCTCGAACCCACGAACCGGGAGATCACGACCTGAGCTGAAATCAAGAGTCAGGCAGCCCTCATTTACGTATTCGGAACAGGCGAACAGTATTTTACTTAAATACAGCAGCAGCCCTTGTAAAAGCACATTACTAGTGTTTTGTTATCTTGAAAGACAGAGGGAGTGTGTGCACAGCATGCGTGCGGGTGACGTCACTGTCATTTTGCGAGAATTCTGGATGGACAGAGTTCCCCTAGCCGCTGCGCCCAGTGTCCCCTGCGCTAACATCTTAAATAACCCAGGGCGTTGGTCAAGTCTGGAAGGTCCACGTGGGTGCAGCCCCTGTCTGTGCTCCAGCCGTGTCCGTCTTCCCGGTTCCCGCTGAGTCCCCTCCTGCCCTCCCAGGACCCCAGTCCCTCCCCCCCCCCCCCCACCCTGGGGGCCGTGTGACCCGGCAGGAAGCTTCTCTGATGTTCTGTGGCCTGTGGGAGGAAGGGGAGGAAGACAGTGGCAGTGAGGGGTTCTCCTCGTCGGGTCCCACTGACGGCTCTCCTCCTTCAGATGCACCTACGCTCCTTGGTCCTTCCAGCTCGGCTTCCTTGGTCTTTTGTTGCTGTAGTGAGTCTGAACAAGGAGGCAGAGGGGGCGCCCGCCAAGCCATGTCGTCCTCTGCCACCTCCCGCCTCGCTCTGGAACTTTCCTCCCGTGTGCTGTCTGCAAAGGGGCAGCATCAGAGCCTTTCCCAGACACGCACGGGCTCCCTTGGCCCAACGGAGGCGGTCAACAGAGTGTTTTAAAAAGGCTTCTTTCTCCTCTGAGTTTCCTGGACTAAAGAATTGTTGCTGAAGCATAAAATCTGTCCTGTTTCTTCTTCCTTGTTCCTCCTGAGGTGTCCAGAGGCAGGAAATGGTCTCCGAACACCCAGAGCTCTGAAACGTTTGTTTCCGTCAGGGAAAAAGGAAGTCAGAGGAAAGTTAGCGCTTCGTGTAGAAGACGCTACCGTCCAGGACCAGCTGTCCGACGGGTGGTTTGTACGGGAGCGCGCATTCTGTGCGCTGGGCTCCGGCCTCCCTGGAGATTGCCTGAGGGTGGGAGGGGGCCGTCGTGCTCCCATAAGGCCCAGCCGCAGTTTCTGCTCTCGTTGGTGTGCAGTGTCCCTGCACCCCTGTGATGCTGTCCACCCTTCCACACCGGGCCTGCCCCAGCGTCCTGACGGCCGGATGGTGCACGTCGGGTCTTAAAGGATACATCACCAAATAATTTCTTAAACATGCAAGAGATGAAAGGAAACCTCTGAACCTCTTTGCAAGCGAAGTGACCAAGCATGGGGTGCGCGGGAGGCCTTGCAAGACCGGTGCCCGGCCCCCGCCCCGGTACCCCACAGAGCTGCTGGGGCTCCGGGCTCCTGGTCTCGGTGACCTTGCACCTCCCGCCCGCCCTTCCCAGGTCCCAGCTACCAGCGTGAGATGCGGTCAGGGGCCCCCAGGACGCCGGGGACGCCGTGTCGTGAGTTCCCAGCTCCTGATCCTGGACGAAGACACATCGCGTGACCACGTCAAGAAAGAGTATCACCGTGAGATCTGACTGTGGGGGAATCTTTTCCATTGGTAAAAACGTATGTGTAACTTAGGGTTGAGAGGAAAGACTTCCATGCCCTGCTTGGGGCTCATAGAGCAGGAATACTTAAGACTTGAGGAGATGTCTGCAAGTGGCCTTTTGAAGCTCGCTGTCCAGTTTGTGCGGAATGTCTTTCCAGCTTGGTGGGAATGGCAGCCCTTTGCGGTAACACTTGGAAACCAAGGTCGCTGAGACTGAAGTGAATGCTGCTTTCAGTTTGCACCGCACCTTACTGGACAGGTCCGCGTGGTGGTCGAGGTCAGCCCCGATCCGAGGGGCTTTGTAAATTCAGGCGGTGCAGGGTGAGAGGTCTAGGCGCAGCTCTTCAGATCCACCGTCCAGAAGACAAAGCCCCCCCTCGGGCACGGCCTTCCTGGTGGCCGGAGGCGTGACCCGTGGACAGAGTAGGGCACCAGGGCGAGGAAAGCCCCGTAGCCGGTCTTGACTGGTGACGTGTTGATGGCCTGCATCGATGGCCAGTCCGGATGGTCACAACCGATGCAGGTAGCCCCCTCGCACGCTGTCCCTACCACCTGGTGCTCACACAGCGGGTGAGAAGGCCCCCGTGCGCGCTTGTGACCCGGGCCGTGTTTTACTGGCCGCTGCCCGAGCGAGGCTGCTTTTCTGTCCTCTGGACACATGCGTGTTTGCGTGCGTTTGCGCTTAATTGTTTTCTTAAAAGCGGTAGCGGACTGTTCTTGCAGGTGTAATCACTTGATAAAAAACTGGGGAAAAAAAGAAAAAATGCATAAAATCTCAGAAAGTGTAATTGCTTGGGTAAGGAACGTTTGGTTAGTTCAGCTTCGGGGAGAGGCCCCGGGGGGTGGTTTCAGCTCCTTTCCTGAGCGCAGCGACACTGAGTGGGGTGTGTTAGGAAGGGTCTTGTTACCTCATTGACTTGGTCACAGGAAAGTCAAATTTGGGTGCAAATTAGGCTTCCTTCCCGTTTGATGTGTTAGACTTGTTTGCAGACCTGGGATTGAGGGCATTTAAGCAAACACAATAGATTTTACATTGACCTCGGCGTGGGGTCACTTTTCTTGGCATAGGAGGAAAAATGTGACAAGGAGTCTGATGGTCAATAGGAACATAACCGGGACTGCGGGAGCCTCCCGTTTATCAGGACGTGGGGATCAGAGTGGAGTAGAGCAAAGCTCTTCAGGAATTTTCGCGGAGAGCCGGCTGTGTGAGCAGGTCTCCACGGAGCCTGTGGGCAGGGACCCTTTCGTTTTGTTATCTGGGGACGCGTCGTTTGCACAGGAGCCGGGATAACTTCTCGGCCCGCGTGTGCGCAGCGTCTGCTCCGTGGCGTTTGGGCCAAGCGCTGCGGGGCCGGCGGACACGGGCCCTCGGGGCAGGTGGTGCCCCGGTGCCGATCAGGTAACCCCGGCTCCTGGGTGTCGCTTCCTTCCGTCCCGTGTGCTGGCAGCATCCGCCCGTGTCCGCGGAGGGAGAGGTTTCATCTCCCTTGGGCGTGTCTCCAGTCTTTGCACGCCGCGTGCTGGGACATGCGTGGACTCCGGCCTTTATGGTGTCTGTTTCTACCTGGAGGGACCTTCTAGAAGCCTAGGTGTGGGGCCTGCATTCCTTATAAGGAGGTCAGGGTGGCACAGACTCCTCATTCCTTTTCTCCAGCAATTGGTGGATTGTCATTTGGCTCAAGTAGTCAGAGGGTTTGGTTTGAATTTGCTGGAAGGGGTTTGAAGAACCGAAGCCCTGTGTGAGGTTCCCTCCTGTGGGGAGCCCGGGCAGTCCACGGAAGCCTCGAGAGCTCAGAGACAAAAACCCTTGGAAAATAAGTTTAGAAGGCCAAAGGAAAACACTGACTTTGACTTCACTCTGGAAGCTATTTTGGCACAAAACACGGTGGAAAGGGAGAGCGCGCGCGTTTTCTCTCTGGATTTGGGGAAGTTGGCTGGGCCGTCGTGTCAGAGGAGGAGGGGAGCAGGGGGGCTCCCTCAGCATCTGTACCTGCAGGGGTGTGGCCAGCACTCTGCCTTTGCAGGTGCGCACGGCCAGGTGAGCCAGAGGCTTGCCCAGGTGTGAGCAGCGCCCGGGGGCCGCCCCGGCCCGGGGTGTCCCTCAGCAGGTATCTGTTGACTTTCCTGAGTCCTCAGACCTAGGACGAGGGCCTCGGGACCCAGAAGCTGCCCCTGTGTGGGGGTGTGAATCTGTGTTGGCTTCCATGGTTGCCACGCACTTCCTCCTGGTTATTTACCCCTGGATCCTGAAGTTGAGACTGAAGGGAGGGGGGTGCCCACAGCAGACCAGGCGCTGCCGTAGGCAAGGACTTCCTGTGCATTTTCTTATGTGACGTTTGGAATACAAGACTTGGAAACCTGGTTCTTGGAATACGTTTCTGACGACTGTAGAAACTGTAGGTGGCGAATGACTCCCCCCAAATCTCCTTCGAAGGCCGTAAGATGTGGGGCGACCCAGGGCCTCTCGGAAGGTGTGGTTCCCTGGCTCCCTTCGCCCCTCGGCGTGCCCGGCAAGTGGTCCTGTTTTCCGGTTTGCTGTGGCACGGAGAGCTGGGGACGCACAGGCGGATGCCCAGAGGGCACAGTCAAGGTCATCCTGTCGCACGGAAGGCCGGGGCCTGCTACTGCTGGCGGAGACAGGTGTCCTGTTAGAAGAGGTGCCTCTCTCTGCTTCTCTGGCCGCTGTAAACCACCCCTGACGACTGAGTTCAGTGGGTTGGAAGAATCAATTCCTGCCCCTTCCAGAAACACCGAGGAACAGAACCAGTCTCCTGTGCGGTGTCTGGGCTTCCGGGCCCGAGTGGCCGTCGTCTCTGTGCTCTCGGCCGTGGCTGCACTGCCTTCCAGAAGGTCCTCCGGGCTGGGGTTTTGATGTGCAGCCCCTGCTGGGGGAGGCCGCTCGGGGTGCCGGCCCACGTGGGGGAGGACGGGACGTGCCGCCTAGAGAACCAGGAGCCAGTTTCTCCTTCCGAGAGGGCTTTCCTGGGAGAGCTTGGCCGCGGCGGGGCTGGGGCGGCGGGTCAGGCTTGGCCAAATGAATTATTATTACGTGCATCCCGAGAGCATCGTCGCGTGCGGGTGGAGAACTGCAGGGTCCGCTCTGCGCCGGGCCGAGCATCCAGTCAGAGCGGTACTGTTTCAAACGGGTGGCTCTAAATTCTGTGGAGACCTGAGGTGGGTGAGAAGCCGATCTCCCCAGAAGTAGGGGGATCTTTGCCATGTGTTTCCTGGTGAAGCTGTGTTTCCAGAGTGTGACATCCAGGGGAATTCTCCTCTTAGACTGCAAGACCCGATCGACGTGGTTTCCTGAAAGGAACTGCTTTGTGTTAAAAAAAAAAAAATTGGGGCGCCTGGGTGGCCCAGTGGGTTGAGCTTCTGACTGGCTCAGGTCATGATCTCACGGTTCATGGGTTTGAGCCCCGCGTGGGGCCCTGTGCTGACAGCTCAGAGCCTGGAGCCCACTTCGGATTCTGTGTCTTCCTCTCTCTCTGCCCCTCCTCTGCTCATACTCTGTCTCTCTCTCAAAAATAAACAAAATGTTAAAAAAAAAACTTAAAAAAAAAATAGGTATCCCGGAGCCCTCTGTACTCTGGGCCCCGAGTCGTAGCGCGTGTGTCTCTCCTGAAAGCATAGAGTGACTCTTGGTCCTAATTTGGAAAGGGTTCCTGTCGCTCAGTTAGTGCCTTTCTTGGGTGTAGTTTCCCTTAAGAGAGATTAGAACAGGGCGGAGAAAATGCATCGTTAACTAGGAAAGCAAATACCGTATGCTTATCTCAAACGCAGGTAGGTTTGGGGTAAGGAGAAAAAGCTTCAAATTGTCCGCACATCCTGTACCTCCTGAAGGAGCACTTTCTAGGAAGGCGGCTCTAACGCGCAAGGAACTTGGGCGGATCTTTGTTCTTTGCCACACGCACGTGGTGGGATATGCGCTTACCTGTGAATGCTGGAAAATCAGTGTCTTTTTGTTTGCCGCGTGTGGTGTCTTGCTGGCAGGACTTCTGAGCCCTTCCCGTGAGCCCCGTCAGCTTAGTTTAGCGGCACGACAGATCCGAAGCGCTCCGGTGGTGTTCCCCTTTCTGTGGCTTGCACTGTCGCACAGTGAACAGCCAGTACCCTGTGCGTGACTTCCCAAGCCTCCCGGCCTCTGTAACCGGGCGTAGTTAGTGCAACCGACCGATTTTGGAGGAAAAAAAGAAGGGCGACGACTCAGTGTAAATATAAAGCAAGAAATCTTAAGTGATTTGCGGCGTGTGTGTGCCTGAGTGTCGCGGCACGATTGTGAGTGTCGAGCTGAGAAATCAGGGTTAGTAGTTGGGATGGGGGTCACCAGCCCCCCACAGTGAATCAGTGGACGGTGCCTCTTGATGGCATCGAAGGTGTAAACACGCAGTTTAAACGGGATCCCGAGTTCCGAGGGCCAGGGGTTGATGGTGCGTCCGGCGAAAATCCGCGGCTTGCGCCTTCCCCGGGGGGAGCCGCGGCCACGCAGCAACGTAAGGTTGCGGAATGCGCTGCGTGCGTGGTGAGGCTCTAGAAGCCTGGGGTTGGTTCCTGGTCGTGTGGCCGCGGTGGAGGCGCACGGAGGCTCCACAGGCCCGTCTCTGCCCCGAGAACGTGCCCATTTGGGGGATTCGGCGCCGCGCCTCTGGTTTGATTTTGGTGACGAGCGGGTCGTTGGTAGTTATTTATGGGTAAAAAGAGGCGCGGCGGCGTGTTCTTCCGCCTTCGCCACCGTCTCTCCGTCGGTGATGCCCGTTTCCCCGAAGGGGTGCGGGCGCCCGTGCGCCCGGGGCTCGGAAGAGGACAGGTTCTGCTTGGACACTTGGGGCCACCCCGGGAGTGCGGCGGGGAGCGGAGCCAGAGTAGGCATCTGTTGTTTCCCGCGAGAGGAGAGGGGAGTCACGCTGTCCTTATCTGCAGTGACACAGCGTGTTCTTGAAGGAGTGAGCGGTTTCACGGCATCTCAGATTGATGGGCCCTGCTCTTCTCCTCTCGCAAGAGACAGGAAAGAGCAGCGAGGGGGAGGCCGGGCTCTGGTGGGGAAGCGCGGGGGGAAAGGTGGCCTCCGGTGAGACATCGCGATTACTAAGTCGTGTAATAGCTCGTTCGGATAATTGAGTTGGAAACCCACTTTGGGGTCATCGTATTGTATTTTTCCAGTACTTTGTTACTCTGCTAGGTGGGTGAGCCATAATACACGCCCCACTGGCTCTCTCCCACGGAGGTCTGTGCTCCCGAGAGACGCGGGTGCCGCCACGCTGTGTCTTTGTGCCACAAACCCGTGTTGGCGTGTGCGTCGTGTGTGTATGTGTTGAACGGGAAGTTTACGAGTAACCATCCTGTGCACCGAAGAGGCGTTTCCAGAATTTGTCTCAGTGAAGTCTAACTCCGGAGTAATTTCCTTGAACCAGATCGTCCCCAGCTTGGATGTCACAGTCCCCGTGAACGCAGGAGTGGGCCTCCCAGGCCTCTGGCCCACTTGGCCTCCGCCGCCTGCCCCCAGCCGTGCCCTTGGCTCCCCCACCTGTGCCCGTGTGGCCCTGGGAACCTCGGTCGGCCACCGAGCACATCTGCCCGTGGCGTTTGCGCTGAACAAATCCAGAAGGAATCTAGAGCTTGCTGTGTGGCTGTGTTTCTGCCTGTGGGGTGGGGGGTGAACAGAGAGAGGAGGAGGACGGTAGTGCTAGAATTAGCACATCATCGGATGGCACATGGCCACCGCCATTTTCACTTGAGGTTTCAATATGGAAGGTTCACATGTGGTCCCTGAATCAGTGTCACGGTCTTTGGGTTCTTGGAAAACGTTTGCAGCAACTGGTCTGAGTGCTGTTGTCTTGAGTGCCACAGGACAGCGCTGTGCTCATTAAATAGAGCACAGCCCTCCATTCCCACATACTCCAGGCCGATGGCAGACAGATGCCCGCTGCTGTCTCCTGTCCCTCCTCCCCCGCGACTGGGGGGCGCGTGTGGGGGCTGTGCGCTTTGAAATTCAAAAACGTGCCTTGTTGTATTTTATATTCTCTTTTCCCAAAAGCTGTTGCTGGGTAAGATGCTTTGGCTTAGAAAACATCCCGTCCTCATTTCCGCGAGATCATTTACGATCACTTCGCATACAGCGTTTTCTTAACTTTCGTAACCGCATAACACAGTAACGTTGTTATGGGGAGTCAGAGTGGACTTTTTCTTGTTTGCCCTTTGTTGTTCCTTGCAAGAGGAGGACGGTTTGGTCTTTTATCTTCAAAAGTTAGAACTTGTAGTGACGTGTCATTAAGTGAGCTCGAAAATGTATTTTTAGACAGGCAACGCAGGATAAATCCTAGGGCGATGTGACACCATGTTCTTGTCAAGAATTGCTCTTTGTAAACATTCTCTGATAGATCACTCTCCTTAAGAGGCTGAAATACCCAGCTGCTTTCAAAGGTGCTGTGTGTGTGAGTGATAAACTAGGTCATGTTACAGTAGTTATTGGCAGTAATGGATCTGGAACATTTAGACTGGTTATATGGTATGTGCTTTAGATACTAAGGCATTTTGGAGAGGCTCGTCCTTTGATAATTTTGATCGTCTTAAAGTATTGATTGGTATTTGTGCAAGGGCAGACAAAATCTTAAATTAATTTCTCGCATGATACGCCTTTCAGCTATCCTACCAAAATGAACTCCGTTCATGGTACCTTTATGGAAAATGTTTGTACGCAGTTACTTAGAATTCAGTAAAATTGATTATCGAAGTGTTTATTTTTCCCGTGTGCTGTTACTGAAGGGATTTTGGGGACTAACTTCTGTGCTAAACAGTACTGCCTGAGAAGGTAATGTTTAACAGAATGTTTTATGGCTCACTGTACCTAATTATCTCTCTTTGTATTCTTGGGTACAATTCTTTATTTGATGGTGGAGACTACCAGGCTGTTCACAAAAAGCACAGAGGAAAGCGATAATGTCAGATAGGTATTCATTGTGGTCCGTGTTCTTACTAAGGCAAAAGTCTGGAAAATAGGCCAATGTAAATGGGGGGGGGGGTGGCAAATGCTGTCCTTTGTTATTGGTTTACATGCAGTCAAATATAGCTTCTTTGTAGAAACAAACTTCTGTTAAAATATGGTTTACAGTCAATGAGTACACATTTTAAGAAGTTATGTCCAGTAGACCAGGGAGTGTTTGTTACACAGTAAAAAAAAAAAAAAAAAAAAAAAAAAAAAAAAGAAAAATATTTTCTACACAGGATTAATTTTCACTGTTGATAATTGCTTAAAAAAAATTTCTATTAGACACTGATTTTGTGAGAGTTTCTACACTTGTGGGTTTAGGCTCCGTAAAAACTTACAAGCCGCTTGTAAATGGGACTTTTCCCGGCAATTTCTCTAAGGCCTTCTGATATTCCGTGTTTGCTTTAAAAATGGAAGTTTATGGGTCTTCGTTTTCTCTGGTATTCCCCACGTTTTCAGTATTTCTGAATTATTTGAAACTTGGGCTTTCATCGCCTTGATGCAGCATGTGAAAAAAAGTCAAAGTCAAAAGCTCGACTGCTTTTGTGGTTCACATAACGAAGCGAGTGATTTGCTCTGTTTTTGTAAAATGCTGAGCAGTCTGTCCGTGGCTGCAGACTTCATCCGAGCTGAGCTGCCCGGTTTGGGGCACACGCAGTCTGAGCTTCTGGAAATGGGGCTCTTAATGGAAATGTTGACAAGATCATTAACTACACTGGCGGTGCCTGCCGCTCCCGGATGCTGGATTTACCTCCAGGTCCCAGCTCTTTGTGGCCGACCAGGGCCTCCCACAGGACAGACAGGACATTTATCTGCAGAACATTATAGAGCAAGCTCTGCGTCTTTTCTTTCTTTTCTTTCTTTCTTTCTTACTTTCTCTTTCTCTTTCCTTTTTTTCTTTTTCAGTTTTGAGAAGTTCACTTTTTTAGGGACAAATAGATTGATAAAGTCACTACGTGGGGTCCTTGGAAATAACCTATTTCCTTGGAAATAGTGAAGAGCCAGTCGCAGCTATGCATTCGTTTGGAGAAGCAAAGGAGAAAACAAGTGAAAAGATGCTTCTTCCCTTTTGATATTAAAAAAATCCAGCCCCTGCCTGTTTTCACGTGGATGCCTCTTTATTAAAGTCTCCATGACTACTTTGGATTTTTCTGGATCTGTTATTAATGACTGGGGAAGGAGAATTCCCACATCCTCGCTGGTTATTTGTGGACTCTCCTGAGTGTAATCAATAATTACATTGTGTATTCATATGCGTGTTTCGTGCCCGCGTTAAGGTCAGACTTGACTACCCATCTTTCTATTTTAGGAAAAGGACCATACGGGCAGCGTTTATACCGATGGTGATTTATTATTTTCTTTTGGAAATATGTTGGTATATATGGTCGTTACTGTTAGTAAATGTTCTCCCGTCTCGACCTTCTGTCTGGAGGTGAAGATGGTGTCTGTCTTTTCTGGAATTTATTTGGGCGTTTGACAGGCCGTGGTAAACAACTTCATAAAAGGTAGCCTACTTGCAGAATCGCATTTAGGTCACGCGGGCGTTTTTGCTGTAAACGGAATGATGACGCCACGGCCGTGGTCTGAGCCACGGAATTGAAGGGCGTCTGGCGGAAAATCGTGGCGTTTGCGTAGTAGAACCTTAGTACGGATGGTTCGTTACATCTGGGGACTCCTGCGCTTGGCTCTTGCTCCGTCTGGGGGTGCAGGACAATTCAAAGGGAACCTTTGTTCAGAAAAATGGGATTTCCTCACTGTCGTGTTGATGGTTTATTCCTCCCCCCAGTCTCGTGTTCTGAACAAAGCATATCTGAGACTTACCTTTAAAATGAGTGCTTTTGGCAGAAATGTCTGAGCACATTGTTCTTGGCTGTTCGAAAGGAGGGCCTGCCCGTGGGCAGTTGTGTGTTCCTTACGCCCTGCGATAGTGGGTCTGTGCCCTTTTTCCCTAGTGGGGGAGGTGGGGTGGGGTTTCTTGTGAATGCCGCTGATTCTGGTGGCCTTTTATTCATTTCTTCTTATTAGAGTGGAAATGTGGTTTGCTCATAATGGATTATTGATTGGCCTGTGCGAGGCGGCCTCCAGGCCCTGTGAGGCCTGGGTCCTTACTGTCCAGCCGTGAATGCATCATTTCATGGGGCGGCTCGGGCCCGGGGCCGGGGACTATAAGCCTGGGATTGTTAATCTCGGGCAGATTGGTGTGTGCGGAGAGGGACTCCTCATTGTTGTCAGGGAATTTCTCCCCATTTGTTCAAAGAATAGGCTTTTTGTCTCAGCAGTAGATAAGCTTGTGCAGGATGTTAATGATGTATTTTAATTCATGGCTCATAATTCTACAGTGTAACTAGTAAAGCCCATTTCATTGTCTGCAGGCGAACAAACAGGCTGTATGTTGAGCAGACCGGGCCCAGCACCCACCGGGGGCCTGTGTTTCTGGGCTGGCCCTGCAGCCGCGGGCAGGACCCACCGCTCGGGGGGACTTGCCTTCAGAAGGGCGCCGCCAGGCCGGGCCGGAGGCTCGTTCTTTTGATTTTATGACTTGCCTCTTGGAGCCATACCACCCCCGTAAATATCCCGGGCGTCCTGTGTGCTGTGAGCTGTTTTCTTTGTAAGGGCATCTTCCCGGCCTGGCCGCTTCTTGGGCTTTCACAGATTCGGCTGCAGCCGCTCGCCGGTCCCGCCTCCCGGAAGCCCCGGCTGCCCCAGAGGGTGACCCGGAGGGGACCGGACGAGTGACCCCACGGCGCTGGGGAGAGCAAACCTCCCGTTTGCCCGCGTGATACGGCTCATTAACGAACCAGAACTGAGAACGTGCCCAGCTAGAGAGTTACTTGAGAACCGGGACGAGCTGCAGGGCGGCTTCCTCCCACTGAAGAGTCCCAGCTCGGAGCAGGAAGCGCCCCTTCCAGTTTCCCAGCGGCCCCTCGAGCAGGGTGCTCCCACCGGTTCACAGACACTTGCACACTTGGGTCTGTTATGCCAAGTGCTCAAAAATTCGAGAGGGTGTCTGCAAATCAGCCTTTGGATTCCTTTTGCGGGATGAGATTTTGATGGGATCCTCTCTGATCCTTTTGGGGAAATCGGTCCCAAACCGACCGGCTTCTGCTTTGTGTTGATTTACTCCACAGAGCAGAAAACGGCAAGATTTCCCGTGGATTCGGGCATATGCTTGCTGTGTAAAAACCCGGACTGTTTTACCTTACCCTCCCCCCCGCCCCCCCATGCTGGCCATGTCGTATTTAACTGGTTAGGAAGGGACTGTTTAAAACAGGGGAGGGAGACCTCAAGTGCATTGCTGTGTTTTTGCCTCGGGAAGCCGTGGGAAGGATCGCCGGGAGCCCGAAGCCAGAAAGCCGGCCTGTGCCTTGGGCAGGAAGGCTGGGACCCAGCTTTGGGCGGATTCCCGAGTTTCTGTGGGCAAGCCCTCTCTTAAAAGACTGCTTTTCATGTGAACAGTTTGTTATTCAGGTGACTTTTCTGTTTTTTGGAATCTTGAATACTAGAATTAACAAAGGGTAATTTTCTCAAACCGCATTCCTTAGGAAGCCCTCTGAGCCGCCTCCAGGCCCGGAGAGGGGGATGGGCGGGGGTGGGAGTGGGGGAGGGGAGGGAGGGGCAGGGAGGGGCGGGGTCCGCCACGCTTCCCCTGAGCAGCTCTTTCAGTCCTGTTCTTACTGGGGCCGAGAGTGGGAGTTATTCTTGAGAGAATAATATCTGTACACTCCCCGTGTAGACTCAGCAACGAACAGGAACAGAGTTGAGGTGCTTCATTTACAGTTATTTGCTAGGGTTGAGGTGCTTCTAATATTCCAACACTCTCCTTTTTAGGAGGTGCAGTCGGTATGACATATAAGGTGTACAGCATTCTGATTTGACGCCTCTATGTACGACATAGTGATCGCTACCAAAAACCCGGTCACCATCGGTCAGGGCACAGTGACCCCCATTTTGCCCCCCCCCTCCCCCTTGAGTAACCACCAACCTGTTCAGTGTATCTCTGAGTTTGTTTTCACGTTGTTTTCTTTGTGTGTTTTTTAGATTCCACATTATGAACGGGATCATACGGTATTTGTCTTTCTCGGACTTATTTCGCTTAGCATGATGCCCTCAAGGTCCATCTGGGTTACTGCACATGGCAAGATTTCATCTTCTTTATGGCAGAGTAGTATTCCTTTGTGTGTGTGTGTGTGTGTGTGTGTGTGTGTGTGTGTATGCTGCGTCTTCTTTCTCCATTTGTACATCGATGGACACCTAGGTTGCTTCCATATCGTGTATCTTTTCTTAATTTCTTGAGGAATCTCCATACTGTTTTTCATTCCCACCAACAGAATACAAGGGTCGCCTTTTCTCCAGCATTTGTTATTTCTTGTCTTTTTGGTAATTGCCATTCTGACAGGCGTGAGGTAGTTTCTCGTTGTGGTTTTGATTTATAATCTCCTAGTAATCAGCAACATTGGGCACCTTCTCGTGTGCCATCTCTGTGCCTTTGGAAAAACGCCTCTTGAGATCCTCTTCCCATTTTTTAATCGGTTTGTTTGTTGTTTTCATGGTTGAGTTGTAGGAGTTCTTTATATATTTTGGATATCAACCCCTTATTGGATTTATGCTTTGCAAAAATCTTCTGTCAGTAGGTCGCCTTTTTTTAAAAGTGTATTCCTTTTGAGAGAGAGCGAGAGCGTGTGCGTGTGTGTGCAAGTAGGGGAGGGACAGATCGAGCAGCCCCAGCAGGCTGTCAGCGCAGAGCCCAACGAGGGGCTTGATCTCATGAACCGTGAGATCGTGACCCGAGCTGAAATCGAGAGGTGGATGCTCGACCGACCGAGCCCCCCAGGGGCCCTGCCTTTCTGTGTTGATGATGGTTTTCCTCACTGTGCGGAAGCTTCTTAGTTTGATGTCGTCTCATTTGTTTTTCTTTTGTTTCCCCTGCCCTTGGAGTCAGAGTCACAAACACATCGCTAAGACCAGTGTCAGGGAGCTTTCTACCTGTGTCTTCTTCCAGGATGTTGCATGGTTTCAGGTCTTACGTTGGAGTCTTTAATCCATTCTGAGTTAATTTGGTGTATGTAAGGGAGTGGTCCAGTTGTATTCTTTTGTATGCGGCTGTCCAGTTTTCCCAACACCTTTATCGAAACACTGCTTTCACCATTGTATGTTTTTGGCTCCTTAGTTGTAAATTAAAAAAACAATTTTTTTTTAATGTTTATTCATTTATTTTGAGAGAGAATGAGCTCGAGCAGGGGAGAGGCAGAGGGAGAGAGGGAGAGAGAGAATCGCAAGCAGCCTCTGCTCTGTCAGCTGATGCAGGGCTCGAACTCGTGAATCGCGAAATGAGCCAGAATCAAGAGTTGGACGCTTAACTGACCCAGCCACCCAGGTGCCCCCTTAGTTGTAAATTAAGTGTCTGTCTACATGTAGGTTTCTTTCTGGGTTCTCAATTCTGTTCCTCTGATCTGTGTGTTTGTTTTTGTGCCCATGGCATACTGTTTTGATTACCGTGGCTTTGTAATATAGTTTGAAATCAGGGAGCGTGATGCCTTCAGCTTTGTGCTTTCTCAGGAGTGCTTTGGCTATTTGGGGTCTTTTGGGTTCCATGCAAATTTTAGAATTCTTTGTTCTAGTTCTGTGAAAAATGCCATTGGAATTTAGTAGGGATTACATTGAATCTAGATTGCTTTGAGTAGTGTGGACATTTTAGCAATATTCTTTTTTTTTTTTGATGTGTATTTATTTTTTGGGAAAGGGAGAGAGAGCGCAAGCAGGGGAGGGGCACAGAGAGAGGGAGACACAGAATTCAAAGCAGGCTCCAGGCTCTGAGCTGTCAGCTCAAACCGGAGCTTGAACTCACAAACCGTGAGATCATGAGCCAAAGTTGGACGTTGAACTGACTGAGCCACCCAGGCGCCCCAGCAGTATTCTTATAATTCGTGAGCACAGAATATCTTTTAATTTATTTGTGTCTAAATCTTTGTAATTTTCAGTGTATAGGTCTTTCATTTTCTTGGTTAAATTTATTCCTAGGTATTTTATTCTTTTTGATGCATTTGTAAATGAGATTGTTTTCTTAATTTCTCTTCCTGATAGTTTGTTATGAGTGCATAGAGATGCCACAGATCTCTGTATATTGATTTTGTATCCTTCAACTTTACTGAATTCATTTATTCTAATAGTTTTTTTGATGAGTCTTTAGAGTTTTCTATATATAACATCATCTCCTCTGCAAATAGTTTTATTTCTTCCTTTCTGATTTGGATGTCTTCTTTTTCCTTTTTCTTGTGTTATTGCTCCGATTAGGACTTGCAATACTATATTGAATAAGGGCGGTGACAGTATCTTTGTCTTGTTCTTGATCTTGGGAGAAAAGCTTTCAATTTTTCACCATCAACTCTGATTGTTGGTTGTGGGTTTTTTTATATGTGGCCTTTATTATGGTGAGGTATGTTCTCTCTGTACCTGCTCTGTTGAGTTTTTATTATAAATGGATGTTGAGTTTTGTCAAATGCTTTTTCTGCATCTATTGCAACGATCATGTGATTTAAAAAATGTTTATTTTTGAGAGAGAGCACGCACGCGCGAGAGAGCGTGAGGCAGGGGAGGGGCAGAGAGAGAGGGAGACACAGAATCTGAAACAGGCTCCAGGCTCTGAGCTGTCAGCACAGAGCCCGACATGGGACTTGAACTCAGAAACCACGAGATCATGACCTGAGCCAAAGTCGGACGCCCCACCGACTGAGCCGCCAGGTGGCCCGATCCTGGGATTTTATCCTTCGTTTCCTCAGCGTAGCGTATCACACAGACGTATTTGCGGATGTTGAGCCATCCTTGCATCCCTGGAATAAATCCCACTTGATTGTGGTATATGCACCTTTTAATGTATTGTTGAATTCACTTTGCTCACGTTTGATGAGAATTTTTGGATCTCTGTGCATCAAGAATATTGGCTTGTAATTTTCTTTTTTGGTGGGGTCTTCGTCTGATTTTGAAATCAGATCGCTAAAAACACATACACCACCGTGTAGGTCCAGTAGTTGTTAACATTTTGATATATTTTGTCTTTCTCTTTTTCATAATCCATCTCTGAAATATTTCATCAACATTTCTCAAACCTGAGAATGTTCTCTTGTATTACCAACCTAACAAAAGCAATAGCAGTTCTCAAATATTCTCTAATATTTAGTCTGTATTAAAGTTTAGTTTTTACGAAGAGTTTGGGAGCTAGGATGTGTCTGAACACGTCTGCTGTGGATGATTCTAGCTGGTGAGAGACTTTACAGTTGTATTAACCTTTTGTAATGGACCTATAAGAGTGCACTGTGAATATGTGGGGGTCACTAGTGATTTCTAATTCAGTTTCCTAAGCTTCTGTTATTTTGTCCTTTTGAATTTATTAAGCCAAATACTGTTACTGCCAGGGAGTAGGTATCTTTTGGGTCTTGCACTGACATTTCATTTACTGATTCAACCGATTATTAATAATAATGTGTAACATGTTAACCGCTTACCACATGTTAAATGTTGCACCTAGAATGCATTAATTTAAACCTCACAAAGTTACTATAATATAGTTATCATTATTATCCTTTATATTTAAAAAGTGAAATGAACTGGGGAACAGAGACTTTTAGACACTTCCTCAAGGTCACACAGCAGGTCCAAGTGAGTGGCAGACGTGGGTTTTGATCTTGGGTCGTCTGGCCTTGAAGCTCACGGGCTAGAATTCCTCCCACAGCTCTGTGGTGCCCAAAATGTGCTTGGCTCTGTGCTGGCTTGGGGGACTGAGCCAGGAGAAGGCACAGGCTCGCAGAATATGCCCTCCAGCACACAAGTGACCAATTATGCGGTAATTGTAACGTGTCAGAATGTGTGCTGGGGTCGGCCAGGGTGTGCAGAGAGCCAGGGGAGGGTCAGGTGAGGTGAGAAGGTGGGTTGGGAACTACATGCGTGAGGCCCAGAGGTAAGTGTGTGCGCATCTGCCCGGGAACAGAGCACAGGGTCACAGAGAGCGTCCCGGGGACATGCGTCTGGTGACACAGGCGCTCAGGCCCCTGTGGTCCCCGTCTGAGAATTTGGGCCTCTGTGAGAGCATGAGTGCTGTGCAGGGCGCGGGTCTGCATCTGGGATGTGGACTTGGGCTCGAGTTGGAGGGGTGTGTGGATTCAGGAGGGAATCAAACGCGCAGCCGGCAGGACGCCGGGGATGTCACTGGGTGTTGGTGAGGAGGGGGCTGGAGCCCGGGGCGACCCCATTGGGTTTCATGGTTGGGTCCCTGCCAACGGGGGGTCATGCTCGGCTCTAGAGTTCTGCTGCACCCCTGCGTCCCGGAAGGAGCCTCGACTTCCCTGGAATACCGTGCCTGCTCTTGTCCACGTGGGTCATTGCATCCCTCCCCGCCCTTCTGGAAGCATCTACCTGCCCTGCGGGTGCCCTGCCAATACATGGTTTTCTGTGCATTTCCGACTTCTGGGCTTCTCGAGCCTGCACCTGTTTCTTGTCTTTGAGACGTGAGGCTCCCGTGAGCGGCCTGGCGTCTCTCAGACCCCGTTGACCGGGAGGGACTCTGGCGGAGACTGCAGGGTGCATGGGAGTGCTTCTAGATTCTTCTAGATTCCTCTAGATTCTCTTCCCCTTCCGGCTGCAGGTGTGCAGGGCTTGCTCTTTCGGGAGTCACTGCCCGGCAGGGGGACTTAACCCCAGGTCCTCGGCCTGGGGCTCCAGCTTGCTCCCCGAAGCCCCTTTCCTGCATTGTCTCAGGTGTGACATGTGCTTCCCGGGACCCTCACTTGGGGACTGATTTATTCGTTGAAACGTTTGCCCACAGAGTAAATTTATCCCAGACGCAGCGAGTGTGAGCGTGTTGAGAAAGTCACTTCATCTCAGCCGTGCCGTGCAGGCCCACAGAGTGTGAGGTGTGGCGGCCCTCCGTCCGGCTGTGTGTTTAGGCCTCGTGGTTCACTTAGGTGATTGCTGCCCGTTTTATTTTTGCAACTTCTGTGCATTGTCCTCTTAAATCCTTCCCCGTCTCTGTTACCGTGCGTTTTTGTGTTAAGAATTCCCAATTTTATTTTGTTACATAAACATTTTACCCTTACCTGTCTGTTTTTTTTTTTAATCAATGCGATTCCGCTTCTACAAAATGACATTTCAAAAAACACACGAGGCATTTTTAAAGTGTGGCTTCACACTGTTCTGCAGGGAAACGCACACACAGTGAGCGATCCGTTGGAAATCTATTTTAAAACCCTAATCAGCAAGCCATTTTTGTGCATAAACAATTAAATTACACTCTCGTCTGGCAAGTTCCCAGTGACAGCCTTGGAAAAAGTTTGTAATATGATGACAGAACTGATTCGTTATGGGCGAAGGATGTGTTCCAACGGGGCCGCGGTTTGTGCACGCGTGTGGGCCGACATGTTGTCCTGTGTCCGCCAAAGCACATACGTGTGTCTGCTGTCACCTCTGCCCCTTCCCTCTCCGTGTCCGCGTTGCTGGAAGACTTTAGTCGCTCTGGTGTGCGTAAAGAGCTCGCGTTTATCTACACGTGTTGTAACACGAGGTGTCTTGGGGTTAACGCTGTGTCGTGGAGCAGTGAGAACGTCAAATCCCATCCGGTGTGTGCTCGTGTGTCTGCGAGAGTGAGACGGGCAGCTCACTACCAGGACGTGTTTGGCCAGAAGGGGCCAACGGGGGCCGCTGCCAGGGGTGCATTTTTAAGATGAGAGCTCTGATGACGGCATTCTTGCTCTTTTTTGGAAAAGAAGGGACGACCCTGGCTTAAATAGCAGTTTTTGCCCACGGCCGAAAAGAGTATCCCAAAGATCTGTTGATTTGGCGGCCGATGGGGAAGAGAGTCGCTTTGTGACTGTTCCTTTAAAGGTTTGCAAGAGACTCGGCTGCCGGCCTGGGCTTCAGGAAGAGGGCCACCGAGTGGAGCTTTTTCAAGTGGAGCCAGTTTTGTTGATGTTACGATTTCCTCAAGATAGTGGTGGTTGGGGCTTAAATAGTTACTACTGTCAGAGCGTTTTTTCCCCCCGCTTTCCACATGGATGTATTTTCCGCCTGGGCATATCCTGAAGTTCTTTAAAAGTGCGCCCTGTGCAGCTCCCTCGGGATTTACTGCGGGGCTGGCTTGTGGAGGGTGGGGGTGGGCACAGAAGAGGCGGAAAACAAAAGAGAAAGAAGGGCTTGTTTTGCTGGTGGCCGGGGCGCCGTGAGTGTCCTTCCTTGCAGGGCCCTGTTGGCTTTGGGGGAAGCTTTTAAGCTGGTTTTGGAGGAAGCGCGCGTGAGGACGCCGTGTTCTCTGGCGTTGGGGCTCTCGAGGGGCGGCGTCCAGGCTCCGGCCGGCGTCGGGGGTGCTGGGGACTCAGACTCTGTGCATCAAGGCAGTGAAGAGAGACCCTGGCTTTCTCCGCCAGCAAAGATGGCAGCCTGGCTCGATGTGCAGAGGACTGAGGCCCCCGATGGACGGAGAGGGAAGTGCGGCCGCACCCGTGGGACCAGCAGCCTGGCTGCCCCGCCGGAGGCTCCCACAGCCCGGACCCCCGGGGCCGGTGCCTCCCACCCCCCCTGCGGCGGACGGGGCTGCGCGCACACCTGCTGGCCTCCTGTGCCCTGTAGGGCAGGCCGTCGGCCAGGCCTTCCTGGGCAGGTGCTTCTTCATGGATGGTGGCAGGGATGTGAGGAAGGCGCTCGCCAGGGGCTCCGGTGACTCTCAGCTCCTGAGATGTGACGGGTGGATCCTGCGCTGTGAGGGTCGCCCCCGTGAGCCACCTGGCTGGCTAGTGGGCGGCCGGGGCTCCCAGGGTCCACTCTGCGACACTCGTGGCTGGGGCTGGGGTAGAGGCCCCCGGAGCTGCCCCCCCCCCCCCCCCCCGCGGCTTTGGAAGCATTGACTCTCAACGGCTCCTGGGGGTGCTGAGCACACGGTGGCAGAGAAGGAAGGAACAAACCGTCCACGGAGCATGCGTCTCTGATGACCCGAAGCGGTCTCCTCACTTGGAAAAAAATGCACTTTTATTTCCAGGTGCATTTGTTAGTTGCCTCCCGTGATCCTTGAGTGTGGTTGAGCACCAGCACTCCCCGAACCTTGTCGCTGTGGCTGGTTTTCGGCTGTTTGATCCCCTCGGGCTGGAGAACTGTCTGACGTTGAACTCTTCGTTAACCAGCCGAGAGGTCCAGTGGAGTCTGTAAAATTATTTCAGAACCCCTAAATTCCAGTGTGTTTTTTTTTCTCTGTAAAGTTATTTCTTTTATGATTCTTTAAACTCATAAGATCTTTATACCCAGATTAGGTCACTGAGGTAGTCATGAATAGTGTGTTTGACTCCTACTTTTGTATATTTTATCATACTCAACATTTTGGGGGGGCAGATAAAAGAAACCTCGGGATAGAAGGAGATGCGCACACATCGTTTGCCTTATGAACTCGTAAATACCCTACGGCCATACAAAACTTGTGCCAGGACCCAAACAGCCTGAGAAAATGAGTTAAATGAGCTTAAATGGTCATTAAGAGTTCTTGTTAGCCTCCTTGCCCAATTTTAGGGGGAGCTTTTATTTCTTTACGTTGCTGGACTCATTGATGTTTTTGGGCTCATTCTCAACAAGACGAGCTCTGTGCGCCTGTTAGTATAAAGAGCAAAGGGTACCTGTGCCCGGCTCTGCTTCCTGCCTCTTTTCAGACTTTGCTGCTCTCACTGCATGGGTTTCTTGAGGTGCCTGGGAAACTCAGTGGCATGGGGCTTGGAAAAGATGTTTTGGAATACATATTCCAAATAAGATTTCTCCTCAGGATCTCTGGGAGGAGCTGTTCGGTTCTAGAAGGCAGGAGCTGTGTTGTCTGTTCAGAAGGCGGCCAGCGTGGGCGGCATCCACACACCCTTGTGGTGAGATGGACAGGACGTGTAAGGTGCTCAGAAGCCATAGTGGTGGCACCTTCCGGAGACACTCCCCTCGTCTGTTGCTCTGGTGAAAACGTGGCAGGCTGGACCACCCAGAGCAGACGAGGGGCCACTGCCCCAGGGTCTGTTGGGAGACAGCCTTGCATTTGTGAGCAAAACATGTCTATCAGTACGTTCGCTGAGAACCAGAAACCTACAACTTCTTCGTCTTTCGTAAATGTTGTAACACGGGTTCGTCGTGCGTATGAGGTTGTCGGTTTGTAACAACATGGCTTCCTTTATACGTGCCCTGGCTGGTTTTAAAGCAGATGTGCCCATCCGGGTGCCTCTCGGCGCAAGTCTGGAGTCCCCCGGCCCCTCCCCGCCCCACAGGGAGACCCTCAGAATCCTGATCTCCATTACTTGTGACTAGAGGTAAGAGGGATGGAAAGACCACATCCCACGGGAGCTGTGGCCCTGCCTCCCTTTTGAAGCCATCAGAGTAGGATCCTGGAAGACGCCCTCCCTCACATGCTTTATAACTGGCTCACTGTTTATTCTCCCTATCACAAGTCAGATGGAAATTCCTGTTTTTGCCACAGACGATTGCTCTCTGGTGTGCGCTCTCTGCTTTGCTGTGGCATTCGGGTTGGCTTTCCTGCAGTGCAGGTGGCGGGCATGGCACCGGGCACCTCCCTTGTCGGGGTGGCCTTGGCTTGTGCACAGAGTGCTGGAAACACCCAGGCACCTAGAGAGCGGCTCACCCTCTGGAGGGTGCGCTGGCCGTGGACAGGACAGTGAGGCCCGGTGTGACACCCACTGTCAGTCGCCAGAGAGAGGCAGACCCAGCCTCCCGAGGGAAGGCACTGTGGCAGGCTGACCTCTGGTGAAGTGGGCGGGGGCGGGGGTGGGGTTGCTGCATGACTTCCGGGGTCTGGAGGGTACTCTGTACCGGGACTGGGACTTAGTCCTGCAGCCAGAGCCCAGGGTGCCTTTTCGGGATCGGGGTGTGGTAACGGTGCAGGAGGACAAGGACAAGGACAGGAAGGGGAAGGGGCCGTAGGGTTTGGGCTTTATCTGGGAGGCGGTGGTCTCACGCCCAGGCGCACCAGGAAGTGTCTGGTCCTGAGCACAGACCTTGCGTGAGCTCAGGGTTCTGCTTCTGCCCCTGGCCGCCTCTCTCGCTAAATCACCTGTGCTCTTAGCTGAAGACTCGTTTCCCTAACATCTGAACACAACAGTACGTGTAGGTGTGACCTGCCTTTGCGGCTCACTTGTCCTGGGCACCAGCTGTGCCTCTGGGTCCTTTCTAACCCTCCTCCCTGGTCCTCTCCCCTGGGCCTCCATTCCTGCCCACCCTGCTTGGGTCTGTGGTCTGTGTTTCTCACACTGCCTATAGCTTCATGCACCTGAGTCTCTCTTTAAAGATCTGGTATCTTCTGGAGAAAATTATTTTAGCATGAAGTCATTTACAAGTATTTATTAAGTTTTATTTTTTTTTTTTTGGTTTATTTACCTATATTGAGAGAGACTGAGACAGTGAGAGTGGGGGAGAGGCAGAGAGAGAGAGAGAGAGAGAGAGAGAGAGAGAGAGAGGGAATCCCAAACAAGCTCCACACCGTCAGCACAGAGCCCGACATGGGACTCGAACTCACGAAACTGTGAGATCATGACCTGAGCTAAAACCCAGAGTCGGACGCTTAACCGACTGAGCCACCCAGGCAGCCCAGCAATTATTTATTTTAATGATTTAGCACACAATCATTGTCAGTAGTTGTTTAACTACTGGTTTTTGAGGGGCGCCTGGGTGGCTTAGTCGGTTAAGTGTCCGACTTCGCCTCAGGTCATGACCTCATGGTTCATGGGTTTGAGGCCCCTGTCGGGCTCTGTGCCGACGGCTCGGAGCCTGGAGCCTGCTTCGGATTCTGTGTCTCCCTCTCTCTCTGCCCGTCCCTCCCCTGCTCATACTCGGTCTCTCTCAAAAATAAATCTCAAAAAAAAAAAAAAATTTTTTTTTTTAAACTTTTGGTCTTTGAGAGCAAAGCAGCTGCTTGTACATGGATTTGAATCTCTGTTGGCGTCTCCTTTAACCTGGACTGGATTGATGTCTTTAAGGAGTCCGCCCGTCGCTCCCCGAGGATGTTACTGGGTCCCTGCTCACGTGGGAAACCGTGTTCCTAAGATCTCCGTGTCTCTTGTGTTGCAGGTGCTCTCTGCCGCCCGCCATGCTTTCCAGGTAGGAGACGCACGTCGTCCTGGGAGGTGCGTCTCTGCAGCCGGGAAGCCAAGGCCCCTTCGGAAAATGGAGAGATAAGACGGCGTCTGGCAGGCCTGTGCGACAGAAAGCCACGCCCGCCCCTGCCGGGGAGCCCCTGTCGCGGAGATGGATCGCAGCCGAGAGGCCGAGGTGGAGCTGAGGAGGGGCTCGAGCCCCGGCAGGGCCAGCAGGAGCCCCGAGGTGGACGGGGACAAGGCCATGAGCCACAGCTGCTGCATCTGTGGCAAAAGCTTCCCCTTCCAGAGCTCCCTCTCACAGCACATGCGCAAGCACACGGGGGAGAAGCCCTACAAGTGTCCCTACTGTGACCACAGGGCCTCGCAGAAGGGCAACCTGAAGATCCACATTCGCAGCCACCGCACAGGCACGCTGGTCCAGGGCCACGAGCCGGAGGCTGGCGAGCTGCGGGTGTCTGAGGGCCTGGATGGGTGCACCAGCCCCACGAAGAGCACCTCCGCCTGCAACAGGATCCTGAACGGGGCCACCCAGGTGGACGACAGCAAGATCCTGCTGAGGAGCAGCAAGAAGGAGGCGGAGGGCACCGCGGGCGCCCCGGGGGAGGGCCAGGCCGCAGCCCAGTGCTCCTTCTGCAAGTGCAAGTTTGAGCACAGGAAGGACCTGGAGAACCACGTGCACCAGGCTCACAAGCCCTTCCGGTGCCGGCTGTGCAGCTACGTGACCCTCCGGGAGGAGTCCCTGCTGAGCCACATCGAGAAGGACCACATCACCGCGCAGGTGCCCAGCGGTGCCGAGGCGGACCCGGAGCACGGCAAGCCCGAGCTGACCCCCGGGGAGTTCCCGTGCGAGGTGTGCGGCCAGGCCTTCAGCCAGACCTGGTTCCTGAAGGCTCACATGAAGAAGCACAGAGGCTCCTTCGACCACGGCTGCCACATCTGTGGCCGGAGATTCAAAGAGCCGTGGTTCCTCAAGAACCACATGAAGGCGCACGGCCCCAAGACGGGGAGCAAGAACAAGCCCAGGAGCGAGCTGGACCCCGTCGCCACCATCAACAACGTGGTGCAGGAGGAGATGATCGTGGCTGGCCTGTCCCTCTACGAAGTCTGCACCAAGTGCGGGAACCTGTTTACAAACCTGGACAGCTTGAACGCGCACAACGCCATCCACCGCCGGGTGGAGGCCGGTCGGACGCGGGCTCCCGCCGGGGAGGGCGCCGTGGTGCAGGGCGGCCCCCCGGACTCCCAGCAGCTCTTCCTTCAGTGCCTGAACCTGCGGCCCACGGTGGCCGGCGCGCCCGCCCGCGGGCAGGCCGGGCGGCGCGTGGCCGAGCTGGACCCGGTCAACAGCTACCAGGCCTGGCAGCTGGCCACCCGGGGCAAGGTGGCCGAGCCGGCCGAGTACCTCAAGTACGGCGCGTGGGACGAGGCGCTGGCCGGGGACGTGGCCTTCGACAAGGAGCGGCGCGAGTACATCCTGGTGAGCCAGGAGAAGCGCAAGCGCGAGCCCGAGGCGGGCGCGCAGGGGCCCCCGCGCAAGCGGGCGGGCGCGCCCGGGGACCCCGCGCCCGGGCCCCTGGACGCCCGGCCGGCCGCGCGCCCCAGCCGCCGCGCCGCCGTCCCCGCCGGCCACGGCAAGTCCTCCGAGTGCTTCGAGTGCGGCAAGATCTTCCGCACCTACCACCAGATGGTGCTGCACTCCCGGGTGCACCGCCGCGCGCGCAGGGACCGCGACGGCCCTGGGGAGCGCGCGCCCCGTGCGCGCTGCGGCTCGCTCAGCGAGGGCGACTCGGCCTCGCAGCCCAGCAGCCCGGGCTCGGCCTGTGGTGCCGCCGCCGACTCCCCGGGCTCGGGCCTGGCCGACGAGGCTGCGGACGAGAGCGGAGAGGACGGTGCGGTCGACCCTGCTCCAGGTGAGCGCGTGCGTCCAGGCGGCTGGGCCCCCGCAGTGTGGGCAGGATACCCCTGTACCTGCGAGACTCCTGCCCAAGTAGTCCGGGCTCAGGCAGCCCCGCCCCCGGGTGGCCCCATGTCCGGATATCCCAGGCCCAAGGTGCCCTGTGTCTAGGCAGACCTTCCCAAAGTGTCCCTGAACCCGGGGAGGCCCGGTGTCCAGGTAACACGTGCCTGGAGAGTGCAGGCTCAGGTGGGCCTCCGACGCCAGCCCTCAGTGCAGGAGGTCCAGGCCCAGGTGGTCCTGGCGGCCGGGTGACCCCGGGCCCAGGTAGTCACTGCTCAGCCTTGCCCCTTGGGGTCCTGGTTTCCCAGACCCAGGTGGTCCCCCACCTAGGTGACCCTGTGCCCAGGTAGCCCTGTTCTTCGATAGCCCTTGCCCAGGTAGCCTTGCACCCAGGTGGCCCCACACCCAGGTACCATGTGGCCAGTATATACTTGGAGCTCGGCAGGTGGGTGCAGGCACAGGTGCCCGTCAGCTCCGCATCTGCCTCCTTTCTTGCCAGCTGCCTGTATGCGCTTGCTTTAACGAACGGCTTTGGCCTGTTGAATTAATGTCCCTCGGGGGCATCAGCCCTTTCTGAGCAAAGAGCAGTGATGGGACACCTCCAAGGTGGGCCCTTCTCTTTCCCCTTTACTCCCGGGGTCTGTTCCCTTCCCCGTGGGGCATGCGCGTGCGCACACGCCCACGCCCACACACGCTTGCCTCCCCTTTTCTCCTTTGCACCACCAGACAGTGAGTAAAAGAGGACCTTCAAATTGGTGTGCAGTTATAATTAATCTCCTTGGATTCAAGTAACCCTGTGGGTTTAGAGACGGCTCATTGGAACAGATTACTTTCCAAATAGCAGCTATGTAAATATTTAAAGATGCTTGGCCCACTCTGTTTTCATCGTTTCCCTACTTTTTATAAATCTTAAGCATTCAGATATCTTATTCATTTTTCTGTTTTGTTTTGCTTTGGGCACTTTCTAGCGGAAGGTGATGTTTCAGTTATAAGAACGTGTAACGCTCTCTGCGTAACCAGGACTGTTTTTCCCTTCTCCCTGGAAACGGGTTCGCAGATGTTGCTTTTACCTGAAAGGCCAGGGACATAGAAAACCCCAGTGCCTCAGCAGGGCTGTTTACAGTCTGTGGTGAGGAGAAGGACCCTTGTGCATTTTTCCAAAACAAAACACACCTCTGTCATCTTTTCCTTATTAGGGATTTAGCCAATTCTTTGGAACAGGGTTTATTGTGGGTTTATACGGCGTATTATACGAGAGTCGACTACAGCCAAGTTACATTGAGTCAGAAAAAGCGTAGAAGGAAGTTTCTCCAATCCCGTGAAGAGCCTGTGTCGACTCTGCACACACATGGGGAGTGGACACGCAGATGAACGGACAGTAACACATTGTGCACCGAGCCTCGTTTCCTGTCTCATTTCTTACTCATTAACCTGCGGGAAGGAGCGGAAGTCTCTGAAAACGCAGAGCTCGTTCTGTGAACTTAGGATTCTTCTTACCGTTTGTCTTGTGAAACCTGGTGACCCCGTTGCGACCTTCGGTTGGCAGTTGTGAAGCTTAATTCTGCGTTTTCCTCTTTAAAAAGTTGTGGTAACTATGGACTTCACTGATTGTATTCCGGTAACCCCAGGACTGTTTTTTGGGACACACTGGATAAAATACTAGGTTAGGACTAAATCCTTTTTCTTTTCGCTTTGAAGACAATTATCTTTAATTTTCAAAAAAGCTCTTGAACCTTCCCCTCACCTATTGTAGTGGTAGTCGAATGACTAATGATAAGCTAATTCAGTAGTTCTTTGGAAATCACAGCGTTGGAAAGATCAGATGATTTTCACTGTAAGTTTTTTTTGATGTTTTTTATGTTTTTAGTGTTTAATTTATTTTTGAGACAGAGAGACAGTACGAGAGGGGGAGGGACAGAGAGAGAAGGAGACACAGAATCCCAAGCAGGCTCCAGGCTCTGAGCTGTCAGCACAGAGCCCGACGCAGGGCTCCAACTCACGAACTGTGAGATCATGACCTGAGCTGGAGTCGGACGCTTAACGGGCTGAGCCACCCAGGTGCCCTGTTGGCTGAACTTTAAATTGGACCTGACTTTTTTTCATCTCAGATTTTTTAAACTTTGAAGATTATAATTTACATCTTAATGAGATTATGTGTATTTTCTATATGTGACTCATTTTTTTAAAGTTTATTTTAAGAGAGAGCATGCATGCATGCAGGTGGGGGAGGGGCAGAGAGAGCGAGGGAGAGAGAGGATCCCAAGCAGGCTCCGTGCTGTCAGCGCAGAGCCCGACATGGGGCTGGATCTCAGGAACCAGGAGGTCACAACCTGAGCCGAGAGCGAGAGTTGGACGTTTAAGGGACTGAGCCACCCAGAGTCCCCATGTGATCTGTTTTTTGAGAGAGTAGATTCATTAAAGGATTCTGCAACAAGTCTGCGTATCCTGGTTGAGTTCAGGTCGACTGTTTGTTGAGAAACTGGCGAAGGAGTTCACGTCGTGACCGTGGCATGAAGTGTTCGAGAACGTTGTGGGTCTGCAGGTGGTACCTGTTGTGACTCAAAAGGACAGGATCTTTCCTTCTGAAACCGCAGACCGTCCAATCTCAGCAGGCCTCTACTGGTCTGGCCTGGTCATTACACCGCTGCTTCCTAGATGCTCTTTGAGGAGTGACCTGCCTTTACTGCTCACAAACTCTGATCTGCAGGGTTTGGCTAAGGACTTTGAAAGGCAAATGGGTGTTTTGAATCCTCTGTTTCGATCTGCAGCCTGCCTTTCTTTTGTGAGAAGATGTGTCCAACTGTGGAAAATGCTCGTCATCACTGTGACGAAAGGATTACTTCGATCTTTAAACACGTAGGCAACTTTAGATTCTCCTAGAACTTAGACGGGATGCCTGGCTACAAGCCCGAGAGGAAACGTGTGGGATGCGATCACCAAAAAGACCACAGTAGTTCCTGTGAGAGTGAACCTGGCTCCTGGTGGCAGCAGAGTTCACAGTTAGGGTTCCTATTTTTGTGACGATTCTTGGAAAGTCCCCCTTGTGCCATGATTTTACCCAAAGATTTACTGACATTCAGGAATGGATTCGAATGCTGCTCCTGGATCTAGAGAGACTTTCCACTATCAGATTAATTAAAGGAAACCTTTTTTATTTTTTTATTTTTTTTAAACATTTACTTTTGAGAGAGGGAGACAGAGCATAAGTGGGGGAGGGGCAGTGAGAGAGAGACAGAGAGAGAGAGAGAGAGGGAGAGAGAGAGAGAGGGAGAGAGAGAGAGAGAGACAGAATCTGAAACAGCCTCCAGGCTCTGAGCTCTCAGCATAAAGCCCGATATGGAGCTCGAACTCACGAACCGCAAGATCATGACCTGAGCCAAAGTTGGATACTTAACCGACTGAGCCACCCAGGTGCCCCAAGGAAACCTTTTTCTCATGACATGTTCTTTGTTCAATGTTGCCGTGTACTTGTGTGGAAAGCTCTGATTGTCACATTACCTTAATTTCCCCAGAAAACTGCGTTCCAGCAGCCCTCAGTGCTGACCAAAATGGAAGGGCAAAGTAGTGAATAAAATTCAGTCAAATATAAAATACGTTAGCGAGCTAGATTTAATTGTCCGTGGGGAAAGTGACAAGACGCTGATAGAAAGTACACGTTTGGAGCTCACAAAAAAAAATGAAACCTTTAAATTAGGGAAGAAGAGCATTGAAAGGACCTGTAACGCATGTTTATAAAAACGAACATTTCCAAACCCAGAGCAGAGTGAGGGCGCTTCGAGGCCATTATGAGGACGGGGGGTGTTCTTTCACAAGTAAATAAGCCAAAGCAGAATTCTGCCCAGGAAGCATGGGGGGTCATTTAGGAATGATGGACCCCGGGCGAGCGTGTCTTGAAGGGTTTGGTTCCCGGCTGTCCTATTGTGAGAAGCACCCTTGGGTGGCCCTGCCTAGTCTTGGGCCATCACGTGTGTCTGGACCTGCCTTCAGGCAAAACACTGAGGAG
This sequence comes from Prionailurus viverrinus, assembly GCF_022837055.1. Taxonomy (NCBI): domain Eukaryota; kingdom Metazoa; phylum Chordata; class Mammalia; order Carnivora; family Felidae; genus Prionailurus; species Prionailurus viverrinus. The sequence continues at coordinate 93,061,929 of NC_062572.1, read as the reverse complement.
CCCGGGTCCTTCCTACCTTTTATTTGTATTTTGTTTCTGTTAGAACTTACGTGGCTACCCAGGTTTTGACCAGTTCTTGTTGTTCTAAAGTCTCCTGTCACATCCGATCCGTGATCTCGTGAGCCTGTCCCCTCTATAGAACTTTTTAATTGATCGCAAAGCCCCATGTTTTAGATGAAGTCCTGTGAAATCACAGATATTTGTTTGCGATCGACACAGATGTCAAACCCTGCTCAACCGCGCGGCGGAATAGGTTCCTAGAACAGGTGCTGCGGTGTTATACGCAGCTTGAAGAATTAAGGAGAGAGTTTCCAGAATTAAGCAATATGGCCAAGGAAAGGAAAGATAATTAAAGGACAAGACACATTGACTTCAGAAAGCCCCCATTTGCCTCGCTTCCTCTGCTTATTTTCTCCCTCCAGGCCAATGGTCTCGGATGTGAGGGCTCATCTTACTTCCGTCATAATTGAAGGATGATCCCTGGTCTTCTAACTATGATGTGTTAGTTGCGCACGTGCGGGGGACTGGCTGGCGGTCCCTTACTGTGCCCTGGCGGGGGGGGGATGCCTGGGTCATGCAGCTGGCAGAGAGGTTAGACAGCCACGCTTCTCCGTTTATTAGAGCACAGACGGTCATCGGAACAGCCTAGGAAGAAACGTTTGTATACGTCCACCCCGTGTCCACCCGTTGTAACGGGATTTAAGGTGAATGTAGCTGGCAGAAGTCGCTGTGGCTGCGGGGGTCTGCTGGGGAGGGCTCTTTGCCCCCGGCGGCTGCACCTGCTGAGACGGGCAGCTTGTAATACTACTGACTGAGACTTTGCTTCAGGGTAGAGCAGAAGGAACTCTCACGGAACGCTCTGTTCCCACCGTGCTCCTGGCCACATCCGCTCGAGATGTGCGTCCCCAGCGGCGAAGCCGGGACCCACGTGGCAGCCCCGCACGGTCTGGTCTCTGACACAGATTCAGTGATGGGAGGGACTTCTGTCTTCACGCAGGACGCCAGCCTTGGCCGCAGCAAGAGGCTGAACAGGATGGAGTAGATCAAGGGGTTGTGGATCAGGGAGGGGAGGCCAGGGGAAACCCCAAGTGTAGACGGGACCTGACAAGATGCGGTTTGCTGGGGCGGAGGGGAAGGAAAGCAAGCTCATCTGGGGACGGTGTCATCCAAGAGCCAGATCTTTGACGGGTGGATGCAGGGAGCGGTAATCCTGAGGGGGTCTCGGGGGTCTGGGGCGCTCTATTCCAGACGAGCTGGTGGGGTTGCTAAAAATAAAAATCAATGCAGTCACCAGGCGGTCCATTCATTCTTGCTTTGCTCAGTTTCTCCATCACTCTGGCAACCCGGAGGTCATTTTCAGGAATCTCTAATAAATGTCCACAAACTGGCTGCTGACCGCGCAGGAAGTGCAGTAGCGACATGCTGTGACATTGGTGTCACGTGCCAAGCTGTAAAGTGCGAGCTGCTCTCCGCCGTACGGCCGGTGCCAGGCCCAGTGTGGCTTCTCCCGAGGCTTTGTTTCCACCAGTGGTAACACCAGGGTGGGGTCTGGTGAGAGGGAGACTCCCGTCTGCACAGAGCCGCAGACCGGTCCCTTCCAGATCACAGAAGAGAGCCCGAAAATGCCTAGCAGATTAAACATGTGAGTGGTAACGGTTCTCTTCGTGGTCTTACGTGATGCCGAACACGGAGGAATTTGTTACGAGTTGGAAACCCTCCTATGAAATCGGGGTGCTTTCTCAGTCATTGGAGGGCAAGTGGATTACAGTGACAATAGCGTTTGCTAGGTATGTTTTATTGTATTTTTATTCTTCGATCATTGATATCTGTGCTTGGTCTGCGTACTAACATTTGCTTGAGTGTAATGCTGCATTCCCGGACCTTCCGGAATGAATTTCGCAGTCTGACTGCGAAAGGCGTCAGACTCGAGATTACACTCTGGGATTTTCTTCCTGTCACGGAGAGACATGCAAACGGGATGCACGTTCCCCATTACAGTAAAACCCAACACCACGCAAGAATTTGGGTTTGTTAGCATAATTCAAACGCTTGATTTTATCTCCCGGTCTTGTTTTTTGACACAAGGTAGGATCCCAGGAGTTTAGAGCTGGGGGGAACTGAGAGGAGTTTAGTCTGTCCCCCTGTTATCAGGAAGGAAACTGAGGTACAAGGAAGTGCCCTAGTTTGCCCGGAGCCGCGTGGTGTGTCATGGGAAGGCGGCCTGGCTGGCACGGGAGGGCACGTGAGCCCGGATGCCAGGCTGTAACTTAACCTCTTGCACGGAGGAGCAGTGAGTTGTCTGCCTTCGGCCCCCTGAGTGTGTGGTCTCCCCGTCCAGTGCTCTGGAGCCCCAGGGGACACTGAGGCCGGCCCCGTGGGCGGGTCGAGGTGGAGGCAGCCCGCTGTGTTCTTCGTGGCGGGTGCTGGGTTCGGTCTGTCACTTGGGAGCCTGCTTGAAGAGGCTGAGTGGGCGACCCTTAAAGCCGGGATTGGTGACGTTCCCACGTTCCCATAAAAACGCACGCGCTGTGCCCGTAGAGGCTTGCTGATACGGAACAGCTTTTCCGCCTTTTCTGCCTCTGCGTCACGTCCTAAGTTCTGATGCTTCGGTCCTGCCCTGCTAGGTTGAGTTCTCCCCCGTGTGCGGGGTGGGTGATGCCGGCTGGGGTGTCGGTGTTGCCTTTGCCGTCTTGTCATGCAGAGGAGCCCTGGGTGTCCTCCAGTTCAGACTTGAGCATGTGACTCCTGACTTGGAACGTCAGGGCCCCTCGCTGTAGGCGAGACACATCCCCTGGGGGACGGAGAGAAGTCAGTTGGGTGCTCCCACTCCGGCCCCGACGGGGTGGCACACGCGAAGGCGTGGACGGAGCCCAGTTCCGAGGCATCCGTAGAGCGGGCCGCGCGGATTTTGTTTCCGGATCAGTGTTTGCGAACCGGGGGTGGTTCCCGGGCAGCCCCGTTCACCTGGTGAGTGGGGGGACCGCGGCGCTTCCTGGCGTGGCGTCGCCGGGAAAATGCCGCCTACCTCTGAGCGCCCTGGACAGGCGCCACGCATTCCTGCTGTATTTGCACACCCACCGCGGGTGTGATTGCGGCACCCCCGCTGCAGCCATGATGTGGCCCCCGTGACTGCATCTGCTTGTTCGCACCGTTACCGGGCACTTGCTGCAGGCACAGGTGCCGTCTGGGAGCAGGTGGGAGAGTTCACCCCGACCACAGCTGTGGCCTTGACCCGCCGCCCCGGTCCCCTGCCGCACCTTGTCCGGAACCCCCGCCTGCCCTCCGTGAGTGTGCCCTAGGTCCTTAAAGCCCCTCCCTGCCACCGTGGCTCCAGGCCCGTCCTCCCTGCTGGGCCACCCTGGAGCCCGCGCACGTCCCTTCCAGCAGAGGGACCACCCTGGGCCTGGAATGTGTGCGTCTGTTGTGGTCTCCTGGGGTTTGTCTTGCACCACACCGTGTCCTCATGTCGGTGTCTGTCACCGAGCCGTGATCTCGTTGAGGGCAGGTGTTGTGTCTTGTTGGTCCTGCCCGCCCCGTGGCATCTGTGACTTGAGTGGTGGCTGGTGGCCACGCTGGGGCGCATGAGGCCCACCTTGGGCTTGCAGGGAGCCACGCTGAGACCCGCGTCCCGTAGGGGGGATGTCGCACGGTGCACTGTGCTTACCGGCTGCCGCGTGTCCTGCTACCTGTGACGGCAGCCTGGACCGACCACGGTGAAGGCTCGGCTGAGAGCGAGTGTTCCCACAAAGTGCGCCTCGGGGCTTTTTAAGTTGAGAGAACCGTGTGGATGTGACCCAGCCCTGAGGCCTCCTGGGAGAGCAGGAGTTTGCTACTTCTGTGGTCTTTCTGGCCAGTGTGACTCTTGGGATCACGACTTGGAAGTTGCCTTTCTCGGGACTCCAGCCCGCCCCTCCCAGGCTGCTGTCCAGCCTGCTTCCAGAGCATCACTGATGTGCGCAGGGAGCGGAAGTGGGCTGGGCCTGCCCGGTACCCAGCGCCCGAGGACACACACACACACAGCCCGTGCTGCCCCAGACCCGGCACAGCTCTTGTCCGGCGGCTTGGGAAGCAGTGACTGAGGTCACCGTGTGCTTCCCGCCTCCCTGCGTCAGGTCCCTGGCAACTGCCCCTCAGCACAGGTGGTGGGCATGGCGCCCTGGGCCTGGCCCCTCCAAGGACAATCCCGTGAGCGCTGGCGGTCACTGGTCAAGACGCTGCTCACCCATGTGGCCTGAGACAGGCAGGGCCCTCCTGTCCCGTCGTGGAACCCAGGTCATCAACATGCTCGGGGAGGACCTCATCGCCCTGTGGCCGCTGCCTGGTTTGCATTCTGCTTGGTGGGCCTGTACGTGGTGGGCACACTGAATTATTCAGTGAGTGTGGACTCTCTTTCTTCAAGCGTTTAGCTTTTATTTGGTAAGCGTTTTAGTTGTGTGCTCATCTTTGGCACAGATTCTTAACGTTTCATTTATAAGTTGAGTTGTTTTTTTTCTTTTTGACGTTTCTTAATTTCCTGTATGCCGGACCTAATCTGAGGCCGGTTCTTGGTGAAACCTTGGTACGCTGCTGATAGGATCAGTGTTTGCACACACGGTTTCCATACGTAATTTGCATAGTGTGTGCATATTCAGACAGATTGCGGCTTTAGATCTGCCTTTTACTAGAAGTAAAACGTGAGGCGTCCACTTCTCCAGATAAAGGCTTAGAAGGTCATAGTGTCGCGACTGGAGTTTTACCTGATTCGGTAAGCGGTCGGCCTGGTCCTGTCCGTTTGAAGGACGCCTCGCCTCCTGTTTTGTGTACAAAGGCAGACGTTGACTCGAGAAGTATTTTCACAGATTAGTGAGACATTTGGGCCGACTGCAGGCTGCCAAATGCGTTCTTGGAGAAGCATTACTCCTGTTGTCTCTTCCGACTACAGAATTACTTTCGGCACGGTGAATAAACCGTTCCACATTGACTGTGATTATCGTTTTTATTCAATATCCTCTTTGGTTATGGAAACACCTCCTCTAAAGTGATCATCGAGCGGCACCCTTTGCCGAGCCGGCCATCCTGTAGAACATTCTGCCTGTGTCTGAATGTAACACTTGGGAGCCGCCCTTCCTTGGAAGTCGGGAAACCAGGTTGTTCCTGCCCGTGAACTCGGGCGGGTGAGTCCAGGGAGAGCGCTGTTGGGATAGCTCGGTAGTTGGTCCGGACACCTGGAGAACATGGTTTGTGAGAGTGAAATCATCATTTCCATTTTCCACTTCTGGCTGCCACCATGACTCGTCTGTCATATTATTGGTTTTTAAGAAATTGATCACTACACAATTCATGGGATATGATGTATACTGCTTATTTTGGCATTCCATTAGAAATTGACAGTAGTGGGGCGCCTGGGTGGCTCAGTCGGTTAAGCGTCCGACTTCGGTTCAGGTCACGATCTCACGGTCCGTGAGTTCGAGCCCCGCGTCGGGCTCTGGGCTGATGGCTCGGAGCCTGGAGCCTGCTTCCGATTCCGTGCCTCCCTCTCTCTCTGCCCCTCCCCCGTTCATGCTCTGTCTCTCTCTGTCTCAAAAATAAATAAACATTAAAAAAAAATTAAAAAAAAAAAAAGAAAAAAAGAAACTGACAGTAGTGGAGTGCATTGAAAATTTCCATCTTAAAGAAACATCAGGCGCTGTATTTCCTGAAATGATGAAGTACAGTAGGGGAGGGCCGTGAGGTTGAGACGAGGCATAGACCCTTAAAAGCTGTTTTTATTGTAAACATCCTTAACTGCTGGAGAAGAATCCACGAGAGCCTCAAAGAGCAGTCCCGTGTGTCACCGAAAGATGACCTCCCAAGTTCCTGAATTTTCGGTATTAAAGGAATGGCAGAGTTCTGCTGAGAGATTTTGGGGACTCTGAACGCGAAGAAGGTTCTGGACAGGTTGTGTGCAGAGTGTCTTCAGTTTCCATGGCGATAAGCCTACACACCACTTAGAAACAAATTCCTGATACTGTTTTGAAACCCCAGTTACAAAAGGGCATCATGCTTGTGCGTTAGTTGTGAATAGATAAATCGCATCTGCAGGACTGCCTCACAAGCTGGACGGCACTTGGCAGACGTTGGAGCCTCCGACCTTCTAAATAGCCCCTGTTCTGAACACTTCTTTTCCATTCTAGGTCAGAATTTCTCTCTCTCTCTCTCTCTCTTCCCCACCCTTCTTGAGTTAAAGATCTTTTCCTTTGAATTTTAAGATCCGATGGGGGCGGGGGCTGCTGTGGCTGTTTGTAAGACTTTTCAGGGCTGGCCCGTACCTGTGAGCTGGCACAGCGCGTGTGGGTGGAGGTGACGCACTGGCCGTGACTTCCCGTCACCCACTCATCCGGCGCCACCCGCCCACGCAGCCGGCCACTGGTCATTGTGTCCCCTTAAATGTTCAGCCCCTGTGCTGTCCCCTCCCTCTTCCTCCAGTCGGACGGGTGAAGGGCAGTGCAGGATCCAGGGCATCATGGAACCCCAAATACCTAGCAGGGGTAAGTCATGACGTTGGGGGGCAGTGGACCCATGTGGTTGTAGGTCTGGTCTCAGAGGACACCTGTCCTTGCCTTTTTTCTGTCCCAAGGCCAGAGACGGAATCCCAGACCGTGGCCGTTGGCCACAGGAGCTCCAGGAATGGAGTGTCCCGTGAGCCTCCTGCAGGGAGAGCCCACCCGTCTGCCCTGGCGGCTCTGTGAACTTGTCACGTCTCAGCTCCTTCCGGTGCCCTTGGTGGTGGAGGAGGGCCTTCCAGGGCAACTTAGGGCCCCTGGACCCAGTTCTCTTGCCTTGGGACTGCTCACCCCACCCTCCCCAGGCTGTCCCTTCTCTCGAGGCTGCCTCCTGGCCCTACGTCCCTCGTGGGGACAGCGGTGGGAGGTGGAGCAGGGACGTTGCAGGGGCCAGACCGCGCTGTGCTCAGGTTGCTGATTTGAGAATTCCGTTCTTCTCCAGAAATCCTGCAGGGGTCTTTCTTTCATGAACACACGCCGACTGCCAGCAGTCCAGGCCCTCCGCGCACAAACAGACCGTCCTCCTTGACTGCCTCTCCCTCACCTGCCTCCGCTACCACAGCGACTTCTGTTTTGTCCTTTCCAGGCCTGTTGTGTGTACTTACACCCGTTAGTGGGTAGGCAATGCGTAGATTTTTCTTGTTGAGATACCTAATAAGCCCATCCTACTTGTTTTGTTCTGATGCTTGTTTTCCATATAATGACATGTCTTGGAACTCATCTGCGTCGACAGAGTATCTCTGCCTTGCCGTTGAACTGCCTCAGAGTGGAGCACGATCGAATTTGCCCGTTGATGGATGTTCAGGCTGTTTCATGACAGATAGTGCTGCAGGAAAGTTGCTGGTAACATAGATCATTGAGACCACTTAGGAGATCTTCGAGACCAACTTCTTGAGTGAAATTGCCGGTCTGGGGGGTTTGCACATTTTCTGTTTCAGTGGATGCAGCCAGGTAGGTTGTGATAACCCTCATACCCACCAGGAGCCCGTGAACACGTGCAGTCATGCTGGGAATTACAAACTTTCGACGGCTGCTCATCTGAAAGAAGAAGAATGTTCATTTTTTTTTTTTACATTTATTTATTTTTGAGAAACAGAGTGAGACAAAGCATGAGCGGGGGGGGGGGGCAGAGAGAGAGGGAGACACAGACTCTGAAGCAGGCTCAGGGCTCTGAGCTGTCAGCACAGAGCCTGGCGTGGGGCTCGAACCCACGAACAGTGGGATCATGACCTGAGCTGAAGTCGGACGCCCAACCGACTGAGCCACCCAGGCGCCCCAGAACTGTTTATTTTTTCCTTTATGGCTTTTACACGTGACTTAGAAAGACATTCCCTACCCCACTGTTCAAATGTTTTCATTCACTAAGTCTAGTTTGCTTTATTCCAGTGGCTTAGTCCCCGTGGAACTGTTGACGGATCCTGTGAGGTATTTTTAACTTTTTCCCACATCGCTCTCGCGTTTTTCCAACACGCGCAGTCATCAGTCTTGATTCTACAGACTTGAAGTAGCAGCCTTACTGTGTGTGGACATCCCCAGGCCCGCGTCCTCACCCAAGCGTTGTGAGGCTTGGTAAACCTTGGTCGTAACCCAGTAGGTGTAGGTGTTAGTCTCTGAGGATTAGAGGTTCAAGGAGGCTTTCTCAAGATTGTACCAGTAATGGTGTGGAAGCCAAGACGTGAGTCCCTGGTCAGTGCTCATGCTGTTGTTCAGGTGGGGAGGGGAGGCAGGGAAGAGGCTTCCAGAAGGAGGGAACAGGGTCGTGCTCTGTGCGTCCTCAAGCTGTGCCCCTTCTCTCTCTGGCTCCTGGGGAGCCCCGACCCTCCCCTTTGCAGCCTAGTTGTGCCCCAAAGCCCCCCCACCCACAGCGGGGCCTCGAGCCGGGGTGCAGGGGTGACGGGTCTGCAGCCCGCCCAGGGAGGATGCTGGACCACTGTCAATGGGTGCTGCAGGCGGGCCCCCGCTTGCACGCATGGGACCTGGGAGTCCGGGGGATCCCAGAGGCCCCTGCCCGCTGCAGACTGTCGTTGAGTGCCCGTGGGTCGCGTCTTTTGAAGGTAACGGCTTCTCCTCTGTTACCTCTGAATGCATTCTACTCTTCCCAGAGAGTTAATGATGCTGCACGTAAATGACAAATCATTTTTCTCTTCACACGTAGTATTTGTTTGTTTACATCCGCATTTACACGCGCTTTGGGCCGTGTGTCTGACTCACACTGTGCTTCATTTGAAGTAATTCATTCGAATAATGTGCTTCAGATAAGAACAAGTCAGAGCGGCCAGATTTAGTAAGTGAAAAGGGAAGACACCTGTTAAGTTTGGGTTTGAGATAAGCGACGAATGCAAACTGTTTTTTAGCATGTGTGTGTCCCATGCAGTATTTGAGACCTGCCTGTGCGAAAAATTATTTGTCGTTTGTCTGAAACTCGGGTTAGCTGGATAGTCCCGTATTTCGCCTGCAGAGCGTCTCTGGTGAATCTCCCCGGGCGCGTTGCTACTCCCATGCAGGCAGGAGAAGTCTAGTCTTGGGTCCAGGCCCGCTGGTTGGCCGGTTCAAGCCTGCTGAGCGGCTCTTGGGCGCGTACTGCCAGCCAGGGGTTGCTGGCTACCTCCCGCCAGCGAGCGTTCCGAGAAGAGTTAGCCGAGGAAGAGGAGGGGACCTTGTGGTGGCGTTTGCTCTCGTTCTCCAGTTCACACTTGCTGGTAATTGAAGCACGTGTGTTGGCGCTCCTGAGGGTCAGAACAGCGCTTGTAGACAAAGCGATTCAAGAGCGAGTGAAAAGTAGCCTCGGTCTGTGTGCTTGATAAGAAAAGCAACGTAGCAGTTTTCTAACACGGTCGTGCCCCGCGTTGTGAATCAGGGTGCCCTGTTCTGTTTGGGTGCGTCGTGCGGGGCGAAGGAACCTCGAAGGTTGACGTTTCCTTCCGGTATCCGACGCCCTGAGGGATAATGCTGCAGATAGCGCCTCTTTGGCTCCGGTGTTAGTCATCAGACTGGAAAGTTCTGTCTTGTTTGCAATTTTGTGGGTGCCGTCTCGGTGCCATGGCTCTGCCGGTGTCCCTGGGGATTTCAGGATCCTTGGGGTGACCTGGGGGGCCGCAGCCTTTCCCTGACCCCAGGGGGACGTGGGCAAACCCGGTATGATTGGAGCCCTGACCTCTGAAACCTAGGTCACGTGCGTGGGCCTCTCCCATTAATTCAAGGTAAAAAGGGACCCGAGAATCTTTAATTCAGATCGTACTTGAGATCTGGAGAGACGCTTTGTGATCACAGCGGTCCACGATCTCTAGGCTGTGATTTTCGCAAATAATAGGAAGTGAGTGGTCCACGATCCACTCTGGCTCCCGCAAAGTAGTGTTAGGAAGTCGGGTGTGGTGTGGTTCACGTGGTGGACGGATTTCTTCTGGCTCTGCGTGGAGTTTGTCTCTGTGATCTGTCCTTCCTTAGTTTTGGTTTAAACGAATACTAAGTAAACGCGTGTGAGAAAACACCCACGGGAAATCGCCCTTCCCCGGGAGCTAGCTGTCTGGCGTCGAGCTAGGAAGAAATACCGGCCCGTTCGCAGTAGATTCCACGGCGCGGATGAAAGCACTGTGGAAACCGTAGGCTCCTCCTGTTCCAGCCGCACAGACTGGGCAAAGAGATCGTAAGTGTGTTTTAAAAGGTGGGTCTGTAATTGAAATGGAAGGTTCTGGAGCCTGATGTTCCTTGGAGATAAGGCCTTCGTGCGTGGGCGGAAAGTCCTCACTTCACCTGAATGCCTTTCAGAGGTGAGCGGTATCCCCTGCCAACACACGACTTGTCCTGTCTTGTCGCTTACAGGGCGTGTGAGGCCGTGTCCCGCGGGGTCACACTCAGCGGGCGCCTGCCTGGTCTGCCTGCTGGGGCTCCTGGTTCTCCCCCCACCCCGTGGCTCCTGCAGTCTTCGAACTGCCTCCGAACTGGTTACTTTGATTCGAGATCGTGCTCATTTTAACCGTTGCACTGAATCTCTGATTCCTGGGTTTCCGAGAACAGTGGCTCCCTGTCATGTCCCGTATTCTCAGGTTCCGCCCTGCTCCTGTGCGGTCCCCACAGGCCGACCGCGTTAATGGACGGTCAGGGCCCAGCTGGGCGGGGAGCTCGGGGTTTCACCCCTTTCCTCCCAGTGGAGACGCTGGGACACAGCCCTGCGGGAGGACGGCACCTCTCAGCACGGTGGGGACGGGGCACCTCCTGCTCTCTGTCATGACCTCTCTCGGGCCACTGACTTCCGTGTGGCCTAGGCCCTATTTAAATTGTTCACATAGCCATAGTTTTACCTAAAATAACAATAATAATCGTGGATAGTCTGGTGTATTACTTAATCTTCAAGATTAAAAAAAAAAATCTCTGCCTTGAAATGGTCAAAGTTCGACAATTTGATCATGCACGACCTAGGAGAGCCTGTGGTGACTTGGGGGCCAGACCCAGCGTGGAACTAAGATCTCTGGAAACTTCTCCCTATGGAAAACTCTTCTTCGCTTTGAAAAATGTCTGTTCTCTATCACTGCACGTGCTTTTTAATTGCCAGTAAAGAGAAGTAAAGCGAAAGAAACCACAACGAGAAAATACGCTCGGGACCCCGTTAGATCGGAGGTGTCGTTTGCCTGTCCCTCCTGTGCCATCTGCCTCGGCTGCTCTGAAGACGCCAGCAGTGCAGAGCGTGGACCTCGTGTGCCCAGGGTGTCCTTCGGGCCAGCTCCTGTGTTGTCCGGAAGGTTCTCCCGAGGGCGGAGGGAGGGACGTGGGTGGCAGGTCCAGGAAGTGAGAACTCCCAGGGGCTCAAACTGGCTTCCGTGGAGTCCTGAGGCACGGTGGAGCCTGACAGCCCAGGGTAATGCCCAGGGACGTGTGACCTGCCTCTTCCACCCCGATGCCCTGACCTGGGACAGGCCAGTTTTGTCTCGGTCACCCGCAGGTGACCCTGACTTCCTGCCTGGACGTGGGGCCAGGCCGTCTGCGCGGGGTGGCCGGGAGGCGGCGGCTGGATCAGAGCTGCGCTGCTGGGACGCCTGTGGTCCCTCCTGTGTCTTTCAGGGTTGAGGACGACCTGAACGTCACCTCAGGCTGAGTCTCCAGCTCCCTTTTCTGAACTCCTTCTAAACCACCTTCCTTTCTTGAACGTTTCTGAGTCTGTTGTCGTCCCTGAACACGGATGGTGCACGTGAGAGTCCATGGCTGATGCCTGTTGGTCTGTGAAAAGGGAGCCCGAACTGTTTGATTAGAAGGGAATTACCAGAAACGGTCCGTGTACAGGTGCTCAGGTCAGCTACGGGGCGTTCACAGGAAGCTTCTTGGTTCTCTTCTGCTGGTCTCCTTTTAGGCGATCACCCCCGCATTCAAGACTTGTGAAACCAGCCTGGTATTCATGTTTCCAAAAGATTGCGGTCTGTGAAAGCTCAGTTACCTTTGGCGCTTTCATGGTGCATGATGGCATTTGTGGACTAGCCTGGGAGCTTAACCGCTGAGTGTGAAATTTTCTGATAAAACACGCATTTTTATTTTTGAATAACTAGCTTGTAAGTATCTTTTAAAGAAGAGAACATAAGGCACATTCTGGAGGTATAACCCCACCCCCGGCCCACATTGTCAGGTGCCGGAAGCACACAGACTTTATAGGCACAGGAATTGATCTTGTGGCCGAATTCCTTTGATCGTGTCTCAGATTTAGAATATTTGTGCAGGCATCTGGGGATTTCCGTGCAGTAACATAAGCCCCTTGCCCCCGTCACGTAGGCCCCACAGGAGCGTGTCCACTCACACAAGTGAGAAAGGCACTTGACCCTGACTTCAGGGGGCCGGGCTCCCTGCTGTGCCTGGTGCTTTCCGGATGTTCCCGGCTCAGCAGGCCGCCTTTCTGGATGTCAGGTGTGCGATGCCACGCAGAAGCAGAAGCGTGGTGGGCTGGTACACAGGGCGGGTCGAGACGGGTGCGCCGAGGCCTCCAACACGCATCCCGGGCAGGCTTCCCTTTCAGCCCGGTGGGCGTGGGGGCGGGGGAGTAGGAACACGTGACCTAAGAAAGAGCCTTGCAAATGCAGGGACCGTCCTGGGCCCCGGGTGCCTGGTTGGGTTGACCTTCTCCGACTCTCTTGTCCACCGTGTCCAGCACACGGCGGTGAGTCCCCGGCCCTCGGGCAAGGAACGGACGTGGAAAGGTCCGTGTTTGGGAGATGACTGGTACTTTCGCTGTGCGTGTTCTTGTGGGCACTTAGGTACCGTTGTAGTATGTGGAGTTTAGTCATCATGCAGGATGCGGATAAGGAAGGAGGAGGTGCTGTCGCTGCCCAGAGGTGATTGGGGTTGGTATTTTGGTTCTGCTGTACCTTTCTAGGCGTCTCCTTTGTCTGCAGTCTTCACGTGCATTTAGCACATTCGTACCCTATGTGTGCTGTGTGGACATACAACCTGTGCACATCTGGAGGATAATGGTTTTACGGACCTTCTTCAAACTGACTGCCTCATGACCTCGTGTGTATAGCCTAAGGTGCACTTCGGGACAGTCGACTCCCCCAGGGTCTCAGGAAGCCGAGATGCAGCGCCTCTCTGGCCTTCTGGGTGCGGGGCTGGCAGGACAGGGGGCGGGGCTCGCAGGACCTAAAGGCTGTGACTTAGCGACGGCTTCTCCCAGAGGACGCACTTTTTTGGCGAGGCTGTGGGACATCCACGTGGCACCGTGTCCGAGCGGCCGCTGGCTCCAGCTGGACTCCATCGCCGGCTGGAGGAAGCGGGGTCTCCCGGGTCCCCACCCTTCTCCGCAGCGCTCACACGTCCGGCTGTCCCCGAGTGTGTGCGTGGCTATGTTCATGTCCAGCAGAGGGCGCTACTGTCCTCACCTGCTAGCAACGTCCTTCTGCCCTTACCAGTTTTACAGCTGAATCCTTTATGTTCTAAAGCGATTGTGCTTTTTTCTCTTGCTTTTAGCATTGTATTGAAGGTTTCCAAGGGGAAAGTAGAGGCTAATTGCATTTAAAATGAAGCTATTGCTGAAAGATTTTTGTTTCCATCTTAATTTTTTTTTTCACATGTAGGGTGAATCCGAGAAACCCAGTCTTTTTTTTTTTTTCTTCCTGTTTTTGATTTTATGTCTTAGCTCAGCCTATTTTAGTCAGTGATCTGGGTGAGTTACCCTTAGTGAAAGATGTTTTGCCCACTAGTGAAATTTTGGGGATTCCCCCACAAAAGCATTGAGAAAGGGCAATTTAAAAATACTGTGCTTTACCGCCATGTTTATTTTATCAACGAGCTGCTTATAATTTGATTTTAAGAATTCACGGTTGTATTTGCTAGGCTGTTCTGCGTCTTGATAACTGGCAAAGCTGTAGGGTTTCATGTTCAGTAGGGGCTCCTGGGTGGCTCAGTCAGTCAAGCGTCTGACTTTGGCTCAGGTCATGATCTCACGGTTCGTGAGTTTGAGCCCCGCGTCAGGCGCTGTGCTCCAGCTCGGAGCCTGGAGCCTCCTTCGGATTCTGTGTCTCCCTCTTTCTCTGCCTCTCCCCCGCTCACACTCTGTCTCTTTCACTCTCAAAACTAAATGTTAAAAAAAAAAAATGTAAAAAAATAGGTGACCGCTCTTTTGTCTTCTATATATTTAAATATCACTCCTCTTCCCAGGTTGAGGTGATGTAAATACTGACTTAGGAATTTCTGACACTTACGCAGAAAATCAGTGACATCAGTAATTCCGCAAAAGGAACTGTGAATTTTTCTAGGAATAAGAAGAAAATTTTTAACGCAGTAGTTTTTCTAATTGAAGGCTACCGAGTTAATATAATTAATTACATCAAAAAAAGGAGAAAAAAAAGTCCTTTCAAGTTTTATTATTTCTTGGCTGTAAGTAGACAAGAAATCCCAAATAAATTGTGAGCCAGCAGGTTTCCATGAAGGATCACTTAAGGTGATTGCCTGAGATAATGAAACTGTCACTGGCTTATGCACCTCTTTAAATATTTCAACAAAGCATGTGCGGGAGAGATCGCTGCACGGATTGTAGATACGCTCGGGAGAGACAAGAGTTGTGAATGTTTTCAAATTGGGTCAAGACAGAAGAGTTTTCAGATTTTAAAAGTTTCATAAGGTTCCTGGTGTCCCCCTCATGGCTTTGATTTCTACATTTTCATGGGTTAATAAAACTCTGAAAGGGCTGGGAGTGTAGAGCAAACGGTTGCAGGCTACAGTCGTGCCCTGAGATCAGTGCCCGAGTGGGGACGAGGGAGAGAGAGCCTGCTCTTTGAAGCTGGAAACGGGGACCAGAAGAACCTCGTAGTACTTGTCCCAGAGGAGAAGCACTCCGAGTTCAAAGGCGTCTCCCGGAGAGCGTTTGCCAAGTTCCATCAAATGGTTGCAGGCTGAGGAGTGTTGGGCAAATCTGTTTATTTCTCTGTATCACAGACCGTCCTGACCCTGGGTTCTCGGAGTTACTTATTCGGGTCTTTTGGGTCTGTTTGCCAAGCGTAAGAAGGCGCGAGACTCCTGCCTTCTTTTTTCTTTCCTTTTTGTTTGCATATTCACGGCACCTGTAATTGAGGGTGAAGCGCCCCCATTTAATTTGGAGGAGGGAAAGTGTAAAAGTGAAGGGGAGTGTGTGTGTGTGTGTGTGTATTTTTATATTTTTAAATCTAGAATCCACACAGGAAGGAGGCAGTATTTAAGAAGAGGAGGGAAATGTGTGTGTTTTCAAAGGTAATGATTTTTTTTTTTTTGCCAACAAGAAAGTTATAAAGTTATAGTTCATATGAGACTTTAGACCTTAGTCTCCATCACAACAGAGGTCCAGGCGTGCGGTTATTAAAGAGGGTCTTATGTTTACCGCTCAGATATTCCGATGTTTCAGATGAAGTCTGAATGGGAAGTGTCCGTGAGCTGCTGGTTTCTGTTTTGGGAAGCTTACGGAAGAATCTGAACTGCAGTGTTCTAAGCTGGCGTTTGGGCTTGGAGTAAGTTTTGTGATTTGAAACAGGATTAACTATTTGACTAAAAACCCCCGAACCCCCAAACCGTAAATTTGGACAGTTTACAGATCTTGTCCTTGGTTGTTAATAGGGAAACTGATGGCTTTTGACGTCGTCTAAAACAGGCGCATCGTCCCAGGTTGGCTGTGCCCGAGGACAGACGCATGGAGGCAGGGCAGGGGCCCGGGGGGCTGTGTCAGGGGCTCTGCCTACACAGGGCAGGCGCGGTGCGGTTCTCCCTGCTGTGTGATGCCCAAGAACACACTCTTCCTGCAGAACTGGCCGCCTCCAGCAGGACTGAAGTGTGGTGTCCAGCTAGGACAATCTTAGTCCCTTCCTGAGGTGTCTTCCTGCGGAGTGAGTTTCATTCCCAAGTTAGCACTGGTCTGTTCCGGGACTCTTTTCTTCCCTGTCGGGGAGATGCGGCCATTCAGTGTGTCGTGCTGGAAGGTGACCTTTCGCTCAGAATCGTCCCCCGCTCGGTGTGGAAGGCTGTCCTGTTGGAGTCTGTTTACTCTCTTAGTATCAATCAGTGAATTTAGTTTCCAGTTATTGATGAAGGTTCCTACCAGTAGATTATTGACTCATTTGCAGACTGACCTCGTTGGTCGTGGAAACTGAAATGAATATTGAAACCCGCCCCCCACTTTGCATGTGTATATGAGTCACCAGACGCACAAAGCCTGTCTGCATACACACACTGTTTGCTTTCACCTCTAGTGGTGTATATGGTGAGAGGCCGTTTGCCCAGTGATCAGCTAACTTTTAAAACCTTACGTAAGCTTTCAAAAAAAAAAAAATTCCCTGAATGGGGAAAATCACAGCTAGTACTCCAACTTTAAATAAAATTATTTTTTTCATGAAGTCTTAAGTATGTTCTGGTATGCTACTCCAGAAAAAAAAGGCCAATGACTAGCTTCCGAGTAAATAGGGTTTTTCATTGCAGGATTGTAAGCAATCAGTAATGCTGAAAGCCAAACGATAATGAATGATCTAGCTTATTTAATTATATGGGAATATGTGTATATATGTATATGCAGGTCTTTAAACCCTGTTAGAAATAACTTTAAAGCGAATTTGTTCAGAGTAAGGGCAAGGGATAGTTTTTTTAAAATGTTTATTATTTTTGAGAGAGCGAGAGAGAGCGAGAGAGAGCGAGAGAGAGAGAGAGACAGAGTGCGAGCGGGGGAAGGGCAGAGAGGGCAGGAGACACAGACTCTGAAGCGGGCTCCCGGCTCCGAGCTGTCAGCACAGAGCCCGACGCGGGGCTCGAACCCACAGACCGCGAGATCATGACCTGGGCCGAAGTTGGACGCTCAACCGACTGAGCCACCCAGGTGCCCCGGGATAATAGGTTTTGATGCACTATCAGAGTTTCTCAAAAAAAACCTTTTTGTTTCAACGTTTAATTTTTTTTTTTTTTTTTTTTTTTTTTTTTAATTTTTTTTTTCAACGTTTATTTATTTTTGGGACAGAGAGAGACAGAGCATGAGCGGGGGAGGGGCAGAGAGAGAGGGAGACACAGAATCGGAAACAGGCTCCAGGCTCTGAGCCATCAGCCCAGAGCCTGACGCGGGGCTCGAACTCACGGACCGCGAGATCGTGACCTGGCTGAAGTCGGACGCTTAACCGACTGCGCCACCCAGGCGCCCCTCAACGTTTAATTTTTTAAACATAAAAGTTACATAAACTCCCTGAAGCGATTTGGTATTTCTGTAAACTTGAATAGTGTCATTTAACGAAACCATTTCACAAAACCTTTTCCATAGGCTGATGCTCACTGGCTTCACATACATAAAAACTGTGTTGGAACATTTTTGTTCGCAGCGTTTCATGAAGATTTTTACTGTTCACTAATATTGTTTGCATCATTCTTTAAAGACCCATTGAAGTTTTTGTTTTGTCCAGTCGTACTTAATTCATGCCAGAAGCGGGTTCGATTAGGAAAACATTTTCTAGCTTAGCGTAAAATCGGTCCTGAGGGCCGCGGAGTGGGGGGAGAGGGGTGGGCTGGAATACTTACGAGAATAGAATCAGGCCCTAGTTACACGAAAGGATAAGTAACCCGGGAACGCCTCAACAAGTGTTAGGAAAGGACAGGCAGAATCCAGGCAATTGGAAATCCCGGTCATCCTACAACTTGTTTGTTAAAAACACTTGCCCTTTATCTTGTGCACACAGGACTGAAAAGCGAGCTTAGTTGACTAGTGCACTTGTGGTTGTGTAGAAACCGCGGGTTATTTGTGTACTTCCGCCCTAGGATCTGCCTCTCGCTTGATTGATCCAACACCCCCTCGGTGGCGGCGGTGCTGCAGGAGGCAGAGGCGAGGAAGGCCCCGTGCGTGCTGCTAAGGAGCTTTTGACCGGAACTGGGAGGGGGGGTGTCTCTCTTCATCCACAGATGATGCACGCCTCACACACACATGCAGACATAAACACACAGTTGTGTTATCTGTTATGTTTGGTGTGCATGGATGTATACGGTACTTTAAAGTCATGTAATAGCAAGATTTGGATACAAATTCTGCTTCAAGGATGTAAGAAACAAGTCTTCAGGGGCACCTGGGTGGTTCGGGCGGTTAAGTGTCTGACTCTTGGCTTCGGCTCAGGTCATGATCTCGCGGTTCATGGGGTCCGGCCCCGAGTCAGGCTCTGTGCTGACGGCGTGGAGCCTGCTTGGGATGCTCTCTCTCCCTCTCTCTCCCCCGTCTCCGCTCCTACCCCTGCTTGTGCTCTCTGTCTCTCACTCTCAAAATAAATAAGCTTGAAAAAAAAAGAAATTTTTAATTTTGGAGGGCAAGGTTGGGGGTCGTGACAGGGAGGGCAGAAGGGAGCCCTCCACGAGAGAGAATCTCGTGCATCTGGTCGTCGGGGCATCTGTATTTCCACGGCATCACGCCTGCCCAGTCCTTCTTGTAGGACCTGGGTTTCGATGCTTCCGTCTTCCCAGATGCGGTCTCTGGTGTCAGGAGGGAGCCGTCCTAAGTGGCCTCCGCAGAGCGGGTCCCCTGCCTGACCGCTGTGTCAGCGGCAGGAGCTGAGACGTGGGGCTGCGCGGAGACAGGGGAGGTTGGACTCCGTCGGGGCTTTCACGACACCACGGGGAAGAAGACGGGAAAGCAGCCGGGAGCCCCTAGAAGCACGAGCCTACTACCAAGGGCAGCCCGGGGCTCCGCGGTCACCCAGAATTGTGTTCAGAAGGTGATGAGGCAGAAGGGTCGAGTTCCCCAAGGCGCCCTGGTCACCTGTGTCACTGGGCCCACATGTGCACACGGGCCCGGCCTCCTGCGTTTCCGTCCACAGCCACGCCCTCCTGTCCCCGTCTGCCCTCCTCTTCTGTCCCCCGTTAGTCCAGCATTCCACAGCCCTTGGGAGCAGGGCGGGTTTAAGACGTGTAGCCGCCCTGTCGCCAGGCTGACCCACGGTCCCCGGTCAGTGTGTCAAGTGTGGATACTTGTTCTTCTTCCCCTGCAGACCGAGGGGGCGTGGAGGGCAGTCCGGGAACTCGGGTGAAGGCTGCTCGGGGTCGGGTGGGGCTTCCCCTAGGCTCCCGTAGCCTACGTCCCTGTAGGCTCCCTGTCCCCCCACGCTCAGCAGCGGGGCCCCTCCCCGGGGGTGCCGAGCCGGTCACTGAGCCGGTCTCTTCTTCCAGACATCGTTGACGACCTGTGACTGCTGCCGTGCCTTGGCCAGCCCTCTGCGTGGGGGCCTGCGGGCGGCTGGCCCAGCCTGTCCTTTCAGAAACCCCTAGGTTTGATGCCCTCAGGTTCAGAGGTTGTCCGTTTAAGGTTATTTTGAGCTCACGTTGGTCTGCGTGCCTTGCCCGCTTCCTTATCCAAGTATCAGATAATCGGAAATGGTGCCTGAAATACTGGTTCTAACGCTTCATGTCGGGAGGACGGTGCTGGTGTCCAGGAGCTGGCCGCACTGGGCCTTTGCTCAGGGGCACCTGGGTGTCACAGGAGGTAGCTACACCCACTCCCCTTCCACGGCGGGTGGTGGTTCCGAGTTCAGAGGGGGTCCCCTCGTTTGACGGATGGAAAACGAGGCTCAAGGCCGGGTCTCCCGAGTCCAGGGTAAGATCCAGTCTTAGACCTTGTTGCAACTGGTGCTCCCGGTGTTTGTATCGGCAAATTCTTTGGAGTTCCCAACACTTTTGTTCTCATATTCTGTGCTTTCTGTGGACCGATAGCTTGTGTTTTATAATTTTGGTTTATCTCCTTCCTTTTTCTGCCGTTTTCCCGTGTCTGGGCACACCATCTCGTACGTGGGCTCTGATACCCGTGATCCCAAGTGATGAGCTTGAGCTTAGAACTACCCGTTGGGTTCACGTGTGTTTAATTAAAGCGGCGCCCCACTGGCCTAATGGTGTGGAAGTTTTCTTGTCCGAAGCAGGGGATGCTCGGGGTCTCATGTTTTGGAAGCTAGTCCTCTGGAATCCGGAGGGAAGGTACCGTCCGTAGCTGGTGCGCCGGCAGGAGTTTATCCCAGGGCCGCTAGGGAGGCATCGAAGAGCGTGGGAGTTTGTGCAGAATGATACACGTGGCCCCCGAGGCTGCTCTGTCCCCTGTGCTGTCCTCAACACGCGAGGCTGGGGTCTGGACGGGGAGGATGAACTGGAGAAGGTTCCGTGGACGGCGCCG
The DNA here is from genome assembly GCF_022837055.1 of Prionailurus viverrinus. Lineage (NCBI taxonomy): Eukaryota > Metazoa > Chordata > Mammalia > Carnivora > Felidae > Prionailurus > Prionailurus viverrinus. The sequence continues at coordinate 93,041,796 of NC_062572.1, read as the reverse complement.
ACCCAAGGCGTTCCGGTGCTCCTCAGCTGTCTCCAGAACACGATTCTAACGCCGACCGCGTGTCCTACGGGAGAGACTGTCTTAGGATCCCAGCTGCTTCTCTTTGACGCCCACAAGTTAGTCCCCCGTGGACCACTGAGTTCCCCTTGGTTGACCACTCGAGACAGGAGCGTGCGGCCGCGTCGTCTCCAGGGAGCGAGCGGACAGGTGTCTGCGCTTTGCGGGATGTAGCTGGCTGTACCTGGAATTGTAAAAAAGACTTCCTCCGGAGACTTTTTGCTGCTTGGGTGTGAGTGGTGCCCCGTTCTGGCCTGATGAACTCTGGGGGCGGAGCCTGTCCCCTGTCTGTCCTGACTCACACATCGCCAGCAGTGAAGCGCAGAGAGAGTTTCCACTCTGTCCGATAATCGGAAGTCTTCAGAGGCGTGGGGCTTTCTCCTCCCTGGCAGAGCAGGGCGCTTTTGGCCGTCAGGGTTCCGTGCAGGGGCAGGGATTGCTGTCCGCATCCCGGGCAGAAACGCGTACAGCACAGGGCACTTCAAGGTCGCCGGGTGGGCCGGGAGGACCTGGTACGTGCTGGGCCTCCTGGGTGGCTCCCAGAACATTCCAGAATTGTCTCTGTGCCGAAAGAAAGGAGCCACTGCCCACTTCGAAGGCGTTGCTCCTAAAACTGCTATCTGCGGGAGAATGGATCCGTGGCATCTGTGGACCGTGGATCTGTGACCCGAGACCGGGCAGCTCTGTCCACCTGCCTCCGTGGCCCCTTGTGGGGCAGCCAGGGGGATGGCTGTTGGGGACCCCACATTCTGTGTCCTCGCCTCTGGGATCCCTGATCTTACAAAAATAGGGTTTCCGTAAATTTATAGTACGCACTCCCGCAGAGGTAACGGACACATTTGGGACAGTTTTAACTTCATCTTCTTGGGGCCTTTTCTCTCGGCCCCCCTCTTCTGGCTCTGTGTCTGTGTGTCTGTGCGGTGGGACTGTGTATGCGCAGGGTTACGTCCGGTCACTGGCTGTGCACATCTCTGAAATTAGAGCTCACTCTCGTGCTCTGCAGACGAGGGAGATCGGGACGTGTGGAACTCTGTGTGTGTGGCCGCTGAAGGGAGATTGGGCCTCCGTTCAGCAGAGCTTTCCTTCAGCGTCTTGAGCCCAGGGTTTTGTTGTGGTGGTGGTTTCTAACCAGGTTTCGTGCCCGACATGGGGCTTGAACTCGCGACCCCGAGATCGAGAGTCGCGCTCTCCCGACCGAGCCAGCCAGATGCCCCTTGAGGCACAGAGTTTATGTTGACTTTGCCTCAGTGTGTTGGGGAGAGAAAGTCTACACGTTGGCATCAGACCTCCGCGGGACCCCTTCTGGGCACGGAGGTGGTGCCTCCTGGACGTCCGGGCGCGGCTTGGGGGTGGGGGGAGTTGTTTTCTGTGGATGGGCGAGAACAGGGAACGGTCCCCGTGAACACACGCACGCTTTCTGGTTTGGAAAGCCCCCCCCCCCCCCCCCCCCCCCCCCCCCGTCTGTCGTGTGTCCCCGCCCCACTGACTTGCTCTCCTGGCTCCCGGTGGTGACGTTGGGCACTTTCTGGAGAGCCACACGCTGCCTGTTTCCTCCTCGTGATCGTGGGCACGTATGCTTCCCACCGTTAGACGGGTTTCAGTTTGGAGGTCCTTTCCCGCCGCCGACCGGTGTCTCGCGTGCCGAGTCACCCCCAGACTCAGAGTTCTCAGCTGTCCCTGGTGGCACGTAGAATGGATGGGTCCCTGGAAGTGTGTTGGTGCGGGACGAGACGGGGACTCGGCCTTGCTCCTGACCTGACAGCTCGCGCCAGGACGCTGGTGGTCTGCTGGCTGTCTGCTTCTCTCCCCGAGTGTGGTTCCAGGAGTATTCCCCGTAGAGTGATTTAGGGAGCTGTGCCTTGCTTTTATTTTGTGAATCGGCTTTATTTTACCATAAAAAGGCCGAGGGAACGGGGGGGGGGGGGGGTGGGGGGGGGGGGGGACAGCGGCTCTGTCTGGGACAGCTCTTCTGCTCAAAGGTGGCTCTGTGCCGACGTGGTATTCATGTGCATGTTGTATTTTACCCTTGGCCTCGCAGAGCGGGCATTTCCCGGTCCTACAGAGGGGCTCACTCGGAGTTAACTAAGCCGTCCTCCTTGTAAATGAGAGTGCCGGGGTCCTGACGGGTGGGTCTGGCTGCGGTGGGGAGATGCCCCTTGGGCCCGTGTGCCCTAGACTGCTTCCGGTAGGTGTGCTCCCACCAGGGGACCGGAGGGGGTGCCGGCTGCTCTGTGCCTCTGGGCCCCCAAGACAGGGGGCACCCCCTCTATTCCTGGATCATTGGTGGAGCTGGCTGGGACGCGCTGTGAGAAGAAATGTTACTGACTGCGGGGAATTTGCACGTCTCGCGGGTGTAAAAAAAGTTTGGTCGAAGCCTGGGAAGTCTGATGGATGCACACAGGTTAGCGTGACTCGGGGCTGCCCTGGGAGGGGAGAGCCGGTGGGGGTGGGTGGTGGGGGGGACGTGGAAGGTATTTTCACAGGCTTCCAGGCGTGGGCTGGGGGCCCAGAGCGCGGGGCTGCTAGGAGTTAGTAGGTGGGGACGTCTCTGTGAGCGTGCGGGGACACCTGTCTTGGTTGCTGCGACTGGAGAAGCTCTGTTGTGTGCGGGCGACGCCTGTGCTGACAGGCCAGCTCACAAGGGACAGAGCGGGGTCCTGCACGGGTGCGGCTAGGACTGGCCGTGGCCTTCTACTGGGTGGTCCTCACAGGAGGTGGCTGCCGAGCAGATCGCGGTGCGCCTCTCGTGCACCTGGTGCTCCCCGTGGGTGCCAGAAGTGACATCCGCCGAGTCAGAGGCTGGCGCCGTCCGGTTGGGGGGCGGGGAGCCCCTCACCCAGGTGGACCCCCCGCCGGCCGGCCCGGGCCCCCCACTGGTGTCATGACGGGCGGGAGCCCAAACCGCGGGCAGCTGTCCTCGGACCCCCGCTGAGTGTGGGGAAGGGGCCTTCGCCCGCTGCAGGTGTGATGGCGTGGCCCTGCGCACGTCACGCGCTTCTTCACGGAGTCACAAGCCAAGATGGCGGGTTGCATAAAGAGAGGGGATTTGGGACTGTGGTTGTCTGTGTGACTCACGAATCCTCCATTGTGGTGTTTAAACGGTCTGTGAGCAGACCCGCTGTGGGGTCACGGCGCACGTCAGTGTCCGGGAGATAAAAGGGGGCTGAGAAGAGCCCCGGGGACGGCCCCGGTTGCCCCGGCCTCGTCTGCGGACCCCTCCGCGCTCGTCCGGATGCCGCTGCCTCGGTCTGCACACCTCGCCTCCTGGTCCGCGCACCGCCACGGGCCCCTGCCCTCTCCGTCTGCTGTTGTGTCCCCTCCGGCTGTTTTCTCAGGGTCCCGCTGTCGTCCCCCCCCCCCCCCCCCCCAACCAGACCAGTTGGCCTGTGGTGCTTGAGGCTCTGCTGGGCTTTCTGTCCTGCAGACGGGCCCGTGGCCACCCCAGGCGGAGTCCAGGAACTCTGGGCCGTGGCCTGGGGCTTCTCCGCTGTTGACTTTCTGGCTGGTGGCTTTGTGGGGGGGGGGGGCTGTCGTGGGCTCTGCAGGGTGTTTCGCAGCGTCCTTGGCCTCCGCTCGAGGATGCCAGCGACCCCCAACCCCAGAGAGAACCTAGAGTGTCCCCAACCTTTGCAGGCGTCCCCTGGGGGCCAGAGGGCCGTCGGGCCCCCCCCCCCCCACCGTGATGAACATGTGCGTGTGTAACCGTTGGGGAAGGACAGGGTAAGTGGGTGCTGCAGAGGGAGAGCTCACGTACACCGGGGTGGTCTGGCCGACTCTGGCCCTTCAGAGGTTTGCCCCTGGAACGGCAACGGTGTGAGTGGCTGACACGTGCCAGGTGTCCCTCCACTGGCCACCCCCCCTTAGACCCTGACATAGCCCACGGAAGCACTTCTTTTTCCCGTTTTCCGTGGGACAGGGGAGGCCGAGTGGCAGTCCACAGGGGCCTGACCCCAGGTCTTTGTTCCTGTCTTCTGTTCTGGCTCCGGGAGAGCCCGGGTCACTTTCAAGTCCTGCCTGGGGGCGGTGGAGGGGCAGCCCTCGCAGGGAGACCCGCCCTGTGCCAGCAGCCGGCGTTCGGATGCACACTCATCCCCATTTCTGCCCTCTGACCTTCTGACCTCCATCAGTCCCCACATTACGCTGCTCTTCGGAGACTTGGGATGTGTGTTATTTTGCCGTTTTGTAGACTCCTTGGGCTTTAATTTCTACTCCAGTCCTTAGGTTTTCGCACGGATTGGGTGAAGTGCACACTCCTCGATGGTAAAGTTTGGTCCTTTGGTCTCCGCTCGTCGCATTTAAACCTGCAGCCCCGTTGGGACGCGTCGAGAGCGTGTGTGCCGTGGGGCGTCTTCGACCCTGTTCCTTGGGGACCGTGTCCCCTGTTACCCGATGGGTTGTGTCATTGCCATGGGCCCAGGGAAGCGTGCCCTCAGGTGCTTTCGGGGACAGTGACTCCCTGTTGACCCTGCCTCCCGCACGGCACGCCTGAGCCACGGGTTTGGAATCTTTGCGAGAGGCGGCAGGCCAGGCGTGTGCCACGGGCACCGGGCACGGCGTTTGCTGCTGGGGGACCGCGAGGGCGGACGCGGTGTCTCCCACGGCTTGGGGGACGACAGTCTGCCGGACGCCCCCATGCACGTGCCCACACACGCACGCACACGCACCTGCACCCGCACCGCGTGGGGTGGGTGGGGGTTGCAGTGCAGCGAGTAGGGACGGTGGACCTGGGCCCCGCACCAACTGCCCCCGTCGCCCTCCTGGCTCTGCGGTGATTCCGTAGGTCCCTACGCGTGCCTCCCTGGGTCCGTGCTTCGCTTCCTGCACCCGCCGTGAGCTGCTGTTCGGTCACCTTCATTACCAGAAACTGGTACCCGCCCGGCCGGTGCCCTGCCGAAGCCCCTGGGCAGGAGTGGAGGGCTGAGGTCCTCGTGCCTGCGACCTGGTGGCCGGCAGAGCAGAGACGTCACGCTTTCTGTCCCAGGGCCGGCGAACCCTACGCGCTTTCAGAGGCTCCTGCGTGGAAACTGGCACGCCGGTGACGAGTCGGCACATGCCGAGCAGAGGCCAGTGAGCGAGAAGCGAGGGTGCGGAGAACCGCCCGCGACCCGTCCGGGTTCTGGGCAGTTGGAAGTGCGGTTCTGAAGGCCTCAGGACGGTTGCACGTGATGACGGCTGTGATTTGTACCCAGGCCCTACAAACCGTGAGCAGTTTGTGTTTTGCATTGACGCGTCCCAGTTTTGGCGTGCGTGTGTTCCGTGCACCACGACGTGGGCCGGAGTCCGCAAACGGGCAGCAGGGTGGCACTTCGCGCTTCTGACACTCAGCTCCCAGTGGCACCTGGGATCAGTCCTTCTGCCTTCTTACGGGTGCAGATTCGTGTCTTAAAAATCGCCTTACCACACATTTTCTCCTTAAAAAAAATTTTTTTTGACATTTATTATTGAGAGACAGAGGCAGAACACGAGTGGGGAGGGGCAGAGAGAGAGGGAGACACAGAATCCGAAGCAGGTTCCAGGCTCTAAGCTGTCGGCACAGAGCCCGACGCGGGGCTCGAACTCGCAAACCCCGAGATCGTGACCTGAGCCGACTTTGGACGCTCAGCCGACTGAGCCACCCAGGCGCCACCCATTTTCTCCTTTTGACGACTGGTGTGCTGGTTTTGGGTCTTGGACTTTGTAATTGTCCGGCTGTGGGAAAGCGAGCGTGTTCTCAGGACTTGGGGGCATGTGTGTGATTATCTGGTCAGACCGGGGCTGACCTGTGCGTCTTCCCAAGCCAGACGTATTGTGGTTCTGTTGCGGGAAGTTCGTGTGTGTGTGTGTGTGATGTCACAGGTGTGACGGGCGCACGGCAGCACGCGTGTGCGGTGTGAGCAGCTGGGTGCCTGTGCGCGCACACGTCTGGGTAGACGCACGGACGCAGACCCCGGCCCTGAGGCCGTGCCCTCGGTGCTGTCACACAGGGCGCAGCTCTGGCCGGCCGAGTCCCAGGGGAGCAGCAGGGTGACTCAGCAGCCCTGTGGATAATTAACCGACACAAACACAGGCTATTTTTAAATGCGGTTTGTGGCCGCTGACCCTCTGGCTCCAACTCTGCCGTCGCCATCCCTAGGTCTCTTTCAGCCCCGCGTAGAACTGTAAGCTGGCAGCATTTTGAAACAAGAGGAGGTTATAAACTGAGGGCGACAGAAATGGAGTAGCCAGAGAAAGGTGTGTTTTAGGTCAGGGGGAGGAAGTGGGGTGAGATGTAGACCTTGCCAAGTGGCTGCCGTTCTCAGGTGACTTCAGGGCACAGGAGTCAGACGCGCACGTCAGTTCCCATTTTGCGGTTAGCAGCCTCGCTCACCGTCTGGGTGCAGCTCACTGTCCTCCCGGGGAGGGTCTGGTTCTGCGTGTTGGCAGCCCCTGCGGGGGCTTCTGGGACGTGGGGGCCCTCGCCTCACGTGGGTGCAGAGGAGAAACATCGGAGAGCAGGCCGTAGACTTTGCAGAACAGGTAAAGCCCGGGGAGGCGGCCGAACCTTCGGGCTCCTGGTGCGAGGCTCAGAGAGGTCACGGCCGACTCAGCACAGCGTGCTTTCTGGCCACCGGCTCACTTTGGTTCCTGGTGATGTGATCAGCAACCCACCGCTGCGTAGAGGTGAGCTGTGCTTCGACAACGGCGTGCAATTTGCTCACTTCTGAATCGGGAAGGGGAACCGAGCAGCTCGTGAGGTTCCTGTTTAAAGAGAAAACAAATTAATTAGTATCAACTTCGATGACGTCTCTAGCAAGTCAGGCACGAGCGGAGGCTGGACCTGTGCCCTCACAGTAAGTCCGGGGAGAAGCTGTCCCCGTCCCGTCACCTCCCACGCAAGCCCACGTGCACACACATGCACGCGCACACACACACACACACACACACACACACACACACACACACACACGTGCATACCTGTGCACACATGCATGCCATCATCGAACTCTGGAAGTTGCCTGCACAGAGTCAGTGCTTAGCAATACTGCTTTTCTGGGGGACTCGTGGGAGGCTCAGTCAGTTTAGTGTCCCGACTCTTGGTGTCGGCTCAGGTCACCATCTCACGGTTCAAGGGTTCGAGCCCCGTGTCAGGCTCTGCGCTGACAGTGTGGAGCCTGCTTGGGATTCTCTCTCCCTCTCCCCTTCTCTCTGCCCCTCCCCTGCTTGCACTCTCTGTCACTCTCAAAAAAACAAATAAATAAACTTAAAAATGGTGCTGGTTTTCTGGATGTCTCCGCAGAGCTGACCATGTTCCTAAATAGGGGAGAGACGCAGTAAGGGGTGTGGCTGGCCAGATGAAAAGCCCTGTTTCTTGGCCCACTTACCCCACACCTTTGCCCCGGAAAGCTGGTGACCGCGGTGGCCAAGTTAACTGGCTGGCCCCGTTGGGATCCTGCCGTGCAGGACCCACTCAGCGAAAGGGACGCCAGGCGGGGCCGGGGGCAACAGGGTCACGGGGTCCTTCCCTTGGAGCTCAGCCAACAGAATTTGATGGAGACACTTTCCTTCGCTTTAAGAAAGTTTTAATTCATAGATTTGGGGCTCCCACTTACTTAGTCATCAGCTCCTAGGAAACAGTCTCAGAAGTCCTGTTGTGCAACTGCTTCTCAAAACTGCCATGGGGCTGGAATGACTGAGAAAATAGGAAGTAATCGGGGCTTTTCCGAGTTCTTCTGAGAGGCATCGTCCACTGGAGTTTATGATTCTTTCCGTCTGGGCTCTGTACAGACGGGGTGGGGGGGGGTTTGAAGCGAGCCGTCCCTCAAAATGGGGAACGTGGTTCCCTGTTGGTCAAAAGAGGGGGACAGATGAAAAGTAAGGGATGAAGAAGTTAGTGACGGAGGAATGACGTGGGCTTCTTTCCCTTTGTGTTTTAACCAAGAGCATTCTGAGTGCGGCCCCACGGTTTCCGCTCCTGCTACGGTGCAGGCAGCCTGCCTGAGATTCCAGAAAAAATTTAGTGATGTGATTTGGGAAGAGTTGCTTCAGTTACCAAGTCAAATGTAAAACGGTTCTTTCCACTGGGTACGTCCACTGGAGCAGAATGGTTGAGATCTAATACTTACGTGATGCTCGCAACACTTCACGCGACGCAGGGAGTCTGCGTGTTTTATACTCGCTTACACACTTGCAACCGTAAAAGGCTGTCCGACCCCCAGCTCGGCGTCCTGCGTGGAGGAGATGGCCGTCCACACCGGCCTGCTCTCGCCGGCCTGCTCGGCCTTCTCCACGGCCTCCTCCCTGTGCCCGGCTCTCTGGTGCGCACTTCGTGCTAGGCCAGGGCCACCCGTGTCGTGAATCAGCTAGAAAGAACCACGACAGAAGAAATGCTTGCTGTTTATTTTAGATGTTTAGCTTCCTGAAAGAATAACGTTTTCGCTTCGTGGGCACGTCGATGGCGGAGCCTGGCAAGTGCTCGGAAAGAGCTGTCCCTGGAGCTCCGCGGTCCATCTCATCGGAAGCGACGCGTGACGTGACCCAAAGCTGACCTACGCAGTGTCCTGTCTGTGGAAGGACCTAGAAGATCGCGCCTCGCCCCGTGTGCAGTGGACCGTGCTCCCCTTTGAAGTGTTCCCGCCTTTGTGCGGATGCCTGTTGGGGTGCCCGCCCCCGCCATGGCCAGTCCCCTGGGCCCTGCCTTCCACGTGGCCGCCCACGCGGCCTTGGCCGGGCCCTCCTGCTGTTGTCAAGTGAGCGTGGGTGGGGAAGGGTCAGAAATGTGGCGGCCTTGCCCCAGTCACACACGTGGCCGGTGGGGGGGGTGGTGCAGTCTTGATGATTCTCCTGGGGTGTCCTGTGGTCTGTCAGCTGGGCAAGTGCGGGCTGGCCCCATCCGGGAGCCCCAACTACAGGGAGGCACCGACCGTAGAAATGGGTTTCAGTTTATCACCTCCTTCCCACGCACAGTCTGAAATTACTATTCGTGGTGTTTCCCCTGTGAGGCTGAGGGCCGCTGCTAACTTGTACCCGGGGCAGAGCACAGAGTGGGACTCATAACAGATGTGCGGGTGTCACTTGTGGGATGCAGGCCGGCTCCCGCGCTGGGTTCCACCGCGCAAGGGGGTTTTCCGTCTTAGACGTCGGCGGCCATACAACTAGAACTCGGACCTCTGGACGTAAGTCTAGAGACAAGGACCGTAGCCCCACCTTCTTAGACTGGACCTGATGCTCACACCCTACATCACTCCTGTATTTTCACTCTGAAAGGAACTGGTTTGAAGCCACGGTAAACATACCTGCCGATACAAACGTTCAAGTCCATTACTAAATTACCAAAGTATCCTGAATCAGTTGCTAGAACATTAAATCAAGTTTGTGCAAGTTGGACAGTTGAAGGGATGTGGTGCCGGCTGTAAAAACAGCCCCCCAGAGTCTAATGCATCCACGTATATTATTTCTTCTAACTTCATTTTTGCCAAATAATTCAAGTGGTTCATTAGTTAAAAAAATTTTTTTTTTACATTTATTTATTTTTGACAGAGACAGAGCACAGGTGGGGGAGGGGCAGAGAGAGGAGACACAGAATCGGAAGCAGGGTCCAGGCTCCAAGCCGTCAGCACAGAGCCCGACCGCCCAGACCGCGAGATCATGACCCGAGCCGAAGTCGGACGCTTAACCGACTGAGCCACCCAGGCGCGCCCCAGCGGGTCATTAGTTTCAAGCCCTCCTCAGTTTAACCCTCTGGAAATATTGATGAACAAACACACAAACAGAAATACGTCTAAATGCTGAAGAAGCCGTTTCAGAAGTGTGCGCGATTCTATTGATTATTTAAAGCACATTCTTGGTGTGCGTCCGTTGCTGATAAATCGTGTTGTTTGTCAGGAGCCGCCTCGGTCAGTCCGGGTTCTGAGCTCCAGGGACCACACAGGTAGCGGCCTCGATAGGGTTATAGGTTGTGAGCAGGTGCCATCTAGTGGTGGCTTGCACACATGACACCCTGCGCCCGGCTCCTAAAGTGGCCGCCCGCGCGGAAAGCCCTCTTCCCAGCAGCTGGAGCACAGACCCTGTTACGAAATGGCCTTGGTTCTGCAGGTCAGACACGTGCCTCATTTTAAACCCGGAGACTAATAAATAATCCAATTTTCTTTGTTTTTTAAAAAGGATCATTATAATTTCTTTGCAGATACACGGAATTTGGGTTTTGTTTTTCCGGGTAATTGAGCAGCAGAAAAGGTTGGAAACCCCATCACTGCCGGCCCGTGCGTCCCGTTCGCTTGGGCTGGAGGTTTACAGCGTCACTTCTCAAATCTTACTCATTCTCGATCTCTTAAGAACGCTTGTTGTGAGAGAAGAAACAGGTGGTTTAAGTCATGTGCTTTCTTCGTAATGTTCGACAGCCGTTCTAGACTCCTGCCCGGTGAGGAAGGCGGCCGGCTGGAGGGTGATGGCAAAGGAGCATCCAGTGCTGACCTGTCCTGCTCTGGTCCTTCGTCTGTGTTTTCTGTGGTCACATTTCAAAATCCAAAAGTGGTTACAATTACCTTCTTTCCAACGATTACTTGGGCCGTTCTTCGTTCTTTGAGGATGTGATTTCCTTTCAAGTTGGAAATGTTTGCTGCTTTTCAGAGCACGGTTTGTAAAGTTTGTTTAATTTCTTTCTTTCTTTTTTTTTTTTGCATTTGCATTTTTTTTTCAAATGGGCGAGTTATAGTTTGCTGTTAGATTTGGGGGGGAGGGGGGCGTATACAGTAGATAGCAGCTATGAAAATAGGCTTGAATTCTGTTCACTTCAGCAAAGAGAGGATGTTTTTAAGCACAGCAACTGCCGAGTGACGTGTTTTATACTTGAGTCAGGACGCAGTTGGCAAGTTCGAGATTTCTAGAATGTGGTTGTGTTTATGGTAGAGCATACCTGCCGTTCAACAGCTGAGGGCTCCGTGGAGACTCGAGATACCTGATGAACCTTTAAAACCTGGTTTTGCTTAGTGCTTAATAGGAAAGTGTTTGAAAAAGTTAGTTCCCAGATTTTGAGCTTTGGATTTTCTTGTGGAAACTGGCTAACTTAGTCAGAAATCCCGTGTTTAACTTGTAATGGTTTTTCTTCAGAAATGAAAATAACGGCTTCCCAAATGCTAACGTACTTACCTATTTTTCTATTAACGTAAATAAGTTAAACTTTTCCAATTTACTGCAAGTTTACGTTAATAGATCAGTTGTTTAAAGTGAAAACTTGTACACTGTACTCAGTCACACGGGAAAGGTAGCCAGAGCAACTTAGGGAATAAAATACATGTTCGTTTATAAAAATTTAAAACTACGATTACTTAGCTGTGGCCCATTAATTTAGGACCAGCACTTTGCTTATCATTTAGACTTGCTTCTTTTTGTAGTTCACGCTGCATGTGTACTGACGTAAATGAGAGAGATTTAAAACACTTCCTCAAAAGAAGTTTTTCTGACCCTGGGACTGAACTGTCCTCCATCGATACTGGACCGTTAGAAGCCATTTTTATTATGCTCTATGGACAAAGACGTCCAAAGACGGTCATCTTAGGAGGAGTGAAGTGACACCCGCCCCAGGGCATTCTCTTCCATGCTGGTGGTGTTCCTGCTCTTGGAGGGGATCACTGTGTCCTTGCTTGCTGCAGCCCCTTCTTGATCACGCAGCTCCTGAAGCAGGTCCGCTCTTGACCTGTTCTCCTGCGTCCTTCTGTCTTTGGCTCCTGGTTATTTTCCTTCCTTTTTCCAGAAGGAGAACTTCCAGGTTAAGCCAGCCTGTGGCAGTGTGTTTCTGTATTTCCTTTGCTTCACTTGCACAGAAAGCCCGTACGTATTTTTTAGCTGAAAAGCCGCACCCCGTGGAGATGACAGCTGGCACTTTCCTTAAGCATTTTCTACGTCATATCCAAAACATGACGACAGTGCTCCTGCCTCTCACTTCTGGCCGAGTACTAGGACTTCATCACATTTCATTGAGAATCAGTGGCCCCCGTTCCTGGGTTTTTCTCTAGCCGAAATATCTTTCCAGGGACTCTGTGTTTTGACAGACACGTGTATAGTTTTCTCTTTGTTAATTGTATGTCTGTTGTCTGGGTAACTCCCAGGCTTCAGCCAAATCTCGATGCCCGTTGCTCCCCAAACAACTTACCTTTATTCTGGTCTCACTGTTTCTGGTTACCAGTGGTCTCTTTTTAAGACTGGTAAGAAGGGGGGCGCCTGGGGGGCTCAGTCGTTCGAGCGTCTGACTTTGGCTCAGGTCATGATCTCACGGTTTGTGGGTTCGAGCCCCGCATCAGGCTCTGTGCTGATGGCTCAGAGCCTGGAGCCTGATTCGGATTCCATGTCTCCCTCTCTCTCTGCCTTCCTTCGCTCATGTGTTCTGTCTCTCTCTCTCTAAAATAAGTAGACATTAAAATTTTTTTAAAAAAGGACAGGTAAGAAGGTTATGAAAGAATTGCCGAGAAACATTATTTAAAACCTGTAATGTTTTTCCTGTCACATCGAGGGTTTTGTAACTCATAACACTTACTATAAAAGTTATTAGAAACTCACAAATAATAAAATTAACTGCTGAATGTTAGACTTCTTTTCACCCAGTGATTCTCAATTTCTAGATTTCTTCAGGCTTGCATTGCTTGGGGTATTTTATCTCTGGAGGGGGGTTATTGTCTGTGCCCTCTAAGGCTCACGTCTCTAGTATAGGTGAGGGTCGAGGCCATTTTCTGTCCCAAGTACCTACACATCGCGCATACACCTCTGTGGAATTGGTTCATAGATGTTTTTTTACAGCAAAGAGAGCAAGTGGGAAGAGGCACGAAGGCCGTCTGTAACCACAGCTGCTGCGATGGGAGAGCCGGCCATCTGAATACGCGGTTTGCTCTCGGCCAGAGCACAGCTGCCTTTGGGGTCATCCCTGCAAATATGATGCCTGGATCTTAGATTAAGAGCATGGGGCCGCTGATGCTTTCTGTCCTCTGTTTGTACACGGCTCCCCGCAGGTGGGAGGAGGCCCCCGGAGAAGCGGCCGCTTCCTGCTTCCTGCGCGGCCTGGCACACCCCCCGGGAGGCGCCGTCGCGGGGCGGTGGCAGGAAGGCAGCGTGCCAGCGTCTCTGCGGCACCGGGACCCTGGCAGGTGCGCTGGGCCGTCCTCGCCATTGGCGGCACCCGGCCGGGCCACCTCAGTCACTGCTCATGTGCTTTATCGCGCTGTCCGTTTGAGGATGCCCGCACACCCTATTTTGGAGAGAAGGTGACGCTTCTAGAATTGCACGATTTGAGATCATTTGGGTTCGGTGTGAACGGTTCTGGAAATCTGCCGCTCACGTGAGGCCCAGTACTTCACCCTGAGCGCACCCAACCTAGATACAGTTCCGTCTAGGAGAAGCCACACTGAGCCCCTGCCCCGTGGCAGCTGAGTCTCCCCCAGCAGGTGCTCAGGGCCACGCTGGGAGGAGGCAGCCCATCCACACCCTCCTGAGATAGATCTTTTCTCCTCAGATCACCGTGTGGGGCCTGTGTGTCTGCACAGTGCCCCTGTCTTCCCTGGGAAATAAATAATTTCATTTCTCTGTTTCATATTCAGCTCACATTGGTTTCAAAAATACTGTTTTTTTTTTTAATTTGTTTTCAATTTATTTACTTTGAGAGAGAGAGGAAGCACGAGCAGGGAGGAGAGTGGCAGAGAGGTGGGGGGAGAGGGAACCCCAAGCAGGCTCTGCACTGAGCACAGAACCCGACGCCGGGCTCGAACTCACGAACCGTGAGATTGTGACCTGAGCTGAGGTCGAGAGCCGGACGCTTAACTGAGTGAGTCCCCCAGGCACCCCATATCTAGTTTATTTTTCAGAAGGTGCGGTCCGTGCGGATCACAGAGGTGGAGTACTTGGTCGATGGTTTGCCCTAGCAGCTGGAGAACAGACAGCTGGGTGATTGGCAACGCCTCTTTGTGGCCTGGCTGATGACGCTGGCGCAGGGGACGGTGAACGGGCAGCCTCAGTTAGGTTGTGGCCGTGATAAAAATCCAAGTTCCGTTCTTAGGTCTGTGGGAACTTGGCAGTGGGAAGGCAGCCTTAATAATAGGAAGTCTTGGGGCGCCTGGGTGGCGCAGTCGGTTAAGCGTCCGACTTCAACCAGGTCGTGATCTCGCGGTCTGTGAGTTCGAGCCCCGCGTCGGGCTCTGGGCTGATGGCTCAGAGCCTGGAGCCTGTTTCCAATTCTGTGTCTCCCTCTCTCTCTGACCCTCCCCCGTTCATGCTCTGTCTCTCTCTGTCCCAAAAATAAATAAACGTTGAAAAAAAAAATTTAAAAAAAAATAATAGGAAGTCTTTATTTTTTAGCGCGAGCTAGACAAAGGCTATTGTCCCAGCTGGACCTTTTCTTCATAAAGTCTGAGCAGGTGTCTGATTTCATGCGTGGACCGAGAAATTGCAGAGGGTGGGTCGTCTTAAGAGCGCCCCAGGTCTGAGTGGTGCAGGGGTCCTGGTGCCATAAACCGCGAAGACCCCCAAGCCTGCCCTGTACGCGGGCTTTACTACCGTTGCTGTATTTCTAGGACCCCCACCCGACACATGCCAGGTTGGTAACTAGGTTGGTAGGTTGTTTTGTTTTTTTAATGTTTATTTTTGAGAGCAAGAGAAAGAGGGTGGTGGGAGGGGCAGAGACAGAGAGGGAGACACAGAATCCGAAGCAGGCTCCAGGCTCCGAGCGGTGAGCACAGAGCCCGACGCGGGGCTCGAACTCACGGACTGCGAGTTCATGACCCGAGCTGAAGTCGGACGCCCAGCCGACGGAGCCACCCAGGCGCCCCCCTGGGTTAGTAGTTTTGCTGTATGTTGCTGGGACTTTGAGGTCCTGTGACTGCCCACACGTGCGTTACTTCTCATCTCTGTGGGCCCTTGAGAAGTACGTGCTGAATTAACTGATTCATACTCCACTGCCTGCTTCGCAGGTCCTTTCCTATGTGCTGTCTCTGTACGTATGAGTCTTGGACATGAAGGGACTCGTTTTATTTTTTTACGTAGGCCCCACATCCAGCCTGGAGCCCCACGCGGGCTTTGAACTCACGACCCTGAGATCAAGACCTGGGCTGAGATCTAGGGTTGGATGCTCAACTGGCTGAGCCACTGAGGCACTCCTAAATGACCTGTTTCACTCGTTCGTTCGTTCGTTCATTCATTCGTTCTGCATTCATGGGACATCTACCTCACGCCAGGTGTGGTAGATGCCGGCAATAACAGCGTTGGAATAAAACGCGGTTTCTCTTTTGGCAGCTCAGGTCCTTTCCGGGAGAGGCAAAGAGGAAACACACACACGCACACACACGCACACCCACGTACGACAGCAGGGAGGAGAAATGCCGGGGCGGCACGGCAGGGTAGTGGGAATGGGGTGGGGGCGGCTGATGTTTTATGCAGGGTGGTCTGGGAGGTGCTCCTGGCGAGGGAGCGGAGCCTGGTGACTCCCTGGGCGCCGTGTTTCGGAGCAAACGGCAAGCACAGAGCCCTGAGGGGTGGTGTGGTTGGCGCACGGAGGCCCGCCCCGCTGGTCAGTGCTCGTGCTGGGTTAGGCTGAGCCCCTTCCTCGTGGTCGCACGTGTGTCCCTAACACGGCATTTTGGAGACCATCTCAGTGACCTTGTTCCATAACTTGTAAAGCATTCCTGCCATTACGTGAGCGGGTTTGCACGTGTAGTTAGAGCAGAGGAATTGAAAGGGAAGGCGGGGCGGGAGCTTGGGACATATGGTCCTGGAATACGGGGTCCCTCCCCCCAGGTCGTGGTTCTGCCTGGGGCAAAGCGTGGCGGCTGGACCGAGGCCAGGTGTGGCCCGGAGCTCCCCCTGCTCGCCTGGCCCCACCTGCCCTCCGCTCGGGGACCCGCAGGGTCTCCCTGTGCCGGTTTCTGGTTGGAGACCCCCGTGTGCCTGGAGCCGTGTTGCCCCAGAGCCTGCACACCGGAGCCTGGTGCTCCTCGCCCTCTGCTCCTCTGCGCGACCCCTCGGTCTCGTGGGGTCAAGGAGCAAAGGGCCAACCCAAGCCTGGCCGCAGGTCTTCTGTGCAGCACACGGGTCCTGTCTGAGGCCTCCGCCGACTCCGCGTTGGGATGGGACTGGTTTTGGTGGCGGCTCAGCCGCTTGTTCACCGCTGAAGGCGGAGAGCTGGGCAGTGACTGGGGGAAGGGCCACTGCCCTGCGACTTCAGCGTCCCTGGCCTTCCTCTGTGTCCGGCCATGCTGCGCCCTGGGGCCCCGTCTGTGTGCTTATCCCCTGTGACATCCTGCGCCCTGGGCCTTCGGGCTCTGTGCCCCAGGGCCCAGGCCAGAGTGGACATGCTGTCGCCTTCCTGTCTGCCTTTATCTGGCCTCCCGGCCACCTGCGGGAGTCCCCTCCATCTTCCTTCCTCTCAACTTGGGGCCCGGGGGTCTGGAAGCCGCCCGGGAGCCTGCGGTGGGAAAGGGTCGCCGGGCGATGCTGGCGTGGCCAACGTGTGGCCGCCGCTGCCCTTACCTGGGCCCCCGGAATCCTGGCCCCTGAGGAATGTTCCAGAGCGCCCGGTATGCTCGTTAGCCGACAGGCCCTCGGCCCGGAACCCCGCGGTTGGGGGTGGAGGAGGGCTGCCTGCCGCGACCCTCGGAGAACAGCCCTCCGCACTTGGCGCTGTCCGCGCCCCGGGGGCCACACTTGCCGGGTCCTCATGTGTGAAGCCCAGCCCCTGCTTCCTCTCTGCCACGAGGCCCCTGGCCACATGGTTCCATCGTGTGGGCCGAAGGCCCGGCCCACCTGCCAGCTTTGCCGTCCGTGCCCGCAGCCCCGGAGTCAGGCCTCTGAGCTGTGGGCACAGAGGGACCGTCAGGGCTCCACAGCACGGGCTGGGGTCCGGGCTCCACGCCTGCCGGCCCCCTGCTGCTCCCTGCCTCAGCTTCCCCGTCTGCAGCAGCACTGGCCTCCTGAGACACGCCGGCCAGGCAGGTCACCAGCGCAGAGGGCTCAGCACAGGCCCTCTGGCCACAGCACCACACTCACGCGTCCGGGTGGGTGGCCCGGCCCGTGGGCTGGGGCCGTGCAGGTGACGACGGCCACGTGAGTCGTCCCTCGTCAGGCCAGGCTCTCAGAAGCTCGGGGCCACGCCCCGAGGGCCGCCGCCCTGAGACCAGGCTGGGTGGTGCTGGCCCGGGATCACGCACGGTCTCCCGGTCATGCCAGCTGCTCTGTGGACCCCCGTGCCGTTTGCGAGGGTAGCCTGGCTGGCGGGCAGCGGGGCGCGGGCCCCAGCCACCGGCGACGTGGCCCTGTGGGGAAGGCTGCAGACGTGGGGCAGCGACAGCGCGTGTGGATGGACCAGCCGCCCTCCCGTCTCCTGCGCCCCCGTCGCAGACGTTTCCAGATGCTGCGGTCCTGTAAGACGTGCTCACCTCGGTGCCCGAATGAGTCCTCTGTTCACACAGCCTGGCTCACTGGGGGGACTGGTCACAAGTCCGTTGATAACGGGGGCGAGTCAGTCCGTAAGAGGCGGTCCGATGGCGCTCAGCGCACGGCAGGCTGCTGCCTCACTCTGAACGGTGTGCTGAGGGGGTCCAGGGGGCGCCCGCCGTCAGGAGCTGTGTTCCTGGTCTTGTGCTTCGTGAGGAGCTTCTGTTGTGTTGTTTGTTTGAACCCAAAGAGTGGGAAGATAGGAAAGTAATGGACGTAGGATGGGGTCGGGGGCGCCGGGTGGCTCAGTCTGCTAAGCGTCCAGCTCTTGACTTCAGCTCCTGATCTCATGGTTCATGAGTTCGAGTCCCGTGTCAGGCTCTGTGCTGAGAGTGCAGAGTCTGCTTGGGATTCTCTGTCCCTCGCTCCCTCGCCTCCTGCCCCTCGTCCACTCCAGTGCGCGTGCGTGCATGCTCTCTCTCTCTCTCTCTCTTTCTCAAAATAAATAAATAAACTTAACAAAAGGCAGCGTAAACGGGCAGAGTCACGTGGGGAACACAGCGACCCGAGGTGGCCTGCATCACGAGTGAGCTCTGCATGAGGACTGGGGACCAGAGACACGGCTCCCGTAAGAACGCAGAGCCCCCAACCAAGAAACCCCGTCTGCCCTGAGGACCCCGCCGCTACTGAGTGATGCACGGTAGCCCCTGGGTGATAGAATAATGTGCTAGAGAGAGAGAGAGAGGGAGAGAGAGAGGGAGAGAGAGAGGGAGAGAGAATGAGCGGGGGAGGGGCAGAGGGAGAGAGAAGCCCAAGCAGGCTCCGCACTGTCAGCACAGAGCCCGACAGAGGGCTCGAACCCACAGCTGTGAGATCACGACCTGAGCTCAAGTCAGGGGTCGGGCGCCCAACCAACCGAGCCCACCCAGGTGCCCCGGTAACATGCAATTTTTAGTTATAAATTACACAGTGACAAAGCATTACATCATAGGCGTACCTGTGCAGAAAGAGGAATCGCATGGGAATGAGGACACTGAGGAAGCACGGGGCTCAGCGGCTCATTTCCGTCACCTGTCACTGGGTCCCTTTTTTGAGCCTCAGAGGTGGAGGCCCGGTGGGCTGGGCGGCCACGCGGTTCCCGGGAGCTGACTTGGGGCTCCGCTCGCATCACCCCGGGAGCCGTGGCTGCTCCTCCCACGCAGCTTTCTCCCCGCCGGCCTCCCCTGCGGCCAGGTCCTCGGTGACCCCCGGGTGTTTGTCCTCAGTCAGGGCCACGTTTGAATCACCTAGAGGCCTTTGTAGAAAAAGATGATGGTGTGGGCTGCGCCCCTGAAAAGCCGGCTCTGGGTCTGAGCACTGGCCTTGGGAATTTCTTACCAGTGATGGTTCATGTTGTTCCGGATGATTCCAGCGTGCAGACAGAACGCTGCCCTTGATGAACAAATCATTGCCTCGCTCATTCCGTGCTGAGTGAATGTCAGAGTTTGTGGCGGTACAGCCTCAGCCCTCGATTCTTGGTAGAACAGTCCAAGAGCCTGCAGTCCTTCCTCACATTGCTTGGTTTCCAGAAACCTCCCCCTATAGGCCTGTTTCGGACACGCTCCCCTTCATCTGGTTCCTCTTAGCATTGGCTCCGAGCTGGGGCTGGGCTCTTCTAGATGTGTGCTCCCCTGTGTCCTTGCTTCCCAGGCTGGGCCTGAGGATGCTGTCCTCGATCTGACACACTGAGCTTGTGGTCCCCTAGGACCCTGGCATCTTTTTCACAGCACAGCTCTTAAGCCAGACCTTTCACTTCTGTGCTTTCTGTTCTTCCTCGTGGGATTGTATGTTGTTAGTTTTCAGCTTTTCCATCTTGTTGAGAACTTTTGCATCTTTGTTCTTTTGTTGAAGATTTTGGCTCTTTCCTAGCTGAGTGGCAGACTTAGATACCATAAACACGTTCGTCCCATTTCTTCGTTGAGGCCGCTGATAAAAGTAACGGTGGCTGCACAGCCACCGTCAGGCCCTTTGTCCTTGTTGGTCCTGGGCCGGGGCGTCCGGTCAGCTCACGGTCCTGCTCAGGGTTCTCAGCCCGGCCTTGTGTCGTCTTGTCCCTAGACTGTCAAGAGAGGCCAGGCCCAGGCGTCACCCTGTCCCCTGAACAATCGGCGTAGTAAGCCTTTCCACAGATGGAATCATGCCATATACTCCACGGGCTTTTATGGTGCTGGGTGGTTTTCTTTTTTTTTTTTTTTTTTTTTTTTTTTTTTACCGAACTTGGGGTAAATTTTATACACGAAAACACCCAAGGCACGCAGACTTTCAGCTTTCTTGGCGGGTCGGTTGCAAGATGTGTTTTGATCATGCCAGCGTTTCCGCAGACCGCCTCTGCTGCTATTTTGTGTGACTGGAGCCCCGCAGACGCGCAGGGGTGGGGCGTTCAGGGATCCGGAGGCAGGTGTGCCGGGCGTGCGGCACCAACACGCTGCTGCATTCTGTCGTGGGGGCGGAGGGCCTCGAGAGAAACGTGCTCGTCTACAGATGTGGTCGAGCCGAGCGTGTCGCACGGAGACGCTGTTCCCTGCCCTGTGGACGCTTGTCCCTGGAGCTGAGCCGCCCAGCAGGCACCACCTCCCTGCGGGGAGCAGGGCTGCACGGTGGGCCCGGTTCTCACGGTCCCGGCAGGCAGCCTGGCAGGGGGGCCGGGTGGGAATCCAGGGGTGCCTTTTCCTCCTTCGTGCTGGGGCAGGAAGGGTGTGGGCACGGCCCCGGTAGCATGTGCTGCTGAGCTGGAAGGTGCCGGAAGGCATGCTGAGTGCTAAAGGTGTTCGGCCGAGTAAATCAAACGTCCCGTGGGGGTGACGGCATCGGTTGCAGAGGCTAACGGCAGAAAAGAGGAATCAGTCGAGTTTTTCGAATGTATCTGTTAGAAAGGAGATTGTGGTGATAAAGAGCTGGCGACCACAGTGCAGTTGTCAAAGGACCTCTTGGTGGTGATCCCAGCACAGCCATTTCTGGGCTTGGGGCAAAGGGCACTGGTATTTCCAAGGCTCCTTCGAATTAGGGTTGCATCACCGACTTTTTTCTTTTTAAAGATTCTCAGTGATGGATCTCAGACTTCTGTATAATTTTAAGAGCTTGGAAGGTTTACCTTTGAAGACAGTCCCCCCCCCCCCCCCGCCTTTCCTTCTCAGCCTGGAGCAGGACCAGGCCGGCACTGAAGGCCGTGTTTGCATCTGCCGCTGTGTTCCTTGCCTTCTCGCTCCCTGTTGCTGGGGGGGAGCTCCGCGTCTGAGATGATGAACTTGGCTGCACCTGGGTCGGCGGCTCCAGGCCTCCTGGGGATGCTGGGTTCCCCTGGCAGCCCTTTCCTGCCGAGCCCGAGCCCCGGGCAGGACCTACAGGCGCTCCCTGGGGATCCGGAGAGGCTAGGAGAGCCCTTTACGTTTTTGAGATTCCATACATGAGAGCTGTCATTCTCGGAAATAAATCACGACCGTTAGGAAGCAGAGCACAAGGGGAGACAGGAGCGTCCCTCCTCGAAGCCCTGAGGGGCAGCCGGCTCAGGCAAGCATCTTGCTTGCAGTGTGAGCGGCAGCCCATCCGAGCGTGAGTTGGAGAGGCTGTTGTGCAGGAGTGCAGGTGCACCGCGGCCAACGGCCCCATCGAGCATCCCCTGCATCAGGGCGAGGACAGGACCCAGGCCCGCGGCTCCATGGGGCCGTTTCCTGGGCCCCACCTGCCTCAGCCAAGCAGCGATGCACAGGCCTGCTTCTCAGGGGTGGGTTTATTAATTGAGGGGAAAAGAAAAGAGGCCCGAATAGGCGCTAAGAATGAAGTGCCTTAAAGATGGGTATAAAATGGAAACAGGGCTGCACAGTGAAACCCAGATCAGTCGTCAAGGTGGAAGGGGAGCACGAAAGATGGTTCGGGTGGTGAATTTTTTGTTCTGTATGTCTTCCCACGATGAAAAGAATTAGAGAAAGTTAAAGGGGAGTAATTTTTCTTACCGACTGTCCTTCCTGCGTGTCTCGATTTAATCGTGGGTGCGCGTGTGCGTGTGTATGCGTATGTGTGTGTATACGGTGTTGCTTCAGGGGTTTCAAACTGTGAAGTCCCTCCCTCCCCTGAACTTCCGGGACTGGTGGGGTCTCCGAGGGAGGTGTGCGTCCGTGCGCGTGTGCGAGTGCACACGCACAATGAGCCGAGCAACTACAGATGTGGGGCGCGTGTCACGGCCTCAGAAACCTAATTAGTGCTGCAGTTTTGAAGCCATTTCCAGGAGGGTCCTATTTAGAAAGAAACTGAGGAATTTAAGGCGCGTGTAGCCCACACACATCATTTGGGCCCAGGAGAGAGCAGGCCATGGAAGGATGACTGTGCATGTCCACATGTGTGTGCACACGTGTGCATGTGCCTGTTTTCACACACACATACCTGTTCACTCTGTGTGCCCATGTGCTCAAGTGTGCATGTGCCTGTTTTCATACACACACACCTGTTTACTGTGTGTGCCCACGTGCTCACGTGTTCATGCACCTGTTTTCACATGCACACACCTGTTCATTCTGCGCTCATGTGCTCACGCGTGCATGCGCATTTTCACACGCACACACTTGTTCACTGTGTATACCCATGTGCTCATGTGTTCATGCACCTGTTTTCACACGCACACACCTGTTCACTCTGTGCACCCATGTGCTCACACTTGCGTGCGTGTTTTCACACTCACACACCTGTTCACTGTGTGCACCCACGTGCTCATGCTTACATGCACCTGTTTTCACATGCACACACCTGTTCACTCTGTGCGCCCACGTGCTCACGCGTTCATGCACCTGATTTCACACATACACACCTGTTCACTTGTGCACCCATGCATGGGCATGTTTTTGCACGCACCCACCTGTTCACGTGTGCACATGTGTGACTGTGGCAGGAATTACTGCGTCATGTGGCACTGGATATGTGGACGCAGGGTGGGGACTGAGGCGCGCTTCCTGGGGGCCGTGCAGGTCTGGCCACTCTGCACCAGGACCGTGCTTCGGGACAGGATGCCCTGGCGGGAGGTCACAGCTGCAGCCCCCGCAGGCAAGAGACCAGCGGTACCCCTCGGAGCCTGTTTCTCAGCTGCAGACACTATTAGCCTGGTGGTCAAGGTTACAGGCAGCTGTTTATGGAGGCACATCAGGCCCGGAACTCAGAACCCAGTGCCCTCTGTTTAAGCCTAATCAAGTGCTCAGGGCAGGCTGCCCACCGAGGAGGTGTGGCTCGTGGAGCAGGTGGCTGGGGACGTGCAGGCACCCTTCATGCCCGGCGGGTGTGGCCTGTGGGAGGTCCACTTCTAGGTGAAACGCCTGTGAGTAAAGTCGGAAATGGGACTGAAGGACCCGGGAGCAGAGACCTGAGTCCCGCTTCCCTGGGGCCCCGGGGCTGCCCCTCTGTGCCTGCTTTTGGTCTGGATGCCCGGAAGCTTGGCAGCCTTGAATGACCCCACTGGCTTGGTGGGGGCAGCTGTAGATACAGAGGTCGCAGCGGGCTGGGCCTTCTCCACGGTGACCCGGGAGTCCCCAGCCCTGTACCTGAGGAACCTCCCTAAGAAAAGGGCTCCAGGGGTCATGACCACGGTCTCCTGGTTCGAAGCATCACCTGGCTCCTGGGCTGCTCTCCTGCCCCCTCCTTTGACCTCAGGTGGTCAGTGTCCCCACTCTGAACTGCCCTCCCCCTCCTGCGGTTGGAAGGCTTTCGGGAAGGAGTTCCTTTGCTCCGTGACCGGCTTCCTGTGACCACAGCTCTGCCCCTGCCCCCACGATGGCTTTGATGACCTTTGATGACCTGTGTCATGTCACGTGCACCTCGTGTTTTAGTGTCTTGCTCAGAGGTTCTGGCGGTTCGGTTGTGGTGTTTTGTCAGCCCTTCTGGGAGCGTCAAGTTCGGGGACTTCGACAGGTGTGCTTTGCAACCCCCGCAGAGGTGCAACATCAGTTTGCACCGGCCTCCTGTTCCAACTTAGGAATTTGACTAATGGTCTTCGGCGTGTGTTTTCATAAATCCGTGTCCCTTTCACACAGGAGAGACGAGGCCCCAGCCCCCGGCATTTCTCTTTGAAAATTTAAAAGTGATTGTGGCATTCTGAGCATCAGTGCGAATCGAACCAAGGCCACCAGGTTTCCGTACGTTTACTCTCCCGTTAAGTGCCCTTTTGTCCAGAGATTCCCAGGGCTGCTCGGCGCCCTTCCGAGCAGGACGTAACATACCCGACTTGGCTTCAGGGTTAACATTTTGGAGCCGACAGGAATCTGAACGCTTATCCCCGCTCGGTCTTACCCCCTCACCCGTTCTGCACATCACGACATGCCAGTCACGTTTTTTATGTGGACGTCATCCTTGAAAATGGCTTAAGAGTGGCTCACCACCTCCGAACTGAAAATGAACATTTGGTACTGTTCCCCTTCAGAGCTGTGTGAAAATGCGTCCTGTGAGGGGCTCCTTCCTGCTTCCATGAAGATCCCTTTGAAATACTTTTTTTTTTTTAATGCCCATTCGATGGGATTCCTGAGTCTTAGAAAATGTTTAAAGAACGTATTTTTGCAAATAGATCCCTAGATTCCACTGGAACGTGTAAGTCTCTAAGAATTCTTTCTCCAAGACCAGCAGTATCTAACCCTTGTTAGAACACCTGACATCATAACCCACCTCCACTGTGACGGGGCTGCAGGGAGATAAAATCCCTCTGGTGGTGTGTCCGTGATGCATTTGTCCTCTGTACTTCGGGAAGTTTTAAGACATCCAGACACATCGGTGGACCTTCCAAACGTTGACTTGCGTCTTTCAGTATGTCCGAAGTCATCCTTGCAAACGTAAAACAGAATTTTTCTCAAGTCGGATTGAGTCGCCTTGGGTTGTGGTCTAGTCTGACTCGGCAGAAGCCTTAGCACCTGGGGTCCAAAGGTCACGGAGCCCAGCTCCCAGCTGGTGGTGATTCCCAGTGCAGCCTGGCCGGGGACGAGGCAGGCCTGCCGGTGACAGGGCGTCCACGCACACCCCTCTTGTCTCTCTTGCGGGAGCATGGCAGGTGGGAACTCTAGCTGCAGAGCTCGGGGTCCCCGTCCCGGGTGCCCTCCTTCTCTTGGTCACCCGTCCTGGGAAAGGCAGGGACGGGTAGCTTCACTTACCCCCCCTTCTCGTGCCTCTGAAGGGAAGCTTCTGGTGTCAAGGTTGTGGACTTGAACATTGGACCTTGTGAGAGAGAGTCATAGGGACCCTTTCTGGATCAGTCTGAAGTCAGCCCGTAGCGTAGACATTTCTGAGGCAGCCACGGGATCCCGTGGGCAAAGTGAGCGGTGTCCCGGCCCAGCCTCTGTGTTGACCGCAGGCTGCAGATCAGTCTGTCCGGGTCTTTTTGCCTAAGCCCACAGGATCCCTAAACGTGCCTTCAGTTTGTTCTCTGACAGTCATGGGAAGCCTTGTGCTGTTAGTGAGTGGTTATTTCTTGCTTTTTGATGTAACTGGTTGTCCTCTGTTAACTAGTAACTGTGTAGTTACAGCTACCTAGACTTTATTTCTGCTTACAGTCTATTGAGTGATGTAATCAGTTGAAAAAAGAAACCCCACCCCACACACTGTCCTTTGGCCCTTATATTTGGTCCACTCTTGATGGCGCTGTGGGGTGGAGGGCACAGCCAGGCTCCAGAATCACGCAGTCTTGCTGAGGACCAGCGCACCCGGTGCGCGAGGGCCACGGGGCCTTTGAGCGTGCTGCTCTGGGTGTTCTCGTTCTGTTCTGATGAGAGATGGTAACTTCACGTTTTACATTTTGGTCCTCCAGGGGGAAAGCCTCACCGCTGCTGCTTTTCCGAAGAGGTAGCTTCGACTGTGCTCTCCAACGGAGACCGGACTCACACACCTGGAAGTAAGGCATCAGAGACACATAGCGGTGAGCCCGGAGCGGGGAGCGCAGCTTCTGCGTCCGCACTTGGAAACAGGAGCAGAGACGCCTGCAAGAGAGCAGAGCAGCCGAGGTTTTCTGTGGACTTAAAGATGCCCGCGTTTCACCCAAAGCGGGAGGTCCCCACCCCCAGGGACACTGCAGACTTCCCTTCGCTTTCGGACCAGACTTTTCCAGAAGGAGATCCGCAGCTCTCGTCCGAGAGCCCGGCTCACCACCCGAAAGACAAGCTGTCTGACTTGCACACTAAGGAACACGCTGGGGGCGGACGGAGGGGGCCGGCCGCAGACCTGACCCCGCTGGACCTCAGTGACAGGTCGACCCGGGATGACCCCGGCCGTAAGGAGCTGGCCTCCTCCCTGCAGGCCGCGCTGGCCGTCCACCCGTGCCCTTACTGCAGCCACAAGACATACTACCCCGAGGTCCTGTGGATGCACAAACGTATCTGGCACAAGGTCAGCTGCAGCTCCGTGACCCCCCAGTGGATTCCTCCCAACGGTTACAAGAGCATCAGGAACAACTTGGTTTTCCTTGCCCGGAGCGGACGCACGGGGCCCCCGCCTGCGCTCGGGGGCAAAGAGTGCCAGCCCCTGCCCATCGCTCGGTTCACGCGCACTCAGGTACCGGGAGGGGCGCCGGGGCCCAGAGGCGGTTCCTCGCCCCTGGGCGTGACCACGAAAGCCGCTCACCTGCCTAAGAGCAAGGACGGCCACTCCGGGGGCCCCTGTGCGCTTTGGGTGGCCGGCCCCGAAGGGCACCGACAGGCCAGGCCTGGCCACCACGGCCCCGAGCAGCACGGCGCCCCCACGCAGCTGCCCCTGCCCAAGCCCAGGCAGGAGGCCGGCCCCCGGCCGGGGCCCGCGGCGGGCGGCGGTGGCTTCAGCCGAAGCGCCACCCCGACGCCCTCAGTCATCGCCCGGGCAGGCGCCCAGCCCCCCACCGGCAGCAGGCCGGGGGACAAGTGCGGCATCCCCCCCGCGGGGGCCGGCCTCGGTCCCCCAAATAAGCACAGTGCCCCGGACCCCCCGAAAGCCAAATTCGGCCCTCAGCCTCAGGGCCAGCTGCACGTGAAAGGCGACGGGACCCCCGCTCTACCTCCCCGCGAGCCCCCCTCCAAGGCGGGCCAGGAGCTGCGGCCGCCGGCCAGCTGTGGAGCGGGCCCCGGGGGGACCGCGGCCTCGCCGGGCCAGCCCCCGCTGCACACCAGCAAGCAGGAGCCCGCGTCCGACGGCCACGAGAAGCGCCTGGACATCCTCAATATCTTTAAGACGTACATTCCAAAGGACTTTGCTTCCCTCTACCAGAGCTGGGGTGCCAACGGCCCTGCACTAGAGCACAGAGGTAAGACGCGCGGGCCCCTTCCCAACCCCCCGTGTGAGCATTGTCACCAGGTCCTGGGCCGGCCTCTGGAGGAGCCTCCCCTTAGGAGGTGGGGACACCACCTGCCCGGCTGTGATCGCAGAACAGAGAGGGCGGGGCACGTGTGTGCTTCACTCCCGCCCCCCGCCCCCCCCCCCCCCCCCAGCCCTGCCCGCTAGGGTGCACGTGCCTGGTGCTGTGGGCATTATTTACCTACCGCCCCCTTCAGGGCTTCCCTCCTGGTGACGTAAGTTGGAAATGCTGAAGTTGGACAGGGGCGGGCAGCCTTGATGCCCCTCACGCCCTTTGTCTTTTCATTTTATTTTTATTTTTTAAGGAAGCCCTGTGCCCAGCATGAGGCTTGAACTCACGCCCCCCCGAGATCAAGAGTCACACGCTCTACTGACTGAGCCTGCCAGGCACCCCTTCCTTTGTCACTTCAAACAAAAAATCAGTAGCTGTTCGTTGTCCCTTTTCTTTCAAAAGATAAGATTGTTCATTTAAAGTGACTAGTTAAAAAAAAATTTTTTTTAACGCTTATTATTGAGAGACAGAGAGAGACAGGGCACAAGCAAGAGAGGGCCAGAGAGGGGGAGACACAGAATCTGAGGCAGGCTCCAGGCTCTGAGCTGTCAGCACAGAGCCCGACGTGGGGCTCGAACTCACAAGCCGCGAGATCTTGATCTGAGCCGACGTCAGACGTTTAACCAACTAAGCCACCCAGGCGCCCGTGAAAGTGACTATTTTAAGTTTTATTTCTGTACGTAATTAAAAAATACATATCAGTTCACTGGCATTAGTGAGCAAAGCCCTGCAGAGTATGAAGGTACCGTGTTACGTTTGGGGGACGGGCTTGTGCTGAGATTCCAGAAGAGACAAGCCTTCAGTGGCCGTCTTCCTTTCCTGCCAGCGTCTGGGTACCGACACCTCCTCGTAAGGGTAATCAGGAACAACTGCCGAACACACGGGTAGGATGCCCTCGTTCCTGATCGTGAACTGCAGGTAGCTGTCACTTAACACTGGGGAATCTGAGTACTTGCTTTCAAGCACCCGTAGCTGGGCTTTCAGAGAGCCGTGCAGAGCTCTGTCGGTCCGTTCATTGCCCGTCTTTGAATTGCGCATCGTGCACCTGTAACTAAAGTAGGCCAGCGTCAGAAAAGACCTTTTAGATCTGGCCCCTCAAATCCCAGAAGCTGGAAGCACTTATGGGGGGGGCGTGGTTCAGGTTTCGTGGCAGCTGGGTCAACAGTGATGCCCCCCAGGTCTGCTGTGTGACATGTCTGTGTGGTCGTGGGTGCCTGGCCGGCAAATGTGGGTCTCTCCCCAAGTTCCTGGTTTTCCCTGGGACTTGGGAGCCCGTCCAGATGCGCAGGCACCCTGGGGCCATCTTGGAATGACGGACCGTGCCTTCGGCTCAGGAGGAAAACTAACGTGTTCCACGGCTCACTGATGTGGCCGGTGGAGTCCGTGGTGGAGGCTGACGTCTGTTTCTGCGTGCTCAGAGCCAGTGCTTCTGGTGAGCTTCCTAGAGTGAAGCTAGCGGCCTGGGTGCCCAGAGATCGTTGAGACAGACACACTGCGTGCCCAGGCGCTTACAGGGCCCGGTGAGCACCCTGTGTCTGTGCACGATTCTCCCCCCTGCAGGCACAGGTGCTCTGAGCTCAGGGCGTAGCTGAGCACTTGCCCGCTGGTACAGGCGGTAGAACAGAAGGCAGATACTGTGTGGCTTAGCGTTTAATTTTTGTGTAATGTTTATTTTTGAGAGAGAGAGAGAGAGAGAGAGAGAGAGCGCGAGCGCCAGTGAGTGGGGGAGGGGCAGAGAGAGAGGGAGACACAGAATCCGAAGCAGGCTCCGGGCTCCGAGCTCTCAGCACAGAGCCCGACGTGGGGCCCGAGCCCACGAACGGTGAGATCATGACCTGAGCCGAAGTCGGACGCTTAACCGACTGAGCCATCCAGGTGCCCCTTAAAACTTTTAAAATAAATGGTTTTAAGGTTTTGGGGGCAGAGAGAGAGAGAGAGAGAGAGAGGGAGAGAGAGAGAGAGAGAGAGAGAGAGAGAGAGAGAATCCCAAACAGGCTCCACACTGGAGCCTGACGTCGGGCTTGATCTCACGATCCCAGGATCATGACTTGAGTCTAAATTAAGAGTCGGACGCTCAACTGAACCACCCGGATACCCTCAAATATTTATCTTTTAAATACGAAAAATGCTAAGTTGTCCATAAACCACATGCCTTACTGGATTCCTTGCTCTTGGCAGTGTGTGTCCTGAGACGTAGTCAGGTGTCAGTCAGCAGCTTTCGGGGGTTTAAGTTGACCCCGATTTGGGTTTCCTAAGGGGAGTGTTTTAAACTAGCTGTAGTTCCTCGGGAAGTTCTTAGAACCATGGATTCCCAGGTTAGGGAAGTACTGAGATCGGTTCGTCTGGGTCCCTTGACTGGTGTCTGTGTGGTGGCCTCACACTTTGACAGGATGCCCAGGGTGGGGGCCCATGCTCCCCTGCATGGCCCTGCCCTCTGGGACCACCCCCTTGGGCTCCTCCCCTGCAAGGCCGTGCCCTCTGGGACCCCCCGCCCCCTCGGGCTCCTCCCCTGCATGGCCCTGCCCTCTGGGACCCCCCGCCCCCTCGGGCTCCTCCCCTGCATGGCCCTGCCCTCTGGGACCACCCCCTTGGGCTCCTCCCCTGCAAGGCCCTGCCCTCTGGGACCCCCCACCCTCTCGGGCTCCTCCCCTGCATGGCCCTGCCCTCTGGGACCCCTGCCCCCTCGGGCTCCTCCCCTGCATGGCCCTGCCCTCTGGGACCCCCGCCCCCTCGGGCTCCTCCCCTGCATGGCCCTGCCCTCTGGGACCCCCCGCCCCCTCGGGCTCCTCCCCTGCATGGCCCTGCCCTCTGGGACCCCTGCCCCCTCGGGCTCCTCCCCTGCATGGCCCTGCCCTCTGGGACCCCCGCCCCCTCAGGCTCCTCCCCTGCATGGCCCTGCCCTCTGGGAATCCCAACCCCCTCGGGCTCCTCCCCTGCAAGGCCCTGCCCTCTGGGACCACCCCCTCTTGGGCTCCTCCCCTGCAAGGCCCTGCCCTCTGGGACCCACTCCCCCACCCAGGGTTCCTCCCCTGCAAGGCCCTGCCCTCTGGGACCCCCGCCCCCACCCCAGGCTCCTCCCCTGCACGGCCCTGTCCGCTGGGTGCCCTCTCGGGCTCCTGTCACAACTGCAGGGCCAGCCCGAGCTCTCCCGCAGGAAGGCCTGTTGAATCTTCCACGCGCCTCTCTGGGCCTGCTCCGCGCCCTTCCCGGGACCCCTTCCTTGGCGGCCCCTCCGGCGCCCTCGCCGGCTCCTTTCCCTTCCTTGAGTGTTCACGTATGGCTCTCGGAGTGACGCAGCGGAAGGAGGTCAGCAGGCCCGGCGCGGTCCGACGGCGAACAGAGTATTGGTGTTTCCTGTTAGGGAGGCTGTACTCCTGCGGCGGCGGCCCAGGGAGGAGCGCCGCGCCCCCAGATTACGTTCCTGACGCGTGGCCGAAGGTGCCAGTGACGAAAGCTTCGGGTGTCTGTCCTGCAGCCGTCGCTGGACACTCGTTCCTCTCGTGGG
The DNA here is from genome assembly GCF_022837055.1 of Prionailurus viverrinus. Classification (NCBI taxonomy): domain Eukaryota; kingdom Metazoa; phylum Chordata; class Mammalia; order Carnivora; family Felidae; genus Prionailurus; species Prionailurus viverrinus. The sequence goes on along the minus strand of NC_062572.1, from coordinate 93,011,500 downwards.
CTGTCCGGTCGGGTTTTGCGTCACGAGTCTAGGATCTTTGATCATCTTTGTGCAGAACGGCCTCTCCGGCTTGTCTTACCCTCCGAGTCTGTCTGCACGTTTTGGGTGGCATTTTGTGGTCTGATGCCTCTGCCGCGCACCTTCCGCACTCGGGCCCTCGGTGAACGTACCGCCGGGCACCACCTGCGGTGGTGATGCAGCAGGTCTCCCGAAGGAAGAGCGACCCATCTGTGTCGGCCTGCAACGTTTGTGGCCGCCAGTGGGACGCGGGTTTTTCAGCGCTTGTGATCTGTGCACACAGAAAACGCTGCTGTCAGGAGATGCCCCTAAGGCCTCTTCTCGGAAGTTAGGGAAGAGGATCCTCAGAGACCTTTCCCCTCTGTGCGTTTTGACGGAATGGTGTGTGTGTGTGTGTGTGTGTGTGTGTGTGTGTGTGTGTGTGGAAATGAACAGTCCGGAGGCCCCGCCAGGAGAGGAAGGATGTCATGTGACGATAGTCATTGTCACTTCCCGGAGGGACTCACGCTAGCCCTTCAGGTGGGAAACACGCTGCGTGTTCCGGAATCGTTCCACAGCGTGGCCGTGGGGGCTGGACGCCTCTGTCCATGTCGTAGGAGTGCTTTTGATGGCGGAGTAGGAATAAAATAATAAATTGCCTGTGTTTTCACACTTCGTGGCCAGTCTGTATTATCTGATAATACAGATTTTGGAAAAAAACACGAAGACAAGAGAAAGATTATTCTAGGTAGAAAAGTATGGAGGTTGAGTCGGGTCTCTCTTATTGGGGCTTAAAACCATCACATACACCAAGGACACGCAGACGTGGTGACGGAAGTCTTGTGCTTCCTGTGTTTGACTCTTGGTAGAGTCTCTAGAATCTTTCCCGTCTCCTTTCCTCCTTACAGGTGGGCGGGTATGCTGGGGTCTCTGGAGCAGAGTCTGCGCAGGCCTCCAGAAGGTTCCTCTCTCCCTTTGGCTCGGGTCTACTGTCTCACACACTGTCAGTTTCTAGGTCAGACTGTCAGTGTCAGGTCTCTTTGCTCACCCGGTAGTCTTTAATTCCAAGGAAGTTTATAACCTTTGGATCAGCTCAGAATTTTGGAGTAGCTTGGGCATTATTATTGACCATAAAGGGAACGGGTCTCTTCCTAAAAAGTAAAAAGAAAACGATGTGGCCAAACGCACGGGAGAACAGCGTGTGTGCGTCCGTGAGTGCGTGTGCGTACTTAATTCAAGGAAATCAGGTCGGCTGAACACAAGTGCTGTGTGGTTTTTTTTTTCCTGCTACTTTAGATAGGAAATCGGCAGCTAAAAGATTTACCTCCAAGAAGGTACTGTGATGACTTAGTGCTTGAAGACGCAGGTGCCGTGTCCATCGTTATCATTCGCTATCCTGTGTGGGCATCGTTAGAATCGCCTCGAACTTGCCGTCCCGTTACACATGGGAGACTCCACACGACCAAAGTGATTGTCAGAGAAGGTTCTCGCGGGGCTCGACTGGGTGGTCAAGAAGGAGAAGGAGTGGGTGACAGAATTGCTTTAGACGTTGAGTTTTTTCTGGGCCAAACTCAGAGGCAGGAAAGCGGTTCTAACAAGGCATGTGTAGTTGGCCGTTGGCAGAAGTCGATGGTGGGGATGCTTCCACGCTGGCTGTGTGTGTTCTCAGAACTGCGTGTGTGGGGCGTCTGTCCTGCTCTTGGGTCCAGGACGTGCACAGCCATCAGGGACGGCGTCTGGGGACACACGGTGGCAGTAAGGCGACGGCCAGCACCCGAGGTCACTCTGGCTGTGCTGTGCTTCCCACGTTGACAGCGGCTGGGGCGTCCTGTCGGCCTCGGTCAGTGCTCTTTCCTTGGTGACCGTGGGATGGATGTGGGCCAGAATGTGTCATCTTATTGTTGCGTTCCTGAATGAGGAAGTGGGGAATTGAGAACTCTGCGGGCAAGTTCTTAAATTGCTCGAAGACCCGTGTTGATGTCTTGCCGAGTGAGAGCTGTGACTTGATGTGCCTGCCAGCGCGTGCCTGTCTCTGACGATCATCCCCTCGCACGCCATCCGCGGCATCGAAGTGATCGTGCGTCCTGTTGCTCTGTTGAGGCACTCTGAATTCGGGCAGCAGCGAGAGTTTGCTTTCAGCTAATTTGATTGAGACCATCTGTCATCCTTTTCACTTGGCTTTTGCGCTCACATATCAGACTTCAGGTCCGGAAACGCCCGGCTGCGTGGGCGTCCTTTGACATCATGTGCTGCTCCAGGAGGGACTTTCTCATTGCTGTTTCTGTTTTCTGTGTTGCCGCCGGGTTGAGCCCCGTGAGGAGAGTCGGGGAGAACCGGGGAGAGTAGGGGAGAGCCAGGGAGAATAGGGGAGAGTAGGGGAGAGTCAGGGAGAACGGGGGAGAGTAGGGGAGAACTGGGGAGAGTTGGGGAGAACCAAGGAGAGTAGGGGAGAACTGGGGAGAGTAGGGGAGAGTTGGGGAGAACCGGGGAGAGTAGGGGAGAGTCGGGGAGAACTGGGGAGAGTCGGGGAGAACTGGGGAGAGTAGGGGAGAACCGGGGAGAGTAAGGGAGAACCGGGGAGAGTAGGGGAGAGTCAGGGAGAATAGGGGAGAACCAGGTAGAGTTGGGGAGAACTGGGGAGAGTCGGGGAGAACCGGGGAGAGTAGGAGAGAACCGGGGAGAGTCGGGGAGAACCGGGGAGAGTTGGGGAGAACCAGGGGAGAGTAAGGGAGAACCGGGGAGAGTAGGGGAGAGTCAGGGAGAATAGGGGAGAACCGGGTAGAGTTGGGGAGAACCGGGGAGAGTCAGGGAGAACCGGGGAGAGTAGGAGAGAACCGGGGAGAGTCGGGGAGAACCAGGGAGAGTCGGGGAGAACCTGAGAAGGTCCTTGGGAGCCACTTCCCCTATGTGAGCTCTTAGCCTTTCTTCGGAGGGACGTCCCATGGCAGGAAAGGCGCAGACAAGTGAGGGTCGTCTGCACCCCGTTTCCCACGGAAGGGAATGTGGGGCTGGGGCCGTAAGTCCTGAGATTCCCAGGTGTCCCGTCTGTCTCAGCCCTGGAGGGCGTGTGTGGGCACAGGTGAGGGGCCGGTGGGCCGTGTCAGTGGCGCAGCAGGGATAGGCGGCCAGGCCTGTGGCCTCCCTGTCCCCGAGGCGCCAACCCCACCAGCCTGCCCAGGCTGCCGAGCGGCCGTGGATGGCGGGAGGGCATCTGGTTGCTTGGAGGCCCCGCTGGGGAGCAGGTGTCTGGGGCCGTGACTCTCGCTTCCTGCCGGTCCCGCGTGTGGCCGGCTGGTGGCAGAGCCTGGGGGATGGTGGTGGTCGTCAGCCGGGCCTGTGGCGCCCCCTGTCACACAGTCAGACCAATGATGCTTTCCTCTCGCCCCTGCCCTGCCACCGCCCCACCCAACACCACCCACGGCCACCGCCGCCCAGGGACGCTCCGGACGCAGGCCCGCCAGGGAGACTTCGCGTGCGCGGGGCGTGAGATGCGCTTCCAGCAGCCCGGTCACCTCAGGGCCCCCACGCGGACCCACACGGGTACCCCGCCTGCCACCGGGCCTGGGCCGCCCATGGACCCCAGGGAGGCGCTGGGGAGCCGAGCCGCCTCGACCGTGGCCGCAGACACTGACATGAGAGGCGAGAGGTGACGCCTGGTCCCGTTGGTCATGCGCCAGACTCTGCCGTCGGGCGCCCGGGGCGGTGCCCCCTTGGCATCCGAGTGTCTCATCGGAGACAAGCCTGTTTGCAGGTGTCCTGTTTCCATTAGAGAGCAGGGTCCTCGGAAACAAACATGCTAATGAATTCTGCCGCCACCAGCACACGATGTCATGGTGCCCCTGTCAGCGTGCCACACGGCTGGGAGTTTGTCCTCCCCGGTGCTGACCGGCCGCCGTGGTGGGGACCCAGGGCCCCTCCCCTGGTCAGCGGTGTGTGGCCCTGGGACCGTGTGTCCCCAGCTCGCCTGAGACCGCGTGTGCCCGGAGCAGTGTGTGGGGACACCGCCCGGCACAGGGGGGGTGGGGTCTTTATCAGAAGTGTGAAGGACGCATGCACCAGCCATTGTGATGCCGGGTGACAGAGGCCAAATGGTGAGTGATGCGGGGGAGGGTCCGTTTGCACAGACCCTGGGAATTAGTCCTGGCAGTGGTGGCTTCCTTCGCCAGCGAGGTCGGGATTGCAGAGGGCAGCGGCCCCGGCAGCACTAGCCCGGTCTCTTCGAGTGAGTGTTGACGGAAAATTGGTGTTTTCCGGCCACAGGCGAGGCGCTCCTGTCTCTCGTTGAAAGCGCTTTATCATAACGGCCTCGTTGAACGCGGCGTCACGAAGAAGCGGGCACACGCCTGCGCTAACGCCCCCTTGTCCCTTGTCCCACAGCGGTGTTTGCGCCTAACGGCCCCCGAAGTGCTGAAGCCCACGCCCCCTCTGCAGACGCCCCCAAACAAGTAGGTCTTCCGATTAACTGGATGTCGGGCTTCGCTGCGGTGCTGGGAAGAGGCGTGCTGGGTGCTCCTCGCCAGGGCATCCGGCGCTTTCTTACGTCAAGTGTAAATAACGTTGCGTTGCTTTGATTCAGAGCACAGCCCTTCCGGGACAGTCTGTGGGCGACTGACAGACGCTGACGGTCGTCGTGGCCGTGAATTATGTGGACACAGCAGGTCCGTGGCTCCTCTTGGTCTTGTTGGGGGTGAGGGAACTGGGGGAGACAGGTGGCGACTGGGCACATGAGAAACACATGCTTTTCTCCCCAGATGTGTTTGCATAAATTTGTTGGAGGACACATTTTGCCCTGTCCTTTTTCCACAGCAGTACTTTTATACTCTCCATGAGCAGTGCTCTGCTGGGGGTGGTGCTCCTCGGCCGCGTCCTCTCCCTGAGGCGGTGCTCCTTCGGATCCCCCGTGAGCGGTGCTCTGCTGGGGGTGGTGCTCCTCGGCCGCGTCCTCTCCCTGAGGCGGTGCTCCTTCGGATCGTCCATGACTAGTGCTCTGCTGGGGGTGGTGCTCCTCAGCCACGTCCTCTCCCTGAGGCGGTGCTCCTTCGGATCCCCCGTGAGCGGTGCTCTGCTGGGGGTGGTGCTCCTCGGCCGCGTCCTCTCCCTGAGGCGGTGCTCCTTCGGATCGCCCATGAGCGGTGCTCTGTTGGGGGTGGTGCTCCTCAGCCACGTCCTCTCCCTGAGGCGGTGCTCCTTCGGATCCCCCGTGAGCAGTGCTCTGCTGGGAGTGGTGCTCCTCGGCCGCGTCCTCTCCCTGAGGCGGTGCTCCTTCGGATCGCCCATGAGCGGTGCTCTGCTGGGGGTGGTGCTCCTCAGCCGCGTCCTCTCCCTGGTGCGGTGCTCCTTCGGATCCCCCGTGAGCGGTGCTCTGCTGGGGGTGGTGCTCCTTGGCTGTGCCCTCTCCCTGGTGCGGTGCTCCTTCGGATCCCCCGTGAGCGGTGCTCTGCTGGGGGTGGTGCTCCTCGGCTGTGCCCTCTCCCTGGTGCGGTGCTCCTTCGGATCGCCCATGAGCGGTGCTCTGCTGGGGGTGGTGCTCCTCAGCCGCGTCCTCTCCCTGGTGCGGTGCTCCTTCGGATCCCCCGTGAGCGGTGCTCTGCTGGGGGTGGTGCTCCTCGGCTGTGCCCTCTCCCTGGTGCGGTGCTCCTTCGGATCCCCCGTGAGCGGTGCTCTGCTGGGGGTGGTGCTCCTCGGCTGCGTCCTCTCCCTGAGGCGGTGCTCTGCTGGGGGTGGTGCTCCTCAGCTGAGTCCTTCCCTGATGCGGTGTTCCTTCGGATCCCCCGTGAGCAGTGCTCTGCTGGGGGTGATGCTCCTCAGCTCCGTCCTCTCCCTGGTGCGGTGCTCCTTCGGATCCCCCGTGAGTGGTGCTCTGCTGGGAGACACCATGGGCTGTCTTAGAAGGTCCCACGTCCTCACACCCTCCCCGTGGATGATTTGCGACCAGAGCAGGCGTCCACACCCTGTCGGGGATGGATCAAGCTCGTGGCTCCGGTCCCGTCTGCGGGACGTATGGCTGTTGAGATCGGTCATGGGGACTGAGGTGCCAAGGGCATCTCAAGAGCCTTTCTGGTCTGTTTCTCTGGAGGGGAAGGTTAGCAACGGAACAGCTTTACAGGGTCGCTGCTATAAGGACAGAGCTGACCTTAGAATGGACGCTACCTCATCAGAGGTTTGTTTTTGTGTTTTCTGGCAATTTGAGAATTCCTAGCTGTTGCTCGGAGCCTTTTCTTGATGTCTTTGACAAAATGCCTTGTCACGTGTTACAGGTTTTTAGTAAGCGATCTCTGTCTCGATAAAACCTACAGTTCTAGCATGTACGGAACTTATGTCATGATGCTCTGACAGTTTATGAACTAGGTAACATCTCTCTGAATCCGGAATTAAAAGGTGTCCATACACATGTGACCTCAGTCTGAATTAGGTAGCACTCTCCGTTTTAACAAATAAACCTCGTTGTGACAAGAGCCACCGCGATGTGTTTGTGGGATGAATAACAACAAAGTCGCACCATAAGTGGAGAACTACATATCGAGATTGCACCTGGAGTCAGTCCAAAGTGTTCCTGTGCACATAGGTGACCCGTTAAATCTGCCGAAGACGCGGCTTTTTGACGAGAGCGGCTGGCAAGGGGTGGGAAGCGCCAGGCAGGCGTATGCATAGCTCAGCGAGATTCTTCAGGAATGAATACACATGAGTTTGTTTGCTGCGTGTCGATTCTACTCAAGCCCCTTAAAAATGCTCCTGTCACGGGGAGAAACAGATCAACAAAGCAAATCCCTAAGACTGTACTTGAAGTTACTTCCACACCACTTGGAGCTGCGCTGAGAACTCCTCGCAATTGTTCCTTCCTCACCCTCGATTGTGAGCGGGAAAAGATTTATTTCTGTTCTTTCTTTGTCTCCATAAACTCAGGTTCTGCCGTCTTACGCTTATCACTAACCGACCTGTTGACTTCGGGTCCACGGAGGTGCAGGGTGAGCAAGGCCCCCGGTGGGTCAGCCGTCCTTCCCTCCGGCCTGGGGACGGCGCCCGCCCAGGCCGGTGACGCTGACGCCACAGCGATCTGCCTCTCCCTCTGTGGCAGCTGGTTTGCGGCCATGGCCCCTGCTCGTCGGTTTTGTCCTCTGTTAGATTTAAAGGAGCTTTGGTTGACTAATCACTGAATGTTCTGGCTCTCTAAGGAAACTCCACTTCCTTAGCAAACTTTGGAGTTTAAGAATTCCCAAGGAGACGCGTCTGCCAAGATAGTTGAAAACCACGTCGGTCCCAGAGGTTTAAGCCTTCGTATTTTTCTTATCCTGTCGCTTCCGTACTTTAAAAAAAAACCACAATTGCCGCGCCAGACTTAGGGTGTGCTACAGGTCCTGAGGCTGTCTGCAACGGGAGTCCTTCAACGTCCCCAGTTGTGTTCTTTTTCACGTTGGGCGTGCTAACGTGAACTGATATATGAGTCCCGTTCTTCTCCTGGACACTTCAGAAACTGTGGATTATGGGTTTTGTTTTTGTTGGTTTGCGTTTTTAAATCCCGCACTGTCCTGTGTTCCTGCAGGAGTTCTATGATGGGACACAGTTAATGGACTTTTATAGATGCTCATCATGGATGCGAGTTCTGTTTTCAAACAGCCATTTACTCTTGGTTGACCGTGTTTCCTGAGCACCTGCCACGTGCCAGGCTCTGTGACACAGAGACGACCCGAATGCTGCGCAGACAAGGTGCTCCTCTGTTTCTTAAGGTGCAGGTGGTGGTTTAGACAAGAAAGCAAGGCAAGGGGGCCAGTCGGTGGGGGTCCTGGAACCCAGACTGGGGCATCTGGAAGGCCGTGCAGGGGCAGGGGCTGCCCGCAGGAGCCCCCCGGAGGGTCAGGAGCATGTTCCGTGAGAGGGGCCTGGGAAGTCCAGCAGGAATGGAAGACGGAGGGCGTCCTCTGGGCCCTGGGGAGCCCCGAGCGAAGATGGCATTGTCGGTGCCGTGTCTTGTGTCGCGACCTTCTGGACAGGCAGCTGAGCACCGCTGTGGGGGTGCAGGGGCTGATCGGTGAGAGACACGGGGCCCTGAGGTCGGGTGCGGCTGGGAGAGAACAGAAGGGTGTTCTCGGGCACCGTGGTGGGACGTGCGCAAAGGGAAGGGACCCAGGCGACCCTGGTTTTGGCCGCAGCCACTGGCTCTCAGGAGCAGGCCTGCCCGAGCCTGCAGCTTGGCAGTGAGAAGCCCGACGCACCTGGTTCCAGGTCACGTCTGAGCCAAGGTTGGGGTGCCTCCTGGGGCTCCCGCCAGGGATGTCCAGCAGGAGAGCCGAGTATGTGGGTCTGACTGGGGAGGAGGAGATGTGTCTTTAACAGCTTCCAGCATGGACGTTCGGCGCCGATCAGCCAACTCACTTTTGGGGAACTAGACGCCGTAGACGGTGGAGATACCGGGTTACGGAGAGTGGGTCTCTCCGCCTGACTCCACGCAGGTCCCGGTAAGGTCAGGACAGCAGCACGTACTGTGCTTGGGTGGGAGTGACCACGCCGGGGTAGAGAGTCACTTGTTACTGTCTGTTACTCCAGAAACGACCCCGTCCCAGGTGACCGGAGGAGCCTCGGGGACGGGTGGGTGTGCGCTGCTCACACGCGTGGACCTGGGGGATGCGCGCATTCACGCCCGTCGCCGATGAGCCTGCTCGCAGACCGTGCGAGGGAACCAACCTCGATGGCCGTTTTCTTCCCTTGGTGTCTCCCAGCTCTGTCGGAACCTTGGAAGGGCTCGAGTTCCGTCTCGTTTGGTTTCGCAGACTGGTCGTTCCTTAGACAGAGGGTGTGTCGTTTGAGAAAAGCCTTTGCCACGCAGACGTAGGGGCCTGGTTTGCGGCTCTGGGCTGGGAGGACCTCGCTTTCCATCTGCCACCATACGCCGGCCGCCCTTGCTTTGCCTGCTAACGTCTGGGTTTTCTGTGTTAGGAGATTGTGACAAGTCCTAGCGTACCGTGCATCCGAGTGAACCGCTTAACAGGCAAGAGGTCCATATGCCAAAATGGGTCTGGTGCAGTTAGGTCAGAGCGAACAGAGACTCTAGGGGGAAGGGAAATCGTTTGCTTTTGCTGTGCGTTTGACAGCAGTCTGTTTCCCGCACGCACGCTGGTTAACGGGCCTTCCTTGCTCCCGTAGGCCAAGTGGCAAGGATTCCCGGATCCTTAGAGGCTAAAGATGTGGATTGAACGGAAGAGTTTCCAGGAGGAAGCTCGTGGTCGCGGGATCTGTTCTGCAGGATCTTCCTTTGGCATCTGCTGTAGCAGGAGCCTGGGTTCTGGAGGTGCAGGGATCTTCATGACCGGAACATGGCCGTGGCGGTGGGGTAGTTCTCCCCCTCCCTCAGGAATAAAGGCCCCCGTGTCCCTTCTGGTTGTCATGTGATTTAAACTGCAGGCATCAGGGAGCTAGTATTCCAAGCAGAATTGTACACGAGAGGAGAGCTGCGTGCCTATCGTCACCTTCAGGATGCTTTGTCAGAGCTTTCCGTGACTCAGTAAATGTTTAATTTCTAGTAATCACCGATATTCATCAGTAGGAAGAGCATGCTTTGAAAATAATAGGCTGAAATATGGGTATCGTTGTCCCATGGATGGTAGGGGGACAAAAAAAAAAGAACCTAGGAGGCTTTTTGTGTGTGTTGGGAAGAAACTTTTTTTCCGTTATGTTGTTACACATCAGAAATGAAAATAATATTTAGAACCAAGAAAAATTAACCCTCTCTCCCTGCACTCACCTGGCTTTTGGATTTAAAGGACCAGACTGACTTTTGCTGAAATACGAAATCTGGTGTTTCAGTTTGTTTAGGTTTCTTGCCAGAGTTTAAAGACTATGATTAATAGTTTATTTCTTATTATTCTAAATGTTATTTTAAAATAGTTAAGCTGGAGAAATAATTCCATTAATCAAAATACCAGGAAATGAGAAAATAAATGGCAACCTAATTTATCTCAGTTTTGGCCACGGGTGTTACGACGCAGACGATGGAGAAATCACGTCGCGGGTGTGTTTGAGTCCGTGTAGAATCTCTTGTCGTCCGACTTCGAGATTCTCAGCACCACGGATCGAATTTCAGAATTCAGCGCATCTGGCTAAGCGAGTTTGTTATTCACAACACCCAAGCAGACATCTTAAAACACGTTACCCATTTTTCTGTAAGTGGAGCCTACTGTGAAAAGTTGTGACTATAGTGAGTGATTCGTCTAAAATTACGCGCCGTAGCGTGAGCTCCTGCCTGCGGGGGTTCGTTGGGTGGAGGTCCTGGTCAGTGAGGTGCTGTGTGTGATGTTGTCATGCATTGGGCGCTATACCGCGTGTCTGATGCAAGTCTTGTCCCCATCTGTCTGAAGGGTGAGAGATTCATGTGTGTGGGGGGTTGGGGACAGGCTTTTTTTGTGTTTATGCCATTAACCCCCACACACGAGGGCATGTGCGTTCCCTTAGCTTATAAAGACAAAAGGGAAAACCGTATGGCTTATCAAGTTCCAGAAGTCAGTCTCCACCCCTAGAACATCAAAATGCCCTAGACAAGGATACTTCAGCGTTCCTGAAAAGCCCACAATTTACACGGTAGCCAAAAAAAAAAAAAAAAAAAAAGCGCCAAATTTTCTATAAACCTGCTTCTCCTTTTCTGAGTACTCTGTCTTGTAGGAGGGAGAAAGCAACCTGTGTGTGCTCGAAAAATACTGTGTGTGCGCTGAATTTAAGTGTTTCTGGGACTCCTTGCTTCTGTAGCTACGTTTCCCCTTAGCCCGATTTCTCGGATGAATTTCATTCATTTCCTAAAAAGCCTGAAGGACAGCTGTATGACATAGTAAAATGTTAGTCCCAAAGAATCAACAAGTAAAAATGACTCCCTAAAAAAATGAGTTGCTATTGGAACATACCCCTTCAATTACAAAGCAAAAATAGGCATCTGTGTGTCTAGATTTATGGACTAAATTTCACAACCTAGTTATTAGGGTTATCCAGATTTTGCAGTCTTTTTAAAACACACATTTTTAAAACTTTCTGAGCTCTGGAATTGAAACCTTCAGCCCTTGATGAGTAGGGAGGCCCATCTTCCTGCTAACTCTCTAGTGGTATTTTGTATCTGCCCAGGGCAAGTGTGTGTTTTCTGGCCCCAAGGAGAAGTCCAGGTGGCCCCTTGGGGGTGTGGCCTCTGTTGTGTGTACAAGGTCCAGATGGTTTGGAATCGCCAGCAAGTTTGTTTGCTACATACAGTTACTCCGTAGAGACTTCCAAGGCCACCCCCCTAATGGCTAACAACCGCTCCGGTTTTGCTCTGGGCAAACCCAAAGGCCGTTTTCCTTCCTTGAATGTATCTAGAATCAGTTCTGAAAGAACCCTGTTGATGACTCTATCCGCGGGGTGATATCGCTGGGCAAAAATGTGAAACCTCTTTCTCAGTTTACTGCAGGAAATTCATCTACTGGAGGGAGTTCAGTTACCGTTTCCTGCATTTCAGATCAGCTTCTGTCCGCACCCCTGTGCCCGCCCCAACCGCCCACCCCCCGTTTTCGTGGCGTATCTTTCTGACGGCCTTCAGACTCGGCTGGAAGATGTCACGAAATGTAGGGCTGGTTTTAAATGGGAGTTTTCTGCCGCTATTCGCGGAAGAGAAGCACTTAATTTGCGGTGTCCGCCAGCCCCTCCCCGCCAACTTGTTTCCAGGGCTCCTGTAGGCGTCGCTGGAAACCGGTTAGAATCTCGGTCCAGTTGGTGTGTGCATGTTAATTTCCAGCGGCAGGTTTCACTTCAGCACGACTTTAGCCGAAGGTTAATGCAGTTAAGTAAGATTAATCTTACTGTTGTTTTTGTCCTCAGATCCCAAACGCCATTGTTCAAATAGCGACGCCTCGCGTGTCATTTGAGAGCCTTCTCTAAAAGCTACGGGCCCACATTCACTCCCATTTTTAGCCTGCAGTTCACTTGACTTGAGAATGCCCCTTCTGTTTTTCCAACGGGGTAATTATTTATGGATTTCGGTTCTGACAGACCTACGTGAGAGCTGTGCTGTTCTCTTTGTGTTTGTGTGGCCCGATTCAGCCTCGTTGTGGAACTGTCATTCCCCCGCTCCGTACTGCGAAATTCTGCTTTTTTTGGAACCCTCGCCCAATTCCATCTGGCCACCTTGAACCTTTCCTTCAGAGCTGGTTCAGACGCTGTTATTGGCCTTCCTTACATGCGGAACAGAGAAGCCTAATGATCCTCTCTGAGCCGCTGGAAACGATGGTCCAAAGCGGCCTCTGCAGGCGGGAGGGCACAGTTAGAAACAGATCCCGCTGGAGTAAAGTGAGTTACCGCGGACGTCGGGGGTGGGGGGGGGTCGTCGGGGGGGGGTCTCCGGCGGCCGGACGGCGGCGTTGCCGCCTGCAGGTCATCGTTTGCGTTCTTGGGTGTTGGTGAGAAAATTAACCGGAAGAGTGCACTTGGACCCCAAGAGGCAGAAATGAGCTTTTCTGTTGTCTGCTTTTTCTCCTCCAGGGGAGAGACCGTTCTAACCCAGATACCGTCCAGACAGTGCCTCTCGGAAAGGGAACCTAAGGACGCGTTTCCAGTGGACCCCGGTGCCCCGTGACCGCCGTGAGCAGTCCCCTGGTGGATGACCGACAGTGACCCCGACCGCCCCGCCGAGGACAGCCACCGGACTCCCGACGGGATGCCGCACAGCCCGCAGCGGCCGCGCGGCCCTGGAGGCCGACGGGAGGCGCCTGTCCTTGAGCGACCTTGAAGGATAAACGAGGACGGGCCTCCCTGCAGTGACGCGTGCCTGCTATCCGCGCACACGTGTGCTGTCCGCCCCAGGCCCGTATTTTCCTAGACCAGACGGTGGTGGCGGCGGGCACGCTGGGGCACGGGCGTCCGCGTCGGAGACACTGGAGGGGGACTCGTGTGCGCGTGGCAGAGACCGAAGAGGCCGAGCGCCGCGTCCAGGCGGCCAGTGCTCGCGCGGGGGTGGGGGGACTGGTGGGGGACGCGCGGACGCGCGGTGGCGCCGCAGCCCGGCCTTGTCGCGGCGGGTGTTTAAAGCAGTCCGCGGAGGACAGGAAGGAGGGGGCGCCGGGCGCCGGGGACGGCGGGGCCCGTGACGAGGGCCTGACTGTCCGGTGGCCTTGGGGGGCCCGTGCGCGTTACCCCGTTGGCTCTTTCCGTCCCTCCCATCCCTTGTGCTCGGCCAGCCCGCGGAGGAAACACATCTGTGGGAGGACGTACGTTCTGCTTCGGCAAAGAGCTAGTTAAACACTAAGAAAAGCAGGCTTCTTTGTTTATTCTCAGGACCTTTTTGTAACAGGGCTACACTCTGTAAACTGCTCACGAAGGAACTGCCTGTCTTCACGAATTCTCCAGCCACTGAACCCCCCCCCCTCCCCCCAGTCTACACCCGTTTTAGTGATGGCAGGAGAATCCCTGAGCAGCTTTGGGGGCCCTGGTGCTCTGGAACCTTCTTTTCCCCCTCCCTCCCCTTCCCGTCTGTCCCCACACCAGCCCAGCAAGTCGGTGTCTTTTCTTCTTGGGCCCGGGGCCCTCCTCAGGATGAGTTCCTTCATTCCCAGAACGTGGAGGTCCCCAGGCCCGTGGGTGGGGGCGGCTTTATATACCTCTTCCTCTGTCCCGCAAATGCAAGTTTTTGTGGTGGGGGTTAAGGCCCGTAACAAAGGATCTTAAACCGTGCAGTGTATGCAGTTAAAATTGTATTCCACAGATATAAATATTTTCTTTTCCTGTTACCGTGACACTGTGTGTGATGGTAATATTTCTGAGAGTTTCAGATTTTTGCACATATGATTTTATGCATTATCAAAAGTTACTGCTGCCTTGAATGAAAATGTTCTGTGAAATTTTTTGCAAAAGCTTTACTAGGTTTTTTTTAATTGTGAAATTTTGTAAAGGCAGGAAATGGATTAAAAACAAGCATGCTAAATATATTTTTCAAAAAAGCAATAATTTTACATGTACAGAAATTATCCTAACCTTTAATACTGGTGAGAGCGACAGTTTACTTAATACAGTAATGGATTCGTGCAGTTTTTTGTAGGAAACGGGCTTCTGATACAAAGATTTGTTGAAACGCGTGCGCACGCACATACACAAACCCTGACGTGTGGTTTTCCTGTTCTGATGATTTGTTGAATTATTATTATATTATTATTATTGTTGATGTTGTTATTAGTTAATGTTTGGTTCTGGATTCTACTTGTTACTGAGTTTAAATTACTTGACGGTTCAGGTTACCTTGTGACACTTGCAGATCGTGGAACGTAACTGGCTAGCTCACATACACACGTGTGTGCACACACACGCGTGTATACATGTGTATGTGTATACAGGTGCACGTGTGTGTGTGTGTGTGTGTGTGTGTGTGTGTGTATGTAACTTTCTTACTTATTTTTTCCCGATGATTCTTGCACCAGAATGATCCGTTGTGTTGGTGTAATTGGGATGTCCATGCAGATACCGTTACGCGGCTGGAATAGACCGTTCCGTAAAGTCGTTTTGAGCAAAGTTGCAGCGACACATTCCTCTGTTCACCTTGGAAGGCAAAATGCCTTTTTGTTGACTTATGTTTGATCACTTTGATAGCCTGGGTCCCCAAAGCGATCAATTCTGCATTTCGTTTTCTTGGCTGAACGTGAGCAGTGACGGTTCAGGAACGCACAGGGGCTAGTGACTCAGTCCTGTCTGTCTCTCTGTGTCCTAGTTATTAAAAGCAACTCTGTTCCCAGAGTGACACGGGAGGAAGTGTCGTGTCCGTTCTTACTGTCCCAGAAGCGGCACGCCGGGGCCCAGCTGGCATTCGGAGCTGGAGGGACCCTCCCGGGAGCCGGCTTCCCGGGGGCGCCCGGTGGAGAGAGGGGCGCGTGCCTGGGGCCCCGTGGAAGAGCGCGCAGCCAAGTCAGCTGACGGAACTGTGCGCTGCGTGGAGTGCAGACGTAGGTTTCACGTGACTACACAGACGTCTAGGACCCTCCGAGGAAGCCGCCCTCCAAGGCAGGCGCACCGTTCTCGGGCCTGACTGTGGTTTCTTTCTTCCACTGGTCATCAGTATTGTGTTGGTTTGTTGATGCGTTTAGGTCAGTTTGGCCATAGTATTTAATATGATTTGTGTTTTCTTATTTATTTAGCCAATATGTTTTGATTCGCTGTTTTTCGAATGATGGTTTCCGCCTGGTCTCTCCTGTAGGTCACCTTCTGACTGTTACAGACTTGTACTACCTCTACCGATCTGCTGTTTCCTTGTTTCTCAACAGGAGTTTTACAGTGTTGGCGTCTGATGTAACTTAGACAATAAAGGGTTTGGTTGTCTACACTGCAGCTTCTCGGTGTATCTCCCCGGCCCCGCCTGCGCTCTCGCTGCTCCCGGCGCGGCTCTGTCCGTCTGGCTCTCCTCCTCGCCCTCTCCTGCTCCCCGCTCACGTCTCTTACCCGTTGTTGAACTCAAATAACCCATAGATAATAATGAGCTTGTAGGAATCTTTCAGGTTATTCACTCGTATTCCTTAATTTGAAGAATGAACATGTAAATTCTCTGAAAAGTCGGCGGGCAAGCCTCTTCTCCGGAAGACGGTCCCCTCTCGTGCCATTTCCCTGCCCGGTTTCCGAAGGTCTCTTGGCATCTCAGACGGATACGTTGCACCTTGGTCTAAACACAGTACAAATGTTCAAGGCAAGTGGATTTTGCCTTTTCACTTTGGAAGAGTATTAAGTGCTTTGAGAGGTCCCTCCGATATTGACTCATTTAGTTTTTAAACCAAGAAAGACACTGGTTTCCTGCAAAGAAGGTACTCTAGGAAGTCACTCTGGCTGATAATTAAACGTGGCCGCTGGGTCAGGTCAAGCGATGTCAATTTTGACCAGTGTGTCAAGAGCCATCTTCAGACTTGGCCACTCTGTCACGGGTTATGTAACGTTCTAGAAACATCTGTGTAAGGGGGCACACACACACACACACACACACACACACACACACACACACACAGATATAGTGACTTAGCACTCGGTTAGGATGGCTGTAGTGTGGAATGCGGAAGTAACAGGTGTCTCTCTGGTGTTTCCCAGGGAGCTGGCTCAGGGAACTGTTTGTTCTTCCCACTGAGAGAGAGAGAGAGAGAGAGAGAGAGAGAGAGAGAAAGAGGGAGTAGCTCACAGGGTAAATATTGCACTTTCTGTGGAAAGTGACAGCGCTTGTCCATCGGTGCCCGAGGATACTACACCCCCTGGGTTCTCATGGCCACGTTCTCCTCACCAGTAATCCTGCTTCAACGCAAAACAAGCCATCGCCCGCCAAGCCCTGAGAGGCTTCCGTAACGTACAGAGAGGAGGGACTGTATTTGCCTAACTTTTCCTTCCCACTTTGCAGACGAAGGAGCGTATGCTGTTTTACTGCTTTTAACTTTGGTGAGTTCTAATTGCAGAACGTTTTGTTCACTGAGAAAAAAAAAATCACAGGCCAGGACGTGGAGAGGTGGTTTAAGTGCCCTCCAGAGCCCCCCGTGGGCCTGCGTGACGGGACTGAGGGAGGCTGTTCATTCTTCATCAACTTTGCTAATTATGCTTTGAGGCAGTAAAATGCAAAAGACCATAGAATTTGTATTTCTTTTTTTAAATACAATTTATAACATTATATTTTGTACTCTTTATATTAGAATTTGTAACTAGATTGATGTATTTAACTCTATTTCTGAAATAATTCAATGTTTCAGTTATGTGATAAAAATATTTAGATAAAACATATTCATTCTATTGGAATTTGAAATCAATAAAAAGATCTTGGAGTTCTTGAGAGATTTGTAAGACCTTTTTCCCATATTTCAGGAGGTGGCTTAAATCCTTTGACTGTCTTGATCTGTGGTTTTCTATTTTTTTGGAAGAACACACACCAAAGCGTTAGTGCTCTTTATTTCTATAAGCAGGGGAGTTTTAGCACGATTCACAAGATAATTCATCTAAAAATGTGTCAAGACGGCCAGAGTATTTTTTTTTTTTAATCTTTTGTAGGCTGTAGGACATACACACTGCTTGTTTGTTTTTGAAGGAGACGATGCATTTCTCCTTTCTCCCCTGGCTCACCTCTTCTTTCCCGCACCAAATACACTCACCACGCCTGGTCGTAGAGCCGCGCAGGGCAGGACGTCCAGGATGTTCACATAAGGAACCCCTGAGTCTGATGAGATCGTTGTATCCAGAACTTGGGGCTTCAGAGGCACCAACAACTTTAAAAAGATAAAATGTTTGCTTTAAAGGTAGAAGGTATAGCTGTGTGTCAACTCGCGGAAAAGGGAAGGGGCGTGGTGGGAAGACGGAGAGCCGGACGGTGCGCGAGCCCCAGGCCTGCACCTGCGTCTGTCGGGTGGGGTGGCTGATGGCGCGCTCCGCGCCTGGCCCTCCGTGCCCTGGGGTGGGAGCACCCGGTTGAGGGCTTCCCCGAAAGGCCTTTACATTCTGTAGACCGCACAGCCAGCCCTCGTCGTCGGGGCGTTGCAGCTCAAGCTCCCGAGAACCGCTGTCCTCCTGGGGGGCTGCTTTTATGAGAAGGGTCTTTAGAAGGCAGCTGACACTTAACCGAAAACTGATAGCACTGCGCTGTGGCAAAGCAGATACCCCCCGCCCTGGGCTCTATCACCCCCCGTGGGGGATTCCTTCCAGAAGACATGGCCACGTGAGTTCATGGGTTCAAATCCCAGGCCTGGGGTTTCTGCAGGGAGCCACGCCCCTCCCTCGGGCTCCCGCTGTCTGCCTCCTGGTCACCAAGTAGCACGTGGCGTCCTGCCACGTGCCGGGGGGGCTCCTTGGCCAGTGGGAGGTGGGCTGAGGATGGCCACCGAGTACTTGCTGTGCTGCAGTTTGCCACGTACTGTGCTGGACGCGGGGACTGGACTTGGCCATCACACACACACACACACACACACACACACACACGCCCCACCATTTACGTCAGCACCTCCCTAACCCCTGCCATCTTGCATTTCTAATCTGTGCTGTTCATGTTCTCTCGATCTTCCCTTTCTAAAAGGTGAGTTAATTCAAGAGATTAGCGACATTATTGACAGAAAACATGAAATGCCCTGGTCTTGGCCTGTGTGACAGGTTCTCGTAGTCTCATTTCCCCTGTGCTTGGGGTGGGGGGGCACAGGGCCGTAGCAGGGCTGCGAGGCTGGGGCAGGGCTGCAGGAGCCCGGTCGCCTACGACAGTGGTGCCACACGCCCCTCCATGTGCCTTGATGGCAAGAGGAAAGAGCCAACGAAGATCGTAATGAGAATGCTTTTTTCCCTTTTTCCAACTAAAGAAGATCCCACGGAGAGGCTCCCATTCCCAGCCCCCTCCTAACAGGATATCGGGGCTCTAGGGCATCAGCCCCAAACGTGGTGGCCAACAGTTCCAGCTTGCAAAGGGCAAGAGGCATCTCGCCTTTTTCTGATCCCAGATTTGTCGGGGGAGGAGCAGTGTTCAGGGCGCAGGAAACCTCATCCCCACCCGACCCGGCACTTCCCCAGGTCTCCTCCGTCCTCTTCCGGTTCTGGGAATTCCTACAGGGAGCCACACCCCTCCCTCCAGCAAGGGGGCTCCCGCTGTCTGCCTCCTGGTCACCACGTAGCACGTGGTGTCCTGCCAGGGGGCTCCTTGGCCATTGGGAGGTAGGCGGAAGATGGCCATCGAATATTTGCTGTGCTGCGCGGTGGCAGAGACAAACCAGAAAGCGTCCAGGATGGGGTAACAGGCATTGAAAGGGGAGGTGTCTTTTAAAGAAGAAAAACTTCATACAGCACAGGTGAGTGGTTCGAGATACTGGAGGCCTACCAGGAGAAATAGCCAGTCGAGACTTGGGCATATTTTGCATTGCAGAGCGATGCCGAGGCAGTGGGAGGGACAGAATCACCTGAGGGTCAGGCCGTTCAACAGTAAGGCCGTCTGCCCTTGAAACTGACAAGCTTCCTGACCCTGGAGAGGTCGAACAGAAGCTTGATGTTCATTTCCGAGGAAATCAATATCAGGGTTCTTGCACGGAGGTGTAAATTGCAACCACATGAACATGCAAGTCTCCTCAGAAGATTCGGCTTCTTTAAAATTGTGGAACTCGCACCGGAAGTTTTTGACATGATGAATTCATCCAACAAATTCGGGGCGTCTGCCATGGCCCCCTAGGTGTTGGGAGAGGAAGATGGGCAGGATGGACCCCGCCGTGGGGGAAGGCAGAGACCCGCGGAGGCCACGTCACAGGGGTACAGGCTCTAGGGATCAGGTGGGGGAGGCATGAGCCCACGCGGGGAGAGAGGACGACGATGTAGCCACATGCTTCCGTGTCGCCAGGACCCAGTGGCACCAGCCTGAAACTTTGGACACGGTTTTAAAAAATGAGGGAGGTGGTTAGCATGGAAATTTGCATCTGACCTCAAACCTTAGTGGACTTGGGTAATCTACAAGATTTCCATGGGGGAGAGGAAAGTGATGCGTGAATTTCAGTGAAGAGAGAAAGTGCATCCTGGGAAATACCCATAGTACACTTAGAGCATTTGAACGTTGGATTTGAAAGAGGAAAGGGATCGAGGTCATCGTCGAGGATCCCTTGAGGACGTTACCTCAAAAGCGGGGCGTCAGGCAAAGAGGTCAGCAGTGTGTTTCCGCGTGCAAGATACCGGGACAAAACCCAGCACCCGCCAAGCCGACGCGCTTCAGAGGCTGTGTACGTCTGCTCCCGAGTCCCTGCGTGTATCTGTACCTTCTTTCAAGTTCAGAGACCCAGAGAAGCTGGAGGTGGACAAGGCAGCGGTTGACTGAGGGGAAGCTTCTGCACGAGACAGAGCAGGGTCGAGAAAGACGGGGTCAGTTTTGTGCAGTGAATCCTGTCCGTCTAAATCTGGGTGACAGGGAAATTCTGTTCAGTCCCGACAGGGAAATTCAGAGCCGAATCCCAAAGAGCTGACGTCTACAAGGACGGCCGCTGTGCTGGGAGCCGTCATGCCTCACGTCAAGCCTCACAGCACGCCTCAAAGCCGGCAGTATTAACTCCAGTTTGCAGGTGAGGACGTAGAAATTCCGAGAAGGGCACCTTACTCAAGGTGGCACAGCCGGTGACTTGGGGACACACCACTGGGGGCCAGGACTACTGGGCGTGCACACCCTCTACTGTGTTCTTCTGCCTCGGTGTAGTGCGTGCAGGTGAGTAACCACGATAGTCTCTATGTGACGTGTTACCACTTCCCGAAGCATCGAGACCTCCGTTACCCCGCGGACCACGGCAGGCGTCCCGCAAGGTAAGGGGTCAACGTTGACAATATCCCCGTGTTGCAAGAGCTGGGCCCACGACCATCCCTGGTTCAGAGCCAGACGTTTTGGATTTCCGAACCCTTGTTTCAGAAGGACCCAAGTTTCCCCTGGTTGACCTCAGGTAAGTTAGGACTCGACACAGGGGTGTGAACACAGATTGGGATTTCTGGGAACCTGGCTGGGAGTTCTAGGTGTGTCCTAACTGAACACGGACGTCCATTAGCCAATTTCTCCCAGATTCGGCCTTTCCTTCATGCTCGACACATCCTGTCCCCAAAACACACCACCTGTGATCCTCTGTCCCCTCTCCATCCAGTGTGTGCCGTCTTGTCTTGGAAGGTCAGTCTTCCAAAAACAGTGGTTCACGGTCACTTCACTCCCAAATCTAGCTTTGACGCCCATCCCCTACAGACTGCATTAAATTGTCTCACGTTACGGTTACGAAGGACCTTTTAGTTGAATATCCTGGTTTCTTTCCCTTTTGCTCTACGTGTTATTCAAACTGTCCTTTGGAAAATACACGCACCCCCATTCATTCTTCGTACAACGTTTACAACTTTCTACCTTTCACTTCGTTGTTACGGTTGGATTTTTGTTTTTGTTTTTGTTTGGAATATTTGAAGTAATTCCCGGAAGTCGTGACACTGCAACTGTAAATACTTCATCTCTGAGTGATAACAGTTCTTAAAAACCCAGTAATGGGAATGATGCGTTCTTCACACTCCAGGATGCTTTCCATGGAATTTCTTCTCCAGCCTCCCTCCCTGCTTGGTTTCCCGCATCTGCTCCCTTGGTCTCCCCGTCCAGTTTTATGTTTCCCTGCGTGTCTCTTAGCCTGGACCCACCGAGCGTCCCCCGGCGGTGACTGTGGACGCCACGCCCCGAGGAGCCTCAACCACACTGGGTCCAGCCCTGAGCTCTCGACGGGACTGTCGGGATTGTGTGCTGGCTCTCGGGTGCTGCCTGTCTCTTCGGCTTTTCCTCCCGCAAAGCTGATTCCATGAGTGGCGTGGCCAACGGCTCGCGGGTCCCCTGTGCTAAAAAGAAGTGGGTTGTCCTGATTTCTGTTTCTGTCACACAGCTGTCCATTCTGCAGACCGGAATCTAGCCTCTCCCCTGCACTCACTGCTCCAGCCCTGGTCTCTCTCTTCTCTGAGCCCCAGGAACAACCACCTCGGTCTTTCTGCCAATTCACTCTCCCTCTGTGGCCATACAGGAATGTTCTGGAATGCGTGTTAGATCTTTCTATTCTCCTGAGTGAATTCATCAGTCATTTTCTGTTACTGCTAGAAAAATGCTGATTTCCTTCCTGTGCCTTGCAAATCATCACCCAACAACCAACAGTGTGCATTTCTTCCCTTTTTTTTTTGTTTTTAAGATTATTTGTTCAGGTGGGGGACAGGGGCAGAGAGAGAGAGAGAGAGAGAGAGGGAGAATCCCAAGCAGACTCTACACTGTCAGCGTAGAGCCTGATGCGGGGCCAGAACTCACAAACTGTGAGCTCACCACCGGAGCTGAAATCAAGAGTTGGAGGCTTAACCCACTGAGCCACGCGGGCGCCCCCTGGCTTGTGTTTCTCGAAGGTGCCTTGCTCTGCTTACACCCTTTGCCTTCTTTCCTCCAAGACTCAGGTCGATGAGACCCCCGCCCCCCAAGGAAGCCTCTGCTGGGCCCACCCTCTCTTCCCGTATCTCCTGTCCCACCCCGGGGTGGGCACATGCCTCTCCTCTGGGCTCCCGCCGCACACTGGGGTCCCCTCGCTACATTTATCACAACGTCTGAAAACAAGTAGACCGTCTGCCTCTCCCACTGAGCCCTGAGTTGTTCGAAGGCAGAGAGGTTGGGCTGCTTTAAACCGCGTGCCTCAGTTTCCACAGCCATACAAGGATGGCCCCCTCAATCCTATCTCCCTCCCCGTGTTATTGTGGCAGATGGCTTTATGGGCTGTATTCTGTAGCTTCTAACACGATGCATAAATACGAGTTAGAATTACTTTCAAGAAATTTACTTGGGTTAACAATTTTTTTTTTTCCCAGTTCCATAAAATCGACCTCAAGTAACACGGTCTCTGTGCGCCCGCTTTCCAAAACCCTGGCAGCGCATTTATGAATCAGGAAATTTCCGTTCCTTCTTTGACACACTAAAAGTGTGTCATTTCCCCTTTCCCAAGAAGTTTTTTGACCAGCCCAAGACAGTTGGATTCCTTACGTCCACAAATGTGCTGACTTCGGGTGGATTGACAAAAGCAGGCCGATCACACACGCTTAACGAAATGTAATGTGTTTTCTTAGGAGTGCTGTTTAACAACAATTAAAGAAGAACAGATTGTGCGGTCTGCAGACAGGAATCACTTAACGGAAACCCAATGAGGCTCAGATGCTTAGGTCTGCATTTTAGGGCCACCAGCCTGCCTTTAGATTTCCCTGCTGGGATGCCTTCCGTCAGCAGCTCTTAACAGGGCTGTTCCAGGGGGCTCTCTGCTCAGCGCTGTGGAGCGTCAGGGTGGGTGTTCTCTGGATTCGCTTCTGTTGGGCGGCGGGCAGTGGCGAGAGCAGCGGATGCGGGGCAAGGCGGGCAGTGAGAGCGGCACAGGCCGTGAGGGCGCCCAGGCGACCTTCGGGGGCTCCGTTCGTGGCCTCTGGGTGTTTCGGTGCCGGCCTGGAACTGGGATCCTGCTGGAGATGGCCCCGCTCTGTGGTTCCTCACACCAAGACATATGTGAGCAATTACCCAGCTCTGAGAGTGTGGGCGTGGGAGTGTGGGAGGGAAGGGCGGGCGGCTTCAGAAACCCCACCGCTTCCTGCTAATTTCCCAAAGAATAAAACTGGCTCCTGTCCCACGGTTGTCTCTGTAGCCTGAAGTCAAGGAGATGCCTGGGATTTATTAAAACACAGGCTGGTAGATCATCATGCAGAGCGTTTCTCGGTGCCTGTTCGTGATAGGTCGTTGGCCTTGCAGTGTGGCGGCCACCGACGTGGCCTGATCCGCCCTGTCCCCGAAGGCTCGCCGCCCACCATGTGCCACGTCTGTTCTTGAACACCCAGGCCCCCAGATCCCCATGGCTTTCCAGCTTTGCTGAAGCCTCTGTTAGGTTTCCACCTAAGCGCGGTGCAGGCGAACGTGTTAATGCATCGTGTAAAATTGGATCCCCATCACCACCCTTTGGTTCGCGATGAGCCCCCATAGAAAGAAGGCAAGTAGTTCTTCAAGGAAGCGTTTGAAGGCCGCATTCCTGTCACGAAGATGCCTTAAGGTTTGGGCTAGGGATTTGCCCTAAGTTAACTTAAAATCAGACAGAGAACGTGAAGGTTGGAAAACCTCTTAGAGACCACGTTGTCCAAAATTCTTGTCTATACAGATGGAAACGGGTCTGGGGGTGGGTTCCGAACCGCCGCTCGGCACGGGCTCGTAGTGACGGTCTGCGGTTTCATCGTGTTTTGTAATCTTAGGTACTAAGTGTTGTTTTGGTCTTTCTGGCTCCCGCCGAGGGTCTTTGTCGTTTCTACCGCGTTTTACCCCCTCCTTCCCCCTCAGGCTTACATTCTTCTGGGTTTGTTTTGTTTTCCTTCCCCCCAAATCATCTCAAGGTCTGCCCAGGAGACTGGACGCCCAGCCCAATGTTCCCGCGTGCTCCAGGTAAGCTCCTGTGTGGATCCGATCTCTGACAACGTCAGGAACAGAGCGCAAGTCCCAGGAAGGTAACTCTGGGGTGTCAACCGTAACCTCGAACGCACAGCCTCCCCAGCATCCCCTGGGACGCTCGCGCCCGCAAGTCACGCAGGGGCTTCTTTCCCTTTGTATCCATCTTTTCCCTCCCCCAGTAACGGGCAGGATTTGGCTACGTGGCAGGTGTCGCCAACACTTGCACTAATGCAGGGACGGTGGTCGTGCGGAGGGAGGGCCAGCCGTCCCTGCCTCTGTCCTCCTCCGGAAGGAGTCACCCTGAAGTTGCCCTCTCCCACCACTAGATGGTAGATGGTGGTCACACATGAGTGGAAAGCAACCCCGATTTCAAATTCGTCACTTCTTCGTTATTGTTTATAGCAAGGGTGTCCTGTGTCTACCGCGTCCCGGGGAGCGGGCTTGCTGACATTAATGGGTCAGAGGTAGGTGATTAAACTTATAAGGTCTTCCTAGAGTTTCAAACTTAAGTATTTTTCTACATAAAAGCTAGACAGCGAGTCCAGCCATAAACATAATTAATTCCACTAATGCTAGAAATATTTCCGGTTTGGGGAAAGACGCATATCTGATGTTTGTGGTCGTCACTTCACAATATTGCTGAAACCCCACATGAGCCCTGTATTTTGCCATATTCTAGTCAACAAACACGCAGCATCATCTCTGACGTCCTGGGAGGTATGCTGTTGGTGGTGGATGAAACATTTTCCTGGACAAAACGTTTGTGCTTCTAGAAACTTCTTTCCTTAGATCTTTCTCAGCCTGTGTCCTCGCGTCGGTCAGCTCCTGGCTCAATGCCCTTTTCAGAGGCGCCCCCTGTGGGGTCCTGATGATATCACCCTCCTCATCATCACTGTCCCCATCACCAAGCACACCATCACCACTCTCACCATCACCACGATCACTGCTATCACCATCATCCTCGTCATTAACATCGTCCTCCTACGCAACCGAGCGTCTTAAAAGAAAATAAAACAGCTGGTAGGTTAGAACTCCGATTTAGGGAGGAGGTAAGATGGAAGACGAAGGTTTGTGTGTGACTAACCATTCCTGGCTAAACCCAGGAAAACGGGTGAGCTCGCTAAGAAAAAAAAAACAAGAACAGGAAAGAGTTCAAAGTATCAGGAGGTGATCAGGCTCCTGCAGGAACGAAGGAGTGTAGCCAGTTACAAGTTCAGACAGAGCTGGCAGGGAGGGGGCGTTAAATGCTGAAGTGAGATCAAGGCAAACATTAACCCCGAAAAGGCCCTTACTGCTTTTAGGGAGCCCTGTCCTTATTGATGTGGGGGTGGGGTTTCTGTGGAGCGGTGGGGATGGGAGTTCATTAGGCACGGTGCGCCTGCTACGGCGCCTGATGTGACCGGAGGTCCGTCACCCAACTGCCCTCACACCCCCGTGCAGCCCGTGGAGGTCAGGGCCTTGGCTGGACGTGTGCAGGTTTGAAATCAACCCAAGGAAGGAGCCCCTTCTGAAATGTTTGCTGGGAGAAGTGGGATTTAAACCTGCACCGTTAATACACAGCGTTTACAAGCCACTTAAATCGGTTACGTCATTTCTAAATGGTCTCTTGGCAGAGGGTGGTCATCGGGGACTTCCAGACTATTTCTTTTCTGGTGGCACTACTTTAGGAAGCGGCAAAGGAGCGTCTGCTACAGTGTAAGGTTGCAGAGAGAAGATGGAGAACTCACCGCAGGACCGATAGGCGGACCTCGGAGATACCGCGGGTTCGGTTGCAGACTGCTGCAATAAAGTGAATTTGCAATAAACGCGTCAAACCAACTTTTTGGTTTCCCAGCGCATATGAAGGACTACTAGCGTAGTCTAATAAGTGTGCAACAGCATTATGTCAGGAAAATCATGTGTATGCCTTAATTAAAAATGCCCTCACTGCTAAAAAATGCTAACCGTCATCGTCACGTTCGGGGTATCCTCATCATTGATCACGGATCACCGTAACAAATATAACAGTAACGCCAAGTTTGAAAGCCGGCAAGGATTAGCAAAATGTGACTCAGAGACACGAAGTGAGCAAGGAAGAAAGCAGCACCGAGAGACGTGCTCTGTGCAGGGTCGCCGCAAACCTTCAATTTGTGGAAAACGCACTATCTGCCGAGCTCAGTGAAGCAAAGTACAATGTATTGTGATGTATTACAATGAGCGTATGTTGTCACGGAAATATTTTATTAAAATAATTACAAGGCAAATAGATAAGTGACTGTAATATAACATGTCTGGCTTTGATAAGCTTCCTTATTATTTTCTGGTAAGTTCTAGCTCACATAACCTTGAGCCGGTATGTTGGGGACAGCTTCTAAGGGCAGGGCCCTGTGTATGTATCTGACACCTCTCAGCGGACAGGCCCTCGGGCGAAGGATGGGGGGACAGGGAGGGCGGGAGGGAAGGAGAGGAAAGAGGAAGAAGGAAATCGTGCAGTGTCCCCAAGGTGTTTGAAATTTGCTTACGTGTCCTATACTGGATCAATTCCATCTAGAGACGCGGGAGCGAGTGGCAGACGAGAGGACTGTCGTGACCTTAGTAGGGTTGGGAAAACTGAGGAAGGTGCCAAGAAATAGACGACTGTCGCTCCAGTTTTCAAAACTAGTAAGGTGGCAGATTCTCCCAGTGCACGCCTGTTTGCTTGAGTCGTCTTCTGGAAAGCATAATTAAAGAGATGGTCTGAGAGCACCTGAAACAGAGAGCGGTTCACTAGGAACAACGTCATGGGCCCCTCGGTCCAGAGCTGAGGTATAATTGGCCTTCTGGAAAAGTCGGTTAAATACATAAAAACCGTTGAAACAAGTGGTTGTGAGTCCAACTGAATTTCCCCCTTTGAAAACTTAAAAATAATTATTCGGTGACAAAGTTGAGAGGAATTACCTATCTGGGCTGGAGCAAGGTATTTGGCCAGGTGTTGCTGGAGAAAAACGGAAACCATGAGCTGGACATTAGTACAAATGAGACCGCTTCCCGAGTTACATATCTGTTCATTCAAAAGATATTTTGGTCTGTTTGTTTTTAAAGATTTTATTTTAATTTTTAAAGTAATCTCTATGTCCAGTGTGGGGCTTGAACCCACAACCCCAAGACCAAGAGTCTTATGTTCTACCAACTGAGCAGACATGCACCCCCAGAGGAGATAGATATAGATGTTTTTATATTTATTTTTGAGAGAGAGAGGGAGAGAGAGAGAGAGAGGGAGACCCAGAATCCGAAGCAGGCTCCAGGCTCCGAGCTCTCAGCACAGAGCCCGACTTGGGGCTCGAACCCACGAACTGTGAGATCATGACCTGAGCTGAACTTAGATGCTTAACCGACTGAGCCACCCAGGCACACCTCCCCCCCAAGATATGTAATGAATACCCATGCAAATACATTTATAATAACAGAGTGACATTTTGAAAAAATGAGGGTCCCGATTTAGATTTGGAGGAACTCTTTTCTGAAGTAATGTTGAAGCTGAGCCTAGAAGGATGGATAGGTATTTGCTGGGGGAGGGTCAGGGAAGAACATTCCAGAAGGAGGAATCTGGCTCAGCAGGGGAATGAAAGGTGGTGCGTGCAGGCAGAGAACGGGGAGGTAGAGTCAGATGTGTAGCAGCCAGAAACGCAGGCCGTGTGGACGATGGGAGGGCCAGGACTTGGGGTCTCAGTGCTGAGGGAAAACGTGAGACGCTGATGTTTTCTAAAGCAGATTGTGTCGTGATCGGAATTCTATTGTTTCAAAGCCCATCATGCTGCTGGCTGGAGAGGGGCGGACCCCTAAAGTAGGGGGGAGAGGGGGTGACAGCTTGTCTCAGGAGCAGTGGAGAGGTGACCAATACTGCCACGTATCTGGGAGGTAGATTTCCAACGGCTGGGACGGGATGGGGACCTGCTGGTGGGAAGCGTGACGCTGGCCCCCAGAGGGCCGTTTCTGAGTAGGGGAGTCCCGGGAGAGGCGGCGGGTCCCCGCAGGAGGCTGATGGGCCGCTGTAGCTGACGTGGAGAGGCGGGCGGACGGAGACACTGTGGGTGCTCCTGCCACGGGCTCTGGGTGCTTCACACCCATCTGAACCGCACACGATGCAGACACGGACGTCAGACTTTCAGCTGCGAGAGATGCAAAGGATCCTTGTTGGTCCTTGGGGACAAACACCTTGCTCCTGGCCCTTTGCTGGCTCACCCAACCAGAACCTTCCCTGACCACCATCTCCCCTGCCCCACGAACATCAGCGCAGGGCTCTAAGGTGCAGAATCCTCACTCCAAAGTCCCACTCGAGTAGGGAGGACCGACAACCCAGGTGTCTGTCAATGTCCCCTCCTCACGCGGGCTGGGGCGGGGGGGGGGGCGGCTTCCAGAGGATCCGGATTAACTGAGGCACGCTGTTTCCATGTGGCGGGTCCCTGGAGCTTCCCAGCCTCTGTCATGACACTTGCGTGCTAACAGGGACCCAGCGGAACAGCCAGTAACATCGGGCGCTGATGGCACCCGGCGCTCTTCACCGTGCTGTCGCCAGGGTCCCTGCAGGGCTCTGGGAGGCGCGGCAGGGGATACGTTAATCTCCGCTTCACAGTTTGGAAAATGGAGGCGCCGAGAGGGTGTGCTTGGCCGACGGCCCCTTGTGATGAGCGGGCCCTGGGGTTGGCAGGTCCCCGGGTTCTGTCTCTAGGCTCCTGCTCTTTCTTTCTCCTTTACCACATGCACCTGCTTTAATTGTTTGCCAGGATGCCACTGTCCCTGGGCTTCCGGGCTGGGCTGGGTGCTCCGCCTGCGGCCGGGGGCTGCCGGGCCGGTGAGCCCCCCCAGGAAGTGGACGCGTGTGCACCTGCTGTTGAGCGTTCACGGCCACCGCTGCCCACAGAAGCGCTGTCCGCTGTGCCCCCGGAGAGAAGGAAACGGTACATACGCCGTGGAAAGCGATGTTGCCAAGAAGCCATCGGGGGACGTTTGTGGTTCCTCAGAGACAGCGTGTCCTTGTGAGGCATTCACCTAAACGCGATCTTGAAGATGAAGGCCACCGTTCTAGCCCTCCCGTTCTTTGTCTGAAAACGTCGTGCGCCCTTGACATATTGTCACAAGTCGCTCGGTTTGGGTTGTGCCACGTGGAGAGGGTGTAGGGCCACGTTCGTAGCAGGAAAGCCGTCTGGCATTGGGGTCAGGGCGGAGCCAGGCTCATTCTTCCAGGGATGTTGTGGGACACTCTCCGCTCGCACAGAGTGATACGGGGCCGGGCGTCACCCCCATGCCCGGGGTGTGAGGCAAGTTCCGACATCGGCCACGTGTGGTAAGGACTTTCCCCGGGAAGGAACCCGAGTCCCTGTTCCGCTCATTCGAATCTGTTCTCTTTTGAGAAATGATCCTTTTATAGTTCTGTCTTGGCAGCCATACCCAAACCCTGCAAGTGATTTAAAAAAAAAAAAAAAACCAAAAAGCGGACATTTCCAGTAAGCCGGGACCGAGAAGGCGGTATCACACCAGCCCGCTTTCAATTGACTTGACTTCACTGTAGAGATGAGGTCAATGAAAGAAATCCTTTTCCCGCGGGGAAATGTCATGGAAATGGCCTCGATATTGATGAGCTGTAGCAGTGACGAGAGGAAGTCGGCCGGCCGCTGCGTTGTCCCGAGCGGGGCCGCTGTCACCGGGCCAGCGGGGTCTCAGGCTCCGCCTGTCCCCTCGTCCCGGGAGGTGGGCGGCCTGTGTACTCGGAGAGGGCCACCGTCTCCAGGTGCCTCGCCGTCACGGCGTCCTGTCAGAGTCACCCGGTGTCCCCCAGGCCTGAGATGTCTGCACCACCTACCCGAACGTCCCCACGGGCCCGCCAGCCGTGGCCTGTTTATAGGGTGTGTGCGGCCCTCTTCGCGCTCACGGCCACGTTTATGTGGAGATGTGTCAACGGGGTGAGGGCCAGCCTGGCTAGTGAGCGACTCCTGTCCAGGCGGTGTTGCCTCCCATTTTAGATTGAGTAGCGGCATTGTCTTTTTAAAAAAATGTTTAAATATATTTATTTACCTTTTTGTTTGTCTGTTTGTTTTTTGGAGAGAGAGACAGAGAGACAGAGAGAGAGGGAGACACAGAATCCAAAGCGGGCTCCACACTCTGAGCTGTCAGCACAGAGCCCGACACGGGGCTTGAACTCCCGAGCTATGGATCATGAGCTGAGCCAAAGTTGGACGCTTAGCTGAATGAGCCACCCAGACACCCCAAATAGCAGTATTATCTTAAGTGGATTTGTAGAAAATAAAATCGATGGGTGGAATATTATGTGTGCTCTCTCTCTAGCTAATGATGAACTCTTAAACCCTCGGAATGTACCTTCCGAGGTCAAGCTAACTGCACCATCATGGCCGCTGACACACAGGATCTTTTTTTCTTTTCTTTTCTTTTCTTTTCTTTTCTTTTCTTTTCTTTTCTTTTCTTTTCTCTCCTCTCCGTCTCCTCTCCTCTCCTCTCCTCTCCTCTCCTCTCTCCTTTCTTTCTTTCTTTTCAGAGAGAGGGAGTGGGGGAGGGGTAGAGAGGAAAAGAGAGAACCCCAAGCAGGCCCCACACTGTCAGCCCAGAGCCCGATGTAGGGCTTGATCCCACGAACTGTGAGATCATGACCTGAGCTGAAACGAAGACTCGGACACTTACCTGACTGAGCCACCCGGGCGCCCCCAGTGGATTTTTTTTCTATTCCATTCAGAAATGGAGGGCGCTGTGACCAGTGCTTGGTGTCACGCTTTGGGAGGGAATGACTGGGCTGGTCACGGCTGACGGAAGAAAGCCCGCCTGTAGCGACCACAGCTGCACCTCTGCTTCTCGCTTCCTCTGCAGTTTCTTTGGTCTCTTCCTTTATTCAGCTTTCCCTGGTATCCGCTATTTTTTCCTTTTCCGTTTGGGTTTGATTCCAGATGGCTTCCCTTTAATATTAGGCTAAACATGTTAATTTTTTTTTTTTTAATTACAAAAGACAGGAAAGCAAGAGAACAAGTAGCAATCTGACATCCCACACTGAAGAAGTAACTGCTGTTGGTGTTTGGGTGAATATGACTCCAAGTAGTTTTTACATATGATATGATGACTAATGTAATAGCATGTGATGTACTATATTCTCCAAAATGAGATATTTTACATAGTGCTTTATAACCTGTGTATTTAATCCATTACGTGAACGTCTTCCATGCTTATAGATTTTTATCTACCGTATCATTTTTAGTGGTTGCAAAGCAATTAATTCTGTGGATACATGATTTACGTACCCGGTTCTGTTTGGATGGGCCCAGAGATTATTTTCCGTTTGACAAAATGAGTAGCAACAAAGCTCTGATAAGCGTCTACGCTCCCACATCTCTGCGCACCACTCCTCTCTTCGACAGGTTCCCTGCAGACGAAACCGCTACCCTTTTGTCAAAGTGCCGCCGATGCGTCTTGTCAGGTGACCCTTCTTCAGAAAGCCTCTCCGCGCTCTCTCTGCTCTGGTCGGGTGTGCTGACCGTCTCCCCAGTTCAGTTCCCCGGAAAACCGTCCCTTCTTCCCCATTTGCTTGTTCCTGTGCCGGGGACCGGCTCACAGCCACCCTGGCCTTGGGCCAACTCTCTCACGTCGAGAAGGCACCACCCGGAATGCCACACCCACCTCTCAATCCTAGTGACCCCGTGTGGCCCCAGCCCAGTAGTCCCGGAACTCGCTCCTTCCCCTTCTCTTTGCCACACCGTGGCCTTGACGTCTCCTCTGAGACTCTGCAGACTCCTTTGCGATCTGTGTGGTAAACTGTGCGGAGATGGCCTGGGCCGCCCTGGGTGTCCCAGGTGGGGAAGAGCATGTGGTCCGCTGTGCACCTGAAAGACCTTACGTCCCTGATGGAGCCTTTCCTTTGTGTTCCATTAATTAAAAAAAATTTTTTTTTTAATTTACATCCAAGTTAGTGAGCATATAGCACAGCAGTGATTTCAGGAGTAGATTCTTTGAGGCCCCTCCCCCATTCAGCCCCTCCCCCCCCCACATCCCCTCCAGTAACCCTCTGTCTGTTCTCCGTATTTAAGAGTCTCTTCTCTTTTGTCCCCCTCCCTGTTTTTAGATTATTTTGGTTTCCCTTCCCTTATGTTCATCTGTTTTCTCTCTTAAAGTCCTCATATGAGTGAAGTCCTATGATTTTTGTCTTTCTCTGACTAATTTCACTTAGCATAGTGCCCTCTACTTCCATCCACGTAGTTGCGAATGGCAAGATTTCATTCTTTTTGATTACTGAGTAATACTCCATTGTATATAGAGACCACGTCTTCTTTATCCATTCATCCATCGATGGGCATTTGGGCTCTTTCCATACTTTGGCGATTGTTGATAGTGCTGGCATAAACATTGAGGTGCATGTGCCCCTTCGAAACAGCATACCTGTATCCCTTGGGTAAATATCTAGTAGTGCGATTATTGGGTCGTAGGTAGTTCTATTTTTCTATACGGTTTTCCAGAGTGGCTGCACCAGCTTGCATTGCCACCAACAATGCAAAAGAGATCCTCTTTCTCCGCATCCTCGCCAACATCTGTTGTTGCCTGAGTTGTTAATTTAGCCACTCTGACAGGTGTGAGGTGGTATCTCCTTGTGGTTTTGATTTGTAGTTCCCTGATGATGAGTGATGTTGAGCATTTTTTCATGTGTCGGTTGGCCATCTGGATGTCTTCTTTGGAGAAGTGTCTATTCATGTCTTTTGCCCATTTCTTCACTGGATTATTTGTTTTTTGGGTGTTGAGTTTGAGTTTGAGAAGTTCTTTATAGATTTTGGATACTAAGCCTTTATCTGATATGTCATTTGCAAATATCTTCTCCCATTCTGTTGGGTGCCTTTTAGTTTGGCTGATTGTTTCCTTCGCTGTGCAGAAGCTTTTTATTTTGATGAATTCCCAATAGTTTGTTTTTGCTTTTGTTTCCCTTGCCTCTGGAGACGTGTTGAGTAAGAAATTGCTGCGGGCAAGATCAAAGAGGTTTTTGCCTGCTTCCTCCTCGAGGATTTTGATGGCTTCCTGTCTTACATTGAGGTCTTTCAACCATTTTGAGTTTATTTTTGTGTGTGGTGTAAGAAAGTCGTCCAGGTTCATTCTTCTGCATGTCGCTGTCCAGTTTTCCCAGCACCACTTGCTGAAGAGACTGTCGTTATTCCACTGGATACTCTTTCCTGCTTTGTCAAAGATTAGTTGGCCATTCATTTATGGGTATGTTCAATTAATTTTTTAGTCAAATTCCTGAAAGTTTCTCCTATTCTTCTCCAGGTATTAAATGCCGATGGTGTGGTGGACTTTCGCCTGTAGCCCGTATTTTTTGTTCAGGTCTTTGTGCCATAGGTTTCACTTAAAAAAGAAAAAAAAGTCTATTTGTTTTGACAGGTCTGTGTGCCACCATCGTGTTGTGCCGTGAACATGTCATAATATAAAATAGTCCCTGCAGTTTGCTCATTGGTTCGATGACATAGAAAATGGCTGCCTTATAATTTTTGAGAATTCGAAACTCAGCCTAAGGGCTCCCCATAAACACCCTCATTTATGAGAGGGGTTTTCTCTGGTTTCAGTAGGGACAGGAGCCAAGATAAACCACCAGCCTCTCTCTGTTCTCGCAGTGCTATAGAGACGGCCCCTTGGAGGAACAACAGCAGGTTCTACAGGGAAGTATCCCCCATCAGTGAGCATCTCCCATCAGTGAGCGTCCCCTGTCAGTGAGTGTCCCCTGTCAGTGAGCGTCCCCCATCAGTGAGTGTCCCATCAATGAGTGTCCCCTTGTCAGTGAGTGTCCCCCGTCAGTGAGGACTCCCCTGTCAAGGAGTGCCCCCATCAATGAGCATCCCCCATCAGTGAGCATCCCCTGTCAATGAGTGTCCCCTTGTCAGTGAGCGTCCCCTCATCAGTGAGCGTCCCCCATCAGTGAGTGTCCCCGTCAGTGAGTGTCCCCTGTCAGTGAGCGTCCTCTCGTCAGTGAGTGTACACCATCAGTGAGGACCCACCTGTCAAGGAGTGCCCCCCATCAATGAGCATCCCCCATCAGCGAGTGTCCCCTGTCAGTGAGCACCCACACTGTCACCTGCCTACAGTGACCACGGGTGATGCTCTCTCCCTCCCACCACTGCGTCAAGGGAACAAGGCTCTGGGGTTCCTCATCCTCCGTACCTTGGTGGAGACTTGGATTTATATCTATGGTATCCACTTACTAGTATTTCTAGTAATTTCTTCCAGAATACTAATACTTTTTCCTATTTCTTGACATGTCTGGTTCCATTCTATCTTTGGGTGGGTTTATTTTTTTTAAGTTATGGGATAGAGATACAGGCAACCGTAAGCCTCCTTATCCTCTCCCCCCCACCCCAACATCTCTCCGGGTCCTACGGAGGGGTGTGTGGTGACCGACTGACTCTGCAGCCACAAATCACGTGTGACACTGACAGCAGTGAGAGGAAGCCTTCATTTGCTCTAAGCACCATCGAAACATCTGATGGTCTCAGACCATGAGGAGGCTTATCTTATGTCTTTGCGGTTGTTAAGTAAAAATAGAGACCGTATTATTGTCTGTGTTTGGCAAAATGCCTTACTTAACGTGCTTTATAAATAAAAACATTAATAATAGTGCAGAGGGATCACTAAATGTCTTCTGAATCCTCGTCTCTCCCCGAGTTGCAAGTTGGTTCTCATCCTCTCCTCTTCCCGCCCACCTGTGATGTTAGTGGTGTTAAAATGAGTTATTTTAGTCTTGCACACACAACGTGTATTACGTACTCCTCATATGCCCACCGTATTTCTATCTACCTCTTAAGGATGATTTTTTATTTGCACTTTAGAGAGTCGGAGATACTATAATCACCCCTCCATGAGGTCCCGAGAGGTTAGCAAACTTACCAAACTTTGCCTAATTAAGAAGCGCCGGAAAGAGGGTTTGAACTTGGGTCTGTCTGGCTCCGTAGTCTGCTTTTCACTGAAGCACTTGGCTGCTCTGATGGTCGGGGGCATCAGGCTGGATGACTTAGATGACTCCAGTCTTCCCTGGACTGGCTGCTTACAGGGAGTGGTCTCCAACGAGGTGAATGTTGCCTTTTTGGACATCTCGGTCATCGCTGATAAATGCGATCCTCATAAGCCTTGTCGCTTCACCATTCATCTTGCTGGTGGGTTCTGTGAGCACCAGCCACGTGCCACATGCCTAGCATCGCGTGGGCACAGGGTGTCGGGCCCATGCAAGTGGTTTCATCCATTCATTAAGACACCGACAGGGGCGCCTGGGTGGCGCAGTCGGTTAAGCGTCTGACTTCAGCCAGGTCACCATCTCGCGGTCCGTGAGTTCGAGCCCCGTGTCGGGCTCTGGGCTGATGGCTCAGAGCCTGGAGCCTGTTTCCGATTCTGTGTCTCCCTCTCTCTCTGCCCCTCCCCCGTTCATGCTCTGTCTCTCTCTGTCCCAAAAATAAATAAACGTTGAAAAAAAATTAAAAATAAATAAAAATAAATAAAAAAAAAGACACCGACATAGACAGAATATATACATTTGACAATAGAAGAAAGCAAAAGGGAAAAATACCAAGATGGTTCAGATGCGATGGTGGTTTTAGCATTTGAAAGTGAAGGTGAATTTTCACGTTTCCCTTTTACTGGAGTCAGACAATGACAAACGTGAATTCTGGGGGTGATGGAGGTTTCTGCTTTTGCAAAGAGTGGATTCGTGGGGAGTCACGACCAGGTGAGCTGGCGTGGAAAACCTCTGAGACTGTCTCTGTCCTCCCTTGATGCAGTCCCGCTCCTTCCTGGGGTGATGGCCAGCAGGACTTCTCAGTGCCTTTATCCAAGTAAAGCCAGGGGCCCCACACTGTGCTAAAACAGCTCGGTCTACTTCTCGAAGCCTGTCCCCGTCAAACCCCCAAGCTTCTGCCAGATCGTAAGCTCCTGTGAAACGAGGGGTAGCAGGACACTGGTTTATTTTCTGTTTTCATTCCTGCCTCCTCCCCTTCTTAGTTTTCTCATCCTCTCTGTAAGTAACTTCTTGCTGGAAAAGTGGGAGGAGACAAAAAGGACCGGTGCCTCTTGCCTTGTCCCTGCCCATCAAGCGGAAGCCTTTCCTGTGATGATGTTCCCGCCGCACGGGAGCAGCGGGTCAGGCGCACGTGTGTCAAGAAAGGAAGGGGAGAGAACAAGAGAGTGTCATCAACCGACAAAGGAATAATGACAGTGCCTCCTTGAAAAATATCGCGAGACGAGGAAGCACATACTTGAAATGCTTGCCTCCGTTCCTAGTTTGCGCGTCGAGAGACCCGACACGGCCACACCTGGCGCTCACTACCAGTCTGAGCCTTGCACTTAACCTTGTGCTCACACGCACCCTCCCCGTGTGCTCCCTGTTTGGTGTGAGTGCTAGGATCCCCCCAGAGCTGGCCTCTGCCTCTTTCTTCTTTTACTGTCAACTCCGAGGGCTGAGCCACATTGCTCCTGCTGGCCACCCATCCCCTGAGCTGGCCTGGGGTGGCCCGTCCCTGTCCCCAGACTCTGATTCCCGCTTGTCGTGACAACGCCTTCCCAGATGGGAACGAGGTTCTGGGAGGAGCGCAGCCGGAGACAGAACCTGAGACACAGCCCCGGCGGCCTGCAGAAAACGGTTTCACATGATTTGTGGGGACAAAACACAACTCTTGGCTTTCACCCGATGCCGCCGGAGGGGCCGGGTGCAGATCCCCAAGATTCGCCGGCTAATGCCGAGCACGAGTCGCGGCTGCGGCGTCTTCTCTCGCTCGGCTACACACAGACTTTCCTCTTATTTTTATGGTAGTATTTTTGTGCTTAATATACAAGAATTTGACAAAGCGCTATGGTATAATCATCTACTAATATCCGTTTTACCCCATAAAATTATTACGTCTAGTCTTACAATGTTAAATATGTCACTATTCTGAGAGAGGAACATAAAGCTCAGTTTTTAATAGTAAAACTTCTAACGTGACACGATGTTATCAATCACATTCCCCGTAATATTAAACTTTCCTCGTTTTTCTCTAATTCTGCATTTTTAGCGTAACGGATGGAGAGTGAAACGTCACCCTTGTTCATAATCTCTTGGCGGCGAGCGACGGAGGGACTTCTAGGCAGAGGCAGGACGATGTGAGTCACACGCGTCCTGCTGGGGATTCACGTTGCAGGTGGATTCCTGGGACTCGGTGCCGGGAGGAGGCAGCCCTGGGCTGGGGAGACTGGGGAGACCGGGGAGCTCTCCGGGGGGATCCCGGCCCTCCAGGGCCCCTGCCGCAGACCGCTTTCCAGTAAACGCGGACGATCAGAAAAAGGCTCGCGTTAAATTGCGCAGCTTGGG
This sequence comes from Prionailurus viverrinus, assembly GCF_022837055.1. NCBI lineage: Eukaryota > Metazoa > Chordata > Mammalia > Carnivora > Felidae > Prionailurus > Prionailurus viverrinus. The sequence goes on along the minus strand of NC_062572.1, from coordinate 92,974,271 downwards.
AGAAATCGAGATCTTCCTCTTGGAAGGTTTCGGTTTTCTCTCCGTGGATTTTTATGAACTCCCTGAATATTTTACTTTAAAGGCAGGGTAGCCTGTCGCACTGGGAGTCATTTTTTAAACAAGCATGCTAATATAGCTTACCACTTCCCACGGTGGCTGCCTCTGTGGTTTCCCTGGAATGTGTAAACCCCAAAAGTGTTTCCCTGTGAGTGTTTAAAACCGTCTGGGTGTGCTTACTCCTTAGGTTTCTTAGGAAAGCGGATCTGTAAAAAGTTGCCTTAAAAAAAACAACAACTGATAAGTGGGGGAATGTGTCTTAAAGATCTTCGTGCTTGTTTCTGAGGTGAGGACCCTTAGATAATAGAGTTTTAAGACCCGCACCGTGTTTCTGTTTGCATCCTTGGAGGGGAGGATCTTCGCGTCTCGTTCTTCGCGCCAAACTTTTCCGCTCAGTTTGCAAACTCTGCCGTCTCAGGCTCTGGCAACACCAGCTCCTGAAGGAAGTGTTCCTTCTACGCAGGGCTCGGGTGGCTGTGGTCCAGGTGTCACCATGTCTGACCTGACTTGCTCACCTGGGGCTCTCCTGGCCAAGTGAATGTCCTCTCCCTTCCGAAGAACTCTGTGTATCGTCATTTTGTGTTGAGTGTTCCCTGCACGCATCCTGGCTGTCCCCATGTCACCCAAATGGCCCATTCTTAAGTGCGTCTTTAAGGCTTTTATTACAAGTCTGCAGTTCTTGGAGGATTTTTTTTTTTTTTTTTAGCAAGAAGTAGAGAAGTTGACCACAGTGCTGTAGGAGGGCCCAACGATTTCTCCTCACTCTTTACCAAGAGTCATTTTTTTGTTGTTGCCAAAGAAAAGCCTCACTCAGTCCAAAGAAAATTTATCATCGGGGGCGCCTGGGTGGCTCAGTCATTTGAGCGTCCGACTTCAGCTCAGGTCATGATCTCACAGTCAGTGAGTTCGAGCCCCGTGTCGGGCTCTGTGCTGACAGCTCGGAGCCTGGAGCCTGTTTCGGATTCTGTGTCTCCCTCTCTCTCTGACCCTCCCCCGCTTGTGCTCTCTTTCTCTCTCTCTCTCTCTCTCTCAAAAATAAACATTAACAAAATTTTTAAAAAAGGAAATTTAGCATTGGTTGCGTATAGCGACCTAGTGATATTTCCCGAAACGCCTGTGGTAACTACTAATCTGAACGACCCACGGCCAAGACGAGGTCTCTCGTTGCCTCTCCAGAGAAGGTGACACTCTGGTTACCAGCCATGCGCCCCAAAGGACGCAAGGAGTCTTCACCCGTGTTTATCGCACACCTGGTAGGTAGAAGTCATACCACTGGAAATGCAGAGATGGGGGTGAAAAACAAGTTACCACCATCACGTAAATATGTGCTTCCTGTGTCCGCGGGGAAAGTGCCAGAGAAGGGGTTCGTTTTGCCTTTGGAGGTGGGAGAAGCGAGGGTGACTTCCCAGGGGGTGACACAGGAGTTTGCAAAACTGTGACAGAGGGGGCGTAGGAGAGGGCAGGAAGAGTGACCTTGGCAAAGCCTTAGGACATCGGGGGAGTGTGGTGCCTGTCGCACCTGTGACTTCCCTACTGAGTGGTAACATTTTATGTGACGCCCTCACAACAACCTCGTGGTGTAGGGGGCGGGTGTGCCCATTATGTGGAAGAGACCATGGCTTTCTTCCTGAGTTACTAGAAGTACGTCACCAGGACTGCGCCCCAGGTCGGCTTGACCCCAAAGGGAAATCTAAAATGGGATCCAACTAACGGAGATGATTTGTAGAGCGCAGTTGTAAAATATACTATGTGAGCCTCTTCTATGCGGTATTAGTACACATTAGTGGTTTAGTCAGCTGAAAATTTAGTCGGGTAGAGGATCATTTCAATTGGATTTACCTCGTATGAAGGAATAAAATGTGTGGGAAGAAACGGCATTGATAGACAATAGGAGCTATGTGTATGTATATATATATCTTTTTTAAAATTTTTTTAATGTTTTATTTATTTTTGAGACAGAGAGAGACAGCACATGAGCAGGGGAGGGGCAGGGAGAGAGGGGGAGACACAAAATTCGAATCAGGCTCCAGGCTCCGAGCTGTCAGCACAGAGCCCGACACGGGGCTCGAACCCACAAACCGCGAGACCATGACCTGAGCCGAAGTCGGACGCTTAACCGACTGAGCCACCCAGGTGCCCCTATATTTTTTTTAATTAAAAAGTGTTTTTAAGTTTATTTATTTTGAGAGAGAGAGAGAGAGAGAGCGCGCACCGGTGGGGTAGGAAGAGAGAGAGGGGGACAGAGAATCCCAAGCAGGCTCAGCACTGTCAGCACAGAGCCAGACGTGGAGCTCAAACTCACAAACTGTGAGATCGTGACCTGAGCTGAAATCGAGTCGGACACGTAACCGACTGAGCCACCCAGGCGCCCCTCTACACATGTTTTTAAAATAAAAATTCTCATACATACCTACTGGGTTTGTATCGCCTCTGTAGCAAACAGCCACAAACTCGGTGGCCGAAACAACTACAGGTGACCTCCTGTAGTTTTGGAGGTCAGGAGTCTGAAATGGATGTTACAGGCTAAACTCAAGGAACGGGCAGGGCTGCGTTCCTTCCAAAGGTTCTAGGAAGGAACCTGTTTCCCTGCCTGTCCAGCTCAGAGGCCCCTGCACTCCTTGGCAGGTGGCCCTAGCTACATCCTCTAAGCTGGCAAGTAGCATCTTGTAACCTTGGACCTCTGCTCGTGTCGTCACACCTCCGATCTCCTGCCACCTTCTCTCCCTGGTAAGGACCCTTGTGATGATTGTGGCCCCACCTGCACAATCCAGGACAGTCTTGCCCCCTTACGGTCCTTAATGTCATCATATCTGCGGAGTCCTTTTTGCCACGTAAGGTGACATATTCAAAGGTTCTGGGAATTGGGTTGTGGGCATCTCTGGAGGGTGTGGTTTTCTGTCTACCACCATATATACACAAATATAGATATGTATGTAAATACAGTACATGTAAATATGATTCATGCCTATCATATATGCTTTGAATGTATTTCACATATACACACATCGACACCTGTGGATTACCTGTTAGTTTTTGCCCTTACAATTTTTCGACTTAAAAACACTTTTTTTTTTTTTGTATAATGTCGTAGAGTCCTTCACGCTTTTTGTTAGGATCTAACTTAGGCACAACAATGTGGGAAGAGAAATTAGGGCCTGGGAAGCCTGCTGTCCATCATCTTGGGCAAATTGCAGTTCTCTGGGTCTCGTTGTTTCCTGATGGTAGGAGCAGGGCATTGGGTTTAGATCAGCTCGCGGATTTCTTGCAGCTCTGGTTTTCTAAATCTGTGCTGCGTGTCTGTTCACAATCCGATCACAAACCACTCAACCTTCAGGGATGGATTTCAATTAGGACCCTGGTTTGGATTGTCGGTACAGTGCCGATCGCCCAGTCCTGTTTTTGCTGGTCTTGGGTTCGTTCTCCTATTGCGACTTCTAATGGCGTGCACCCCACTCACCTCAAAGCCCCTGCACCTGTGCATCCCTGTGATCTAAACCCATGAACCCCTTTCCCTCCGTGTCTGCCGCGCACACGCGATATGACTGAGCAGGTTTCAGTGGCTGACCTTCTGGACGTCTGATGGGGAGTTTCTTCCCCATTCTCTTGCCCAAACACTTTGAGACTGGTACCGCCCATTTATTAGAAGCCTGCCTGGCATGAGGTGAGCTCTTTGTGGCCACAAAAGAAAGTGGAGGTAATTGGCCAGCATGGGAATCTACAACAATCCCCCTTAGAGTCTGCTCAGGAAAACTAGTCCAGTCGACGAGTCCAAGGCACAGCTACTGCTGAGGCTGGAAATACAATTTGGGTAGAAGACTTATATTCATGACTCTCATTGTGCATTTTATGGGCTAAAGGAGCATCCAGTAGAGTTATTTCGTGGAACTCTCAAAGGTCTATTTTATATCTTCTATGCACAAAAAGCCAATGAAAGAGGGACAGAAAGGTTTCAGAGAACAGACAGTGTTTATATCATCGTTTTGAACTTCAGCACCATGGCGACTTTCTTGCTAGCTGTGAGCGGTTTTTAGAGGTGAGGGAAGAAGATAGTGTTTGGGGAAAATAGCGTAACTGTTATCACTGTGGTCACATCTGCTGCGCAGACATCTGAGGGCACATGAACGAGGGGGAGACCGCCCTTCTGCTGCTCGTCCAGCTCGCTGCCACCGCATCACCCAAATCATGTTGGTTTGCACTTAATTTTTAAAACCAGCTTGGCACATGTCTCCACGGCAGGGCAGTTCCTGCCTGGGCATTTTTGTCGTAGGATTGGAGCCTGGTCTTTGATGGAGAATATTTTGAATGGGAGACAAAGTATTGGGATAGAATTTCCGTCTGTATACACAAGATTTCTTCCAGTGAAGTCAGCCAAAAGCAACATGGAACCCCTGCTAAATCATCTTAATGAGTTCAGTGTTGTGTGTGGCTGTGTTTTGTTAAGCAGATGCATTTGTATCTGTTTCTGAAGCTGTCAAAGATCAGTCAAGCAAGTATTCCTGGGGAAGGGAAAAATGCACGTGCATAAAACGCAACTGGACCTCGGCCCCTCTGTGGTGAGGAGGGTTTGTCAAGACGACGCTATGCTGCCGGGTTGAGTTTGTTCCTGGGGCTTGTTCGTACCCGGAGCTCTAGCTGCGGGTGTGAAATGAATAACTGCTCCCTTCTTACATTGGCACGCGGGCACCTTTACAAATCCACGTGCTGCCCAGCCCAGAATGAGCCACTTTTCCTCTGAAATCGAGAGAATTAAACCCGCCGGATGAGGGAGACGGTTGGACTGGATCCCAGCTCTCCGCCCCGTCTCTGCTGTCAGCAGGAGGGAGGTGGCCTCGCGGAGCAGAGGCGGCTGTCAAGGTGCCCCAGCTGCTGGCGGGCCCGAGAGAGCAAGCTGGCCCCGTGTTCGGCTCCCAGCTCCGCTGCCGCGGGGGACACTCAGCGACCACGCTCCGGTCATCGGGGGCCCCCTTCCCCCGTGACCCCACCCCGGCGGCCTGGCTGGGGCTCTGCACGCACCTGCTTCTTCTCTCTCCTTCCCCTCTGCAACGTCTCCGTCCAGATAGACTCTACGGACCAAGCTGGAGGGGAAGCCCTTCTACAGAACTGCTAACGAGTGATGGTTTTCTTCTAAACCTAACGTTAGAGTTTCACTTTGAGGAACAAGGAGGCAAAGGAACGCAACCGTTTGCGTGTGTGCAGTGAACAGGTTGTTGGGAGTTGGAGGCAAGCGCTGAAAGTTTGGACGGCTTCCCTGCTCCTCTGTCGGTCTGTCCTGTTTCTCAGCACAGCACACAGGAGGGAAATCCTATCCTATGTGTCTTTCTCCGAATGACTTATTTCACTGAGCATAATACCCTCTCCTTCCATCCGTGCTAAAGGAAACATAAGATCAAAACCGAGAGGGAGGCGAACCATGAGAGACTCTTAAACACAGAGAACAGACTGAGGGTTGCTGGAGGGGCGGTGGGTGGGGATGGGCTAGATGGGGGATGGGGACTAAGGAGGGCGCCCGTTGGGATGAGCGTGGGTGTCGTCCGGGAGCGATGAATCGCGGGGTCCTACCCCGAAACCAATACTACGCTGTATGTTAACCAACCTGAGTTGAAACAAACCCATTTGGAATAAAAATAAATTAATTTGTGAAAAAAAAAGGAAAAAAAAACCCCAAAGTTTGACCTGTGCCTCTCCAAGTGGTGTTTAGACCTTAACAGAGCGGGCAGCTGCTCTTGGGCTGCAGTCCACCAGTCCGGCCTATTCTGATGACCTCATGCTATGCAGGATTTGTGGCTTCTGCGTGTGCTCTTTTCCTTCCAGACAACGTGTGCACAGCATGTTTATTTTTTGGAGGTTTGGGTTGTTCCGGAAAGGTTTATAGAGTGCTCAGCTGCCGCTAATGTGTGTTGTGAGATCTACAGGTGGCGGTGGGAACAATGTCCAGTTCGCTGGAGCTTTACTTGTTTGCTCAGATATTTATTGTTTCTCTTTGCACGGAAATTTTTGACTTTGGCGGATGCTGTGACTCCCCACAGGAATCAAAATGTGCCTTGGGGTAGAAAATCCCAAACAGGAGATAATCCTCCAGCCATCACATCTGCTTTGGGAATGCATGTTTTAATAGGCCCGTGAAGACGACCAAACAAATAACCAAGCTGGGGATGGCAGGTCTGTTTCTGAAAGTGATGTGAATAGAGCTTTTTCATTTTATCTTCTCATTCAGACATTATTTGTTGCCCCCTTCATGCCTGGGGCAGCATTAAACTTTTTGGATCGGATCTTTCTCAGAAGACGTGGTCCACCAGGAGGCCGTCACCTCCTTGGCCCTGGTCATCACAACTGAGTGCAGGGCATGACGACTGATGGAGAAGAGAGGAAGTACACATCTTTAATAAGCTCATGGTCAACAGAGTGGGGTCAGACCCACGTTCAAATCCCTTTCTTGCCACCACCAACCTACTCATGATTTTTGACAAGTTACTTTCCCCTTTCTGAACCTCAGGGTCCCTAGGTGAGAATAGAATTCCCAGCCCTAAAGAAGTAAAGAGTAAGTAAACATTAAGCAATATGGCGGCCATAACTTGGGCAACCCCGATATCGGCATTCGGCAAGGGCTTAGCAGATGAGAGCTGCTAAGTTCACTCTGCAAACCAACTTCCTGACTGTGACAAATACACAGAAGTTGGGGGGAAAAGTCTGAATGCTTCTTATTCCAAAGTGAAGATTCGTTTCCGAGAAGATTTGTATTATTTCAATCATACTTGTTTCTCTAACCAAGCTAAAAAAATACCTTGTTTTTCTAGACGCTGGGGTGAAAGGACTACTTTTTAAAATATTCTTTTGACTAATAAAGTGCAGAGATGATATTCTTTCTGCTTCGAAGAGTCGAAGTGTAATGTGATATTGTTATTTGCTGTCACAGGAATTTTGAAAACGTAGATATATTAGGTGCCTATACTTTTTACAAGGTTTTGGGTGGACCGTCAGTCAGAAAGATAGAATGAGTTTTTGAGAAAAGAGAAGAACAGAATTGGAAAACGGGGCATAAAAAGGAATTTTAGGTGAAGGAGTGAAGGCAGGTTGTGGGTAACGACCTGAAGAATAGAGTGAGAGAAATACCGTTAGGCATGTCAACACCCCTGCGTTTTGAAGGGGGTGTAAGTCGGGTGGAGGCTTGTAAATGTTCACAGGGTATACCTACTTTTGGTCTCCAGCCTCTTGTTGCGCACCTGTGAGCCTGTCCTTTTATGCCTGGGAAGATTGACTAGGGTCACGGCGGGCAGCTTAAAACCCTAGAAGTGAAAAATACAGCTCCTTCTTCATCGAACACCAACCGATTTTAAATGATGCTCCCCAAGTTTCAGCTGGGGATTACGATAAGCGAGGGAAAGTCTTTTCTGAAATTTGAAGTTACGCTGGATGTGTGCGCACGCAACTTCCTGAGGGTGCGGGTGCCGTTGTTGGAAGAAACTAACAAGAGCGCACCTGTCTTTTCAGAACCACGGTGCAGCTCTGAGTATCAGATTCTGGGAGATTTGTAAACTCTGCTTCTGGAAAGGTACAGTGTATTCCTTGCCCTGCTGAGTGGAAGAATGTAAGGAGGCAGAGGTCTGGATCTTGACAGATCTCTGCCATAGCTCGGGACATCTTTTCTAGGGTTAAATCTGATTTTTAAGAAATCACCCTGGAGACTAACATTGAGTTGATAGATCTTTGTGGGCCACTTTAGGGGCCGTCTTGAACAATCCATCCATTGGCCAAAGCACCGGGCCAGGTGAAGGCTCGATGTGGCCACGTCAGCCAGGAGAACAATGGAATTTAGCAAATTAAAAAAAGAAGGGCTATATTGATCATGCAAAGGGAGTAGGGGTGCTCCCTTATTATGGGAGATCACAGAGTCATGATTGGTGATCCCTTTCTCTAAGGTGATGATGTGGTAATTCAGTGATGTTCTTAAAACTTCCAGTAAATTTCCACCATTTCAAATCCTATGGAGGCCATTAAATCAAGGCTGATTTGGACATGAATATTTCTCTTCTACAGAAACATATAAATGGGATCAGACGGTCAAGGTAGTTCGGGTAAGTGGCAACTATTAATTTTATTGAAAAGACCTCCCTGGATTGATGTTCTTGGTCTGAAAGGCTACCCCCTCTCTAAAGGGTTAACTGGCGTCCCATTAATGGAAACACTATCACGAGACAAAGTAATGTAGTTTAATGCACCCTGCTTTGAATTCAGAGTTCATGCGGAGTCTAGACTAAAGGCCAAACAAATTTACAGCACCTCCTGCATTTCTATGGAGGAGCATTTTTCCTGAAGGATATGTAAATATTGCACTAATCAGGGGTTCTGGAATTCCAAATGCCATAAAAGGTTATGACCCGAAGCCCTGTTAATATATGAATGAGGGCGTAGACTGAATCCTTTTGAATGACAGCTAACATGGGGTGTTTTGCATGAAAAGTAACCTGTAATAAATGACCTCTGCTTTTTTCTCTTCAAATCTGTGACAGTAATGAACGGGAAGAGGCAGTTTCCTACACATCTAGCGTTATTTACACCTAAACAGATGAGAGTCTTGCCTGAAGGTTGGCTTCCATTCAGGAAGAGGGAAGAGGAGAGGGTTTATCGAAGAGAGCCGTCCTTTCTCTTCCATGTTTGGCCTTCCCAACGAGATCCTCCGAGTAAAAGAGAGAGAAGTACAAACACATGCAAAGTTGTTAAAAGGAGTGTTTCATTTCCTTAAGAATCCATTCCCTTAGAGGGTGTGTATGGAATCTCCTGGAATGCTGATAAAACCCTTCTCCCCCAGAGAGCCCGTGACCTTTAGCCTGTCGGATCTGTGTCTCTCCAGGGGATCGGGATGTTTTAGCAGCTCTGAATCCATGCCAAGAGATTGTATTTTCTTTGGGGCTGCTTTCACAGGCACAGAAAGTTCTGTTATTTTCCCAGATTCCAGCTGGATCAAAAAAGCAGCATATCCCCTGAAATATTAGAGGTCCCCCTCTCCTCCTCCTCCTCCTCCTCCTCCTCCTCCTCCAGTGTGAGGGTGTCTTTCCATATTATGTTCTTTAAATCCCGAATCCCAGCATGTGTTAGGAAAGGATCTATCCTATTACCTTTTGTTGCTCAAAACCTCTGGCCAGAGCCTCGTTTGCCCTTGCGGGGTTTAAGGCTGTGACCCTGTTCCAACGTTTTGGGGGTGTCTCAAGGTGCCTGGCCGGATGTTTCTTTACAGAATTAAAATCAGACCCCTACCAATGATAGCCCTTTGAATTTTTTTTTCCATGATTTCTCTCCAAATCTAATGTTTGTACTAATTGAGGATTTTCGGACGCTGGTCTGACTCTGCATATCCGTTGTCCTGTCACACTCTGTCCGCGTTGCTGGCGGGTCTGTGACAGCTCCTCGGGTCTGCCCGCTTTCTGACGCTGAGGTCTGTCGCACGCTTTGCCCCCACACGCGGCTTGTTCCCTTTGAGCCGCCCTTGTACTTGTGAAACGTTCCCGCTTGAAATTAAACGGCCTTCTTTTATGTATTTAGGAAAACATGCTGTGTGGTTTTCCTTGCCTGAAACGTCCCCTCCAGGCACAGAGCTGTGACTCTCTTTGAAGGAGACTGTATCGGAGTTGACAGTGATGGGGCACTGGGGGCGTGGGCGGTGATGTGACTTTGGATTTGGATTTCAACCGTGACCTAAGATCTGGGGGAGGGGCAGGAAGGGCCGCAGGACGGTGGGCAGAGGCCCCACGGCCGGACTGCCCCAGGTGCCGCCTCTGAGGTCCTGGCACTTGCCTCGGCGGTGTCCCTTCCTGGCCCAGAGGCCCCTCCGCCCCTTCCTGGCCGACCGGCCCTCCCCTGACTGTGCCCGCCTAGGGTCATCTCATTACCCGAGGGAGAACTGTCTCCAACTCCACCTGCTGCAGAGTGAGGTCCCGCCCTCATAGCACAAACCAGCGTCCGTCGTGCTCCTGGCCTGCCCTCCTGGACCAGGCTCCCTCTGCCCTGCCCGGTGAAATCCGGGATCCAGCTGTGCCCGTCGGTGCCACAGCCCGAGATGCCCTCCTGTTGGCCTGTACAGTCTGTTGTTCCTTCCACTAACAGGAAAAGTCTTCAAAAGCCGAGACAAATGCCACCATGTCTGCAGGAGCCAGGGTGGCACTGTGGCCTGACCCCATCTCCAGATCCCTCACCCAGCTCTGATGCCGACCCCGAGTTGTGGCCCCGACCGCCCACGGCACGTGGGTTACATGTTTCCGGCTCTCTTTGCAGGTTGTCAGTCTGGGGGGTCAGGGAATCCGTGTTATTCGTATTTATATCTTTGATGGCTGGCCCGGGCCAGGACCCCATCAGTGACCGTCTGAAGAAGGAAGAAAAGTCTACCTCACGGGACAATGGACTGCCAAGGGTCGTCAATGTCCCCTCTTCCGTGGAGGCTTGGGAGGAGTCAGGAACATGCTCTTTCGAGGCTTGAGTTCGCTTCAGGCCCAGTCTCAAGGATCGCGCACTGCTCAGTCTTGCAAATAGCTTTCCATCGTTTATAGAAAGGCACCTGCTCATGGAAAATCTGCAGGCCCATTCTAGGTGAACACAGGCGGTGCTGAGGCAGCGATGACACCACAGAGCACCTGGGACCCCCAGAGTCCCCACGTCTCCAGTGCTGGTCATTTGCACGGCATCCCCAGCGGCCAGCCCCCGAGAGCACCTGGCCTGCAGTCATGCCAGGTGCCGGTGCCATCCTGGGGGGCTCAGCCCATGGCACGGACAGTGCTCGGGGCTCCAGGCAAGCAGGGGCCCCACCCCGGACACCTACTGGAGAGCTAGAAGGCCGGAGAAGCAGACGAGGCTTCCTTCTAGGACCGTCTCTGGAACAGTGGAGCTGAGCTGCCCGGCAAGGGAATCTGTACTCCAGCCAGATCCAGTCGATCTCCTGAACGACGCCAGTCTTGCCACAGTCTGCAGCCCAGAAAGTCACCACCGTGGCTCTTCCCCAGGGCCGCGGCATCCTGTCACCCAGACACGGGAGAGGTGCTCTCAGCACTGCTGGCTGTGGAAGCGGCTGAACCTGCCAGCCGAGTGGGCTAGCGGCTTGGCAGCCCGTGCAGGGTATTGCAGGGATGCAGGGTTAGCCACAACGCTGGCCATCCTGCAGCATCCGCCATAACATACATCATCCTGCCCTGCATCCCACTCTGGATCCTCCCCCCCCACCCACCCCGGGAGCCGTGCATTCCTCTGGAAAAGCGTGCCCTGGAGATGTCAAGAGCCTGAGCCACGTATGAGCGGGTAACGAGCCAGGAGCACGTCTTTCCCGAGGGCTAAAAGGCTGGACTCTAGGCAGCATCTTGGAAGGAACTGGAACTCAATCCCACCGTGATCTTTGGTTGGAATGGCCCTGAGCTAGAGGGGGATGTGCTTTGTAGCATCGGCGTGCTAACGTCCCAGGCGAACGGTGGGGGGCAGTTCTTGTAGGATTTTGAGCGAGCATCTGTGGCTCTGGGCGTGGCCAGGAAGAAGCCGTATATGCCACCCGACTGGACATGCTGTGCTGAGAATCACTTGCTCTCAGCCTTCCTTCCTGTTGAGATGCCTGTCGTTCGATGGTAGTCTGTGCTGACTTCTGTCTTCAGCCCTGCCCTTTGGGTGTTTCCTCAACCCCTAGTCCATTCCCAGGGACATATCTTACTCCAGAACCTGTCTCTTCCCATTTGTCTGTGACCCGAACTGGGCCATCCAACCATGTCCTGAAAAAAGATACTCAAAAAAAGTCTCAAAATTACCAGTTTTGGAGCAACACAGATTACCCTGAAAATAAAACAAATGTGAGACAACTGGACGATTGAAGAGCACATTTCATTTCCTTGGGCCTGACGGCCTGATTTTATTGCCCTTTAGCCTTATTTTTCCTTCGGCTTATCTGGCTTCCTTCTGCTCTTTGGGCATTAGGTTACCTTTTCATGGCCGGCTGGAAGGTTTGTGGTCCTCCCACCTTTCAAAGCAAACCTTGGTGGGTTTTCTTTCTGCCTGTTTTTCTCAGCAACCAGATCTCAAAAACGTAAACAGAAACAAACCATTCCCCCTTTCCATTTATTTGAATTTTAAGCTTTGATTCTGAGAAGTCAGAAAAATTTCCCAGCACAAACTGGTAGGGTGGGAAAGAAAGTAAATCTCAAAACAAACGCGCAGATCACAAGCTCTGTTATCATCTTGGTTTGCACAGAGCAAGATACTGCTGCTTAAATATTTAACTAAACTTTACTTCTTGTAAAGCCATAAGCCGGAATCATGTTTATCCCTTTGGAGACCGATTGGTTTAAGTACAGGTAAGGAAGGAGAGGGAGGTATTTCCTTTGGTCAGGTTAGGAGTCAGTAACAGAAGTATCTTTATGTTGTCTCTTCCATATTTCAGTGATGGACTTCTCGGGTAGACATCTGGATGAAAATTTAATAGCCATGTTGGCTTTAGTCATTCCAAACGCATGTCCTCAAGGAGGAGCCAACATCCCATGTCCTGTGAAAGTTCCATGCTCCCTGTCTGGAACCGTGTTCAGATTCAGTGAATGTTTGTAGGGTGAGCCTAGCCTGGCTAGCATCAGACTGGGCACCTTGAAGTGGGTGAGGCATGAACTTCTTGTCCCTATGAAGCTGAATCACTGATTCTTGATACTTTATGTGGTGAAAAATAGTTGTCATCAAACTCATGCTAAGAAAATGTTTGCATCCTGATTTACCCTCAGTCTTTCAGAGTGAACTAATCTTTGTTTTTTATTCTATTGAAAAGAAATTTTTAATATTTGTTTATTTATTTATTAGTTTATTTTTTAATGTTTTTTTTTTTTGAGAGAGAGAGAGAGAGAGAGAGAGAGAGAGTGAGTGTGGGGGAGGGGCAGAGAGAGAGAGAGGGAGACTCAGAATCTGAGGCAGACTCCAGGCTCCGAGCTGTCAGCACAGAGCCCAACGTGGGACTCGAACCCGTGAGCTGTGAGATCATGACCTGAGCTGAAGTCAGATGCTCAGCCAACTGAGCCATTCAGGTGCCCCTATTTGTTCTATTTTTAAGTTTATTTGAATTCATTGGTTGAGAATCATGATATGTAATATTCCAAACTTGCATATTTGGAGCTATTAAAAATTTTAAATTGAGACTCTGTGTTTTGAGACAATAAATTACAATCAAATTCTATGACTGCACATGGATAATTTTTCTGTGGGCTTTACATAGTATAGTCTTTGTCCCAGCCTGAGTTCTTGTCATCCAGCATACTTGGAATGTATGTGCTGGAATAATGCAAGCCAACTTTGCCATTAGCTTGAATAAAACTTCATTTTGATGGTAAATCTGCTACAAAACCAGTATAATACAATCTCAGGACAAATAATTTGGGATCATGCACATGGATCTTTTTAACTGTTTGAAGAATCCATGAACTGATCAAATATATTGGCTTGGTAAATTCTTTTTGCATAAGAAATTTAGAATATTCTGTCCAAACAATCCATTTATTCTCCAGTGCTCATATTTGTTTTATTATGTTGCCCTGTTCCTCCTTAATTCAAATATGCATATAGTTTATTTTCTTATAACTTAAACAAGTAATAAGAGGAGGAGGAGATAATAGATGTTTCAGGTTTGTATTTTCCCTTTAACCCTTTCTTTCCTATAATCATGTCTACTTACGTTGTGGTGCTGGACGTCCTCAGTTATATGAACAAAATGCTAAATGGTCAGTTGGAAAGAAGCTTTATCTTGGTCACCCAGGTTTGCTGAAGTTATCCTCCAGGGCCAGAAGCAAACTATGATTTTATTCAGAGATGCAAAAGTCCCTCCCTATACACCTCTAGTCAAATCTGGATTGAGGTGACAGAATCACTTCTGATTGAGAACCACTGACTTAGATCAAGGGAAAATGATGTGTCTGACATGACGCGTTCCAGGTGAGCCCATCTTCAGCTGGGACACCAGAATAAAGAAGAGAGTTTGAGCAGAGATCAGTGGAACCACAGTAGAGCCACTGTGGCATGTGACATAAGCAATAACTACATAACTACATAAATAAATAAATAAATAAATAAATAAATAAATAAATAAATAAATAAGTAAATAAGTAAATAAATAAATAAATAAGCAAACAAACCATTGTCGTTGTAAGCCACCAAGAACTTTGGGGTTGTTTGTTATGAAGAATGACCCACAAGAGCTGACTGATGCAAGTTGTCAGCACAGGCCCAAGGCACATGCTGTCTCCAGGAGTCAGAGGACAGAGTCAACTCTATAGAATTAAGTGGTTTTGAATGGGGGAGGCAAAGAGTGGGACTTCTGGAATGACAGAGTGAGGAACTCCTTAAGTTTGTTTGTGGTGGACAGGACAATGTCTTCCAGAGATGTTTGTGTCCCAGTGCCTAGAGTCTGAATATGTTACTTTGCATGGTGAAAGGAACTTTGCAGGTGTGATTAAGTCATCTTCAAGTGAAGATCAAAGGGCCACCAGCCAAGCAGTATGGGTAGCCTCAAGAAGCTGGAAGAGGCAAGAAAACAGATGATCCCCTAGAGCCTCCAGAATAAAGGCAGCCCTGCATTTGTGTTGATTTTAGCCCTGTGAGACTGATTTCAGACTTTGGGTTTCCAGAACTATGATAATATATTTGCATGGTTTTAAGCCACCACATTTGTGGCAAATTGTTATAGCAGCAATGGGAAAGTAATATACCACTCCTCCAAAAAAGTAAGAAAAATATAGGCAAAATTGTTAAAACCAACTTTTCTAGAACTCCAGAAGTTAAACAAAAGCTTGCAAAAATCTAAGAAGGATAATTGAAGAAAAGCTACTGAGACTCCAGATGGTGTGGTTTGTGGTATTTTCACATGGTCTACTCCCAGAAGACTCTCAGCCTCTGTAGTAGCCTTGAACACCAGCGGCCTTCCAACCATGACTGCTGTGGAAACCGTCAGCCTTACAGCTACTGAATGCAGATGAACACATTCGGAATTCAAAAAGCTCCACCCCCAGAGCATTGTCACTACATGACCAGCTTCCTGGAAGAGCCACATTGACAGGTTGTAATTGGACTTGACTCAGAGCTCGTTCTACTAGAAAAGCTCTGTCCCCAGGGCGTTTGTTGAAAACAATCAGCTGTAACTGTTTAATGACATAGTTGCCTAAGGCTGTGATAATATTTAGTGCAAACAAGAGCCTGGCCAAAAATCTGAAAGGAAGATATGGAGAATGAAATGTCCAAAGAAGACTTTGAAGAACTCTGCTCTGTTCTTGGTTAGCTGCAAGGACACGTGCATGTGCAGGGCTGTGTGCACAGACAGGAAAGACCTGAGAAGGACCCCGTCTTCCACTGCTGAATGACCTAGAATTCAAAGGGAAGCAGGAAGTGAAGGCTAATGCAGGTTTAATGCACCCTAAGTATTGAAGTTATGCCCCAACATACACGGAGCTCTTTGTCAAAAGGTGAAAGATTTTTTGGATTAACGCATGTAAAGAAATCTCACCAATCATTAGCTGGCTACTAGAGATACCCGTAAATATAAAATAAATACATATAATACATAAACATACAGCTAGAACGTAAAAGATGGAATATACATTATATGTATTTATCAAAATAAGCTGCAATGGCCATATTAATATCAGAAAAAATAGACTTTGAAACAACTTCATTGGTCACATACTGCAAAGAATAAAGGTTTTGAAGAATTAAATCTATCCTGAGGAACTGTCCAGGTGCAGTTGAAAGTATGTGTAGATTATAGTTGTTGAGTGGCTAATAGTTATCTAATTGTCCAATAAGTTACTCAGAGAATGGTGTCAGAAGCTCCAACTCTGATTGTATGAGAGTCTATATTTCCATTTAGTTCTGCCAGTTTTTGCTTCAGGTATTTTGAAGCTCTTTTACTGGTGTATGCGTGTTTAGGGTTGTTTTGTCTTCCAGAGAGTCAATTATTTTATCACTATGAAATAACTCCCTCTTGGTCTCTGATAATACTTGTTTCAAAGTCCAGTTTTCTCTGATATTAATAGGGCCATTGTAGCTTATTTTGATACATACATATATATTCCATTTTTTACTTTCAACTTGTATGTTTATTTTAAAAAATTTTTTTAATGTTTGTTTATTTTTGAGAGAGAGAGTGTGAGCCGGGGAAGGGCAGAGAGGGAGACACAGAATCTGAAGCAGTCTCCAGCTCCGAGCTGTCAGCACAGAACCTGACATGGGGCTCGAACTCACAAACCATAAGATCATGACCTGAGCTGAAGTGGGACACAACCAACTGAGCCACCCAGGTGCCCCATCTTGTATGTTTATGTTTTATATTTCTTTCTATATTTATAGGTATCTCTAGTAGCCAGCATACAGTTGGGTCTTACATTTTTTTTATCAAGTCTCAGAATCTCTGCCTTTTACTGGGAGTGGTAATCCATTTACATTCAGTGTAATTACTAATACAATATATTCTAGGTTAACTCTTCTGTTTCTGGTTTTCCGGTTTTGTTTCCCCTTTATTCCTCCATTCCTGTCTTATTTTGGGCTATTCAAATATTCTTTTAGGACTCTTGTGCAACTCTTCATTTGGCTTTTTGACTATTACACTATATCATTTATCAGTGGTGGCTGTAGAAATTACAGTGCATCTTTAATAACATTCTTAGTGTTGATATTGTATTATTTTATGTAATAGATAAGAAATTTACAACAGTATACTACTCTTCCTCTCATCCTTGGTGCTATTGTTCTTAGATACATTACAACTGCACATGTCATTATCTCTACAATCTTTGCTATAATATTTACTTTAAATAGTCGTATGTCTTAAATTAATTAAGAGAAATATGTTCAAAATTATTTTCTGCAAATTCCAACATCTAAGTCATCTTGGAGTTAGTTTTTATTGACCATTTTTTCCCTTGACTATGGTCAATTTTTTCTTTTTTCTTTTTCATACTTGTCTACTAATTTTTTATTTTGTACTAAGACTGTGGATTGCAGAGATCCTGTGTTTCATATATTTCTTTGAAGACTATTCCAGCAGTCAACTAACCTGACTAGATTCAAATTCCAAACCCTGTTTTCTCTCCAATGGGCATCAGCTAAAATCTCCCCTTTGTACTTTGTTTTCCATTGATTCTCCTGGAGTTTCCCCTTTGCATTTGTAAATCAGGAATCAGCTGAGAATTTGGGCAGACTTTATATTCAGATTTGGGGCTGTCCATCAGCACATCCTCCTTTCTGTGTTTCCTTCCTTCACTTTCCAGCAATCTGGCAGCCCCAAATTTTGTACTCCGACTTCTCATGCCAGTAATTCTTGGCTTTCTGTTTGAGTCTCAGCTGCTTCATTTCCCTCAGTTGTGTGTGTGCTCTCAACAAAAAGTCACATAATCACACATATCACTCCATGTTGTTCCCCTCCTTCAAAGACCAACTCCTATCTAGTTTATGCATTTTTTGATCACTCCTTAAGTAGTTAATTTATATATATACATTTTTTAACTTTATTTTTTATCTTTTAAAATTTACATTCAAATTAGTATATAGTGAAGCAATAATTTCAGTAGATTCCTTAATGCCCCTTACCCATTTAGCCCATCCCCCCTCCCACAACCCCTCCAGTAACCCTCTGTTTGTTCTCCATATTTGAGTCTCTTCTGTTTTGTCCCCCTCCCTGTTTTTAGATTATTTTTGTTCCCCTTCCCTTATGTTCATCTGTTTTGCCTCTTAAAGTCCTCATATGAGTGAAGTCATATGATTTTTGTCTTTCTCTGACTGACTAATTTCACTGCGCATAATACCCTCCAGTTCCATCCACGTAGTTGCAAATGGCAAGATTTCATTCTTTTTGATTGCTGAGTAAGACTCCATTGTATATATATCACATCTTCTTTATCCATTCATCCATCAATGGACATTTGGGTTCTTTCCATACTTTGGCTATTGTTGATAGTGCTGCTGTAAACATGGGGGTGCATGTGTCCCTTTGAAACAGCACACCTGGATCCCTTGGATAGATATGTAGTAGTGCAATTTCTCGGTCTTAGGGTAGTTCTATTTTTAGTTTTTTGAGAAACCTCCATACTATTTTCCAGAGTGGCTGCACCAGCTTGCATTCCCACCAACAATGCAAAAGAGATCCTCTTTCTCTGCATCCTCGCCAATATCTGTTGTTGCCTGAGTTGTTAATGTTAGCCATTCTGACAGGTGTAAGGTGGTATCTCATTGTGGTTTTGATTTGTATTTCCCTGATGATGAGAGACATTGAGCATTTTTTCATGTGTCGGTTGGCCATCTGGATGTCTTCTTTGGAGAAGTGTCTATTCATGTCTTTTGCCCATTTCTTCACTGGATTATTTGTTTTTGGGATGTTGAGTTTGATAAGTTCTTTGTAGATTTTGGATACTAAGCCTTTATCTGATATGTCACTTGCAAATATCTTCTCCCATTCCATTGGTTGCCTTTTAGTTTTGCTGATTGTTTCCTTCGCTGTGCAGAAGATTTTTATTTTGATGAGGTCCCAGTAGTTCATTTTTGTTTTTGTTTCCCTTGCCTCTGGAGACGTGTTGAGTAAGTAATTGCTGCGGGCAAGATCAAAGAGGTTTTTGCCTACTTTCTCCTCGAGGGTTTTGATGGCTTCCTGTCTTACATTGGGGTCTTTCATCCACTTTGAGTTTATTTTTGTGTATAGTGTAAGAAAGTGGTCCAGGTTCATTCTTCTGCATGTCGATGACCAGTTTTCCCAGCACCACTTGCTGAAGAGACTGTCTTTATTGCATTGGATATTCTTTCCTGCTTTGTCAAAGATTAGTTGCCCATATGTTTGTGGGTCCATTTTTGGGTTCTCTATTCTATTCCATTGATCTGAGTGTCTGTTATTGTGCCAGTACCATACTGTCTTGATGATTACAGCTTTGTAGTATAGCTTGAAGTCCGGGATTGTGATGCCTCCTGCTTTGGTTTTCTTTTTCAAGATTGCTTTGGCTATTTGGGGTCTTTTCTGGTTCCATACAAATTTTAGGATTATTTGTTCTAGCTCTGTGAAGAATGCTGGTGTTACTTTGATAGGGATCGCATTGAATATGTAGATTGCTTTGGGCAGTATCAACATTTTAACAATATTTGTTCTTCCTATCCAGAAGCATGGAATCTTTTTCCATTTCTTTGTGTCTTCTTCAATTTCTTTCATAGGCTTTCTATAGTTTTCAGTGTATAGATTTTTCACCTTTTGGTTAGATTTATTCCTAGGTATTTTATGGTTTTTGGTGCAACTGTAAATGGGATCGATTCCTTGATTTCTCTTTATGTTGCTTTGTTTTTGGTGTATAGGAATGCAACCGATTTCTGTACATCGATTGATTTTATATCCTGCAACTTTGCTGAATTCATGAATCAGTTCTAGCAGTTTTTTGGTGGAATATTTTGGGTTTTCCATATAGAGTATCATGTCATCTGCAAAGAGTGAAAGTTTGACCTCCTCCTGGCCGATTTGGATGCCTTTTATTTCTTTGTGTTGTCTGATTGCAGAGGCTAAGACTTCCAATACTATGTTGAATAACAGTGGCGAGAGTGGACATCCCTGTCTTGTTGCTGACCTTAGGGGGAAGCTCTCAGTTTTTCCCCATTGAGGATGTTAGCATTGGGTCATTCACATATGGCTTTTATCATCTCGAGGTGTGATCCTTCTATCCCTACTTTCTTGAGGGTTTTTATCAAGAAAGGATGCTGTATTTTGTCAGATGCTTTCTCTGCATCTATTGAGAGGATCATATGGTTCTTGTCCTTTCTTTTATTGATGTAATGAATCACGTTAATTGTTTTGTGGATATTGAACCAGCCCTCCATCCCAGGTATAAATCCCACTTAGTAGTGGGGAATGATTTTTTAAATGTATTTTTGGATCCGGTTGGCTAATATCTTATTGAGGAGTTTTGCATCCATGTTCATCAGGGAAACTGGTGTATAGTTTTCCTTTTTAGTGGGGTCTCTGTCTGGTTTTGGAATCAGGGTAAAGCTGGCTTCATAGAAAGAATTTGGAAGTTTTCCTTCCATTTCTAGTTTTTGGAATAGTTTCAAGAGAATAGGTGTTAACTCTTCCTTAAATGTTTGGTAGAATTCCCCTGGAAAGCCATCTGGCCCTGGACTCTTTTTTTTTGGCAGATTTTTGATTACTA
Source organism: Prionailurus viverrinus (assembly GCF_022837055.1). Taxonomy (NCBI): domain Eukaryota; kingdom Metazoa; phylum Chordata; class Mammalia; order Carnivora; family Felidae; genus Prionailurus; species Prionailurus viverrinus. Next base: position 92,954,052 of record NC_062572.1, on the reverse strand, counting down.
ATTCGATTTCCTTACTGGTTATGGGTCTGTTCAAATTTTCTATTTCTTCCTGTTTCCGTTTTGGTAGTGTATATGTTTCTAGGAATTTGTCCATTTCTTCCAGATTGCCCATTTTGTTGGCATATAATTGCTCATAATATTCTCTTATTATTGTTTTTCTTTCTGTTGTGTTGGTTGTGATCTCTCCTCTTTCATTCTTGATTTTACTTATTTGGGTCCTTTCCTTTTCCTTCTTGATCAAACTGGCTAGTGGTTTATCAAATTTGTTAATTCTTTCAAAGAACCAGCTTCTGGTTTCATTGACCTGTTCTACTGTTTTTTCGGTTTCGATAGCAGTAACTTCTGCTCTAATCTTTGTTATTTCCTGTCTTCTGCTGGTTTCGGGTTTTATTTGCTGTTCTTTTTCCAGTTCCTTAAGGCATAAGGTTAGGTTGTGTATCTGAGATCTTTCTTCTTTCTTTAGGAAGGCCTGAATTGCTATATACTTTCCTCTTATGACCACCTTTGCTGCGTCCCAGAGGTTTTGGGTTGTGGTGCTATCATTTTCATTGACTTCCATATACTTTTTAATTTCTTCTTTAACTGCTTGGTTAGCCCATTCATTCTTAGTAGGATGTTCTTCAGTCTCCAAATATTTGTTAACTTTCCAAATTTTCTCTTGTGGTTGATTTCGAGTTTCATAGCATTGTGGTTTGAAAATATGCATGATATGATCTCGATCTTTTTGTACTTACTTAGGGCTGATTTGTGTCCCAGTATATGGTCTATTCTGGAGAATGTTCCATGTGCACTGGAGAAGAATGTATATTCTGCTGCTTTAGGATGAAATGTTCTGAATATATCTGTTAAGTCCATCTGGTCCAATGTGTCATCCAAAGCAACTGTTTCCTTGTTGATTTTTTTATTACATGATCTGTCCATTGCTGTGAGTGGGGTGTTGATGTCTCCTACTATCATTGTATTGCTATCAATGAGTTTCTTTATTTTTGTGATTAATTGATTTATATATTTGGGTGCTTTCACATTTGGTGCATAAGTGCTTACAATTGTTAGGTCTTCTTGGTCTATAGACCCCCTGATTATGATATAATTCCCTTCTGCATCTCTTGATACAGTCTTTATTTTAATGTCTAGATAGTCTGATATAAGTATGGCTACTCCGGCTTTCTTTTGTTGACCATTAGCATGATAGATGGTTCTCCATCCCCTTATTTTCAATATGTAGGTGTCTTTAGGTCTAAAGTGGGTCTCTTGTTAACAGCGTATAGATGGGTCTTGTTTTCTTATCCATTCTGTTACCCTATGTCTTTTGATTGGAGCATTGAGTCCATTGATGTTTAGAGTGAGTACTGAAAGATAGGAATTTATTGCCATTATGATGTTTATAGAGTTGGAGTTTCTGGTGGTGTTCTCTGGTCCTTTCTAATCTTTTGTTGCTATATATATATATATATATTTTTTTTTTTTTTCCCCATCTTTTCTCCCCTTAAAATTTCTTGCAGGGCTGGTGTAGTGGTCACAAACTCCTTTAATTTTTGTTTATCTGGGAAACTTTTTATCTCTCCTTCTATTTTGAATGACAGCCTTGATGGATAAAGAATTCTTGGCTGCATATTTTTCTGATTCAGCACACTGAATATATCCTGCCACTCCTTTCTGGTCTGCCAAGTTTCTGTGGACAGGTCTGCTTCAAACCTGATCTCTCTTCCCTTGTAGGTTAGGGACTTTTTTTTTTTTTTTACCATGCTGCTTTCATGATTCTCTCCTTGCCTCAGTATTTTGTGAATTTGACTGTGATAGGCCTTGTTGATGGTTGGTTTTTGTTGAATCTAATGGGGGTCCTCTGTGCTTCCTGGATTTTGATGTCTGTGTCTTTCCCCAGGTTAGGAAAGTTTTCTGCTATGATTTGCTCACTTAACCCTTCTAACCCTATTTCTCTCTCTTCCTCCTCTGGGACCCCGATGATTCTGATGTTGTTCCTTTTTAATGAGTCACTGATTTCTCTAATTCTTAAATCGTGCTCTTTTGCCTTAATCTCCCTCTTTTTTTCTGCTTCGTTATTCTCTATAAGTTTGTCCTCTATATCGCTGAGTTTCTGTTCTGCCCCATCCATCCTTGCCACCGCTGCATCCATCCGCGATTGCAGCTCAGTTATAGCATTTTTAACTTCATTCTGGCTAGTTTTTACTTCTTTTATCTCTGCAGAAAGGGATTGTAATCTATTTTCGACTCCAGCTTGTATTCTTATTATTGTGATTCTAAATTCTGGTTCAGACATCTTGCTCATGTCTGTGTTGGTTAAATCCCTGGCTGTCGTTTCTTTGTGCTCTTTCTTTTGGGGTGAATTCCTTCATTTGGTCATTTTGAAGGGAGAAAAGGAATTAATTAGGTAGAAAAGTTGAAATTTAAAAAATTAAAATAAAAAAATTAAAATTAAAAATTAAACACACACACACAAATCGAATAGATGATGCTAGATACTAGGTGTATTTTGGGCTGGGTGTAGAAAGTGGTTTGACAGATTAGAGAAACAAACAAAAAAGGTTGGGGGGGGAGAGAAAAAAAGGAAATCGTTGGAGAATTTGAAAAAATGAATACACTAAAGTAGAGAATATAGTAGAAAAAATTATAGAAAAATATTTTTAATAAAAATGAAAAAGAAATGAATTTTTTCGTTTTCTGTATTTAAGAAAAAAGAACCGAAAAAGAGAAAAAAGATTAAAAAAAAGAAAAAAAGAAAAGACCAAAAAAAGAAATCGCTTGAAAATTTGAAAAGGTGAATACACTGTAGTAGACTGAAATAAAATGATGGGAGTAAGATAGAATTGGAAAAAGTTTACATAAAAGCAAAAAATATAGTAATAAAAATTAAATAAAAAGATTTTTAAAAGAAATTAAAAGTAAAAATGAAGTTTTTCTCTTTCTGCATTCAAGAAAAAAAAAGAAATGAAAAAGAGAAAAAAAAAGAAAGACAAAAAGGAAATTGAAAATTTGAACAGGTGAGTACGCTGAAGTAGACTAAAATAAAATGATGGAAATAAAGCAGAAGTTGAAAAAATTTACACAAAAGTAAAAAATATAGTAATAAAAATTAAAGACAGATATTTTTAATAACAATTGAAAATAAAAATGAGTTTTTTCTCTTTCTGTATTCAAGAAAAAGAAAAGAATTGTAAAAGAGAAAAAGGAAAAAGAGAAAGAAAAAAATTAAATAGATGAACCTGCTAACAGATTGAAGTAGGACTGAAATTGCTTCGTTTTCCCCAGAGGTCGGTCCATGTAGCTCTTTATAGTCCATAGATGAAGCCGGCGCTAGGTGTGTGTTCTTGAAGAGCGAAGTTGGCCCAGTTGGGCGGGGCTCGGTGTAACGGCTCCGCTCTCCCCTAGATGGCGCTGCCAGCCTCCTGGGGTGGATTCTTGCCGTGCTCGTAGGTGCGCGTGCGTGCGCATGTGCAGGAGCGGTGAAAAATGGCGCCGGCCAGCCACCCAGTCCGTTCTCCGGATCAGCAGTCGCGCACCAGTCCTCCGTCTTCAGCTCTCATCCACTCCCCACTTTTCCACTCTCCGTGACCAGGCCCCAGGCAGTACCTCTCTCCTGAGGTTTGTCTCAGATGCGGCTGTTTTCCCCGGCCCCTTGCTTCCGAAGGACTGAGGCTTTGACCCGTTCCGCCCCTCTGCGGGAGGGTCTCTCCGAGCAGTGGCCGAATGAGCAATGGCCGAATGTCGGCTGCACCCAGGAACGCCCGCCGGACCCTGCTGCTGCCGGTGCCCCGAGACTGCGGTCAGGTGCCAGCCCGCCCCAGAAAAAAGTTCATGAGACGGAGTAGCAGCAGCGTTTCAGGGATTATGGAAAATCACAACACACGCCTGGCACCAGGCTTCACCCTCCATGACCTTGTTCCAGCACCAGTGAATGTGGCCGCCTTCCGGGGTCTGCTGGGACCAGGGGGCTTCAACAGTCTCCACCAGATGTCCTTCCAGCAGTGGAACCGCTTCTCCCTGAACGGGGGAGGGGAGACTGTTGGCCTGAGAGCCTCCCGGACCTCCCTCTGCTCCTGGAGATTCACCCTTCCCACCCGAGCACCGCCAGGTAGGGAGCTGCGGAGTCGCAGCCTTTGCGTTCCCCTTGTTTACAGTCTTAATGGAATTGAAACCCTCTCCTTTCTTCGTTCTCCCTTTTTAGTTTAGTCCCTGCGGCCGTTTCCAATTTTCCACCTTCTCTCCAGCTGCTTTTGGGGAGGGGAGCTTTTCCTGTATGTTCCCCTCCGTCCCCAGGCTCCATCCTCTCTCCGCCCACCAAAGGGGTTCGCTACCATTTGGGGCTTCTTGCTCCCCAAGTTCAGCTCTTTGTGTCACGTACCTGCTGAATTCTGTGGTTCAGGTTGTGCAGATTGTTGTGTTAATCTTCCAATCGGTTTTCTAGGTGTGTAGGATGGTTTAGTGTTGGTCTGGCTGATTTCATGGACGTGCGACACACAAAAAGCGTCCATCCTGTTCCACCATCTTGGCTCCCCCCAATTTTTATATTTTTTAAGACTGGATGTTTCTTATATGTAGGAGGTTAGTCTAATATGAGCTATAGTGCTGTTACCAACAGTGGAATTTATAATCTCATTTTGTTTCACATTTTCCTTATTATTGGTAATAGCATATTTTCCTGAATTTTGTGCCATTTGGACTTCTCTTATGTAAACTTATTTCTATCAGTGGCTTTTTGTGTGGCTTTTTCTCATTGATTTGAAAGAGCTCCTTGTATTTTATGGGTATTGATATTGTTTAGTCTGTTTTAACTTAGTAAATACTGTTTTTCACTTTATTTTACTTTTATTTATACTGTTGTTCCTTATATATAATTTTATACAAATGGAGAACATCTTGTGATCTTTTCCTTCATAGCTTGTGTTAATGTTTGGTCAATCCCCAGCTGGGATTATAAAAATATTATCATATCTCACATTAATATAAGAAAGTCATCCTGAATTTACTGTGAGAAGTGAGACTGAGCCATAACTCAATTTTTCCCACAAAGATCGACAGTTGTTCTAGTGAGTTTGTGAATAGTTAGTGTTTCCTCACTGATTTTGAACATTTATCATCTATTTCATTTTTCCAGATAAAACTTCTATTTCTGGGTTCTATTTCTTCTATTGTCAGTTCTTCCCACAACATAACATTTTTTCAATTACTGTGCTATATTATGTTTTTATTACCTGCTGAGGCAAGTTATCTTTTATTGGTCACTTTCAATCCAATAGTTGTTTTGTGCATTTCCTCTCTTAGATGTACTTTGGAGCCAGCTAACCAGATGTAATTAAATTATCTTGGAACATCAATTGGGATTTTTATGGGATTTATTAATTTATTTTAGGAAGCACAACATATTGAAACATTGAGTCCTCTCATCAAAAATGATTTTCCGTTCATTTATATATATTTTTATGTCTATCAGTAAAGTTTATATATTTTTTAAATGTTGGTATTGCGCATTTCCTATTATGACCATTCCTGGGAATTTATAGTTTCTGTTGCATTAAGAAATTAACCTTCTTGAGGAGGGCACCTGTTGGGATGAGCACAGGGTATTGTATGGAAACCGATATGACAATAAATTTCATAAAAAACGAGAAAGTAACCTTCTTCCTTTTATTTAAATTTTTTGTTTTATTTTGCTAGTATACGTTCACTTTTGTACTATAATCTAGCAGGACCAAATCATTGACAATTTTGATTTATCATTCAGATTTACTAAGAAGGCAACTGTCAGTTTGTCTTTCTTTCTCTGTATCTCTCTTTTTTTCTACTTTCCTACATTAACTGAGAAGCAGTGTTGAATAATGACAGCAATGGTGTCTGTCATGTTCTGATTTTAATGGCCAGTGGGGTGTGTGGGTTTAAATAGAACTTTTGCTTTTTTACTCTGTATACTTATACATCGTTATATACTGAATTAAAACTTCTGGGGATGGTGCCCAGGAAGTGCATTTTTCAGGACCACCTTCAAGTGATTGTAACATCCAGCTAGTTTGCGAATCAAAACAAAGAGATGTAAAATTAGAACTGATAGCAGCTTGGCTCCGGTTTCCTTGATCTTTTCTGGTTTTCAACAAATATTCACTTTGAGCAATTGGAGAAAACAAGAGAAACACACACACACACACACACACACACACGCACACACGCACACACACACACACACACACACACACTTTCTCTAGGAAAGGTCGAGGTAAGTAAGCAGAGACATCTCCTCTTAGAAATAATGTTACACATTTCTGATTCATCCACAGTAATTCACACTATTATCAATGTGTGGTCCTCCCTCGGGGCATAGCTAATTTGGGCATTTGCCTGCCAAAGTGCGTAGGGCCACCTGTGTCCACGATTAGGCAAAAAAAAGGCTTACCAGTTGTGACCTGGCGCTCATCCTCAGTTTCTTTGTAAAATGTTATCAAAACGGACTCATTTGTAAGATCCTTGAGAATTAATGATGGAAGTAACTATAGAATAAGAATGTAGGAGGCTTTGGGAATGATGTTTTTGCTTATGTATAAACACTAGGAGGTGAATTAACTTTCCTTCTGTATCTTGACCCCGAATAGCACAGATGTTTTCCTGTAAATAACCTCTCACAGGTGCAATTATTTACATATCTGCTTCTGCTATTTGAAGGGTGTGTACACAAACAGTTATTTGTAGAAAATGGAAATCGACTCTTCATTAATACAGTGCCGACTTCCTAAAGTTCTTTTCTCGGAGTCGAGAAAATAGTGTTCACTCTACCTACTTCAAAGGCTCACGGGCTATGGCATGAAAGCTCCTTATGAGTGACAACTGGGTGAAGAGTTTCGAGAATAACCCGAGGTGACCTCTTGAGCTTGTGAACTGGCTGGGATCGTCGCGAGGTTTTCCCATAATCATAAAAGATCTTGAGAAATGGAACAAATAAGCAAACGAACAAAAAACTATTAGTAAGAAAAAATAAAGCAGACACAGGAAAATAATTGTGGAAATACTGCACTTTAGTAAGATGGGGAACGTGCCACCAAGGGAAGTTAGAGAACACGCCTCTCCAAGGCTCCTTTGAAAGTACAGTAATAACTTCACGTGTATCTGGGATCATTGGCTGACTTGTAGCGTAGTCCTACAGGGACAGGAGGCCCAGATGCACAGCCTGACCGATTCTGCGAGCATTTAACTTATTCCAGTCCATGTGGCTTTGCACTAAAAGCCCCCAGAGCGGCCGCACTTTTGAGGGCTACACTGCAGAGCTCCACGGCAGCCACGCTCCGCTGACTGTAGCCACTTCGTTTCCTCTGCCCCTCTTTCGATTCTCTGGCTGTCATCCTTGGGAGAAATCCCCAAAGCGGTGCTAACATTTGCTCTTGATAATAAGGCCAGCAGGCCTTTGGGTGCCTTCCCGTGATCCCCGGGCTGCGGGGAGGGGTGCGGAGAGTGGCACGCTGGCCAATGCTTTCACAAAGGCAGCGAGTTTGGTATGGAAACCGTGTCTCCCAGTTTTGACCAGCCCGGGAGTAAAACCAGTCATGGGCACAGCGGCAAACAATGGTGCTCTGTGCCCGCCTGTGTCTGAGGACTCCTACGCTTCTGGAAGGTCCTGTCAGTTGGCGGGGTGGATGGGGCAGGCTGGCCTCTGCTTTGAGGTCTTCGCTCCTTGCCAGGCAGGTGCTCTGCTTCGTCCTTTCCCCTTTGGGCCCCGATCTGTTTTCTTTTTCAGACTGCCGTTGCTTCTGCCGCTCGTCAGGATGGTTGCTGCTCAACCTGGCCCGGTTGAGACGAGGCTAAGGTGCAGCCCGATGGAAAGTGGACTCTGTAGTCATACGGGAAGTGCGCTCGCTGTCTCGTCTGGGTCACTTCGACCTCCTCCCGTTCCTAATGGACTGAGGTGTCTCTGGGTTTTGCTGACTTGAAACCTTGCTCTCCTTGCTTCTCGGTGTCAAGTTGTCCTGAACAGAAAGGTGACAAGGCAAGATCTGTGGAACATTCATTTTCTGTCGGAAATCTGTCCATTCCGAGAAATTTTATGAGCGTCACGATAAACACCATATCCAATGGAGACGGGCAGTTTCGGTCTTTGAAGTAACACCATATTTTACTAGGATGTCCCTGCCCTGCCTTTGTCTAATTGCCGGTTTGACCTGGAGTGAGTGGGCCTGTCTGTGCGCGCACAAGGTCTGGCCTTCCGTAGGTATTTCAGACGTGCACACGGCGAGAGGGAGAGGACATCTTCCTCTGAGCACGTCCTTGTCCAGCGATGTGTTTTTTAAATAGAGGCCAACCTCATAAAACAAAATCAGTTATTTTATTTATTATTTTTTTAAAATGTTTATTCATTTATTTTGGGAGAGAGAGAGAGAGATTGAGAGATTGAGAGCAGGGGAGGAGTAGAGAGAGAATCACAAGCAGGGTCCATACTGTCAGCGCAGAGCCTGATGCAGGGGTCAGTGAAGAGCCTGACGCAGGTCTCCATCTCAGGAACCATGAGATCAAGACCTGAGCCGAGATCAAGAGTCAGTCACTTAACTGACTGAGCCGCCACGTGCCCCTAAAATTAATTATTTTAAAGTGAACAATTCAGTGGCATTTAGTATGTTCATGATGTTGTACAACCACTACCCCTCTCATCCAAAAACAATTTTATCGCCTCAAAAGGATTCCCGATGCCCATTAAGCAGTCTCTCTCTCTTCCTGCCTACCTGCAAACCAGGAACTAGTAATCTTTTTTTTTTTTTAATCTCCATGGATTTACTTATTCTGGATATTTTGTATAAAATGGAATCATACAGTCTGTGGCTTTTTGTCTCTGACGTTTTTAATTTGGCATAATATTTTCAAGGATCATTCATGTTTTAGCATAAATAAGTATTTCACCCTTCTTTAAGGGGTAATGCAGTCCCGTTACATGGATATACTACAGTTTGTCTATCCATTCAGCCATAGACGAACATTTGTGCTGTTTGCACCTTTGGAGATTGTGAGTTGTGATGCTGTGTGTGTGCAGGGACTTATTTGAGTACCTGCTTTCGGTTCTTTGAGATATACACCTAGGATCAAGTGACATGTTTTGAATAATTCCTTGGGTGAGAAGAGTTTGGCCTGATGCTTTCTATGTCTGTGATGAAAGGAAGTCCCTCCACCCACCGTCACAGGTTTCTGATGTGTCGTTGAACCTTGGCCAAGTGAGGGCGGGTGGGAGGCCCCAGTGGCCATTTGGTAGCTTACGCTCACCTTGCCCACTTCAACAGTGGGACCCCGGGGTAGGTCTGCCGTGGAGGGGTTTTGCCGATGTGATTGAGGTCCCTCAGCAGTTAAATTTAAGTAAAGGAGATTATCCTGGTGGGCTTGGCTGAACCAGTGGAAGTGATTTACGGAAGGCTCCGGCATTCCTTGAACCAGACTCCAAAAAGCAGGTTTACACCTGCCATTCCTTTTTTGGATGAGCCCTTCCTAACTGCCTGCCCTACAGATTTTGGACCTGTGTGTCCAGCTCCGCAATCCACAATCATGTCAGGGAATTCTTGTCATAAATTTCTTACCTCTCTCTTTCTTCCCTGTGTCTCTCGCTCTCGTTCTATCATCTATCTATCATCCCTCTATCTGTCTATGTATCTATCTATCCATCAATGAAGCTATCATCTATCTATCTGTTTATCTACCTACCTACTTACCTATCCATCCATTTATCTCTTCCACTGGTTGTGTTTTTCTAGGTGAATCCTAAGTGATACTGAACAACAACTCAGACTCTTCCTTAAAGTTTGGCTGAGCATCTTCCCATAGGCCAGGCAGGTGATGAGAATGGGTGAATGTTTCAGGTGGCGACTGAAGCCAGCATAACCACTTGGACCAAATATAGGTCTTACCACCTGCTGCTCGTAGGGAATGGAGCTTAAGATTTTTCAGAAACATATAGAAACAGACTTATGGATAATTTTTTAATGTTGAAATCTAATTGGAGCTCCTTAAAAACAGGGCTGAGACTACTTTTCTCTGTTGAGTACAACGCAAAACACTACATGGAAAGCACACACGAGAACACACGGAAGGGAGACAGGAGAAGGCGCACTGGCTCGGGACTGTGGGCCCAAGGAAGGATACGATGGGACACTCTCTCGTTTTCCTTTCGCCTCATGTATCCCAGACTCGGAGCTGAAGAAGCTTGTGACCTGGAGGCAGCATGTCGCAGACAAAATAGGCCCCAGGAGAAGCGCTGTCCATAGCCAAAGGGGCAGGAGAGAGGCAGCAGGTAACCCAGACAACTCTAGACGATGCCTGCTGCACTCCAGCCAAACGCCGTGGCCAATGGTCCTGCGCCCCTTTCCCTCCACCAGGAGAGGCCTAGTCGGGTGCCCAAGTGTCTGCATCGGCCAGGCTGTAAGGAAAGCCCCCCAAATCCTGCCGAGTGGGATGACTTATCAGTAGAGACCACATTAGAGCCTGGACTCCCAGCCCCACTACGGTCTGAATTGTGTCCCCCAAATGCATTCGTTGGAGCCTTTGAAGGGCCTTTAGGGAGATGATTAAGATGAAACAAGTCGTAGGATGGAGTCTTGATCTGATAAGATTGGTGACTTTATAAGAAGAGGAGAAAAGGACATCTCTGTCTCTCCCCTGCAAGTATGAGCACCAAGGAAAGGCCATGTGGGGACACAATGAGAAGACCACCACCTGCAACACACGGAGAGACTTCTCACTGGGCAATGCCCACCATCTTGACTTTTGGCATCCAGACCCGTGAGAAAGTCACATCTGGTATTTAAGCTGCTCAGGGTATGGTAACTTGGCGTGGCAACCCGAGCCAAGACAGCCCCTGTCACGTATCAGGTGGCAACAAGGTGCCCCGCATTCGCCATGGTTTGGTGTCAGAGCTACCTAATGGAGAGACAAGACATTCGTCGCTCTCCCAGGGTAACAGGGCCACCCCTCGAATGGCGTCAGCTGAGGCACAGCAGCTCCTCCCTGCCAGGGAGGTATGGGTCCAGGGGTCCCGGAACTAGCCCCCCACGACCCGGCAGTGATGACCCTCACCCTTGGGTGCCCACCCAATGCAGTTGAGCGACCTGCACTGCTGCCCCCTTCTGGAAGTGATGAGGCGGTGAAGCAGTGTTAAAGGAACCCGCTAAAACCCAAGGTCGAGGTAAGATCGTGGCCCTTCTAATGTATGACCAAAATGTCCAGGCTTCAGTTGAAAATCACTCGTCACACCAAGAATCAGGGAGATCTCAAAGGGAATGAAAAAACCTAGTCAATAGATGCCAACACCAAATGACAGAGACGTTAGAATTAGCTAAAAAAGATTTCCAAGAAAGCCTCCACAAAATTATGTCAAGAAGCTACTATGAACACACTTGCGACAAAGGAAAAAAATAGGAAGTCTGAGGAAAAGAAATAGAGACTCTCCGCCATGAAATACAAAGTCTTAGCAAAATACTAGACGATGTAAGGGAACAGATGGAGGTTTTCAAACTGAAGGATACTGTCAGCGAGATAAACAACTGGATGGATGGGCGTGACAGGATGAAGGGACAGGGGTGGGATCTGCGAGCTGGAAGTAAACTCCACAGCAAGGAAACAGACAATCCATTTAGAAAATGGGCAAAAGTCATGAACAGACATTTCGCCCAAGAGGATATACAGATGGCAGAGAAATACCTGAAAAGATGTTTAGCGTCACGAGCCACCGGGGAAGTACAAGTTAAAACCCAACGAAGTATTCACATTTATCATAATGATCAAAATTAAAAAAAATAGTGTCAACATCAAATTCTGGTGCAGATGTGAAGAAACTGGGTCTTTCATACACTGCTGACTGGCGTGTAAGAAGGGTACAGCCAGTTTGGGAGAGAATTTGGCCGCTGTTTAAAAAGTAAAGCACACTTACCCTACGATCCAAAAATCACACTTCTCACACTTACCTCAGAGAAGTGAAACTTATTTTCACATGAACACCGGATGTGGATGTTCAAAGTAGCTTTATTATTTCATAGTAACCCCAAACTGGGGACATCCCGGATGTCCCTCGGCGGGGTGAGTGGTTAAGCAAGCTTTGGTCCATCCACACCAAGAAACACTCTTCTGCGACAAAATGGAATTTTGCTGACAGAACAGCCTGGAGCGATCTCCAGAGAATTCTGTTGAGTCAAAACACCAATCCTAAAAGTGACATACAGTTTGCTTTCATTTACACAACACTTTTGGTCTGCTAAAATGATGTAAATGGAGAACAGATGAATGGTTATGGGAAATGGAGCTGGAACGGTGAGGGACTGGCTGTACCAGGGCCACTTGAAGGACCCGGGTGAGGCGGACATGTGAGATGTGTGACTGAATCAGTGCCACTGTCCTGATTGTGCTATTGCAAGATCATTTGATGAGAGGTCACCACTGGGGACACAGGGTAAATGGTACCTGGGATCTGTGTTGTTTCTTGCAACTGCATGCAAATTTACAGTTAACCTCGAAATGAGAAGTATAATTGAAAACAATAACAACAAAGAGATTGGTATGTGAGTTTGCAGGATTCGTCTTAGGAGGTCTGAGGCCCCTTCTCCTAACACACAGAGTGTCCAGCACAGGGACAGTAGTCTCTGGATGCCGGAGTCCTTAAACTAACTGGGCAGTCCTTTCTTGTTGTCGATGGACATCTCGAAAGCCCTTCATCATTGCAGGTGATGAACATTCCTCATCAGTAGGAAATGGGAGAGAGTGGAGATGTGTGTGTGTGTGTGTGTGTGTGTGTGTGTGTGTGTTTAATGTTTATTCTTGAGAGAGAGAGAGAGAGAGAGAGAGAGAGAGAGAGAGAGCATGAGTGAGCAGGGGAGGGGCAGAGAAAGAAGGAAACACAGAATCTGAAGCAGACTCCAGGCTCCAAGCTGTCAGCACAGAGCCCGACGTGGAGCTCGAACTCACGAACTGAGATCATGACCTGAGTCGAAGTCGGACGCTCAATCAACTGAGCCACCCAGGCGCCCCGACTTATCTGTGTTTCTCTAAACTGTCAAATCCTTTCCTGGGATTCTCTTTCCTTCACAAAACCTAATTTGGCCCTCACAGTGGAAGCACCAGGTAGGGATGTGTAGCCATCACAGAGCGATTCTAAAACGCATCTGGTCACCCACCCCAGGCTCACCTCTGCGAGGCCATGTATAAAAGGCAGCGTGGGAAATTCTGAGCTGTCTTGACAGATGGACCCCACCATTTTCAACACATCCACACGACAAAGTGCGTGAGCAGGGAGACTGAGCTCTTTGGGGCTCTGATATGATTGTTTCACAGGATCAAGAACCTTTCAGAGACTTTTTTTTTTGGTTACTGTTCCAATGAGCTAATTATAGGACATCAAGTCAACTGGCAGTATCTTCATGACTTACAGACTTAGCGTGATTTAGCAGGTGACAGTTTTGGAAATACAGTATTAAACATGAATCATATCTCAGCTTTTAAAAACAGTGTTTCTCACATTATGGGACAACATAGATTTCTTTATGCCCAGTGATCATCTGTTTATTTAGTCCACATTTTTTTTTAGATACTTAAACCATGCTCTTCTGACCCAAGGTCTTATATATGTGCATCTACAGTCTTATGTAACATTTTAACTTTTGGAAAATAGTCATCCCTTATTGAAACACGAAAAAAAGGAAAGGAAGTCTCAAAAAACAAAGACTTTATCTTGTATTCATGCTCTTGTGATATTTGGCACTGAGAGAAATGACTTCTAGGTTCTGCGTGAAGGCTCTTTATAGGAAAAATTTCCTAAAGTCAGAGCTGTGTTCCCTGCATGGAGAAACGAGATATTTTTGCCTTTTTATTTTGATCACTTCCCTACGGTGATTCCGCATTTGCTGTGCTTATAGGTCAGTTCCATTTTCAAGTAAGTTATCCTGCCCATGGTAGATCTCAAAAAAGTCTTGTTTTTGCCCGGTTATTTTCAGTACTTTTATTATTGCCTTTCTATGGATGGTGAATCAGTTAAATTGTCCTCCAATTTAGCCTAGACTTAGATGTTCATGCTGAAAAATGTACGCACTGAATAAGTAATGCTTACGATGAGCTGTTTCCTATGTGCTTAGATCCTCTTTCTTGTTTTAATGCAAAAGTTTATATTCTGTGCAATAGTTTCCTTATTCTCAGATTTTAGTGTTTCATTAATTTAATCCACTATGCAAAAATTTTCCTCTACGAATTTTCCTCCTTCTTGGACCAAACTTATTGGAGCTGAAGTGCCATTTTCTCTCCCCTCCCACAGAACTCGTCACGTCGAGAGATGCTAACAAGACATGACTGAGGAAGGGTGCACAGGTGTATTACGTGGGCTCAGATTGGCAACTCTCTGATACACAGAACACAGGCGCGCACACTCGCGCACACACATACACACAGAGCCAGGCCTGATCAAAGACTTCCATTTGGTTGAACTTGGCAATGATTTTGAAATGTTGACAACTGTCAAATTAAGATCACCCAAGCCATTTCACAGGCTCAAATTTGGATGCGGGTCTCAGAACAGAAGGAGATAGCTACTGGCTACCGCCCAAGTGACTTCACCATCTATCATTCGGTTAGCGGTGCTTTATGAAACGAAGCAACGGAGGGATGGGGGAGGTCAGCATCCAACTTAGAAATCGTTTCTTTCCACATTTGCCTTGATTTACAGGAAGAAAACACATTAGTCCTTTATTGAAATGTGCAAATAAGGAGCTTGGTGATATTTGTTTAATGTTTCCTTTCATTTCTCCCCTGGCTTCCTGCACGCGCCCTGGGAGAAGCTTCAGCGCCTTCCAATGAGGTGGGGGTGGGGGGATGGGACCGGTGGGGCGTGTTCGTTCGTCTTCAATTCTCGCAAGTGCTGTGTGCTCCGGATTTGGTCCTGGCGATGTGCTCTGCTGCTATGTTTCATGGTGATGCCTGCCTTCACTGTCAGTCCCGGTTAAAATGTCCACGTTTTCATCGCCTTCCCTTGGTTTTCGGCTTTTCAGGAGCAATGACTGCATCGCCTCAATTTTGGTCAGAATTTTGGCATCCAGGACAGCATTCTGCATCTGGCAAGGGTTCTAAATAGGTGGCACCAGTGCGTTGAGAAGAAGAGAGCATTTTGGTGCATGGGAATGAGAATCTTTTTTTCTTGAGTTGCCATATTTATTGGACTGGATAGCAGAACAGAGACATTTAAATTATTCAACGAAAGCATTCTTGGTAATGTTGTGTTAGTAATCTTCCAGCAAATGACTCAGCTACCCTTTGAACGGAATCCTTCTGGATGGATTCAGAAAAGTGACCCTTCTGGCTGCTCGCAGGAGGGTTCTGCTCTTTACTGTTGTTCTTGGCCCCCAAGTTCAATGCCTGGGAAGTTCTCTGACCACACAGTGGATGCCCGTGAAGGCGCCACCTGCCCCGGGGGAGAGCCACAGCATGCACTTCCCAAAGCCCTTTTATCCAAGGGAGTAGTTCCAGTTTATTAGTGAATTTATATCCAGGGAGGAGAAGAAACGAAACCCCCAAGTAGCTTCAGGGTCTGTTGTAAATGTACAGTGCAACCAAGGTCAGAGCTAAAAGCTAGTCTGATGGTACCCTGAACACGCCGCTGCAGAGCTCCGAACAAAAACGGCTGGAACCCCGTTTGGGGCTGGTTGGGGTCACGGCCACGGGCCAGCGGGCTGTGGGAACAGAACGCATGAGCATTTCATCAACACATTGGATTATTTGGGGAATTTCTTTTGTGGATGTGGATTAGAATTTATTTGGGTGCTGGGACAATAAAATGGCCACATAATGGGCTAAAAGCAGACCCTTCAATTCAACACCCAATGTTTCTTGCCTATGGGAAGCCACAACTGTAAGAGCACCGAGTGGCTATTTTGGGGAGGCCCTGGCACACGTCTTGCCCGTGTGTAACACACAGGGGAATATGCCAGCGCCTCAGCACATAGTAGACTTCTGTGTTGTGTGATTCCCAGATTCCAAGGCATTAATTGAATGTTTTTTAGTGAGAAAAATCTCTGCCTTTTTGTGTCTCAATGCCTTTTGAAACTTGACTAGGAAAGAGAATTCCCTCGAGGCATCAGCTATCAAATTTTCTTTTACCCTCCGTTTGGAGAGCCAACATCTTAGGCCGGTCGTGAAGGTACCAGTATAGAAGGGAC
This sequence comes from Prionailurus viverrinus, assembly GCF_022837055.1. Classification (NCBI taxonomy): domain Eukaryota; kingdom Metazoa; phylum Chordata; class Mammalia; order Carnivora; family Felidae; genus Prionailurus; species Prionailurus viverrinus. Next base: position 92,937,892 of record NC_062572.1, on the reverse strand, counting down.
GCTCAGCCTGACCCAACCCCTGCCATGCCTTTCTCCCAGACCATCAGGTAGAACAGTGTCAAACATACCCAGAAGCTGGTGTTGATGGCTGTGCAGTTGCGTACTGCATCATATCAGGAGGTGCTGTCTGCACAGATGGGTGTGACCCCACCCCCTGCCTTGTGCAGTGTGAAACTGAACCACCACAAGTGAGACCCTGGGTAGGATTGACTCCTCCCCCAGGAGCTCTGGATTTCCTTCTCTTGAGAAACACCAGCTCATAACTTCCCTGCCTCCAGAGCATCTGCTGTTGCCAAATAGTGAGGACAAGATTGCCCTTGGGTTGTTGAGAGAGAGAATTTGACTGTATGGAAGGGGAGCTAGACCCAGCTAGAAGGGAGGGGAGTCGACTAGTTCTTAATATATCACTAATTACATAATTTGGAGACAAATTCTTGATTTCTCGATTTACTCTATGGAAAAAAATGAGTGTGGCGGTATCTCCATGTCTTACCTTGAAAGATCGTCCCGAAAGTAAATTATGTAATAGTTAGGAAAATGCCTGGTGCTGCAAAATTGGTGTGGTCGGGATGGCGCGGTGTAATGATCATCTTTGGAAACAGTGGGTGCCGATGCGCTGCGTTTCATAGATAAGACTTAAAAGATAGTATGTACTCAAAGTAAAACAAATTCATCCGTATTCCGTATCTTGGTGGACTCCAAACAGGAAGTGTGGTTTCTTTAAAACAAATACATTATACCGTTTGCTTTGATTAAATAATGTTCTGTTTTTCACAGAGCCAAGGACTCAAGAAGTATCGAACCCCAGAACTCACTGCTTCAAAAAAAAGCATCTGTTAAATCGTTTGAATAAAATGTAAGTGCTGGGAAGAAGCCCGGGGGACATTGGCGTCCCTGGGTCACACTGGGAAGCATCCGGCCGCATGTAGCTTCGAGGAGACCCTGTCTAAACTGTCCTGCTGGTGTTTCCTGGAACGTTCTCACTGCAGGGCTTAGAGTTCACAGGTATTGACTTCAGCGACGCTAAGAAAAGAATCTCTTTGTGTGAATTTCACCAAAGGCTAGAACCATGACTGGACAGCAAACAGTCATTCCCCGACTCAAGGGCTCTGGGTGGGAAAGAAGCCGGGCGATCTGGACATGGAGAGGCTCATCGAGAGGCCCGGAGAGAAGGTTCCAGGGGGTGCACTAGTGGAGGCTGGCTGTGGCTGCCCACGCCCCCGCAGGCTCCTCGCGGACATCTGAGTGATGACACGGGCCAGGGCTTGCTGCGGGTGGGTGGACAGCTCGTGTCAGGGCGACAGTGTGGGGGAGCGCTGTCGCAGGCTCCAGCCACAAGATGTCACCAGCACTGCTCTGTGCCCGCAGGTATCCCGAGCACGTTGCTCAGAGGGTTAGCCAGTTGCCTTCAATTGTTTACACACGGTCCTACAGTGTCTTTATTGAGGGTGACGACACAGGCTGCTGAGGGGGCTCCTTCCCGCGTGTAAATTCATGCAAATCACAGTGTCATTTGGGAATTCCTTGACACCCTGGAGACGCAGACGGGCACACAAAGATGAGCGGTGTGAACGGGAATTGGCGAGTGGTGACTCACACCAAGGTGGGGCGGATACATACACGTGTGCGCAGAGGCCGGTGGCCAGAGTCCGCCGTGATGCCTTACATCATTTTTTGGTCGAGAAAACCCGTGCCAGCTTGCCCTCAGACGTTCTGGGTGATTCAGTGGTTACACTGGTTACCAGGGCTGGGCGTTCTGTCCCATCAGAGGGTCACAGATTCGGGGTCTTTGTGATACAGATCCTACCTCTCCATTGAAACAGAACTAAAGTCCTTTGGAGAGCCGGAGAGAGCCTTTCCTCCGTTTGGGATGCTGGAACCCTCCGTGCCTCCTACCCTTCCGAGCTCCTTTCTCCGTCCTCTTTCCCGCGGGGTGTTCTGGCTCCAGGAAGGGAAGGCAACTGTGTTTATCTCACACCAGAAGTACCCCTGCTCCACCTGGTTTTCCTGGGGAGTGCAAAGGAGCAATTGTGTGCCGTGTCTGAGGGATCTGAGTCTCAGAGGCACGTCCCGGCCCCGACTGTGGCCACCTCTGTGTGCAGGTGAGCCCGTGGCCGCGTGATGGAAGCGTTGGGGGCCGGAGATCTGTCTTCTCGTTATTTCCTTCCCTCCGCTGTAAATCACACTCTCCTGAAGCAGCAGGATCTTTCACACTTACAACCAGCCCATACTTTTAAGCCCGTCTTTTAAACGGATCACCTTGACAGGGCAGATAAACTTTTGGAAGAAATGGTTGCACGCTTATCTGTATATCTCTTCGGGAAAGGGGGTGAAAGTGCTTACATATTTATATGGCAGGCGGGCAAGACATCAGATACGGTGTCAGGGCACAGAGTAACGTCCTTCCAAATGGGGAGTGGGCTCGGGAGGCGTGGGCAAAGGTGTCCCATAAAATCTTGTCTGTCGAAAGTGTTAAATTTCACAAAGTCATATATTTTGTGGGCTAAATCTCTTGGCGGTATGTTCTGATTAAAATTTACCGTTGGGGTCTGGAAGACATTGTTGTGGAATGTTGTGTTTTCTTTTCTGAAGGCTTTAGGGCACCTTGAAGTGACAGTTGTTCAGCGGGACATAAAGCCCCTACGTCAACAGTTAAGCGTGGTTCAACGCTAAGTACAAGTTGATTGGGATTCACTTGGAAGGCAGCTCTGCGATGTTAAAAAACCCTAATAGGTCATTCTAGGCCAAATGTACGTTCACTTTGATGGAGGAGATGTCACCTAGTGACTATGCAGCAGGAGTAGAATAAAACAGAATATATAGTAGCACACGGGGTTTCGCTTCGGCATCTTCGGAATTGGACTGTCGGACATCCTGTCAGTATCTGAGGAGGGCATGACGGGTGAGGGTCGTGCCTCCTGCATTGTCTTGACCGGACTGCTGTCCTCCCCGTGGCCATCGCTGAGCCATTCTGTAGGTCACACCTCGCAGGGGTAGAGAGTGCTTTGGTGGCCTCGAAGCTGTCCCCGAAGGATGTAAAGTACAACCAGAGAGTGGGTCGTGTCCCAGATAATGTGATGCTGTCCCCTCTCCAGGCTCGCCCTCTTCCCAAGAGCGGAGGGATAAAGTCGGAAAGGGATTTAGCTTCTCACCCTGGACTGGGATTTCAGTATTGCCTGAATTGTGTAAACAGTGACTTCCCTGCAGGTGGGGCCCACAGTCTCATGCTGGCAGACACGGCCTTGCACGGCATGGCCCCAGGCTCCCTTTCCTGTCAGTCCTTGCTGTGGGTTCAGTTGCGTCCCCCAAAGAGACCTGTTGAAGTCCTGACCCCCAGTATCTATGAAATAGAGGCTCTGCTGATGCAATTGATGTGATGTGATTGACATTCAACATTGCATTAATTTTACGTGCACAGCATAATGATTTGATATTCATTGTGAGGCAGTTTATTAATTGCACCTCAATTAAATACCTCAATTATATGCCTCAGTCAAAAAAGTAAAATAAAAGTAAAAAAATCATGAATATATTATATCCCTTAATTACTGTAGATCTTCTTTAACTAGAAGAAAAAAAAAAAAAAAGGAAAGATGTGGTCATCCTTGAGCAGGGGGCTCCTGATCCTGTGACTGGTATCCTTAGGAGAACAGGGGGGTTCAGACATTTAGACAGACACAAGGCCCCACCCCCCACCTTCCTCCTCTCTTCCTGCTCTGGCATCACTCCCGTAGAAAGGCCATGCACCCTTCACGCTGCACCCCAACTGCCTGAGCTTAGAAATGGCTGACGAATTTCTCTTTTCTGGAAGTCTGCAGGATACTGAACTTCTCTGGCAGCATCTGTTGTATTTTATTTGCTTGCTTGCTTGTTTACCTTTTCTCTACTAGATGTAAAGCTCTTTGAGGGCAGAGTATATACATTTTCTTTTTTCAGTCGTCTTCGAAGTGTATGGCCAAGCTTGCGTGCAGGAGGCCATCCAAATATTATTAAATCAAAACAAATGGTTTAATTCTAGATTGACAGGCTATTTTGAAATTGCTAATTCCTAAGATTCTTCCAGGATTCATCAAACCTCTGCCCAGTTCCAGGCTCCCTTCTATTTGGCTCGCACCGGGCAGCAGCGGGAATGGACCATCTGGCATGGTCCTGGGATGCGGCACGTGCGGAATTTGTTAAACGTGGGAGTGCATTTATGCTAATATGACTATCATCCCCACCCTCAAAGAGCTCACAGTCTGGGAGGGAGGGAGTAACCAGATGTGCAGTGGGTCAGCGGACCTGGCGCGTGCAGCGATAACCGCCCGCACGGAGTCTTGACGGCCCAGAGCTGGCACTCGGCTTGGCCCCGGGGAATGTCACAAAGCTGAGTCTGGAGCTGAGGTCCCCGAGACCGGGCCGGGGAGGAGATGAGGAGGCGTCACAGGGCGCGGAAGGAAGGGAGGGTGCTGTGGACCCAAGCCTGGGCACTTTCCGATGTGTCTTCTGCCCTAAAACAACATTTTTAATTTCTTGTGTATTTATTTGAGTCGACTGACGTTGGACACGGTTGGGTTGTTGGACACGAGACAGTATTAACAGCACCGAGGGCAGATGATGAACTTGGATCGTTTCGCTAAATACTCACACAGATAAAATATAGGTATAGTTTATAGGGCATTGTGAGGAACGGTTTCAAAATCAAATTCCTATTGACCGCTGCGGAAGATCTACCCACGTTCCTCTTTTAGGCCCACAGTATGAATCAGAGGGACCTCTCCTGGCCGAGAGCAAAATAATCACGATAATGATAGTACGGGTGATAGTGGTAATGCCACAAGCGTTTGAGAAGTACTTGAATGTGCCAGGCATTGGTTTAAGCGCTTTCCGTAAATTATTCCCTTTCATTCACACGCTTTTAGGCAGGTAGTATTTTAATTTTTGTTTAATTTGATTTTATTCAAATTTAATTAATTAAATTAATTAAATCAAATTAAGCTTTAATTTAATTTATATTAAAAAATTAAATTTTACCATTTTAATTGGCACGCATCTTCGGATAGGTAGTATCCGTGCCCCCATTTCATAGATGAGGAACCTGGGGCAGGTGCGCCTTGCCCATGGCCACGCAGCCGTGATTTCCTGCTCCCTGGGGTCAAGGCTCAGCTGTCCTCAAGGGTCATGGCAGCCGCATGTCAGAGGGGACAGCCCATCTGGGGGCCGATAACCCTGCTTTTGAATTCTGGCTCATGTCTAGGCATGCAGTTTCGGGCAATTTGCTATAATTTCGGCCTCTGTAATGGGAGGACGGTGCAGACACCCCCCAGGCTGGTGGGAACGAGGAAGAAGAGAAGGCATATCAGATGCCCGTGGGGGACACTGCTTCCCAGCAGGTGCCCGAAGCACGTCGTTCACAAGTAACCACTCAGAACACAGCTTGGTGTGGGCTCTCGGTCAAGTCTACTTTGAAATCCTTTATAAGACAATGCAGTAAAAAGAATATAGGGTCTTGGAGCGCCTGGGTGGCTCAGTCGGTTAAGCCTCTGACTTCAGCTCAGGTCATGATCAGGTGGTCTGTGAGTCTGGGCCCTGTGTCGGGCTCTGTGCTGACAGCTCAGAGCCTGGAGACTGCTTTGATTTCTGTGTCTCTGTCTCTCTGTCCCTCCCCCACTCATGCTCTGTCTCTCTGTCAAAAATAAATAAACATTAAAAAAAATGATTAAAAAAAAAAAGAATGTAGAGTCTGGACACAAAGGCCAAATTCTAGCTTTTGGTTCACTGCAGCCGGGCCACCTAGTTACCTCCGTGTAGCAGGTGCCGAGAGGACTAACCACACTGGGTTGTCTGAATGACTCAGGTGAGTGGGGGAGCCCAACCCCAGGGGGACTTACAGGGACTCTAACTAAATAGCAACTGTTTGTTGCTTTGTGTTTATACCACACTTTCTGTAGCATCCCTTTGGGGTAAGTGGGGAAGACGCTGGGATTCCCATGGTAGCTGATAACAGACGTTTCCCCCAAATCTCCTCACAGGAAAGGGTGTTTACCCTTTAACTGTGCCGACTGGTTTTCGGAGTTTATTTCTTCAGGGGGCCCCTTATTTTCCTTGGTTTATGGTGCTTGGGGCCTTTGGATGCATAAGTGCGGACACATGTTCACTGGGGGTCCAGGACACGACCATCTGCTGGATCTGAACCGTCTGACCACCAAGGTTCCCCTTCCAGGACCCCCTTCCTTAGTTTACCTTCATGGCCAACTTCCACATGGCATTCACTGGCTCTCATTTTTAATAGTATGGATGTATCTACCATATTTTGGGCAGTTGATTATATAGCATTATTTCTTTCTCTAATGGTTGTTCAGTTAGATGGTTGTTTGGTTTCTCTATTGAGAACGGTCTTTTGCTTCGTGTGTGTGTGTGTGTGTGTGTGTATGTGTGTGTGTGTGTGTATTTTGAGAGAGGGAGAGAGAGAGAGTGCGAGCAGGAGCAGGGGAGAGGGGCAGAGAGAGAGAGAGGGAGAGAGAGAATCTCAAGCAGGCTCAGTGCAGAGCCTGATGTAGGGATTGAACTCACCAACCTTGAGATCATGACCTGAGCCAAAATCAACAGTCAGACGCTTAACTGACTGAGCCCCCCAAGTGCTCCCATCTTTTGCTTTGTTTTATGGACAGGGATGGTGCCCTGTATTTCTGGGGGTTAGCCCACTTTGACCTATAACAGGTTCTTACCGTAAACATTTTTCAGTTACAACCTGGGATGCACACTGGGACTTTGCTCTTGCCCAGCGTGCTGGGCCTTCCCAAGGCGGGTAGAGGTTTCATATGTTTGGATGCTCAGTGAAGTAGGCTGATGAACAAGAATCTAAGAAAGACATTTCACAGTGGAGCCATTTTCACAGAGACCAAAATCAAGCATGCCTTAGCGGCAACGTAGTCAACATTTGAAGAAGTTAGATCCCAGTGAATTCTGGGTCCTCCGAAGCCACTTTTAGGTGAAGACGATGTTGCAAGTGAGCGCCTTGCATGGTGTTGGGGAGAAGGACTTAGCGAGGGGCTGTGCACCTCTCCTCTGAGGCCGGGACACCACCTGAACTGGCCACAAACCCTTCGCAAAGATTATTACTCTCCCCAGTTCCTTAACGTCCTTGCCCGAACCCTTCCAGCCTGGACGTCTGCAGTGCAGAGTAGATTTCCTTTATCGATAAAAATACAGCATGCAACCAGGTAGGGAAGTCCTAATAATATGGGTGTGGTCTCTCCCTCTCCCCGCCCGCCTTTCCTCTTGCTTTTTGTGTGGGTTCGGTTAGGCTGGGGAAGTAGCCAGCACCCGGGAGCCTCACGGCAAGACGCTCGTGAGGGGCCCTCCTGGCCCGCTGTGGTCCCGGTCCTTCCACACAGGGCCTACGTCCCCCGTGCCCAGACCTGTGCGCCCGCCCGGGAGTGGGCTGGCCGCAGGCCACATCTTCCCATTTCCCGGCCACCGGGTGCCTGGGTGGTGGCCCTGCCTGACTGCGGCCCCCGGGCCAGCTTCCTCCACGGGGTTTCACGGGATCCGTGCTTTAAATGCAACGGGGAGGAAGTGGGAGCAGTTTCTCTTCTTGGAAAACTCCCTTCCCATCCCCCCCACAGCACAGCTATCACCCCTCGGTCTCCCTAATGGAGCTTCGGAGGGAGATCAAAGTCTCCCAGATAAGTGTTCTTTAGCACAATGTTCCTGACACTCCGTTCTGTAAACAGGTTTTTTTCTGTTTCTGGGTAAAGGACGTATAAACATGCCGAGTGAGATGGATGGACTGTCACTTGCCTCTTTCGTTTCCTCCTGTCTGACTCCGTGAGTGTGCGGCTCGGGCCCCACCAAACCCGGCCCGGAAGGAAACACATGCACGGAAATGTCAGAGGCGAGGCCCAGTAACGCCACTGCGCCCACCTCCCTTGGCGTTGGAAGGCGGTCTTGGTCCCTTCCTCCGTGGGTCATTTTTGTGAGGTGACGCCTGCATGGGGTCCTTCCGCCCACTGTCCCTCCTGCCGGACCAGGAACGGCGTCCCCGGTGGCCGGCGTCTCTTGGAAAAAGAAAACCCGCAACAAACAGCAACCCAGAACAAAAAGGGGATCGAGGCCTCTGCCGGCTTCTCGTACGGTTTCTCCAGAAACACAGGCTCACCAGCCGCACGCGTCTAAGAGAACAGAGAGCACCGTTTCGCACCTTGAGGATGGGCTTTTCGGCTCTTCCCCCCCTTTTCCGACTAATTGGAAACAGATTCTGATTAGTGCCGGTGACTGAGGATTTTGCCTCCTGGGCGTCTGGGGCTGCAGAGCTCCGGCAGGGGGTCCCTGTGGCACCGGGGCCTGCCCACAACCCTGGCAGCTGCCTCCACGGCTGCCCGAGGGCACGTGCTTTAGATCTGTAACATAGCAGGAAGCTTCCTTGGGCTTGGGTGAAACGGCTGTTTCGGGGACATGGGGCCCGAGGCACGGATGTTGGTTTCCACCTCTGTGTTTGGAACAGGTGTGCACATGGTGTGATGGGAAGGGTTTCTGGAGGCGACTGGTTTCCTGATCTCCAGCCCCCCACCCCCGCCAAAGCCCTGTTTGTCCCGGTCCCCGCCCGCTCCACAGCCTTGTGTACTTTGTCAATCCTGGGCCGGTCATTTGCTCCCTGGAAGTGGAAGACGTAGGGGGAGCTCCTGTTAGGGAAAGGGGTGGAGGAGGGGGCTTACTGAACCCCCGCGGATGGGCCCACACCCGCGCAGTCTCTTCCGGGACGCCCACCCCCTTCTCTGCCCTGACAGTTTTGTGTCTCGGCTGGGGGCCATCTGCGGCCGCCGAGACAGGATCGGCTGCTGGGGGAGATGGACTGGACCCGACACCCGTCAGCCCTTCAGCCTTCACCCCACGACAGTGCCCTGGTTTTCTTGAGTTTCCTTCGTCCTGAGGGCTTGGAAAGAGATGCTTCCAGCGGGGAGCTTGGCTCTTCCGCCTGCTAACCGGCGAGAGGCCCTGATGTGCGTGTGGCCTGCACGGCCCTTTTGAGGGGCCGCGTCCTACCCCACGTGGGCCCGAAATCCCTCAGTGACACACACCCCCTTCCTCACTTCAACGTGTGTCCTGTGGCCCAGCCACCGGGCTGGAAGCAGAAGAGCCTCTCTCTGCCTGCCGGCACGCAGGTTTTTCAGATGCTTCAAACTTGTTTTTGCTTCCTCTAGACCCGGGCACTTGATTTGTGCAAGATCTGATCCACTCACTCCTGCGCGGAAGGCCTGGTTCTGCTATTTTGCATGAAAATTTTTCATTCAAAAAAAAAAAAATCCAAAGAGCAAAGCTGCTGAGTGAGCAAAGGGCCGATCGGCCTCTCCGCGCTGGGCCTCCCTGCAGACCGGCTCGCGGCCCTAAGAAAAATGAGTCGCTGGTCTCAGCTCAGTCCCTAATGAACAGTAGTAGATCACATCACAGAAACTGGACACACATAATTTGGCATCATTGACAGCAGCCTCCTCACCAAAGCTCAGTGCTTTCATGGCTGAACTAATGTGAAGCTTGGAAGTATCTTTGACCTTACGGAGCCGGCGGTGGGGGCGGTGGCTGGCGGAGGAGGGCGGGACCCTGGGCTGCTTGTGTCTGGGGCCCGCAGGGGTGGGGGTCCCCCGGGGGACGGAGCCCTGGCCCCCTGGCGCATCTGGGGAGGGCAGGCCTTCCATGGCCAGCACCCCAAAGGGTCCCCTCCCCGCGGACCGGGCCACTGGGACAAACGATCATAAATCAGGGCCGTCCTGATGAAACCAGGCATGGACGGCGAGTGCGTTAATTGTGGCACCGATACACTCATTTTTTGCGATGCCTTTCAAACACCAGTTGTGATGGGAAACAGCTGTTAGATCCGGGGGAAAAAAAATAAAAGGCAAGGAAGAAAAGAGGAGAGCTCGGAATTGGAAATCATAATAATGTCTGTCTTCGCCCTCCCCCTCCACAAAGGCTGGGAGCCCTCCCATTCTCCCCGAGACAATCGCGCGCCGCGGGGGGCCGGAGGAGGCGCGCACAGCAAGTTCAAGTGCAGGGGGAGAGGACGGGGCAGAAGAAAGGATCCCTTCTCTTCATGTGGGGGAAATGGCATGTTTAAAATAGGTTAGGGATTCAGGTTAAAAGCGGGAGAAGCCACACAGAATAGGAGCAGAGACGCAGTAAATGGTGCAGACGAGACAGCGCGTTCGGGGAGCGGGGCTTGTCGGGGATCTTCATTGGAGGAGGCGATAACCTGGATAATTAGAGTGTTTTGAACGTTTCAGATGCGACTGCGGAGGAATCGCTGGCATTTGCCCCTGAGTCTGGCCGACTTCTGTGCCGGCCCCGGGGCTGGTCGGGGTGGGTCTGGCAGTGTCGGGGAGGACGGGCCCCCCCTTCCTCTTGTTCCCTGTCCTAGTCCTCCTTCCCCAGGACCAGGCCGTATGGTCCACGCCTCACGAGAGGGGAGAGCTCAGAGCCAGCCAGAGAAGTCCTCCTCTCCCGGCGTTTCCTGGACGCCGGCTTGTTCTCCAGAAATGTTTATTTACGTCATCTAACAAGACGGTTTTTCAATCTATAACGCCTGTGTCATTACGTAATGGGTCTCGCATGGTGTTGCCCATCATGGAGAAACAGACAGTCCTCTGCCAACCCATGCCTGCACACAGGCGGCTTCCCAGGCTCCCGGGGCAGGGGGGGGCTGTGCCCGAGACCCCCACCTCCACAGAGCCTCTTAGGTTGTCTCTGCTTCTCGGGGTCCTTGAACTCCGTGGGCCTCAGGATGGCTGGAGACCCTTTGTTCAGCCTGGGGCAAGTGGTTTTAAGAGTTCCCCTGCCCCCTTTTTTATTCCAGCAGGATGCCTGCGACTTGATCCCTTCCTTTCTGATCTAACACAAGGAACACCAACCAGAGTGTTAAGGGTGTACAGGTAAGTGAGACCACAGATGAGCTCCCTTGTGGCTCCCTGTTTGTGGGCACTGAGGTTCCTGTCCCCACTCCCACTTGCTCAAGAGGGACCAGGCCCTTGGAGATCCCGCTCCGCCCCTGTCTGTGGGGTCAGGGTTCACAGGGGGCTTCTAGAGTTTTCTGGATCCGAGCTGTGGCAGGTGTGGGGTATACATGTGGGAGTGCCTTCTCCCACCTTATGACGCTCTGTGCCCCTCCCCTTGCTCCAACCAGCCCCTACGGATTGCCCAGAATTGCAGAAACAGGGCTGGTTTTCTGTCCTCCTGACCAGGGATGCGCCCCGATGGTGACCCGTGAAGACATCGTTCCCCATCAGGTTGGAGAGCGGGCCGTTCCGGCCACCTGTCTGCCTGGGAGGCTTCATCCCAAATGGGCACAACAGAGGGTAGGAAGGAAGACGCTTGCTTTTGCTTTTGCTTTTTTTTTTTTTTTTTTTATTTAAAAAAAATTTTTTTTTTTCAACATTTATTTATTTTTGGGACAGAGAGAGACAGAGCATGAACAGGAGAGGGGCAGAGAGAGAGGGAGACACAGAATCGGAAACAGGCTCCAGGCTCTGAGTCATCAGCCCAGAGCCTGACGCGGGGCTCGAACTCATGGGCCGCGAGATCGTGACCTGGCTGAAGTCAGACGCTTAACCGACTGCGCCACCCAGGCGCCCCTGCTTTTGCTTTTTTAGAACTCTCCCGGCTTTCCGCAGGGACTAGCCCCTCAGCAGGCCATGACAGCCCTTAATAGACTTCTAGATGTGAGCACAGGAGGAAAATCCAGATTCTTTATTCTAAGATCTCCAATGTGTTCCTGCTTTTTAAATTCCTTAAATTTTTTTTTTTAAAGTTTATTTATTTATTTTGAGATTGAGAGAGAGAGTGTGAGCAGGGGAGGGGCAGAGAGAGGGAGAGAGAATCCCAAGCAGGCTCCGCACCGTCAGCACAGAGCCTGACTCGGGGCTCGAACTCACGAACTGTGAGATCATGACCCGAGCCGAAACCACGAGCTGGACGCTTAACCAACTGAACCACCCAGGCGCCCCTTAAATTTCTTTTAAACAAGCGTCCTGGCCTTCTGTGGCTGTGGTTCACAAGCCCCCCTCTACCCTCGCCTGGAACGTAGGCCCCGAGAAGAAGATCGTGTCAGCCTTGCTTACGGCGGGCTCTGGGGCGCCCTGCCTGTCCTGCTGGGTCGGGGAGGGCGCTGTGCCACGGGAGGGGCTGCTCACATGCATTTCTCCGTTCCGGTTTCAGTTTCCCTGGCTCTCAAATTGCCCCTCCGTGCCTGAAATACAACGACTCATAAAATTGAGAAAAAATCGTGGGATCTGAGCAGAACTTGTGGGAAGGAGGTAGCCGCTCTGACTTCTGCAAGCTGAGGTCAAAGTTGAGGGCGTGCTTGGGATGGATGCCTTCATGGTCAGAAACCGGGGTGGGCCCCAGGGTAGCCCAGAAGGTACTCTGCTGAGGGGCGTCGGCATGAACTTCGTATTATGCACATTGCTGCCCCTGTCATTAGTGGGGTGTTAGAAACATGACTTAGGGGCCGTGCAGACGCATTTGCGACACCCTCAAGGGGGCACAGGCTGTGGAGAGCACCTTGGGCACAGAACCCCCTCCCCGGGTGGGTCATGGGGAACTGCCTTCAGCATCCCCCCTGCCCCATGCTTCCTCTGGGTCTGTGACTCCTTTATTCTGCTGTCGGGGAAAGAACCCACGTGGTCACTTTGCCAAACACTCAGACGCTTGTTGGTGACCGAGGGTTCGATTTCCTTACATGCGGGCTAGACCACAACTCGAGTAAACATCAGGAAAGAAGGTGGGGGCCTTAAAAATATTAATTCTTATGGAGTTATTTCAAGTACCGGACTTCCAGTTTCCACCCCCTTCTTTCGAAGCGAAACAGCAGTGGGGTTCTGTGTTGTGTTGTAAACAGGCGAGCAAGTGTCCCTCTTGAACCTGGACGCCGGTCGGGAGCGGCTTCTGCGGGCCCACGTTTACGCTTGTGATGGGTGCCGGGCAGGCAGCTGCACTGAGAATTTCTGCTCCGGCCCCTCCGTGACCTCAACCTGCCCGGCCAGCCGGCTACCTCAGCCGGGGGGGTGGGGGTGGGGTGGGGGTGTTGCTCTTACAGGGATCCCCTTGGCAAGAAGCAGCAGCCTCAGCACGAGAGGTTTCCACACTCGCGGGGTGGGTGTGTGCGCGCAAGTATTTTTTTTTTCAACACGCGGCCGCTTGGCAGACCGGACCACGAAAATAGCCCTGTTAGCAAGCACTGTGCCTGCAGATAGAACTTCCTATTCAAATCAGGGCAAGAGGCAGAGGGATCATGAGGCGAAATGAGCCGTGTGTGTGTGTGTGTGTGTGTGTGTGTGTGTTTCCTGAATAAATGAATCAGAGATGCGGCGGGGCTGGCCCTCCTCTGTCCCGGGTCTCTGGATCATTTCAGAGGGTTAATGCAGCAGAGGCGGAGGGGAGGCTGGAGAGGGTTCCCAGCTGATCTGCCGGGCGCTGCGTGCGTTAACCCCCTCCTGCCCGAGCCGCCAGCCGTGGCCGGGCGCTGGTGGGCACCAGGAAGGGGTGGGATTCCCTCACGAGACGCATAATCGTATACATTCTGCTCCGCGGTGGCCGCCAAGCTGTATCACTGCCCGTGTGACATGGCCATCTTCTCCCGGGAGCCGCTGGAGACCTCAGGGTGCGGAGCCAGCTCTCTGGGATGATCGCAGATGAATTCTCCGCAGAGGGAGGCAGATGACCCGTGGAGATCTGTCATGCGTGGCTCTTTGAAGTTTTCTCCTGCTTTCTCGCACGGCGCCGGGAAGCCAAGCTTTGCCACGTCCTCTTGCGCACACACGCGATGTTCTGCGGTGGTTGTCAGATGCTTGCGACGTGGAAAGAGATGGAATTTTCCCGACAGAGTCCCACTGGAGATTCCCTAGGAATTTGCACTTCTTACCTGTCTGTCCGTTTATCTGACTGGATATAAACTAAAAAGCCCACTCCTTGAAGCTCCTTTCTTGCTGTGCCTTCCATCTGGCACATTAGCCCCGAACTATCAGTTGCCACAATTATAGAGTGAAATAACACAGTATACAAAGGTGTGTGTTTACTATTTCCCAGGGCAAAGACGAAAGTTTTATGGTGCTAATTTCACTTTCCCTATTCTTTTTTTTTTTTTTTTCTTCTCTAACTTGAAGGATCACTGGCCTCTCTAGTAGCTACGTTTTGCTGACTGTATGTTTTGAAACTCTCATTTCAAAAGCACTTTCTCCCTAGCTTCACAAATGTACCAACCATTTGCTGCAAGCCAGAAGGCTGCACACCTGATGACACCGAGCCCCCGTCTCCTGCGGGTCACAGCAGCCTGTGTGTTTGTGCAGAGCCTGATTTCTAGAATAGATTCCATCTCTGGTGATAGGGAAGCCACGCAGAATTGCTAAGTTTGTGCGATATTAGGAGGCAGAATAACGAACAGCTTCATCGTTGTCTCAAACCTGCTGGTCTATGTGCGTGTGTGAGGATGGCCTCACTCAGACCCATCACCGGCCCCGGACGACACCCGAGAGCCCGGACCCTATGCGGCCTCAAAGTAGCTCATGTTATTTTTATCAAATGTGCAGATAAGTAAGAGGCTACTCTGGCAAAATATCCCAGTGTCCATTTGTGTTTCAAATGTGAGAAGGGCTCAGGCAGGTGGAGAAACACGAAATAAGCAGGTGGGACAATTCAAGAAAGATCTCATTTGATTTCCCCCAAAGCTCAAACTAGAGAAACCGCTCTGCATCTGTGCCAACCTCCCGGAAGCTGGTAAATCCACACAGTCCCTGAGACATCTTTCCACGCAGAGACAAATCTGCTCCATCCTTTCTTTTTCTTTCTTTCTTTCTTTCTTTCTTTCTTTCTTTCTTTCTGGAATTTTTAAAGCAAGTGGCCATTTTCTTATCCACGTTTCAAATGTCCAACCTCTTCATAAATAAAAGGAAATAGAATTCTGAAGGTAGAGAGGGAAACTGCAGTGGGAGTGTCCAATTTCAAGCGGTGGCTTCTTGGGCAGGAACAAGGGTAATTTGACCACGGCTTCAATTCCTGAGGCATTTTTAGCACATGCATTTGGTACACATACATGGCAGCTAGACTGACAAGACAGACCCCTGATTGCTCCTAAGGGTCAATAAAACACACACCATGAAGGATTTACACAACAGACAGTAATGGCTTCTTTGGAACTGTTATGGTCTATTGGGTCAATAATAATCCACTTTTTAAAGAGTGCCAAAATATGAATTTACACAGCAGACTGTAATGGCTCCTGATCTATCAGGTAAATTATATGAATTCTTGGAATTTATATACGTGCCATAGCGCACGGATACCTATCACAATGTGCTGTTGTGTGAAGCATTCCATGTAGACTGATACACAGGTTCTTTCCCAATTGCTGATAAAAATGATGTATTGCCACTCAGGAAATGGGAATATTTGTTGATGTTCGGAAGTTTAATGCCACAATTTATATTTCACATTTAATTCACTGTATTTTGATAAAGATTCTATATTACTTACATCAACATAAACTCTGTTTCCCCCCAAATGGAGTTATTTGCAATTCAAACTATGTTTAAAATACCCTGATCACACGATTTCGGGGTGGGCTGCCACATAATATTTAATTTGCGACACGCTTACCGGCGAGGGTCTATTCTGTGTATTCACAGTTTCTATTTTCTTCCGTGACATGAAAATAGACATTCTCAAGTACAGCGTGCTGCAGCTTCACTTAACAAAGATGCTCGGATCTTTCCAGCAGGTGGAGGCAGACCGCAAGAAGCCCTACAAGAAAGAGCCCAAAATATTTTTTCCCCCAGCGAGCCCTGACATTTAGGGGAAAACAAAATATCTACAAAAGAGGGAAATTAAATGAACGGTGTCCAACAGGAATGGTGCTGTGACATAGTTTCACCTAATAAAGAATCTGGAGCAAAGATATTTCAGAGCCCCTCCTTCCTATAAACATTCTTTTCTCCTGGCTTTCGTTCTGTTCCCGTTGGAAATTTTTCCAGAAGAAAAGCCTGGTGAATTATTTAATAAATAAAATCCTTTAAGGCAACCACGTTCAAAGATATCGCCTCAAATTCCCTTCAAATACACACAGCAAGAAGTGTGCCACCGGCAGCTGGGGGGATGCGCGTGTAGATGACAGACTGGTGACACACACGCTTGTGCACCCGCGCTCGTGCACACGGGCTCACGATGAGGAACTCCAGGCTCACTGTTACCTTGCTTCACTCACTGCCGGTGTGGATGTTCTATTCTTTTGGCTGAAACAGTGATCTCTCTGGCTGTTTTGTGTCTGTGTGTATGTTCCTGCCTGTGCATTAAAGCAGTAAAAAAGAATTTAAAGCGCAGACTAGAAATTCTCTGCCTGTCAATTGGGCTTTTCTTGAGGTAGAGGGATTGCTTTCAAAGACCGCTTAACACGTGTCATCCGTTATGGACAAACGACATGGCCGAAAAATGTATGTGCACTTGATTAGAATGGTCGACCTGGAAGGACCTGGATGTTTCTGGGTCCATAGGAAGATAACAGAACACAGCAAGTTATAGGTCTCACCTTCCTTAGCACAGAACTGAGGGCAGGTGACAACATAGAGATGCCTTGGTCCCCACCCCCCACTCTTTCCCGTGTCTATTTCCTGCAAATATCTACCACCTGCAATATTGACTAGTTTATCAGGAAGCAGGCATCTCTATCAGTCTATCTTGAATCGTCATCCAACAGAAGATTAAAAGCTGCCTGCCTCCTTGTTGTGATTTTCGGTGTTCGTGTCACAAAGTTTTCAATCAAATTTCAGTGGTGTGCATTTCGCTTACAGAACCCCGAGCACTTATCTTCCCAAAGCAGGGGATTTAGACCATGTTTACCTTGCATAGTTTCAAGATATCTCCCTGCAAACCTGTCCACATTTAGGGTGTCAGATGCTTCCCCAATCTGGCTGTCTCTCTCTCTCTCTTTCTTACCCTCTCTCATCCCTTCACAACGAGGCTTTTGGCTGCACAATGACCAATAAAAAGTATGAATAACAGACAAGTGCCAATATTCCAAGGAGTTATTCTTGTGCAGTGACCTTGTGTTGTGAGTTTTCAAGACGAACCGCAACTGTGGAAGGCATTGTTCTAAATGGCCTGCTCACCAACAGCCTTCAGGAGGCCCCGGTCACCATGGTTTTCCGCTCATGCACCGAGTGGAACAGAAGGGGAAACGTCAGCTGTGATCTTCTGGCCGCGCCATCGCCCATGAGGGAGCTGTGGTCTGGGAGGGATCCTAAGACATAAACGCTGGAACTGAGCACAAACAAATCGACACCAAACCAATATTTATCTGCCATTGAACCTACTTGATGCTTTGAGTTCCCAATAAATAGACTGGGAGGATGGATAAGCAGCATCCAGAGACGCCTGCAGGGAGGTTTGTACACAGTGAAGCCAGTGTGCGCTGGGGAGACGTGCTTCCTGCTGTGCTCGGGCACAATCGCGCGATGGAGACCGTCTACACTCAGCCCGCCCCTACTGGTGTTTTTCATTAAATACTGACTAGTGAAACCTAGCCTGTGCATGGGGTAGAGGGTGGGTTTGCGTGTGGCTGGGGGCGTGTGCAGAGGAACCGAGATCCCTAAACGAAACACCTTGTTCGAGAACGCACTGGGAACGTCCGCCGTGGGATATGCTACTTTTCAGCTCCCGACGTTGTCTTTCTGCACACATGTGATTCTCATTCAATGTTTTATAGGCACGTGTGCAGGGGCACTCACTGCTGAAAAGCCAAATGGCATCCTCTGCCAACCCTTTGGAATTTTAAAAACCTAAACGATGGCTCACACATGTGACAGTGGATCCCGAGTAGAGGCCAAAGGCCTAACGCCATTGCTCTGTGGGTGACTTGGAAACCAGGCCAAGGTTTTATGTGTTGCCTGTGGCCTGCTGTTAGCCTACCACTGCTCTTACCCCTTGGAAATTGGCTCTGTTATCTCACCGGGGCTGGGGGCACGCCAAAGCGCTCACAACTCACTCAAAGCACGTGGATCATGGGTTGGAGATGAGGCTGAAACTTTTGCTCTCTCGTTGGTTCCTTCTGGTAAAACCAAACCTTAGGGTTCCAGCAGGAGGGAAACACACTCGAAAAGAGGCTTCGCTGACGAGTGGGGCCATCGATGCAGGGTTATTATGCTTTGCTGAGTACACGTTAGGGACCCCATTTTTTTCTTCTACTAGTATAGGTAGAGCTTGAGATTGGGAGAGCCCATCCATGCCTGGACCTTGAGTGTACTGGGCCTGAGCTAGGACTGTTTTTGGCAACGTGATACATAATGTCACCAGGGCAAGTGTGACATCAGCTAAAGATCAACCTTCCTGTCATGTTTGTTTTTTTTTTTTTTTAATTTTTTAATGTTCATTCATTTTTGAGAGAGAGAGAGAGAGAAAGAGAGAGAGCATGAGCAAAGGAGGAATGGAGAGAGAGAGACACACACACAGAATCCAAAGCAGGCTCCAGGCTCCAAGCTGTCAGCACAGAACCCAACGCGGGGCTCGAACTCACAAACCGCTAGATCATGACCTGAGCTGAAGTCGGACACTTAACTGGCTGAGCCACCCAGGCGCCCCTGAAAACACAGGTTTGGCACAAGATTCCTAGGTGCTTTCCGAAACCCCAAACCCATCGCCGACACATATGATCTCACTGGAATTAGGTTGCCTGACCCATGATACTCAGTGACTTAGACACTGTTTTTAATATCCACCACTCACAAAAGCCCAGCACTTAAATTCATCTTTATCCCTTTGCTGTTTATGGCCAACTTTGGGAACTCTGAACCATTTAGAGTCCCCACAAAAATATCATTAATTCCATCAAGTTTACACCCATTAAAATTATCAGAGGTGTGAGGAATTAACAGCTCAGTAGAACAAACAGACCCATATGGGGTTACAGGCAAAGTGAAGTAAAATTTCCCATGCGCATTCTCCTTGTGAGTGTTAATACTTTAAACTCCAGAAAATGCCACTATTGGAGCCTGGGGAAGAAACTGAGGGTGGAACGATCTTTGAAGAATGGATTTACCTCTCACTTCTGGTTTCTTTGCAGTGTTTCTTCTCTCTAAATTGCAGAGGCTCTCATATTAACTTGTCTGCAAGAGGTAAATATCTTTTTTTTTTTCAACGTTTATTTATTTTTGGGACAGAGAGAGACAGAGCATGAACGGGGGAGGGGCAGAGAGAGAGGGAGACACAGAATCGGAAACAGGCTCCAGGCTCTGAGCCATCAGCCCAGAGCCCGACGCGGGGCTCGAACTCATGGACCGTGAGATCGTGACCTGGCTGAAGTCGGACGCTTAACCGACTGCGCCACCCAGGCGCCCAAGAGGTAAATATCTTTACACAGTCTCTAAATTGCATAAAAGGGGTCCTGTTACTAGGAACAGGGTGGTGGTAAATGGTAGGTCTCTGCATCACACTGCATTTCTAAACCAGATGCAGAAATCAATATTTATTGAATTGATTTGAATATAGATTTAACAGTTTTTCTACCTGCATGGTATATAGCTAGGGAGATCTCTTGCGGTTGGGGGGTAGGGGGGGGTGCGGTGTGTGTGTGTAATATTTTGTTTTGGAAGGCTGCTGTAAAATTTGTTCACTTAATAGGCTTTCACGTGCTAGTAACTGGAGATTTGAAAATCGTAACATACCGTCCCTACCCTGTAGGATCTCACAGGCTAAATTTTGGGAGTGGCGAGGATAGGCGATTGGCATGAACACAGGAACGAGCTAACTGAATGACGTGTCATAGTTTAAGGTGTTTGGTGAAATGGATGCCTGAAAAGTCAATAATTATTAGTTTTATCTGGAGGAGCTAATAGAACAAACGGCATTTGGCTAGCATCTTGTGGGATGAGTTGAAGCGTTGGCCGTGGATGAGAAGAAAGGGGAAATTAGGCATTTTACACAAAAGGGCCCTTGCTTCAAATTTGTGAAACGTGAGTTTTTGCCCTGGCGAACTGAACTATTTCCTCCATTTCACCCTGGTGAGAACAATTTTGTTATGTTTGCTCTACGTTTTTCTCCATCAGCAAACCAGAGAGGCTTCCTGGCCAGCACACGCAGGGGCACTGTCTTTCGAGACTTTTCTGGAAAAGCCAGGCCACCCCGTCCTATTCCACAGCGACAGCGTGTGACACAATGCTACCCGGTGGAGGCCTAAGCATTCCATTAACTGCTCGTGGTCCACACATGGATGGTTTAGGTTAGCTGTTTCTTGGACCAAAATGACGCGGATTAAAAAATACAGCAAAGCCTCAAGGATTTAGAAATTCATGTTACAAATTACAAACAGTAGCATGTGGAGTCACTAAGAACTGTGTTCTCTACACTGTCTTTTGTGATATGATGGTTGGAAGTAAAAAAAAAAAAAACCCCTGAAGTTTTATACCCTTCTCCCCATTCATTAGATTTGGTGCCTTAAACACCACATGCAGCATCTCCGAGTTTGGGTTTTCTGCCTGTAAATTTAAGCCAATAATAAACTAATCATACTGGAGTTTGCTGTGCCGTATGTGGTAGGAGGTATGTGAAAACACTTCAAAAACAATATTATCGTTAACGTTATCACATCAATAATGACTATTATTATTTGAAATTTCAGGAATGTCAATCCAGAAGTATTTCTTTTTTTTTTTTTTTAGTTTTTTTAATGTTTATTTATTTTTGAGAGAGAGAGAGCGTGAACAGGGGAGGAGCAGAGAGAGGGAGACACAGAATCGGAAGCAGACTCCGGGCTCCAAGCTGTCAGCACAGAGCCTGACGCAGGGCTCGAACTCACGGATCACGAGATCATGACCTGAGTCGAAGTCGGACGCTTAACCGACTGAGCCGCCCAGGCGCCCTAATCCAGAAGTATTTCTTAACTGAACCTGCCAAAACATGGGAGACTTCCTTTTCTATCAAAGTTCTCTAGATTTGACTTACTTTATAAAAGTTATCCATTCACCCAAGTTTGAATGCAGCTATGGAGAAAATGGAGAGAGACTGTAAAATCACATATGCATATTTTAGACTTTTAAATTTGCAGGGTGTTAGGTTTCGGATTTATCTCTCCAAAGTGGCCTATGGGGATGAGATATTTAGATATGAAAAATAACCTGCACTCTTTAGGATGTTTGGTGTAACCACACTAATTCCCTACCCAGTTGATCGGGATGCAATGATTTCAGGAAAATGTCAGAGCAGGTGTATGGAAAAGACATTACGGTGTCAAAATGAGATGATACAATGTTAATTTGTCTGCAGAAAGTCCGTGCCTCTGCCAAGACGAAACCAAACCCTGTATCCAGCCATGTTGAATCTTGGCACTCCCGTGCCCAGAGACCTTGAGTGGAAGACCCCGCACGCCGGGCGATGTGACAACCCACAGGGAACAAGATTTATCTCCCTCTTCCTGCCTTGGGGCTGAACATAAAGAAGGCAACACTGTTTGGGGAATTAGAGTATTGTAGGAAGGAGTCCAGCCCTCCAGCATTTCCCTAATGCACAGTGTAAGGCAAGCACAAGGAATACCCAAGCCGGGAGGGAGGGGAGGGGAGGGCGGAGGGAGGTCCCTTTCTTGCAGCCAGTATGGATTAGGGTTTAAGAGTCTGAGGGTCCCGCCTCTCGGTAAATTGGTGTGTTTTTGTGGTGTGAAATGTTCTTGAGTGTTAAAATGTGCTCAACACCTAAGTGACATCTGGGAGTCTGAGTTTGCAGAACAAAGGTGAGCATTAATCCCAGTTTGGATGTTAATTTGGCCTCAATAAAGCATTCCAGTAAAACTAACATTTGAACAGAACCCAGAATTCAAGAAGCAGCCAAGGATATGAAAGGAAAATAATAATTCTAAGTGCTTTGAAATCTATAGCAGTTTGTTTAAAAAAAAGAGGGGGGGGGCTTTTTTCCTTCCTACCCTTAGATTTTTCACAGCCCTGTTCCCACGTCATCATTTAATATGGCTTGTCTGGAGTTGACCAGCAGTCTTAAAGAATGTCAAGTCTTCACTTTCCATTCAAGAAATAAGGCCCTCCCAGGACCTCCTAAACATTTCTGTTTTCCATCGAATGAGAATTACCATCTGCTATAATGGGACAAGGGCCTGGCTGGTTTAGGAGACCCGGGTTGACGTGCTGGCTTCAACAGAGACTGACACAAGAAGTCCCTCCTGTGGACCTTGGCCTTTCATCTGTAGATTTGGGGCAGATTGGCTGTTGGTTTAGATGACCCCGAAGGATGTCTTCTACGATGTTCCTCAGTTTTACAGGACTCTTCCAAGGCCAGGCATCCACCCGTAACGGGTAAGTGGAGATGTAATCAGTGAATCTTTGAGAAGAAAGCACAGCCAGATTACTAATGCAAAGAAAGATATTAATGCGGAGAAAAGGGTGTTTGTGGAGCTTGTTCCCGATTGTCAGGAAGTGGGCCAAATGTGCTTCTCAGTCCTGGGCTTCCGTTTGGGGAGGGGTGGTCACTAAGTGGACTCCCAGGCCTGTTTTCATGTGCTGTAGGCACGGCACGCACAGGGTCAGAACATTCGTGTTTCCGTCCAGCACTGTGGGTATCCAATTTCCCTATTTACCTGTAGCGTGTTTTCTGGGGGGAGGTATTTCTCATCTATGTTTTGAGACATATTTATTCTGGCACCGTCCTATATCTCACCGTCTTCCTCCAGTCTGAGTTTTAAATGTGCTCTCAGGAGACTTGGATCCAATGGGTTTCCGTCTTATGGTCTCATTCCCTCTCCCTTCCTCCGCAGGTGGAGAGAGTTGATGTGGTGGAGAAATGCCTTTCAATATTTTTAAGTGCAATATTAACTCACGTCGGATATAACAAGTAACAGTGCAATGAACTGAAGTCAGGAACAGCAAAGCCATTAAGAAAATGTGCCATTAGGGAAAGGCCTCGCGTTTCCTATGGAAGAGATTCACCAGGTACCTACTGCACACATGCAAGGAAATGATTAAAATGTTTATGGCCCTTCTAATTTTGCTCCTTTTAGGAAGCAGAGACTTTTGGAGCCAAAAACATTTCCTTAATTCACTTTATTGGTAATGAGATCTAGGTTTTTCATTTTGATGTGATGGAATCTCAATTCAAATATACGTACGTAGTATGTGCACATAAGTATAATCTAAGAGAGAACCTTCGGAGGGAGCCATCCGCCTCATATAATGTTGGTTCTGTTTTCTCCATTCCGTTTTTTTTTTTTGTTTCGTTTTGGGGCTATATGAAAGCGAAAGCTTTAGTTTCTGTTCAAACCCGAAAAGCACACACCAAATGTTTCCTTATTTATTTTTATGATGTCAGAGGAGAGGGTGCTTTGCCTGTTTTCTTTTTATTTTTTTCCTGGAATTTGACATAAGCAGCAGTCTACGATTGACGGGTATTTGTTATTGTCAATAAGGAAGTGCTCACCTTGTGGGTTATCTGCCAACAGAGGCAGCCTCCTGGGTGTCACCACAGTAGGAAGACTTGCTAAACGGTGATGGGAAACATGGTCATTTGGAGGGTGTGGGTGGGATGAGAAGGGATGTGGTGTTTGCTGAAGTAAGCCCTCCGTCGCCGGACTCTACCCTTCCAGCGGGAGTGCGCTGTGGCCCGGGGCACAGAGACCTGGACGCTGGTCTACAGGGAATGATGATCCTCACTCGTACCTGGGACTGGAGATGAGGTTTCCTCCTGGGCTTCATGACGTCCCACTGTCAGGCAAGGCTGACGACCTACGGGATGGGCCATTGTCCCCCCTTTGTGGGGGAAAGACACAGGAGTATGACTGTGGAGTCATTTGCTTGCCCACAGAGGCAGGCTGTGTGTTGGGCCTTTTTTCAAGTCTGAAGTGCATGTGGTATAGGCTGTGACTGTGGCAGGGTTCCATTGTGAACATCTGTCCACCCGCATCCTGCTTTTGGCCATAGCCCTGGGTCCCTGACCTGCTGTGTGGAGTTTCTTAGAAGGTATTTCCCTTTCTCAATATAAAGCAAACAAATACCAATAAAAATACCAGCTACCATCTGCAGAAAATATTTGCAACATATTTTTCAGCCAAAGGGTTAATTTCCTAACGTATAAAAGTCCTTAAAAGCATCAAGAGAAAAATGGATAGTCCGTGGAAAAAAAAGAAATACAAATGATGGTCAGGGTGCCTGGGTGGCTCAGTTGGTTGTTCATCTGACTCTGAGTTTCGGCTCAGGTCATGATCCCAGGGTTATGGGATCGAGCCCCATGTCCGGTTCCACACTCAGCACGGATCCTGCTTGGGATTCTCTCTCTCTCTCTCTCTCTCTCTCTCTCCTTCTATCCCTCTCCCCTGCTCTCTCTTTCTCTCGCTAAAAAATTTTTAAAAAATGATGGTCAATAAATGTATGAAAAGATGATCAAATACATTATAACAAAAAAAATGCAAATAAAAAGTGAGGTTTTATTCTTATTCACTTATTTATTCTACAACAGCTTGATACCTTGGTCTGTGCTGTTAGACACACAGATGTTGATAAAACAAGTGTTATATTTGCTGGCCCAAAGCTGAGATTCCAGAGCACTCCTGTCCAGGACACAAGGGCCATTAGCCATACGTGGCTATTTAAATTTAAAACAAGGGAAATTAAGTGAAGTGGAACATGTGGTTCCTCAGTGGAACCAGCCGTGTTTGAAAGAGCCCAGTGGCTGCATGTGGCTGTGGGCGCCATATTGGATGCCACAGTTCTAGAATGCGTGCATCCTCAAGATAGCTCTCCTGGTCTGCACTGCTCCAGACAGACACACAGACAGACTTAAGGAGGCAGCAAAGCAGTGACATAACTTCAAGGTAGAATCAGTTCCATGACAGAACCTGACAGGAGGCGGAGGCAGAACACATCAGGGGAGGCTTCCTTGCTCAGGTTGGCAGTGAGATGGTGTTTAAGGTGAGATGGGAAAGAAGAGAAGGAGGTGGCCACATTCCAGGAGATGGACAGAGGATCCTCAAAGAGCCTGCATGGACAGGGCTGGGCGCTTGTAAGGAAATGGGACTACCCCAGCACGGCAGAAGCCAGTGAGTGAGGAGCCTGGGAAGACAGGGGTGGTGGGTAGAATTGTGTCCCCCAAAAGATATGCCCAAGTCCTAACCTCTGGTATGATTGTGACCTTTGTTTTTGGAAGTAGGGTCTTCGCAGATGTCATCAAGTCGACATGAGGTCATACTGGAATAGGGTGGATTCTAGCAATGACTAGTGTTCTCATAGGAAGGACACCTGGGCACAGACAAGGACACAGGAAAGAAGTTTGCATGACGATGGAGGCAGAGGCTGGGGTGATGTGGCCACAGGCAAGGGTTTTCTGGGACTGCTGGTACACAGACCCTGGGAGGGGCAGGAGGTGCCCCTCGAGCCTTCAAAGGGGGGCGGCCCTGCCCACACCTTGATTTCGAAGCTCCAGCCTCCGGGATGGTGGGAGAACACATTTCCGCTGTTCTGTAGAATTTTGTCATGGTGGCCCTGGGGAAACACAGTGGGTGGAGAGAGCCTGCAGGAGTTTGAGGAAGGGAGCACAGTGGAGAACCAGTTCAGGACCTCAAACAAACAAGTGGGCTGATCCAGTTTATAAGTTTGCGTGTTGAAAAAGGTAACTTTTACAGCTGGGTGGAGAATGGATGGAAGCAGGAGGCAAGGTTTGTCAGCGTTCAAGACTCGTGTGGCCCCCTTGGTAAGAGACCCATTGCAGTTTTTGCTGAGGTCAAAGCAGTGGGGATGGAGACAGGAGGGCATAGGAGAAATAACTGGGGAATGCAGCCCCATTTGTCTTGAGTCTTGGGGTGGAAGGCTCTTGGTGACCCCCCATCAGGTGATATGGGTAAGTTTAGTGGGGAAAACCAAGTCTGCTTTGGACTTACAAGCTTTGAGGAACTTGAGATATCTAGTTGGATATGTCAAGCTGTAGTATATACAGCTGGAATTCGGATGAAAGAGGAGGCTTGAGATGTAAATTTAGGAGTTTGAGCCTGTGTCAAAATGTTATTAAAAAAAATTTTTTTTTTAATGTTTATTTATTTTTGAGAGACAGAGAGAGGCAGAGCATGAGCAGGGGAGGGGAGAGAGAGAGAGAGAGAGAGAGAGAGAGAGATGGAATCTGAAGCAGGCTCCAGGCTCTGAGCTGTTTGTTAGCACAGAGCCCGACAAGGGGCTTGAACTCACGAACTGCAAGACCATGACCTGAGCTGAAGTTGGACGCTCAACCTACTGAGCCACCCAGGCGCCCCTATTTACATTATTTTTTTAAAACAAAGTTTATTGGGGCGCCTGGGTGGCTCAGTCGGTTGAGTGGCCGACTTCGGCTCAGGTCATGATCTCGTGGTCCGTGAGTTCGAGCCCCGCGTCGGGCTCTGTGCTGACAGCTCAGAGCCTGGAGCTTGTTTCAGATTCTGTGTCTCCCTCTCTCTCTGACCCTCCCCCGTTCATGCTCTGTCTCTCTCTGTCTCAAAAATAAATAAAAACATTAAAAAAAAGTGTATTTGTTTATTTTGAGATATATAGAGAGAACCAGCCTGGAAGGGACAGAGAGAGTAGGGGACAGAGGATCCGAAATGGACTCTGTGCTGACAGCAGAGAGTCCATTGCAGGGCTCAAACTCACAAATCGTGAGATCATGACCTGAGCCAAAGTTGGATGCTTACCCGAATGAGCCACCCAGGCATCCCTACATTCTTGGAAATTAATGCAATGGCTCCAGGAGTAGGGTGGAGAGGAGGGGGGACCCAGGACCCAGCCCTTGCAAATCTCCATTGTTGACATCTGAGTCAAGTAGCAGGAGCCAGCAGAGCACAGAGGTGCAGAGAGACGGGCAGGAGAGTGGGAAAAAGCACTCTTGATGTGTGATGTGTGATGTGTGATGTGTGATGTGTGATGTGTGATGTGTGATGTGAAGTGATGTGTGGCTGAAGCCAAAGATGAAACTCTGCCAGGAAGCACAACATTATTTTACTTTTTTTTTAATTATTTATTTTGAGAGAGAGAGTGTGTGAGCAAGCGAGGGGCACAGAGAGAGGGAAAGAGAGAATCCCAAGTAAGCTCCACACTGACAGTGTGGAGGCAAACTTGGGGCTCAAACTCATGAACCATGAAATCATGACCTGAGCCGAAATCAAGAGTCAGACGTTTAACCAACTGAGCCACCCAAACACCCCGACGGTATTTTTCAAATACCCTAATGTCAAAATCTTTTAAATAAATTTTTAAATGTTTATTTTTGAGAGAGAGGGAGAGCACGAGCAGGGGAGGGGCAGAGAGAGAGGGTGACAGAGGATCTGAAGTGGGCTCTGTGCTGACAGCAGAAAGATCCATGTGGGGCTCGAACCCACGGACTGTGAGATCATGACCTGAGCCAAAGTTGGACGCTTAACTGACTGAGCCACCCAGCTGCCCTAATGTCAAAAATTTTAACGCTTGATAAAAACCTGTGTTGGCTAGACTCTTGTGAAATGTGCCTCATACCACTGCTAGGGGCAAAGTCACATGTATATGATGCTCATTTGTTCATGGTAGCATTGTTTACAATAATAAAATGCACCAAAGGAAAATTCTACAAGAGAATGGAGCAGCCTTGACACTCATGGGGAAGAGACTGGAAATAAGATCTGATGCCTCCTCCCCCACATCTGACTAAGATGGAGCCTTGAAAGTAAAGGCTGAGGGGACTAAAAGGAAAGGTCTTTGAGAAAGATCAGCACGAAAACAACAGCAAGGTGTAAATAATACACGTAGTATGCTCTCATTTATATTAACAAGATGCAGGCAAAAGCGTATATTTCACATGCATAAAACTTTTCTCCGAGAAAGTGGAAGAGCCTGTTTCCATTGCTGATGACTTGGAATGAGTCCTATTTTATTTTTCAAGATTGTTTTAGCTATTGGACTTTAGATCTTGTAGCTATTAGACTCTCTATCTAAATTTTAGAATAATCTTTACATATTTGCAAAAAAATCTTGCTGGGATTTTGATAGAAATTGTGTTAAATGTGTCTATTACTTTACTCTTGAGTCTTCCAATCCGTGAATATGGTATACCTCTCTTTTATTTAGATGTTATGGTGGAGACATGGTGGAAAGGGAATTTTCATTTTATACTTTTACATATGATTTAATGGTGATAGGTGCATGGGAATTTGGGAAGATGGAACAGAGATGGCCCATGGACTGTTCACCCAGTTTCCCCCACTGGTTACCTCATACCTAACTATAGCACAAAATCAAAATCAGCAAGTAGGCACTGCTAGAATGCAGTGCAGTTCTTTGTCATTTTATCACACGTATAAATTCATGCAACCACCGCCCCAACCAAGAAACAGAACTATTCTGTCCACAAAGACAGTCCCCATGCTTCCTCTCTCTCAGGGTCTCTGCCCTCCTGCCCTCACCATCCCTGAGGGCTGGCAACCACTCATCTCTTTTCTGCCTCTATAATTTTGTCGTTTGGGGAATGTTGCATTGTGGCACCATACAGCATGTGCCCTTTTGAAGCTGGTTTTTCTCCACTCAGCGTATCACCCTTGAGAGACGTCCAGGTTGTTGGCATGTATCCTTGGTCTTCTGGTTATTGCTGAGTCAGCCACCATGGTGTGGCTGTTTGACGGTTTGTTCACCTACAGAGATAGTTTGCTTATTTCCAGTTCCTGGTTAGTGCCAATAAAGCTGCTATCAACAATTGTGTGCAGGTTTTATGTGGATGCAAGTTTTCAGTTCTCTGGGATGAGTGCCCAGTGGTGCAATGGATTATACAGTAGGTATATGTTTAACTTTTTAAGAAGCAGCTAAACTATTTTCCAGGGTAGCTGCACCATTTTACATTCCCATCAGTGTGTAAGAGGTCATGTTGTTTTCCAGTGTCCCCAGCACTTGGTGTTGTCACTAATTTTCATTTAAGCTGTTGTCATAGGAATATCATAATGTCTCGTTATGATCTTAATGTGCATGTTTTATTGGCTAGTGATGTGGGACGTCTTTACATGTGCTAGTTGTCATCTGTCTTTCCTACTTGGTGTCATGCCTCTTAATGTCTTTTGCCTGTTTTCTATTTGAATTTTTTTCTAGTGTTGAGTTTTGAAACTTTTTTTTTTAATTCTAGATTATGTCGCTTTTCAAATATGTAGTTTGCAAGTATTTTCCCCCAGTCTGTAGCTTGTCTTTTCATCCCTTTAACAGCGTCTTTTGTAGAGAAAGAGTTTTTAATTTTTTTATCCAGCCCAACTTATAGAAAATTTTATTTTATGTTGAAGGTATCATGTCTAAGAATTTGTTGTGACACTCTAAATCCTGAAGATTTTGTCCTGTTTTCTTCCAAAAGTTTTGTAGCTTTACATTTACATATCAATCGGTTATTTTTTCAATTAATTTTTGTCTAGACTGTGAGGTTTATAAAGGTGGTGTGGATTTTTTGCCTGTGGATATCAAATTGCTCCAAACCCTTTTGCTATAAAGGCTGTTGCTCTACTAAATTGCATTTGCACCTTTGTCAAAAATCAGTTTGCACACTTGTAATGGGTAATTCTGGGTTCTCTATTCTGTTTTATTGATCTGTGTCTGTCCCTTTACCAATACCACCCTGTCACTTGATCATTGTCACTAGATAGTAGGTCTTGATATGATGTACTGTGATTTATCTTATTTTATTTTT
The DNA here is from genome assembly GCF_022837055.1 of Prionailurus viverrinus. Classification (NCBI taxonomy): domain Eukaryota; kingdom Metazoa; phylum Chordata; class Mammalia; order Carnivora; family Felidae; genus Prionailurus; species Prionailurus viverrinus. Next base: position 92,908,240 of record NC_062572.1, on the reverse strand, counting down.
AAAGATTGTTTTAGCTGTTAGACTTTAGAGTTTTAGCTATTAGACTTCCCATCTAAATTTTAGAATAATCTTTGCATATTTACAAAAAATATTGCTGAGATTTTGATAGAAATTGTTTTAAATGTGTCTACCAATTAGGGGAGAATTGATACTTTTACTGTTGAATCTTCCAATCCATGAATATGGTATGCCTCTATTTCATTTAGATGTTATTTGAATTCTTTCATCATTGTTTCCTAGGTTTCAGCGTATAAGTTCTGTGCATATTCAGTACATAAAATACATCTCACTATTTTTTGAATGACTATAAATGTATTTCACTTTCAATTTGCTCCCACATGGTGATTGGTACTACATAGAAATATAGTATATTTTTGTGTGCTACAATCCTCTCTTGAGAACTTACTGAACTTTTACTTGTTGGCTTCAGTAGTTCTTTTTGTACATTCTGTGTGATTTCTACATAGTAAATCTGCAAATAGGGATAGTGTTTCTTATTTTCTAGTCTGCATGCCTGTTATTTTTTTTCCTGCCTTAACTATGTGGCTAGAACTTACAGTACTATGTTGAACAGCAGTGGGATGAGCAGACATCCTTGCCCTGTTTCCAATCTTATGTAAGAAAGCATTCAGTATCTCACCCTTAAATATGAGGTTAGCTGTAGGTTTTTTTTAGATGTTTCTTATTAAGTGGAGAAAGTCTCCCTCCATTCCTAGTTCGTACGAGAGTTTTGTCATGAATACATGTTGAATTTTGCCAAATGCTTTCTCTGCATTAATTCATGTGACCATATGATTTTTATTCTTTAGTCTGTTGGGTTATGTTGGTTGATTTTCAAATATTGAGCTTATCTTGCATCCCTCACTTGCTCATCATAGATAAGTTCACATATATGAATTATAATAGTAAAATTCAATAATAAATAATAAAACTGCTGAGTTCTCTTTGCTAATATATTTTTAAAGATTTTTATGTCTATATTCATGAGGCATATCCATCTGTAGTTTCGTTTTTGTACTGTTTTTGTCTGATTTTGGTATTAAGGCAATACCGACATCATAAAATAAATTGGGAAGTATTACTCTTCTATTTTCTGTAAGAAATTGTGTAGTTCTGGTTCTAATTCTCCTTTAAATGTTTGGCAGGCTTCACTAGTGAAGTTATCTGGGTCTGGAGGTATCTTTTCCAACAGTTTTCAAGTAAGAAATTCAACTTCTTTAATAATTGTTGGGCTGCTCAAATGATTTATTTCATATTGGATAAGCTGTGGTTGTTTGCACTTTTTGAAGAATTAGTCATTTCATTTGAGCTGTCAAATTTATGTTGTAAGTTGTTTGTGATATTCCTTTATTCTTTTGGTGTCTGCAGGGTCTGTACTGATATCTCCTCCTCCATTCCTAATATTAGGAATTTAACATAAATAATTTATTTTTTTTTCAATCTTGCTAAAAGTTTGTCATTTTTCTTGATCTTTTTGAGGAACTACCTCATTGTTTTATTGATTTTCTCTATTTTTTTTTTTAATCTTACTGATTCTGTTCTTGTCTTTATTGTGTCCTTCTCTCTGCTTGATTTGGATTATTTTGCTCTTTGATTTTCTAGTTTCTTGACAGAGGCATTTAGATTACGGATTTGAGAATTTTCTTCTTTTTGAACGTAAGCATTTAGTGGTAGACATTTCCCTTATTTCATTTCTTTAGCTACATCTCACCAATTTGATATGTTTTCATTTTCATTCGTTCAATATATTTTAAAAAATTGCCTTGAGACTTTCTCTTTGAGACAAATTATTTATAAATTTTGATTAGTTTCCAAATGTTTCTTGTTTCTGTTGTCACTTTACCAGCTCAAGTGAAGTGTAGGCACTATTTCCTTTTATGTCCTCAGTTGTTCCTGATTTATATTGCAATTGTCTTAAATGTCTTCTCTACATACATTGAGAACCACATTATACAATGCTATCGTTCTTGTTTTAACAGTCATATGTAATTTAAAAAATCAAGAAGAGGAGGAAAGTCTATTGTGTTTATCTATATTTTTGCTCCCAAGAAAAGTTGCTTTTTCTTAATTCTGAATATTGCAGGATTCATTTTTTAGGATTTGATTTCTATTTGAGAGCTCCTTCAGCCATTTTTTTTTTTTTTGGTAGGTTGGTTGGCAACAAATTCTCTTAGTTTTTCTTCTTCTTAAAATACGTGGTTCTCCTTTATTCCCAGCTATAGAATTACAGGTTGACAGTTCTGTTCTTACAGAGCTTGAAAAATGTTGTGGCAATTTCTTCTGGTCTCTTGAGTTTCTTATCATAAATCTGCTATTATTCTAATTGTTTTTCTCCTTTAGGTAAGATGTCATTTCACTCTTTGCTTCTTCAAGATATTTTTAAAATTAGTTTTCAGGATTTAACTATGATGCATCTTGTCATGGATTCCTTCAAGTTTGGCTTGTTTGTGAGTTTTCTCTGCTTCTTGAATATGTTTGTAGGTTTATGCCTTTTTACAAATATGGAACATTTTCAGTCATTAGCCTTGAAATACTTTTAAAATCCTAACTTTCTCCCCTTCTCAGACTCTGACACCATGCACATTAGATATTTTGTCACAGCCAACAGGCTCTGGGTACTGTTATTGATTTTTCTTTTCTTTTTAAATCTACATTCTCTCTGTTGTTCAGACTGGATAATTTCTATTGTTTTATCTTCAAGTTCACTGATTCTTTCCTCCTTTTCCATTTTCCTGTTGAGCCTATCCATTCAGCATTTTAGAAAAATTTCAGTTGCTATTGTTTTTTAGTTTTAAAATATTATTTGGTTCTTTATTTTAATGTTCCATTGGTTTGTTGAAACTTTGTATTCTTTACATCTTCCTCAAGCATGTTTGTAACTTCTCATTGAAGTGTTTTTATGATGACTGCTTTCAAATCTTTGCCAGGTAATTCTAAGATCTCTATCATCTCAACGTAGGTGTCTATTAATTGTATTTTCTCATTGAAATTGAGATCTTCCTAGTTCTTACTATGATGAATGATTATTGATCATAACCTGCACATTTTTTGTATTATGGCATCAGTTGCTGGATCATATTTACCTCTTCTGTTTAGCAGGCCTCATCTGACACTGCTCTGTGATTGCAAGGAAGGGTAGGGATGGAAGTCCACACTCCTCACTAGGCATCTGTTGACATGGGAAGATGGAGAGGACCCACTGTTACTGCTGAATGGGGTGGGGAGCCTTAACTCCCCACTCAACCTTGGCTAATACCACCTGGCTGGGAAGCACTCCCCACTTGGTGATATTGACACCACGGTGGGTAGCCTTGTTCCTACTGTTCATCTCAGGTACCACCCCATGGGGAAAGGGAGGGCTGCCTGTCACCCTAGGATGGGCTGGGAGTCAAGGCTCCCCAAATGGCCTTATTTGGTGACACTGCAGGGGCCAAATGGGATGCCTCGTTACAGTCCAGTGATGGTGGAATTCTAATCTCTCCATTGACTGGCAGGGGCGAGGTGGACCACAGTTTTTTCTGCAGTGTTTGGCTGGAGTAGAATGAGTTTTGTCAATTTTTTTACTCTTATCAAACTGCCCTTTTGTTTTGTGAGAACAGGCTTTTTCTGTCACTAATTTTTTGTCTGTGCCAGTAGGTATTTCTGAGTTCCTGACTCCTCTAGTCTAATATCCAGTGTAGTAGATATGAGACAAAAGATAAATCATCATCATCATCATCATCATCATCATCATCATCATCCCAGACTAAGTTTCCTTGGGTTCCCCTGGCTGGTCTGCTTGCTCCTCTGTAGTCTTTACTCTTTGTGTTTGTTGTACAGGTAATGTGCAGTTTGTTTTGTAGGTGATTAGCTGTCCTTTCTGAGAGGAACAAGGAAAAGTATGTCTGTTCCATCTTTCTGGAAATATCAGTCTCTAGAATAAAGTTTAAAAGAGTGTGTATGACATCATATTATCTGCTGATCATGTTTGTGCTTCCAGGTCACCTCACTGCTGTCCTTGAACATCTAGAAGGAAACCCCTTCCTCCCTTTCATCTTCCCCTTCCTTACTTCTCACTTACTGTCCCTCAATTTCCATTGAATTTTTTCTTCAAAAAGGACCTCAAATAGGTGATAGTAAAAGACACTAATGAAACTTAAATTTTGGGGGGGAAGTTAAAAATGTTTGCATTTTTCTAAGTCCTGTGAAATTTCTTGTCCCAGATAACTGCCCACATTTTGGAAGAATCTGGATTTACAATATAGTTTCTTGGTGTGAGGCTGGAAAGCTTTAAACAAATGGAGAGAATTGTTTGTTTTAGCTCTGTGAAGAATTCTGGTGGTATTTTGATAGGGACTGTATTGAATGTGTAGATTGCTTTGGGTAGTATCGACATTTTAACGATATTTCGTCTTCCAATCCATGAGCATGGAACGTTTTTCCATTTATTTGTGTCTTCTTCAATTTCTTTCATAAGCTTTCTATCATTTTCAGCATACAGATGTTTTACCTCTTTGGTTAGGTTTATTCCCAGGTATTTTATGGTTTTCGGTGTGATTGTGAATGTGATTGATTCCTTGATATCTCTTTCTGCTGCTTCATTATTGGCATATACAGCCAGCAATTGCACTACTAGGTATTTATCCAAGAAATACAAAAATGCTGATTCAATGGGTCACATGCTCGCCAATGTTTATAGCAGCACTACCAACAATAGCCAAATTATGGAAAGAGCCCAAATGTCCATTGACAGATGAATGGATAAAGAAGATTTTATATATATAATGGAATATTACTTGGGGATCAAAAAGAATGAAATCTTTCCATTTGCAACAATGTGGATGGAGCTAGAGTGTTATTATGCTAAACGAAATAAGTCAGTCAGAGAAAGATAAATATCATATGATTTCACTCATGTGGAATTTAAGAAACCAAACGTGAACATAGGGGAAAGAAAAGAAATATAATATAAAAACAGACAGAGAGGCAAACCATAAGAGACTTTTAAATACAGAGAACGAACTGAAGGATGATGGAGAGGAGGAGGTGGGGGCATGGGCTAGATGGGTGATGGGCATTAAGGAGGACGCTTGGGATGAGCACTGGGTGTTACATGTAAGTGACGAATCACTCAATTCTATTCCCGAAACCATTATTAAATGATATGTTAACTTGGATTTAAAATACGAATAAAAAATAAAAAAATAACAATAATGATAAGAAATAAATAAACTAAACTAAAATAAAAATGATTTTAAAAATGGCCAAAAAAACATTGCCAAGAGGAAGTTATGTCAGCCCCGGGTTTACCCCTGGTCATAAGGAAGGTTAGGCAAGGAGGGTTTTGATGAGGGTCCCTCTGTTTTCTCTCCTTCATTCCACAGATTTTCATTCCTTCAGTTGCCTGGTCACTTTATAATTACTTTCCCGGGTTTTCGCTCAAGCTTACATCAGTGCGTCCTCTCTGTCAACAGTGCGCGTACCTTGTGAGGTGTCTTAGAAAGAGGTGGGGAGATGCCCATGTTCTTTTTGGACATAAAGTCCTTCCTCTCTCCCATCAGGTCATGTCACAGCCACGATGTGAGGACAGCTTGTCCTCTGCCTGCGCATGGGCCCTACTCTGCAAACACAGTGAAGGCCACGTACGTAGGTTCTACCGCACATCATGAGTTAACCCAGATGCTGAAAGGAGTGTGGCATCACCTGCATCCCAATTTGAGGGACAGTGCAACAATAACGCCATGACCAAGGATAAAGAGCTTCGTGCGAGGGTTGGTCCTCAGCGAAAGTGCTCTCGGATGCAACCAAAACAGAAGCACCCATGGGGGGGTGAGTCTGTTGTAGAATGAAGCGCTCTCTTTCACGCAGCCATTCACGGATTCCTCATCTGTCCAGTTCACAACCTCAAAGACCGTGGAAGCGAGATGGACCAGGAAGGTCTCTGTTGCAGAAACATGTGTCAAAACAGGAAAACAACTCATGTTGCAGGTTGCTTTCATATTAAGTCATGAGATGCATGATTTTTCATAAATAAAAAGAAAAGAAGAGAAAAAGGAGACCCAACGTAGACCTTGTCGTCTGTCAGGCTGAACTGATGGGGCTTCAGTGTTAATGGTGAAAAGAAGCACATGCTCTGGGTCTTGGGCAGCCCCAGGCCGGGAGGAGCCCTTCCGAGGAGGAAAGGGGGAAGCCACGGAGATGTGACATTGGCCACCTGCGCGAGGCGAGCCGGGTGCACAAAGCCGGCTCGTCCACGAGAGAAGCCAGCCACGGAGCGGAGAAAGCCGCAAGCAGAGGCAGATGTAACCCATCTCCCATAAAGAGCAAGGCCTCAGAAAAATAGTCAACGAGCCTGGTCCCTTTTTGTTTGGCTTTGCTGCCATTGACTAGTTGTCTGAAAGTAACCGATTGTGCGGACCCGAGCAGGCGGGAAGCAGGCCAGGGCCCCGAGCCAAGAGCTCCAGGCAACTTATCAAGAAAGGCTTTTCTTTTCTCCTCCTCCCTCGCCTTTGCCTCTTTTTCTTCTTTTTTAAATTCAAGAACATTTTATTTAAAATGAAATTCCCTGTTAAGTTGTACATGGCCTTTTCTTTAAAGATGTAGTATCTCTGAGAATAAAGGAAGGAAGAGAGGAAATTAAAAAAGCAATGAGGGAAGACGTCTGGCGGCTTGGCCTCTCACCAAGTGACCCTTTGATGGACCACATGGGACTCAGAACAGTATGAGCCGACCAGGGAAGTGAGCGATTTATGGGCCTTGTTTGGGCATTTGATAAGTATCTCTGAACGGTGATGCAGGGAGAGCAACCCTGGGCCCACGATCAGTGCAGGATTCCTGTAAATTATTTTAAGATGAGAGAGGCCATCAAGATTAGAGAGAAATAACCCCCAGGCTCAGGATATTTATGTGTGTTTCATTTTAAAAATCAGCGCCACAATGTCCCAATGATCATTAAGCAACCTGTCTGGGTGTCCTTCGAAAGCCAGAGGATTTGTTCCCTGGGGAGGCCGAGACAGTTAGTCATAAGGCGGGAGGTGAGGACCACTGGGCCACATCCCATGCATGAAACATGAGGAACCCCGGAACCTTGGGGATCACCTGGTTCACTCGGAAGTTCTCCAATTGGAAAATCTCTTGGAAGAACCTAAGTGGTTATCCTTTCCATCCCCGGAGCTAAAGTGTAATAGTGGTAAAATGTGCTGGCCCGTTTAGTCAGGTGACAGGCGTAGACTGCAATCTGAGGTCACAAACGAAGGAGACCTTCTTATTAATTTAGGGCAGGGGTTCCCGACGGAAGGCGCATTTGCCCCCACACATCCTCCCCAAGGACGCTCGGTGGTCACGACGGACACTTGATTGTCACAAGGAGGAGGTGCTTCTCGTATCTAGTGGGGAGAAGCCCGGGATGATGATAGCCTCCTACGACACACAGGACAGACACCACAACCAAGAATTGTCCCCCTCCACGTGTCCAGAGTGCCAAGGTGGAGAAATCCTGATTTAGGGACTCCTTTGGAGGTCATTGATCTTGCTGTTGAGGACTTAATCTTCCAGGACCACTGAGAAGATTCTGTCTTCAGAATATCTATGTTGCCTCTTTCCAAAGGTCCTGGTTAGCTCTGGTGGTTAAGAAGACCCCACGTGAGTTGTTTTAGCGTAAAATTACTTTTGTTGCACGGCCAAAGGCTCTTCTCCCAGGAAAGCTACGTGTGAGCTTTATATCCCTGGCGGGGCTTCAGAGAATCCTTCATCATAGTTTAAAGGCATCTTTTTATCCCAAGTACAATGGGCTGTTACTACAATTGACCACCTACTGTGATGTTGTATCATTACTGGGATGATCATTTCTTTCTATTTTATTTTATTTTTAAAATGTTTTTGTTTTAAATGTTTATTTATTTTTGAGATAGAGTGAGAGAGAGAGAGAGAAAGAGAGAGAGAGATAATGAGTGGGAGAGGGGCAGAGAGAGACACAGAGAGAGAGAGAGAGAGAATCCTAAGCAGACTCTCCACTGTCAGCACAGAGCCTGACACAGGGCTCGAACTCATGAACGGTGAGATCATGACCTGAGTGGGAATCAAGCGGCCCGTCGGATGCTTAACCAACTGAGCCATCCAGGCACCCTTCTTTCTACTTTAAAATATTAATGCTTCTAAATTCCTGTGATCATTATGAAACAACACCTGGATCATCTGGAAAGATCTGCCGACCCGCCCCCTCCAAAATGAAGTCAAGCATAAAGTGGCCTTTGTCCTGCGGGGACCCCGGAGCTGCCCCCTGTGCTCCCCACCCTCACGGTCTTAGCGGGTTGGCTCCATGGACACCCTAGGACGCAGAAGGCACCTCCCATGCTGCCCCGCAGCTCTGCGGACGACCCCCCGCTGCTGATGGAAGATGCCCGCGCCTGCGCTTGCCCGCTGAGGCAGAAGTGAGGTCGAGGGTCGCAGCGGCTGTCTGCTCTTGTGCAACCTTGATCGACGAAGAACTTTGGGTCTTGTCGATCTTCACACGGGGCTCGCATCATTAGAAGCCCTCTGCGGATGCGGCCAGGGTGCTGTGTGTTGACCTTCTGCGGTAGGTAGGACCAGCCTTGGCGGCTCTGGTGCGGCCTTCCCGTCAACGGTGCCTTCGGAGGCCGATGGGATTCTTGCACGACTGATGCTTCCATTTTGACACCGGTGTATTGAACTCAGCGAACCTCTCTGATTAGAGAGGGTACGCGTGGATATCGTGCAGGATGTAAGCCATCAGTTACCCTCACTTTCTTAGCCTTGTGGGTGGATCAGGTGGCCAAGGGGACCCCCCTACTCAGATCCCCTACGCAGACAGCGATCCCTGGGGATGGGTGCATGCCTGTTTGACCTGTTCCAAAGGGAGTTCCCTGGTCCCCAGAGCTGGCTGACTCCCAAGGCCCCATTCTGGGCAGGCTGGGCCACGCGCACTCCCTCGGGAGCTTCTGGTGTTGGTGACTCAGCTGCTCAGTGGCAGAGAAAGCATCCCAGAAGACACCATGGTCTGACGAAGAGAGGCCACGTGCGGTGCCCTCGGTTACCCGAGTCGGGTAACATACGAATGCCATCCGTGGTATTGAGGAGTGTATGTGTTTCTGTTGTGGGGGAGAGGAACACAGCTAGTGCTGTGAGTCCCTAAGAGAAGGAGATTGCCATGGATGATGCCTGTCATGGAAGGCTTCCCAGAGGTGGTGGATGTGGGCTGGTGTTTGAAGGAACAAAGAATGAGAGAATGATATTAACAATAAAGGTATCAAATGGGGCGCCTGGGTGGTTCAGTTGGTTAAGCGTCTGACTTTGGCTCAGGTCATGATCTCACGGTTCATGGGTTCGAGCCCCGAGTAGGGCTCTGTGTTGACAGCTTCAGATTCTGTGTCTCCCTCTCTCTCTGCCCCTCCCCCACTAGCACTCTGTCTCTCTCAAAAATAAATAAACCTTAAAAACAAAAAACTATCATTGAGAGCCTACTATGATCCAGGCACTGTCCTAAATGCTCAGTACGAATAGTTTCGTTTGAGCCTTGTCATTTTTAAAGGTGGGTGCTATTATGATACCCATTTCAGAGGTGAGGAAGCTGAGGCAGGGCAGCATTCAGGTGGGGAATACGCATAAGCAGAGCCACCGTGGCAGGACCACAGCTTTGGAAGGAGATTGGTCTTGGAGGATATCTGGTCTCGATGACACCGAGGCCTGTTAGGCATAGGCCGCTTGCCTCAAGCCACAAGACGTTCCAGGAGAGCCACAGGGGATGCTCTCGTCAGCCCCCTGGTCCTCTCTGTGTGCGGGAGCAGAGTGTGTTGGCCTGTCCTGTTGGAGCAGAGAGTTCATAAAGGAACAAAGGAGGTCTCTGCATGGAGAGTCTGATCCACCTGGGGTGGGCAATCATGAGTCACAGGATACAGAGGGTACTGAGGCAGGACTGGGACACACTCGGCCCCCGGGCAGCACTGGGCACTCGGGATGTATGGAGCGTCAGGAAGACTGCTCACTGGTCCCTGATGGACCCATTGAAGGAAATGAGTCTTCACTTCCAATCAATTCACTGCAGAGAATTGTCATCATAAGGACAGCAGTGAAAATGAAAACAAAAACATGGCAGCAACCACATCAATCCAGATGCTCTGCCTTCGTGACTCGTCCGAGTCATTTTCTGAAGAGTTCGCTGGTTGTTCTAAGTTGGTTTTCGGCAGTGATTCTCCTGGAGATGTCCATGACCTTGTCCTCCCCGACCCCCCGGTGCTCTGGGAATACCCCATGTGCTGCCTCCAGGACCTCCAGGTGAGAGGTTCTCAGCTTGTGGAGTAAGAGATCGCACTGGTTTGGAGCTTCCAATCCCTACGTGGGGGTGGCCTCGCCATCTGTGACGGGGGGAGCACATCCTCAGGAAGGCTCTGCTTCCCAGCTGGAACAGAGTGGCGCATTTGGAGGAGAGAGAGAACTGCCCTTTCTGGCTCCAAGAATTCTTGGCTTGGAAAGGAGATCTTTGGGAAGCTGTCCTTCCTCAGAGATGCCTCGGTGACATTGTTTAATTCCCCAGTTAAGTCCCAGAGGTAACTATTAATAAAACCATTTGTGAGGGGAAAATGATCACTAAAGAGGATGAAAAAGCTTCCCTCTGAGGGAAGCCAGTGTTCTGATGCAGGTGTGACCCCTGGCCTCCGTGTCTGCACTTCCTGCCCTGGTGACTCCCCCACAGTCTACACAAGTAACAAATAAGTGGCTGTCAGTCTGGGAGGTTAAACCGTGTGGAAACAGGACGTTCCGGTCCGTGAGTATGGGCGCTGTCGGCCAAGGCGGACTTTCATTTGGGGATTGTTGTGTCCAGAGACGAAAAGGTAAAGCCCGTTTGTGACAGTGAGTTGACACGAGCTTTAACAGTGTTGAATGTCACTTCTAGGAGGTACAACTCTTGGTTCCCAGACTCTTATGTCAGAAGTAGAAAAATCTTTGTTTTTTGGTAACCTGATTTAACTCCCGATCGCAGCTACCCTTTCTCCGAGAGTGGCAGAAACGTAGTAAGAGTCAGTCAGCCCCTCAGATGCCCCATCCCCTTCCTCCCCTGCATTGCTGGGGTGCTGAGGAAAGCCTCACCGGCCTCTGTGTGTGGCCCCCTGCCCAATCCAGAGGAGCCGTGCTGACCATGGTCCCACCCACATCGATCTGTACGCGGAACTCGGAGTTGTCTCTCTCAGCGTGTGCTCCCTGCTGCCTCTGCTGTTCCTTCCATGGCACTCTGTGGTTTGCTTTTCCCACATAGCAGAGGATGGAAATCTCCAGAGACTAGTCATGGGCTTGCTGGCCCAGACCACAGATCTCCATCCACAGACGTCCCCTCTGCGTCTTGCCCAGCGCTCTGTCCCAGGCGCTGGGGAATCGGGGTCTCACACACTCCTTCCTGGTTGTGCAGCCTCCCAAGAGCCTGACACCGTGCTCTCTCCTCTTTTCTTCTCTCCCTGTCTTCTTCCTCTCTCCCTGCAAGCCACGAGGTTTTTCCCTAGTCTGAGGATGTGTTGGGGTGGATGGCTGGGGACCCAAGTGCACCTGTCCTGAAAACCTCCTAGTGTCTTGGCCTGCTGGTTTCTTCCTCCAAGGGACTACAGTTCTGGAACGCACGAGCAGGAAGACATTCATAGGTTCTTTCCGTCCTCCTCTGCAAATTCTTTCCCCAAGGAGACAATAAACACAGAACATGTAGGTGCTTGACTGGGGGTAAGAACAAAAGACAGAAAGGAATCAGCAGAGAAAAGAAATACGGCAATAGTTAAAAAAAAAAATACTATCTTGCCGTTGCCAAATGGCAGCATTTGGGCATACGGTGTATGAGTGAGTGACAGGCGCATGAAGGTTGTGTGGCGACGTGAAGTCCAGCTCTGGTCTTCGCGTCCGCAGGATCGATGCAGCGTGTTGGCCAGCTTGCCTCCAAGAGACGTTGCGTCGGGAAGTGCCGAATGCAAATTTGTTCTGTACCTAGAACACTTGCTTCAAAGCAATACCCACAGGAAGGGCTGGTTTTTACTTTATATTTTTACCAAAGGGTTTGGTTATCTGACATCCTTTAGGTTTGTGCGTCCCCCCCACTCCACCCCAGCTCTGGGTCTGTACTAACGTGCACGTGTTTCTGTGCGGAAGGTGAGCTGAATCTTCCGCTCAGGATTATAAATCAGGTTTAATATATGTATTTACATTTTTAGGTATATTTTCCATTTGTTATTTCTTTTCTTTTAAGGAGACTACCGAAGGGCATGCCAAATTCAAAGACACAGCACGGAAGCCGCTCTGGCGGGACAGGATATCTCTGTGACTTGGACAGACGTCCCTGAAAAAGATTTACAAACTCTGTTTAAGAAACGGGGCCGTTTTCACAGAGAGGAAACTAAACTCTAGGCCAGCATCACTGTAATGAAACTTACTCTAGAGGCACCGGAAGCTCTTTTTTTGGGAAAAATCTTACGATAAACCTATCAAAACCGAGCCACATTTGGCAAACTTCTAACACAAATTTGTTTTCCTTCTCAGATGCTCTTTCTGCAAACTTTCTACAACTTGTTGTACCCACTCAGTTTGTTTTTTATTGTGGGCAAAACATACACATAAACCTAAAATGTGCCATTTTCGCCATTTTAAGGTGAATACTTCAGTGGCTTTCAGTTCCTTAGTTGTGCCGGACACATTCCAGGTGCTCAAGGGCCACATGGCTAGTGGCAGTGGCACCAGAAGGTGCAGACAGGGGGCCCTGTCGCACAGTGCTGTGCTGGGCGGATCTGGAGTGACTCCCACTCACGACTTTCAGAAGCCCTGAGGCGGTGGTTGAATCTTGAGAGAGACAGGTTGAAGGGTTTGGCAACACCCCTTCTAATTTCTAGGCTCACTGAGAAGCAAAGACTCAATGACAATGTATTTCATGAGACAAAACAAAATTCTGTCTTAGAAAAGAACTACTTTCTATTCATTTTTACAGGATAAAAATCTTTCATGGGGCATCTGGGTGGCTCAGTTGGTTGAGCGTCAGACTCTTGATTTCGGCTCAGGCCATGGCCCCAGGGTCGTGGGATCGAGCGCGACTTTGGGCTCTGTGCTGGGTGTGGAGACTGCTTCAGATTCTCCTTCTCTCTCGCTCTGCCCCGTCTCCCCAATGTGCTCGTGCTGTCTCTTTCTCTCTCTCAAAAGACACTAAAAAAAATCTTTCACAATAATGTATTAATTTTGGAATTTATAAACGATGAAATTAGGCTTTTGATTTTTATTTATTTATTTATTTTGAGAGAGAGAGGGAGCGAGAGCAGGGGAAAAAGAGAGAGAGAGAGAGAGAGAGAGAAAATCCCAAGCAGGCTCTGTGCTGTCAGTGCAGAGTCCAAAGGGGAGCTTGCTTTTATCAAGTGTCAGAGTCAGGTGCCTAACTGACCGAGCCACCCAAGCACCCTGGCATTTGATTTTATCTTACAGGATATGCTCAAATAATTAACATTTTCTTATGTTCTAAACATTGCTGTTAAGCACTATTAATGATGTTATATAGTGTCTTTTATGTTAGCATTTGCTTCACAAATTAAGTGTAGACCTTGACATTGGAAAAAAGATTTGTCTTTTCAACAACTGATGTCGTTAGAAAATGATAGGTTTCACATCTGACTTGACTCCCAGGAAGCTCAAATTCAGAATTCACTTAAGTATCCAACCCGTGACTGCTTGTACATTTATTTAATCATTTTACCTTTTTTAGTTACCTGACTTCTTTCTTAAATGCTTTTTTCAAAATTTTCACGTGCATATATATATTTTGCAGTTGTAAGCTCCCTAAAAATATTTTGGGAAGTAGACAAATTATGTATAATAAGGATGCATTAGCATTTATCTCGGAATTATTCAGAAATGCTCAGAATGTTATGTCCTATGTGGTCTTCGTATAGAAGCTTGTCGCTCATTAAAAAGAAGTACAGTGAAACCTTGGGTTGCGAGGAACGTGTTCTGCGAGCGTTCCGCAAGACAGGCAAGCATTTCTACCACATTTTAACTCGATAAATGAGCCACGTCTCGCAGTATGAGTGGTACGTGACACCGAACGTCACACGATCACAACTGAGCCAACGGTTCTTGAAATTTGCCTTGATACACGAGTGCTTTGGGTTACAAGCCTGTTTCCAGAACGGATTATGCTCGCAAGCCAAGGTTGTACTCTATCTGCGTGCTTTTCATGGGCACAGATTCTAGGATGTGATGTAGTCTTTGTAGAAGAAACAGATGCAGCTCCTCATCAACCTCTTGGACCACTTGTCCCGCCCGTGTGTCTGTGTGTCAGGGGGGGCTCACACGGGCATCATATACACACTCCGTGGCTGTGCTGGAACTGCCAGCCGTTGTACTGAGCTCTGGGTCTTTATTTCTCCATAGGCACGTCTTCTTTTACGTTCCATGTTTCTATTGTTTTGGTTGTCTTGAAATATTTCCCCCAAAAGTCTTTGAGAGCCCCATTGAGCTCACCTTGACCTTGGATTATCTGAGAGTGTGTGTGTGGCCCAGGGTGTGGGGCCAGGTGAGCGTTCAGCACCTGGGTGTAAAAACCAGTGAAATGGTTTCATAAAGCAGCAGATAGTCGAGCCAGCAGGATGCACAACGGACGTCCACCCTTCCTTGGGTGTCTGTTACGTGCCGGGGATTAGGACAAAGAAGTTCATCGGTGCAGTAAGATCCCTGTCGCCAAAAACTTTCTCTGCTGGAGGAAACAGGCATTGTAATATAACTCAGTCGTCTGTTGATGTGACCAGTGTCAGTGTTTTTGTGAGAAAACAGCATGACTCCGAGACTCACTTTGCCACTCAGGGAGCCCACCTTACGAGGGCGAGACACCGAGCCCTGGGCACGTGGGCCATGCGCTGTGCGCCCTGGAGGTCACCCGGGGACAGGCGTCACCCTTGCCGTCACCCACTTGTGGGTTGGGATGTTGCCACTGGCAGCGAATTCTCGTCCATTGCCTGGCCCTGATGCCGTTTTCTGAAGACGTCCTTTGTGATGAGGTCTCCACACAAATGGCCATGGGGGAGAGTTGGCCGCCAGCACTGCTCTAGGGACTCTGGGTTGGAGCACGGCTCCCCCTGTGGGCTGGGAGTCTAGGAAATCTTTCCGGGTTGGGATTGTAGCCGCATTAAAAAAAAAATGTTTATTTATTTTTGAGAGGGGGCAGAGAGAGAGGGAGACATGGAATCCTAAGCGGGTTCCAGGCTCCAAGCTGTCAGCACAGAGCCCGATGTGGGGCTTGAGCTCACAAAGTGTGAGATCATGACCTGAGCTGAAGTCGGACGCTTAACCGACTGAGCCACCGAGTTGCCCCGGGTTTGTAGCAGCATTTTCAAACTACCAGAAGATCAGTCTGTTTTAGGAAAGGGAATAATTCCTTCAAGACAATCCACAAAGCCAACCCCTATTGAGGGCAGCGCACAGCGGTGTTTTGATGGGGCCAATGCCCAGACCAGTCACCTGGAAGAAATGGCTGGAACTTGTCTGCAGCCCACCCACCATGTTTCCAGCCCCCTCCTCTCTCCTGGGACAGTGTTAGTGCAGGGGATTCATAGGGAGAGACCCATAGTTGGAGCCTGGGTGTTCTTGCGTATTTTTCTCGACAAACTTCTCTTCACATTGCTGCCTCTACCTGGCTGGGGAGGGACAGCGTCCATGGCACTGGGGCCTCTGCCCCCCCACTCCTGAATGTGCCTGTCGGGAGGGGTGGTGGACTTGGCCTTGACTGGAACAGGTCCAGGACTCGGCCAGCTGAGCCATGTTAAGGGTCCTGAAGCAGCAGAACATCCATCTGCTGTTTTTATGGGTTCTGCTGCTGTTGTTTGTGTTGCGTGGAAATAGTATAATCATTTGGTTTTTTATGCCAGGTATCCTGAGGCTTTTAAAATTATTTTGCAAAGAATGTATGTGGCCCCGAACATGAAGCAAATTTCCCAAACATGGCCGATGGCATGAGAACAGGCGAGGGCCGTGTGGCCTGCTCTCTTCTGCGGCTGAGCTGAGCACCAAGAGGGGCTCCTCTCGCAGCGCTGGGAGGAAGCACCTGGAAACAGAGGTGCCGCTGTCCTGGGCTCCCGGGGCTTCTGGCCACTTGTCTCTGGGTTTTTATTGGCTGCAAAGCAAGTTTCTTTGTAGATGGAGTTAAAGAAAAGAAACAGAATGTCTGTGGCAGCTCCCGCTAGAAATTGACAGCAGAAAATGGAGCTCAGTGCTCCCGGGGAAAGTGGGTCCGTGTTCCCACTGGCTTGGTCAGAAATGTCTCACTTCAGCTCCTTCAGAAGTTGGCTTCATTCTTCAACCTCATTCTGTCTCCTTTCTCGGGAGGTTGGAATTTGGGTGAGTGGCTGTAAGTTTTCTCTGGTTGTTGACCTGTTGAGCTATCCAGCTTGGGTATCTGGAAGGGAATATTTGGTTCTTTTCTTATCTGCTCCTCTTCCAATGCTTTGACCTTCTAGAAGCCTCCCCCCGTGAAGGGACCAGGAAGCTCCCTTCCTCTAAGTGTCTGCTACAAACCCCTTGGAGAGTGAGACAATCGGATCTGGAAATCCTGGCCTCTCAGGATGCTTTGCTGTTGTGGCTAGTGATTTGCACACAGGTCCTGAAACACCAAATCCATATGTGAACCACCACTCTGAATTTGCACCAAACTGTGCCGAAATTGGGCTGCAGTGCGTAAGAGGCACAGGCGACTCGCTTCCTTCCTGCTGAGGTCAGAACACTGACCTTGAGTCAGGTTTATTGGTAATTATTGCCCAAAGTTTTCAGATGAGAAGAATCAGGTGGGTGCCTGTGAAGTCTATAGAGTCCTGTGCCCAGCTCTGGGACAACCGAGTCTCCAGGGAAGGCCCCCGATGATCTGGGGTTTGACAAGCAGCCCAGGAATTCTTGTCACCAGGGAGGTGTGGGAAGCCTAGGGCAAGCTTGCGTGGGACCCAGGCAAGCTTCCTAGACCCGTGTCCTTCGATTCACAGGGTAAGCGGGAGACCCCAGGGTGCTTTTCTAGTGTCCTCTGCCTTGGAAATGGCTGAGCTGGGGTTCACATGTTCTGGCTGGAAGACCCAGAACTCATCGAGTTGTCCTTTGCGACACGAGGCTGTAGGTATCGTAGACTTGGCACAACCATAGATGTTGGCTCAGCCTGATTGGCAAGAAAAGACAGTGACTCCCTGTCTCATTGGGCGTCTCCTGAGTCGTCTGGCTGTGATAACAGGCTCAGAAAGGGTCAGGGCTTCTGACAGGCAAAGGGGATGTGGGATCAGCAGTTCTGTAACTTTTCAGCCGCGGGGAGAAGCTTGACAGAATGTTACTTGCAGAACAGGTGACGCTTTTTCTGACAATGGCTCTTGCACTGACGTTTCAGGCTCTGGGCTGATGGGAGCAGTGTCTACACTGCACAGACATTCGGGCGAAGACTGGATGGTGGGGAATCACAATGAGGGATTACGACCCCTTGTCTCGGGCGTGTGATCATTTGCTCATGATCTGGCCAGACTTCTTGCTCATTCTTGGTCTCTCCATTTGTAAGCCGTCCACCTACCTCCAGGGTAATTGAGAGGAGCTATTCGCAAAGTGGCTTTAGAGCACTTTCCAAGGAGAGGCTGCGGGAGAATTGCTTCATAATCGTGAAAGTTTTCACTTGAGTGGGTATTGAAAACAAAGGATTGACCTTCCCGAAGAGGAAAACACTCCTAATTTCCTACAAATAGAAACAAATACATTGCTAGTTTGTAGCTGTCAGGGCACTTGCTCGCAGCGGGCGGAGGGTGACGCCATGGAACAGCCACAGATTCATCCTGCCAACCGTTCGAGTTCGAGCAAGTTTGGGAACTCGCCATCAAGGGTGAGGGTGATGACCCTGCCTTCTGACCCATGGACTTGGTTCAAAACAGTCACAGCTGTGAACACCCCTTAGTGAACCCGAGGGTAACAAGCTCTTTAGTGGTGGTGTTTTGCCATAGCCCTTCCTAGAACTCTGGCTGTAGGATGGTTGTAGGATTAATCCACCATGTTGGATGGATGGACGTAAATGCCACAGACACACCAATGTTTTTTTGTGTTGGAATTAATTACCACGCTCATCTTCGGACAGAAAGGAGACCCAGTCACTCCTTCCCTTCCTGGGAAGTACCATTGTCTGGTCAATACCTCTTTGTAACTCAATCAACTGTGGAGGTCTTGTCATTCCCACTTTATGGATGTTAAAACTGAGGCCAGAATATCCAATAACTATGTGGATGACGCAGGAGCATGACTAGATCCCGAACCTGAGCTGAAGTGTTCCCCACCAAATTATGCTGCTGTTAAGTAACTAATTTCCTAGGTCTTTGGCCAAGTGTTTTTCTGGCCAACAAAATCAATTTAGTTCCTAAGAGGAGCTATGGGAAAGAACAGGTGGCCTTGTCTGGCTTTTTTGGATTAAATCTTACATGAGAAAGGATATGCTTTCTTATTTGTTACTGTCAACATGATAAATAAAAGCACCCTATTGGCCACGGACATCAGCGAGTAACTGGAATTGACATTTTATAATTATGAAAATTTAACAATGTTCTGGTGGTAAGAGTGACGCTGATAATATAGATGCGTCATGGTCCAAAGGCACTCACTTTAATGTTTATGTATCCCCAAAACAGAATCATAAATTAAGTGGGCCAGCACTGGGTCCTAAGCATTTTTCTAATTTATGTGATTAATAAACAAGTCCTTCATTAACTGGGGTAAAGTCCTAGTTCAGACTTATGGCATCGCACAGTCTTCTCTGTACCCCCTTGCAAAGAGCTCTTGAGTAAAATTTTAATCTTTGTTTCTAGCCGACTTTCATTTTTCATCAAAGTGGTAGCATAACTCTAGTATACTGCAAAAAAAAGAAAAGAAAAGAAAAGAAAAGAAAAGAAAAGACAAGTCTACCTACCTAGCCCTTAGATATTTTAAAAGAAGGTTTGCAAATAGGTCATACATCTCTTGTAATTACGGTTGTTCATCACCCATACCTAACTTTACCTTTGTCCTGGCTGACTGAGGAACGTATTACCTGAACAACACATCTTCACAAGGAACCTTTCTGTTTCTGCTATAATCAAAACTGTGTTTCTGAGTTCACGCGTGCAATCCTGGACCGTTAGCGCGGGGTTGCTGAAGACAGATTCCACGCACGTCATCCTATATTTTTTAGTGGTTATTTCTTTTCAAAATACTGATTAAGATGCTGCTACCCAGGTTGGGGGTGGCCGGCGTCCCGGCTCTTGGGGTGTGCATAGGAGAGCAGACTCCTGAGTGGGGTTGACGAGTTTTATCCTCGGCCGGAGTTAATTTAGACACAGACTCTCCCCCTAAACAGACCTGGGGCCCATATACAAGTCAAATCTGCTATTTTTCCTTGGGCAATGATTTATTCCCCTCTTAAATTGGCTGGACCAGTTAGTTTTTTATTTTTATTAAGTCACACTATTCTTAAATGAAACTATTGATTTAAAGTCAGCTTAGTGAGGATTTAATTTGTTTTCACGGGATTAGAGCAGGTAAGCATGGGACAATTTCACAATAAAGTGGAACAGAACCCTCGCCTTTTTTTTTCCTTGCTAGGCTGCACAGACATTACAAACTTTCAAGTAAATTGTGGAAATACATTCATAAATCAGTCCTAATTCCTCTGCCCGCTTAAGAGTGATTCAAAGGAGTGTTTTCCCATGACCTTGTCCCAGTGTCCTTCCGGTGATGGTCCAAGCACTGGTGCTAAAGCCACACGTGTGCACACGCGTGCACATGCGCACACACAGGAGCCCGCTCTCGGAGGGTCAGCGCATCATTCATTCTGCCCTCCACCTTCCTCGCTTTGTCCTGCAATGCCCTGTGCCCCCTCAAGGTCTTCTGTCTGCTGCCCGTGAAGGGGGTAGAGGAAGACGGGCTTGGCGGGGGCTCCCCGGTGCTCCCTGTTCTCCCTTCCATTCCTCTCCACGTGTCTGCTCTTGCCTCCCCGGAAGCCAGTCTGCACGTCTGTGAACTCAGATGGCAGGAGGGCAGGTAGGGAAGGGGGATAGGAGCAGCTCTCGCGATGACCTTCAGAACCAACCGACCGAAACTATCCAAACACAGCTAGAAAGGCTTTCTGTTGTTTGTTTTAAGAAGGACAGCCTTGTCACTGCCAGTCTGTTATCTCTGAACTTGGCTGTCACTATCCATTTCAAGAGGAGTCTTTTCTTTCTATTGAAATCAAATAGACTCAGAGTCATTTTCAGATTAATGGCCCTTGGTCTAGAGATTGCTAAACCATTTTGGTCAATCATTCTGAACATTTCCAGTTGTCCCCAGCCCCCTCCCACTGGAGTCGCTGGGACGAATCTCTCCAAGTGCGAGATGACTGGGTCCACGCGCTGAACCCGTGGCTGCTACCTCGGGTTGCCGGGATCTGCCCCACCTGGAAACGGTGCATTCTTAATCTTCTTTCTTTGTCCACAGCCTCGACTTCCCAGGGAACAGGAAGCCAGGGTGACTTTTCTCTGGAACTACAGGTGTCCCGTGGAGGACTGCTTGCAGATCGGAGCTGGGGTCCCAGCTCAACAGCTGACCGCCTTTCAGTGATGGGATGAAGGGGGATGTCAGGCTTAGACGGCAGACGCACCAGGGGTTTCTGGGGGGTTGACGTGCTGTGGCTTTCCGCTGGATCGCAGAGAGCAGGTAGATTTCTGAGTCATGGGGCAGGAGAAACCAGAGACCCAGTAATGCCCAAGACCCGGGAGTGCAGCCACAGATACATGTGGCCACGTCAGCCTGTAGGACGCCAGGAGGGCCTGTCCCTGGTGAGAATGGAGAACTGCAAAGCTGGCCCAGAGAAAGTTCAGGGCCCAGCCACCAGGGGAGAACACAGCGGCACAGAGCCGCGGTCACCTCGCGGTGCGAGGAATCCGAGCTGAGCAAGGATTTGTGCAGGTGCTGAAGATTCAGAATCCCTAACGGATTGAAATAAAACCCCGTTTGTTTGCCGAGCAGTCAGAGGAAAGTGTCTCCTTGAAGGTGTCACGAAAGCATAAAGAAGCAAAGGGAAATGCCAAGAGCTACAGCAGGGGACAGAGCAGCAGGAGCGGAGACAGAGATGGGAAAGCTGGAAGGCCCAGGACTCTTTCCACCAGCAGGGATACGGAGAATTCCAGCATCAGCAGGTGGTGGCTGGGCCAGGGAGGGCAGGAAACCCAAGAAATGGCAGTGCTCGAGAGAACACCCCCAGGGAAGGCCTCACACTGAGACCGGGATCTACCTGTGTGCGTCGCAGAGACAATACCCACATCTAATCAAGGAGAACCTTACAACCCGCACCTCCCTCCCCCCAAAAGGGCAATGCAACAAATAAAGAGAAATGCTTTTTATGCACATATTGAGGAGTTCCATGTGTACGGGAGTGAACGGTTCATTAAACTGTCTATTGGTCATTCGTGGGGCTTTCTTTTTAATTCTTCATAATCAACGGATTCATTTTTGAAGTCCATTAACAGAAGTGAGTCAAGAACTGAGAAAGCAGAACAACTAAATCGTCTACAGTGGTTTTACCCTCAAACCCACCAAGTTCCAAACACTTGCCTTAATAACGAAGGATTACCCTCATCAGCCTTGTTGATCTCAGTCCCCGAGCCAGCAGAGTCCATTGTGTGGACTTCGGAAATTCCCATGCTCATGAAGGGAAGGGAGAATGGTGTGGCAATGAACTCTCGGGACCAGTTTTGCCTGTTTGAGGAGGACCTTGCAACTGATCACTGACTCTTTCTATTAATTTACACACTAGAAAAATTCCAATACTCTTGAGTCGTAACAAAATACTTGATAGATTGGACTTCAAAATTAAATGCTTCTGCCCCGTAGAAGACACTGTTGAGAAAAGAGGTCGAGGCACACACTGGGCAACAATATCTTCAACCCACACATCTGGCAGAATATTGGTATTCAGACTAGATTAAAGTCTCTCATAGCTTGATAATAAGAGGAGCATCCCAATAAAAAACGAGCAGAAGATCAGAAGAAGCCTTCCTCAGACAAGATACGGATGGCAAATCAGCACACGAAAAGACGTTCGATGTCATCCGCCACTAAGGAAACACAAGTGAAACCATCCGCCACTAAGGAAACACAAGTTAAATCCTGGTGAGACACCGTACACACCCGTTAAAGTGGCTAACAAAGCAACAACATGAGGTGCTGGTGAGGATTCAGAATCCCTATGGGGCGACCGGGATTCTCATACCTTGCCGGTAGGAATTCAAAATGGTGCCCCTGCTCTGGAAAACAATTTAATGGACCCTTATAATCCTTACTCACCTTCCCACTCCTAGGTATTTATCCAAAGAAATGAAAACATATGTCTGCACAAAAATCTGTATGCTTTGAGTTTGGGAGAACAGAATACCCACCTTTGAGCAATGAATGGCCAGGGATTATAGGAATGTGCGTGTGGCTGTATTTACAACGGCCCAAATCTAGAAACAAACCAAATATTTATCAACTGGTACATAAACAGCTTGGAATACCTGCTCAGGACCCTGAAAAAGGAAAAGGATTCACTGCTGATGTGTACAGCACCGGGAAGACTCTCAAATGGCTTCTTCTAAGTGAAGGAAGCCAAGTTCAAAAGGCAACATACTCTGTGGTTCCATTTATATGAAATCTTTGAAAAGACAGCCTCACAGAGACATGAGCAGGTCGGTGGTTCCTATAGACCAGGGCTGGGATTAAGGGTGGGATTCAGGGTGATGGAAACGTTCCATGCCTTGATTCTGGTGGTAGTTACAAGGCTGTGTGTGTTTATTGGGATTGATAATTGTCAAATGATACCTCAGTCAAGGTGACTTAACACCGGAAGCAAAAGGAAATCAAGGAACCTTTTAATTTACCTTTAGGAATTTTTTCAGCGCCACTATTTTTGCGTGGTTAAAAAATGGCCGATTTTGTGATAAATTTATACGGCTTCTTCCAAAATACATCTCTTCTAGTCAGGAGCGTGTTTCCTATTACCAATAAAACAATAGCCAACTTATTGAATGACTTCCATTAGACAGTTCTCGCTTCTGTAAGTCTCCAGGGATATTTTCACCATTACTTTGCAAATTAAAAGAAGGAAGTAAATGTAATGGTTTTGACAAGACAGAGCCTTAAATAACTGGGAATTTTATAGTACCTAGACTCTGTAAGGCCGGAAGCATTACTATTTGTGGCTTTATTGGCTCCCCCCGCCACCCCCCTGCCCCGTTTTTACCACTAAGTTTTTGAGACCGAACACAACTTTATTCTGTTATTATTTTTTGAAATTGGCTTTTATCTACATAAACCACTTTTAATATTTTTTTTTAAAAAGAAATGAAACTAGGTATAGTGTTTGCAGGATACAGAGTGCTTTCATATCCATTTGATTTTTGCCAGCTCCTCCAGTGGTGGTAGGTCTAGAATCTTCCTATACTAATTTTCTAGAAGGGGAAGCTGAAGCTCAAAGACATTCAGTCTTTTCCCAGTTAACGAGCAGTGGGGCAAATGCCTAAACCCCGGGCCCCTTCGGACCAAATCCCATGTGCTTGTTCCTTATTCTCTGTAGTCAAGGTTTTTAGTGAGTACAGACTCTTACCTCACAAGGCCCGAGGGGCCGAGACAATGATCCTTACCCTAGATTATTGCGCATGGAAATTACAATTTAGAGCTTTCGTCTTACTCTGATGTCAGCAAATGGAAGTCCCGTCCTATTTGAATTTAAAGGTTAACTAACTGGAGTTTATATGTCTGAGAAGAGATATAATGAAGGGTTGGTAATTAGATGAGTGAACAAAAGGAAAACCTGTGTGCGTCTGGTTCTTGGGGAGGTCATGAGACCACAAAGTGCCCATTGTCATCACAGACACCACCAAAACGGTTACTGCCATCAGGGGAAGAAGAAAGAAATCAAATAACCCAAGGCACTTTGTCCAGCTCTTTCAACAGAAGAGCTTTATAACACACAGTGGCTATTATACCCTTTTCTGTTTCTCTGCGCTGCTTTTATAAATAGGATGTGCCTCTCTAGAAAGAGTATAAAGGCAATATACCGCACAGGCCTTTGTGAAGCCAGGTTTCACGAGGGCAGCACGGACGCGAGGCAGACCCCCTCCCTCTGTCACGGCGCCGTCCCAGCTGAGACACCTGCGGAGGGGACACCTGGGGACGGCCACCTTGGCTGTCCCAAAGAAAGGGAATAGACGCAAGGTGACCAGACCCAGAAACCTGGCGGAGGAACCCGAAAAAGCCAACCCGGCTACGATGAGTGATCAGACATGATTCTCTGGCTGGTATTTGGGTCACTGGGTTTCCTACATGTTCCAGTCTCACTTAGCTGGCCTACAGCTCTCTCTCTCTCTCTCTCTCTCTCTCTCTCTCTCTCTCCCCACACACACACACTCTCATTCTTAGGCAACAAAAGATGTTTTCTGTAAACCAAAGGAGCAAGTACAGTTGGCCCGCTCTCTGGCTGATGTACCCATGTGTAACTGTAGGCTTTAATTTTGCTTTGCATTAATCAAACAACAATAAAAGCCATAAAACCCCCACTAAGAGGCACTTTAACGTAAGACCCAATGCTAAGCACCCAGGGACCTTCCCTATTGTCCTCTCCAGTGCCCCTGTAAAAGCAAGGAGATAGCGACAGAAAGAAAGAAAAATGAAGCCGCTTTTTTTTTTCCGCATAGAAAGAGAGAGAACGTGTAATAAATTAAGGGTAGTGGGAGTGAAATCGGGCCAGAGGTAAACGACGCTTAATTGTGTGAGCGGCTCTCCCTTCTGTCCCTGCCAGCTGCTGTGGTTCCTGCTCCCTTCCCGGTTTAAGACGTAAGCAATGATGGTACACACGTGCAGACACACAGAAGAACCTATTTGGACTGGCGTGTCAGCTCATCTTTATCAAATGTTGCACAGGTATATTTTGTTGCCATGCTTCATTACCCCAGAATGGCATGCCTGAAATGTTTGTCTCTTCTATAAACCCAATAGCTTTCCCAGCCAGGCACATTTGACAGAGCAATAGACGGGTGTTTCTTTTGCAGGCATGGGTTTGTAAAGGCCGGGCAATTAAGGAGAGAGAGAGAGAGAGAGAGAGGGGGAGAAGGAGAGAGGAGGGGGGGAGGAAGAGAGGGACGAAGGGAGAGGGAGAGAGGGGAAGGGCGAGAAAGAGGAAGGGGGGAGAGAGAGAGCGAGGGGAATTTATTTAAAAAATTAAATGCGCGTTATGTGCGCATTTTCAACGTCTTGAATAAATCAAGAACACATAAAGAGCTGCATAAAATGAAGCTGGACTGTGGTTTAGAAAGGGTCACTCTCCTGTGATCGGGAAAAATCGGACGCAGACATCCAGGTGGTTGATTTCAAATACAGAGTCTTGCAAATAATGTGTGTTGGACAAAAGGAGAGAGGACAGGTGTCAGGGAGAAGTCCCGCGACGGGAAACACGACGGCCGTCACCAGAAGTGAAATTTGGTTTCTCGTCCACGTAAGACTCTTGCATCAAAAGCCGCCTGCTATCTTCCTGTAGCCTACTGGAAAATCAATATTTTAATCCTGTGTGATGCAGATTAAGTTCTTGGGAATTAGAACGGGGTAGGCCTATATTTTATGTTTTCCCCCTTAGAGCAACAGTGGTAATGGCTTTTGCAAATCAGAAAAGGAGGCATGAAGATTTGGCGGAGCAGAGATGCATTCGATTTCTTGCCTCTCCTCTGGGGGTGCTCTCCCCGGTGGATCCCCCAGGCTGACGCAGAGCCCCACGGAAGTGGCCCAGGGCTGTGTCGTTAGGAGCTAACTCAGTGTTCCCGGCAGAACTATCATTAACCAAGACCCTCACTTGTTACCCGGAAAAGGAGAAAGATGATAATGGATGGGCAGTCCCAACGGGGGGGGGGGGGGGGGGTCGCGGAAAAAACAAAATGAACCTTGTATTCTTTTTGTAGCGGTTCTGTCTTATCCAGGAAGGATGGTGTGCAGCCTTCTGTCTCAACAGAAATTCACAGAACCCTTCATATGCGAGGCAGAGAAGGTTAAGCTCTGCCATGTCCGCTCCAAGACCATCCAGCCAGGTGCGTTTTAGAGTTCAGAATCCTTTTGATTTCAGAAAGGCAACATAGTGCACGTATATTTTAGGTATCTTATTTTATTATTTTTTGTCAGTTTCTAAAATGTTTATTTTTGAGAGAGAGAGAGACAGAGCGTGAGCAGGGGAGGGGCAGAAAGAGAGAGGGAGACACAGAATCGGAAACAGGCTCCAGGCTCTGAGCTGTCAGCCCAGAGCCTGACACGGGGCTCGAACCCACAGCCTGCGAGATCATGACCTGAGCCGGAGTCGGGTTTTTCACCGACTGAGCCACCCAGGTGCCCCCGTTTTATGTATTTCATATTAAACAACACTTCTCGAGGAGGCAGGGGCCGTGCTCCAGGGTCAAATGCATGAATATGGTTGCAACAGAACTTAGGAATCTTCAGTCTAAACGGAATCAATGGAAACTAAATAGTCTCCCGCCAGTTAAAGTTAGGTCAGATTTTGTTGCAAAAGGAGCAATAAAAGGTTTTTCAGTTTTCAAATGTTTTTGGATTTCGTAATTGCAGGTAAGGGATTGAACACCTGTTCCCTTTCAATAGAAAACCTCTCTGGCATCACTGAAGAGATGTGGCCTCACGCAGAACCGCCTGACCCCAGGGGCCCGGCAGGCTCCTCACGGAGGGGGGCCAGCGCAGCTCAGCGGGGCCAGATCACTCTGTGTGTGACACTCTCACCAACAGCCCACATGCAGTCACACTAAGTGCATCGGGGCCGGACGGGACAGGGAGGCGTTGCGCCGTGGCACGGCGGTGGGACCCGAAATGAATGTTCTCCGTGGTGTCTGGGCTGGGTAAGCTTGTTTCCATTGCTACTTTGATTTGTCCTTGGCCTGCCCGTCTCCTGGGGGGAAACCTAGACTTGTCCTCTGGCCCGGGCATTCGGTGCCCAAGAGTGCGGCCGCTCCTTTCCTCCTGGCTCCTGAGGCCACCAGTCACGCACTTGTGAGGGACCACAGCCCGAGCCGCTCACAACAAGTTCCCCTAGCCCCTGTCTGCCGTCGCTGCCCTCTGCCCCATGCGAGGCTTCTGCCAGGACCGTCTGCTCCTTTGTGAGCAGTGCGCCCCGACCCGGGCGGTGACGCCGTCTGCGCGGGTGGCCTTGGAAAGGTCGCTTCGCCCCCCGCTTTATTGTCCAGGAACGCCCTCTGAGCAGAAGTAGCCTATGGCTACTTTCCTACCCTGGAAAAAAAAAAAGTATGTTATATTTTCCTTTTTGAAGAATTGAAAAAGGCTGAGTGTGCGTGTGTGTGTGCGTGCGTGTGTTTAAACCCCCTACAGTGCAAGAGAAGCACCTTTGTGTAATTTACAAACAGTTCTGGATGGTGGCCTAAGTGTAAATTCTGGGCTTTCCATTAAAACTTTCTAAGCGAGTCGATTTATGGCCCAGCAAAGAAGCTCTCGTCCCCGACCCCGGCGTGGCACAGGCCGTGCAGGTTGTATGGCAACAGATAACTTGACGGTGTCTTTGTGGGGACACGACTGAATAGGGTTTCACAACAGACTCTTGTCCAGAAGAACGCTCTTGGCGGTCAGGGCGTCGGGGTTTCCCTGGGCTGAGCTCACTGAACGTTCACCCTGAAAGGAGAAAGCAGGTATTTGGTAGAGATGAACTGTGCTTCCGAGGCTCCTAAGCCCAACATTTCTTGGCTACTTAATTTTCACGTCATCTGTATTTACAGAAACAAAGCAGACACGCAGCGTGAGGTCTTAGAGGCCTTCGGTGGGGACAGTGCGGGGGACGCCACCAGTGTGACCGAGCCCTGCCGCCCCCACTCCCCTCCCCGGCCCCCCTGCTTTGCGCCTGGACGCTCCCCACTCCCGCTCCCGCTCCCGGGTGAGCCATTCGCTCACCTCTGACAGTCAGCGGACCGAGTTCTTTGCGATCCTGATGGCACCCTCCCCCGCCTCGTCCTGCCCAGCGCCCACCACTCTTCCTCCCTCTCCGAGCCAGCCAGCCTTGTGAACTCCAAGGGGAGAAGAGGGGAAATGGAGTGCTGTTATTTCATCCGGCAGAAAAAAGAAACACCGCGGAGGTGAATGATCGATATTATTATAAGCGAGGTGTAGCTCAGGGCAGGTGAGCAGTGTGTTAATGAGGCGCCACCTCCTGGTTTCTGACAGATGACTGTCATTGTTCAAACGCGCCGCGGCCTGATTGATGGCTGGGTCACGCTGCCCTGCAGTCGGAGGGAGCGCGCTGTCTTCTCTCTTCCGTTGGTGTCTCTAATCTGCTGACCTGAGAATGACCCAGCAGAGGTGCAGCTGAAATTAACATGCCATTTTCTCTAGTTAAATTAAAAAAAGGGGGAGTGGGGGGCAGAGGAAGGGAGGAAGAGGAAATCTGAAACGGAGAGAATGTATACGGCTCGACAGCAAAACCACGGATCCTGCAGGAAGTCCCCACGGTGTTTGAGGCTAATACGTTTCTAATCAAGATTGAAAACGTATGTTAATTCTCACTCACGGCGGTCTAGCCCACGTGGAGAGACACTCGGTGGCTTCTCTGAATGCGTGAGGGAAGGTGACAGAGCAGCTCTCGAACGGCTGCGTGCCCGCCTTGGTGGGGTCCCCGTCTGATCCGCAGTCTTCCTCGCTCAGCAGGATCTGTTGGCGGAGAACCCGTCTTTTGGGGGTCACCACTCAGCCTGCACCAAAATCTGCGCCAAAAAGATTTTTTTTTTGCACACCGCCCATTAAACTCAAAATGTAGCGAATTGCTAACTATTGGAGCTGGAAGGTCCCAGTAATTTCATTTCGCGCCCGAGTCTCACACTCTACGCTCTGTGAGGTGGTCTGGCTTACGCAGCTAGTTGAAGACAAGTTAGTAGCAAAGCTGGGTGAAGCCAAATTCTTCTAAAGGCTCCCTCTTGATTTTCTTTGGAAAATGGGCTTGCAACGGTCTTTCCCCCGCCTCTGCCCAATTAGAGATGCTCTTTCTCTAACTTGCAGACGACGGTAACCGGTTTTTATTTTTTGATACACATCCTTTCTGGGCAGCTAGTTTAACCCTGTAACAATTGGCTGATTCGTGTGCTTCGGAAGTAAGGAGGATGTCACGATTTCATTATTTCATTCAACATCCTGAAACTTTTTATATCATCTTGATATAATCTTGACTTGGGAATCTATCTCCCATTGTGAAGGTGTTATCTGGCCTTTATGTGTTCCATCTCAGTATTAATAGCTGAACATGACACTTGATTTTAGTAGGTGTGAAGGTGGCAGAGACGTCTATCAGAAAAACCTCAGTCTTCGCACCGTCAGGCAGATGGCAAGGCAAACGCTCGGAATGGATCCATCGGCGACAAGCTACCAACGAGAAGAGAGAAAACAGTGTGGCTGCACTCTGAATGAGCGTGTTCCCCCCACTCGTAACAGAGAGATGATATTAGTGGCAGGTTGTGGTGGGCTTACCATAATAACATTAGATCGCTGATCTGCGTCTAAACTGACCTACGTGGGGAGTTACCCATTACACGGTAAACTTGGAGACAGTGCAATTTACCAGACCCTATCCCGTTGGAGATGCAAATTACTCAACATGACCTTCACGAAGACCCAGTCGTTTGGCTTTGGTTTGTGATGGGATCTTGAGGTCTTGCCATATGTTATTTTGGATTTTCTGAGACAGTCCTGGCTTCAAGTACTTTAAACATTTTCCAGGGTGTCTGCGTGGCTCAGTCAGCTAAGCATCCAACTTCGGCTCAGGTCATGATCTCTCGGTTCGTGGGTTCGAGCCCCGTATTGGGCTCTGTGCTGACAACTCAGAGCCTGGAGCCTGCTTCGGATTTTTATAGCGAGGACTTCTAATGAGATCAAAGGGGTTCTTGTTCACCTGTTTCTTCAGTTCCAGGGAGCATCTCACAGATATTTGTTGGTATCTACTGTGTCTCAGGCAGTTCACCCACATCCACGTTTGGCTGCGTGGGAAGTCTACCCGACCTAATCAAAGATAGGTGAGTGCCCGAATTCTGCGTGTTAGAGCTAAGGAGCGGAGGGCCATGGGGCCCCAGTCTTACCTGGATGGGTCAGTCTCCTTCCTTCCTGATCTGCAGGCACCCTACCTGTAATATCAGCGAGTGGGTGAAAATCTAGAGAATCTCTGTGCGCGTTCTATAATTCTGCTCAATATACATCATTCTGCCCTGTGTCAAAAGGGTACAAGAAAGAATTTGTAATTAATGAGCTACTGAAGGCTATCTTGTCCCTTCTGGATTAGAAATACAATCTCAGGTATGGACATTCAAATCTGTAGTGAATGTTGGGAACGATAGCAAAACTCGCCGTGTATGTAAGCTATGCACTTTTGGGCTGGAAGCTGACTTTTCCATTTCTGGGACAAGCCACTTAATCACATGTGGGTTAAAAACCACGGACCAGTGAGGAGAGGACCCGCTCGGTAACAAGGAGTGTGCAGGCTCTTCCTGACGGCGTGGCCTTGCTTGTTCACGCTGATCCTTGATGCATAGGCTCAGAGGAGAAACCTCAAGATACGAGAGAATGAATCTGTCAGACCCATTTTTCTTCTTTTTCTTGAGGGTGAATTTATTTTTCATGTTTTGAAAGGAGTGTGTGACCATGTTCCGACAAAGTCCTTTTTTCCCCTGGAATCGTATTTCCATTTTCATTTCTAACAAAGCACATATTTGGGTCTCAGTATCTCATTGGTTCATCTCTCTCTGTCCTAACAATCCTTTGCATTTCAGACTGGATGCCAAAGGAAGAAATGTTGTGAATACGGCTCATAATGATGATGGATTACAACGTGAGGAATCGTGGCCAGCGCGTTGGCCAAATTACCCGAGCCTGCCGTGGTGCTGACTTGGGTCTGAATTATGGAGAAGATGAATTTTGGAATCTTTTCTGCTCCTAGGACAATGAACAAGCTTTGTTAGTGGACTATAGAAACACTGTAGGAAACAGTGGTTGCATAGAATCAGAAATATAGCGAAGTGGGGGCTGGTGAGACTTGGGCCCACATCCAGGAGCCCGGAAGCTCGTGCAGACGCAGAAGGGAGTCAGCGGAGGCAGGCGGCCCTCGTGGGGCCCGTCCTGTAGACGCTCCCTCACACTCAGCCTCCCACCCTCCCCGTTCCCCGTGCTGGGACCCTTGACCTCTACCCGAGGGGTTGCCGGGATCTGCAGAGACCGTAGACTGCCGCCAGCTCGGTTCTCAGGGACACTGGATGACTTTTCCCCTCCTGCGTTGCAACTTTTTCATGACTCACCTTGCACCTTTAAACCCTGTCAATCTACTGAAGCCTCCGCCTCCCCTGGACTAGCTCTTGCAACAAACGACCGCTGCCACCGAGAGAGCCGGACACCCCGAGGTGTGCACCTTTGAATATTTGAGCCACGTCCACCTTGCCTCTGACCACCTTGCAGTGGACGCTTCCCCTGTACGTGTGCTCCCCTCACTCCTGGCTTCCAGGAGCAGTCCCCCACCCCCACGCCCTGCCTCCGTTTTGTCTCTTACCTTCCAACGGCTTCTTCCCCTTGGCATTTCAGTTTTCTCAAATTCCTTCATCCTGCCAAACCCTCTGTTAGCCACGCCTTTGCCCTGTTCTTTTACCTCATTCCTCAACACTCTGCCTATCGGTCCTCGCCGCCCCTGCCTCGACCCAAACATAATTTCTAATGACCAAAACCCAGGACTCTCTACCAACAGGACCTCTCTGAAGAGCCTGCTCTGTTGGCCGCGTCGGGCAGGCTTCCTTGTGATGGAGCCAATGTTAGTGTTCTATGTGCCAGATACTGGGCTAGATCTGGAAACCAACAGCGAGAAATTCACAGTCCCACCCTCAAGTGGTTTATTGTTTAACAGCTGGATTCTGACAAGAGGCCAAGAAATCATAATACGGTCCATGGGGCTGTGGTGGTGGTGATGACCGTATGGGAGAGGGAGACACGTCTGTGGAGTCCTGTTTAGATGGGGGCTGTGCTGAGCCTACCCATACGGGGGGGCACTTATTCAAGTCTTTCAACTGTGTCTTAAATTTTTTCAGTTTATGGATCCTGTACATGTTTTGTTAAGTTGATACCTAAGCATTTCATTTTTTCTGGGGGATTGCAAATGGTATTGCGTTTCCAATGTTGATATCCTGGTTCAAGGGAATACATCCAAACATGGTCGACTTCTACGTGTTGAGCTTCTTCCCAAAAACTTGCCAAACTCAACTTTCAGAACGTTTCTTATGTTCTTTGGGATTCTATAGAAATAATAAAGGAAATAGTGTCATCTCTAAGTAAGGGTAGTTTTATTTCTTCCTTTCTATTCTGTATTCTATCTATCTATCTATCTATCTATCTATCTATCTATCTATTTATCTGGCCTTACCGAAGGTGCTAGAATTTCCAGAAGGATGTGTGGTCATCCTTGCCTTGTCTCCAATTTTAAGGGAGAATTACCAAGTCTTGCTTCATTAAGTATAATGTTAGATGCAGATTTTTGGGAGATGTTCTTTATCAAGTTTGGGAGGTAGCCTTGTATTCCTAGTTTTCTGAGAGGTTTTTGGTTTGTTTTGCTTTGTTTTTAATGTCATGAATGGATTCCGTGTGGTCAGAGAACATACTCTGTATTATTTCAATGTTTAAGGTTTGTTTTATGGTCAAGCATATAAAGATATGCTCTTTTTTTTCCCCCTTGGTAACTGTCCCATGGATATTTGGAAAAAAAAATCCTAAAAATGAATATTCTGCTGTTGGGTACAGTGTTCTTTGTATGTTCTGTTGGTCGATTTTTTTTTTTTTTTTTTTTTGCTCAGAACTGGATCCATGCTGATTTGCTGATTTTCCGTCTAGTGGTCCTATCATTTGTATAGAGCGTGGTGTTGAAGTCCTTAACTATAATTGTGGATCTGTCTGTTTCTTCTTTTAGCTCTAGCAGGCTTGGCTTCGTATATTTTGAGTCTCTGTTGTTTGGTGCATGGACAGTTCGGATTATATATCTTCCTGACAGATGGATGCTTTTATCATCATGTAATGTCCTTCTTTCTTCTCTGACAATTTTCTTTGCTCTAAAGTCTACATTTTCTGGTATTGCGATTGTGACTCCTGCTCTTAGGGGATAAAGGTTTGCATGACGTACCTTTTTCCATCCTTCTACTTTTAATCTATCTACGTGTTTGAATCTGTAATGAATTTATTTTAAGCAGCATATAGTTGGGTCCTGTTTTTTAATCCACTCTGTCCATCTGTGTCTTTTCTCTGGGTGTTTCGGCCATTACCCTTGAAGTAATTGTCGACACAGCGAGAGTTAGGTCTGCCATTTTATCATTTATTTTCTGTTTCCTTCCTTTGTTTTTGTTCCTCTGTGCCTAGTTTCTTGCCTTCCCGTGGGTTACTTAGGATCCCGTCTTGTTTGAAGTGCTTTTGAATGTATTTCTTTGTATAGTTTTCTTGGTGTTTGCTCTGGCTGCTACAATATACGTGTATGACTTACCACCATCAGCTGGTGTCAACACTTTACTACTTTGAGTGAAACGTGGACACCTTGCTTCCATGTAGGTCCCTTTGGTTCTACACATGTAGATAAAATTTTCTTGAGTGTCTGATTCTCTTACAATCTTTGTTTCCATCATCACACAGTATTTAGAAAATTCACAAGGAAAGGAATTGTTCATTACATGTCCTCATACTTCTACTCCTCCCATTGTTCTTTTTTACTTTCTGAGGCTCCAAAATTTCTTCCTCCTCTTTTCTTTTTTTTGCTTTTTCATGGTCTCTATGCTTGAAGGATTAACTTTACTCAGGTTTTCAGAGTTGATCTGCTAGGGAGGAATTCTTTTTTTTTTTTTTTCCTTTCATTTAAGAATGTGTTTATTTCTCCTTCATTCTGAAGAATAGTTTTACTGGCTGACAATTCTTTTCTTGTAGCACTTGAAAAACCTTGCACTATTTCCTCCTGGCCTCCATAATTTCCACTGAGAAAACCTATTGTCACTTGAATTCCTGTCCCCCTCTAGGTAATATATCATTTCTCCTTAGTGTTCAGTAGCTTAATTATGATTTGACTTAACGTAAATTTCTTTGGAGTTACCCTATTTGGATTTTTTACAGGTTTTTGAATCTGTAGGTTTTTTTTTTTTTTAATGTTTATGTATTTTTAAGAAAGACAGAGACAGAATGCGAGCGGGTTAGGGGCAGAAAGAGAGGGAGACACAGAATCCGAAGCGGGCTCCAGGCTCCGAGCTGTCAGCACAGAACCCGACGTGGGGCTCGAACTCATGAGCTGTGATATCATGAACTGAGCCAAAGTCGGACGCTCAACCAACTGAGCCACCCAGGCACCCTGAATCTGTAGGTTTAGGGCATTTGCTAAACTTGAGAAATTCTCATACATTATTTCCTCAAATACTCTTTTAGCCTTGCAGTTTTTTCCCTCACTTTCTGAAAGGATGCGATGTGAATGGTCTTTTATCGGCCCTGTGTGTGGTGTTGGTTCACTTACCGATGTCTGTCTTTCTGTTGCTCAGACTCTGTGTCTGTCTGTCTTTCTGTCACTCAGACTCAGTATGGTTCGCCGATCTGTCCTTCTGTTCACTCGTTCTGTCTCCAACTCTTCTCCATTCCACTCTTGAACACTCCACTGTCTTAAACGTTTCTGTTACCTTTCAGTTCTAATATTCCCATTTGGTTCTTTTGTATGACTTCTGCTTCTCTGCTGACCTTCCTCTGCTTTTTCATTTGTTTCAGGATATATTGTAATTGCTTCGTGGAGCACTTTCCTGATGGGTACTTTGAAATTCTTGTCAGATAATTCTAACATCTGATTCATCGCAGTGTTTGTATCAGCTGATTGACTTTTCTCATTCAACTTGTGATTTTCTCATTTTTGGTAAGATGGGCAATTTTGTATTGTATCTTGCATATTTTCACTATTATGTTAGGAGCTTCTGAGTCTTTTTAAGTATTTTACATTAGAAGGCAGTCACCCTATTTAGGGTCTGCATGTACGTTCTGACTTATCTTTGTAGGCTCTGGTTCCAGTGACGATTTAGTTTTCATCTCGGTGGTGTCATTTTGGTCTGCTTGGTTTATGTTGTGTTGCTGGAGTTCAGATCTGTTTCTATCAGTGCTGCCTGAGGGAGCAGAAGACAGTTCCCCAGGCTGGGCCACCTGGGATTTCTAGGTAGAGGAAGAGTGCCTCTGACCTGTGCAGACAAGAAGGTTTCCCATGTCTGGTCACTTGCTATGGTGGGATGCCCCTTATTCACGCTGCCCCATGTCAGTGAGGGTGAGGGAGGTGAATGAGTGCCTGTCATAAAATAGAAGGGAGAGAATGAATAAAGACAATGTAGTTCGGATGGAGAAGGTACGTCAGAAACCAGATAGACAAACAAGAACCAAGAGACAAAGAGGAAGTTAGGTGAACTGTACATGTTCCATCAACTAGGATAGTCAGGACTAAAGAAATAGCACAGGGTAGGGCAGTCAGATACAAAAATCTAATACTAGACAAATTAAGTTTAGGGGCATCTGGGTGGCTCAGTCGGTTCACTGTTCAACTCTGGCTCAGGTCATGATCTCAAAAACTCGTGAGTTTGAGCCCCACATTGGGCTCTGTGCTGACAGCTCAGATCCTGGAGCCTGTGTCAGATTCTGTGTCTCCCTCTCTCTCTGCCCCTCCCCCACTCATGCTCTGTTTTAGAATATTTTCTTGAGTTTCTTGAAGATAAGAATTCTAAGTAGCTACCTCAGGTTTGTGTAGACAAGGCCATGTTGGCATTGAGTGAGCATAGAAATAGCACCAGGGAGAAGAAGTTGAGGATTCAAGATTCTGAATCTAAAGCCAGTTTAGTTATGGGGATAGCCAAAGAGATACCAACTGTAAATAGCATTGAATCATCAATAACAAATGAAGTTGATCCAGTGTGGTCGGCTTACTAAGTTAGGGGAGTGAATAATATTGGAATATAGGAAAATTTAAACCATTCAGACCTATTCAAGATTAAATGTAGTTTTCATGTAATTAAATACTTTGTAGATTGTTTTCAGCAATGCTAGGATTATGTATTGTCTTTTATATAGGCTTTTTAAAAAATGTTTATATACATATATACGTCTGACTATCTATCTATCTATCTATCTATCATCTATCTATAATGTATCGAAAGAAAGAGGGAGAGGGACAGAAAGAGAGGGAGAAAGAGAATCTCAAGCAGTTTCCATGCTGTAAGCACAGACCTGATGTGGGGCTTGATTCCATGAACCTTGAGATCGTGACCTGAGCCAAAATCAAGAGTTAGATACTCAACCGACTGAGCCACCCAGGCGCCCCTTATATAAGCTTCATGAAAACAACTGCACATGCAAACCATGAATATGAAGTACCTAAAGCTGTTCAAATCTTTTTTAGGTGTGATTTCCTTGGATTGAGTTTATAGTCAATCCATTCTAGGCCATATTTAATTTCAGTAAGTCCTATGTTCACTAAGATATCCATCATAAGATTGGGAATCATAACACTAATTCTCCTGGAAGTTCCTTTGGATTAAATTAATCACACAAAATTCAGATCCCAGCAAAGAACAATGACTTTTCTAAGAAAAAAAAATTGCCTTTATAGATAATGACCTCAAATTGAAATACTAATATCAGTATTGGCAAAGGTGAAACACAGTGATAGGACTGTAAACAGTTATGTTTCAGGAGGGAAATATACCAGTCTTAAAATAAAATACAATAAAATAAAATAAGATAAAATAAAATAAAACAAAATAAAATAAAATAACAGCCTTAGAAGTCTTCATGTACCATAATACCTTACGAGCTTATTCTAAGGCAAGATTTAGAGATTATTTCAGAAAAAAGTACAGGTACTTTATTGGATAAATTGGAAATTCTGTCCATAGGTTTTCGTGGAAATCTCAAATTCAGTAGAGAGGTGCCATTCCTTACGTTTGTCCTTGAGTGTCCCTCACGGTCTTACTGGGTACGTGAGACAGTAGAGCAAGTCCTCAGCGTACATGGAATGAGGAGCCCATGGTCTGTGTGGGGCAGCTCGCTGTCTCCAGCTGTCTCTCCTTCCTTCTCTCTTCCCTGTACCTCCTTCTCTTCCTCCACTCATTTCTGTTGTCCTTTTAATCCTTCTTTCTAAATGGTTTCAAACCTGGGCACAGTAAAAATTTAGCAATGCTTGTTGATTTGGGGAAGAATGAAGAGAACTAGTCATAAACTAATTAGGTCCTATGTTAGGGGATCTAAATAGAGTAGCAAGCACATTTCTGCACTTCTGGGGATGTGAATTAAGGAGCATTTACATCTGGGGAAGCCACTGCCCATGTGAAAAGTCCCTTAAGCTCACCATGCTGAATGTCTCAGGAAGTAAGTACATGCTAGGTCTAGTGAGTCACATACCTGGGGAAATGTGCTAGCTATGAACATTTTTGCTGGATCAGAAGCGTCCCACAGACTGGCCAGTGATCTGCTAGAACACACAACAAAGGTCTCAAAGGTTGCGTTCTGCGGAGACACTCACGGCTTTGACGTTGGCACATGGAAGTTGCTGCCTGGACAAGGTAGTAAGACGTTTATGCCATTTGGTGGTGGGCGGGTGGTAAGGAATTTAGGCTGAGGCTGTGGCCTAAGGAGATCTCTCTCTCTCTCTCTCAATCTGTCTCTCATTTTTGTTTTTTTTTTGTTGTTGTTGTTATTGTTTTGTTTTTCTCTGAAAGTAGGCTGCTGAATCCATTCAGCTGTGTCAAATTATTATTATTTTGAACATTATTCATCATTGAGACACAGAGAGACACAGAGCGTGAGCAGGGGAGGGGTAGAGAGAGGGGGAGACACAGAGTCTGAAACAGGCTCCAGGCTCCGAGCTGTCAGCATGGAGCCCAATGAGGGGCTCGAACCCCCAAACTGCGAGATCATGACTTGAGCTGAAGTTGGTCGCCCAACCAACTGAGCCACCCAGGCGCCCCTCTGTCACATTATTTTTAAGTAAAAAGCTGCAACATTTGAATTCAACTCAAAAGAGTCTGGGAATTCTGAGTCAAGGCAGGAAATCGTGCAGGAGCTTTGACCTCTGCTGGTAGAGCGGGACCAGGAAGAAACGGCACACATAGAGGCAGCGTGGTGAAAGATTGGTGTGCGGTCTACACTGAAGGCACAGGTAACACTACTTGCAGGTAGACGTAGAATCTACTGCGACATTGGTTCTGGCCGTTTTACAGAGATGGTTTGGATGGATGCACCAAGGAGCACTTTGTGTCCAGAGGTCACTTGGAGGAACGCAGCTTGTGTTCTTTTCTCACCTGGACATGGGGATTCCAGAATATCACGTGGGGCTATGCTGTAGAATCTGAAGAGTCACCTCTTCTGAACTTCCCTAAGGCGCCGGCACTCTTTTCTGATAATAACATGATAACATGGTCATTGTAGGAACTCTGAAATATACAGAAGTATGCAGCAGAGAGATGAAAATCCCTCATGCCCCGGCGCGATAAATTAAAAACGGTATTTCATGATGTTTTTCCTTTTCCCATGGTTAGTGAGGCTCAGTTTTTCTCATAAGTTTCCTAGATGTTTATTTTGCATAGATGTGTGAGGATCGCCTGTTAACAGTTTTCTATTGCGTTTTGTACTCCTGTTTTTCTTATTGTTCTGTAATAACTTTAAATATCAGGAACATTCTCTTGGTTCGCCACATGTGTTGTGTTATGTGTGCACACACACATTCACAGACTCTTTTTTTATTTTTTTCCCCAGAGAAGCTATTTGACTTTTAGACTCAGTAAAGAATGGGAGCATTGATTTGAGAAAGCTAAATCTATGAATGGAAGCATATGACATACGATTCGTCAGCCACAACAACCACGTGCCCAGGCAGACTCAGAAGGGCGGTGGGGGTATAACCACATTCTGGGTCTGGGGGATCTGCCTTTCCCGGCTCTTGGGGATGTCACGGTTCCTTATCCAGGGATGCTGTTATCTCTTCCCGAGGCCTGTGGAACCCTCATCTACACGCTCCTCCCGACCCCACTCAGGTGTACCTCTGTCCCCACTGCCTTTTGGGATTAGAACAAGGGGTCTGGCATCTAACAGGTGTGGGCTCAAATAGCCTCATCACTCACTAAGAGCAGGGCACTCACCTGAGGCTTCGACGTCACAACGGTGTGGGGGAAATGCCAACCTCACCGGAGTGACGTCAGAATATATCCATGCACACACATACGTGAAATACGCGCATGCACGTCCATGTACGCATATGCCACAAACACAAATACATACACACATGTACACAGAGTTGCGCATGTACTCACATGTACATTCACATACACACATGCACACGGGCAACTCATACATATACACATAGATATATGTGCACACGTACGCACACAGATACACACTATATCCACACATATATGGACACATGCATAGACACATATACATGCACACAGGCACATGAACACACACATACACAGATGCCCATATATTCAGGTGTACATTCATATACGCACATATACACACATAGAACACACCTACCTATGCACATATGCACATAAATATACAGGTATACATATGCACACATTACGTGTAGAGACACACATACCTGCATAGACACCTACACACACACACATATACTCATGCACATGCATACACACATACATACGTACACATTTATACACGTGCACACTTATGCACAGGTACGTGCACACATACGCGAGCGAGAGGAAACCACACACACAGTAGGCCTGCAAGTAGGGGGCTCAGCGTAGCGTCCTGCCATCAGAGAGACTAAACGTGCAGCATCCCAGTTAGATGGTATAAAATCTGTTCATTTACCGTTCTTTTACTTACGACCACAGCCTCGCGGGCTGCTCGGGGGGCTCGGTGAGCACGCACGATGTCCTGGCCAGCGGCACTCTGATTCCCCGCTTCCTTGGCAGCCGGGTGTGGCGGCGAGGCCCGTGCTGCATACGCGGCAGTTCTGGGGGTGAGTTCTGGAGGGTGAGCGGGGACGGGAGCGTCCGGGTAACTGCCCCGCAGGAAGCACACCCCCGCCGGCTGGGCGCCGCTGTCCGCCCTGTCAGGGTCTCTTTGGGCCGTAAGGTAGAGCACGAGCGCACATCGGCAGTAAACGCCTTTAGGGATGCTTTGGGAAATGCAGAGAAGCAAAATTTCCACCTAACTCTCAAGCCTTCCAAAAGGTGGGAGTTAAAGCCCTTTCTGTTCACACAGGCCGGCGTCTGGCCTCTGTCAGCATGTTCTTGTGCCTGGTCCTCAACGGCTGCCCGCTCCCTGTCCCTTCCAGAAGGATGCCACTACGTCCAATGCTCATTTAAGCCTTTGAATGTCTGCTTGTCCTGGGGGCCACAGACTTGCAGGTATGGATTTGCAATGGCTCTTCCAGGACCTGCTCCGGCTAAATGCCCTTTGTGCAGACCCCTCCTCGGACCACCCGCCCACTTCATGGATGAGAATGGCTCAGAGCATTTCCTGGCATCCGGTGGTGTTTAGTAGCTTACTTTATTGTAAAGGAGGCCCCACAGAATAGACGGGCTGGGGGGGGGGTGGTGCAGGTGGATGGCGCTGATGGCATGTGAGGTCTTTCTCAGCTCTGTCTGTGGGTCTGTGACACAGGCCATTACATCCACGCTGCATTACAGCCACGCAGGTCATAAGTGGTTGGTGATCGTGAGTGCAGCACTCATGCATTAACACGGACTGAAGGAAAGAAAGACACAGCTCTGCCTTCACAAACTTCCTGTCTGATGTCAGCGGTTTCAGAGACACTGGAGCCCACCGATTTCACTTCTGTGGCATCTTTCTATACGCATGACAAGATAAGAGGGAAAATATTAAGCTATTTCCCCCTATCCTTTTTTTTTTTTTTGCATCCCCTTCTTCCCTCCCCTCCCGCCGCACCCCCCCCACCCCCCTCCCCCCCGTAATCTGATAAACTGATGTGTGAGATAAAATCACATTCTCTTGTCTGGGGTTTGCATTGACCCCCTGCTTATTTGCACTGAAACACTAATAGAACTAATAACTTAAGCCACCACGGACACCCCGCATTTGTCCATTTGTTCTCCCAGGGTGAACATTTGCAAGTGTTTCTAATACCAAACCCAGGACCACGGAGGAACAGTTTTGTGAAATTAGGCACTCAATTCTTTGGCTTGACTTTAAAGGCTACCTGTCAACTCCATCTAGATGTCTGAGGGATTTATTTAAGGCTGCTGGAGTACAGGGCTTAGAAAGGAGAGCGGTTGATGAAGTACTTGTAACATTTACCAGGAAGTCACAGTTAGGCCAATATGGGAGCAGAATAGACTTTCTTTATAAAATGCTTATTAGTAACAGCTAAAACAATAGTCGCGGTTGATGGAGTGGGGCTCTGAGCCGGACGCTCACACTCGCTGTCCCACTGCGCGCTGACCACAATCTGGGGAGATTGCACTATTTTCGCAATTTTGCGATTGAGCAAAGCAAGGGTCCGAAAGAGTGCAATGGGTTTCCCCAAATCAAAGGGGGAAGGAGTGGCAGAGATGGGATAGATGGCATCCTCCCTCGTGATTCGATGATTGTTTTTGAAGGAAGAAAAGAACAGGCCTGGGCCTGCCTGGGTCTTCATCGTTCACTTTCGTTTACTGTAGACTACAGGTGCTGAAAAGAAATGGCGGCCAGCACATTTCCCTAAACGAGAATTGGGTAAGTACATGGTGAAATCCAACAGAATTATTGTATTTCAAATAGTCTACCACTACCTGGTGCAGTTAGAGAAAGTAACCCAAATTCAGGCAACAAGGACAAAAGCTATTGAGATTTTGGAAATTTGGATGGCCCTTAGTTCTCCTGTTTGCTAAAATACTATCCTTGTGTGATATCCACTGGTGGTTTCCAAATCAGATATTTGGTATTCATTTACGGTCATTGGCCAACTAAGGACATGCTTTGTTTTCTTCTTGGTTGAAATTTCTCTACAATTCCTTCCTTACCTAGAAACAATAAAGGAGGATGAGCTTTCTAGCTGCTCACATTGGCAGACAGTCCTGTGGGGACTTTGCTGCGACAGCCTTCCAGATGGAGTTGGAGGTGGCCCGGAGTCCTGGACGGGGGTCCTGGAGCCACAGAGT
This sequence comes from Prionailurus viverrinus, assembly GCF_022837055.1. NCBI lineage: Eukaryota > Metazoa > Chordata > Mammalia > Carnivora > Felidae > Prionailurus > Prionailurus viverrinus. The sequence goes on along the minus strand of NC_062572.1, from coordinate 92,866,067 downwards.
TAGCGGAAATGAAGTACCAGTGGGACACCAAGCGTATATGAGCCACTGGTGGTAGGAAAAGGTGGGTGTGTTTCCAAAATGACAAAGCTGAGAATATTCACGATATCTCCAGGTGGTGAAGAGTATGAAGGAAGGTGACCATTTCCCACCTTTGAGAACTGTATCCTCTCTTCTGTTGAGACCCTACCCATAATTGTTCATTCTGCTCCGACATACAGATTGGATACTTGGGATCAGTTTTTCTTAGAGCTGCTCATGAAAGTCGGTACAAACCATGTGCATGAGGGATGGCCCTTGGTCTCATTTATCTTGATATTTAATCTCCTACAGGGCATGCTTGTGGGTTGCCTATTAATAGAGAAAACAGCTAGTTATTTTTGGGGGAGCGTGCACCTGTGCAGATTAAAAATTTTGACTGACACGAGGCCAAGTCAAGATACTGTGGCCGAGTGCTCTGGAAAAGCGTGGATTTCTGTGGCAAATGCTTGCTCCATCGAACCAGATGAGGACGACTTGCTTCGGTAAGAAGTGGGAAAATCTGCTGTATTTTAATTTTTACTTTTGTAGCTGGTTAGTTGGCTTCCTCAGAAAGCCCTCTAGAAATCTCCATGTGATGGAATTTATTTCTATCGAGAAAGGAGTTGGTGTTTCAAACCCAAGACAACAAAATGGCTTATTTTGCAGGAATTTCAATCAAAATATGTTTTTCGTAGTTGCAAGTGTAAAACTGGGAAACATAAGCATCACCGAATAAGTAGGCACTGCGCAAAATCCCCACGCAGAATGAAAGCGCTAGTTTTTCCAAATCTTTCCTTCCTTCAAACTCTGCACTCGACACCTGCGGTGTTTCTCGCTGTGACGAATCTGGTTCCTCTTCCTGCTCCAGACAAAGCCCCGCGTGGGGCTGCTCCCTCGCCCTCCTCCCTGGGCACTAGCCGGGGTCCCTCCTAACCAAGGAAGGGTTGCAGTAATTCAAATCGTATCCTCTCGTTAGATCAATTCTACCCAGTTTGGGTGATGAAAGCCCTTGTTGCAAGAGGAATGGCCGCATTCGAAGGCATAAGCCTGACACTTTCACATTCTTAACATCTTAAATGTCACCCCAGAAATCTCACTAATAAATTGGAACTGTTGTCTTTTGATGCAACTGTAAATCTAGGAAAATCATATGACCTTGTGCAGAAAATGAAATGTCCATTTACAACGGGATTGTAAAGTTTAAATCACTTCCAGCTATTCCTAGTAGAATTTAAAGTAGCCTGTTCAGAACATGCTTACCAAGCCATATGGGTTGGCGCTTCTGGAGATCTTTATTATACACACATCCATCCCTGGGGAGAAGGAACGTTGACAAGAAGCCTTAATTTATTTTTTAGGCATTGTTTGTTTCCGTAAGCAGTAGCGGCCTCTCCTTCCTCTCGACTCTTCCTGGTTTACTTTTTCTTAACATCTTGATTTCCGGCATTCATCTATTTTCTTCCACGTCTCTACGTTGAGAAGACAACGCTTGTATAATCAAGACTGTCTTTAGGGAGAGGTCTCTGTAACGCGGACGGCTTTCTTTATCACCCCCGCTATTTGTTAAAGCAAAATGTTCTGACTGAATGATTAAGCCGCAGAGATGATCCAGGCTAGCCCTCTTCATACTGTGTCATTAATACGTTTTTTTACTTCAAAGCGTACGAGAACTCTTGGGGCGCCTGATGAAGCATTTGGAAGGATAGCGTTTGAGTCTCTTGGAGAGAAAAGACATATTATTTAAACCAATAATCTCTGCACTTTTTAAAAAACTCAGCGCCAATCCAATGCCATGAAGCTCTATTGAGGACTGTTTTGGTAGATTGACAGAGAAAACAGGCAAACAACAACCCCACAAGCAAACAAACAAACAAACACACACACACCAAGCAGGTGTCCACCTTCAAGGATTGTGTCCGTCCAAACTGGAAAGCAGGACCGGCATAGAAAGGAGACGTTTCGGGTGTTATTTAATGCCGAGCATCAGGATTTGACATGGATTAGCTCATGTAATCCTCAAGATCCTGTGATGCGGGAGTGAGGCTGGTTTCACAGACAGGAAGCAGGGGCCAGGGTCAAAAGCCCTGCGGAAGATCATAGAACTGGAAAGTGGTGGCACTGTCCCCAGGCATGTGAGAGGACCCCCCGGGTGGGACAGGGCAGAGGCGGGTGGCTCCCTGAGCTCCGCCAGACCCAGACTGTGGGACTCTAAGCCAGGCATTCTCCACAGCGGGGAAAAGTGCAGGGGAGAGGCCATAATTTCTCCGCATCGGTATAGCTACCAAAGCTATTAAGTGGTATTTATTCATTTCCTTATTAGGAATCAATTTTACGTGATGCTTATTGGCTGGCTTAAGTTATTGAAGAAGCAAAGGTTTAAAATTCATAGCTTTTGTTCTTGAGTCATAATGAAGGCGGGCTATTCCTATGCAGAGCGCTTTGCTGGTTTTAGGTGTGGGAGGTTCGTGGTGTCCGAGGAAGGAAACAGACCGCGTTCGTCACCTGTGCGTTTTCTTGCAAACCCTACAGTCCTTGGTGATGTTTGCAAGAAGCCAGATTTTACAACAATAGGCAAGGTTAAATGGCACAGAGGAAACGGAATATGCTGCCTACTTCTGACTATTTTGGTCTACCGAATGCGTGTGATTTAAATGTGGCTTAATCCAGTTTGCCTTACTCTTACCGTTCTTGGTCAGTGAGATCCCTGTGGTTTGTACTTTCGATCGGCAGATCCGTGGGCCAGTAACTGCGGGCTCACAGCTGGAACACAACAATGAACTGTGGAGGAAAGTGAATCTTGACTTGGTGTTTCTGCTTTATCCATGATGCTCTGACGTCCCCGTTCAAGCCAGTCAGAGTGAGGGACCTGGGGCACACGAGATCACAATGTGGCTGCACGTCAGAATCTCCTGGAAGGCTTTAAAAAATGCAGATATGGGGTGCCTGGGTGGCTCAGTCGGTTAAGCATCTGACTTCGGCTCAGGTCATGATCTTACAGTCCGTGAGTTCGAGCCCTGCGTCGGGCTCTGTGCTGACAGCCTGGAGCCTGCTTCAGATTCTGTGTCTCCCTCTCTCTCTGCCCCTCCCCTGCTTTCTCGCTCTCTCAAAAATAAATGAACATTAAAATTAAAAAAAAAATACAGATATATCTGCCCCCCTGCCCCAGATATTTTGCCTTAATTAGCCTCCTCAGATGATTCCAAGATGCACTAGAATTTGAGAATCACTGGTGTAGAAAACAGGGTCCTGGCTTTAAGAAGCTCTTAATTTTAATGCCTTTTACTTGAAACCATCCTTCATTGTTTTATAAAACACAGAAATGGTTATTTTTTTTAATGAAAATTATTTCTGTTTGTATAAACAGTCCAGTGCATGTCTGCAGTAGCTTGTATGCAATTGATTTGAGGGCATAGAATTTGTGAAAATAAATGAAACCAAAAGACATAAAACTTTAAACTCACTTTTGCATCATGTACGTGTGCACAAGCTAGAACAGCTTATTGGGCCACGTCTGAACAACTTTCTTCTTCCTCCGAGCTATCTGGAGAGGCTGTCTTCCGGCACCTTCTCTCCTGGCTTTGAGGCAGTATCGTGTGGAGCGGCCCCGGCTTGCAGGGGCCAGTGTGGGACCTGGAAACCCTTCATCTGGGCACGTGCACCCCCTGCCAGGCACGGGCTGGGAGATCAGACCGGAGGCCTGGCCCACGGGCGCTGGGCACCCCCCGCCCTCGTGTTAGAGGTGGCTGCCTGCACGGGGTCTCCTCCTCCAGTTATGGTGGCTTCGCCTACGAGTCCCTTCAATGCATCGTTCTGGGTGAGTGGGGGCCACAACAGACACCTGCACGCTGTCTGAGGGTGCAGGGGAGGTGGCGGTCACATCTCCGGTGCGGCCTGTGGCTCGTGCAGTTGGTGTCACCTGTCGGCTCGCCGGGGTCCTGGGGGGGCCACCAGGTTCCCGCTTCCCCGACCGCAAGGGGCCCCTCGTACAGCCAGGTACATGCTTGGCCCTCGGGAGAGGCCAGCTCCCCTGCAGAGGCCACCATGACGCCGAGGCCCAGTCTGTCCGCGTGGGCTCCCACTGCCCTTGTCTTCCCACCGGGACCTCAAGGCCAGCACACAAGGCGCCAACCACCTAAGCGGCTCACGCAGTCACGCCTGCTCACACCCGCCAGGAATCCTGACTCTAATGTGCGACTCCTGCCTCTCCACCCTGTCCTGTGGCGCCCTGTGTCCCTCAGTCGTGCTGGCTTCCTGGGACGGACGCGGGAAGTGTTGGCCGTCCCTGCTCTTCGGTTGTTTGCGTTTGTTTTGTTTTATTTTCAGAGAAGGGCGTCCTCTTACCCCCGGTACAGAGGGATGACAGCTAGTGAATTTTCGTCACGTGAATGAACACATGTTTATTTTGGGAGGCTCAGGGTTCACCATGATTGATCTGATGTTCTGACGTCACCTTTGTCAAACAGTATTTTGCTCTTAGGTGTTTCATCTGCATTCCACGGAAAGCTTGGGAGGGTCTCTGAATTGCTTAATTTTCCTCCGAGGGTCTCCCACTTGACTACGGGGAGCTTAGTCGGGGTCCTGTACATCCGTCCATCCCTTGTTCCTGTCCTGGGCCGCATTCCATCCTCAACAACGCATTACTGAGCGAATCAATATCTGTGCTTGTCACCTGAGTCACAGGGCAGAGAGGAGCGTGGGTGTCCCTCTGGCAGTCTCTCCGATCCACAGCCCTTCTGGGGCGGGATGACGTTTTAACCAGCTTTTTAACCAGGCGTTTTAACAAGCCTTACGGTTCCTGCGGTCAAAGCTGCCATTCTCCTCCGACCTCAAAGATGACTCGTCTTTCCACTCCCCAGATGAACGGGATGAGGAAAATCAAGTAAACACCGCTGGAGGTTCCTCTCTTGCGTCTGTGGATGCTCTTTCAGAGCAGGTGCACAGAACCCAGGCCCACCTGCCTGACAGTCGTGACCATTCTCCTTCCTTCCCTCAGGGCGACTTCTCCGTCCAGCCATGCCTGTGGTGTTTAGATGTTCAGTACGTGGGCACTTGGCAGGGGATCTTTGAAGAAGAGCACTGTGTAAACCTAAGGAAAGAAATATAAAATGCAACCCCCCTCGCCGGTGAAAGAAGCCAAATCCGGCACTCGATTTGCTCTTGGATCGTTCTCCAGTCTTTGCTGCTCCCATCCCATCAAACTCCATTTAAGCCAGTTGATGCAAATGCACGTGGAAAATAGCATAAGGCTTCTTCCAATGAAGATGTTGCATTCTAGTGAGCTGTGCCCTTTTTTTAGAGGTCATATTACAGAAGTGGAAATAATGTAGGAAGCCCAGGCCCAGTCAAACGTGTTGGTTAAGGGATGGGATAAGGATCGTGACTTAACAGCTCTCAGGGGCTCACTCACGCAGGGCAAATGTGCCGTAGAGTGTAAGTGTGTGTGCAGGCGGGCGCGTGGGTGTAGGGGCTCTCACCTACGTGCAGGTGGGCACGGGGAAAGCATGCAGAGGGCGTAGCTGGAATCATCTCGCTGGGAGCCTGTGTTTGGATTTGGGTAAGCTTGGAACGCAAAGCTCAGTGACCTATCACCTGGCACGTGGGGACAGAGCCTTCCTGTGGGTGCTTCTCCCAGCTCAGCTGATCCGCGGCGGGCTTGCGCAGCGCTGCTCCTTATCGTGCCCGCCCCCACAGTCACCATAAAATATTTCTCTCAGGACCGATGTCCTCTGAGCTTGGTCAGGAAGGTAAGTGACACTTCGGCACTTTCTGGAACACCAGGCGTATTACCTCATCCAACCTTCTTGACCTTCTGTGAGTTGGGTTTTATCCACAATTTAAAATTTTTTTTTCAACGTTTTTTATTTATTTTTGGGACAGAGAGAGACAGAGCATGAACGGGGGAGGGGCAGAGAGAGAGGGAGACACAGAATCGGAAACAGGCTCCAGGCTCCGAGCCATCAGCCCAGAGCCTGACGCGGGGCTCGAACTCACGGACCGCGAGATCGTGACCTGAGCTGAAGTCGGATGCTTAACTGACTGCGCCACCCAGGCGCCCCTAAATTTTATTTTATTACTGTTTTTTAAAAGTGTTTTTAAATGTTTATTTATTTTGGGGGAGAGAGAGAGAGAGCGAGAGCACGAGTCGGGGAGGGGCAGAGAGAGAAGGAGAAACAGAATCTGAAGTAGGTTCTAGGCTCCAAGCTGTCAGCACAGAGCCCGATGCAGGGCTCGAACTCATGAGCCATGAGATCATGACCTGAGATGAAGTTGGACGCTCAACTGAACCCCTCAGGGACCCCCCACAATTTTATACGAAGAGAAACAGACTCCAGAGGTTCAGTGATTTGCTACAGAAACACCTCTAATTAGAGGCATCCAGATCTTCCCGGCCCTGAAATATGCATTCTCCACTGTTCCCTATGCAAAACTTTATGTTCTCAACAGCTGTGTCTCCACTTGTTTACAGATACCTGAACTTTATTTTCTATAGTTTATTTATTTATTTTGAGAGAGAGATAGAGAGAGAGAGAGTGTTTTCACACATGCACACACAAACAGGGGAGGGGCAGAGAGAGAAGGAGAGAGAGAATCCCAAGCAGGCTCTGCGCTGTCAATGCAGAGCCCCACACACGGGGCTCAGGTCACAAACTGTGAGATGACAACTTGAGCCTGAATTAAGAGTCAGACATTTAACTGACTGAGCCACCCGGGTGCCCCTGAACTTTCTTATTAATGACAAGGTCCTTTCATCTCACAAAAATAAAAGGGTTCACATTAAAACACTGAGTACGTTCAAATGGTGAATAAAATGAAATTTATTTCAGCAAAGACTCATCAAGGCTCCTAGAGGTAAATGACTAATTTGGGATATTTGCTGATTTCCACCAGGAGTGGATGCCTTGGTGATGGAGGGTGTGGCATTTCAAAGGGGAAAAGGGCACAGGAAGGAAGTGGCGAAACTCAGACTTTCACATTGGTGACACTCAGCAGAAGCTGTACCCCGGCTCCTGTTTTCCTGCCAATTGTCCTAAATAATGGTGCCCTGTAATATTTACATACATTCATGATGATGGTTTTTAATATGGGAGACTCTTTCCTATAGGACTTATCAATGAAGGTCGACACTATAGGTGAGCTTTATGAGTTTTCTCTGTTCTTTGGTGTTACCATTGATTGTCCGGATTATCCTTTCTAGATAACATAATATGTTTTACTTAATTCACACTGTGTCTGCAAAATCCAGCTTCAGACCTAAGATTCTAATTGCCCTGAGTATAGACCTAAGATTTGGGATATTGAAGCCCTTCTTATGTAGGGGAAACCAAACATTTTGACACTGAAATTCAGTGTGATTCCAAATCAGGAAGACTGGGTATAGGGCCCGCTCCAACCCTACATCAGGATTGAGAGACTCAGGCACACGCTTCGGTCCATGTCATCAGACAGAAGTTGAGTGTAGAAGAGCATTTGCGACTTGCACTAATCTGTGATCTTCCACACACTTGTCTGAGCTTGAAGCGGGGGTGCAGTTCCTCTAATAACATCCAATAAAGTGAGTTACATTAGAACACTTTTTAGGTGTAAGTATATGAAAAAGGAAAGAGTTCTTTGGTGCCCTTATTACATATGGGAGAGGTATTCTCCCGATTCCCGCAGGCAGCGTGGCCTGGCTTCACCCACCGAGAGTCCTGGGAGACATGGTGTCTTCTTGGCAGCTTAGGTCCCCTCCTCCCATGGTGGGCGACCAAGCAAGGCTCCAGGAGAGCAGAGCTTCAGGAGGGCCCAGCTGGGTCTCGGCACACATTCCAGTGCCCTGTGAGAGACAGGCTCCCGGCAGCTGTTGGACGTCACAGCAAGAAGCTTCCACACCCTGCACAGCTGTAGAACTCTTGGGAATTGAGTGTTGAAAACACTTGTTCCCCCAGCACAGCCTAGGACAGCCCCAGAGAAAAATGGTCAGAAGTCTTACGCGGTCTGTCCTCTTATTCTTACGGAGCACCTATGTTTGACTCTAGGATTACATGGCCTGTGGAACAATAAGTCACGACGGGCTGAGGAACACCCCGAGACTGCGTTCCATCCCTAGAGGTGAGGCTTCTGGAAAGATGTAACCACCTGCTGGTCAGACACTTTCTAGCTTTCCTACTGGGAGTTTGTTGCACTGACCTTCATGGAAATGGATGCTCTGATGACTTAAGGTCAGTGTGAAGGTGTGGTCTCCTGCCAGCTTACTCTTCTTGGTAAGGATGGGTCCTTTAACAAGAAAACAGCAGTCAGCGAAACTCACCTTCCTATGCTTCTGGAACACGTGTGGATGTGGCGTCACTTGAAAGTCCCAGTAAATGTTATCTTTAAAATTGGCTGTTTGGGGTGTATTGACAGTTGATGTTAGTTAACCTATATCCTGAATAGACATGAGCTCAGTGGCTCTTGTCATGTCTTGAAACAAACAAAATGGAGGGCATTGGCAGGAACACACCGGGCCATCAACTGACCGTGGGGCCCAGGGAACGCTGCTTTGTGGCCTCACCCGTGGTGAGCACGGGACCCTGGGAGGTACATTTACAGTAACAAAGCAAGTGTTCAGATATTTCAATTTGTCAAGTAAGACCACTAAAGTCCTGAAGGCTTTCCCGGTGGCTTTGCAGAGTTGCACCAAAGGTTTTGGAGGGCCTAGAGTTCTTTAAGAACACAAAGCTGTGTTCCACGGGAAAAGCTGCCGTGAACCCGTCTCCCACAGGAGGCTTGTGCGTGAAGGGAGCCGAAGCCCCTCTCCCGTCTCTGCGGGGGAGCCACGCACAAGCCTCTGGAGGATGGAATCAGAGGAGGAAATCGTCAACAGGGTTTCCCAAAGCACTCCACGAGGAACTTTCACATTTGGTAAAAGAAGGGTGCCATTGCACTAGAAGCTAAAAGTGGGCTTTTATTCGAAGGGAAAATGGACAAAGGACTTCAGCTCTAATTAAACAAGGGAGCCTCGGTCCAGTTACACCCAGGCGACACCTTCAACCGTCCGTCTGGTACGGGAGGCTTTGCAGGTCTATTGAAATGACTCCAAGAGCTGTCACGAGTCCCTCGAGCATTAGTAATGGCTCTCAGTAGCCTGTCAGCCTCCTTTGCTGCTTCTTTCTGTTTAAGCGCGCCTAGGTTTTCTCGGTCATCGGTACTACCCAGCTTGTTCTCATTTCTGGTCTGCCATCCAATGCCTTTCTTCTCCTTAGGACATCTTTCCTGGCCCCCTAGCCTTCCTAAATGCTCCTTATGTTTTGGGACTCCAGGTAGATATCCTTCTTCCAGGAAGCGCTCCTGGACTCTCAGAGTCTGGTATAATTGCCCCTACCACAAACCACCTTTCTCAAAAGAGATTTTATTATTCTACCTGCCACTGCTTGACCTCCCCATAGAATAGAAACACACTGAGTGTGGGGACCGTGATATTCCCAGTCACGCCGTGGGTCAGACAGCAGACGCTCGTGGCAAGGATGGACTATAATGCTTACCGATTACATTTCCTCCCCCTGAGCATCAGGAAGTCATATTTGCTCTTGGAGTCGGGTTGGACGAGGTGACTGCTTTCATTCAATGGAGCATGGCCGAAAATTACAGAAGCCCCGTCCAGACTGGCCACCGAAGCGGAGACCACAGAGGCCCGGCGTGTCAGATGGCAGCATTGCGGGGGAGTGGAGGTGAGTCGCCGGGGAGAGGTGTCTGATCCACGCCGGACCCAAGCAGAATCAAAGCTTCCCTTTTCTTTCAAACCTCCGAGGGTTTGGAGGGGCTCGCTTATCGCTGCAGAGGGGGGCCCACCCCGGCCAACATGGCACCTTGAGCACTACCTGTTATAGAGAGAAGTGCGTGCTTTGCACCACCGTTCCCGACAGTGGGTCTGCTTGACCCTCAGGAAAGCATAATGCGTTGTGTCAGAGCGTGGGGCACCTCCTTAAGCCACGGGCTGGTGACGGCAGGGCAACCACGGGAGGCTCCCTGGAAGGGCACACACAGATGGGGCAATGTCCCCAAACTACCCTGATGTGTCCTGCAGGCCACCATCCAGGCCTCCTCCCGGAGGACTTTCAGTGTCTCTGTCTCCACGCCTATTCAAGATCTAGAAGGCACGTATGGACCAGGAAGAGTGCCAGGTTGAGGGTCGCGGTCGTGTTGAAAGAACGGCACTGCTGTCTACCGAACGGTGGTGTCCCGGGCGAGCCACGCAGCCTCCTCAAGGCTTGGGAAGGAAGAAAAATGGCGAACAGAGGAATGCACGTCTGTCAGACGGAGGTGATCGTATCTTCCCCGCAGGGCTGACGTGAGGACCAAATCAGGAAATACTCAGTGTTTGCGCAAGCAAGGATCGATATGGATGTGTTTGTTATTTGGAGTCCCATGGTGCTGATTTAGGGCAGAACTTGCAGATTTGATTTTGTTAAAGGTTATCTGTGACTGGATGATTCTCTGGCCATTTCCTGGTGCTCTAACCCAATACCCAGTGCAGGACACTGATGGATGCTTGTGATCTCTTCCGGGACGCTTCAAACAATTCTGGCTTATTGTATGAGACCATGTTAATTTTAATTCAGCATAAAAGTTTAGTGCCAACAAAGGCGATCCTATAAATTGCTTGTTAAAACGCCACACTTCCCCAATTCCATATGTATGACTACATTCCGTTGGCCCACCTACAGGTAATCATGGCACATCCCTGTGTAACATCAGAAACAGATGAAACAAATCATTGCTACTCAAGGAAGGAAGCTTCTGACTATGTCTAAACGTCCCATGAAAAGTCTTATACAAAATTTATAGGTAGTAAAACAGAGCAATAGGGTATAGGGTCCTGATGTCCTGATGTCCTGATTGTTTTATATGGTACGCATGTGGATTCCGACTTATTTTTGAATCTACTTACTGAGATAATTCGCCAAATAGTTTTGTATGGTGGAGTACACGATTAATTGTTTTGTCAAGGAGAAACTCTGTCTTCCTTCCACCACCAGATGGGAGAACCTATTCTAAAGTCGGAGATGATCGAAATAAGGGCTGCTGATGTGTAGATCTTAGCACGGGCGCGCAGACAATGGCAGCCTGGGTGACATGGTTTCTGACTGAATGTCATGAAGTGGTCAGAGGCAGGACATGGGATCCAATGGCCTGAGTCCAAATCCCTTTCCCACCGCTTCTTTGCTGTGCAAGTGTGGGCAAGTCACGTGTGTTCTGTTCCTTTTCCTATTATCTGTATAATGGGAACAAGAAGGGCGCTTACCTCATGTGATTCCCCTGAGGATCTCCAGTGGGCGAGTGCATGGAACCATGCACGGACTACGGAAGCAGTTTTAGTTACTATTGTTAGTTGTTAGTCACTATTATTCATTCCTCTTCTTTTGTGAACATTAGAATAAACACATCGCTGTGTTCTGCTCAGAACTTCCCAGAAAAGAGCACATGGGCAAGCTTAATGTAGTTCTCCATTTTACTTTGAACTGTGTTTTAGCAGCTTCCGTAAAAATACCACCACCATATTGCACCATAACGTAAGACAGTCAAATGCCAATCAGATTTCCACAGTTAGTAGGCTATAAAGTTCTCAATTACTCATCTCTTTTCCTTCAAATAAACATATATTTTTATAATTGCTTTATAATTAAACCTAAGTGAAATACTTAGCTGACAATGAGAATTCTGTTCTGCTTTTATGAGGCAGTAACTTCCACCCTGATTTGATAAACTTTAATGACATTTTCCTTTTTCTTTTTTCTTTTTTAAAATTTATTTTTAAAAAATTTTTAAAGTTTATTTATTGTTGAGAGACAGACAGAGCATGAGCAGGGGAGGGGCGAGAGACAGAGAGACACAGAGCGTGAGCAGGGGAGGGGCCGAGAGATGGAGAGACACAGAATCTGAAGCAGGCTCCAGGCTCTGAGCTGTCAGCACAGAGCCTGACGCGGGGCTCGAACCCACGAACTGTGAGATCATGACCTGAGCCGAAGTCAGATGCTTAACCAACTGAGCCACCCAGGTGCCCCTCCTTTTTCTTTTTTAAAGACAACTATTTATTTATTTATCTATGTATTTATTTATTTATTTATTATTATTTTTTTTAATGTTTATTTATTTTTGAGAGAGAGACAGAGAGAGAGTGCAAGCAGGGGAGAGGCAGAGAGAGAGAGAGAGAGAGAGAGAGAGAGAGAGAGAAAGAGAGACAGAGAGAGGAAAAGAGAGAGAGGGAAACAGAATCCTAAGCAGGCTCCGGGCTCTGAGCTGTCAGCACGGAGCCTGACGCGGGGCTTCAACTCACAACCCGTGAGATCATGACCTGAGCTGAAGTCGGCCACTTAACTGACTGAGCCACCCAGGCGTCCCTAAAGACAACTTTTTAGAGCAGTTTTAGGTGAGAGGAAGGTACAGAGACTTCCCATGTCCCCCTGTCCCCACACATGCACAGCCTCCCCCAGGATCAATGGCGTCTAGCAGAGTGGGACACCTTTACCAAGGATGAGCCTATAGTGAAGCCTCATAATCACCGGAAGTCCATCGTTTACCTTGTAAGTTAACTCTTGGTATACAGTCAGTCAGTGGGTTTGGACAAACGTATAATGACATATATTCATCATTATACATTATACACAGTATTTTCACTCTCTTAAAAATCCTTAGTGTTCTTCTGTTTGTCTCCTCCACTCCTGGAACCCACCCTGACAACCTGATATTCCTGATACCTTTTCCAGAATGTCATGTAGCTCTAATCATATAACATGCAGGCTTTCTCAGACTGCTTCTTTCATCAGAGAAAGGCACCTAAGGTTCCTCCATGTCTGCCCATGGTTGGACAGCTTATTTCCTTTCAGCTCTGAATAATATTCCGTTGTCCGGGTGGACCACCACTTACCTATCTGGTTAGCTCCTGGAGGACATCTTATTGATTCCAATGTTTGGCGTTATGAAAACGCTGCCATAAACATCGTGTGTGTGGACATACATCTTCAACTCCTTTGGGTAAATAGCGAGAAGCACAGTCACCAGATGCTCTACCTGCTTGCCCGCATTTGGTGTGGGCAGTGCTCTGGATCGGGGCCCTTCTGGCGGGTGTGCGGTGGTTTTGATCTGCGTGTCCCTGTTGACACAGGACGTGGCGCGTCTATGCATGTGCTTACCTGCCGTCTGCACATCCTCTTTGGTGAGGGGTCCGGTGAGGTCTCTGGCCCTTTCTAAATCAGGTTGTTTCCTATTGTTGAGCTTGAAGGGTTTATTTTGGTGTCTGATGTCTTTCACATATCTTTGTCATTGCAAATATTTTCACCAGTCTGGGGCTTGTCACCTCATTCCCTTGACCTTGCCTTTCACAGAGCAGAGTTTTTAGTTTTCACGAACGTCAGGTTATCTGTTTTTTTCAGGGATCGCATCTTTGGTGCTGCCTCTAAAAAGGCATCACTACACCCAAGCTAGGTTTCCTCCTATGTGATCTCCAGGAGCCTTATAGTTTTGCAATTTTTTATATTTAAGTCCATGTGCCATCCTTTTTTGTGAGGGGTGCAAGGTCTGTGTCTAGTCCATTCGTCCTGCATGCGGATGTCCAGCCGCTCCAGCACTGTTTGCCGATGAGGCGATCCTCATGCTATTGTTCTGCCTTCGTCACAGATCAGGTGAGTACACCCATAGGGGCTGCTTCTGGGCTCTCTGCTCTGTTCCACTGATCTGCTTGTCTATTCATTTACCGGTCATTAGTGCTGCTCAGTCATCATTGATCCAAATGTTCCTCTCTCGCTTGCTCTCTGTCTTCTCTGTCTGATGTGCCCAGATATGCCTGTTGTACCTGTTGTGGTTGCTCCCCAGTTCTTGCATCCTCATTCCACTCTTTCAGTTTTGTTCTCTCTGCTTTTTGGTTTTCGAGGATTATATTGATACATTCTCTAGCTGAGAGATTCCTTCCTCAACCAGGTCCAGACCACCAATAAGCCCATTAAAGGCATTCCTTATTTCCGTCACAGGGTTTGTGATCTTTCGTGTCTCTTCCAGGTCCTTCCTAAGGTTTGCATCTCCCTGATGTTGCGCACCCGTCCTTGCACACTGCCTGCTCCATCCATGAAAGCCCTCAGCATATTCATCATAGTGGCCTTAAATTCCCCGTCTGATAATTCTAACATCCTTACCACCTCAGTTCTGGGACTTGTTCTGCCTCTTCAAAATTGTTTTCTGCCTCTGGGTGTGCCTCGTGATTTTTTCTTGCTAGCTGAGCATGATGTGCTGGTCAAGGAGCTGCTGTCAGTAGGCCTTGTGGTGATGAGTGTGTGGGGTGTGCCTCTATAGTTCCAGGATTAGTGCTAATCTTTAGTGAGTCTGCACCTCTGGACTGCGGACTTCACACACACACTTCTGTTTTTCTCTCCCCTTAGTCTGGAGAGAGAGGAAATTGGGTATTTCCCTTCCCAAGGCCAGTTAGGCTCTGATAATTCCCCAGCAGTTTAGTCCATGGGTAACTAGTTTCCCCTGTGCTAAGGCCTGTTTAAGAACAAGAGGGTGCTCTGGTATATTTAAAAATGTTTCCCATCTCCCTCACCCTCTCTGCAGGGAGTGTGAAGAGATTTTTCTCTGATATTTAATGTGAGAACCGGGTGGTAAATCTCACAATATTGACACCTCGTAACTGGATCCCCCCGGACTTTTTACCTCTGAGACGTGGCCACACCGGGGGTGTCAGTGTAGTAACAGTTCACGTGCCCCTAATCTGGCACTGGTTCCCAAGGCGGTTTCTCCTGGGAGTCTCTGCTCCTGATAAGCAGTCACTCCCTTGTGGTGTCTCCAGTCTCGGGCAGTCGCTTGCCCTGCGTGCTCCCCTCACCTGTGCATCCAAGAAGACTTGTTGATCTTTCTGTCTGTTCAGCTCTTAGTTGTTAGGATGGAGTGACAAGTTCGATGCTCCCTGCACGCAGAACCAGAAAATAGAAGCTGACCTCTTGCCTTTTGGAGTGAACATTGACCACCGGAACTACACAGTCTGGTGACAACCTGTGGTTATGGGGTGGCCCTTTAAAACCATACCCAGGGAAAGTGCCTAATACTTGCCAATAATACTGAAGCCCATGTGGTTGGGTATTGAGAAGAGATGGGACTTGAATTAAAGAAGAGGTACACGGCCAGTGGAATTGAATTGAAAAGAAAAATTAATTAAAGAGTCTAGCCAGGGATTTGCAGATTTTAAGGAGAATATCATTAAATATGTGTTTAATGAAAAAAGGGTTTCTAATTATCCTTGGACCATTAGTAATATATATACATATAAATTATTTATACCATATACACTTATCCTACATATAAATGTATATTTTATAAATACATATATATTGGCTAATAATTATTATATATATGTGTATATATATATATTTATTTATTCTGTACTGTGAAGAGTGAAGGTGTTAGAAAAAGCCCATGGAAAGGAAAAGAAATGGGGCAGCATTATTTCAAATTTTATTTTTAATTTTAGAGAGAGAGTGTGTGTGTATTCAGGGGAGAAGGGCAGAGGAAGAGAGAGAGAGAGAGAGAGAGAGAGAGAGAGAGAGAACCCCAAGCTCAGCATGGAGCCCAACACTGGGCTCTATCCCATGGCCCTGAGATCATGACCTGAACCTAAATCAAGAGTCAGATGCTCAACCAACTGAGCGACCCAGGTGTCCCAGCATTATTTCATTTTTAAAGTAATCATGAGCAATTAGGCCCATTCTAATTCTTCTGCAGGAAGCCATAGCTCATTACGAACACTAAATTTACACAATATTTCTGTAGACTCATACAGTGTGGGTGTAACAGTGAGTCCTGATGCTCCGAGTGTGAGATGCTGAGGTGCTGTCCACTCCTCACCCAATCCCTTAACTTCAAGAGGCTCTGCAGGGTTTGGTCATTCCTGTTGGTTGACTTACTCTTGTCCATCTGTGTCGAATCATGAATCTTTGTCCATTTGTCATCAAGGTCTCTGTCACGACTCACCTGGTTTGAAGTAAAAATACTGCTCAAGGGGGGCACCTGGGTGGCTCAGTCAGTTGAGTGTCCAACTCTTGATTTCGGCTCAGGTCACGATCTCGTGGTTTGTGAGATCAAGCCCCGCATCAAACTGTGTGCTGACGGCATGGAGCCTGCTTGGAATTCTCTCTCTCTCTCTCTCTCTCTCTCTCTCTCTCTCTCTTTCTTTCTCTGCCCCTCCCCATTCTCTCTCATTCTGTCTCTCTCTCAAAATAAATAAACTTAAAAATAAATACGGCTGGACACTTTGCCTGGTAGCTGTGCTGTCTCACATGGAGGTTGTGCTTGCACGAGAGAACCTTCACCATACCCACACGGAATGGCCAGAGAGCGCCGTTCTATCTCAGTGGACTCCCTACCTCAGTAGGACATGACTGTGGATGAATAGGACCTCTGCCCTAATCAACCCAAGACCCCTCATCGGGAGGTGGGGCATACCCAGCACCCCAACGTGGCAGCCAGGAAACCATTGAAGCGGCGGGACATTGGCAGGAAGTCTGGTGCCGCGTGGAAGTAAACCCAGCGAACACAAACACGTGGGTTGAGGGAGACGATAATGTTGCCCCATAATGAAGTGCATTTCTCATGAGGGACAGCATTTGTGCTCTGCGTGTCACATATGCACATACAGGGATGGAATTCTAAACATCTGATGGTCGGTGTGTGGTGTAGACAGCATGGCAGATGTGTTGGCCAACCTGTCACCTGCTGGTGTCATTATCCAGGGCCTGATGACGGAACGTGCCTCTGAAGAGCCAGCACTGAGGTACTAACAGCTCATGCACATTGGAATACAAAAGAGGAAACAGTTTATTTATAATTTGCATGAGGCATTTAATAGAAACTCCACTTTGTTAATAAAATAAAAGTCTGTCAGAATCGAACTGCTTAAAAATATAAACCTATATGTTATTTTAATAAATAACAGATGATAAGCTTGATGGAATGCAGAATCAAGAAAGCTGACATTGAATCCTTATGACACAGGGTAGGGCAACAGATCACTTGAAATCGATTAGCTCCGTTAAGCAATGGAGCAAAGAGAAAACAGTGTCATTCAGGACAGTCTTTGACAACGTGGTCCTTAAATGGGAAAGAATCCTCAGTGCAGGGTTCCTTTGGAATTATTCTAGTTTTCTTATAACATTTAAGCCAAGCCCAATATGATTTTCTACTTTAAGCTAAGACTAATCCGGAGATGATTTGTTGGGTTTTTAAAATATTTGTAGGTTGCCCCGACATTTAGTTAACATTGCTTCCCATTTCGTGTGCTTGCTAGTCAGGGAAACTCTTTAAGGAGTTTCTGGAGGAAGCCTACCCCCAAAAAGGCATAATTATTTATCTTTATTTTCCTTTAAGGAAAATTCAATCTCCTGCCCGTACTTTTAGAGCCCCATAGCCAGTCTTAATGTTGTGCTCTGGGTGTGACGTGATCTGTGCAATAAAAGGACACCTGAGTTCCAAGGTTATGCTGAGTGTGGCCCGTAGGCGGACGTTTTGTGTGCAGGAGGCATTTTGGGGTAGGTCCCAGGGCACTTTCTTTAATCTTAGACAAAAAGGCAAAGAGCCAAGGAAGAATGATGAGTGATTTTCACGTGAAGAACAATACATCAAGAATATCTAAATTAATTTAACAATTACAAGGAATATTCTTGGCCACATCAATTTAAGATATGCTGGCAAGCGGGAAATGATTTCCAATTTATATATGTCATTTCTGATATTTCTTCAGTAGCTAGGAAAAAAAAAGAGAGCAAGAATTTTGGATTTCTGTTAAATTGACCCATAATAATTTTTTTTATGGCTTTTTGTGTTTGAATAGTTGGCAAGGGTCGTGTAAAGGTCAGAGATTTAACTCAAAAAAAATGTCCCAGGCTTTTCTCTGAACATAAATAAGCAAGGAAGGAAAGAATAAACAGATGAATGAATAAATTTCAGAAGTCAGCACGGTGCAAAACGTTGTCTAATGATTAATTAATTATGATGAGAAATTGCCATTTATGATAAATTCATTTCATGGGAGAACAGAGTATCGAAGCAAATGATCTGCCACAGGATGAACATGGCAGCTGTGGTTGGTGTTTTGATTTGGCTTCAGAATGAACAGATGTCTTGGATCAGCTTAAATTTGTCTCCTTCACGACAATTTCACCGGAAAGGTGAAAGAGAACCCCTCTGATTTCTGGACCGCCGGGTAGGTATCGGTGGCTTAAAGTTTAGATCTCATCCTCTGGTGGTTAATGTGGGTCAGTTTGGCAGAGCTCCGTCACAAACTACAACCAGCTGAGTGGTTCAAACACTAGAGATTGATCTTCTCATGGTTCTGGAAGTTAGAAGTTCAAAACTGAGGTGCTGCCTCAGAGGCTGGTTTCTCCAGAGGCCTCTCTCCTTGGCTTGCAGACTGTCCCTGAGTCCTCACGTGGTCCTTCCTCTATGTGTCTGTGTCCTAATCCCCCTTTTTTATGAACCAGTCGTTGGAGCACGGCCCAACCGAATAACCTTGTTTTAACTTAATCACCTCTTTGAAGATCCTTTTTCCAAATAAGGTTAAGTTCTTAGGTACCGAGGATGAGGACTTCACCATATGAATTTCTGGGGAGGGAAAAATTATCCCCGAACACGTTTGAACCATCGAGAAGTAAGACCTGGGGCGCCTGGGTGGCTTAGTCGGTTGAGCGTCTGACTCTTGACTTCAGCTCAGGTCTTGATCCCAGGGTCATGGGCTCGAACCCCACTTTGGGTTCCACGCTGAACATGGAGCCTGCTTGGGATTCTCTCTCTCCCTCTCTCCATCCCTCCACCGCTTGTACAAAAGCGTGTGTGTGCTCTCTCTCTCTCAAAATATTTTCCTTTTTTTTTAAAAAAGTAAGACCTATAGTAGAAGTCCAGTCTAGTGGACTATTGTATTTCCTGTTATCACCACCATAGTATTAAAAAGGAACTGGATGCTTATGTTCAAAATCTATTGAAAATATTGCATACGAAAAAGTACAGCATAGGAAATACGGTCAACAATATTGTAACAGCGTTGTATGGAGACACATGGTAACTGCACTTACCGTGGTGGGTGTTTCGTAATGTACGTAATTGTCAAATCGCTATGTTGTACACCTGAAACTAATATAATATTGTACGTCAACTGCACTTCAATTAAAAATAAGATT
Organism: Prionailurus viverrinus; assembly: GCF_022837055.1. Taxonomy (NCBI): domain Eukaryota; kingdom Metazoa; phylum Chordata; class Mammalia; order Carnivora; family Felidae; genus Prionailurus; species Prionailurus viverrinus. Next base: position 92,846,877 of record NC_062572.1, on the reverse strand, counting down.
TAAGGAAATACACATTTGGTGAATAGAAACAAGGTGTGACTTCTGTTGTTCATTTGCAATACGGGAGTGAAAAGCAGAGCAGTTTCCTCATCTGAGAGAAAAAGAAGAGAATGATGTCAATGCCCAATAGAGTGTGTCCGTGTTGGAGTTTTTGCTTGTTTATTCATGTATTCGTTTCTCAAACGCTGACTGACTGCCTGTTCTGGACCAGGCGCCGTACTAAAGGCAGGTAACACAACATGACAGACCGAGGTGGAAGAGGCAAGAGCCTAAGGAATAAAAGGTATGAACTCATTCAAGAAATATCTGTTAAGCGCCTCCTATGTGTCAAGCCTGTTATGGGTGCCTGGGGCGTACCCGTGAACGAAAAAAACAGAGACCCTTGTCTCTTGGGTCCACTTCAAGTCTAGTGGAGGGAGACAACTTGTGGATAATAAATGCAAGAAATAAATATGTTATAGTGTGTTGGAAGGCATTAAGCCTACGGAGGAGAGAAACAGACCAAAGGAAGGGGTTCAAGATTGCCAGATGGGGGCCTTGCTCTTGTTAATGGGTTGGGCACAGAGATCTCTGGGACATGAAGGAAGGAAGGCAGAAAAGGAGGTGACCATGTGACCATGTGGCTGGGGACAGAGAAAGGTGGGGAAGGGCATTACAGGCAGCAGGAATAGCCCTACCATGTTCAAACAGTGCAAGGAGCCAAGGGTGGATGGAGCTCAGTGAGGGAGCAGGGAGCAAAGGAAGATAACGTGAGTTCATATCAAGTAGGGTTTTGTTGGCCATCGGAAGGATTTTGGCTTTTTTTTTTTCTTTTTTTAGAGCGGAACTACTGGAAAGGTTTGAGCAGAGTGGAGATAGGGTGTGACTGAAATAGTAAAAAGCCCTTTTTACCCACTGTGCTCCGTGTAGAGGAGGTGAGTGGCAAGGGTACAGGCAGAGAAACCAGGGAGGTACCAGCACCAGTGAGACACACTGGAAGGTGCAGGGCATTGAGAGTGGACTTTGTAAGACCTGGTTGGGTGTCCTTGGAAGGTGGAGTCTACCCGATTGCTTATGGACAGAAGGAGGGCAAGAAAGGCAGGAACCAGAGATCACGGATGGGTTTTTTTGTTTTTTGGTTTTTCCTCCAGAGCAACTTAAATGAATTTCTTTCAGCTAAGATAGGAAAGTCTGTGAGAAGCAGGTTCAATTTGGACTTGTTGACTTTGCAAAATTGGTTAGACTTTCAGATGGTGACGAGGCAAAGGGGCCAATGGTCTAGAATTAAGGAGAGATGTCAGGGCTGGAGCTGTGGATGTGAGAACCACTGGCATTCAGACGGCATTTAAAGCAGTGAGGGGACCGATGGCCAAGGGTGTGGTGTAGGTGTGAGAGGAAGAAGGTCAGAGCTCCTGCAACACCAGGAATTCCAGGAGATGGGGAATCCGCCAAGGAGACTGCAGGGGAGGGGCCGAAAGGGAGGTGCCCAGGAGGGACAGCTTGGTTGGAGTGACGGAAAGAGAGACTGGCAGAAAAGGAAGTGCGTACGGACAATGTGGTGTCTGGAAGCCCGTGGTACAAACAACCCACATCCCCCGGTGACTGAGAGAAGAGGTGGCCTTTGGCCCAACTCCTTAAGAAACAGGAAGCAGAAGCAGAATCCTGGGTAGACAAGGCAAAAAGACAACACTGGATAGGACAAGCCATGCGTGTGAAGATGCGGCCTGCTGATGGCATGTGTGCGGACCCACACACAGAAGCGTGTGTCTGGAGGGGGTGGAACCAGTGGCTGAGCATGAACAGTTGCAACCCTTACGGAGGATGACGGCCTTTTGTGCTTCACCATCTTTTCTCCTCCTGGATTGGTTCCATTATAGAGTTCAGACATGGACTTCCAAATGTGAGCTCTTGGAACTTTTCTAGAGGGTGGAATGCATCACGTGCTATTTGATTAATGAGGTAGAGAGCTCACTGCTGACCCACTGGGACTTGGAGCTGTTCGCCGCCATATTGAATTTCATTCCTAAGAGACAAAGAAGCATGTTGAAAGTATACGGCTTGAGGAATAACCTGTTACCCTCGGATGCCCACGGGGGGCCCTCACATGCCACTGTGGCCCCCACATAACCAAGACATTTGAAGACAGAGACAATTAAGGGAGGTCAGGATCAGAGAGAAAAACTTCACTCTGAAGGTCTGGTTTCACAAAATGATTCCCCCAAGGGGCTGTCACAGACGTCAAGGAAAGGGTCCTCTCCAGGGGAGGGAATGCATCAGGAAAAAGCCTCACTAGAAATGGTGTCAACATCCTGACAGGTGCACGCCTGGGCGAGATGGAGGAAGGGGCTACCAGGGAGATACCTTGTTCTCCGTGACAAAGCCCTTTTGTTGTGATTGCCAAAGAATGGCACCAAGGTGGGGACAGAAACATCCAAAGGGGTTTCTTAAGTTTTATGGCCTCCTAAGAAGGTGCCCACAGATTCTGCCCCTGCTTTGTGCTCGTCTCCCACAGAGAAGGCTCGCCCGCCAATTTTTAGATTCTCCGATTCTCCATGAAAGAAGTTATTTTTGTCGGATAGGGAATTGTAAGCTGGTCCTTGAAGTCAAACCCCCATTGTCGGTCGCCTTGACCTGCCCCTGCCAGTAAATGTTACAAAGAGACACAATTGGAGAAGGGCAGGAGATCCAAGCACTGAAACCTGCTTGTCTTAGAAGAAAGCCGTTTGGTAATGATTTTCAATTAAAAAAGTTTTATTGGATATACTTTGTCCTTCTTCACCTAGTTAAAAACTTCGTGTGGTGTGGGTAAAACCAAAAGTAAGTAAGAATATGAAAACTGCCTTCCCACTGAAAACAAAATAAGTTCACCGTTGTTATCTTGGTAACTATTATTTCGCCCTAAGTCTCGAATAACAATTTGCATTTTCTTTGACGATCGTTGTTAGATTTTTAAAGACACGTTGATGGGAATTGTTTCTGTGTTATACACAGAGTCTGTAATCCAGAGCGGGGGGATTGTTTGTGGCTGATTAAGAAATTGCTTAGATGCCTGAATTAATCTGCGTGACGTCTACCATGGATGAAAGCTTTTATAAGCCCGTGTAAGCCCCAGTCCTGACGTTGAGGCCCAGCACACAGCCTGTACCCCGGGCTGTGGCCTGTGCTCTCTGCCAGCTTCTCCTGGGAGCAGGGATCGGAACACCAGGGAGACGGCAGGTTGCCTCTGTTCTGTGACCGGTGGTGGAAACACTAGGCTGACTTCCCTGTGATTTACTCATATGCGTCTTTGGAGCTGAGTTGTGGCTCTCGTTACTTGGTTCCCTTGTGCCTGAGTTGGCCACGTGCTGGTCCTTCTTTCCCTGGATGCCTCATCTTCAAGCCTGAGTCTGGATCTCTGAATTGCCTTGTCTGCCTACATTTCTACCACCTGCCCAGGCGGCTTCTCACGCAGCTCGTGTGCTGACACGTGGCCTGCGGCTCGTCTGGCCGTGATGGGTCTTTGAGATGCTCTGACCGGAGAGGGTGACACAAACGTCTGTCTGTCCTTCCCGTCGCCCTGGGCCAGGCCGGTGTGTTCCAGAAGCAGGCCTCGCAGCCGCACGCTCTGTGCTCACACGGATTGAACTGAATGGACGTGATTGAGGGCAAGTTGCTGTTTTGCCCTGGTCAGTGGAAGGGCTGGGAGACTCTCAGACGTAGAGCACGTCGGTCTTGGAGGTGACATAGTTCTGCTTTAAATGTTATTTTTTTTAAGGTTTATTCATTTTTGAATGACAGAGAGCAGGAGCAGGGGAGGGGCAGAGAGAGGGGGAGACACGGAATCCGAAGAAGGGTCCAGACTTCTAGCTGTCAGCACAGAGCCTGACGCGGGGCTCGAACTCACTAACTGAGAGTCCATGACCTGAGCCGAAGTCGGACGCTTAACCGACTGAGCCCCCCAGGCGCCCCTGATCATGGTTCTGCTTTAAAGACAAAACAAAAAAAACAGAACAAAATCAAGTGACTTCCTACCTACGCATTCTCAAAACGCTCTCTGGAGCGGCTGGCGGCAGCCCCCTAAACCCGGGGCTTTGAAGGAAATCACAGTCCGGACTCTCAGTGCAGCCACGTCCTGTCCCGTAATGACAGGCATTACGTCCGCACAGGACCATAAATCAACTGCAGAGGCTGTTTTAAATAGGCTGCACATGCTGAGGACACGGGCCTGCTAAGTGGCACTTTGCAAGGGAAGCAGAGGAGGAAGGACAGTGCCCCCACGCCAGGCCCAGGGCGGGCGGGCCTCCCCTCCCCAGGGCCCCCCTCCGCTTCCCTGGTGGCAGGGATTCTGTGCAGAAGCCTCTGGAGCCGGTGGGAAATGGGTTTCCCTGCCGGCCTCCGTAAGGCTTAATTAGGATTCCTCCGAAAAAATTTCCCTCCCACGGGGGGACCTGGGACCGCGTTTACAAGGTGCGCCACACCCGTGACTGCCTGGCACTGTCCTCCCGCGTGGCGCTGCTCCCCCCCCCCCCCACTTCTGCTGCTGCTGGTGGCCCGGATAAGCCCCGGGTCCTCTGCGGTGAATGTGGACCGTGGAGTCTGCAATTACTGTCCCTGATTTCACTGTGAAAACTTTACCAGGGCGGCACTGAAAAATCTTCCTTTACCCTCCTACTCCTTCTAAGAGAAGGGAAAAATCCATCAAATTAACACATCAATGAGTTGATTGTAATCTCCAGGGCTCAGTGTAGCACTCTCCAGCCGCCCAGACAGGAGGCCGGCATGATTTATCAATGCAAACCTAATAGCATCAATATGAATCTAACTAAAAATCAATATTTCATTACCAAATTGTTAGTGAGAATGAAGAAAAATGGCCGGAGTCAGAGCATTCTCTAGGGTAGGAGCATCTGGAGTTCAATGTGACAACATGAGTGATGTGTGACTCGGGGCCTGGGGAAGGACACTGTGAGGACAGGCCACGCGGACGCCCAGGGCGCTCGCAGGGAGTGCGCCTCGCTGCTGCCTTTTTCTTTCTTTTCAGGCTCTTCTTAGAAGGCAAAACCCTGTGAGAGGGAAAATAAGGGAGGCGGGGCACAGAGTTGGCTCCCCAGCCCGACCGCCCTGCCTCCCGGGGGCAGGGGGCCTGGGAGTCCCAGGGACCAGGGACCTCTCAGGGGACTGCCTGCCCTGGTCCCCGCCCCCCCCCCCCCGCCCCCCTCCAAGGGCCACAGTTAGGGCGTCCCTCCGCCCACCCCCGCCCGGTGCGCTGCACTTGGTGGTTTATGTTGCCATTTCCCAAAAAACACAGGGAAGGAAAGGGCGGCCTTGCAAGTAGGGCTCCCAGGCTCGTGGCATCCCAGCGTGGCACCCGGTGACTGTGGGAGAAAGGTGATAGCCCCCAAGTGCGGTGACAGGTAACAGCCCGGGAGTGATGAGGCTCGCCCTTGGTCGGAACATGCTTCCGACAACGCTCACGAGCAATTTATCGCCACAGCTGCTCTGTTTCTGCTATCACTCAAAGACCCAAGGTCATCTATCAAAGAGGCCAGTTATCAAATGGGAAGAAGAAAAGAACATTACAAAGCGTTCGAATGAGTAACACGCTATAGTGCGGGATTGCACCACGCGCCGGATGCTCAGAGCTTCTTAAATATTGTGCCCTCTGGTCCTTCCTGCCACTGCCCCCCACCACGCCCAGGGCCATCCCGCGATCTCTGGTGGTCGATTTTGAGCTGGGAAAACATCTAGGGACGCTTCCCCGGTGTCCGAGGAGGAGGCCTGGGAGAGCAGGTGGCCTGACCCGCAGGTCCGCTCCTGCCTGGCCTGGAGGCTGACGCGGCCCTTGTCTTCTGCTGGTCTTGCCTTGTCTACGCCTCACCCCGATTCTGCTTCTGCAGGACATGCCCCCCATAGCCGGATGAGGAGGATATAAGAAGACAGGGTCAGGTGTATTATTCTGGACCAGACCAGGCTTGCGCAGATGACTTTGCATAGACTTTGTTTTCACGCAAAAATTACTTGAATACCAGGCAGTATCAAATAGTGATTAAAAGCTCAGGTGCTAGAGTCAGACAGACCTTGATAAACACAGCAGCTCTGTCGCCCATTAGCCGTGTGACTCATTTAATGACACATTGTCACAAACTCCAGTAAACCTTAGTTTCTCCGTTTGTCATGACGACGTGCCTCGTGGGCAGGCTGACCCTGGGCCCCAAGTACAGGATTTAGCACATTGGCCAGAACGGCACATGCTCAGTAAACGTGACCGCACTGCTGTTCCTCCCCTCCGACGAAGGTGGCGGAAGGCAGAGCCCATCCGTGGGGGGTTTTCTACATTCTTCGAATCTCAGGTCCTCTCGATCGGGCTTCTGCCGTTCTGTTCTGTGGCGTGGCGCCGTCTGGAACGTCGCTCCGTGACAGCAATGCTTCTGCCGTCCTCGGGCTCTTTGGGGGAGGTTTGCACAGTGTCACCGCATTTCTGTGCTCGGCACCGCCTGGTGCTGCAGAGGTTAAATCAAGTCAGATTCCCGGGGAGACCTGACAGACTTGTGAGGCCCTTCGCCCATCTTCAGAAGCCCCCACGCGATGACTCTTGCAGGGTACGGCTACGTCGAGCTCCTGTCCTTGGCCGTCCGCACCTGACATACATCTGGCACTCGTTCTGACACTAACAAGGAACCCGTCGCCTCTCTGACATTTCCTTCTGGCCTGTTTACCATGTTTTTCAGCCCCGTGGGCTGTCGGCGTTGATTTGTTTTGTAATAGTACCTCAGTCTGACAAACGCTGAAATCAGCAGCAGGGCCGGGACGCGTGTGCTTCTGGAGGGCGGCCGGCCCCTGGCAGGTGAGTGTAAGGGACCCCGCGCAGGGCGCAGGGCGCAGGGAGTGGGACATTCTGGGTACCTGCCTTAGACAGCTACGCGGGGTGCAGAGGGGTCTCCCCAGATACCTCTCGGCGGGGGGTGATCGGGGGTCGGGGCCACTATCCCCCCACACCTGCCTGTGTGGCTTTTTCTTGTTTGCAGCTGTGGAGACCCTGGTCCCTGCGTTGACCTTAGGAGACAGCCAGCTACCGTGGCCTTCCGGTTGATTGTTCTCCAAAGTTCGGAGTGAAGCCTCAACATTCTTAGAAGTAGCTTACTCTTACCGAGGGCTTTTCAGTTCCCTTGTGTCTCCTTGTGCTTCGGGCCTCAGTGGCCTAAGCCCTGCTGCCCCCTTTCCCTCGGGTCCCCGGCAGGTGCCGACGGGGACCTGGCCCCTCCTGCGTTTTCCCCACCGCAGCTGAGAGCGGTTTCCGGTGTCACTTCATTTCCCTTCCCTAAAACAAAGGTCCTGGCGATGCCGTGGGAGGACACTTGCGCCGAAACTCGAGAATCCCTCCTCCGCTCCCGGCGGGGGACAAGCGCAAGTGTGCGCCCCCTTCTGCACGCTCTCTGCACAGCCTCGTGCACGGTTGCTACCTCGGGCAGCACGCACACTTTCCCTGACCGTGAAACATTTTCCAGACAACAGGGACCAGAGCTGCTACCGTTCTGTAAGCAGTCGCCGGGACGGTTGCGGCCCCGCACCCCCTCCACAGATGGGGGGCCATCAAGGACTGTGCCCAGGAGCAGGGCCGAGCGAAGGGGGGGCACCCCTTTCAATTCTGGCCCCCTGTCTTCAGAAACAGCCCTGCAGGACTGGGGCCCACGCGGAGGCGGGGCAGGCCTGGAACGCCATGGCCATCCAGGAGAAATAAGGGTCACCCTGGCCACAAAGCAGAGGGCAACAAAAGCCAGAATGTCCATCTGTGTGGCCTAGGATGCCCAGAGGACTTTTGAGAGGAAGTTGCCTGGCCTCCTCTAGCCTGACGGCCAGACGTGGCCGCAAACCTCCTACCTTCCCATCGCTGTGACCGTCAGTGTTCCCGGAAGACGTCCAGAGACGCGGGTGGGGATCGTGGGACTGCCAGCCCCTCTCCGCCCTGGGCCTCCGCCACTGATTTCCCGCTGTTCCCTGCGTGTCCTGACGAACCTGCCCTGACTGTGCCGTCCCTCCAGTCCTGTGCCCTCCCGCCTGTCTGCTCCCACCTGCCCCGGGGGGGCCGAGACTGGGACCCTTGGAAGTCGTGGGGGTGAGTGCGGCTGTGACCCGGGGCGGGCTTTGCTCCCGGACCTGCCCTGGGCGCCTGCCCCCCCCCCCCCCGGGGGGCTCTTCCTTCTGCAGGAGGCAGGAGGTGAGCTCGAGGCCTGGGGACACCCCCCACCCCCTGCAGGTACACCGCCCCCCCCCCCCCCCCCCCGCCTGCAAGTGCCTTCCGCTCGGCGTTTGCTCGGCGTTTGGAGGCGCGCCCAGTTCTGCTCCATCTAACACAACCTCCCCCAAGTTAGTGACTCCGTGCTTCCTGCTTATTGTGCAGCCCGCAGGTTCCTTTCCACCCTGAACGGGTGTCTGCACGCCTGGAAGGGAAGCACCGATGCGCCTCTGTTCTGAAACTGCCAGGGCCTTTGGGCTGCCCGGCACCCCACGGAGGCGGCTTCTTGGGGGCAGGTGGTCACCCCACAGTGCCCCTCCCCCTTCCCCTTTCCCCCTTCTGTGCCCTTCCTGTCTGCCTTTCAAACATTCTTATTTATCATTGCGTTCACCCGTCTGTTAGTCTTTCCTCCGCCGGGCATGTGCGGCATTAGGGGTCCTCGGAGGAAGCGACGCGCACTTGGTTAGGTGACCACCTAACTCCGACCTTAGGGATGTCCTTTAATCATTCAAGCCCGCCGACCCCATCGTGCGCGTGGGTCCTTGTGGCCTCTCCACCAGGCTATTACGGCCGTCACTGTGGCTGGCCCCCAGGGGCCCTGAAGACACGGTCTTCTAACAAGAACTCGGCGAAGAGAAACCTTCTGGGTGTGTTGGTTGGTGCTTCCTCCGAAGGGTTCTGATGCCTGGAGCCAGGGGCTCCTCTCTGCTGACTTTTCTCTCTCTCCCCATTTGTGGGGCATATGATCCTATGTCGCTTTATCCCACAACAAAGAAAAAATAAAAGTCGTAGCTTTTCTGAGTACCCCCACCCGGCAGGTGGCGCCGGCCTCACCCCGGGCGGGCGGAGGGGCTGAGCGCAGCGCCCTGGGGCCGGGGTGACCTCGCAGACCCCGAGCATGCACTTCCGCCGCACCTGTACGGGGTCGGGGTTGCAGACTGCGTGGCGGCCCCTTCGCGCGGCGCGCCCCGGACCCTCAGGGGGGAAACCCCACCGGTCTGTTGCAACTCTAGGCTGTTCTGAAATAATGCAGCATTCCAGCTCGCTGCCCTTAAATTTGAAACCTGAGGCCTCCAGCGAAAACTTATCTCGAAAATTATGCCTTGAGACTTCACTGCGGGACTAACAAAATGAGTATTCCCAGGGACTTTTTAAGAATGTCATTGTTATAAAATCAGCTTGCAATTGTAGGGACTCGATATCTTACTTGCTTATCTGCACAGCTGGTAGGTAAAACAGACACTTTCTAATTGTGCAGCCATCACCAGTGTTAAAAAAGGACGTTTTCACAGATTTACTCTTTACAGCTGAAAAATCTTGTCAGAAACTTTGCCTTCAAGTCCCACTGTATAAATTGTCTCACAGTAGCCTACTTCACAACTTCCTTTGTGGGGAGCGACAGCACTCTGGTATGTCATTATTTCCTGCTTTGGGAGGTTTTGTTTAATAGAATTCAGGGGCTTCCTCCTCCCCTCCCCTTAATCTATTTTATATTTAGAAGGTTTGCTACAAGTTTGGTAAAGAAAGCAGGAGACCTGAGAAGGATGGGTTCCTGACACTGCTGATGAAGGAGAAGAAGTTTCTAGAAAACTAAGTCTTCGTCTAACGAGGGCTGAGAGAAAATATTGTGAGTCTTTGCGTTTTTGCAGCCCCTTCTCTGTGACAACTTTAACCGGCTCTGTCTGCTTACTTTTTGGTCCTGATAACATGCATGTAAATATTAGGGGTTGTGGCTGAAGGAACCACACTGACAAAGAGCAGTTATTCCAAGAAGACCTACTACAGAGATGCACAAGGTGAGCAGGCTTTTGACCCGGCAAAGTGCACCAGAGAAGGGGTGCATGAAAGGGAAACGGAGGCGATCCCCGGAGCGTTATAAATTGTGCACGTGTTCTGGTGGGTGGAGAAGGAATCACGTTGGATTGGGGGCCTCGGAAGCGATTCTCATTTGGGATGCCACCTAAGTGTGTCCCAGCACACGCTGACGAACTGCTTGTCGACGGCTCGGCGTGGGGAACCACTCCAAGGACGCCGACGCGCAGAGGGTCCTGGGGCTGCTCTGGCAGGTGAGGAGAGTCTAGAAGGTGGGTAAGGTTGGAGACCCAGACTGTCTTCAAGCCCAATGTTGTCATCTGGGAAATGTGGACTCTAACGTGCGAGAATGACTTCCTTGCCCAAGGTCCTGCGTTAATTAGGCGGCTGTGTGAGGACATTGGATCGTTCCGCCCCTCACTGCAGGGACACATAGAAGGAGCATCCCTTTGGAGAAGCGGGGCCTCCCCCTACCAGCCTGTGAGCCTGCACATCCATGAGTTTCTCTTCTCAGACAACAAATTCACACTCTTACTTTGTGGTCGCAGCACGAGCAAAAGGACACAGATAAAGCAAACCCCACCAAACCCTGCCAACCAGGTGAACGGCTGTCTGTGACTCTTCTGTGAGACATTTGATCGAAGGATCGAGTAACTCGGAAGGGTTCAGACAGATCCTTGAGATCCTGGTTGTCCCAACACCGTGGAGTTGCTTTCAGACGCGGGAATAAAAAGTTTAAATGTCATTGAAAGTACACCAGGGACTCTTGACATAAAGAAAATCATCCCGTCTTTCAAGACTAAATATATTTAAATTGATACATATGTGTTAGGGCTTGGGCTCTGTCCTAGAATTTGAAAACCACCCTGTTATGCCTCTAAAAGTTCATACCAGGAACTTTCTCGTCAGCTGTTCGAAGGACTGAGATTTCGGCATAACACCCTCTACAGAGTCTTGAGTTTTAAGAGTGAAATTGGCTTTTGCGAAGGCAATCTGAAACATGGCGCTTTCTTCACGGTCGGTCATATAGAGCGGTGCTGCTCATGGTCAGTGTCCCACCTTGATTTTAAAACAATAGGGTCGAGCCACCATGGGGACGTTGTGCAAAGTTTTATCTTTATACAAGGACAATTTAGAAACGGGGTTTGCAGCGTAAAAGACACGCAAATCCTGAAGTTTAAAATAGTCTACTTCCCCCCCCTCCCCTTTTATTTTACGCTGGGCTTCATTCAGGGACACGGTCTAATTTAGGAAGATTGATTTCCAAAAGAAATCATTTGCCGCTTACATTTCTCAATTGATTTCAAAATTGCAAAAAAGGAAAATAAACACCTCCTCGTTGCTCTTAATAAGATTACCAAGCTTCACTGGGTATCTATTTTTATTATCCTGTACTCACTTTAGCAGCCTGAATTAGCAGCCGTGTTGGCACAGGCATATCCTCTGTGCTTGGCTTGAATATTAGCTATAAGAGCTCTATATGGATTCATCTAAGGAGAGAAAAAGTTAGCTGAAGCCATAAAGATAATTAATCTTTGTTTGAAATGATATTTTCCTTTCTGCTGCCATTTGTCATGCAGAAGCATTTAATGCGGAAGCATTAAAACACCCTCTCACTGCAGTCGAAGCCAAAGGATGCCATTTGAAGCTGCTTGAAAATATTCCCTCCCCTCTCCTCCCTCCACACCCCCCGCCTGCCAGGCCTCTATGAATCTGCTCCTGTTTCAAAGGCCATCACCCAGGGCTGCTTAGATGTGATTGAAGCCCACTGTTGTCCGCGACCGAACCCCAAAGACAGGACAAGGACACCAGACAGCTTTGCTGGTGCGCAAAGAGGGACGGACACCTATGCCCTTTACATGTGGGACTGTCTCCTTTCAGGTGTTCTTAGGACAGTTTTCTTATCGTCGACGAGGCCGTGATGCCGAGGGATCCATTTCCGCCCTCTTCTCCCGCCGAGCGTTCTTTTATTCTGCGTTCTTGTGTTCTGATGAGTTCTTTATATCTAGCGAGGGTTCGGCTTAATTAGATATTCAAATGATGCTGAGCAGTGCTGTTCCTCTCACTCCGAACTGCGACAAACACCTAGGAAACATACTGTTGGCGGCATTTAATCAACGGCAGTCAATTTATCATTTTCACAGTTTTAGTGAGCGGTTATGAATCACTAAAATCACAGGTATTGTAGGCGCAGGGCTGTGGCGCCATCATTAACAAATCCGCAGTGTGCGGAGGGATGACTTAGTAATTGAGTAGGAATAATAAGGACACATCGTTTAGCCGCGTGTCACAGACCGTGCCTCCAAACGCAGGCATGCAAAATCCACGTTTTGCTTAATAAATAAATTACACAGCCGATGTATTATACATAATTTGTGTCCTCGCGGATTTGAGTGATGTATAATGCGTGGTCCAAGCCATTTATTTATTAAGACTAACTATATATATTGTAGGCAGGCAGCTGAAAACTCCAGGGGACGGCCTGCCTGGGGGCCCGCGCAGCACGGTGAGGCGGGGCCGGACGAGGGGTGTGCTTGGGGGTCAGAAGCCTGGGGCCCACGGCCCGCTGCCTGCTGTTCTGTGCTTGTAAGTGTCGGTTCTGTCTGGAGGAAAGGCAGCCTGGACCTTTTGCAGGGATTTCTGAGATGAGAGAAAATAAAAACGTCCTTAAGAATGTCTGTGGTAACAAAAAAGGATCTTCAGGTTCATCACGTGGAATGGATTTGGGGAATGCCAAATCGCAAAAGCTTAGCGGTGGGCTTTCGGGAGGATTGGTCGGAGGAGGGGCGGCACCGGGGGGCGTGTCCGGAGCGGGGAGATGGGCTGGCCGGTGGCCTCGTTCCCGGCTTGCAGAAGGCGGGAGCCAGACTGGGCTGTGGTCAGGGGCTCGTCCGGGACCAGTCCCGGGTGGGCGTCGAAGGCTCAGAGTCTCCCAGGGCGCCTTGCCTCGCTAGGGCGGAACACGTCGGCGTCCCCCCTTAGAGCTTGGTCACCGGGCCTGCGATTCTGAAGGATGAGCCGGGAGAGGCCTCGCGTGTATTTCAGTTCCTTCCCCCCCCCTCGAGGACAGGACTGCTGAGAGCTGCTTCTCCTCTGGTTCAGCCTGAATCCTTGCCGCTCCTGGGCCGGGACCCTCTGCACCTGTCGCCGCGCTCACCGCGGGGGGCACAGTCCCCAGCGGAGCCGCACTGCCCCTTGTGCCAAGCCCCGAACCGCACAATTGCCGGGAGGTCCCTTCAGGCTTAGTCCGTGGTGGCGTCACCCTCCCGTAGCCTAAAGTCGCGTCCCCACGCTTTGTGTCTAAACCCCCACTCGCCTGTCCCTGGGCCGGCCTGAAGACGTTTCTCCTTCGCAGAGGCCTGCGGTCAAGGTAAGCGACCTGGTCAGGCTACAGTCTCCTTGCACGTGAAGGAAGAGTCGTTGCCTGACTGGGCTGTGAGCGCCAACCGAGCGCGACAGAGTTCCAGGAGGCTTCTGGAAAGAGACCACTGCGCCCTGTGTTGGCGACGGCCGCCCACGGTGCGTGTAGAACATCCCACGCGGCAAGGCCGTATGGGCCCCGTCCGCCTCTCCCTCCCCTGTGCAGAGCAACGTCTTGCAAGGCTGTGTCCGTGGAATCCACGTGGAGGTTTCTCCCCCCTGCCCCACTGAAGCCTCTTTTCAAGATGATGGACAGTCTCCGTGCTGCTAAATCTGATGGCGGGTTCTTGGACCTCCTCCCCTCCAAGCTGCCGGCAGCTTCCACACGGTCGACTTGCTTCTCTTCCTACGGATTCTGCCTCACTCCCGACTTGCCTGTGCTGCGTCCCCCTGGTCTGGCTGACCTCCCTGGGTGCTGGGATGCTCCGGGGCCTGGTTCTGGGACCCCTGTGCCCATCTGGGTCCATTCCATTGCTGGGAACGTCGTTTACAGGTGGTGCCTTCCCCTTTACTGTGAGCTGTGTTTGCAGTGGCCGCTGGCCCGCTCCACCCGGAGGCCTGATTTACACTTGACATTCAATATGCCCCCAAGTCAACTCTCCATCTCCCTCTATAAATCTGCTCTCCTCCCATTTGTGGTCGCCTCAGTAAATGGCAACTTTAATTTTCTAGTGTTTTTAGGACCCAGACCTTGAAATTATCCTGACTCCTTTCTTTGTCTCATTTCCCTCAACCAGATCTATGGAAAATGCCTTTGACTCTGCTTCAAATACACCTGTAAAATCAAATCACTTCTTGGGTGGGGCTTTCAAGGGGCCGTCAAGGACTTCCATAATCCACACGCCCCAAAAAGGAAAGAAAATCCTGGCAGAATTATCAACAGCCTCCTCTCCCGGAACTCTGGAAATGAATTGAAGCCTTATGACAATCTGGAAAGCGTTGCATCCTGGAGAAACTGCTGACCTCGGGTAAGGCAGTGGGTTGTGACACTAATGCCCGGACGCCCTTCTTCACGCTGCAGGAGCCTCAAAGCCCAACGGTCTACACTCACAGCGTCTTGTGAAAGGTGGCCACTGCCTGGAACAAGTGGGTGTGGGCCCTGAGGAAGGCCTGTCCTAAAAGCACCATCACTGTCCTGTCTGCCTCAGGGCTCCCTGGAAAGATCCTATCTCCAGGGCATCTGTCAAAATCAATTAGCCGCAGTTTTTTTGAGATGTCACACCTGCCTGAAATGACAGCACCAGCTGGGGCAAATAAAATCCCAGCTAAAACTTGTAAAAGAACTCTCTGGACCGTCTGGGGCACAAGGTGTCCATAGGGGGTTTTGAAACCTCTGGCTTATTTCTGGGTGTTTGGAAGGCCGCCTGCATGCACAGGGTTGTATGCGTGCTTGGGAGAGACCCGAGAAGGTCCCCAGGGATGCACCGCTGGTTGGCCTCGATGCCCTGCGCAGGGGGCGGAGGGGTCGAAGGAAGACTTGCAAGTGGCCTGCGTGTCCCCCACCCCCCCGTGTCCCTAGCACACACAAAGGGTGAAAAGGGACCCGAGGACTTGCTGGCCCGGATGTTCCGGGAAAGCGAACCAGGCAGAGACCTCGGTAGTCGCCTGTGACACAGACGTCAGATTCTACAGAACGAAACAGACAGTTGTGAGCACAGACTCTGGGGTGGGGGTGGGGGTGGGGGTGGATAGACTGCCAGGCTGCCTGCATTCCGCTATCCGGAGTGTCGGGTTTCGGCAAAATTGTATGGGACACACGCAGAAACAGGAAAGCATGGATCCTGCGTAGAAGAGGCAGCCGACAGAAGGCACCTCTGAGGGGGCCCAGATGTTGGACTTATTAGACCAGGGCTTTAAATTGTACAGCCGTGAATACACGGAAACGACTAAAATCAGCACGACCGTGAACACGCCGAAACAACTAAAACCACATTGCTTCGCAGAGTCTGTGCTGCCTCCCTTGTGCTTCGTGTGACCCGGGCTGTTGCAGACAGCTCCCTATCACCTCCCTGTTCCATGCCCTGGAGCCTGTTCTCGGGGCAGCAGCGAGAGGGACCCCTTAACCGTGCAAGGCAGGACCTACCTTTCCTTCCCACTGCCTGCCATCCCCTCGCGGTGACAACCCAGGCTCTCGGCACAGCCCCACGTGTTCCCCGACGTGCTTCTGTTCTCTCCCTGTGACTCTCCTCCTTCCTTCCTGTTTCGTAGGCGCCCCGTCTCTACCCTTGGGAACCCCTGTGCCTAAGTCACGTCGGCGGATGGTCATGTGGGTGGTTCTTTCTCTTCAGCAAATGTGGCGATGACTCAGGGCTTCCCCGGGCACCGTGCTCGGAAGCTGCCATCTCAGAGCACAGGGCCTGCTGGGGGTGACATACCGGCCAAGCCACTGTAGGGTGAGTATGTGATCATAACGCTGACGCATGATAAAAACTACCGAGGGTTAAGGGCAAGAGGGATTGTCATTTCGGCCCCATGGAGAGGTACGTTTTCTCTGAAAGAGTAATGATTTCCAGAGACCCAAGGAAAGCGAGATTAACCAGAGGAGGGAGGGGCGGGTGTGTCCGTCAGAGAGAAAGGTGGATGCAACAGCTTCCAGGCAGGAGCCAAAAGTAGGAGGCCAGTGAGGCCGTGGCTTCTGGAACTGGGGATGAGGCGGGGGCCGCAGGCCGTACTAAGGGTCTTGAGTTTTATTGCCAGAGCAGAACCGCCCAGTGATTCAAACAAGGGAGTCACGTAATCCAGTCGGTGGCTCCCCCGGGTGACACTGTCTTCGTTGCAAAGGTCAGAGGGGGCAGAGGCAGGGGCGGGTGCAGGGCCCCGTGGCAGCGGGGGAGTCCCTGGCCGAGACTGGCCAGGACACAGGGCCGAGGCGGTGGACGGCGGACAGATCAGAGGTGGAGACGGTGGGACCTGTGTGCGGCCTGGATGTGAGCGGGAGGGTGTCTTAGGTCTTGGGGCGGCCGTAAGCGAGTGCCGCAGGCTGAGTGGCTGAAAACAACAGGAACTGAATCCCTCACGATTCAGGAAGCCGGAGCCCAGAATCGAGTTTGGGGCAGGGCTCCGGGGGCTTCTGCCTGGCTTACGGTGGCTGCAGGTGCTCAGCGGCTTGTGGCTATGCTGTTCCTGTCTCGGCCTCGGCCTCACATGGCCTCTGGCCCCGTGCCTCTGTGTGTCCTTTCCTCTTCTTATAGGGCCACCGGTCTCATATTCCGGGGCCGCCTTAATCCCGAATGACCTCAGCCCCGTCCTAACTAAACACATCTGCAGAGACCTTACTTCCAAACATGATCACATCTGGAAGGACGTGGACTTTGGGAGGACACTGGGCAACCCGCCTCAGGGGCTGAGGGGAGCTTCAAGGCTGAGCACTGGGCCTTCGAGGGACGGTGGGGCCATGCAGTGTGGCCGAGGCTTCCAGGGAGTGCCTCGGGCGGGTCAGGGTGGCCACTGTGTGGCACCGGGACCCCGGGGTGCCCGGTGTCCTGCTAGCTCCAGGTTTTGGCTGAAGATGAGGTTTAGGCGGAATGCTCCAGACGGGGGGCTCGTAGCCGCAGAGGTACGTGAGTTTACTCAGGGGCAGAAAGGACAGTACCAGGATTTCCAAGATCCTTAAGAATGTTTGCTTATTTGAGAATTAAAACAGGGCCCAGCCTTGTCTCCTAGTTTCCCAATGTCACCAAGTCAACGTAATTTTTCAAGTTTACATATTTTTCTTTCCAAGCTTCCTTGGGGTTCCGACAGCCACGTGCGTCCTGATTCTTTTTTTAAAATGTTATTTATTTTTTTTGAGAGCGAGAAAGAGAGAGACAGAGGAGGGGAGGGGCAGAGGGGGAGGGAGACAGAGGATCCACAGCAGACTCCAGTGCTGTCAGCACAAAGCTTAATGCAAGACTCGAGCTCACAAACCATGAGATCATGACCTGAGCAGAAGTCAGACACTTAACTGACTGAGCGACCCAGGTGACCCGAGCATGAATTGTTTTTAATGTTTATTTATTTTTGAGAGAGAGAGAGAGAGAGAGAGAGAGAGAGACTGCGAATGGGGGAGGGGCAGAGAGAGAGACACAGAATCTGAAGCAGCTCCAGGCTCCGAGCTGTCAGCACAGAGCCCGATGCGGGGCTCGAACCCACGAGCCGCGCGATCGTGACCTGAGCTGAAGTCGGACGCTTAACCCGCTGAGCCACCCATACACTCATCGTGACTCTTGATTCCTATACAAGCTGCCCCGCGTGTCAGAAATAAAAGCTGGTTGTGGGTCCTCAGGGTGGTCTGTGTCCAGCTACGTGCTGGGGTGTGGTTGGGGACGGTGACGGGCTGTTTGTCCAGGGAGCATGTGGTCACCTGGGTGCACGCGGAGGGTGGGGATAGCTGGCGGTCTCCGGTGGGGCCCTGCAACCCTGACAGCTGGACAGAGGTCATCTCAGGTTTCCTGACCTCCTGCAACTGACTTACCGTCACCAGCCTCAGTTTCCTCATCTGCAAGATGAGGGGCCACGAATGGGTCCTAATTCACAGGGTGGATGTGAGTACTAACGGGATAATGCACACGAGGGTACGTCCCGGGCCCGGACCAAAGCAGGAGCCGTCCACGAGCCTTTCGGAAAAAAAAAAAGTTGAGGGGGAAAGCGAGAAGCAAAACGTGAGAGCGAATGTGGCATTTATGTGAATCAACACATCTCTGCTAAAATAGAGCAAAGCCCCATATTTTTGGAGCCTGTGGTGACCTCCCTGGGTGTAAACCAGGATTGGCCAATGTGCGGTTTGTCCATGGTGAGACACGGGCCGGTGGCTCGCAGCTGTCTCCCTCACTGCCTCGCCACATCCCGAGAAGGATCGACAGGGGAGGACGACGCGGGCTGAGAATTGTTCTTTTTTTTTTTTTTTTTTTTTTTTTAAATTTTTTTTTAACGTTTATTTATTTTCGAGACAGAGAGAGACAGAGCATGAATGGGGGAGGGTCAGAGAGAGAGGGAGACACAGAATCTGAAACAGGCTCCAGGCTCTGAGCTGTCAGCACAGAGCCCGACGCGGGGCTCGAACTCACGGACCGCGAGATCATGACCTGAGCCGAAGTCGGCTGCTTAACCGACTGAGCCACCCAGGCGCCCCTGAGAATTGTTCTTTTACTGCAGAAAGATCACAGATTATACTTCGGAAGCTTTTCGAATGCGCTGGGGTAGGGGCCCGTCCTACTCAGAATTGGCCTGGCACAGAGTAGCGTGTCACGACTCGTCTTTGTCAACATCCACTGGGGCTTGTTGGGATCTATTACGTGGCGTTGCCCTCACGGACACACTGACGCGCTCCAGACCCCTGCACAGGGATTTGTGTTGAAAGGTCAAGGGACCCAGGACGTCAGGGCGGTAAAGGCCCTTGGGTAGGGCCATGCCGACCGGCGCAGACGAGGCTGGGGGAAGCCCCACGAAAGCACATGGTATAGGAGGCATCCCCGACGACCACACACCATCCCCTTCCCCCGCGTGTGGACCCTCCGTGGCCATCAGCCGCCCGCCTCATGTGTCAACGTCGAACAAAAATAAAAGCACGCCGTAAAGCGATTCGGCAAGAAAATCTTCCTGACACAATCTGGGTTGATTCCTCGTACCTCAGTGATTAACCATCTATATAGCCCAAGCTGGAATTTGGATCTTCCTTCATTTTTTTTTTTTTTTTTCTGCTGTCATTTCTGATCCCTTTTCGCTAAAGCCCATTTCAACAGGACTGAAAGATAAAGAGCAAACACAAAGATATCTTGGCCCCTGCGGTCACTGAGATAAATTTAATAATTTAAATTGACCTAGGGGCCTCTGTATGGAATAATCCTCCACTTAGATGACCTGGTGAGTCTTAACTCATTTTTGAGTCTGTACCCAGTCAGTGTGAAAGTGTTAATGTCCCCCTATCACACTACGCTGGGTACACTTATCTCTTCATACCCAATAACCAGAGACAATGATTATATTACTCATAAGATCTTTTTACCTGGAGTGATAATGCGTACAGCTTTAGTTATTATTTCCTAATCTTTTTTTTTAAACTGGCACCTTTCTTTATAGCCCTGGGAAGAGCCTTAATTTTTATATTAAAAATTGTCTTCTCCACACCTTTACTTGTTGTTGATCTTTAAAAAAAAAAAATAGAATAAAACAAACAGCGGGAATTTAAAAGCGAAAGCCCCTATCCCTCTTGTAAATAAATAGAGGCCAGCAAATAGGGGGTTGTGAGTGAAAATCTTTGGGGTGGTGTCTGTGGACATTTTTGTTTTCTGGTGACACATGCCTCTGAGGAACTGATGACAGCTGCAGAGCTGTGCTTAAGTCATGGGAAAATTCACAGATGCCTAGAATTTAGGGTTGGATTTAGTGGCCCTGGGAGCCTTTCTGGAGTCCGTGGGCCCCTTCTTTGCAGTATGGCTCTCTCCTGGAGTGACAGGTGACGGCCAAGTTTTTTGAGGTAATACGAGTGGCACCTATCCTTCGATAAGCCCCCCCCCCCCCCCCATGAAACCCTGTTGCCCAGGGATTTCCCTCAGGGTCCCTCCTGAAAGCCTCAGAGTCTGTTGAATGAAGTGCCTGTCTTTCCTGAAGTTTAAATACAATTGAACCATTGGAGTTTTTCAATATTGAAGCAGAGGGTTAGCAATTCTGAAAGAAACAATCGTTACTGTGTAGTTCGATGTCAATAGGTTACGTGTTAGTTTTGTTTTCCTTTTTGAAATTCTTTATTGAGGTGCAATTGACATGGAACGTTGATATGAGCTGTTTTATTTTCTTTTAAGTTTATTTACTTATTTTGAGAGAGAGAGAGAGAGAGAGAGCCGAGGAGGGGCAGAGGGAGGGGAGGAGAGAGAACTCCGATCAGATTTCATGCTGTCGGCACAGAGCCCGACACGGGGCTCGGACTCAGAAACCGTGAGATCATGACCTGAGCCGACGTCAGACGCTTAACCGCCTGGACCACCCAGGCGCCCCAAGTTGTTTTATTCTAAGTGTTTACAGCGGATCACCTTGTTTATGGACTGGAAAAGTCAAAACACTAGACTTATTGTCCTGACTGATTAAATCCTTTGTGACTAAGTCTTGTCACCTCTCACAGGGTCTTTCCTGGAGAAGAGTGGGATGCCCTGATTCCCCACTCCTTTCTGGACTGCGGCCACATCACGATCTTCCCCTTTAGATCCCTTCATCAAGGCTCTTTGACTCCTGTCCACCAATTCCCTTCAACTTTCTTAGTCACGGGGTATATTTCTGCAGAATTTTGTGGTGCCCTGGCACGCACTTGCTCTGGCAAACAGTCACCTGCTCTGATGCCAAATGGTGCCCAAGGACCCACAAGCCATATTGTCAGAAAGCCCCACCGTATCCCAAAACCTCTGGGAATTGGTCCAAAGGGGTGACTTTGTGTTGAGCACTCGAGCAGAGAGCGAACTTGGGTTTGGAGTTATGCCTCCTGCCCCACGGTACCCCTGAAGGTGTGTGCCCTCTCATTCCAGCTGAGGCTGGTCCCAGTGGCAGAATGGCCCTCACCCGCACCTGGGGGACTGGTTCTCCGAAAGAAGACCGTTCTGTGTTCTTAGTGCTGAGCTCAGCTCGGCGCGTGGGCTCCTGATGCTGTAGGTTCCTAGGCCCAGCATCTTCGCTGTCATATACATGCTCCAGGGCACCTGGCGGGCCCGAGCCAGCCAGGAGAGGAGAGGTTGGGTGCCTCACCATGGAGCCAGGCACCCACCCACCGACCCTCCTTGAGAACCCCCAGGCACAAGTCAGATATATCTTTTGCTGCCAAGTTGCCCAAACACAGTGTCTGAATCCACCCTTTTCTATAGAATTGAAGCACATTCTAAGGAGAGGACCACCTTCACTCCTTTCTGGGAGACTTGCATCCTTCCGAGCGGGGAACTCCACGATAGGAAGATCAATTGAGTATCCAACAGAGCCCCTCCGTGGGATTCAAGGGCATCCATGCTTGCTCTTCTGAGGTCGATATTCCAAGGTGGTTTTCTTATTCCTCCTTTTCTAGAGGACTGTATTCCAACTCTTTGGAGGCACCTCTCTCCATAAATATTTGAGATGTTGTCTTTGACAATGCATTGCGGCATCCTGCCGAGGGTAGGATCATCATTGAATAGAAAAGCCTGAAGTCCGGTGTCTCATGAGAATATAACAACATCTTTGAGACTGACAGATTATGGCTGGTCCCATCTAACTGGGCAAGAATTTACCGAGTATCTATCTCCTAGGTTTACTGTGAGGATTATCAAGGAAAGTGTATGTAAGGGTTAGCAGAGGGACTGACACACACCCAGTGCTTAATAAAAACGAGCCATTCTTATTTGCTATTGCTCTCTATTGTAAAAGGCATCATTTTAGTTCTGAGAGGAATAAAGTTGAGGTGATGGATGCATTCGCGTTAGTAAGGAGTTCGATCATGGCTGGTGTGGTTTCGGAACAATTCTGTTCATCAATGATTGTAAATTTCGATGTTGAAACTACCAAAGTACAAAGATGCCAACAGGACTAATAGTTTATGTCCATCTAGCATTCTGAGCCCTGGTAGGATCAGGAGACACGACAGGTAATGAATTCCAAAATTACGTGTAGAGGAGAAACCAACCAAAAACTTGGCAAGTTTAAGCTCGGCGGATACAGGTGCAACCAACCTCACCTGTACCGGGAGAACCAACAGAATAGAGCATGTGAACTGATCATGCTGCACCCGTGAGTCAGAAAAAACTCAAGACAACAGTATTCCAAAAGTTCAAACTTGGGCTTGAAGATTGTTAGGAAGAAAGGAAGATGTGACACTAACTATTGCATATCAGATTCCAGCAGAGGCTGTAAAAGAACCGTGATATCAAACTTCAGTGCTTATATACAGGGCGGTGGTGCTTACATCATCTATGTGATTTTTCACAGGAGCCTAACTTACCGTGGCAAATGGAAAGGGAAGTGGGAGCCCGTGGCTTTGTCCTCAGTAGCTGGTAAACAATCTTGAAATTATGGTCACTTTAGATACGAGTGAATACTTAGTTGAGGAAAATGCAGAGAATCCAGGTATTATAGAAAGCCACAGTGGAGAATTGGCTTTGGATGTTTTCCTTTGCTTTTGGCTTTAAGGAATGGAGGAAAGAATGTGTTACGGTTGATGCCTTAAGTCAGTGTTTAATATGTACCATGGTTGGCTCCATCCTCCATATAAAACCATTAATTTTTAAAGCATTATCAAGATGCACAAAAATAATGAAGCTGGAACATGCGGGAGCCAAAGAGTATACCCTGGGAATTTGTTTGTTTCTTGGTCACACAAAATTATTTTATAACAACAACAAAATCAGTGCTATTTTCATCTGATGCCTATCAAAGGAGAAAAGACCTCAGTTTTATGCAGAGTCATCTTCGTCCTTTGTGAGGTATCCTGTCATTTTCTTTCCCCCAGAGCCATAAATTCCTATCTCATCATTGGCCATATCATGCCCCGTATTTCTATTTATTATTAGTGCATAGTTTAGAGCAGTGTTAGGTATTGGCACATTTTATTGTGCTGATGAACAATGTTGGACCGCTAGTAAAATGTATTGTCAACAGTGATTTCTTCTTTTCTTCAGCATCTTTTACATTTTCTTCTGGACTTCTAGAAATGAAACTCCAGGACATCAAATCCTACGGAGGCCTCATTCCTTTCCTTTGCCTTCCACGTTGATGAGTTAATGTAATAGTAGAGATTACTCATCATGCAGAAACATAAATAACAAATGTTACAAAACACAGCCCTCTTCGAAGACTTAAAGAACATATTCCACAGTCACCGACGTTTGAAGTAAGCAGATAGCCTTCTTTAAAGACATGTAGTCTTGATCCTTGAACTTGAAGGATCAACAGCCGAACAGTGTGTTCAATTGACCAACAGGTGTGGCCCCCAAGTTGCCCACCTATAAATACTGGAGAGTAAAAACCAATGAATGACAGAAGCCAAGTTTCTCCACACTTTAACCAAACGTGGACAAGGATTTAAGGCTACCAAAGCGATATGTGGGGCAAGATGGCACATCCAGAGAGAGTTTACAAATGTTGACTGGGATGCTTGGTCAAAATATAGGATCTTGAGGTAGACTAATTTCTGAATCTTTTAATTAGGACCTTGGTTTGGGTGTATTACTTCCATTTCATATTTGTTTGTGATAAAATCATTGTGAAAATGTGATACGGCTTTTTGGTGTCCAGGGATAGTTTCTGTTGGGATGTTTGTAATTGCACGTGGCCGAGGGGCAGTCTCAGCTTGAGAGGTAAAACTGTGAAACGTTTTATGATTTATTTTTAATGGCTGCGACTCAATGTTGTCTTGGACCTATCTTTCCAACTGGTGGGGCTCCTGTGACACCTCGCAGTCCTATTTGTGGTTTTTCAGTCACTTTCACTTATGAAACTATTTTAATTTTATTTAATATTCTGTTTAATGACGCTGATAGATATATACACAGACATACATACTTGGATACATACATACGATCGCACATAACTAAGACAGAAGGGAACTCTCTTCCTTATGGGGATTGCCATCCAATACGTGTGGGAGAAATAAAGGAGTTAGGAAATTATGAGTAGGGGCGAAATTAGTGGGTAAAATTTCGATGAGAAATGGGCAATGCATGTAACAAAGTAGCTCCCTACAAATTACATATAAATTACAAAGGGAAAAATCATACCATTACAGTACTGAGGCCTGGCAGACAGCACGTGATCAAACGGACATCATTTATGTACAGACAAAGCAAGGTCATGGTGTCTGATGTGATATACAGATCTTCCTCGAAGTGTGATGGAATTATGTCCTGATAAACCCATCATAGGTTGAAAATATTGTAAGTTAAAAATGCACGCACTACATCTAACCTACCGAGCTTCACAGCTTAGCCTGGCCTCCCTTAAATGTGCTCAGAACACTCACGATAGCCTTCAGTTGGGCAAAATCATATGCCACAAAGCCTCTTTGATAATAGAGCACTGAATACCTCACAAAATGCATTGAAAACTGTACTGAAAGCGAAAAACAGACGCTTGTGTGGGTACAGATGGTTGTCAGTGGGTTGCCGACCCTCGAGATACTGGCTAACTGGGCGCTGAGGCCACCCGCATCACAGGACAGGATCGACTGCATGTTGCTGGCAGAAAAAGATCCACACTCAAAATTCCAAGTGTGGTTTCTACTGAATGTGTATCGCTTTTGCACCATCAGGAAGTAAAACATTCCACATCAAACCATGGTGAGTTGAGGGCCATCTGTCCTTAGAGGGACCCAGTGTTCCTTCTGAATCTTCCTGCTAATAATGCATAATCTGAATTTCATCTTGAGGAAATATCAGAGAAGCACACGTTGAGGGACTTCATACAAAATAACCGGCCTGTAACCTTGAAAAAGATGAAGGTCAAGAAATACAAAGAAACTCTTCCACTTTAAGGGACACCAAACAGACATGGCAACAAAATGTAACACCCTGGGATGGAGTCCTGCCCTGGGAGAGAATGGCGGGGCGATTATCAAGATCTGATGTGGGCTGTGGATAGGTTATGGTGTGAGTCCATATTAATGCCATAATTCTAACAGTTTTTCTGTGTTTATGTGAAACATGTCTTTATTAGAAAATATACACTGAAGTATTTAAAAAGTAAAGATGCAAAGCATCTCTGATTACTCTCAGTTGGTACAGAAGAAAAGTAAAATATCTCTATCTATCTATCTATCTATCAATCAACTATATATCTATTGCTATCATCTATCTATTGCTATCTATCATCTATCTATCTATCTATATCTATCTATCTATCATCCATCTATCTATCACCTCTGTATCTATCATCTATCTACCTAAGGAGAGAATGTGAAATCCATTTGTCAACAATTGTAAACATTTGGTGAATCAGGCTACAGGGTGTGTGGGATTCCCTTGTATTACTTCTGAAACAGTTTGTAAGTTGCAAGTTATATCAAAATAATAAAAACTAATATAACTACTTTACTCCTTTACGGTTATTGTAACACTAAAAAATTATGTTCTGCTTGAGCCCCATTTCCACCTAAGTCAGCAAAGAGCCCTTACATTTACTTTGCATCCCGACAACATCTGTTTTTTCATTTACTCATCTTGACAGTACAAATAGGGTTGAGTTTGAGCCTTCAGTTTCAAAAATCTAACTGGGGTTATTCAAAGCCATGAGGATAGGATCAAATGACTTTTTTAATCATAAAGTTCTTGCCACAAAACCTTTCTGTAAGAGTTTCGTTTTCCAGCCCTCTATTGCATTATGACGGCATTATTGCTTTAACTGCTTAGCTGCATATTGTCTGTCACATCTTTTAAATAATATTTTGCAGATATTTCACTCCAAGTCCTGCTAAGTCTAAGCTTCCTTTAATTTCCCTGCAGGATATTGGGAAGCTGGAAGGGTGTTAGAAGACTAACCTTTCAGCAGGACCAATTTGAAATATTAATGCTACATTTATCATTATTCCTTGAGAAGAACTTGGCCAATATGTTAGCACAGCTGTTCTTAAATGAGGAACTCTCTCGTTTCCTCAAGCTTAAGACTATCTTAGCCTTGAAGGTTCTAAGATGATAAACATATTACTATTACGTATGTGGAAATAACACGCAACTTTCAAAATGGGTTTAGTTGGAAGAGTTTTGAAGGGTAACGTGCTCACGGAGTGCTCTCAGACCAACAGTGACACACATGTGCCCGTCAGTTTTTGCTGTGGTGATGCTGCATAAGAACCAGCCCCATCTTAGTGACGGGCAATGGCAAGCCGTGTTTGCTACCGCTGCTACACAGCTGGTGGCAGCTGACTCTAAGGCTGTGGCTCTGCTCCTGCCGCCATGTTCCAGGCCACTGGTAGATTATGGGTCTGCTTTCACTCCAGGAAGCACATTGAGGGAGTGTGCTGCCTCTCTCGAATCTTACTTTCTCATGGCAGGGTGTAGGAACAAGAGAGTGGCAGACATCAAATGCAGTGAGATTGAAGGCCTCTTTCTTGGGAGAGTTATTTGCTCACACGTGTAGTTCAAGGCATGGTCTATCCCCTAGCCCACAGTCAATGGGAGAGGGGATGGGCCAAGACTGGGGCGGTGGGCAATGCCAGCTCCCATGGTGGTCCAGGCTTCAAGGTGCCTCCCTCCCCAGCTTTCCTAAAGCATATTCCTTGCTACTCCTTGGCACTTAACCACCTAGGACTTAGACCTCAGTGCCCCTTGCCAGCTCAGGTCCACCTTGACTCGTGCCTCCCAAGTTCCATTTCCTGAGGTGCCACCTATGGCTAGTTTCCGTGGTGACTACCAGGCCAGGCCCTGCCATCCAAGCTGACATGCCAGACATGTGGATGAAGATGCCACCTGGACATCCTGTCCAGCTGAACCTTCAAATGACTTATGCCGAGCCACTCTCCCGCCGCACCCATGTGAGGGACCCCAAACGAGAACCTCCCAGCAGAGCCCAGTCAACTGGTGAGACATAACTACAAATTACCATTTTAGGCTGTGGGGTGGTTCGGTAAGCCTCAGCAGATGAACTTAAGGAATGTTTTCACTGGCATGCTCTGATTTGTCCTTCACGATACCCTAAGAACTAAGACGGTGATATAAAAGTTCCTTGTTTATACAGGGGGAAGGTATTAGAGATATACCCAGGAACACACAGAATTTCATGGATCATTCTGGAGACTCCTCAACATAAACAATTTAGTACCAGAGCATCTATAATGGTATAGGCCACATTCTAGGGAACATTCTGGAATGTAGTATTTAGACTTTAATAAATACTGAATAAAATACGGCCTGTTTTATTAGCCCAGAAGACACAGTGGTCTGTGTAAGAAATGCCTTTCATGTCTGCCAGGGCATACAAACAGAGGGCTGAGATTTTATTTACCATTAGTTCTTGGGCCATCAAAATTCCAAGTTCTTTTATGTGTGCTTTGCAGCAGTGAGGCTAATTTTCCTCAACCATGTCTCCTTTTCAGCCACCGAGTGATTTGATGGCAGAAATTTTTATGCCCTTCAGACAAATTTCCACCTAAAGTTTTGACCATAGAATGGTAGAAAGTAGGGAACTGTTTCTTCATAACAGGCTTGCCTGGTTTACATAACTTTCAAAATGTTTCTTGTACTATGCTGTTTGGTTTTCATCGATCACCTTGTTCATAGGTGACTGCCCACATTTCAAACCTCTGATCCTGTTCTCCATGTATTGTGTTTTTTTTTTTTCCTCTTTGCACAGAGAGAATACCAGTTAAAAACAGTGCTAGGGGTGCCTGGGTGGCTCAGTCAGATGAGCATCCGACTTTGGCTCAGGTCACGATCTCGTGGTTCATGAGTTCAAGTCAGTCCCACATCAGGCTCTGAGCTGTCAGCAGGAGTCTGCTTCGGATTCTCTGCCTCCCTTTCTCTCTCTGCCCCTCCCCTGCTTTCACTCTGTCTCTGTCACTCTCTCTCTTTCAAAAATAAATAAAACACCAAAAAAAAAAAACCCAACAACCTTAGTGCTAGTCATTTATAAAGCTTTTTGACATCTCACTCAAGAATGAAAAATAATGTTGGATATTCCCTAACTCTACCAATGTTAGCAAATACATTACACTACCTAATGTTTTATTTTTAAAAAACCCGTATTATTGTTCTAAGATTAAGACTTCAATTAATTTGAATCAAACTGATAACAAGTCTTGAACTAACTGGATTTTATATCTAAATTATGAGATAAAATGTATCAAAGAAAATAAATAAATCTGATGTAGTTACCTAAAAACCACCAAACTTCCAGGGATGTTTTGCGTGACACTTAGGTGCCTCCTACATCTCAGTCTTTTCTCGAAGAATTGTTTGAATGTAAATGACATCGTTGATGCAGAATCCTTGGTAATCACAGGATTCAGTTATGTTCACTTATTTAAAAAGGTACAAAGGTACATTTACATTTTAGAAAGATTTCCAGCAACATTGGTTTAAAAAAAAAAAACTCTTCAGGATAAAAATTTAAGTTAAATGATGCATTCATTTCAATAGAATTGTTGATTTTCTTAACTTCAGTTAATTGAAGTTCTGAGATGTATTGGTGTTTCTCAACCTTTGATGCAGATAGAATCAGTGTGAGCCCCAGCTAGTCAATTCAATAAAATCTCATAGAATTTACTGGAAGCTTTCCAAGTCCAGGAAAATGGAGTAGATATACTTTTTACTATTCCCACTGAGTACAGCTGAAAACTCCGGACACTATATATAGAACAAAGAGTGAACCCTAAATGGAATGAACTAGACGAAATGTATACCAAGACAAAGTATAGATCAGTTTCTGAAAACTAGAGAAAGAAACCTTAAAGTAGCAAGAGTGAAGTGACACCTTACCTGCTGGGTAAAACCATTTGAATGGCAGTAGAGTTCTCATCAGAAACCAAGATGGCCAGGATTGGGTGCCTTCCCCCAATCCTGCAAAAGAGTAAAATGTATAGAAGCAGAAAATGGAGTGGTGGCTATCAGGGATAGGGGAAAGGGGAAGTGGGGGGTTGTTGCCCAGGGAGTATGCAGTTCAGTTATACAAGATGAGTAAGTTCGAGAGATCTACCCACAGTTAACAATAATGCATTATATGCTTAACTATTTGTTAAGAGTATAGATCTCATGTTAAGTATGATACAAAAACAAAGGGACACAAAGAAACTTTTGAAGGTGATGGATACATTTATTACCTTGCTTATGGGGCAGCATTACAGGTGTATGTATGTGTTCAAACTTATCAAATTGTAAACATTAAAAATAAAAATGTGTGCTTTTAAGAAATATCAATTATAGTCTAATAAAACTATTAAAAAACAACAGAAAAAAAGGAAAGGAAACACAGAGGCCAAAAGGTAATGGAATAACATTGTTTAAATGCTGGAAGAAGATAACTCTCAGCCCAGAATTCTATATCCAGCAAAAATATCCTTCAGGAATGAAAAAGAAATAAGAACATTTTAAGATGAAGCAAACTAAAAGAATTTGTTACCAGAATGCCTACCCTAAAAGAATGGCTAAATAAAATTCTCAGAATAGAAAGAAAACAGTTAAAAAATTAATCTTGGAATACCAGGAAGACAAAAGAAAAAACAGAAAAAGAAAAAATATTGGTAAATACAATGAACTTTTCTCTTGAGCTTTCAGTGGTTTGAAAGAGACAAAAATTATAACACTGTCTAATGTGATTCTCAAGGTATATAAAGGAAATATTTAAGATAATTATATTATAAGTGAGAAAAAGTAAAGGAACATAAAGGGAGGTATATTTCCTTGCCTCACTCAAATGGGTTAAATAAAGTCAGCAGTAGGCTCTGACAAGCCGTGTCTGTATAATGCAATACCTAGACCAATCACTAAAAGAGCTATACAAAGAGATACATGCAAAACACCATGAATAAATAAAAATGGAATTCGAAAAAAATACATTCAAGTAACCCACAGGAAGGCAGGAAAAATAAACAAACCCCCCCACAAGGAACAGAGGAAATAAACAGAACAAAAACCAAAATAGTAGACTTAAGCCCTCACATATCAATCATTACATTAAATGTAAAGGGTCTACCCACATCAATGAAAAGACATACTGACAAAGTAGATTAAAAAATCAATGACCCGACTCTAAGTAAGTGCATTATGCTGAGAGGAAAAAAAGCCAATCTCAAAAGGTCACAGAGCGAATGATTTCATTTATGTAACATCTCGAAACAGCAAAATTAGGGAAATAAGTAACAAGGTAGTGGCTTTCAGAGGATAGGGATGGGACTGACCCATAAAGACGTAGCATGATAGAGAGCCTTGTGCTGATAGGATAGTTCTGTACCTCAATCATGGTGTTGGTTGCAGAAATGTACACACGTTTTAAAATAGAGATAAGCCTAGAACTATACGTGTATGGTGTGGACCACATTGTGCCAAAGCCAGTGTGTTGGTTTTGATATTGTATTGTAACCTCGGTGAAGAGTACGTGGGATCTCTTTGTCTACCTTTCAACTGCCCGTCAGTCTATAAAATGCTTTTTAAGATCTACCCAGGTGATAATGAGAGCCACTACTTTTCACTGTTGTAAATCAGTGTAGCCCAAAGAAATGAATTTGGTGCAGAAATAAATAAAGAAGCTATGGTTTTAATTCCTTTCCACCGATCTCATTCATGCTGGGGTTTCTCCTTTCCTAGACCCACATCAGAATGCTTCTGTAACAGTGTTTCTCAGGCTTAATTTTCATGTTGTAATCAGCTGCAGAGAATTACAATAAGTAAACATCAACAAACTAATTCATGAATCTCTCTCCAGAATGCTGATTTAATTCGGCAGGTGTATGGCCAATCGACACGTTTTCTTAAGCTTCCCGGTGGATTCTAACATGAACCAAGGCTGAGAGCCACAGCTCTCTCAACCCAGTGCTGCAATTGACCAGAATGAGACACTTGCACGTGTAAAAAGACTGAAGGAACTCAGAAAGTCCTATGCCTTCTTCTGATTTGACGGGTGGCCTACACTAGCGAACGGTCACGTTTTTGAAAGTGATGTCCTTTCCCTCTTTCCTTGCTGTGCTCTGTCTCATGGGGTCACCGATGATGGCAGTCTACAGATCCCAGATTCCTGGGACAGTTAGGTTCTGGGTGGATTTGGCAAATGAGGGAGAAAGCGTGGACAAACGTAAGTTATCCCCTGCCTTCCTTAAGACAGTCTCTGACAACAGCCCTTGCTCCTTGACTCTGGTTTCTGCAGAAAAGCACACCTGTGCTTCCTCCCATGGCCCTGGGTTCCAGCAACCCCACGTCTTTCCTTTTTTTAAAAAATATAATTTACTTTCAGATTGGCTTACATACAACACCCAGTGCTCATCCCAACAAATGCCCTCCTCAATGCCCGTCGCCCATTTTCTTTGTCCCCCACTGCCCCTCCCCACCCCCGCCATCCACCCTCAGTTTGTTCTCTGTTTTTAAACAGACACATGAAAAGATGCACAACATCACTCATCATCAGGGAAATACAAATCAAGGCCACACTGAAATAGCACCTCACACCGGTCAGGGTGGCTAAAATGAACAAATCAGGAGACCATAGGTGCTGGAGAGGATGCAGAGAAATGGAAACCCTCTTGCACTGTTGGTGGGAATGCAAACTGGTGCAGCCACTCTGGAAAACA
Source organism: Prionailurus viverrinus (assembly GCF_022837055.1). NCBI lineage: Eukaryota > Metazoa > Chordata > Mammalia > Carnivora > Felidae > Prionailurus > Prionailurus viverrinus. The sequence goes on along the minus strand of NC_062572.1, from coordinate 92,815,261 downwards.
GTGTGGAGGTTGCTCAAAAAATTAAAAATAGATCTACCCTACGACCCAGCAATAGCGCTGTTAGGAATTCACCCAAGGGATCCAGGAGTGCTGATGCATAGGGGCACTTGTACCCCAGTGTTTAGAGCAGCACTTCCAACAATGGGCAAATCATGGAAAGAGCCTAAACGTCCCCACATCTTTCCTTTGATCTTCGGGTGGGTCAGGTTAGCAGCTCCTGGCCATTGCTACACTCTGGACTATGTCACCATCTCCTGTTTGGGTTCCCAGCTTTCCCTCTCTGTGTAACAATTTCCCTACTTTGAAGTCCTTTAAAAAATACTTAATAGTGATTTCTGTTTTTCTGATTGGAACTTAATTTTTCTATTTTTTTCTATCCCACTCTTACTAGGACCATTTTTTTTTTTCCAACCGTCTTTCAGCTCTGTCTAATCTGTTAAGTTCATTCACTGAGATCTTCAATTATTTGCTTGTGTCTAAAGCTCAGAGTTGGTTCATTTTGAAATCTGATATTCTTTTTTGTAGTTTCCAGTTTTATATCCCCAAATTTCAGTGTAGATATTATATTCTTGAACAGAGTAAGCATTGATATTTTAGAGTCTTTGATATTTTCAACATCTGCAGCCCTCAGGGCTGTTTCTGTCACCTGTTGTTTCTATTGGCTCTTTCTCACAACAGCTTATTTCCTCATGTGCCTGGTTATTTTTAATTTAGGCTATACATTTTGTTTAGAAATTATTGATAGAAATAACATAAGGCACCGGATAATGTGATCTTCCTGTGGAGTTTTTTTTTTTTTTAACAACTTCTGGAAAGTGTTTTTTTTTTTTTTTCAATTAATTTATTTTGGGAGAGAGAGAGAGAGAGAGAGAGAGACAGCAGGAGAGGGGCAGAGAGGGAATCCTAAGTAGGTTCTGAGCTGTCACCACAGAGCCCAACTCGGGGCTCAGACTCAAGAACCATGAGTTCATGACCTGAGTCAAAATCAAGAGTCAGACGCTCAACCGACTGAGACACCCAGGTGCCCCATACTTCTGGCGTGTTTTGAGGGCCACTAACTACCTGGGCTAGTTTTAAATGATTGGATCGTCCGGAGAATTTGATTCTGACGTGCAGTCTGTGAAAGGGCTGGTTTACTTCTGTATTCTGACTTTCACAGCAGTATTTTCGGCGTTCTAGACCAAGGCTGGGGTAGTATACGAGGGTCCCTCCCAGTCACACGCTCCAGACTTTAAGTCTCGTTCCACGAGTATTATGTAGGCACCAAAATCTCAGCTCAGACTTTCTCACGTGCCTTCCAGTTCAGCGTGTACTCCCCGAGAAAAAGAAGACCCACATTCGGGCAAGATGGCTTCAGAACTCCCTCTGTGAAAGGAGCAGAGACAGTGCATGATATCTAAGGTCCTATCAAATTCTCACTTTGCATTGTTCTATTATTTTGTCGTAAAATATTTCAGTTGTGCTAAAACCTATGGAAGCTTCTGGAAAATCCTGGATACACTTACCAGTAAGAAACAGGAGTAATTTCTGGATTCTGTCCCGTGGCCCGGTCCACGTGTGGAGCTTCTCACGCACGAGGTAGAACGGCACCTAATTTTGAAATGACCCCGGGTCCTGAACCGTGCAACACAGCTGGCCTTCTGACCCGCATTCCTAGCTGCTCTGGATAATTTATACTCCTTTAAGTAATCTGTTCAGGGTATGGCTGAAGATAATACCCCAAGTTTGTGCCAAAGAATACTTTTCCGTAGTTTATAAGAGTAAGGGATAATACCTTCGTATCAACCCTATGGTCAGTTTCTTGTGAGCCGTTCAGAGGGAGGTATGTTTAGAACAGCTGGAAATGAGCTAAATGTTAGCTGAAGCAGCCCGGGCAACTCTCCAAATGAGCATTAGGTCTCCCGAAAGTCGGGAGTGCTCATTTCTGGTGAATCAATTGCTGTATCCGGGTTACCTTCCCTTTATGGTTCCTCCAATGTCTGCAGAAGTTCGTTCACCTAACCTGTTGAGAACGCTCCGTTCGGGGTACGTTGGTTTCCCCAAATGTCTCCGACCAAATCTCAGGTCTATCGGGTACGGCTTTTCTCGAAACGTGTGGCGGCCTCGCTCTCGCTTTCTTCAAAGAAAATCCCATAATATATGCAGCAATTTCAAGGGAACATTGTGGCCGAGAAGCTAATGGAGAAGCCGACTCGGATGCACAGCGGGCTAACCTCAAGATACCTTGGAAGTGGTACATGTCCACGGTAACAAATGTGGCTGTTCAGTGAAAAATTTATTCCTCCGCCTGCACAGAAACTGATACCTGCTGCCGGGACTTGACGACCTCTGTTTCTGTTGCCAAACTTCCAGTCTTGTTTCGGCCACACTGCGTTGGACCGTGCAGCAAACTTCCGACCTTTGAATACTGAGGATTCGAGCAAGCACATTTTAAGCTTAGCTGTAGTTTGGGGTGTCTTTTTCTCTCTCTGTTTTTTTTTTTTTTTAAAGGCAAGCTTATTATAGACTTCACTTTGTATGGGAGCGATTTTAGCCAGTCAGCAGTCCTGCTCACATTCTTTCCTTCAGAAAGTAACTAACTAGAGCTTCTATTCCTAGAATAAAGAGCGGATTAAAAAGCAAATAAGGCAGGTAGCAGGGAGAGGAGAGATGTGGGTAATACATTAAGAAGGAAAACTTTCCGTTAGCTATCATGCCCCACGCTGTTGTGTATAATTATTAGCTGCAAAATAGCACAGCTTGAACGTTATTATTGCGCATTAAAGAACATTTCACTTATAATTATGGAACGAAAAGAAGCGTTTACAACTCACCTACCGAAGCATTAACTTTGTGTGTGTAAGAAAATATTTTAAAGACCTCTTCATTAAAAATCTGCAAATATGTGACTTTCTTTTTCCGTTTCATGGATCCTTTCTCCTTTTTCTGTCCTCCGCTGACATGTTGAATTACATCCTAAACTTTTCTTTTAATTAGAAAGCAGCATAAAGCTGTACGGGGTTGGGGGAGGGGGCGCGGAGGAAACCAACGGAAGGAGGTGGTCTGTGCGTTTGCCAGCCAAAATAAATATTTGATACATAGACAGATTAGAAAGTGAAGAGGGAAGGCACAAAATACGTTCTTTCACCCTAGCAGAATAACCATGGGTTCTCAGAAGCAGGAACACGGTACTTTTTCTGAGCGCGGCTCATAAGTTTTAAAAGAGCAAATGCTGTGGAAACCCACAGATAATCCACCAGTGGCGGATGTCTTTGCCACAGTGTTTCAAGGTCGGTGGAGGAGAGCTTAACTGTCCCAGGAAATTTCACTCTGCTAGTTCTTCTCCAATAACATCTTCCCCTGACAGACTCTCTAGGGTGAAGGAGCCCATGGGTATATGCGTGTGTCTTCTGTGTGTTTTCCTACCATTTGTGTACAAAGACTCCCTTTCGGTCACACACATTCACCGAGGAGCTCTTGTCTGTTGGACGCGGTGTGAGGCTCTGGGGGGACAGTTAAGAATAGACTGAATAAAAGAACATGTCCAGATGCTTTATCCAAAAGGCGGATTTTCACACAGTTCAGGTGACTTAACACTTGCAGGGCATTCAAAGGAGCAGAGGAGGCCGCGGCTCCCACCCTGACACACACAGGAACACGCATGTGCACAGACGTGCACACCTGTAGACGCTCGTTGGATCCGTTTTTCTCCCCACGTCTGAAACCTCCTACCTCCAGAATACTCTGTCACGCACCGGTGTTTTCCTCAGTGCTCCTCGTGAGGACAACGGGCGTTCTGTGAGAAAGGACTCAGTGGTAGGCGCAGTTACAGAGGCGGTATGTCCTCTGTCCCTCTCTTGAGGGGTCACAGCCCATCTTGTCTGGTCACAGGCTTTCTAAGGAGTCCATTCAGCTCAGCGTCTCCCAAGCGCATCTCTCGACGTGGTGCATGGAGATGCCGATACAGGGCTCCACAGTATGGGGGCTTGGGGTTCACTCCGTGCCCTCCTGACTTCCCCTCATTTCTCTCTCAGGGCCTGGGGCCCCCCAGGAAGTATACATCCTGCCACCTTCACACTCTGCTGTGGGGGCGACGCCATTTGGAAAGGTCTTTCCTGCCCCTCCGGGGCACGAGGGAAGGCAAACAAAGAACTGTCTTTTGTTCAGTCTCAGGATCTCCTCTCCACCTCCTAAGGTGACCTTAACTCGGGAATTTTCTAGGCAAGAATAGAACTAGACATGTCTATGTCTTGTTCGCACCCGTGTCCTTGGGCCTAAGTTCTGGCTCTTGTTTCTTGGCCAACACATCACGGTGCTAATCTTCTCAATGGCCCGTGCTGTCTAGTAGGAAGCCCTCCAAGGCATTGCGCCTTGGGACAGATGCACACTTGCGTAGTGAAAGCCCGTGACGGAGTGGGAGGGACACCGATGTGGTTGGACGATCTGATCTGAAGAATGAGAGCCATCGTTTGGGGAACATTCCCTACTTATCAGACACTGTACTCCATGCTCAAAATACTTTATTTCCCTTAGCGCTTGCAAGGACCTCCGTGATGGGAGAGGCATCACCACCTACACTTTACAGATGAGGGAACCCAGCGGTATGGAAATGACATGACTTGTTGAAGGCCACGTGGCTGGCAATCGTCTGAGCCAGCCCGAGTGGCCGAAGCCACTGTCACTCTACCGCGGGCTCAAGCATTGCCTATGCTGTAGATGAACGTCTGCTCAGTCGGAGGCTGAGCTCACCCCCCAGTCCACCCCTGTGCATGAAATCGGGCTTGTAAGGGCGATGTGAGCGCATGAATTCTAGGACTTTTTGTATGTCTTCGATTGCGGAGTATTTGAAAGGGCGCACGACACTCTAATCTAAAAGTCTTTTACTATAAGTAGCTATGCTTTAGCTTGACTTAGCTCTACATCCCACAATTTCCAGCCCTACTGGGGAGTCAGTTCTTACAAACACGGAGGCTCGAAGGAACAATAAAGGACAGAATGGAAGACTGTGCTATGCACCGTGACCACGGCTGAGCTGGAATGAGCTGAGAGCAGGGAGAATGTGCCCACTGTAGTTGCTAAGTTTTAAAAGATGGCAGTGAAATGATTTGCCATAAGGGAGGAGGCCAGTGCCATTGTCAAGGGGTCTCCCTGCACAGTGTTTATTCAAATGCACTCCAGCATCTGTACTCTGAGCATCTGTACTCTGAGCAGAATTTCCACATGTAAGTCAAATCATTGCATTCAGCAAAAATATTATTTTTGGCAAAGTCTTGCACAGATCCTTGCATGCAAACCCGCTTAGTACCTCCAGGATATGTGGAGGAGATTTGCTCAAAGGAGCAGCCATGATTTTAGTTACAGTCCTCCCATCCCACCTTGACCTCCTGGTGACACTGGTGGTCCAGTGGCAAAGACCTGGTAATCCCATGTGACCAATCAAAACAGAATTTCAAACTCACCTCCAAGTGGTGTGCAAGTGAGCTGTGGACTGAAAGAACCATCTGACTCAAGAGTTAAGGTCAAACGCGTGATCATGAGTGAAAAACCCTGTGGTTTGAAACTAACAAGTCTCTTACATATTTCACTGAAAAACCAATTATACACTTCCTAAGTGGATTAACACACTTCAGGGAATGCAGTTGTTGGAGATGGCTGCATCTGTTGGGTTACAAAAACAGTCAAACATGCAAAATTAGCGGTTTCTACATCATGTCCAACACAACCCTCTGTTCCAAAAGAGAAAGAATCTGAAGGTGAACCTGCCCAGATTGGCTGTGACCTGGGCAGGGGGGCCAGGGGGTACCATAGCAGGCAGGACCAGCTTCCTGAGCTGATTTAAGAATGAGTGTTCCCAGTGATCCAGTCTGAGTCGGTTTTCTGCCCAATGGTTGTCAACCTAATTCTCAAGGAACTGGAGTTACTTATGCAAAATGTGCATTGTTTCTTTTTACACAGGCCAACTCAAGGACTCTCATCCTTGGGTAAGAAAACAGTAGCACAAGAAAGAAACACAAATGCATTATCTCTGCGCCAATCAACATGTCCAAATTCAGTTCTTAATCTTTCTCTGCAAACTTTACCCCGCTGCTATTTTCCTGCCTAGCATTTACCCAACAGCCCAAGTTAAAAACTTGATGTCTTCTTGAACCTGTCTGCTGTTGTCTTAGCCTACCTTCCGTCCTCATCCAATTAGTCACGAGGTCAGGCACTGCTCTGCTCTCAAGACCCCTCCCCTCTACTCTTCCCCTTCATGGCCCGACACCTCCCTCCTTTCCTGCGTGGACTCCAAGGGATTTCTCCCCTAGCCTGAGGTCTGCCCCACTCCCCAATCCAGCTTCCATCCTGTGTCTAGAAAGAACTTTACATGATCACGTCACCGGTCCTCGGGCTACATTCGGTTTTTGGTGCGCCCTCTTCTTCCTCGGGTAGAATCCAAAGTTCTTTCCAAGGCTTGAAAGGCTCTGTGTGATCTGGCCTCTCTGTCACTACAGTTTGGCCTGTGTGAGAACTTTTGTGTCATATTATATATATATTTTTTAATAATTTTAGAATTGCATAAAAGTTGCAAGAATGCTAGAGATAGTTCTGGTATACCGTTCACTCGGTTTCTCTTTAACGTAAAGATTTTACATAAGCAAAGTGAACAATTATTCAAGCCGGGAAATTAACACCGATGACGTACTATCTTCAGACCTTATGTCAGTTTTCCCCCTCATTTCCATTTTCTGGCCTGGGATCCAGTCCAGGCTTGGACTTTGCATTCAGTGCTCACATCTTGTCATCTCCCCCGGTCTGTGACAGTCCTCGGTGTGGCCTTGACTTCCGACTTGGACACTTGCAGAGCACTGGCCAGTTATTTTGTAAGATGTCCCTCCACTGGGGTTTCTTGGACATTTCTCAAGATGAGACCGAGGTTCTGTAGTCCTGGGGAGGGTGCCAGAGAGGTGACCTGTCCTCGGAGGACGTGATGCCGATTGCCTTATCACTGATGGTGTCAACTTTGATCACCTGGTTGAGTTGGCGTCTGCCAGGTGTCCCCACTGCAAAATTATCATTCGTCTTTGTCCTTCAAGAACATCTCATGCGAGGTAGTTTGGGATGATGTCACCATCCTATCTCACTATACTATACTCGTTTTAGCATCCATTGTGCCTGCAACATGGTGTCTGCCTAGAGGTGATTTTCTATTTGCCCCATTCCTTTCTCATGTATTAATTGGAAGTCTACTCTAAAAGAGAGATAGCTCTCCTCCACATATTTACTTATTCAATGATTAGGTCAGTATGAACTCACGGACATTTATTTTATTCTGCTTTGCACTGTTGTGCAAATTGTCTCCGGTCTGGTTTGGCAACTTCTTCAAGTAGGACTTTATAATTTGAATGGGTGAACTTTGCCACCAACAGAATTAGTTTTACATGCAATAGTGCTTCCCAAGCGAGCAAACAAACAAACCAAAACGACAACCCACAGTTCTTTGGAGGCAGTGTCTCTCTAGGAATGCCTTTTCTCTGATGAAAGAGATCTGTAACTGGCAATCAGCTAGTGACAGAGAAATCTAGGAAGCCCTTCAGAACATTCTAGATTTGCTAGGAGGCCTGTTGTGGCTTCCATCATGTACTCTCACCATGTGGCAAAGAGAAGAATGAAAGAAATTGGCAATGGCGTGGTTTCCTAGTCCCCACCAAATTCCATGTGGTTGTTCTACTCCTATTATTATTTTCATTATCATTATTATTATGACTATAGTCAAGGAGATTTCCAAGCAGGAGAATTTATTAAGCTTTCAATATGTTAAAACTTTTTCGGTTTGAAAAATTTCAGACACAGAAGTGTATATATAATCCATCTACCTATATGCTATGCATAAAAGCTATTATATACATACACCGCTATCGTAGAAGAAACCCGTCTCTATATGTCCACTGCTAAACCTCAGAATGAGAACAGTACCAATACCTCTGATCCCGCTGCGTGCCGTGCTGACTCCTGTCACTCTTCCATGCCTTCTTGGGCACCGCCGTGCGGAATTTTATGTTAGTTTTTCTTAAAAAACGGTTTTATCCTGTGTGCGCGTATGATTTGCTAAGCAAGATGCAGGGTGGTCTTGTCCCTGCGGGGCCCTCACATGAATGGGATCGCGTAGGTATTCTTGACTTGCCTTTCGCACTTGCCTTCGCCTTGGAGGGTCGTCCGGATCGGCACCTGTGGCCATTCTCACTTGGCTCGTGCCCCGTGCGGATGCTCAGTGTTTATGCAGTCTGTGCGCCAGCGTCTGCTCGACTCTCCCTTTGGCACACGGGCCGTCCCTCTGTCGATCCTGCTTGTCCCCTGGTGTACATTCGGGGGACATTCTCTAGGGCATATGACCACAGGTGGGATTGCTGAGCCACGGGGCGGGCAGATAGGAACATTTTCTGATGCCCGTTTCCCCCGAAGTTCTTACACACGTGCACTATCATCAGCGGCACGTGAGCGTCTTGTGGCTTTAAGTGCGCCGACGTTACTGGAAGTTACAGTCCTGTCACGCTAGGTGCTGGGCTGTGGCCGTGCGTTTTCTCGATTGCTGATGAGGTTGAAATCATGTTGAAATCCTCCCTTTTGCTTTCTTCCTTTGTGAAGTCTCCGCTGATGACTTTTGTTTAGTTTTCTTTTGAATGGTTCTGCTTTTTCTGCTTTATACGCGCTCTTCGTACATTCTGGGCGACCAGGCTTTTTTAGTTAAAACTAGTGTATAGCGCTCCTTCCACCCCGTGGTTCGTCTTTTCACTTCCCTTGTTGTGACTTGATTTGTGATGAATAGAAATTCTTAATTTTAATTAAGTCCAATATATCCATCTTTGCCCTTAGAGCTTTACGAAAAAATCATTTCCTATCCCTGTTATAATCATTTCTTTTATACTTTCTTTTCCCCCCTGAAAGCTTAAGATTTGCCTTTCAAGTCTGCTTACTTTTTCCATCTGGAATAATTCCTCCTTTCCAAGTAGGTGGGCAATATCAGATTTCTGCTCACGTGTGGTCTGTTCCGTTCGGGAGCCCAGTTCTCCCTGCACCCAAAGCAGACTATACCTTTTACTAAGACTGGTTTGGGTGGACCCAGCCCCTGCCCAGTCTCCTACCCCAGGGCGGCTCTTACCCTACAGGCAGACCCCACTCTGCAAGGCCGTGGGGGGACTGTGAGATGACCGGAGGCCGAACCGGTACGAGGCCACCTTGAAAATGATGATGGTTCTGTGACCTTTCAAACTTTCTGTCGAAACCTTAAAGCTTCTTTTAGTGTCAGTTATAAATATACAGGAGGTTAAAAACTGGTAAAGCTAATGTTTTTCTAGTACACTGCAATCTAAAACATGAGAGAGATTGACGGGCAATTCATTTCCTTGTGCAAAACTTACAAATGGCGGTCATTGGTGCTCGCTCCGTCATAGGACCTATGACACGGCGTGATCGTCGCTTCTGGGCGGCGAGGAACTGTCACACTCTTCTCTATGTCTGGATAGGCATCCAGTATTTCACTCTCTCATCACATCCAGCTCCCCAGTTACCACTTTCTGTTTCTTCCCTCCACCATAGGCCAGACGTCCAGGTCCTAATCTCCAGAATTTGTGACCCCTGCCTTACATGGCACGAGGGCCTTTTCAGATGAGATGGAAGTTAAGGATCCTGAGATGGGGAGGTTATTCTGTATCGTCCAGGTAGACCTGATGGAATCATGGGAGACAGGAGGTCAGAGCGACATAAGAAGAGATTGAAACGATGTGCTTACGAGCCAAGACCCGTCATGGCAGCCTCCAGAGGCCGGACGAGGCGTGGAATAGATTCTCCCCTGGAGCTTCCAGAAAGAACCATTTCTGCTAATCTCTTGATTTTAGCCCCCAAAGCTTCATTCCAAACTTCTGACCTCCAGAGCTGTAAGAGAATACATTCGTGCTGTTTAAAGCCACCAAGTTTGCGGTAATTTGTTACAGCGGCAACGGGAAAGGAATATGCCGCACATGTGGGTTTGTCACTGGAAGCCGAGGAGACAACACAACTACAAGCTTTGCTCTCTGTGTGTGAACTGAATAACAGATGTGCGGTGGCTAATCGTTAACAGATTTTGAAAGAAGCGACACGATTGGTTCCTGACCATGATGTGTGTCTGTATTTATGTTGTGATTTGTGGACTGGAGGGCTGGCAGCAAAGCTTGTACTCCCTTGAGTTACAGAAAATACACCGTGCGCAAGGACATTTGAACTGTGTTGTGGAGGGAAGGGTGTTTTTTAGCTAAATCCTAGTCACTAAAATTTTTGCATATGAGAAACATTGAAAATGAGGATGGCTGGTGGTCAGTTTTCCTACTTCTCAAGACGGTGCATCTTTATAATTTTCTCCATCAAATCTTGAATAATTTTTTATTTGTTTCTAGGAGTCTTGTATTTTTGCTGACATTGTAATGACATCTTTTTCTACGTGGCACATTCGGAGATTTGCTCATGGACGGAAATGCAATTTACTTTTGTGTATTGTGTTTTTTGTTCAACAGCTGTATAAATCATCGTATCGTGCAGAAAATTAATCTATAGATTTCAGTGGTATCCTACATAGTCAATAATACCGTCTAAGAATAATAACTGTTTTCTTTCTCTGTTCTCCTTCCTTATACTTTTAATTTCTTCTTCTGAATGTACTGTGCAGGCAAGGGTCTCCCAAATAATGTGAAAGGGAAGATGTGTCAGCAGGCACATCTGTCTTAGTTTTGATTCAAAGAAAATTCTTCTAATAATCTAGTCTTAAATTCTTCTAATTTTCGCTAATTTAAGTGGTACTTCTATTCGTTTTCGTATACCCTTCATCAATGTTGAGGAAATTCCTTCATATTCCAAGTTTTATAAACTAATACATATTTTATTTTTCTAACTGTTGGGTTCATTGTTGAAAATAGTATCAAGTCTCTTAGTTGGCTATAGCATTTAACTCATATTCATTTGATTAAATTTGTTAATGTTGCTGCTCAGATATTCTATATCTTGAAAGTGTTTGCCTGATGGATATATTAAGAGAAATATATTGAAACTGTCACTATGGTGGCACATTTGTAAATCTCTCCTGGTGGCACTATCACTTTGCCTTATAAATTTTAAAGCAATTTTATTAGAGGCATATGAGTTTAGAATTTTTTTGTGTCTACCCAGTGAATTATCTAGTAATATACTAGAAATATCTAGTAAAGTTTTTTTTTAGATTTATGATCTATCTTGTCTAATGTTTTTTAAATGTTTATTTATTTATTTTGAGAGAGAGAAAGAGAGAGAGAGAGAGAGACAGAGGGAGAGAGAGAAGAAAGAGAGAGAGACAGAGAAGAAGAGAGAATACCAAGCAGGCTCTTCACTATTAACATGGAGTCCGACTTGGGTCTCGGTCCCCCAACCATGAGATCATGACCTGAGCCAAAATTAAGAGTCGGACCCTTAGCTGACTGAGCCACCCAGGCATCCCTATCTTGTCTAACTACAACAACTTTGCTATTTTATTGTATATATTTTAAATACTTTTACTTCCAAAGTTTTAGTATTCTATGCTAAGTATATCTTTCCTAGACAGATTATACTGGGAAGTATTTAATCTAGTCTCACATTGTCATGTCCTGGAGAATTTAGTCCATTTATGTCACCTGAGTTACGATACATTTGTATTTATTTCCACTATTGTACTTCAGATTTTTTTGCTTGTCCTTTTTTTACTTTTTTCTTTTTATTTTCTGGTTTTGTTGTTATTTTGATTTAGATTTTCCTATCTCTTCTTTCTAGCTTTTCCTCTACCAGTTTAACATACTCTAACTACACCAGAGTATACCCTGGTTTGGTGAGTGTATTTAGCTTAGTAAAAATTCAGTGCTAATTAATCCCCTTCCTTATCTCCCCCCAAATAGAAGAATAGAGCAATTCTGTGCTCTTATGCATTTCTATATTCTTAGTTGCAAACAGAGTATCTTGTACACGAGGAAGACTTAATAGATACTTGTTCAATAAATAAATCAATTAATATATTTAAAATGTATAATAGATTTGGCGTATACATACCTTTAGGTCCTGAGGAGTTCCCATGAAACCTGAGCAATGACCACCCTGTGTGGTTTGCTTATTTTGAAAATCAAATGTTGCGTTAGAATGTCTTCATGAAAAAAGAGGTGTATTGGTTGTGAAACTTAATTATATTTTTACCCAGATCTAAGTAGAGACTTGATTTCAGAGTTTGTCATAGCAGAGACTCGAGTGGCCAGATGAGGATCTGGTCCTTGTTCCCAGAAACTATGAGTGACGTAAGCTCTTGAAAAATATCCTCTAGTAACCCTTGCTTGTGAATCCATACAACCTCTGGGAAATACCACGTTTTTTTCCCACTGCGGATAGGAAGCCAATTATATATGACAACCGTCGGCCTTCCCTCACTCCTCACCCCAACTTTTCTGGGCTGTAATTGTGCCCCTCTTGCCTGCACACCTCCCACAATTAAAGTTGCACACCTCACATTCAATTGGCTTCAAAAGTGTTAGAAATAGGGGCGCCTGGGTGGCGCAGTCGGTTAAGCGTCCGACTTCAGCCAGGTCACGATCTCGCGGTCCGTGAGTTCGAGCCCCGCGTCAGGCTCTGGGCTGATGGCTCAGAGCCTGGAGCCTGTTTCCGATTCTGTGTCTCCCTCTCTCTCTGCCCCTCCCCCGTTCATGCTCTGTCTCGCTCTGTCCCAAAAATAAATAAAAACGTTAAAAAAAAAAATTAAAAAAAAAAAAAAAAAGTGTTAGAAATAATTACAATAGTAACAAACAAACAAACAAACAAACAAAACTCAAACTACTGTTTGTTAGGGAAATGGACCTGCTGGGCCTGGACCAACAGGTGGGCATCCATGACCTGGGGCTTGGATATAATTTGGGGCTCAAAGCCTTGCTGTAGGCCTAGGGCCCATTGTGCAGAAAGGCCCAATGCAAAAAACCCCAAACCCAAAAATGAAACCGAAACAAAACTCCTCAAAAGTGCTCTAATATAAGTTCGACATAAATAATTCTTTGAGGCTCAGTGTGGCTCATGTCCTGCCTTAGCTGAAGACTTTCTCCGAAGTCCCCCAGGTTATGGTGATGCTTCCTTCCTGGATTCACCTTAGTAGTGGGTGCTCTTTATCACCACATGATCACCCAGGACCCTCCTGGTGTCAGCCCTGAAAGTCCCGGGTCTGGGACCTCCTCATTCTCCCTGCCTGTTGGTGACATCATTCCTTTAAAACAGAACAAAAAACATGGCTCTCATCATCTTCCTTAAGCTGTGTTTCCTCACTCTTAAGGGATCTCTGCTTCTTCTGTTTAATTCTAAGGGGGGGGGGGGAGGAGTGTGCGGGTAGAGGGTGGGAGGAGGTTCAGAAGAATAAGGACAAATTATACTTTACACTGTCTACTCCCCCTCCTTACCCTGCACCAGCCCAAATCCGAGAGGCTGAAAATTTTGAGTCTTTGACCAGCCCCTTCATCGTTGTGAGTCTTGGCCTTCCACTGCCTCCCCAATAAAGGAGTTTTTAGCCTCTGCACGACAGGCACGCTTGTCTGACTCCTGTGGGGCGGGGGGGGGGGGGGATGGATGGACAGCACTGCAGAGAGGATGGCGAGTGTCTCTGCCTCTCTCGCCCCACGAACACTCAACGTCCCCTTGGAAACTTCACGTTCTCCTCAACCGAACAGACTCTTCGCTCTAGCCCTGTTTTCATCTCTTACTTTCCATCCAGCCAAGTAGAACCCTAGCACATTTATTTCATTGAGTTTTCAACAGCGTTAAGCACTGGTCGGTGGCAAAGGACTCCTTTTATCTAGAGATAAAAGACACAAATATGTATATCTCTATCCAATGGGAAAGTCAGGAATGGAAATAAACTCTTACGGAGGAATGTGATAAACGCCGTGTGTGAGAGACCTAAGAGGGAGACACAGAATCCGAAGAGGCTCCAGGCTCCGAGCTGTCAGCCCAGAGCCCGACGCGGGGCTCGAACTCACGGACCGTGAGATCACGACCTAAGCTGAAGTCGGACGCCCAACCGACTGAGCCACCCAGGCGCCCGGAGCAGTTAGGTTCAAAAGCCAATTATGAAGTACCAATAGGATGCTTTTTTGTTTGTTTGTTTTTGTTTTTGTTTTGTGTCAGATGCTGAAACAAGGATATTAAGGGATTTCGTGTGATTCTACATGTGGCACTTTGGGGGAAGCACCAAATACTTTCTTACGGAGGACACAGACACATTCCGTATTGACTCACATGGTCTTGCCTGAGTAATTAGAATAAAAGCCCAGAGAGGCTATAAACATGGGACAGCCATAAATGATCTTACATCCAGTAGGAAGGAGAGCTCCTGGCCTACCTCTGCATTTTCCATCTGGACTAGCTTTAATCTATCTTTTAATTAATTACCAAATATAAGGAGATAAAGCAACAAGTTCATGAAGTTTACAGATGGTACTTAATTAATTAACGGATATTGCCAATCTGAGTAAAGACTTGTTAGCATTCAATTGGCTTTAAAAATGTTGGAAATAATTACGACAATAGTGAGAAAACAAACAAAAGTCACGCTATTGTTTGTTGGGGAAATTGAAGACATTTTACAAGTGGAAATACAGAAGAGTGAACTTGGAACAGGAAGGAATTTGGTATTGGTCTAAGACCCCATGGCAATGGAATGAGGTTTTAATATGTGTGATTTTATATAAAAACAGTATGCTTTAGAGTGCTTTGTGTGCATGCTTCTCAAATAACCTCACGGAGTTTGTTTTAATGGGACATTTATTTATTTATTTATTTAAGGTGCTTATTTATTTTTGATAGAGAGAGAGCGCGCACCAAGTGGGGTAGGGGCAGAGATAGAAGGGAACAGAGGATCCTAAGCAGGCTCTTTGCTGACAGCACAGAGGCCGATGTGGGGCTTGAACTCATGAACTGTGAGATCATGACCTGAGCTGCAGTCGGACGCTTAACTGACTGAGCCACCCAGGCGCCCCTAATGGGAAATTTATTTTAAAGGGCAGTCAATGGGAAATTTCTGAACTGGACTATTTTATCATGAAAGTGACAAGTTATAATTTATAATTTTTTCTCACTTTTTATTTTGACATAATGTTAGGATTGCAGAAAAGCTGTACAAATTATTCGAAGAATGCCAGATAGCCTCCACCCAGATTCCTCAAATGGTAACATTCTGTCACATTTGCTTTCTTTCTCTTTCTCTCCCTTTTTCTGAACCATTTGAAAGTAAATTGCAGAAATTTTTCCCTTCTCCCTGAAATACTTCAGTGGCCATGTCCTGAAAGCAAAGACATTTTACAAAACCATGGTGCAAAAATAAAAGTCAAGAAATTGAACGTTGGAATTATGCTATTAGCTAGCATGCAGTTAGCTAAGATGTGTTATCCAAACCACAAACTTGCCCAATAATGCCCCTTATAAGAAAAATAATCTGGGACCGAAAGTTGCACTGGGTTATGAATTCCTCACCTCTGTTAGTCTGGAGTGGTCGTTAGTTTGTCCTCTCTGGTCACAACCTTGATATTTGCAATGTCCACAAGTCATCTATTTATAGAACGAAACTTGATTTGGATTCGTTTGAAGTTTCTCACGATCAGATTCCAAATGTGTGCGTGTTTGAACAGCACAAAAATGATGTGCCTTTCGTAGTGTATTCTATCGGCAGACACACGGTGCTTGATCATCCCACTTCTGGTGATGTTGGCTTTGACCGCCTGGTTAACGTGGGTTGATGCAGGGTCTCCGTTGTGAAGTTACCGTTTTTTAACAGCAAAGTTACTTTAAAGGTACTGTTTTTACCTCTTGTAATTAGCAAGTGTCTTCTGGGGAGATACTTTGAGACCATGTAATTATCCTGCCACTCATTAAAGTTCCGCCCACAGGTTTCAGCACGCACTGGATACACATCGTTGATGGTTGGTTCATTATTATGATGGTTGCCTAATGGTGATGTTCCGATTCAAGGTGGTCTTTCTTAGCCCCCAAAATGTGCGTAGGATATCAGTCAGCTCCGAGTGTTGCGCTATGGTTTTCTTTTGCTCCGTTTTCCCTTCTTTAGGAGACTTTTCATCAGCAGAAGGTATTCTCCCAGAGCCATAAATTTACCCATTTTATTTCCCCTTGTACACCCACTACCCAAAGCGTGCCTCACCGTTCCTTTGTACGCCTTTTCCCACAGAAGCAATGCCTTTCAAAGACTGACATCTCGACTGGATTGCATTTATGGGTCCCTTTTTGTAGTGTCTGGTCGTTCGGGACTGCTTTTGTCTTGTACACATAATGGGCTTGCTCGGTCTTGTGGTGATTTTGGACCAGCCTTTGGCCCACTGCCAGCTCCCCGCCTTTCTGTCTCACAAAGTTTTTCTTGGACTTGCCTTGTTCTCCACAGGGACTGGCAGCAGAGTGCCGGATAGTGCGCTGAAGTTATTTTCCTACCTGTAGGTAATTCAGCGTTTGGGCATTGCCTAGCCTTGATGTACATATGGCTTTTTAATTATGGTGGCCACTCAAAATTAGGGGGAAAGCCCTAGGGCTTCAGACCTTGGAGTGGGGTGGTGAAAAGGTCGAAAGGGATGGGGAGGCATCTCCTGAAGTGAGTGGATGGTTTTTATACTCTTACCTCACATACCTTGGGTCTCGGGTCTTTTGCATCTTTCCCAAGGTAAACCTCGAGGTAAGCCTTGAAAGCACCGCGGCTGAAGATGAGTTCATGGAGTTCGAATTCTTGAGTTCAAGTTCCAGCAGACGCTTAGGCGATATTAGACCAGCTGGAGCCTGGTCCCGTGTGCAAAGGAAGTATCATTACACCTAACTCATAGGGTTGTGTCAGTGAAGCTGAGATAACCCACATAAAACTCTTTGATACAGCCTTGAGCTATCAAAAACACTTTGCAACAGTTCAAAACTTTTTTAAAAAAAGTTTATTTCTTTATTTTGAGAGAGAGAGAGAGAGCATGAGTGGGGGAAGGGCAAGGAGAGTGGAGAGAGAGGGAGAATCCCAAGCAGGCTCCACACTCAACACCGAGTCCGACGCAGGGCTCAAACTCATGAACCGTGAGATCATGACCTGAGCCGAAACCGAGAGTCAAATGCTTAACCGACTGAGCCACCCAGGCACCCCTGCCCCAATATCTTTAAAAACTATAGTTGATCGAGATATTTTACTTGAAGAAGGTTGATGAATGAATTTTTGACATGAGCAAGTCTGTCCCTCCCATGGTTCCCTTATGTTTTGTCATTGACCTGAATGAAGACCTGAATTCATGTTGATTACATCTGCAGGCTGGCCCAGAGAGAGAAGTTACATGGTGACAGCAAATCAGATGATCAGTTCCTGGACAAGTTTTCTCTTACTGAAGATCTTTCATAAGATTTTGCTTTTTCCTCTATAATATCACTACCATGGTCTACCTTGGATGAACTTTTATTTTCACATCTTCATCCTTCACTAACTTGTGAGGTTTTCAGAAGAAAAGCATGTGATTCATTCAGTGTGGGAAAGACAGACACGTGATCCTTGTGAGTCACAAAATCACCATCGATGACCGTGACAGAGATGGTCGGGTCCCGGGGGAGCAAAGAACCTGAGCTGGGATGGAAACAACACCAAAGTCTAGCATTTCATGCCCACCTGTCTGTGTGTGAGACCCGCAAGCTACTTGCTGCGGCCATGGTGGCGAGGAGGACCACACAGCCTGGAGAAGCCCGCATGGGAGGGGATTTTGTTGCCACAGATAAAAGTATACTGGTGGCCAGCTATATGGAGGTGGGTGAAAAATGCAGAGTTAGGATTCCATGAAAATATTGGCTCTCTTGCCATGAAGGAATAAGCCCCTTTGTGGATTTACCATGTTTCCAGTTCATGAATATAATTAAACCTGCAATCCAAGAGAAAAATACTATGACGGCTTTCTTTTTATTTTTAAAATTCTCTTAATGTTTTAATTTATTTTTGGGAGAGAGAGCACTAGTGGGAGAATGGCAGAGAGAGAGAGAGAGAGAGAGAGAGAATCTCCAGCAGCCTCCACACTGACATCGCAGAGCTAGACGCGGGGCTCGATCCCATGAACCGTGAGATCACGACCTGAGCTGAAATTAAGAGTCAGATGCTTAACCCACTGAGCTACCCACGCACCCCTCTTAAATTTTTAAAAAATGTTTATCTTGGGGTGCCTGGGTGGCTCAGTCAGTTAAGCATCCGACTTCAGCTCAGGTCACAATCTTGCGGTCTGTGAGTTTGAGCCCCGCATCAGGCTCTGGGCTGACGGCCCAGAGCCTGGAGCCTGCTTCCGATTCTGTGTCTCCCTCTCTCTCTGCCCCTCCCCTGTTCATGCTCTGTCTCTCTCTGTCTCAAAAATAAATAAACGTTAAACAAAAAAATTTATTTATTTTTTTTTTAATTTTTTTTTCAACGTTTATTTATTTTTGGGACAGAGAGAGACAGAGCATGAACGGGGGAGGGGCAGAGAGAGAGGGAGACACAGAATCGGAAACAGGCTCCAGGCTCTGAGCCGTCAGCCCAGAGCCCGACGCGGGGCTCGAACTCCCGGACCTCGAGATCGTGACCTGGCTGAAGTCGGACGCTTAACCGACTGCGCCACCCAGGCGCCCCTAAACAAAAAAATTTAAAAAATGTTTTTCTTAACCGTGACTCCTATTTTTGTCTATGCCCCTCACCTCTAGTTTCCTCCCTTCCCTCTCCCTTCTTGGGGTTCAACGGGGTGCGGATGGGATATGGTAACTCCAACGCGGGACACATGCTTTATTCCTCCGGCCGGTCAAGCACTTTGCTGTAGAGCAGCTGGGAGCTGAGTGAAAGGGTGCTCCCGGTCCCGCCGAGAGTTTAAAACAAGTCCCGTCGATTATAAAACGAATGGAACCTAGTCATCAACAATACAGTAGGCAGGGTTATGATGGACACATGATTTTAATGGGTTTGTCACTTCTATAAGTAGCGTATGTGCGTTGCCTGCATGACAAAAATGGGGCGGGACATGATTTTCTGTGAAATAGAATATGCTGGAGGAAATCTTGTCCATTCTTCTGAAAAAACAAACAACAGATATTCATTAATGCGCTGACCACAGACCGTAGGTCTGGTGCCGGGTTTCTCTCCTGACATTCCTTCTATGTTCAGATGAGCCCACAAAGGTCCAGGGGGGTTTTCTCCTTGAATCATCTCTAACAAAACACATTGATCCTTTCCTTCCTTTTGATTTTTTTTTTTTGTTTTGTTTTCAATTTGAACAATTTCTCATTCGGGATCTGGATAGGAAACAAAATACTCCATAGTCCCTCTTAAGACAGTGAGGATTCTATACGGATTCGTGAAAATGTACTGCCCATGAGTAACAAAGCACTGATCCCGGGTAACAGGAACCACTGGGAATCTTTTCAGGAAACAGCTCTATTTTGATGGTTGATGCAGGGTCTCTCCAGGTTTGAGCTTTGTGAGATCAAGATAGGGGCTACTGAATAGAACCTTTCAATTTCTAGGGTTTAGACGATCTTCATGAAATCAAGGCTCTTTGGAAATGAGTACAGTCAGCTTTGTTTGTATTAATTGAATTGTATCTCAAGAGATACTTGTCTGCAATCTTTAACAAATACTTAAATGAGAAATTCCGTTCCCTTCCAGAAACATACACTGGAAGGACCTTGTAGGGGTTACATTCTTCACGTCCTGGCTTCTGAACAAGCTCGATCTGACCCTGCAAACACGTCCATCTGTCTATCCGGAGATTTCTGAGGAGTAGCTGCAAAGTACAGGGAGGAGGCCGGGGCCAGGAACGTGCCACAGCCCGCCTTTCCTCCTTCGTCTGTGCCGGAAATCGCAGCCCTGCACCCGGGGGCCGCTCTCTGTGCCCTACTGTTCAACACGTCCTTTTCTGTGCCTTGCAAACTGCATCAGGGACCCTGAACCCTCATCCAGCAGGGCCGGGGTGCTTGGCCCTTGCCGCTGGGTGTCAACAACGTGCCGGCATTTCTTGTAAAGTTTTGGGCATGCCTTGCTGATGTTGCTTTCGTTGTGCTGCCTTACCTCGGCTACAGAGACAGGTGTGGGGGTTTCATCCGGAAGTAAAGGGGTAGGGGCCAGGGTGTGGTGAAACAGCCAGGACAGACGGGGAGGGCCGTGGGACCCCAGCAGCACGAGATGCTCAAGCTGACCCTGCCCTCATTTCTCCGTGGATGCCCCCTCCCTGCCTTAAAAAGCCCTAAACACGGCTGGGGACAAGGACCTTCCAGGGAATGGTCCGCATTTGCTCGTGGGCCCTGTGGCTCCTGGCCCCTGCGTCCCTCGGGGAGGGAGGACGGCTGTCTGTCAGCTCTGACTCTGTCTTGAAGGCAGCTGAGGTCCTGGCAAAGTGGCTGTGGCCACCCGTGAATGAATATGGCATCTAGAGTTTTTCTTTTGAAATTAGAGTACGTTTCACAGATCAATAGCTTCTTCTTCATTTAATCTTCCTGAGGATGATAGCGAGCTAGGGAGAGGGAAAAAAAAGCTTTATGAAATGTGCCCTAGTTTTTGCTTGTTCAGGCTTCTCCTGACCACTCATGGGAGTCAGGTGGACTTCTCCTGGACTTTCTCTGCTTTTGCAAGTGCCCCTGGCTGCCAGGAAGCCATGCTGCGCCCCAGGGAGGGTAAGGCAGGATGGAGAAGCTTGGGCCAAGCCTGTCCTGGGTCCCTCTGCCCGGGTCCAATGTCCTGGGTTCTTTGTAATGCCACCTGGGTCCTGCTGCCTGTGCCCTGTGCCTTGGGTCCAGCCATCTGGGTCTTGTATCCCGGGTCCAGCTGCCTGGGTCCTGGGTCCTGCTGCCTGGGTCCTGAGTCCTGGGTCCTGGGTCCAGCTGCCTGAGTCCTGGGTCCTGCTGCCTGGGTCCTGAGTCCTGGGTCCTGTGTCCAGCTGCCTAAGTCCTGGGTCCTGCTGCCTGGGTCCTGAGTCCTGGGTCCTAGGTCCTGGGTCCTGGGTCCTGGGTCCTGGGTCCTGCTGCCTGGGTCCTGGGTCCTGGGTCCGGGGTCCTGCTGCCTGGGTCCTGAGTCCTGGGTCCTGGGTCCTGGGTCCTGCTGCCTGGGTCCTGGGTCCTGCTGCCTGGGTCCTGAGTCCTGGGTCCTAGGTCCTGGGTCCTGGACCCTGGGCCCTGGGTCCTGCTGCCTGGGTCTTGGGTCCAAAGTCCTGGGTCCAGCTGCAGAATCAGAAGTGATCAGGCCCTTGTCAGTGTGGGTTTCCTGCATGGCGGTGTGATGCTGGGCCCTGCCATGGCATTGGCTTTGCCACCACCATTATTCACCTTTATCAGCCACGGGCAGTGCGGGGTCAGGCGCCAGGCTTTCAGAGCTGCTGGGTCCCTGGGGCCAGGGCTGGAGGGACATGGGTATGCTTAGTGGCCAGGTCCCACGGGATGGCTGGGAGCCCCCACGACAAGGGAGGCTCCCCCCCCCCCGACTTCTCAGGGAAATCTCAGCCCACCTGTAGATCCCCAGGCCTGGACGGTAGAGTGGGGGCAGTGTGCGGTTTGGAGGTACAATGGGCTGGCTCCCTTGGGAGCTACGCAGGTTCTTGAAAAAACCTGCTCAAAACAGCCCAGAGTCAGAATCCTGCCCCTTCAAGCATATCAAGAAGCACCTTTTGGTTTACATTTGACGATTTGCTGTGTCTAGTTTCATGGGGTAGGAAATCTAAGGCAAGGGTAATATTTTCAGCAAACGCAAACACTGATATACTTGACTTTATTTTGAGGCTGTTAGAAGCTGTCTGTTTAACCCAGAAGGCGTTCATTATTTAAAAATGGAGAGGGCCAGTGAGTTTCTGCGCCCTGCTCCTGCTTCTGTCCCTCGTCCTTGTTTTGAACCGGACCCTGCCCCTCTGCCACGCCAAATCTGAAATGCTGCCAGAATTCCTGGCTGTGTTCGGTCAGGCCAGGGCTGAAGAGTCACCAAAGCGATTCTCCGGTTGCCTGAATGGACTCCCAGTCGCAGGAACGGAATCCAAGAAGGCTCATCTCAGTAGGGTGCTTCTTCAACGTTACGCTGTGCCAGCCCCCGGACCACACGGTCTGCCTGCCGTGTGACAACAAGGCGTGGCGGGATGCTTTCCGACTCGGCAGGGATGTGATGTCACACCGAACGGTCCGTCAAGCAACCGTCCCTTGGTGGCATTGTTCATCGGGTGGGTCACGTGGTTGGGTCCCTGCCGAAGGTGATTCAGCCAAGGCAAGACAGGGTACCACGGGCCTTCTGCAATGCGTGCACATTGCAGCAGAAAGAAAGGGAAGACGGAGGGAGGGAAGAGTGGAGGAGGGCAGGAGGGAGGGTTTTCACTCTTCTTATGTTGCCAAGTCACTGTGGCCAAAGCAAAGTTTGTCTAGGAGTCAGAGCTGCAGTCCTGGGGACGAGTTCCATGGACACCTGCCCGCAGACATCACGCTAGCAGCGGAGGGGACCGTGAGAAGAGGGGGTGGGTGCTCGCTCCTCCTCCCCTCGTGCTAGGCTGCCGCGTTGCTGGAGGTGGGGCCTTGGGAATGAATCTCCTATATCCACTGCATCTGCGTTGGTTGTCCGACCAGACACGGTTCAATCAGGGCATGCTTTTGCAAGGTTATTGCCTTGAAACACCTCATGGGTGTTTGTTACCCCGTTTGGTCCCAGGCGGGGGCCGTGTCCTCCTGCTCTGTCCATCCTCTCTCCTAACGCTTGGTGTTTCGAGGTGCTCCATGAATGCTTGGAACCAAAGCCAGCCGAAGTTGCCGCTGTGGTGGAATATTTAGACACCGTGCAGACGTCCAGGCACGCTAAGGGCCGGGTCTCACCCCCGGATGGTCACTCCGTGTGAAGTCCCATGTCACACAGCTTGACCTCAGTGCAGGAACACGCTGGTCCACATTTTCATCTAGCTTTTCGGACGGAATCTTCTCAGTGCACTTTTGAACCCCGACTTTGAAAAACAGCTCATCACGAACGTGTCAGTTTGCCTGTTTGCCAAAAAGATTAGGGGCCGAGAGAGTGAAATTTCTCAGATGCACAGAAACGCCACCCCACGTGGCCACACCGGGTCTCACCGGACAGTAACATGTCAGCCTGGGGGTCATCAGGACGAGGTCCCTGCTGGCCCTCGTCCCGCATGAAGACATTCAGTCGCTCATTCGCATAATCGCTTTCAAGATCGGTTTCCCAAACCTGGGAGCAGGAGACAGAGGAAGGTACTCTATGTTACCAACTAGACGACTGCGGTAGGCCGCCCATGTAACTCACTTTAGACTTTGTGCCAAATGGAAACCTGAAAAAAGCCAGTGGTGTTCAGCGTTGGCTTGGAAGGGGAAAAGAAGTAATTTAAAGGAAGACATTGTACGATATTCTATGCGGCGAGTCACGAAGACATGTAGCTACCCGATAATTTATACCTTTACGAAGACTCATTAGACCATTTGCGTTGGGCAGGACAATGGCTCCATTTGAGTCTTTGTGTCTTTACACTTTTGGTACAAGAGTGATGCAGCCTGTGTGTGCACAGAGGTGAGCGTGTGTGTGCATGAGTCACAGACACAGACCCTCCTTTCTGACGGCTCGGACTTTCGGTAGGAAACATAGAAGTCTATAGTCTGACACCATTCAGTTTTCCCAAATAATTGTGCTCTACCAGGAATGAAGGACGAGGCGGGGGGCGGGGGGGTGGCGACTAGGACCATGGGGGTTGTTAATCTGAACACTTTCTTGACAAAAATATTTTATTAATTTTTTTTGGCTTGTTTTCTTCATTTCAGAGCTGTGTACCTTCTGTCTCACGAGATCCGCTTTGCTGGAGGGAGCTTGGCGGATCGGTGAAGGGCAGGGCGTGTGGCCCATGGCGTGGGCTCTAGCATTTCTTTACCCTCTTAGTGGCTTGAGCCTGCCTGGTGCAAAAGCATGGTTTCAAATTCTGCCCTTGACACGTGGACTCAGCCGTGTGGCTGACACGTACGTGTCCCTGTGCTGTCAAACGTTTCACCGATTCTAGAGCCTACGACAGCTTAATAGCCAGGTCCTCGGTCAATGTTACCACGGCAGCGTCTCCCCGCCTTTAAGATGTTTGGATTTATTTGAACAGCAGGTGCAGGATGATACCTAGAAGACCAGCACCTGGTTATGTATACATCATCACGACTCACTGACACCCAGGGTGCCCAGCTGACATGGACAGAATCTGCCCTCCCGGGAGCAAGCAGCCTCTGTGCTGGAAGTCACGGCTCCTCCTCTTGTACCCTGTCCCTCGTGCGACTGAGCACACACCACGGGCGGGACACACTGGGACCCGCCTGGTGGGGAGTAGCACCCACTGGTGCTCTAACTCCCACGATCATTGCCGGAATGGATTCATTTTTCTTGCCTTCTTGTTTAAAAATACAGACACGATGGCTCTCTGCACACACTATTCCTAGAATATTCTTGGTTGACCTGTGTATGTTTCTCGAAGATACCTTCCCATTGCACGCTCCATCTGTTGGCTTCCGAGCATGATAGAGGATAATTAAACACTCTTTGCGTCAATTGATGACATGAGAAGGTTGGAACTACACTTCAACGGAATGTTCCCCAACAGCTTCAGTCACCTATGGTATCCACCGCGTTCAGATGGGATGACTTTAGGAGGTTGTCATGTGTTTCTTTTTCCACGAAGAAAGTGAGTGAACCAGGGGAGCCTGGGGGATGCAGCTGGTTAAAGGTCTGACTGTT
The DNA here is from genome assembly GCF_022837055.1 of Prionailurus viverrinus. Lineage (NCBI taxonomy): Eukaryota > Metazoa > Chordata > Mammalia > Carnivora > Felidae > Prionailurus > Prionailurus viverrinus. The sequence goes on along the minus strand of NC_062572.1, from coordinate 92,790,534 downwards.
GGTTTCGGCTCAGGTCGTGATCTCACGGTAGTGGAATCGAGCCCCATGTCCGGCTCTCCTCGGAGCACGGAGCCTGTTTAAGATTCTTTCTGTGTCTCTCTCTGTCCCCCTCCCCCACTCATGCTCTGTCTCTCTCTCTCTCTCAAAAAAATAAATAAATACATAAATAAAAAATCAAAGAACACGAGTAGTGAACTGTAGCCACACGGGTGATGCTGGCTCCCATCCTCTGGGGCCACATGCCAGGCCTTCTTTCCTAACGTAGTTGTTTGATAGTCACCGACCGATGGAATGAAGGACGGGCCGGATGAGTAAATGCTTCCGTGAAAAAAATAAGTTCACATGGCTTTTGAGTTAGCTTTCCTAAATACATGCATTTTTACTTTTATATTTCTGAATATTTAAGTATAAACATATTTCACGCCCATAATACTTTTCACTTAAAGGGGCCTTACCATTGATATTAGAAGACACAGTCCGCTCTCTCTCCAAGAGCCTTTTTCCCCTGTTCCTGGTTTATCATCCACGCGGAATCCAAAATTCACTTCTAGCCCTAGGGTATATACATTTTAATTAGTCAGAAGCAGTCATGATAACCCCCCTCCCTGTTCATGTGGAGTTGGAAGGACACAGTATCTGCGGTGAGCGGGGTGGACGGGAGGACACCTTCAGGTGGGGCTCCTGGGACAGCGGTGTGAGCGTTTGCAAAGAGGAACCAGGCATAAGGGAAGAATGACGGAGAGTGGAGAATGCCAAGTGCCCGGGAGGATGCGGGTGAACCGCTCTCACGCTGGGCTGGCGGTGTGAAATGGGACGGCCGCTCTCATGACGCGCGCAAGTGTTTCGCATGAACTTACACACGCACTTACCAGTGATGCAGCAATAGCCCAGTCCCAGAGAAATTAGAACCCGTGCCCACCCGAGGACCTGTGTGCTTGCACACGAATACTACAGGCAGCCTTTCTCACAACAGCCCCAGCTGGAAACAACCCGCTCGTCCACCGTCGGGTGAGCAGGTGCGTGCACGGCAGTGGATCCCAACTCGGTGCTACTGAGTGCAAAAGGGGTGGACTGAAAGTGAGCCCGCAACAGGGTTAAGCCTCGGTGTCCACGCTGAGAGCCCCGGGCCGAGAGCGCGCATGCTGTCACCGCGTTCCTAGGGACACGTGGATGGTGACGAGCGTACCGGTGGTTCTCCCGACCTGGCGGGGGAAGGGACTGACCAACAAGGGGCGTGGGGGAAATTTTAGGGCGAGGTAAATATTATGTACCTTGTTGTGGCAGGGGAGGGGGGATCACAAGGGTGAATTACATTTGTCAAAATTCACCCAACTGGATACAGTGGGTCTGTATTATATGTAATTTATTCCTCGGTATAAAGAAAATGAAAGAAATACAAAGGAAGACACGGTAACTGCTTCTAGTCCTTGAGCAATGAAGTGACATGGAGGCCATTCTCCGCGCTGCGCCCATGAGTGGGACCAGGAGACTGGCCAGGCGGCATCTGTAACCTGTAGGAAGTTGAGCCACGGAATGCCCTAGTCCCGGAACTAGTGACTAATTATTTTCACAGATAACACATTTTTCTTATAGTGCACTCCATTTTCCTGGGACTTTGTAAAAAATTCTTCATGGCCAAGATCCCCCTCCTGACTACGTCTGCAATAATTAATGTAGCCTTCACAACGCCCGCAGGAAGCGCTGTAGTCAGCCTTAATCATTTTTGCTTTAGAAGATGAAACATCTTCGGACCAGAGAGGTTAAGTGACGCGTCCCAAGTCACGATGACAGTAAGTGGGGCCTGGGACCCAAGTTTCTGACTAGACAAAACCTCTCATTCCAGCTGCTTTGTGTTGTTTACTCAAGCTACCAACGGCCCATGATTGTTTTCTCTGTTTACACTGTATTTGTGTTCTTATTGGTGAATTGTCTCTGTCCCGTGAAGTCAGCACTAGAGAGATGTTGACCGCTCTCTACCTCCTTTTCTGCCCCCAAGCGAATGCCTCCTGGAGGTGAACACACGGGTAAAAGTTGAGGGCTCACCACGTGAGGGTCATACGGCTTCATGAGGAGGGATCGAGACGCTGGCCTCCACTCCAGGAACCCTCCTGTGGCCTCCAAAACCGAAGGCAGGCTGGGACAAGAGCCCCTGTGGAAAGTGGAGCCTGCCGTGTGACTCAAAGGTCAGTTTCAAACAGCTGAGTGGATATTTAACACATTTTAATATCTTGAAGTTCTTTCTACAGGTCAGTACAACTTGGACTCTCCACCTACCTGTCCATTCAAGTCTGAATTCATTCTCATTCAAGTACGTTTCCACTCATGTGGTTTTTCAAAATGCCCCTCGCGCAGCAGGTACAATCAGAAGAGGAACAGAACACAGGTATTTACGCCTTCAGACAATCATGTAAGCTTCAGGTAAAAATCAATCTTTCGGAGACTTGTCTGAATTTAGCTCTCTTATTTTAAGCATTTTTGCCTGGGCATTTTTTTTTTCCTATAGTCTTTGTTCAATTGTGCCTCTTAACTCTGCCTTTCCAACCAGCACTAAAAGAAGGAGTTTCACCACCTTGGCTCTTGAGTTCATTTGGGCTGTGTTCGATGGAGCTGAGATAAGGATATTTGAAGAGCAGAGAACATTAAGACTTGTCATGTGCGATGTTCGATGTAGGTCTTTACCTTCCTGTCTTTCCACCAGAAGTAATTTATTGATTCCGTCAATCTTTTACCCCAAAACATGTATTGAGTGCCATCACGAGCAAGGTTCGGAGTAGGAATCTGCATCCCTGATTCTATCCAAGTGGATGTGTTGATAATCTCCCTGTAATTACTTGTTGGACATTTTTACAAAGATCTTCTGGAGTCACTGGAAAATCCAACCTGAGAAAAGGCTGACTCTTAGCTTCTTTCTTCCTCCAGGCTGGCCTTGACTCTTCCTCTTCCGTGGCACATGCTCCTTTCTGCCCATTGTCCATGTTCAGAACCATGGATTTATTCTAGTATTCCCTTCTCTCTCCCAATAGGTAAGTAACTTAAGCCATACAAATTATTTCTTACCAATGTCTCTAACATTAAACCCACTGTCACCACCTCTAGGTACAGATTTCCTTCCAGTATGTTCTACGACTGTGTCCAAATTAATCTTCACTTAATGTTTTGGTCATACCATTCCCTTAGTAAAAGTTTTCAAAGGCTCTGTCTCACTCGTGAGATAATATTCAAAGCTTTTTGCTGGGAATGCAAGGGTCACATACTGACTTAAACTAACTTCAGTCTAATATGCTGGAATTAACACTGAGCTCCGGCAATTTTTAAGCCTGGATGTCTAACAGGAAGAAGAGCTGGCCAACTTAACGCTGCTGACAGTGCTCCTATTTCCACATCTTTGTTTTGGTAAAAATAAATTAGTGAGTTCTGGTTATCTAAAGCTTCTGCTTTTTAAATAAAGGAGTTAGAAAAATTGAAGAATTATACCACGTGATATAGTCCTGTATTGGGTTGTTTTCATTGTAGACAGAGTTGTGTTTCTACTGGTTGTTACCCTAGAGGGTGAACCAGTTCTTCCGAAGTCAGAGGCAACTTGCAGAAGCATCCCGAAGGCCATGAAGCACATGGGATGTGGAAACATGTTGTGTGTTCCCAGACGTGCCGCAGGGTGAGCCAGGAAAGGCTGGGCTTACCTTGCTGTTAGGTACGGGGTCTTAATTATCCTTATTTATGATAAAGGGGAATATAAATGCTGAAGGGTAGATGAGTCTGGGATGCATGGGCTATACGGCCTTGCTAATTTCTGCTCCCACACACCCTTCCCTATAGCCAGAGAAGCCACCCACTTATTATTTTAACTTTTTAGAAGTTTTTATTTATTTATTTTGAGAGAGAGAGAGAGAGAGAGAGTGCACAAGTGGAGGAGGGGCAGTGAGAAGGACAGAAAGAATCCCAAGCAGCCTCTGGGCTGTCAGCGCAGAGCCCGATGTGGAGCTCGAACCCACGTACTGTGAGATCATGACCTGAGCTGAGATCAAGAGTCGGAGGCTCAACCGACTGAGCCACCCACGCGTCCCGATCTATGCATTTATTTTTGAACGTGCCTAACCCACGCTAGATTTTCTGACCTCGACAACTTTTTCTCTCCTCTACATGCCTTTCACATCCTTCAAGGCTGACCCTCATCCCACCTCCTCCTTGAAGGAGGCTTTGATATGGCCACATGCTGCCGGGCAACTCTGAATGGAGCTGTTGGTTAAGTTGGCTGAGCCACCAAGGGTGGTCATTCCTGGCGGGATTGTGGAAGGAGAAGTGAGTGCTTGGACCTGCTAAGGAGTCTCGGGGAGAGCAGTTTTTCCGTGGAGAATGTGCCTTGCGTATCCATCGCTGGCCGGAATGAAGAATGGCACAGCCATGGTGGGGTCCACCTGACGGCCGGTCAACAGGCTTAGCATGCACTTCCCACATGACCCAGAGATTCTACCCGGGGGCATAACCCCCAGAGAACTGAAAACAGGGACTCAGGCCAACGTAATGCCTGTTCATTGTGGCGGTATTCCAAATAGTGACATAGTGACACAATAGCCAAAAAGTGGAAATGGCCCAAATATCTTTCAGCAACAGGCGATAGCTGAGCGAAACTGTGCTCTGTCTACACAATGGAATATTATTCAGCCACAGAAAGGCACAAACTGCTGACCCCGGCTACAACACGGATGAAACGTGAAGCATTGTTCTAAGTGAAAGCAGCAGACACTGTAGGTCACATATTGTGTGATTCCACTTCTATGAAATATCCAGAATAGGTAAATCCGGACAGCCAGACAGGAGATTAGTGCTTTCCCAGAACTTGAGGGAGGAGGGATTAAGGAGTATTTTTCTAAATAAGGGCCCCTTTCCACATTTCCAAGTTCAGGGTGTTAGGACATAGCATATTTCTTCAGGGGCCACCATAGAACCCACCACAGGTGGTAATTAAGTCTCAGAACATTTTTGTCCCAGGGCACCTGGGTGGCTCAGTCAGTTAAGCTTTGGACTCTTGATTTTGGCTGAGCTCATGACCCCAGGGTCATGGGATTAAGCCCCACATCGGGCTCCATGCTGAGTGGGGGCTGGGGGAAACCTGTTTTGGATTCTCTCTCTCTCTCTCTCCCTCTGCCCCTCTCCCCCACATGCTCGCTCTCTCTCTAAAATAAAAATTTTTAAAAATTAAAAAAAATTTTTTTGTCCATCCACCCGGGCCTCCTTGGGCTGCAGAGCCTGATGGCCGCCCCACCCCACCCCCCAGGCCCTGCCCCCTTGCCTATGGGAAATCTACCCTCAGAGGACGTGTCAGGAAATAAGTCTGTTTCCAAACAGGATCATCAGTGTCATTTTCTGAAACCACACTTGGGTTTTAACAGCTCCCCGTGCTTTATAAATGTGAACTCCTGGATTTACAACCTGGTAATAACTCTGTGGAGTCCAAGGGACTTACACAGGATATGAACCGGGTCCAATGACAGCAGACGCCTTGCGGCCATCGCTGGGGGTCCGTGCTGATGCCACTTCTGTGTGAGAGCCCCCTGACAGCCAGAGGGCCGGGGTCCTGGGGTTTGGAGGAAGAACAACTGCTACCAGGAGAGAGGGCCTGAAAAATCAAGTCCCCCCCACGGGGACATCCCACGCACGCACACACGTGCGCTCCTGTGTGATGTGAATGTCCTGCGCGCAGTAAGGCCAAGGTCAGTACGAAGGCCATCTGTGAAGGACACGAGGTATGATGTCAGTGTCCATTCACCCCACCTTCTAGATTATCCTCTCATTTTCTTTCGCCACATCCAATTCTCTGGAACCATCCCGAGTCCTGTCACCTCAGGTCAGGGCCGTCAAGTGCCGCCTCCCCCTTCCGGTGCTGACTGTTCCCCCTTGTCCGGCCTTGTTCAAATCCCCTCCCCCCCTCCCTTCTCTCAGAGATCCTTTGCCTTTCCCAGAAGAGACGAGACGGTGGGCGGGTCAGGCAAGCAGCCTTCGACTTCATGTTACCCCCACCTGTCTACCCTTCCAAGTCATAAGGCATCCTCCATTAATTAAAGGTGGACTTGGGTGCAGGACAAAGTGACTTTGGTCATGAGCATATTTCAGGAGCCTTTAGATGCCGCTCGTGCACCGAGCTGGCTGGGGCACCCCCCCCCCCCCCCCCCCCCAGCAAGGCCGGTGTCACCTGTTTCCTTCATTAACTGACCCCAGTCCCGGAGCTGGAGGCCTTGGGAGGTGCACGTGACGTCTGAGTCCAGGAACCTATCGCTCCCCAGTCACGAGGGTTTTGCTCCCTCTCAGGGTGTGATTTAGCATCCGGGCTGTGATTTAATGCTAATGCCACTAACGTCAGATGGGGCCATCCTGGAAATGAATGAGGAATTCGGAGAACAGCTCCAAGATTTCCCTGGGCGGCCCCGAGACGAGTGGATTGGCTGGAAGCCGAGGGCCCCGCTCTGTGTCATCCGGGGAAGCATATCTTCTGACACTCCCCATGAACCCCCTAAAAGTCTAGGTGCTCTCAAAAGTATTGTGAAATATTTTAGCGATCGCCGTGACTACTGGCTGCATGATTGGAGGAGAAGGGGAACCACTTTTTATGCGTGACCGGCCGGCCCGCACTCCGCCACAATTACTGGGTAGCCTCCGAAAAGCGGGCCTTCTCGGGCAGAAATTAAACATCCGCGAACAGCTGTTCAAGGAAAATTGGTTTCTAGTCGGATTTCTGTTTCTTTTAATGCGGATGCTGTTGGGCTGGCCTGGCTTCTCCTCGTTATTAGGTTCTCATCCGCACGCCTGGCCGGGAGGGATTGATGCACGCTGTTAGTGGAAACTCCCACCTCCGAGCACCGACGTGTGCTCGGGCTGGGGACAATATTTCATTTACATGCTTGTGTTTAAAAAGGTAGCAATTCTGAGTGATGGAAACATGTGCCGGCTGCTCCTGACCGTCCCGGTATAATATCCAGTAGATTGCGCTTTCGGGAATGAATCAGGTGCCAGAGGGCTGACAAAATGCTTGAACACATGATCCTATATTTACAGTACACTATCTCATTTTTAATAGAACTTGTCCAGGAAAGGATTCCAAACAAGCTTCAATCGCCTGGCCCCCAAGAAGCAGCTGCGGGGATTCATATTCCAAACAGGTCCATAATTTTCGGTCCCTGGTGCAATTTTACTAACTTCCCCGCTCTGCCCTTTCTCCCGGCTCCCGTCTGCCACATTCCATCACAGACCCTCCTGTCTCCTTCCTGCAGTGCTCTCCCGGCTGCACACCTGCCATGCCTCCTTCTGTATGACCGGAACCCTGGGAAGAATTTCCCTGTATCTGCAGCTGAGGCTCTTCTGGCCCTCGTTTAGCTTAAACATTCCCATACGAAGTGGAGACAGGCATGTGCCTCTTTCCTGCTGCCGCCTAACCACTCAAGATACCTTTTTTTCCTTCTTCTTCTTAAGATGGCCTGATTTATTTGTTTTCATCAGGCTGTCAGGAGTAGCAAGAATCTTAAGACCGTGAGAATTTCCAGCTTGCAGAGGGTAAATCTGTGGCTAACGTCATGATAATAATAATAATGAGGACGCCGGGACTAATAATGACAGCCTTTTTGTGTTGGAAAACGCGTACAAACAGAGACAAGCAAGGAATGGGGAATGAAAACATGGTGACTATCAGGGACAAGGCTCTGAGAACTCCCTGATAAAATGGATCAATTTACAAAACATTTATGGGGGCTTTTAGGAACTGTGAATTTGTCAGGGTGTTATGAAGCAGCAAGCAGCAGGCGATAGAGCGAACGTCTTTAGGAAAAAAAAGTGCCCCGATGCTCGCCAAAAATCTGTGCAGGAGTTATTCCTAATGCCTTCCCCGCCGCCCCCCCCCCCCCCCTTAGCAATATGAATGCAGATTTGGAAGCTCGTTCTCTTTTGGAGTGAGCAGGGTAATTTAGCGAGCTGTTTAGAATTATCAAATGCCTTTGAAATTTCCAAATATTCTATTCCTGGAAATAGCACGCGAAATGGCTCAGGTATTATTCTTTTCTCCTCCCCCAGGCGCTGTCCCTCCCGTGCTATTATCTGCGATGTGATTTACTTGGCTCTCCCCAACAGACAAGTGTCTGAATGAGGCAGGGATGCGGCGAGCGCGCTAACGGTCCACACTTCGAGGAAGCAGGAGGGCGGTCATCATTCACCGGAGTCGCTCCCGATGAGGAAAATGTATGCAGTTCGGAACGCGCACCCCGATTGCAGTGAACTAACCAGCACGGCGAACCAGCCACCCGGCAGTCAGACAGGAGCACGCTGGCGGTTTTTCTGGCATTTGTCAGAAGGGGAACGACTCAATGCGGGGAAGGTAGTGGGTGGGGAAATGAGGAGTGTGGGCCCGTGGGGATGGAGGGCTGCCTTATTTCCTTTATTTCCCGTGCCTCCGGGTTTCCCTCTGTCATTCAGGCCGACGTTCGCGGGGAAGGCGCCGTCGGGAGCACTCTTTGGTCCGGGGCCGCGGTGCACAGGTCCGAAGGCTGCCTTTGGCACGCGCCTCTCTCCTGTTGCTGCGCCCCCTGGGGAGGCCAGCCGCCAAGCAGCAACCAGCCTCCCTGCCGGCCAGGAATCCACTCTGCATCGGAAAGTCGTTCGAGGCTCGGAGAAGTCTGCTCCACTTCGGCTTTTCGGTCTGCGCCCTTCATACGACTCGGTGTTGCGCCTACGTGCGTGCACGTGCACCCACGCTCTGGGCTGCGATGTGTGACACACCAGCAGATGTCTCCGGGACACTCCTGTCTGGGGCCCGTCCGCGGCCCCAGACAACACTGCTCTGCTCTCCAGTCTTCTTACGTAAACAGAGGCTTCATTGCCGAGAAGCCGTCTGAGATCCGGGCTGTTGTTCCCTGAGCATTGTTGTCATATTGTCGCCGTTCTTGTAGAAGAGCATGTCAGTTGGGGAAGAGCTTCATCGCTATTTCAGAACTCGTTTCGAGAGGTCTCCCTTACGCTGATTCTCAGTGGCTCGAGACTCACGAGGTGATCACTCATCATTAAACAATGCTCCAGCCACACCCTGCCTTGACACGGCAGGCCCCTGAGGTCTGAGCGGTCACCTGCCCCATCCCCCTCTCCAAGGTGTCAGCCATTAATTACTGCCGGTCTCTAAACTTAGCCCAACTGCCGACCCGGTGTCTCTGGGTTACGTCACACTGCCTCAGAATTTTAGGGTCAGTTTTTGACTGAAGAAATGATTGCTTGGGTGTTCACCTCTGGGGATGACATTTTTAATTTAACCGAGACCCTCAGGGACTCTCCAGAGTGGTCTTCTCGTGTGGCTCGGGTCAGGCAGTGCAACGTGCATGCGCTGATTTTTCAGGGTCCCAGAGTTCAGGAAGGCTGACTCACGTTAACACATCTCACAAGAGACTGACATAGGAAACCAGAGTGCAGTTCATTAATTTACAGTGAGTAATATAACTGTCAGGTGGACCAGATGTTCACCTGGTCCTGACCGACACATTCTCTCCCCACAGGCAGGCTACTTGGGAAGTCAAACAATCAGAAGAGAGCCTGGGGAATGGGCAGTCAGAACAAAGTTTGATTATTCCAATGCCCAGCCTCATAATACCATGCACCTGTGAAGCAGGGTGGGCACGTAGCCCTGGTGACAGGTGACCCACTCTCAAGATCAGTACTTGGAAATAGTTCCGCAAAACCTTGCCTCGGTGACTGGTTGTTCCTGTGCTACCATTCTGGGTCTCCTTTCTCCCTCTACCCTGGCGGTGTAGCTAGAAAGGGTGCTGTTAATTCTTGCGGGCCATGAGGGCGATCTGTCTCACTGACGGGCGTGTGTGTGTCAGGCTCTGATCGTGCCGTGTGGGTTGTGACGCTGAATTCTCAGAGGGAAACGTGGTTCCCGGGTCCTTGCCGAACACCCCTGTGCAGCCTCCACATGGATCCCTGTCGGCCCCTTTCATCCCCGGCTCCCTTACCCCCCGTCTCGTGATTACCCTGCTCGCTGTTCCTATGACCACAGGCTTTGTTCCACCTTAGACACGTCCTGGGCCGTCAGTTTGTCACGTAGGGTGCCAGAGAGGTCGCGACTTTCCTGTTCCTCACTCAAGCTTGTCGGAAGAGGCTCGTGGTGAACAACGCAAAGCGTGTAAGTGTGAGAGGCGGGATTCGGACAGTTTCTGAGATTGCTGTTGGACTTGATCTTCTTCACTTTGTGTCTCTGCTGAACCTCGGATGGATGTGGCCACTCACTTTACGGCGACCGCACACGCAAACCCATTTGTACGTGGTTACCTAAAACCTTCGTGTCGCCCAACCTCCCCCGGCAGTCGCATGGGGCAGGATCTTATCTTGATTTTGGTGCAAGTGCCTTTCAGATGTGATCACGGACGGCAAATGTTCCTCTTATTTGTTAACACCGCAGTGCACACAAAGGTTATTTGGTTAAGACAGAGTAGCCACGAAATATAAAAACATACGCATAGTTTAAGTGTGTGTGTGTGTATAACATTATATATGTGTGTGTGTGTGTGTGTGTGTGTGTGTGTGATGTCTTTGTAAAAACCTATCAACCAGCAATGAGCAATTATTAATATAAACAATTGTCAGCTCTATTCACAGTAAGTCATGAATTCCATCTTTAGACGTTGACAAGAAGGTAGCTTGACTTTGATAGGCAACTAGAAAAGTGGGTGTTACGTTTGCTTAGATCCGGTCGGGATGCCTGTGCATAATCTGCAGATTTCTTTGAAAACCATCCTTGCAGTGAAGACAAACACTCTTTTCTGCTACTTTGAGGGAGTGGCAGATGCTTCTGTCCCCTTTAAAGAACGGGTCTGGCGGTGTTCCAGGGCTTCTTCTACCAAAGTCGCCCTTGTGCTTTGGAAAGCTTTGCTGAACATTAACCCGGGCTCCCTGGTCCCCAGAGCAACGCCAGCAAGCTCGTTTTGGTCCATCTAGCGTTCAATGGGCGTCTACCCACTGCCCCACTCACCTGAATACCAGCTTTCACAGAAATTACACCAGGACGTAAATAATTAGACATGCTAACAACCACGAAAAGTACTGACGAGGTTGTTCAGACCCCTAATTGGAAGCTGGAACCGGAGCTGTTCCTCTATAATTAGCATATCACACTGCAACGTGAAGCCAGTCACGTTCAGATACCTGGTTGCTTTCTCTCACCTTGCTGTCTGTATCCCGTCGCAGAGTGGAAGGAAGCGCCTGGCCTGCCATGGGTGAACGGAGCGTGCGGCGTGATGTTTTGTGAGCATGATGTGCCTGCAACTCTCATTAGTTAAAAAGACAGCTGTTACCCTAAAAAAAGCACAGTTCACTTAACGACAGATATTTTGAAGGCGTACGCTAATTTCAGGGTTTTCGTTCCATCCCCAGGAAGCATACGTGCGGAGGGGAAGCCGCTGAAGTGTAATGTGTGAGATGAGCCTATTTCTGAGCGAGCGCGAGAGAAGGGTTGGTGAACCTTTCTCCCAGGACCAGACATGTGCCTGAAGAGCCTGGAACCAGTCCTGGAGACGCGTGACAAATCGCTTCCCTGCTGTGGTACAAACCCGTTCCTCCAGCAAAGTCGCGTCCTGTTCTCCACCACGGAAAACCATCAAAGTCTTTTTTTGAAATCTACGACATGAAATAGTGGAAACAGTGCAGAAAGATGCTGTCTTGTACCTAATGACCTTGTGCTGAGAGGGGAACAGAAACAGCTCATTAGAGTGATTTAATGTGGTATTTTGTTAAAACTAAATCAAAATAATCTATGGAATGTGGCTGAGATGCATCCGAACTTGAAACACACAAGACTGTGCTTTATCTCTTTGTTTTCATTTTGCAGCTAAATGGAATTCTAAATGTGAAATACTACAGAACAGGATGCTTTCCAAATTTAAAAACTTTTTTTTTTTTTTAATTTCCCAAAGCAGGCTCGCCATCCTGGGATAGCTGCATAGCAGGGAATAAACAGGATTTGGCTCTCTATTTGAAGCTGCCACACAAACAGAACCAAAAAGATGAAAGAAAGAAAGAAAGAAAGAAAGAAAGAAAGAAAGAAAGAAAGAAAAAGATACATATAAATATATGTATGAAATGAGGGAGAGGAGAGGAAGATTATTTCAGAAATAATACCTAGCAAAATAATTCTGTAATTCCCATGAACTCAAATTAGCTCTGTCTTCGGTACAGTTAGCTATTGTTTACCTTTCGGAAGGGATTTTATTGTGCTATTTCCCTCATCTCTTCAGAAGGAAACAGCTTAGAGCTGCACTTGCAAATTGCCAGTAGGGAAATCCTTGATCTTCACCCCTATTGAGATTGTCAAAAGATACCAAAAGCTGGAATCTGCGCTTTATGAAGTTAATGTTTTCTGGAAATTGCAGCAACACAAAAAGCAACCTTTCCCGCCCCTCTTTCAATAGTTTTTGAGAGGATTCTGAAACTCTCTCTAGGTAAAAAGGAATCTACTCAACAGACTCTGTTTTAAATCTCTGTTCCAAACTCTGTCTCTTGTTTGTGTGAACTCCTGGGCGGAACTGGGTTCTGTTTATTCACCCTCAGCTCAAGTGGACAGCTCCAGGTGAGTAAGTAATTGCCCCTAGAAGAGGAGATATTTCTGATTTGCACCCAGGGGTCCTAGAGGTTGGTGATTCTGTTAGAGTAGGCGGTTGCTTAGGCTTGAGCAGAATGTCTGGAGGCCAGCAAAGGAGGAGTCACGGGCCAGTTTTGGGGAAAGTTAGAGCCCTGTCCCGGCTGCACTGGAAAACACAATCCCCAAGAAGCCGGATCAAAGCAGTCAGGCCCAAGATAGGGAACCCTGACCAGGTAGGGGGGAAAGGTGGGAAGCCCCGCTCCCCAGAAATCCCCTCCCCAGGTAATAACTATTCCACCCCCTTGTTAACAACTGTCGGAAAAGGATAGAGCCGCAAACCCCAGGGCGCACAGCTCTCCCTTGAGCTGGCCTACTCGCATCTCAGGAATGGGTACTTTTGTTTTAATAAACTTTCCTTCTTACACCCCTCAACCCCTGCGTCTGGTCCTCCTTCAACTCTTTGACAAGACCAAAAGCCTCCGGCGACATCTTATGGACAGGCTGGACGGAGACCTCGGGGCCGGGGATCTTCACGGTCCATGATGCAACCGTTCCATTCTGCCGAAAATATAATCCAAAAATGTGTTGGACAGGGTGCTTTGCAACGAGTGATGTTAACGTCGAGTGGAGCTCAACCTATCAATTTCGGCTGCTCTGCCGGTGCCTGGATTTTAATTGAGCATTGTTAATGTGAGTTATTTTTACTATTAATTAACTATTACAGTTGTGTCTTCAACACCTGTAAAGCCGGGAGAGAAGCATTCTGTAAGGAGACTTCATATATTTATATATGTAAAAAAAAAAAAAAAGAATCCCATCTCTCTGCTGACATTTTCCCCACGTCTGTTAAATTTCCTTTGGGGAGGATGTGGTGTTAAACAAAATAAAACAACAATTCTATAATTTTTCTCAAAACTTAAGTTTCCCTCGTATATCTATAAAAAAGCAGGAATAAAACTCGATGAATAGAGGCGCCTGGGAGGGCTCAGTCAGTTCCATGTCCAACTTCGGCTCAGGTCATGATCTCACAGCTTTAGGTTCGAGCCCCACATCCGGGCTCTGTGCTGACAGCTCAGAGCCCGGAATCTGCTTCGGATTCTGTGTCTCCCTCCCGCTCAGCCCCTTCCCCGCTTGTGATCTGTCTCTTTCCCTCTCTCTCTCTCTCTCAAGAATAAATAAACAGTAAAAAAAAAAATAAATAAATACAAAAATACATAAATACATATGAACTCGAATGAACTGAGCATCAGGTTTAAGTACACACATTTTCTGGTTGCCAACATGGTGGAATGAGGCCTTTCGTTTGTGCACGAAATGTTGTCTAACCGCATGCATCTGACTCCATGAGACACATGTGGACCACAGAATTTGTGCCCAGGTGAGTGGTTCTCTAAGAGCGGAGACCCTGATCCACATGAAGACTGACTCACTCGGTGCCTGTAAGGAACGCTTCAAGGCCACGTCTCGTCATAGATGCCTCAACTAATGTAAGTCTCCTCATCCCCCAAGGATGTGGGCGAAAGAATGTCTGAAAATTTCAGAGGGGTCATGGGCGGTTACCCGGTTAGGGGTTCAGCTTGAATTGACCGTTTCTTCAATGAGTCAGGTACCCACACATTTAGCTTAACAACAGTTTGAGTGAACACGGCCACTGCTGGGAGCCATCTTTTCACAGCTCGTGGACAGCCGCATCAAAATCACTTTGTCACCTGGGCACAATAGAAGCTTCCAGAACCCACCCCGGAGCCCAGAGTTTGGCATCCTTATGTGATCTCTGGATAATTCCGGAGCGGGGTCTGAAGTTTGAGACCCCGCTGTCTCCAGGAAGAGAGCCTATCCACATCAGACTTTTGGCAGAAGAGTCAGTAAATGGAAGTCTGGAAGGAAAGATCGACCCAAAGCCGGTGGAAGATTTCATAAAGATGGATAAAGGGGAGCATAAACAAGGTGGAAGTCCTTGAATAAAGCACGCGGGTTGTCACGTGGGGAATTCGTGTTGAGAGAGGAGAAGGGAGGCTTTTTAACATATCTAATCATTTGAAAGAAGGGTGCTGAGGAAGCGTCCTGCTCTGGGGGTTATTCCCTCAAATGTTTTTCAGTTCCACAGAGCGGCGAGAATTTTTTTTTTTAATTTTTTTTTTCAACGTTTATTTATTTTTGGGACAGAGAGAGACAGAGCATGAACGGGGGAGGGGCAGAGAGAGAGGGAGACACAGAATCGGAAACAGGCTCCAGGCTCTGAGCCATCAGCCCAGAGCCTGACGCGGGGCTCGAACTCACGGACCGCGAGATGGTGACCTGGCTGAAGTCGGACGCTTAACCGACTGCGCCACCCAGGCGCCCCAGAGCGGCGAGAATTTTAACACAAGGAGGGTTTTCTCGAATCTGATGATAGAGTCTCTCTTACCCAGATGCTACGCATAGCGTCCCCACCGGCAAGGACCTTTTCATCCATTTCAAAGCAAGACATGGAAAACAGGATCCGGCAAAGAACACCCTCTGACGTTTTGGTGAGGGTCGTCAGCACCTACCGGGCTCCCAGAACCAGTAGAAATAAATAGTCCTAGCTGGCCAGGGCACAGAGCCACACGGTCGGACAGTACATTGGATGGACCGGGAAGGTGCCTCAGATGGGACGCCTGGCCACGTGAGGGCCGGACAATGGCAAAAGGAGAGCTGGTCAGCAGAGTATCTCAGGTTGCAGAATCATGGTGCCCAGACCTGCCCTGCTCCTGGCTCCGCTCTCTCTCATGAACCTTCCTCCTCCTTGGGTTCATCCCGGCTCCAGACGCAACCCACACGGGGATGGGGAAGCAGAAGTGTCGACTCCGCAGGAAGGGACTTGGGAAACACTTCTCTGCCTTTCTTCCAGAACCCTTCTGCGGTTTGAGAGACGGTCGCTGATTACACCCAGGGCTCACCCGCCAGCCGATTCCAGCCTCTAAAAGCTCAGTCACAAATCGCAAGCCAAATGTGATGCTCCTGATGTGGGACGCCTTCGTGGCTTTTTCCTTGGGAGAAGGCTTTCCAGGCAGAGTTCACGAGCCGCAATTCCTTTCTGCCTCCTCCCTGTCCGCGCCGGGGCTCTGCCTTATCTGAAACACCCCAACACTTTGCACTTCTCTCAAAAGCTGTTTGGGACTCTCTGGGTGGCCGTTCCCTGGGGCAGGAGCAAGGGAATGGGGTGTGGCTTCTGCCCCCACCCTCTGAGTGATGCTCACATCACCGGTGCAGGGAGCTGTCCGAAATGCTGTGTTGCAGGATGGTGTTCACCTTTCTGTAGCTGTAGGTATTTTTCAGCGGGGATTTTCCCCAAGGAAACAGTTGTGCGAAGCTGATTGTAAATTCTGTAATTGTAAACCAGTGCTCTAAACACTTCCGATGAAGGATATCCAACAGCCTGGGTTTTCATGGCCAGAGACATTAGTTCCCATAAGTCAGACACACCCGCTTGGCCACCGGCACCAAGGGCACGTCTCTGTGAGACTGGAGCTCTTGGTCCAAATCATCATTTATCTCATTGTACCCCATCGTGGAAGCTCCCCCACTTCCCAGTGAGATTGTTCAGAAACCGAGAATCTTGTGTATGATCAGACCCACAAGCTTTCAGATAATTTTTTCCTTCTAGTTAAGACCTAGAGCCAAAAAGAACAATTTCTTCACTGTCTCTGGTTGCCTGGTCATGAGAACACAAGTCGAGTCGGAAATGTCGCTATTCCTCACCCTACGCTGTGCTGTAATTGAATTCCCATGCACTTACTTTTCAGATGGTTGGCTGTTTCACATTTGTTAATGATATTTGTTGCCATCATTGAGATGGTCAGACTAATTTCTATGTGGTTTATTAACGGGTTGGTAATACTGGGTGAATAAATTAAAATGGAGAATGTTTTCTCAATGCCAGACTCATTCTCAATTCAAAACCTCAATATGTGCCTTGGAAATACGCAATTCCTTTCACTTTCCTTAAAAAACCCCCAAAACACGACCATCTTGAACATCACTTTTTAACGGTACCTTAAAAGTCAACTTTAAAATGACAGAAACGGGGGCGCCTGGGTGGCTCAGTCGGTTAAGCGTCAGACTTCGGCTCAGGTCATGATCTCACAGTTCGTGAGTTCAAGGCCCGCATCGGGCTCTGTGCTGACAGCTCAGAGCCTGGAGCCTGTTTCAGATTCTGTGTCTCCCTCTCTCTCTCTGACCCTCCCCCATTCATGCTCTGTCTCTCTCTGTCTCAAAAATAAATAAATGTTAAAAAAAATAAAAAAAAATAAAATGACAGAAACGAAACAAAATGAAATATATTTCCGTGAAATGGTATTCGGTGCTATGTGCTGAACTGATCTAAGGGACCTTAAATAGCATCATCAACAAACATGCACTAAAATTTTCCTCGTTTCTGACTTCATAATGTTCTAATTCACATCACCACGTTGAAATTCAGGCTATAAACATTGTTAATTATGATTTCATGTCAAGTTCACACACATTAATTTGGTGGTTGATGTCATTTCTGGTAGATGGCACACACTTGTGTCTAGAAGACTTTCCAGATCCGTATTTATCTTTATCTTGGAACGTGAGATTAGACGACTCCGGACGCTGATAAATAGGACAGACACGTCGGTCATTACTGAACTATTTGTGTACCTCGTTGTTCCTATTAGACCCCTATTTAATCTTACCCTGTTACATTGCTGGAGGGACATTCACGCAAAGCTGAATGCCAGGAGACCAGGAAAGGGGTCAGTGGGCGAATAGGGTCCTGTGGGCTCCTGACCGATTGCTAAATGATAATAAAGATCACGACGGTAGTAACTACTGATACTTCTTAAGTGACTTAAAAAGGAGAGGCGGGATGGGAAGCGTTTTACACCCATCACCTTGTTCAACTATTGTAACAACCGGATGAGGTAGGAAGCACTACTGGTCCCATTTGAGATAGCAGTTCGTGAATCAGAATGCAAGTTCAATGAAAGCAGGTGTTTTTGTCTGTTTATTGACAACTGATCCCCAGGGCCAGGCATGTGGTAGGCACTCAATAACCAAAGAGTCGTTCAGTGATGAAGGAGTATGCTCACACCAAGCCACACTGGCAGGTGGATTTCAGTCTCAGGCCATCTGATGGGAAGTCCCAGGGCTGGGAGACTCCTGCTCTTCTCTGGATGCCCTTCTTCTATTTAGAGCCAGAAGACTCTCTGCTATTTTCCCCAAATGATGGCAGTTGGCCTCTCATTGGCCTTGGTGTGCGAGCATTAATGATTGACTTGTGATTTTCTTCTCTGGGGTCAAGTGCCCTCTAGCCCTTTTCCTCTCCTTATTCCACTAGGCCATGGTCATGTTGAAGACTGTAGCGAACTGAGTATGATAATTATACTTAATATTTATTGACGATCTGCTACGAACCAGACAGACACTGTGACTATATTATGTACATAGGATGATTCCATTTCTCCAACAATCCATTTGATCTCCTTGCTGCTGTTTTGAGATCACTATGAGTTGCCATGTAGGTTAGGGAACTGTGGGTGGGGAGATAGGGAGTCTCTTTGTATTCAACACTAAGCTTATATTCTTGGTCCCTCAATGGATTCTCTTCTAGTGAAGCATGTTACCTGTCCACGGGGTCAATTTTGGGTCTAAATCCTTCTTTTGATGTGTTTGGATGACATCATTTTGTCTGAACTTAATTCTCTTGTTTAGGAAGCAACGGCTGTGACTCCTCTCTGGATGCTCTCTTTCAAATCCCATTCTGCTTTCCAAAAATCACATGTGGAAGCCACATCTGTTTAAGTAATTGCTCCCGGTCTTATTAAGCCTAAAATGTAATAGAAAATACTGAACTAGAAAAATAACAGTGACGATGACTAAAATATCGTGCTTTCCTGCTGCCCGGGACTGTTTTAGTTGCTTTACAAGGGACTAGATCACAGCCATCTTATGAGAAAGGTCCTACTGTTAACCTTTTATGTGTGTGGGTAAGGAAACTTCCGGTCAAGGGAGCTTTAGCGATTAGCAGAAGGTTCCATGGCTAGTCAGTGCCAGAGGAGGGGTTTGAACCCATTATGTCTGGCCCTTGGGAGGTCAGGATTTTCAGTTTTGCAATGTTTTCCTGCCTTCTACCCACTTTACAATAGAAACTGTAACGGCAGAAGCCATGTTGTTAGACAGCCCATGCGCACATGAAGGGCATCTGTGGCTCCACGAGTTTCCGGGACTTTCTACACACAAGTCAGAAGTCCATTTTCTCCTGTGAAAGTTAATTTTATGCATCAAGCTGACTGGGTTACAGGCTGTGCAGATTTCTTGTTAAACATTATTGTTGGGTGTGCCTGTGGTTGTGTGTTTCAGGAGGAGATTAGCATTGGAATCGGTGGAATGCCCCTCCGATGTGGGTGGGCCTCGACCGATCTGATGAGGAAGGTAGCATCCCCTCTGCCTGGCTGTGAGCAGGAACCTGGGGCTTCTGCCTTTGGACGGGGACTTACATCAACTCTGGTTCTCAGAGCTTCAGACTCACTAGAATTTATACCACCGACTGCTGAGTTCCCAGCTTGCAGAGGGCAGATCATGAGACTTCTTAGTCCTCATAATCGTGCGAATCAACTCCTTGTAATAAATCTCTATAACAAACCTCTTTATATTGGATATACATTATTATTGGATTATTCGTTGTGTACCCTATTGAGTTTCTCTGGAGAACCCAATACTCTCCTTCCTTCTTTCTTTCTTTCCTTCTTTACCTCCCTCCCCCGTCCCTCCCTCCCTCCTTCCTGCCTTCCTTCCTTCCTTCCTCCCTCCCTTCTTCCTTCCTTCCTCCCTCTCTCCCTACCTCCCTCCCTCCCTTCCTCCCTCCTTCCTTCCCTCCCTCCCTCCCTCCTTCCTTCCTTCCTTCCTTCCTTCCTCCTTCCCTTCCTTCCCTCCCTCCCTCCTTTCCCTCCCTTCCTTCCTCCCTCCTTCCCTCCCTCCCTCTTTCCTTCCTTCCTTTATTCCTTCCTTCCAACATCACCTTCAGGCACTTCAGCCAGACAGAGACAAAGATGACTCAGTAGCAGCCCTGAAGATCATCAAGTCTAATGAATAAATATGCACTAATGGAAATGGCCAGTGACAGTCACTTGGAGGGGTTATTCTTCGAGCAAAGGATGGGCACTCTGCTTGTGTAATATGTCACACTTTTACCTGGGAAATTGAGTCTCCACCCTCTGGGGGGGGGTCACCAACCCCTCCTTATTCATAGATTCCCTTGGGGTCTGCTGGGAACCTACATTACCTTCTCTGGTACCTCTAACCCTGCCTGGGGAGGGGGGCTCAGGGATGAGCACCTGCTTCATCCAGGATTTTTAAACCAAGGCTAAGGAAGTTAGTCGTTTCCATTCTCTTGTGGCAGAAGATGAGTTTTCAGAACTTGACAGAGTTAGGAGTTACCAGCATTTATGTTTTCTGTCATAGGAACCAGACAGGTCAAAGCATTTGGAGAAAAAGAGAGGAACACAGGTGGCAGAAATGAACAGAGCTGCAAAGCATTTTGGTGGCGTTTGAGCCACTGGTTGAAAGTGTACCTGATATCCAACCAGATGAAACCGTTGGTTCTCATCTCCACCTCCCGGCTCCGAACCCTTACAGGTCATTCCCATTCTGGCTTATTCTACCACACGTGGCTTCTGTGCCTTAACCCAGAAAGTTCTATTTGTGCCAACATTAATCTTTTTTTTAAAAAAAAATTCATTTATTTATTTTGAGAGAGTGAGAGAGAGAGAGAGAGAGAGGGAGAGAGACAGCACGAGTGGGGGAGGGGCAGAGAGAGGGAGAGAGAGTCCCAAGCAGGCTCCATGTTGCCAGCACAGAGCCTGACATGGGGCTCGATCCCACAAACTGTGAGATCATGACCTGAGCCGAAATCAAGAGTCAGACGCTTAACCGACTGAGCCACCCAGGTGTGCCAATGTTAACGTTTATATGACAGACACTCCCTTGTTCTCACTTCAGTTTATTTGGTTTCCAAGAACGAAATGATCGATAAGTCCCGTATTTACTATCCTCTTTACAACTGGTAACCAGAAACTATATTCTAGCTCAGTCATAGATCCTTCTGAAAACCTTCGAGATGCAGTTCTGCAGCGACAACATCTTGTGGATCAGTCTAGGAGGCAAAATGATTGTCGAGGATGCAATTTCACAGGGATGTAATTTCTCTTCCGGGCGTAGAAAAAGGTGAGGAAGAGAATCTGGCAGCTCAAATTTAGGATTGCCAGCTATGGATAAATACACACTGATATCTTTTTCACCATTTCTGAGAGAATATGGACCATTCAAATCCTCAGTTTAGAAGTGTTTAACATTTCCCATGCACTGATTTAAATATTTATACAAATTCCTTCCACAGACACCATCACCAAATTATGATATTTATAGGTGAAAGATGACTCAAATTGCTTTTTGAAGGAGTACATTAATTTAATCTTGAACGTGCAGTTACAATTCACCATTTTCTAGAGCAAAAATTGAAAGAATAATAAAAAGATACATTTTAATTATAACTCAAAAAAGCCTGGTGATGGCAATGCTTGATAATTATTCAAGTCTATTTTAGAGATATACAAGTACAAGCCATGCAAACATATTTAAATACATCTTTCCTACTATATATAAGATGTTAAGTAGTTTGCAATATGTAAACACTATCAACCACAGTGTATTCAGTGTAATTAGGCTACAGAAGCTCACATTTAGCAGGATATCTTAATTTATGCTTGAGAACGGAAAGATGAAAACAAAAATCAGACGAACACCAGATTTCTTCGCATCCTCTTTGCAGCTGATGTCAATATTTGTCAACGCACAAATTGGGCCCCAGTAATCAGGAGGTCCTGCTCCAGGGCACTGGGAAAGGGGGAAAACCCTGCAGGGTGAGTTGGGGAGTGCGGACAGCCCCTCTCCCTCTCTCTGGGGGTCTCCAGCCAGGAGCCACGGGCAGGTTTGGTGTGAATTAACTTTTAGCCGATCCAGATCAGTTGTAAGACTTTTTATCCCATTTTCTCTCCCTGCCTCTTCCTCTTCCTTGTTTTCTTCCTCTTTTTAAGTCTTGTAGCGCTCAATCACAAGTCTAAAATCAGGACAATCTTTGAACCGACGCACATTTTTGTGTGATCATGGTTTCTGTCCATCCTAGTGCTGTCGTTTTGTGATTTTTCAGCTGCGATAGGTTCCGCCGAAAGGCCAAACTGAAAGGCAGCTGGTATGTCTGTAGACATAAGAATCCGACGCAAGTGTTGGCGATGAGCGCATTAGCCGTTACGGACACCGGGTGGCTTTTGTGCTCTAGTCCGTGTAGCCCGTGTGCCTTCCCATCTCCGTTGGCTTCACTGGACGTAACCATGAAGACAAGTCTTTATTTGTCATAATTAAGGAGGCTGCACAGTATCATTTAACAAATTACAGACGCTGGGGCGGCAGCCGCTCTCCTTGACCCAGAACACCAATTAGCCTGGTCGCGCATCTTCCTGTTGATTAAAAACCTAATCCACCCATAGTTCCTAGAGGTTATGAGGTGCTTATGGACCAGGCCACCTGAGACGCGTTCAGTGGACAGCCCAGCAATTCCGGCACATCTGTGATTTAATGGGTGTTTGAAACTTAACTTCTGCAGGGTTTAACTAAAGCCACACTAAGTCTGTTTTATTCATTAGGTTAACTCCAGAACCTGTTTGTTAAATTCATTTTTGTGTGATCATGGCCAGACTTAAACGTGGGATTAATGTGAAATAAACATTTTTTTTGACAGTAAGGATATTTTTCAGTCTATATTATCAAAATTTTTCCCTGGTAGGGTAGCATTTTATGTGTCTCTTGAGTGTCCTACAAACTCCCACTCTTAATGGTGTGTTCATGGTGAAATTGATGTGTTACTGCATTGGTACTCCACGTGCTATTATAATGTTTTAGGGTTGTAAAACATTTTTGAGCTGGTGTGTGTGTGTGGGGGGGCATTGGGAGGAGTGCTTAAGTCTAACTAGGGTAATATAGCACTACTAATTATATTGGTCTAATTAATCTAATTAAATTGCAGCTAGATATAATTTTGTACATGCCATTTGTCTACATTAACATTATGTAAACCTATTCTGCCTGTCCATGCATTTTATATGCAGTATTTTCTTTAGCACCTCAAGGACTCTGGGTATTAGAACAGGGTAGAATTCATTTCAACGGCTTAGTAAAACAGGATATTGAATGGCTGGGAGGAATTGGAAGATGAACAGGGAAAGCGAGTACTTTCTGTTACAACAGAAGATTTCAGAAATGTGAGAGGACAGGTATTTTCAGGAGGAAGACTTCAGTTTCTTACCCACCCCCCCCCCGCCGCCATATATATATATATATATATATATATATATATATATATATTTTGCTGGTCTCCATCAACCTTGCAGCATCTGTTAGGATAATTTCAAGTTTTAGTGTTGATGGAAGGTACAGCATTCACAGGGCAGCTAGGACAGAAAAGATTTGGCAGATTTGAGATACACACACACACACACACACACCCATGGGCTGGGTACTAATATCTTCCTCATTTCACAGACAAAGATAGTGAAGCACAGATCACTTGAACTGCTTGCCAAAGTCTGGGCTGCAGGGAAACCACAGACCTGAAGTTTGGACCCAGGCGGTCTGACCTCAAAGACCAAAATCTAAGCTTTTCAATACACAAAGCTATGTCGTCTCAAACAAAACAAAATCTGTCCTTAAAATCCTGAACTCCAGAACAATGAGAACTTCTGCAAGCTTTCTTTAAATAGATAGGTTCCGCCAGAACATAAATCCATATGGTCCGTGCCTCTGTGAAGTGGCCTAGCCTGAAAACTTTGAGTTTAAAGACTGGTTTGTGGGGGGGGTGGGGGGGGGGTGGAGGGGAGTCAGTGCTGGTTGGGCGAGGGAGTTTCTGGTTTTTAAAACACTGCAGTTTCGACCACATCAAGTCATCTCGATCCCTTATTACGGCAGAGATGACCTGGTCACCGAACAAGTGTGGAGGTGTTGGGGGATGTCGTCATCAGCTGTGGAGGTTGTGAGAACAGAGCAAATAATGATGTTTGACAATTTCTGCTCCATGCAGGGAAGATGGAAACAGAGAAAGAAGAGTTATCTAGTGCAGCCTTGAAAACCAGTTCCCAAAGGAATGGAGTGTCCTCAGAGGAAGTTAATGGAAGTTAGGAACTCTGCAATCCATCCAGGAAGGAAAAACAATGGAAGAGGTCAGGTGGTACAGAGACAGAGTTTCATTCAATGTCTCATTTTTTTTGCTGGTTGATGGCGTTCCTGGAAATTTGAGGGGCTGCGCTCCCACAGATCTGTAGTGAACAAAGGGTCAACAGTGGTGGGTCGGATGTCTCCTGCTGCATACTAAACCGCCCGGAACCTAGCGCCGATGGAAACAGCCAGGTGTTGAGCCAATCTGAGTCTCCGTGGCACTCGACCCACTCATGCCAGGCTTGCCGGGGCATATGCAGTGAGTTGGTGAACCAGGTGGAGGCTGGGAGGGTGGAAGGGTTCTGCTCCCAGGTCTGGTTGTTGGCTGATTTTTAACTGGGCTGATGGGAGGACTGGCCCCAGACCTCCCATCACGCTTCAGGCTAGCCCAGCTTGCTCTCTTGAGCTCAGCTCAGCAATGGCACCTCTCTTCTGCTATGTTCTGCCCATCAAAACACCGCACGGGGTCAAGCGATGTATTGACTTTTGTGACCTTAGAATAGAATGCACCTTCCTTCCCGTTTCCCAGGGAATATTTACCAAATTTGTCAGTTTTGAAATCACAAATCAAACCTCAATGAATGCCAAAGAACTGAAAATGGGACACGTGCTGGTAAACACAAACATTTGCTGTATTAAATCTGAACAATAATTAATAGAATATTTAAAGAGCACAAGGATCCTCAGTTCTGTTCTTCACGTGAAAACAGGTGTGACTTCACCCATTAGAAGAGAAAATACAGATCAAAACTATGTGGGGGCTCATTTCTCTCCCATCTGATTGGCAAAGTAACACAAAGTTTGAGGACATACTGGTGATGAGGCCGTGGAAAACGACTTCACATATATGGAATTCACAGAGTTAATGTGTCACTATCTCCCCCAGTTGCAGATGGCTTTACCCTTTGGGCCAACAAAACCTCCCCTAAGAATCTAACCTGAAGATACTGCCACGAATGTGAGTGACGTTAAATGCAAGAGTTTACAAATATCAGAAATATAAAAATATTTGTAAATACAAAATGTTAGGGGGTGCCTGGGTGGCTCAGTCAGTTAAGCGTCCTGACCGACTCTTGCTTTCCACTCAGGTCATGACCTCACGGTCATGACAATGAGCCCTGTGTCCTTCTCAGTGCAGAGGGCAGAGCTGCTTGGGATTCTCTCTCTCCATCTCTCTCTGTCTTTCCCCCTCTTGTGCTCTCTCTTGAGTTATCTCTCTCAAAATAAGTAAAGAAGCTTAAAAAACCCCAAAATATCAGAAGCAACCCCAATGTCCAGAATCAGAGACTGAATCAGTAAATTATGATTTACCTCACAATGGGGAATTAGACACCTTGAGAAGGAATGAGGAAGGTCTTTGTACTAATGTCTAGACTTGCAGTGGGAAAGACAAGGTGGGGAATGGTGAGGACATGCTGTTGTATTTTGCATAAGAAAGGAATGAAGACAAGATGAGCCCTTTGAATCTAATTTTGTTTTACAAATTCTATAAATGCTTGGAATATAAATTAAAAAGGGAAATAAAGTTAAATATAAAAAATCGTAACAAATGAACCTAGCTGCGCGTTCAATTATTATTTCAAGTGATTTTTTAACAAATAACTCCACTGCACAACCGCATTGAAAAATATCCTTAAAAATGAGATAACTGCCAAGTGGTCTTAATCTTGACTCAATAATTTTATTTAGTAGCAATGTTGGGTCAGTGAATTTTAAACTAATTTGTATACATTAAATAATAAAGCTGTTGTATTAATATTATGAGTTAAATACACGTGGTAAAGATATTTATGTGTATCTATGTACATGATGTATACATGATGTGTATCTATGTATATGAGTCTTCTATCTATGTATCTATGTATCTATCTATCTATCTAACATCTATCTATCTATCAATCATCTATCTATGTATCTATCTATTATCTATCTATCTATCTATCATCTATCTGTCCCTGTGCCTTCCTGCTGATTAGACCCGTGAGTACTGACACCCCAGCGGCAATGAGCATCTCTTTTACTCAGATTATGGTTATTAACACCATTCTCTACAGGAAAGAACCAGCGTTCCTTAAAAAACAGCTAAACTCCGGTCTTGGACAGAGAAAGTAGAAAATAAGCCTGGGCATCTTTTGTGCCAGAAGGCAAGGAAATGCTCACAAACTAATGAGGAAGCCATAAAATGATATATATTGATATGTATATTAAGACCATTATATTGCAATGATTGATTCAGACAAGGATGGTAATTGGATGCTAACCCCACAGACTCTCTCACCCCAGAGATTATATTTTAACTGCAAAATGAAAAATGTGCCTTGACAATGATTAAAGTTTGTGTCACTAATGGGAGACATCTTGACATCATGTGTCTTCTCGTGTGTTACACTACGAGATGCACTCATCGCTTACAAAGTATTCTTGCCAAAAATGTGGAACCTGAATCTCAACAAGTTTCTCATTTGCAGTGTAGGGGAAACATAGGGAATGGAAAAACAAGTTAAACAACACCTTTAGATAAATGTGGAACATTCCATAAGACTTTTTTTCTTCAAAAAACATATCGTACAAGAAAATCAAGAGATAGTTTGAGGGGCTGTCTAGACTAAAAGAGATAAGGAGACATAACTAATTGTACGTGATTCAAAACACTGGTTGGAAGGTAATTCAACTTTTCAAAAAGCTTTTAAGATATCATTGATTCACAAGACAGAATTTCAACATATACCATTCATCACAAGATATTAGGGATTATTGTTAATATATTAGGTATGAACTGTTCCTATACTGGAATATATCCTCATGTTTTAGGAAATATGTACTAATGTATTTATTGATGAAACAGAATGATGTCTGTAAATTATTCAGAAAAGATATATTAGTTAGGAAAATGCAAAATATTCATTTGTGAATTATTTGTGAGTATATATATATATTACTATTCTTTCAACTTTTCCATTTTTAATTTTTTTGGTAAAAGTTGAAAAATAGAATGCAACATAAAACTTTGCTATGAACAGACATTCTCATGGAAAATGAATAGTTTACTAGGAAAATATAAATTCTTAAAGTTAATTCAAAAAAAAAGAGGAAAAAGCATAATTAGGTGAACTGTGGAAGATTTTGACAAAAGTCTGTGAAGGACCCATCACCTAAATTGTTTTTGTTTGTTTTATCCCAATAAAGGGAAAAATCTTATGAATTATAAACTGTCAGAACACATCCAAGTGATGGGAATGTTTCTGATGTATTTTATAAAGATTGTATAATCTGATTCCAAGCCTCTTAATTATAGCAAGACTAAGAAAGACAAAAAATTTAAAAATTCTGAAAATATAAATACAGAAATATTAAATGAAACTCTAGCAAATTAAACACACAAAGACTAGAGATAGGGTTTAATATTAGGAAATAAATAATGTAACTTACCACATTCCTATAAAAGCCTCCTGTGTTCTGGGCTCTGACATAACTTCTTCACCTTCTGGGTTTTCTACTCATCAGAGACTGAATCTATTCGAACAACCTCCTTATTTGCAAAAGGAATGTGAAGAAGTATATCCAACCCATATTATTGTTCAGATTAAATGAGATATACATAAAGCATTTAGCACTTACTCTGCCAGTGATAAACATATATTGGCTACCATTATTATATTAGAAGAAGAAAACCACATAATTGCTTTGAGAAATGTCCAAAAGGCATTTGGTAAGTTGTAATAATTTTGAAAATTAAAATAAAAATTCTCTACATAACCTAAGGCTATGGAGATACTGGGGAAAAGGATATCTGTTTCAAATAAAGACAACAAATAATTGTACCCCCTGGGCAATGTACATGACTCAAAATCAAAGCATTAAAAGAATGCTCTAGAAAATTAATAAAAGGGTTTTTATTATCACTACTATTTCATATTTTCTAGAAGCTTCTATCCATTATAATAAGATAAGAAAAATAAATAAGAGTGCTGGTCAGAAAGGGAAGGAAAAGTGTCCTTACTTGATTTAGAATATTCTAGAGAGGGGTGCCTGGGTGGCTCGGTTGTTTAAGTGTCTGACTCTTGATTTTAGCTCAGGTCTTGATCTGGTAGTTCATGGGTTCAAGTCCCATGTCAGAGCCTGCTTAGTATTCTCTCTTTCTCCTTCACTCTCTCTCTCTGCACCCTGCCCCCCCCCCCACGTGTGTATGCTCTTTCTCTTAAAATAAATAAATAAACTTAAAAAATACAATATCCTAGAGAAGCAAGTTCACCTCTTACAGTTACATTAACCATTCTAAATTTCTGCTTTCAAAATAGAAAGTTTATTTACCAATATATTTATCTTGAAATATTTCTTTGAAAAAAATCATGCTTAAAAGAAGTGACTCAGTGGTAACATTTATGGGAGACCCCTATATTCCGTGGCCTTTTAGAGTTTCTCAATGCACATTACTTTACGAAGGGTTCTTTGGAGTTTTATACATAATTGGAAAGCTCTCAGAAATGTGTTTTTGATTATTTACTTACTTGAAAACATTTCATTTAGTGTCTACAACGTGTTATTTTCTCTAGTGACTGTTCCTGTGAATTTTGTGGTGTGGTTGGAATGACAGAATTCGGTCCCACAATGACATAAACCATGCTGGAACCACAGCTGTGTCAAGGTCAGGAAGAAGCAGTGTGTGCGTTTCTAAGATTTCGTCAATTTCTTCCAGGTTGCCCAGTTTGTTGCAATAATTTCTCACAGTATTCTCTTATGATTGTTTGTATTTCTGTGTTGTTGGCTGTGATCTCTCCTCTTTCATTCATGATTTCGTCTATTTGGGTTCTCTCTCTTTTCTTTTTGATAAGTCTGGTTAGGGGTTTATCAATTTTGTTTATTCTTTCAAAAACACAGCTTTTAGTTCCATTGATCTCTTCTGTTTTTTTCCCCCTATATCATTTATTTCCTCTCTAATCTTTATTATTTCCCTTCTTCCACTGGCTTTAGGCTTTATTTGCTGCTCCTTTTGTAGTTAGGTTGTATATTTGGGATTTTTCTTGCTTCTTGAGATAAGCCTGAATTGTAATGTACTTTCCTCTGAGGACTGCCTTTCCTGTATCCCAAAGGGTTTGAACTGTTGTGTTTTCATTTTCATTTGCGTCTATGTATTTTTTATTTCTTCTTTAATTTCCTGGTTAGCCCATTCATTCCTTAGTAGGATGTTCTTTAACCTCCATGCATTTGAGGGCTTTCCAATTTTTTTCTTGTGGTTGATTTCAAGGTTCATAGCATTGTGATCTGAAAATGTACAGGGTATGATCTTAATCTTTTTGAATCTGTGGAGGGCTGATTTGTGACCCAGATGTGATCTGTTTTGGAGAACATTCCATGTGCACTCGAGAAGAATGTGTATTCTGCTGCTTTAGGATGAAAAAGCAAAACAGGTCAGTCAGAGAAAGACAAATGTCATATGATTTCTCTCATATGTGAAATTTAAGAAACAAAACAGATGAACATAGGGGAAGGGAAGGCAAGATAAGGAAAAAACCAGAGAGGGAGGCAAACCGTAAGAGACTCTTAAATGCAGAGAACAAACTGAGGGTTCATGGGGGGATGGGCTAGATGGTGACGGGGACTAAGGAGGGCACCTGTCGGGATGAGCACTGGGTGTCATATGTAGGTGCTGAATCACTGGGTCCTACTGCTGAAACCAATACTATGCTGTATGTTAACTAGCTTGAATTTAAATAAATGAGTAACAAAGAAGCAGTGGGGAGGCCACGGGAGCTTCTCTGGAGGGAGACTTGCTGGTGAAGGCAAGCCAGGAAAGCACAGGACCTGGGAAAAGCATCAGATTCACAGAAGCTGTTTTATTTTATTTTATTTTTTTTTAATTTTTTTTCAATGTTTTTTATTTATTTTTGGGACAGAGAGAGACAGAGCATGAACGGGGGAGGGGCAGAGAGAGAGGGAGACACAGAATCGGAAACAGGCTCCAGGCTCCGAGCCATCAGCCCAGAGACTGACGCGGGGCTCGAACTCACGGACCGCGAGATCGTGACCTGGCTGAAGCCGGACGCTTAACCGACTGAGCCACCCAGGCGCCCCACACAGAAACTGCTTTAGAACGTGGTGAGTGGGGAGAGTGAACGGCCATGGCAGGGGGTGTGTGAGCAGAGGGGCAGCTCTGAGATGAAGGGGGAGAGGGCTTCCGGCGAGTTTAGGAAACTAGTGCCTTAATTCCAGTAGCAATAGGGAACCACTGGCCTGATTGAAACCAGAGCAGGTGGAATAATATCTGCATTTTGGAAGATTATTCTTCACAATTTTCATTGGAAAATGAACCCGCAGTAAGAACAGCTAGAGGTACGGGAAAGTAAGGTGATGATGTTTAAACAACAACAACAAAAAATAGTAAGACGGTGATATAGAATTGTATGAATAATGCCAGGAAATATCCAAGACATTTTAGATACATTCAGAGAAAAGAGATTTGGGTACAAATAGGTCTGCAGCTTGAAGCCAGTGGCATAGAAAAAACAGAACGTCTCTGTATCTATTTTGCCCCTGTCTTCTATGTCAAGGAGAATGATTCTCAAACTGAAAAGGGTAAAATAAATGTTGCTTCAAGGTAGCAGAGACCATGCTTAGTGAAAGGATTGATACGGAGCACCTGGCAATTCTGAAGAGTTTTGACTTCTGGTTTATACATCACTGGGTGTCCAGGGGGCTTAAAAAAAAAAAGATGCGCTGTGTTTGTTCCTGCCCTGGAGCAGATCTGGAAGAGGAAGGGAGTTGGAAGCAAGAAGACAGGCAAATGTTCTGGTTTTTAAAAGGAGAAATGGGGAAGGCAGAGTTTATTAAACCAAGATTGGCTAACTTGATTAAAATGCGGAGCAAATTGCATAATGCCTTGTTTAAAGGGTCTGTAAAAACATAGGAGAAGAAGATGTCACTGCCAGGAGCCACAGAAAGTTCCAGAAGAGACAATGGCGTCAGGTGAAATTCAGTTCCTCTGTGCGAGGGATCATGAATCGGAAAGACCACGGGGATTCAGGACAGCACATGCGATCCGTGTCGGGAAACCATTTATGAGGACTTGATGATCTCTGAAGTCCACAGGGGGACACCGTAGCTGCTTTCCAGAAAAATTGGCTCCAACAGGTGTTCACAGAACAACAGAGCCTGTGACAGAGACAGGTGAGTGTCCGCGGTCCCCTTCTCCCCCTCTTGTGTTAACCCATCACGCCGTGACTTCGTCTTTCCCCCGCTGGGGGAGAGGCCGGTGCCAGCTTCCTCCCAGGGTGGTGAGGCCCGGTGACAAAGTCATGGCCAGTGGGCTGCAGATGGAAATAATATGAGCAAACTCAGTGTCGCATCCTTGGAAAGTGTTTACCTTAATCTCCTCTTTGTCTTTTCCCACCGGCGGGAACACATTCACGGGCAGGCGAACAATCAGTCAGAGGAAGCAGGTCTCTGGATATCATGGAGCAGAGCTGGTCCTGCCCTGGGGCTGCCTGCCTCACCTCTGACCCCCTCGCCTAAAGAGAGAAAAGCGCCTTTATCTGAGGCACAGGGGTCACATTTTCAAAACACCTTAGCTTAGACACTGGCTAAAATCATGAGTCTTGGAGACTGTCTGAAATCAGGCCACTAATCATAAACAAGCACATCAACACGAATATATTAATAAATGTGTATGTAAGATATATTAACGTTCTGAAAGTCATCTGCTATAAGGCCACAAGGCCTTGTCTCGTTAGTACATTTTTAAACGGCTCGATGTAAAAGTTACATCATTAAAGCCACGCATGATGGGTAACGGGATGAGGATAGAAACAGAGTTGAAACGTTTGGAGGAATAAGCTTAATTAAATCTATAGATCTTTGACAGAAACAAAGTCTTGTGTGGATACCAATAAAGCAAACAAGGAAGAAATGCTATCTAGCAGCAGGTATCTCAACGACACAGATCCTCGGGACAAATCTCCAGTGGATGTGGCTACCAGGAGAAACGAAAAGACCACGTAGGCTCCATTGTGAGAAGAATCCCGTCTAGAACTGTCGGCAGGTGTGTTCAACTTGCCCAGAGCTTTGTATTCCAGAAAGGATACGAATGCCCTGAACAAAGGGGCGAACCTTGGTATATGCTCGCAGTTCTACGGACGTGGAATGGATACTTCGAAGGAAAAGGTTTCCCCACTCAACTGAGGGATCAGCAGGGACGTCCTTGGTGCTGAGGGCTGGGGCTGACGACTCCATCAGAGGTTGGAACAGACAAGTTCAAACTTACGTTGCAGCCCTGGGCATTTAATCGTCAAGAGAAGAGTAGAAAGGCCCGTAGGAGAAAATAACTATTAAGGTTATTACCATAATCAGACAAAAAGCGAGGGAAGCTTGAATTAGGATGTGCCCAATGGGGTCGTGAGCTGCATAGACCTGTTGCGGATATCTTTTGCTGCCTAAGAAATTACCCCAAACGTAGTGGTTTACAACGACAGTTATTTTATTTATCTCATAATGAGGGCACCCGGTGGCATTTAGCTGGTGGCCGAGATAGTCCAGCAGATTTGAGACAGCCTCACGGTGGCACCTGGCCTCTTGTCAAAGACTGCTGGGGGCTGGGCTCGGCTGGGCCCCTCCTCATGTGCTCTCTGGGTCTCCCCACTGGTCTCCCCAGTGCAGTCGTCTGGTTTCTCCCATGGTGGCTCAGGACAGGCTCGGCAGCACGCCTAAAGGCAGGTCCAGAACCGGCACAGCACGTTTTCCACTACCTCCTGCTTGTCTAAGCGTCCGAGAGCTGGGTCGGATTCAGGGTTGGGGACGGAATAGCCGCTTCCAAATG
Organism: Prionailurus viverrinus; assembly: GCF_022837055.1. Classification (NCBI taxonomy): domain Eukaryota; kingdom Metazoa; phylum Chordata; class Mammalia; order Carnivora; family Felidae; genus Prionailurus; species Prionailurus viverrinus. The sequence goes on along the minus strand of NC_062572.1, from coordinate 92,757,868 downwards.
AGAGGGGTGTGTCTTTTAGTTGCCACAGAGGTCAAGGGGAATGGACACCAAGGAAAGCTGATTAGATTGGAGTGGTTAAAAAAGGGGGGACCCTTGAGAGACTAGTTTCAGGATACTGCGAATTCAAAGTCAGATTACAAGATAGTTTTACAGAAATAGAGCTATTGGGCATGGACTCTTCTTTTAAGGAGCGTGACCACGCCAGACTTTGTATTCTTTTTTTTTTTTTTTAATTTTATTTTTTAAAATTTACATCCAAGTTAGCATAGAGTGCAACAGTGATTTCGGGAGTAGATCCTTAGTGCCTCTTACCCATTGAGCCCATCCCCCCCCTCACACCCCTTCCAGTAACCCTGTTTATCCTCCATATTTATGAGTTTCTTCTGTTTTGTCCCCCTCTGTGTTTTTATATTCTTTTTGTTTCCCTTCCCTTATATTCATCTGTTTTGTCTCTTAAAGTCTTCATATGAGTGAAGTCGTATGATATTTGTCTTTCTCTGACTAATTTCCCTTAGCGTAATACCCTCCAGTTCCATCCACGTAATTGCAAATGGCACGATTTCATTCTTTTTGATTGCCAAGTAATACTCCATTGTGTATATATACCACATCTTCTTTATCCATTCATCCATCGATGGACATTTGGGCTCTTTCCATACTTTGGCTATTGTCGGTAGTGCTGCTATAACCATTGGGGTGCATGTGTCCCTTCGAAACAGCACACCTGTACCCCTTGGATAAATGCCTAGTAGTGCAATTGCTGGGTCGTAGGGTAGTTCTAGTTTTAGTTTTTGAGGAACCCCCATACTGTTTTCCAGAGTGGCTGCACCAGCTTCCATAGCCACCAACAATGCAAAAGAGATCCTCTTTCTCCGCATCCTCACCAACATCTGTATTCTTAAAGAATTGTTAGAAGTCTGGGCAGGAAACATTTGTTTGACTAGAAGGGAACTTGCAGATCCAAATATTCTTGAATCGAAGCCATTGAAGTTAAATTCTATTTGAGGAGTAAAACATGTATTCCCACAGTCCAAAGGTTAGCGTAAGTGTGGCACAGAGATTACCAAACATCTCTGCTTTGATTCAGAAAGTGAGTAAATTACGCTTATTTTTTATATAAATTTGAAACGTGGGCACCAACATACGATACAGGGTGCAATGTTTAAGTGAGACACAGTGACTTAGCCACGGAGTTTATGGTAGGATTGACTGCTCAGGCTGCAGACAGAAAAATAACGTACGCAAGTTTTCATTTGGAAACGGGTGTTTGTTACTTAACTGTCAGCCTTTTGATGTGTAGCAATCTTCTCTGTTATCACTATCTTGGAGAAAGTTCCCATTCCTCCAAAACTAATGTTTAGAGAAATTATCTGCCTCTAATATTGATTATTTCTATGCATACACTGTATCCAATAAGAGGAGATTTTATTTTATGCATTAACATATGTTTCATATTTATAAAGTTTTGAAAAAATGTTGACTTTCTTAGTGTAATATTGTAATTATTTGGCCTTTGTTGCGGAGCCCAGCATTTAGAAGTTGGAAACCCCAGAATGGAGCCGGGAGGGTTGCGATGGTTGGCCAGTGAACAGATTTTTGTCTTTCCTCCACAGAAGGTTGACCCACAACGGCAAGATTGGTTTCTATCTGGGCAAAGATATGATTGGCATAAAGATCTGCACAGTGTTTCTTCTTTAGTATTGTCATTACTAAATCTGGCCACTCTCCAACACAGTTGAAGGTAAATGTAATAGAACTTTGAGTTTCTTTTTCATTATTTTAAAAATTCAACCAAAGTTGACCTTGGTGATTATTTTCACTCCCCCACGGAAAGATGGGGGTCACAAGGAAGCTGTCAAGTCACTGTGCAGTAGCTGCCGTGGTCCCCTCGTGTAGACGAGGAAAGATACCTTGAATCTGAGCACTGGCCCAAAGTCATTTAATTTAGAAGTATCTGAGTGAGCGTTCGAATGTGCCGTGTTTGGCTTGTTAAAGGACAATCTCTCCTCTGTCCAAGCAGCACGTCTGGGGAGGGGTCCTCCCCCTTCATGCTGTGGATCATTTCCACCTTGTGTAACAGTTGTGCACACAAAACGTGTAAAGGAAAAGTGGCTCTCTGGTTAGGTCCATGTTGTCCGCACAAATGAGAATTAGTGACACAAAGTCTTTGTTGCTTTTTACTTTACTGATCATGAAAACAGGGACTCAGTAATATAAAGACTGAAAGTCTTTTTTGTTGTTTTAAAACGACTTTCTGCTTATGTGAATTCTCTCACTTAACGTGTTGCCTTGGCTGCAAGATCAGTGACGTCGTGGCAAATAAAGTCTTCAAGGTCACCTGAGAAGGACCAAGGACAGACAGGGTGGGAGGAGGAGCAGGAGCTCACAGAGGGGAAGAGAATCTGGTCGTGGCAGGTAGATTCACCTGTGGTCTTGGCAAAGACTACAAAGAGATTCTTTGTACACTTAGCCTGTTTCCCCCAGTGGTAACCTTTTGCAAAACCATTGCATAAGATCATAACTAGGGTATCTACACTGATGTAGCCTTATGATCTCGTTCTGATTTTCCCGGTTTTCACCTACCCACCATCACAGTGAAGACATGGCCCAATTCTAACATCACAAGTGTCCCTCATCTGGCCCTTCTTTTTTATTATTATTACTTTTTTGTTATTAAAAAGTTCTATTAATGTTTATTTTTGAGAGAGAGAGCAAGTGGGGGAGGGGCAGAGAGAAAGGGAGACACAGAATCTGAAGCAGGCTCCAGGCTCTGAGCTGTACCCACAGAGCCGGACATGGAACTCGAACTTACAGACCACGAGATCATGACTTGAGCCGAAGTTGGAGGCTTAACTTACTGAGCCATTCAGGTGCCATTCATCTGGCCCCTTCTCAACCACATCTACCCAAGTTTTCCAACTCTCACCTTTCCTGCCCTAATCCTTGGCAACTGCCCTCCATTTCTAAAATTTTGTTTTTATGAAAATGTTATGTACATAGAATTGTAAAGTGTTTAATCTTCAGGAGTTGGCTTGTCTCACTCAGTGTGAACCCCTGGAGTCTGATGCTAGCTGTGGGCTTGTCATATATGACCTTTATTATGTTGGGGTATGTTCTTTCTACACCCAGTTCCTTGACAGTTTTTATCATGGAAGTGATGTATTTTTGTAAAATGCTTTTCCTGCATCTGTTGAGACGATCATATGATTTTTAGTTTCATTTTGTTAATGTGGTGTATCCCAATTATTGATCTGCATATGTTGAACCACCCTTGTATCCCAGGGATAAATCCCACCTGATCATGGTGCATGATCCTTTCAATGCACTGTTGAATTCAGTTTGCTAAAATTCTTATGAGAACTTTTGTACCTACATTCACCAGGGATATTGGCCTATAGTTTTCTTTTCTTGCAGTGTCTTCATTTGGCTTTTGTATCAGGGTAATGCTGGCTTCATAAAATGAGTTTGGGAGTGTTCCCTCCTCTTTAGTTTTTTGGAAGACATTGGTAAGGATTGGTATTAAGTTTTCTTTAAATGCTTCATATAATTCACCAGTGAAACCATGTCATCTTGCGCTTTCCTTTGTTGGGAGATTTTTGATTATTGATCTAATCTCTTTACTTGTTAGTGGTCTGCTCAGATTTTCTATTTATTCATGATTCAGTTTTGGTAAGTTGTATATTTCTATACACTTAGGTAATTCTTTAGGGTTATCCAATTTGTTGGTTTATATTATTCATAGTAGTCTCATAATCTTTTCTGTGGTATCTGTTGTAATGTCTCCTCTTTCATTTTTATTTTATTTATTCGAGTCTTCTCTCTTTTACTTAGTGCAGCTCAAGGTTTGTAAACTTCACTTATCTTTTAAAAAGTAGCTATTGGTTTCATCGATCTTTTCTATTGTTTTTCTGGTCCTTATTTTATTTATTTCTGCCCTGATCTTATTCTTTCCTTCTGCTAACTCTGGCCTTGGTTGGTCCTTCTTTTTCTAGTTTCCTGAGGTGCAAAGTTAGGTTGCTTATTGAGATCTTTCTTTTTTATTCATGTATCCAATCTCTTCATGTGGAGAAGTTTTCTAAGCCTAAACGCAATGGGATAAATAAGAAAACTGATAGAATTGGTTAGATAAAAATGTTAAAAAAATGTGTATGTATGTATGGGTGCTCACTTGGTTAAGTGTCCAACTTTTGGTTTTGGCTTCGGTTATGATCTCGTGGTTTTCAGTCCCCATTGTGCTCCTGCTGACAGTATGGAGCCTGCTTGGGATTCTCTCTCTCTCTCTCTCTCTCTCTGCCCCTCCCCTGTTCACACACACACTCTCTCTCAAAATAAATAAATAAAGCTCTCAGTTTTTCCCCATTGAGGATGGTATTAGTGTTGGGTCTTTCATATATGGCATTTATGATTTTGAGGTATGATCCTTCAATCCCTGCTATCTTGAAGGTGTTTATCAAGAAACGATGCTGACTTTCGTCAAATGCTTTCTCTTCATCTATTGAGAGGATTATGTGGTTCTTGTCCTTTCTTTTATTAATGTGATGCTTTCCCCTAAGGACAGGAGCAAGACAGGGATGTCCACTCTCGCCACTGTTTTTCAATATAGTATTGGAAGTCTTAGCCTCTGCAATCAGATAACACAAAGAAATAAAAGGCATCCAAATCATCCAGGAGGAGGTTAAACTTTCACTCTTTGCAGATGACATGATACTCTATACGGGAAACCCGAAAGGTTCTACGAAAAAAACTGCTAGAATTGATTCGTGAATTCAGCAAAGTTGCAGGATATAAAATCAATGCACAGAAATCGGTTGCATTCCTATACACCAAAAATGAAGCGACAGAAAGAGAAATCAAGGAATCAATCCCATTTACAGTTGCACCAAAAACCATAAAATACCTAGGAATAAATCTAACCAAAGAGGTGAAAAATCTATACACTGAAAACTATATAAAGCTTATGAAAGAAACTGAAGAAGACACAAAGAAATGGAAAAAGATTCCACGCTCCTAGAAAGAACAAATATGTTAAAATGTCGATACTGCCCAAAGCAATCTACACATTCAATGCGAACCCTATCAAAGTAACACCAGCATTCTTCACAGAGCTAGAACAAATAATCCTAAAATTTGTATGGAACCAGAAAAGACCCCAAATAGCCAAAACAATCTTGAAAAAGAAAACCAAAGCTGGAGGCATCACAATCCTAGACTTCAAGATGTATTACAAAGCTGTAATCATCAAGACAGTATGGTACTGGCACAAAAACAAACACTCAGATCAGTGGAACAGAATAGAGAACCCAGAAATGGACCCAGAAACACATGGCCAATGAATCTTTGACAAAGCAGGAAAGAACATCCAATGGAATAAAGACAGTCTCTTCAGCAAATGGTGCTGGGAAAACTGGACATCATCATGTAGAAAAATGAACCTAGACCACTTCCTTACTCCATACACAAAAATAAACTCAAAATGGATGAAAGACCTAAATGTAAGACAGGAAGCCATCAAAATCCTCAAGGAGGAAGCAGGCAAAAACCTCTTTGATCTTGCCCGCAGCAATTTCTTACTCAACACGTCTCTGGAGGCAAGGGAAACAAAAGCAAAAATGAACTATTAGGACCTCATCAAAATAAAAATCTTCTGCACAGGGGAGAATCAATCAACAAAAATAAAAGGCAACCAACAGAATGGGAGAAGATCTTTGCAAACAACATATCAGATAAAGGGTTAGTATCCAAAATTTATAGAGAATTTATCAAACTCAACACCCAAAAAACAAATAATCCAGTGAAGAAATGGGCCAAAGACATGAATAGACACTTCTCCAAAGAAGACATCCAGATGGCCAACCGACACATGAGAAAATGCTCCACATCACTCATCATCAGGGAAATACAAATCAAAACCACAAGGAGATACCACCTCACACCTGTCAGAGTGGCTAAGTTAACAACCCAGGCAACAACAGATGTTGGTGAGGATTTGGAGAAAGAGGATCTCTTTTGCACTGTTGGTGGCAATGCAAGCTGGTGCAGCCACTCTGGAGAAGAGCACGGAGGTTCCTTAAAAAATTAAAAACAGATCTACCCTACAACCCAGCAATTGCACTACTAGGTATTTATCCAAGGGATACAGGTGCGCTGTTTCAAAGGGGCACATGCACCCCAATGTTTTCTAACAGCACTATCAACAATAGCCAAAGTAGAGAAAAAGCCCAAATATCCATAGATGGATGAATGGATAAAGCAGATGTGGTCTCTATATACAATGGAGTAGTACTCAGCAATCAAAAAGAATGAAATCTTGCCATTTGCAACTACGTGGATGGAACTAGAGGGTGTTATGCGAAGTGAAATTAGTCAGAGCATGACAAATATCCTATGACTTCATTCATATGAGGACTTTAAGACGCAGAAAAGATGAACGTAGGGAAGGGAAGCAAACATAATATAAAAACATGGAGGGGGACATAACGTAAGAGACTCTTAAATACAGAGAACAAACAGAGGGTTGCTGGAGGGGTAGTGGTGGGGGGGGGGGGTGGATGGGCTAAATGGGGAAGGGGCTTAAGGAAACTACTCCTGAAATCATTGTTGCACCACGTGCTAACTAACTTGGATGTAAATTATAAAAAATAAATAAATATAGAAAGTAAAAAAAAAAGTAAATAAGTACAAAATCAAAATAAATAGATAAAAATAAACCTGTATGCTGAAAGAATCCGACATTAAAGGAAACAGCTTAGACTATTGAGGAGGGCACTTACTGGGATGAGCACTGGGTGTTGTATGGAAACCAACTTGACAATAAATTATCTTAAAAAATTAAAAATAAATAAATAAATAAATAATTTATGCCACATAATGAAGTATGCAATCGATTAGAAAAAGCATTCAAAACCCAGCAGGTAAATGCGTGAAGGCCAGAAACAAAAATTTTCCACAAATTTCTAACAAACATATGGCAAAAGTTCAATTATAATAACAATATAAGGCGAAATTTCATAAATATTTCTAAAAATGATAGCACAAAGCTGGCGAACATCTGTTAAACCATTGTCAACAATTGCTGGGCGGAGGAAAAGGTGGTTTAATTTTGCTGGACCACAATTTGACAACATTGACCATGACCTTTGACCTAGTATACTTTGACCTAATTATTTTACCTTAAAAATAAATCCCGGGGCTCCTGGGTGGCTCGGTTGGTTGAGCGCTGGCTCTTGATTTTTGCTCAGGTCATGATCTCACAGTTTGTGAGTTCAAGCCCCTTGCCGGGCTTTGAGCTGAGAGTACAGAGTCTACTTGGGGTTATCTCTGTCTCCCTCTCTCTCTCTGCCGCTCCCTCTCTCTCTCTCTCTCTCTCTCAGAAAATAAATAAACTAACTTAAAAAAAATCCTAAGACAATAACCCCAAACTATGGAAAACATTTTATGTACGATGCTCATAATGGCAGAACACCGAGAACTTTTTAAGTGGCCGAAAAGTATTAGAGAATGGGAACGAACCCACAGAACATGGTAGAATATTCCGCTGTTACTACTCGTGATACTTATGAGCTAGCTTAAATCACGTGAGAAAATTCCAGTAACCTGGAGCCCACACGTTGAAATAGGGGGATCCCGGATGCCCTTCCTTCTATTTTCCTCTCTTCTTTCTTTTCCTCCAATCTGGTTTCCACAATTTCTACCAGGGTCGTGTATGACTTCTAGAATAAGAGGAACATGGTGCCATTTTAGGAAAAAGGGAGCAAAGGGGTTGCATGGGGGTTTGCGTGCGTGAGGGCCTTCTTGGGATGGGGCAAGTCTGGAGATGGGAGGGACGCACCCTCAAGGGTCAAGAGGGCGGGTACACCGCCACACCGGTACTGATTGTCGAGGCGTCCGTTGAAACTAAATGCTTGGGATCATTTCATCAAATCACACCCGTCAAGCACCGTTTGGCACCCGTACTAAGTATCTCACGTTGACTTCTGGCTCGTCACCCTGGGCGCATCGGGTTTGCCTGGGATGTGTGCGTGGCCGCCTGCGTCTGCGCCCGTGGAGGCCGACATGGTTGTCGTTCTTTCTAATAAACCTTTGATCCGCTGAATGGTGGCTACAACGCCTTACAGCCAAGGTACCGGTGCGGGGAGAGTTTCACAGTATGTGTGTGAGGACGGATGGGTCCCAGGGGCCGTCTTGCTGCGCCTGCAGCAGCTAATTGTGCCCGCTAGGGTCAGCAATTAGCTGTGCGCTCTTCGGAACTTCTGACCGAGGCACCTTTGTCTGTAATCCAGCTCTTGGTGGAACAATAACACCGCAGGATTATCCCAGGATTATTATATCACCGTCGAACCCAGGCACTTGCCTGGGCCACATCGAGACCCCACGAGGCAGTTTCTTAACGACAGAAGCCACGTTTCCTCTGGTCTCCGCTAGGACGTTTTTAAACTGCCAGTTACATATTGGGCGAGTCCCAGGCCGAGGTTTTCTTTTTCGGTGGTGAGAAGAATTTAAAATCTCTTGCCGCAGAAACGATCTACATGATCTGGAAACCTGGTGGTTTTCCAGGTTAGTAAGAGTGAAGTTTAGGACATAAGGCTTTAGAGAAGTCATCTCCGGGAGGTCTGAAAGTTTCACTCCTGCTTTTCGGTTGTCGGGAAGGACCTTATGCATTTTTTCATTTTACCCCGAACCTTGTTTTCTTTTTTCTTTTTCTTTCTTTAGTTCCTATTTTTTGTTCGTGCTTACTGCCAGAGGAAGGAAACTGTGACATCCTTTTCAAAATAAGCCTTTGGTTCCTATAAGAAAATGGCCCCATCTACCACATTGCCTTCTCATGCTCCGTGGTCCACTGGAAGGCTTATTTGGTTATTTTTTTGGTGAGACCGGTGGTTCAGCTCACCAGGCCAGGCTGGGGTCCTGGAGCAGAAGGGAAGGTCACCCGCAAAGGCAAGGCAGCCTGCCATTTGGGGTGCCTCACACCTGCCCCTGACCGCAGTGGGCCGCGGAGGAGGGCGGCCCTGTGGGGTCCGCTCACTCTGCCCAGGGTCTCCCCTGTCTCCGTCCTCCCCGCAGAGGCATGAAACCACACAGTGCACGGAGAGGCACCTCGGCAGGTGTGCAGTGACAGCTGTATAATTTCAGCATTTTTGAAATACAGTGGAAGTGCCTTATATATTTATGCAGCTTCGTTTTACATCTGCCTCTTAGAGGAGCTGATTTGCACTTGTCTCTGCTGGAGTTCGGTAATTTGCCGCCCTTTCCTCCTCTCCGTTCGCTTTCCTGCGGCCCCTCCCCGTTCTCCAGCCTCATGGGAGAAGCTCAAGAACATCTCCTAGCGCTCTCCGTCCCCTGCAGCCTCTGCTTTTCGAGGAAGCCTTGTCCCGCAAGCGGGGGTCGGCTTGATCAGGTCTGCCCGGCCCTGTTCGGGAAGTTGTGCGGTGTGGTGACGGTTCAGGGGACAGGGCTGCCCTGGGCTCACCGCGTCCGTGCTGTGCGGGGCGTGAGCAGGTGTGAGACCCTGGCACGGGTGCATGAGAAGAGCCGGTTGCTGAGACGCACGCACGCACCCCTCATCCCCTGTGCAGCCGCTGGCAGAGCGGTGTCGCTCGTTCGGTGCCAGGGCTCATGGGAGGAACAGGCGCGGATTTAATGGGTGCATTTACCTGGCAAAGACAGAAACTCTCCTATGGGTCTCGGCCGCCGAGTTTTCACCGGGAAACGAACATTTCATACCCTGCTAAAAGTTTACAGTTCTTTTTTTCTGTTTGGCGAGCGCGTTTCTGCACCACTGAGCTGACAGCTGAAGTCGGCCCCACTCCCGCATGTGATGTCAGCTGTGGGCCTGCCTGGCCGTCCACGCAAGAGGGGGGCGCGAAGAGCCAGGGGGAAAAGGAAGCCTTTTCCGATTGCGACCAGCCTGGCTGAAAGTGCGTGTCATGTGTCAAAAACCCCATGGCCTGCGGATCTCAGTGGATGTAGTGGCACCTCTCATGACACGTCTGGAGGATGCGCGTCGGGCTCGGGGGACGCCAGCCGCACCTGCAGCTCTGGAGGCTGATGAGCGAGCAGGAGGCCGATCTGGGAGGAGCGGGGACCGGGCCTCTGCCGACAGCGGGGACTCAGGAACACCGGGAGATGGGGCCGCGCTGCAGACGGTCAGGCCCGCCAAGAGTTAAACCTGAAATCTGGATTCCACTACGGTGTGAAGTCAGGTACCAACTGACAGGCGAACGCACTCTCCCGTCTCAGCTCGGGCTGCTCCCTTGTTTATGCTACCTTTCAGACACCCTGGAAGATTCTCCAAAGGCACCTGTGTGGTAGCTCACGAGAGAGAAGGGCTGCCAGACGTCTCCCGTGTCATTTCTAAAGGGCATGGAGGGTGAAAGAAAGGAAGAAAGGATGAGACACACGGGGAGGGCCGCCCACCAGGCACCCCGAGTCGGCCGTGCTAGTCTGAGCCGGGACGTGACCAGGATCGGTGAATTCTGTTGGGTCTCACAATTTTAAACTAAAACCAGAGGGCACTCCTATCTGTGGGAGAATTAATTACTCCTTTTCTATCTCCCATTGTTTAAGGAAAACTTGCAATAAACACGGGATGTTTGAAGGAACCAAGACGGTGTGTGTGTGTGTGTGTGTGTGTGTGGCCTATATTTACGGAAAGGGAAAGTATAAAAACATAGCATTTTTATTAATAAAATAGATCAAAATAACAAGAGAGGAAGTTGCCACACTCAATAGAGATTCTGTTTAAATATTCAACTTGCACCGAGAGGATGGGGGGCCCGGGGCCCGGGCACAGAGCAGCTGGGGCCTCTGGAGACCCTTCCTGGGGGAAGAGGTAATGAGGATATAAAAATTCTGTGCTCACCGGCCCCCAGACGGCAGGCAGGCTGGGACGGAAACGCACACACTCACCACAGGTGTTGTGGAGAGACCCACATGCTGCACTTTCTGGCGGTTCACGGTGGCATTATTGCCACTGCCTGGGCACGCTGACTCGGCTCAGTGAGGTCACCGTGTCCTTGCCCGATGCCAGTGTTTCTCCGGGGAGGCTGTTCGGGGAAGCCAGTCTCCTACAACACAAGTAGTCGGGGGGAGACGACTCCAGCCCCTCCTCAGCCAACGCGGCTCGGGACTGACACATCGGGACACATTGCCCATGTTTTCCCATCCAAGCTATCACTTTTGGACGTTTCTGCACCAATTAACAGTAATTCTTACCCTTGGCAAGTATTGAAACTCAGTCGTCCTTAGTTATACTTAAAACAAAACCTCTGTGTAATCTGTGCGTGCCGTGTGAGCGCTCATGAACGTTTCCTTAATTTTGAATGAAGATTCCTTACATTTCGAGAATTTTTAACCCTTGATTTGTCATAAAAACGCTCATTTGAACAAAGATCCAGTTTGGTAATCCCTTAATTTTGAATGAAGATTCCTTACATTTCGAGAATTTTTAACACTTGATTTGTCGTAAAAACGCTCATTTGAACAAAGATCCAGTTTGGTAACCGCGATCTTTTCAATGTTCATATTTTTAATTTCCCAGGGCCCTTGATTTGTAAGATCTTGTATGTACAGAAGAGATAACTTGTCAAAGGTTTTGCAGCATTTATTTTTGTGTTTGTCACTTACATTAAGACATGTTTTTTTAGGGGCACCCGGGTGGCTCAGTCAGTTAAACGTTCGATGTCAGCTCAGCTCGTGATCTCACGGTTCGTGAGTTTGAGCTCTGTATCGGGCTCTCCGCTGTCAGCACAGAGCACGCAAAATAAAGAAGTAAAAGAAATAAAGTTGAAATACAAAAACAAACAGAAAGCACTTTTCTAAATTATGCCTTTTTTCTAGAGCAGTTTAAACTTTCACAGAAAAATTAGGAAGTGCAGAGATTTCTTATATACTTGCCACCACACATGTACAGACTCCCCAGCTATCAGCATCTTCCACCAGGGTAGCACATTTGTTGTAACTTGGACACCTACTCTGAATTCCCATCCCAAGTCCGTAGATAACGTTAGGGCTCACTCTTGGTGTGGCCCGTTCTGCGGGTTTCGACAAATGTATAGTGGCCATTATCCACCATTAGAGTGTCCTACAGAGTATTTGCACAGCCCTAAAAGTCCTCTGTGCTTCTCCTGTTCAACCCTCCTTCCCCACCTCTGAAAACCACTGGCCTTTTCTGTCTCCGTGGTTTTGCCTTTTCCAGAATGTCGCATTGTTGGAATCAGACAGTATGTCGCATTTTAGATTGGCTTCTTTTGCTTCGGGGTTCCTCCATATCTTGCCATGGCTTGATAGCTCTTTCCTTTTTAGGGCTGAATAATCCATTGTCTGGATGGACCACAGTTTATTTATCCATTTACCTCCTGAAGGACAGCTTAGGTATTTCCACATTTTGGCAATCGTGCGTAAAGCTTCTGTAAACATCCATGTGCAGGTTTTGGCGTGAACATGATGCGTTCCGTTTTTTGAGGGGTAATCGCCAAGAAACACGATTGCTGGATAGTATGGTAAGGTTCTGTTTCGTTCTGTAAGAAAGCACCAAACTGTCTTTCAAAGCGACTATGCCATCCTGCATTTCCACCAGTAATGAGTAAGAACTCCTGTTGCTGGTGAGAATGGGGGAGTCAGTGTCGTCAATGTTCCCGATTTTGGCTATTCTAAAGATGCCTGGTGCCTTCTCATGGTTGTTTAATTTGCGTTTCCCTGATGCTATCGGATGCTTAGCATCTTTTCATGTGCTTCTTTGCCATCTGTATGTCTTCTTTGGTGAGAGTTTTGTTATATTTGGCCAATTTTTTCAAACAGGTTGTTTGTTTTCTTTTTTATTATTGAGTTCTACGAATTCTTTGTACATTTGGATAGCAGTCCTTCATCAGACGTGTCTTTTGCAAATATTTTCTCTGTCTGTGACTTGTCTTTTTCTAGATAAAGTCCAGTTTATCAGCTATTTCTTTTGTAGATCGTGACTTTGGTGTTTTATCTAAAAGTCGTTGCCATACCCAAGGTCATCTAGGTTTTCTCCTTATCTCCTTATCTCTAGGAGTTTTATTGTTCTCTGTCTTACATGTATGCCTATTATCCATTTTGAGATATTGTTTGTGAAGGTGTCACGTGTGGGTCTAGATTCATGTTTTTGCCTGAGGATGTCCAGTTTTTCCAGCACCTCTTGTTGACGAGATTATCTTTGCTCCGTCGTGTTGCCTTTGCCCTTCCATGGATCTATCTCTGGGCTCTCTTTTTTGATCACTTGTCCATTCTTCTGTTAATATCTCACTGTCTCCATTACTGTGGCTCTACAGTAAGTCTTAACGTTGTGTAGTGTTGGTCCTCTAACCTTGTTCCTTCCTTCAATACTGTGAGGCTATTCTGGGCCTTTTGCCTCTCCATATAACTTTAGAATCAGGTTGCCAATATCCAAAAATAGCTTGCTGGGGTTTGTATTGAATGTGTAGATTAAGGTGGGAGGCACTGACATCCTGACATAATTGAAGCTTTCTATCCATGAACATGGAATGTGTCTCCATTTATTTAGTTCTTACTTGATATCTTTTGCTAGGGTTTTGTGGTTTTCCTCACACAGATCTTGTATATATGTTATTACATATATATTCAATTATTTTATTTTTGAAGGTACTAATGTAATCGTATTCTGTTTTTAATGTCAAATTCCACTCATTTATTGTTGGCACATAAGAAAGCAACTGACTTTCTTTTTAATGTTTATTAATTTTGAAGGAGAGAGAGACAGAGTGTGAGCTGGGGAAGGGCAGAGAGAGAGGAAGACACAGAATCTGAAGCAGCCCTAGGCCCTGAGCTGTCAGCACAGAGCCCGACGTGGGGCTTGAACTCATGAGCCATGAGATCATGACCTGAGCTGAAGCCGGATGCTTAACCGACTGAGCCACTGGAAAGCAATTGACTTTTGTATATTAACTTTGTATCCTGAATTCTTGCTATATTCTCTTATTAGTTCCAAGGGTTTGTTGTTCTTGTTGTTGTTAATCTGTTTATATTTTTTACATAGACAATCGTGTCATCTGCAAAGACAGTTTTATTTCTTTTTGTTCCTAACTGTATACTTTTTATTTCCTTTACCTGTCTTACAGCAGTAGCTAGACCTTCCAGCACAATCTTGAAAAGGAGTACTGAGAGGTGATATCCCTGCCTTGTACCTGATCTCAGTGGGGAAGCTGCCAGTTTCTCATCATTAAATATGATGTTAGCTGTAGGTCTTCTGTAGATAGTCTTTATCAAATTGAGAAAGTTCTTATCTATTCCTATTTTACTGAAAGGCTTTCTTTTCCCCCCAAATTATGAATGGGTATTGGATTTTGTCAAATGCTTTTTCTACATCTACTGATACAATCATGTGATTTGTTTTTCTTTTTTAGTCTAGGGCTGATAGATTGCATTATTTTCTTAAAATCGAGGCATAAGTGGTATATAACATTACATTTGTTTCAGGGATACAGTAGGATGATTTAATATATGTGTATTTTGCAAAATGATCCCCAGAAGCCTAGTTAACATTTGTCACCATACGTTGTTATAAAAACTTTTTTCCTGCGTTGAGAACTCCTACATCTATTGTCTTTGTACCTTTCAAATATGCAACACAGTATTATTAACTCTAATCACCATGGTGTACATTACATCCCTTTAACCGACTTATTTGATAACTAGAAGTTTGTACCTTTGACCCCAAAAGTGGGTAAAGGGGGTCAAAAGTTACATCAATTTAGTTTTGAATGTCATCAAGTTTTTTTGGCCTTGTTTTCGGTGGATTTTTTTGGTTTTTTTTAAAAACCTAACAACCAAATGTTTACATTCCTTTATTATTTCTTTCTCTGCTCTCAGGCTAAAATGTCCTTAGCTGCTGAAATATTCTAGCTGTTTTAATTGTTATATATTTTTTCTTTGTCTACTATGAACTTCTTTTGTTTATTATGATGTATGATTTTGGGGAGATACCAAATTACTTTTATTCCCCTATATAATTAACTATCTCTTCAATCATGAGTGGTGCATGCCTTAGTTAATGAAAATATATAAAGACTTGATCTGTTTGTGGCCTTCCCTTCGGTTCCATTAGTATGCATGACTACCCTTAACTCTATTAATTAATGTTTAGCAAAGTTAGTTGCATGAATCCCCATACTCTTGCTTTTCAAAATATTCTTTATATTCTGTCAGCACAGAGCCTGACGTGGGGCTCGAACCCACTGACCGTGAGATCATGACCTGAGCTGCAGTCAGATGCTTAACTGATCGAGCCAACCAGGTGCCCCAAGAAATGAAATATTTTAAAATACTGAGTAATTCCATAGAGAAATGATCAGTATGTTTTTCATTTATTCAATATTTTATGTATTTCAGGGGTTGTTCATATATTAAAATTTTTTTTTGATTTTCTGTTTTATTTCTTGACATGATATGTTTTGGTTGAAATTGGGAGCGAAAACTTTTTTTCCATTATATTTTCCTCTAGGATTTATTTTATTTTTATACATTTATAATTTTCCATCTTACTGAACCTATTCATTAACTATCAACTCTTCCTTTCCACTTTATTTTTGGTTGATATCTTGGATTTTATTTATTAAGCAAATATTATTAAGCAATTATTTCAACAAATAGATGTTTATATTAACTCTCTTTCTTTTTTTTTTTTTTTTAAATTTTTTTTTCAACGTTTATTTATTTTTGGGACAGAGAGAGACAGAGCATGAACGGGGGAGGGGCAGAGAGAGAGGGAGACACAGAATCGGAAACAGGCTCCAGGCTCTGAGCCATCAGCCCAGAGCCTGACGCGGGGCTCGAACTCATGGACCGCGAGATGGTGACCTGGCTGAAGTCGGACGCTTAACCGACTGCGCCACCCAGGCGCCCCTAACTCTCTTTCTTTTTAAAATATAATGTATTATCAAGTTAGCTAACATACAGTGTATACAGTGTGCTCTTGACTTCGGGAGTAGATTCCCATGATTCATTGTGTACATACAACACCCAGTGCTCATCCCAATAAGTGCCCTCGTCAATGTCCATCACCCACTGTCCCCTCTCCCCCAGCTGCCCCCCTCCTATCAACCCTCAGTTTGTTCTCTGTATTTAGGAGTATTGACTCTTTTTTTTAAAGTTTACTTATTTTGAGAGAGAGCGAGCAGGTCCCGGAGGGATGGGGGGGGGGGGGAGAGATTCCCAAGCAGGCTCTGCAGTCAGTGCAGAGCCTGAAGCGGGGCTTGAACTCACTACCTGTGAGAGCATGACCTGAGTGGAAATCAAGAGTTGGAGGCTTAACTGACTGGGCCACCAGGTGCCCCTCTCGTTTCTTAATCTATGCTATTTGAAGATGTTCTAAGTCAACTCTAGTCATTGCCTTCTGGAGAGTAATTCATTTTATAAAACGTCACCTTGGTTAATGTAAAAATGTAAAGGTTATTCTCAATAATTTAAAATATTTATCTGTCTATAGTAAGGACTCCTTTTTTAATACTAATTTTCTGTAATTGTGGGGTTTCATCTCTTTGTGTCTTGATTAGATCTGTCAAAAATTTGTCTATGCATTTAATTATCTTGAGAAATTAACTCTTGAATATATCTTTAAAAAATTCCATCTTTTTCATAGTTCTTGGTTCGTTGATCTTTGCTTTTGTCTTTATTTCCTTCCTCTTGACTTTCTTGTTTTCCCTTTAAAGCCTACTGACTTCGATGTTTAAATGGTATATTTTCACTTTTTCTCTTGAAAAAGTTAATGTACTATACCTATAAATTTCCTTTGACTGTATCTTTGACAACTTGGCATAAACTTTTTATTCTTATTAATTTATCAATTATTATTCGTTTATTATTATTATTTTTTTAACTTTTAAAATTTTATTTTTAATAGGCAGAGGGAGACAGAGCATGAGCAGGGGGGAGGGGCAGAAAGAGAGGGAGACACAGAATCCGAAGCAGACTCCAGGCTCTGAGCTGTCAGCATAGAGCCCGACGCGGGGCTCGAACTCACTAGCCATGAGATCATGACCTGAGCTGAAGTCAGATGCTTAACCGATTGAGCCACCCAGGCCCCCCTGTGAGTTTTTATAATTATTAGGTATTAGCAGTACCCTGTAATTATTTATTTATTTTCCTTGACTTCAATTATTTAATTGTCTAGTAACTAGATGATTTTTTTTTTAAAGCTTGGTCACTTATTTCTAAAGCTTTAAAACCAGAGAATGTTGCCGCATAATTCGGAACACCTCTAAGTCCCTTGGAACATATTTCAGAATCGACCAATAGGACTTCTTCCAAAAAGATGTTGTAGAAGGACTTGTCCCTAGTCTTCTCATCAGATACAATCAGAAACTCTTGACATTACGTGTAAAATTAACATAAGGAAACTCTGACAGGTGGAGTAAAGAAGGCAGAGCAGCTAAGGGCCTCTCTGTCTGAAGAATGAAACGGTGGTGCCTTTTGTGGGTTTTCTTTTTGCCTGTATATCCCACACTTGGAGCTAAAGAAGCCAGCGACCCCAAAACACCATGAGACAGACACAGACTAAGTCCCAGTAAGTCTCCTCTCTCCAAAGTATCAGGGAAAGGGCAGCTCAGGAAAACAGAAAACTTTTAGATGCTAACCACTCAACTCCAGTCAAATACATTAGAAAGAAATGCACTGACTACAGCTCACCCCCCAGCAAAGGCTGAGTGGGCCCGTAGACTTCCCTCCTTGCCAGGCCACAGCGAGGAACCCAAGTTCCTCTCCAGGATAGTTCCAGAGAAGGCTGAGCAGGAGCCCGGACTCCTATCCCAGCTGGATGATAAGTTTTGCCCAGCTCTCATGATGTCAGTGGACACCTGTTGGTAAGCCTGGACTTCGTCTGCTCCCGCTCCTGCATTACCAAGGGCAGGCTGACTGGAGGGTCGGGATGTTTACAGATCTCAGCCGTGGTGGGGGCGCTCCATCATAGTCAGCAGCGTCTATGTGGGGAGACCAAGAAGATAGTCCTGTTTCTCCCATCCAGGGTGAGATCAGCCCCTGTTAGAGCAATGACAGAAAAAGCTACTAAAACAGCAGGGTTGAATCGGATGCAGAGTCTCTCCAATGCCCAAATTCCAATGAGAAAAAGAATCACTTTAGGAAACTAAGAACTAGGAAAGAACTAGGAAAGTCTCAATTTGAGTAAAAAAAAAAAAAAAAGATAATCAACAGATGGCAACACGGAGATTACAGAAATATTAGAGTTATCTGACAGAATTTAAGGCAGCCATCATAAAATCTCCTCAAAGAGGAACTACAAATATGCCTATAATAGACACAATAATAGAAAATTTCAGCAAATAAACACACATCTCAACAAAAACACAGAAGGCATGAAGAATTACCAAGATTTTAGAATCAGAAAATGCATTAGCCAAAATAAAAACTCAGTGAATGGGCTCAAAAGAATCCATTTCACTGGAGAATTCTACAAAAAATTAAAAAAACCCCACCAATTCTACATAACCTCTTCAAAGAAATAGGAGTTAGGGTAATAATTTCCAATTTATATTATAAAAACAGAATGGCCTGAAACCAAAATTGAACAAAAACAGGAAAAGCAGAAAAGGAAAGAAGGAAGGAAGGAAGGAACGAACGAACGAACGGGGGAAGGAAGGAAGGGAAGGAGGGGGCGGGGAGGAAGGAAGAGAGGGAGAGAGGAAACCATAAACTTCATATACAGATCTTCTCATGAATATAGATAAAGAAAATCATTATCAAAACATTAGGAAATGGAATTTGGCAATATATAAAGTGGATTACACACCGTGACCTAATGGGACTTACACCAGGGGTGCTAGACTGGTTCAATATTCAAAACTCCAAGGGGCGCCTGGGTGGCGCAGTCGGTTAAGCGTCCGACTTCAGCCAGGTCACGATCTCGCGGTCCGTGAGTTCGAGCCCCGCGTCAGGCTCTGGGCTGATGGCTCGGAGCCTGGAGCCTGTTTCCGATTCTGTGTCTCCCTCTCTCTCTGCCCCTCCCCCGTTCATGCTCTGTTTCTCTCTGCTCCAAAAATAAATAAACGTTGAAAAAAAAAATTTAAAAAAATTATTCAAAACTCCATGAACATGGTCTACTGGGTTAACATGCTAAAGAAAGAAAATCACATGATTATACCTATTGAGGCAGGAAACTCATCTGCCCAAATTCAATGCTCATTCATGGTAAAAATTCTCAGCAAGTTAGAAATGGGGGGAGGCTTCTTCATTACTATAGAGAGCACCTACAGAATCTCCCATCCTGCCCAATGGTGAAAAGAGTAAACGCTTTCCTCCAACCTTGAGAAGTAAGCAAGGATGTCCACTCTCACTACTGCTATTCAGCAGAATGCTGCAAATTCCAGCCATCACAGTACGGAAAGAAAAGGAAATAAAATGTATGCAGATCAGAAAGTAAGAAATAAGTCTGTCCCTGTGTTCAAGTAACATGATGGTCTAGATAGACAATCCCAAGGAATTTGCAAACAAAGAAACACACAACTTCTTGCATACCTTCCTAGAACTAATAAGTGAAATCAGCAGATTCACCGAATGCAAAATCAGCGCATGAAATTCCTATGACAGTTGTGAATTTGCAAATACAATACCACTTGTAATGCCTCCAAAAATAATCGGACGCTTAGGTGTAAATCTCACAAAACGTGTAGAGACGTTGTGTGCCGGAAACCACAACATGCTGATGAAAGAAATAAGGGATCTAAACAATTGGAGGGATGACTTTGTTCCTCCACTGCAAGACTCGACCCAGTGAAGGTGTGTTTAATCTAAACATAACTATGCTAAATGCATATATCAGAGTTTGCTGCAATCTGTTTTCCTGAAACACCAAACCAAAAACCTCCTGGTGATCATTAAGGTCTGTGCTTTCATTTTAAAGATGGAGAAATCAAGGCCAAAAGACATTAGTGACAGCTTCCCCAGGGGCTTGGGGGCCAACACTAGGTGCCACTTCCCTTGATTCTCCATCCAACCCCGTCAAGTCCTCCTTGCTTTCTGATTTCCTAGTTGGCAGTTACAAATCCCCCGTCTGTACTCTGCTAGACCCCTTATAGACTTCAGTGTTTAATAATTTGTTGAATGGATAAATGCTTCCTGGTTCTTACTCCTGTGTGTGTGAGTGCGTGCGTGCGCGTGAGCTCGCACGCAGGGGTCCTTATTCCTGTGTGTGTGTGTGTGTGTGTGTGTGTGTGTGGCTAGGGGACACGATGCTGGAGAAACAGGTGTCGCCGACACAGTGCTGGTGAATAGATCTCGTCACCCTTTCTCTGCATCTGCCCACATGCAGCGCCATCAAAAATCTCCAGCCCTCCCTTCGTAGCCTATTTAAAACACTATTATTTTCTTCTTGTTTACAAAGTATTTACATGGACCTTTTAATATGATATTACAAGAGCAGTTCTTTCTCTGCTTCTAAATAGCAAGGACTCGTTTTAGATGCTGCATCTTGCCCTTCTCTTGTCCTCCTGTCATTTTCACTCACTACAAAATGCCTCTTATCGGAGCGTCGAGAAAGAAGAAACATAAAACAGTATTTCCCCACACCCCAAATTAAGCCTTCCAGAAGGACATTAATATGCCCCAGTTCTCTCGATCTGTTGAATTTTTCAGCAACTCCATCCCAAAACCATTTTTATATTTGGTCACATGTGAGCTGAATGAGGGTAATTGACACTAATGATTTTCAGCTCATAATTTTTGGTCTATTGTTTCGCTTTGACTCTATTTTCCCCCTTTCCATTTCTATTTTTCTCCCACTGTATGTTCAGTTCCACCGAGATCTATCTTGGTTTCACAGGGTTCCACAACTCAGGAGCTAATCATATCCCAGAGCACTGATACCGGATGCCCCGTGGTGCTCGGAATTCGCAGTAGTTGTTTATTCGCACACTTTTGGTTCGGGATCATTTCACCGTGGATATCATAGTCTGGCGAACACATGCTCACGCAGATACACACGCATTCACAACAGATATCCCCAGTTAAATATTCATGATGCCCAACATTATCATAGGGGCTTCCATACAAAGAAATGACCAACATTGTCATTCCGGGCCTGTATTACCTGATGCAGAGAATGCTGAACAGTATATTATTACATCCAGTGTGTGACAGACGAGCTTCGGCAGAAGAGGCTAATAACAATAAATTAACGTAGAGTGGCTTTGAGGAGGAAAAATAGGACAAAGGAGCTTTGAAATTAGAGATAAATGTTATCGTGCATTTTGATCTTCCTTGAATTCAGCGTGAATACTGTGTTTGGTTTTTGTCACATGGCTGTCCATTTCTGAAACAATGAGGTTGACCTGTGGGAAGATATTCAATGGCAATTATTGCAGTTAAATCAAATGGAAGTCAAGTTTGAAAAGGAAATAAATTAATGTTTCTACTTCTCTGTCTTACACTTCAGACATACAGTATGTTCCTATCCGACTATTTAGGGATCTTTACAAAGAAAACCATGCAACCTTTGAACCTTGGAATCCAACCTTTTCCTTCATTTCGCCGAGATGGAGATGTCCTCTTATGGGAATTAAACACAGGATGTCAAGGGCCAACACAAGGAATGGAAAATTCAGCATTCACTTCGTGGCCAACAGATGACAAGGAAAATAGACGATCGGAAAGGAAGGAGCCACGTGACAGCCCAAATTTCACCTCAAGGAGACCCACAAAGACCCACAAAGATTTCAAGGTGCATCTTCCCCCACCCTGGTCTCCACCAACTCTGGAAAACAGAGGGATGAGCTGGAAGGTGCAATTAATTTAATTGAAAATGCGAACTATCTCAACAGACCGCATGTTCATCACCACATTAATAGCATTTAAACAAACGGTCATACTTGGCTTCAAATAGAGTACAGGTAACTGTTGGCATGAATAGTTGATGGAGAATAGGTATATATTTGTGTAGAAATGCAGCATTCACATGGGCTCGTTATTGTGGATATGCTAATTCATCCAGGCAATCAACAAACATTCCAGAGTGTTCACCAGGTAATAGGTGCCTGTTGAGCTCCCGGGACCCAAAGGTGAGTAATCTCTTATCTCCAAGGAGCCCATGATTTAATTTAACAGTCCAATGCTTTTGTAAAAATATGTGTTTATAGTGGAGAATTCTGAGAAGGCTAAGAAGAGAGGCTAAAAGTATAAAAATGTGCCTCGTAAGATAAACAAAATGTAAATATTTAAAAAAAATGGATTAGTGGGACAGATTTCCGAAGAGAGAAAAACAATACGTGTCAATATCAGAAAAAGTGTTGAATTTGTTTTGTTTTGCTTTTAAATCTTTATTTATTTTGGATAGAGTGAGAGAGAGAGAGAAAGAGAGAGAGAGGAGGTGCAGAGAGAGAGGGGGGCAGAGAATCCCAAGCAGGCTTCGCACTGTCAGCGCAGAGCCCAGCACAGGGCTTGAACGCATGAACCGTGAGATCATGACCCAGGCCAAAATCAAGAGTTGGACACTTAACCCACTGAGCCACCCAGGTGCCCCTCAATGGTTTATTTGAACAATAAAATGCCAAAACCTTTGTATAAGAGAGTATGAAAAATCCCCTGCACTGTCTGGATTCCCTGCCTTGGGCACGGAGACAGAGAGGGGGGACTTGGGGTGTCACTGAGGTTGGTGCTTCAGAACAAAGGGGTGGCAAGAGACTAGCAGGGCTGGCCATTCTGAGTGGGGCCGGAGGGGCCGACCCCAGGGAACCAGATTCTTCAAGTGCAGTGTGTAATTTCAAAGGCCCCTGGTCTAAGCGAGGAGCTACAATATATAATAGCAAGACACACTGAGAATTAACGTGGATACGGATCTAGAACAAGTGCTAAGTGTTTTTATAGAGGCTGTAGGATGGGCAGGAGCCAGTAAGGGAAAACTTGATTCAGACACACTAAGAATTGGTGCAAAATGCATTTGAAGGGGTCATCGGCTAAACAGTTCTTGCAAGTTTGTGTCTCGTTTGCATCATTGACCAGTAAATATATCTAATGTATACAAGATGCCATATGCAAGACATTGCACTTGGTCGCAAGAGACGGGAGTACAGCAAGAGAAACCTGGACTCATCTCTTAAGTAGATTTTGATCCCTTTAAGCAAATTCAGAGCCAATCTACATCAACGGTTTGGAACCCTCTGGTCTAATGATGAGAGGAAATTTTCGGGCCCATTTCAGGAATAAAAACATAGAGGAGGCAGAACATATACCAGAGGCAGGGGATGGGTAGACGGGAGATTGGAAGAAGGTAGTCAAAAGGTGTAAGCTTCCAATTGTAAGATAAATAAGTACTAGGGATATGATGTACGACATGGTGATTCTAGCTAACACTGCTGTGTGATGTATAGGACAGGTGTTAAGACAGGAGATCCTGAGAGCTCTCATCCTAAGGAGAAAATTTCTTTTTCTCCTTTTCTTCTTTCTTTTGATTGTATCTATATGAGAGAATGGATGTTAGCTGAGCCTACTACAGTAACCACATCACAATGGATGTCAACAGACCATCCTGCTGTATGCCTTGAACTTCAACAGTGATGTGTCTCTGTTATTTCTCAATAAAACTGGAAAAACACGTAGGAGGGAGACGTCATGTCGGAATAAATGGAGCATTTCGTTTGTAATCAAAGGTTCTATCCCTTAGTAGTTGCGTTCCTTCACGCAATTCTCCATGAGCTCGGCAACTCGGTTTTCTCGTCTGTGAAGCTGGAGCGTTAATACCCATCTCTATCGACTAGGGTTCCTCGGTTGCAAGCAACACAGAAGTGGAGCATAAGCAGCATAAACATAGGGCAGTATTGCAAGGATGTCGTGGAGGGCACAGAAACAAAAGGAAGACCCGAGAAACACGCTCGTAAAGAACAGGAACCAGGGTCTCTCCTGGGGTCAGGGTAGCAAGAACTAACAGATGGTCGTGTCAAGGAAATACTACTGAAGTTAATGAGGTCCAACATCTTTTTCTTCTATCCTCGCGTATTCTGTTCAAGGTTCAACGCTTTAGGAGGGAGAGAGACCACTCGGCCCACTTGGATCCCGTGCTCACCCTGGGGTGAGAGGTGGGTGGGGAGTCCTAATAGCGTGACCCACCGGGATGGTACGCGTGGCAAAGGGGTTACATCCTGAACTGAAGTCAAACCGAGGTTAACAAAGGAGAGAGAAAAAAGCAAAAACCTACCACTCTTCAGCACAGGGAGGGTAGGCACTTGTACTGGGGACCGCTGTGTGGGCTTTCCTGTTTCTCCCGCAGCAGGTGCCCCAGGCACCCACTTGGATGCCCTCGGTACCCCCAATCCTGGGCATGCAGCTTCTTAACTGCCTTTCTCACCTGAGGGCAACCTCAAGGTAATCGCATTAAAATGCATTCATTTTGCGGACTAGAGTCCATTGGCAGACTGTGCTCTCTGGAGGGCACTGTTTCATCAGCACATGGGTGCTACCCATGAAAGGTAGAGGCAGTGGAAAACCCAGCTGTGGGCGGTAAGACGCCTGGTTATCACAGGCCGGGTATCCGGAGGTGAGGAAAAAAGAAGGTAAGCACAGTGATGAGCGGGGTAGAAAGTCCTCAGTGTCAGCAGGGGGTCTGCACCTGCAGCATCTGTGGTAAACAGGCCACGGTGTTGCCAGCAGTGAAAGAGTTGGAGGGCGGATGTACATGTTGCTTAACTTTATCACCAAAGACAATTAAAAAAAAAAAATCTCCCAGGAGACGTCCTTGGTCAGTTGGGGTCCAACCACGATCCCTTGCCAGCTTCCAGATGGAAGTCCATCGGTTGAAGGGAAGGTCTTCCTGAGAAGGGACCTCACGGTGCTGTGCTAACTACGTGCACTGGTGGGTTCTGCCATCTTTCTCCGAAGGGAGCCGTGGCCACGCAGTAGAGCAACTGAGCACGGCGGGAAGCAGAGTCCTTCCTTCCTTGGGACCCGGAGCTCAAGAGAACACGGATACCAGAGAACCCAAAGACTAACATGCCCCTCTTGCCAGTGATATGGGGGCTTGGGTGGCCAGGTGGAATCCAGAGCCCTGGGCGAAGTCCACTTCAAAGGGAGCTCCAAGTGGAAGGCAGTGATTCAAGCCAAGTAATGAATGGATACTTGGGCAGAGGCCAAGAGCTTAGCTGGAAGAAGCAACGTTGGAGGGTTAAACTCCAGGAGGTCTGGGCAAGGGGCTTGTGTGCAGGCACACCAAAGGGAATGCGTGCAAACCACATACCTTTGCACCTCCCACGGTGGCCAGAAAGCCACCGGCACAGAGGAACCAGTGAACGAGCAGTGGACAAGATGATTGTATCAGTGGCGGAGAGCCACTCTCCTTCCTCATCCATGGCAGTTGACCACTGGCAACTGCGTGGTAGGCTTTGCGAGTGCAGACGGGTCACCCGTCCTGCTACAGGGACCCTCCCATCTAGTGTTCTCTGGGCACCTCCCTCCCACACCTGCAGACACCGCGTGGTGCGATCATCTGTCCACTCTAGATTTTGTTCTGATTGCGTTCTGCTTTTTTCTGTATTATCATTGTCCTTCTGGAAATTAGGAAGTTTTGAGATTATTTCTCAAGCCGAATGCAGATGAGGGAATAAATTTACCTGCGGGCACACCTTCGGTTACACAGATGTAGATCAGAAATATTCGGGTTTTATTTTTTTCTGTCTTGCACTCTTAATTTCCTCTTTGACTATATAGTAGCTTGCAGGGGCTTTTTTAAGTGTACAAAAATGGTTTTCCTTAAATTATTATCATTAGTTTCCTGTTTTATTAGGTTCCTAAATGAGCTGTTGCTGTGGCTCTAAAGGTCATCTCTTGTTTAATAAACACACGAGAATGTCTGTTTTCTCCTTCTAATGTTGTATCTTTTAACAGCTATTTTCCTGATTATTTGTTTCCTGAGTTTTGCAATCTAGACTTCATTTTCTTCACCTTAGTCTCTTCTTTACTCTTGTGATTTGAAAGTGGATGCACATTTAAAATTTTACCAGCAGTTAGCTGAAACTTTTAAACTAAATATTGCATTAGCCTAATTAAGATTTTAAATGGTAGGAATTTTCTCCCTTTATGCAGTGTGAGGCATTTGCCGTTACTTTTTAACTTTCTGCTGCATTTCCAGTTTCTTTCAGCTGTTCCTGTATTTTAAAGTACTTTTTCATCGGGCACCTGATCTCGGCTCAGGTCATCATCTCATGGTTTGTGGGTTCGAGCTGCGTGTTGGGTTCTGTGCGGATGGCACGGAGCCTGCTTGGGATTCTCTCTCCTCTCTGCCCCTCACCTGCTTGTGCGCACGCTCTCTCTCAAAATAAATAAACTTAAAAAAAAATAAAACAAAATACATTTTCTGTTACAACTCTTTTATTCTTTATATTGTGAAAAGTGTTTGGTTACCTGTAGGTGTTTAATCATTTCAGTGTCTGCTCCCGGGCTTAATCTGTCATGAACTCACTGTGGGTCTCTTTTGATTTTCTTAATGATCCAGAGCAAAGGTCCTCAAACTACGGCCCGTGGGCCAAATCTAGCCGCCACCTGCTTGTGCGTGACCCCTGAACTAAGGATGGTTTTACGTTTTTGTACGATTTTTAAAAATCAGAAGACAGATACTGTTTCACGACATATGAAAATCATGTGAAAGTCAAATTTCAGTTTCTCCGAATCCAGATTTCCTGGCACGCAGCCACGCTCACCGTGTACGAAGGCTGCCTCAGTGCTCCAGACGCAGAGCTCATTAGTTGTAGGAGAGACCTTGGGGCCCACGGAGCCTGCAATACGTGCTCTGTGGTCCTCCACGGGACACGTCCGCCTATCCCTGGTCTAGCGCAACGATCGGAGCCCCTTTCCCAGTAATGTCCGTGAAGGATGATATTTATGATGTTGTGTGGGAACACGAGCCCATCCCACGCACCCCGAGTTTGCCTGAGAGGGAGGCCCACGACTTTCGTGACTGCCACGGGGATCGACGGTGTGTCAAAACCGCCTTTTGTGTCACCCTCATGTCTCCATCCTTCCCCGTCGGACACGTGGGAATCCGAGGGGGCAAGAGCGCTCTCACTCCAGGGGCAATCGCAAATCTCTCCTCGTTTATTACGCTTTTGAAGAGTCAGTTGCCACGCGCGATGCGACGCGTCTCGTGACACCTGTGTCACCTGGGGGGGTCACGCAGGATCCTTGCTTGAAAAGCTGTTTTCGGGCGCTGGCTTCAGGAAGAGCCACGGGGGGGCATGTTTTCTGTGACGTGACACATCTGAATGCATCTCTCGGGTGGTTGCCTCTTTCCCCGTACCATTAAACGAGACGTTCTCAGGCTGTTTTGTCGGCCGTAGCGCATTCGTGACGGACAACGTTTACACATCGGCACACTCTCAAGGAAGATCTGGCTCCCGCGGACGGTCTCTGGCCCTGCCCGGGAAGCAGAAGGCACCCATGCTCCTCACCTGGAGGTTTCTGGGTTGGACAGTCACTAAACGGACCAATGGGCCTGTGCTCTGGTACCAGTGATGAAGGGGAGAGGAGAGCAGCCGCGAGACCCGAAGGAGGAGAACCAAAGGGCCAGGGACGTGGTTTCTGAGAAGCAGCACATCCAAGGGGCGGAAGGGGAGCTTGGAGAAAGGGAGAAACGTTCCCAGTAGGGGAAATAAAACACACGGAGGTTTACTCATTTAATGACCGAGGAGCACAGGGTGGGTGAGGAACCCAGAAGAACTCAGCATTCGGGCTCCCGGCCTGGGGCCTGGAGGAGGCCAGGGCTTTGTGGGCCACGCCTGGACCTTCATGCGACGTGAAGCCATGAGGGGGGCTCGGGGCAGGAGGAGAAGGTCAGGGTTGGTGGGGGGATGGTCCGCAGGCTGATGTGCCCATGTCACCCGGGGCAGGTCAACCAGGGAGGTCACCCAGGGGAGCCCTGAGGAGGGCTAAGTTGGAGAAGGTGAAGGCGCGGGCAGGAGGCGTGGGAGAAGCGAGGAGCTGCAGTGGGCCTTGGGGCGGAGGGAGGGCCAGCCCGCAATGCTGTCGGCCTTCCTCCCCCTGCAGGCTCCACAGCCTGTCTGGCAGCAGGAAAAGGGAGTCGCGGAGCTGCAGACGGCGGGGAAGATGGCAGGGGTGAGGCGTCTGGCACCCCTAGCCACTCTTGGATGCCTCCCCCCACGACTCACTCACCACACCCTGCTTGTGTCCTGGGGGCGCCCAGGACGACGCGTGAGCGTTTAACTGACCTGTTTCTTTACTTGTTGACTGTCTGCATCACTTTCCCGTGGCCACTGTAACAGAGGACCTCGAACTTCCAGCGAGCTTGGTTCTGGAGGCCAGGCGTCCTGAATGCACGTCAGTCCCTGAGATCAAGGAGGAGAGCGCGTCTTAAGGCCCAGCTCCCAGGGCCGCGGGTGTTCCTCGGCCAGTGGCGGCATCCCCGGGTCGGCCTGTGCGGGGACATCCTTCCGCCTCCCCCTTCTGGGGACAGTCCTGATGCACTCAGGGCTCATCTGGGCGATCCCCGATAATCTCCCAGCTCAAGATCCTTTATCACACCTGCCAAGTCCTTCTTCACGAGGAAGCACTCAGGGGGCCCGGAAGTCAGGACATGGGTGTCTGTTGGGGGGCGGGCAGAGGGGCCGGCCATCTTCCTCCCAACACAACACCTTTCTCTCTAGCAGCTCCCCTCCAGGAGGACCGGCCCTCTGCCTGTCACATCCTCCCCCCACCCCCAACACCAGCCCAGCCTTGGCTCAGAAGGGTGCATACAGAGTCCTCAGGCTCAGAAGCAGGATAAAAATGTCACTTTCTTTGACTGGTTTCCCTACAACATCTCCAAAGACGGTAGCGAGGAACTTTCCACATGTGAGAGTCTGGCGGATATTTCCGGGTAGGCTCTCAGCCTCGATGATGGAAGATAGGAGCTCGTGATGTCCGTAGCACCTGGAGTTACCATCTTTGAGAGCAGGTGGGGCTGGGATGCCCAGGAGACCCTACCCCCCTCACGGTGTGCCGGGAGGTGAGCCCACCCCGGTCACCTGTCCTTGCTCCTTGGCCCCGCGCCTGTGAGGAGTCAGGGGACGGTGCGTGGCGAGGAAGCTTCTCTCACTGCAATCCTGTGTGTGCTCACTGGTTTGCCAGTCAGCGGAAGCGAGAACAACATTAACCCACGTGCAGGGCGGGGTTTTCACCAACATTCAAGCACAGCCAGGTCGTGGACGGTGGTGGTGAGAGCATTCGAGCCGAGCACGAGGCTGGGGTTACTTCCTGGTCATCTTCGATCCCCTGTCGCATATGAGGTTTGCATCAGAAACAGAAATAGCACCTCAGTCACCACGTTTGTTCTATGTACTTCTGTGCCCCGGGACGGCAAAGACACCCGAGGCTCGCTGATTCTGCATGTTTGTGCTTTTTAGCAGTGTCACGAAAAATATCGAAGTTGACGATGACTCTGGAAAACATTGACGTGCCATCTGAGAACGCTTTCTTGTAGCTACCCAGTCGAATTTTAAACCTAAATTAAAGAGGACTTGAGGAGATTTTAAGTTCTTCCTCATTATCTTGTGAATTATAAGAGCACTTTGCTTGGCTTATTTTGATCTTGGAAAGAGATTTAGAATCTCATGTCTTCTTGATGAATTGAGAACCCTCACTCAATAGCTTTTTGTTTTGGTTTGGTTTTTTGTTTTTTTGTTTTTTTCCTCTTGCGCGTGGGGCCTCTCTGTAAATACTAAAGCCGAACCGTTCACCAGGCCACAGCGCACGTGCAAGGAGGTCAGCTTATAACTGCAGAATGTCAAGGACATGGGAATAAATAGTTCCAGTCTCGGGCGCCGTCTACGTTACCTCCATTTCAATACCACGCGGAGGTGAGCAGGCTCAGCTCTTGAAATACTAAAGCTATGGGCTAGCCAACTTCTTTAAGAGCATGCTTCCATAATTTAAAAGAAGGTAAGACGTGTGCCGCTCCAGCTCGAGAAAGTGGGCTTTGGAACCAACCTCATCACAATTAGCACCGTAATGGGCCATTATCTGAGCCAAGCACTGTGCTAAGCGCATTGCGTGCACGCTCTTATTAAATTGTAATAATATTCCAACTGACATCCCGTTTTTAAGGAAGCTGAGACTCAGAGAGATCAAGTACTTTATCTGGAGTAACACAGCCAGGAAGGGAGGCGGCTCGGGCTTCAATCCGAAATGTCAGACTCTGGAGTCATGAAACCTACCCAGAAGGCCCGCGTCATGTGATCGTAGGAAGACATTCCTCTTGCGAGCTGCCTCGAGCCAATCTCGGGTTGCTTCTTTGAAATACACAGAATCCACAAACAGAAACGCGTAACTTCTTGCAAACTGTTTTAATTTGACAGTGAATGGGCAAGCCTGATCTCTTCCCATGCTTCTCCAGAAGCAGGTTGGTCCTGCCACCATCTTGAATTTAGAATATCCACGCAGTACCCACCTTTTTTATTGGTCACCCTCACATTTTCATAATTTCAAAGACGAGCTAAGTTATGTCTGGTTGTTAACCTTTGTTACTACTAAATTCCTACCTCATATGGGCCAAAGGCATTCTGAGCTCTGCATTCCAGAACCGGATTCCATTTTGAGCAAAGAGGAAATAGTTCCTGAGGCAGTTAAGGTGACTTAGCTGACTGAAGTCACGGAGTTCATGAGAAACGGGCAGGATTTGAACCCAGACTGTGTTTATTCCAAAGTCTATATACTCTTCTCACCAGGATGAGAAAATAAAATATTATTTTCAGTGTGTAAGAAGTGAAAAAAAATAGCTTATTCTTGACATGATTCTCTTACCTCTACTGTTTTCAAACCTTTGGTCTAACAGCATTCTTCTGAATTTTGACTTTGTCCTAACTCTGTTTTATGGTTAAATTTGAAATCTGAGTTAAATAATGCATGGTAAAATAAAATTACAAGCCATAAAACTTTTTTCCCCCTGGAATCATAAAGCTTTTTGAACTGGGTCAATGCCTTCGCCATTGGAAATCACAGATAAACCGTACGGAATGCTAACCAAATCCCACGGCTCTTCAAAATTAGAAACTGTGTCTTATTTACTTTTATTTCATTTATTCTGATTCTCAGGGTTCTACGTGGTTCCTGGCTCACCACGTATGTTCAAATATTTGGTGAATTTGATAAGAATTCTGTTAATTTTAAGGTATTTGGGATGAGATACCTGGCTATAGAAAATTAACAGCGTGAAATGATATTTTAACATTTTAATTCCCAGGAGAAATTTAGGAAACCATTTTCATTGCATTAACAACACTATCTGGCTGAGAGATTCTTGGATGTAGTAAAAATGTGGACAGAAACATTGAAGGCGTTTTGTTTTGTAAATGACGAGACGAATAAAAACAGTGGCAAGAGGTTATTCAGCTTGAGAATTCTATCGATCCCTATCTCCTCTTAT
Source organism: Prionailurus viverrinus (assembly GCF_022837055.1). Taxonomy (NCBI): domain Eukaryota; kingdom Metazoa; phylum Chordata; class Mammalia; order Carnivora; family Felidae; genus Prionailurus; species Prionailurus viverrinus. The sequence continues at coordinate 92,726,487 of NC_062572.1, read as the reverse complement.
ACTATAATAGTCTGGGCTCTCAACTAACTTTCTCTGTCCAATTACAGAGAGAAAGAAAGAGAATGAGTATCTTTAGGCTTTCAGTAGTGAAGTCCCGGTATAAGCTTCAGACCTACTGTTTCACATTTACCACAGAAATTACATTCCCACGGACAATTTGAAAGCATTTTACAAAAATTAATTACTTAAAAATGCATTGCATTTAAACATCTATTGCCTGCTCTGACTACTTTAAAGTTCCTTTAAGACATTTTCATTTATCTTTACAACTCTCATTGAAAACAACAAAAAAATGGTGCTTTATACAGTTTTGAGCCAGCAAACTTGCTGAAGAAATGACCGTATATTCACTGCTAACTATATATATATATATATATACACACACACACACATATATACATATGTATATGTGTGTGTATATATATATATATACACACACATATACATATATACATATATGCATATATACACTTTAATTTTTATCACAAAGGTACATTTTATATCTTCAACTTGCTTAATCCAAATACTGAAGAAAACCCTCATTTATTACCATAACAACAACAAACAGAATATTAAAAAGATATTAACCCTTATTTAGCCCATTTCGTTTTTAGATTTACAACAATCATTTCCTTTCCCATGGCTCCATGGTGAGACTTTTACTCCTCAGTTTCCCTAGTACTTTTTTCTCTTTTTCTCCCCCCGCCCCATTAATTTGTACTCAATGGTAGAGGATGATTTTAATGTGACTCTTTTTAAAAAAAAAAATTTGTGTTTATTTCTTTTTTAGAGAGAGACAGACACAGCCTGAGCATGGGAGGAGCAGTGAGAGAGGGAGACACAGAATCCGAAGCAGGCTCCAGGCTCTGAGCTGTCAGTACAGAGGCCATAGGTCATGAACTGAGCTGAAGTTGGATGCCCAACCGCCTGAGCCACCCAGGCGCCCTGATGTGACTCTTAACCCACCAGTCCTGGGAGGGCTTGATGTTGGCCCACAAAGGACTTGAACACCATGGCAGGTGCTTTGGGCATCAGCAGGGCCAGTCCATGCATGGCTGTGCCACTCAAGGATGGTGTCATCTTGCTGGGGAGGCAGGACATAAAGACATACAAGATTGGGGCGCCTGGGTGGCGCAGTCGGTTAAGCGTCCGACTTCAGCCAGGTCACGATCTCGCGGTCCGTGAGTTCGAGCCCCGCGTCGGGCTCTGGGCTGACGGCTCGGAGCCTGGAGCCTGTTTCCGATTCTGTGTCTCCCTCTCTCTCTGCCCCTCCCCCGTTCATGCTCTGTCTCTCTCTGTCGCAAAAATAAATAAACGTTGAAAAAAAAAAAAGACATACAAGATGGAATGATAGCAGCTCCCACAGGAGACGAGAATTTGGAAGGCTATGGGTTCCCGCGCTCAAACGCCGGAAGAGTGAGGATCGCCATGGCCGGAGAGAACGTTTATGCAGGCTGGCACTCCTACTGTCCGGGGGAAAGAAATGAAGGGAAATAAAAGAAACAAAACAAACGGTAAAGAAAAAAACAGACAGAAAAATCAGCCTTAAATAACAGAGAACACACTGGTGGTCACCAGAGGGGAGGTGAAGGGAGTGGGGGAGATAGGAGGGGGGCTGGTTAAGAGCACACTTGTCCTGACGAGCACTGAGAAATGTGTAGACTTGTTGGGTCATATCGTACCCCCGAAACTAATATACCACTCTATGGTAACTCTACTAGAACAAACAAAGTAAACAACAAGAAAATTCATGTTTTCTATTTATCCTCAATCTCACAAGGACCAGTGCAAGACCCTCTGTTATTTTCTGAGCATTATTATATTAACGAATTCAAGAAGAAATGGTGGAAAAGACAGCACGTGTGAACACATGTTTATTACAATCTCAATTTGATTAGCGATTAAGACCGGCCCTCCGAAGAAGGTTGCATGTTTGGTCGATTTGTTCGTTTTGTGGTTGTTTTCTCTGTCTGCTTCTTGAAGTTTCTTGGGGGGTTTGGAGATCAATAGCGCATCAATAATGGCTTCAAGTCTGCAAAATCTTGAAATCATTTTTCCAGCTTTATTAGAATCTCGATTTCTCTTCCCATTGAATGACAAAAGAACATGTGCCCCTGTTAAAAAAAAAAAAAAAAGAAGAAGAAAGTTTTTGCCAGCAATTTTGCTAATAAGGTAATTTTAGCCGATCAGATGTCTGAAAGAGGTGAATAGTATTACCCGGGGACCTTTTGCCCAAGTAGAGGCCTTCTTGGACTTCTTTCCTCCTAGTGATTAAACTGAAAAGTATGAGCTAAGCCAAATGTTGTAGATCTGGAATTCACTAAATTGCTTCCTCTGACTTCTTTATTTTTCAGTCAGTAATAATTTGATTATAAATTGAACTCAATCGAGCAACGTACAAATACGTATTCTGAACAGATTTCTAACTACCAAGGTATGTTTTCACCTGAAAAGCAGAATGCGGGTGTCTAATTATGCACACGTATTTATTCTAACTCGCGTGATTAAAACGACAAAATGAAGGAGTCGAGTAAACCTTCTCGGGTCGAGTGGAAAACACATTGCGAACTCGAGAGAGGGAGAAGGAAAGAACGCAACTGTGATTAATAATGCTCATTACTGAATTGTTCCTGTGAGCAGCACCACTTCAGAAGGTCCTGTTACTTCCTTTATGTAAGAAATGAGAGAAAAATAAGGGAGTGAAATACGGAAAGAGCTAATGGCTTGGTACATGTCTAAAGTTGGCTAAAAGTTTTTTGTTTCGGTAACTTCGGGGCTCTCCTCTGGGCTTACAGTACATACCTAGGAGCAGACATACAGTAACTGAATTGTTTCAACTTATCCAAATAGCATTGAAATGGACCTAATTGTTGCACTAGAGGAAAACCCCATGTGTCCCCAGAGACTATTAGTGTCATTTAAAGGGCTAAATGTATCATAAAACCTGTCTTTAACAGAATAAAATTGTACAGACCAACACAATTTTAGCTAATGTTTTCCACATTTCTTGCAATAAAAAAAAGGGTCAGAAAAGAAAGAAAGAGAGAAAGAGAAAGAAAGAAAGAAAGAAAGAAAGGGAATGAACAGTGGCTGTAAAGTAAGCCTATTGGGTCACTGAATTATTGGGAATATTTTGATGGTGTAGACCATCAAATATCTTTTTAAAACTTCACAGGATTTTGTAGCAAGGTACTTGCAAGGTGGATTTGCATAAAATATTCCAATTCTACAAGACAAATGTTATGTTTCTCTCCTAATGTGGATTTGAACAAAAATGAAACCTAACTTCCACAAGGAATAGATTCAAACTTCTTCCATTTTATGCCTTCACAATGGAACTGGACTCCGTAGTGGGTTTCACTGATGCTTTATTTTCATTTTATTTTTTTTGTTCTGGGGAAATACTTCCCCACGGTATTTTCTTATTGTTACATATGTCGTACCCGCTGAACGTGTGCTCTGCTCCCTTCTGAGTACAGTAAATAATGGTAGAGCTCTTCCAAAACAGAAAAAGGTAGAGAGAAAGGTTTAAGCATTGCTTTTATTCCATCAAAGAGACAAAAGGATACTTCTCTTCTCTAAAGAAGTTCAGAGTATAATGGGGAAAAATCAAGAACAGAGACAAATAGTGAATCAAATCTCAATTGAAAGAACAAATCTTTCTATTTATCTGTCTCATCTTTTCAGCAGGGTTGTATATCAGCTATCAAGAAAGCTATTTCAAATAAGTTCTGCTCACATAATTGTTATTTTATAAGTTTAGTTGCTATGGTAATGCATGATGTAATCGTCTATTACCATCACAATCCGTTAGTTTTTCATACCTCGCCAGCATATTCTTTTCCCCGTTTTCTACCTTGGTCCTCTATGATCCAGGAAGAAAAACAAAACAAAATAAAATGATGTATATATTGTTTTATGCTTCTGAAAAGCCTCAGAATCAGGATATAATTATCCGTGTGTAGGAGCTTTGCGTACAATTGCGGAGTTTTAGATTTCCGTGCGACCGCTGTTATCATCACGCGATCCTCATTAACCACGCGTGAATGGAAACAATTGTCATCTCTTCATTGTTCGCTGTTAAAACAAACGTGCAACGTGCACGTTCCCAGAAGATAGGGACCACATGGCAAACCGGTGACTGTGGGATGCCCGTGCTGAGGGAGGCAGGCTGGTTGGGGGGCACGGTTTTGCCATCCGCCAGAAGAGGAGCCCGGCCAAAATAAAAACAAGAAAGCCTTTGGCAATCCATTGTTCTCGGCGGTGGGCTGCCTATGAGCTGTCAATCTAGAAGTGTCGTGAAATCATGTCACACCAGGAGTGTCAGGAGACCCGGAGAACACGTTAGGGAAGGTTCGTGCTATAAGGGAGGCTACGGTGATGCATTTTACAGTGGGATTTTGCCATGGCCCAAGGTCACTGTGACCTTCCCGGAATGACCTCAGAGTGCCACACACCAACGGCCAGTGCTGCCCACCCCAGACAGCCGGGAAGAAGGGGTCAGAGGACAGCCACACTGGGCCATCGGTAGACAGAGAGGGCCAGCTGCCCCTGGTAGAATCAGCCTTGCTTTCTTCACTTCCACCAGCCACCCGAGGCCCGGGGAGTCGTTAATTCCACACGGCCCTCCCCTGTCCCCGTACGCGTCTTCATTCCAGCGCCGTGTGTTGGAGCAGATGTTGGGGCTTGTCACCGCCCATCTCTGCCATGCTCTTCCTTAAACCCGTGGTTCTCCTGCCTTTCTCCTCCACCTTTTAAAAATCCTAATAATCCCCACCTCCTTCCCAGAGGCCAGTAAGCAATTTTGATCTTCTTCTAGAATCGTGTTTCTGTGCTCTTGGCTCTGCTTTGCTTCTACCTTGGCTTCCTTGTCATTCTGCCATGTTTTCGCGTGAGAAGAGACCTCCTGTTTCCCTCTCTCCCTTGCCAGACTCTAAGCTTCGTGAAGCTGGGGACCATCTCTCACTCACACTGGTACCTCCCAGAGAGGGTCTAGCACCGTGTTTGGGGGTGGTAGCCAACTCTCCCTTTAGGAGAAAAGGAATCCAGTTCAAATCCCAGCCCTACGGTGTGCGTGCGCTTCTAAAGCAGGCCGTCCGCTTGCCATTGACAGATTGCGTGTGATGTTGTGTTCTTTTACGCACATGTACTCCCGTGTCTCATACACCAACCCCTGAACCCGGCCATCATTGTTTGGTTTTGTTTGCTATTATCTGGGGGCCAGATGTTTTTCAAATTGTAGGATTTAAATATATGCTGGCCCTGAATGAAGCCAGGCTCTGCCAGTTTAGGAAAAGCCCCCAGTGCCACGATTCCCTGCCCTCTCGTATATTTTCTTTGATATATATCATGGAAAGGATTTCTGAGAGCTTCTGGAAAACACATAATAAATTCGTTGCTTCTCCTTTCTTATGGTTTTGTGCTATGTTTAGAAATATGAGAGTTCTGCTTTATTTTTATATCCCCACGAGCGTGGTGGGGAGGTAGTAAGTATTTACTGAATGCAAGGACGAGGAGAGGGAGGGATAAAGGAAGGAGAAAGGAAAGTAGGGAAGAGGAAGGAAGGGGTGGAGGGAGGGAAGCGGGCAGGGAGGAGAAACAGAGCGTCATTTCTAGCTTTTCTTTGCCTGCTGATCGGGTACACAGTACCTCCTCTCGGTTTGCAGACCCGGCGAACGTTCCTGTACTCCGAGGTTCTGCGCAACTCTAAGGGCTGTGACAAAGTTACGAGATAAGTTTCTAAAAAGAAAATTCAAAGGGTTCGTGTTTTAAAATGCAGCCATCACAGTCACGGCCCCACACTACCGTGGGCAGCGGTAACAACTCGCGTTTCCGACTCATTGATTTTCCGGCGTTTTAGGGCCAGTTACGCACACAGGTGCATTTGCAGTTCACAGATGCCCAACCTACACTCCTTCCTTCTCATTGTGATACTCTCTTCGCAAATGGTGCTTGCTGGCGCCCTTCCTTCTAATTGCTTTGAATTAAAAAGCAATTAGATGCTTACTAATTTCAGACGAGATTCTCTGGGTCAGGACTAAGACGGCCGCAGAGTCATTAGGAAATGTGCATTACAGATCTCCTCCCAATACCAGCTGGCCCTCCTGAGAGCACAAGGTCAGAGGCCGGTCCTGCGGGCGGCGGCCGTCTTTGCGATCGGCAGGATGATGCAAAAACTTGTTTGTGGTGGACGGCTCCAGATGAGGCCATCCGTCTTCCTCGTGTAGTCCTGAAATGAATCAAGGCACAGCCGGGACTTTGAAGCCACTCTTCTGCCTCCTCGGGGCGCGGGGCCTGGCAGGCTCGCTGTGCGATGCTTGGGATAACAACAATGCCTTTGTCGGACCCTCCACGGTTTGCAAGGGGCTTTCTTCAGTTCACAGAAAGGTCTTGTTTTTCTTTTTGTGTTTCCTGAGTTTGAGCCTGAAAGACCACATTTTGAGATGTTTTACGTTCCTCCCCATTTCACAGAGGAGGAAAGGAACCAGTTTTGGTGATCCGCCCAAACGGAAGACTTTGGGTGGGTCACCGGGTTGGACCGCAGATCAGGTCCTCAGACCCCGTGACTGGTTTGCTTCCATATACCTCATGATCCAGTACAAATGGAGTTACGGTCTTGACGGATTAAGTGACGTGTTGGCAAGAGACCCGTCCCCTCAGTGACATCTGGGATTCTTCAGTAAGCAGAGCCATGACCTGAACGGAATGTTATCTGTTGATATTTTAGTTGATTCAGAAAAGGGTCGGGGCTCTTCCTTCTTCCTTAGCTCCCGGAGATCTTAAAGAACACGTGAATAATTTCACCCGTGGCTAGATTTTGTGAGCACGTGGGTGGCACTCCCTTGCGTCACGGGAATCTCCTTGAAGGACTGGATTTGGCAGAATTGCTCGTCTCTCCAAAGCTGGGCTAAGAAGTGTCACTTCCTACCAATTTACATGCAGGAGTCATTTGGGGCGTTGATACCACGAGCAGCTCTTTCATTCAAATGCCGCATAGAGGAATTACCCGCAACCAACTGGCACACGGGGTAGATGAGTCACCCAAAGCGATTTCCCTTCTCCAAGAAAAATTTGCAAGCTTGTCAAGGCACATTTTCCCTCTCATTGCAAAATGTGCAGTGAAACAACATGTGTTGGTTCGTTTTTAGCTAGATATCTATGAATTGGCGCATTAATATCATGCCAGTTAAGGAATGAGACAGAAAAGAAAGTTAAAATATTCTTCCTGCAAAAAATTAGAAGTTAATGGTCAAAAAGACTGTGCTGATATTTGTGACGGTATTGGAATCTTAAGATTCAATATTAAAATTGAAAAAAAATTAAAGTTTTATTTATTTTTGAGAGAGAGGGGGGAGAGAGAGAGAGAGAGAGAGCGAGCACAAGCAGGGGAGGGGCAGAGCTAGAGAGAGACACAGAATCCAAATCAGGCTCCAGGCTCTGAGCTGTCAGCACAGAGCCCGATGCGGGGCTCGAACTCAGGAACCACGGGATCATGACCTGAGCCAAAACCGAGAGTCAGATGCTTAACTGACTGAACCACCCAGACGCCCCAAGATTCTATGTCAAAAGTATTTAATAATTCTCTTTCAACCTCAACCAATACTTATTTTGACCTAAAAAAATGAAACACATTTTCTTAGTTATAAAATTGCACTCAGAGGAAAAAACTGAAAATGTACAAAAAGATAAATAAATCAGTAAAAAGCTTCTGTATGAGCCTGCTAAAATATTCCTGTATTTCCTTAAGTCTTTTCTCCATTTCAGCTTTTTTACGTGAGTTTTTCTTTTTCTTTTTTTTTTTTAATTTTTTTTTTAATGTTTATTTTTGACAGAGAGAGACAGACAGACAGAGCATGAGCAGGGGAGGGGCAGAGGAGGGAGACACAGAATCCGAAGCAGGCTCCAGGCTCCGAGCAGTCAGCACAGAGCCTGAAGCGGGGCTCGAACTCACAGACCGAGAGATCATGGCCTGAGCGGAAGTCGGACGCTCAACTGACTGAGCCACCCAGGCGCCCCAAGTTTTTCTTATTTAACGTATCATAAGTATATTTCATAGCATCAGTGGTCAAAGCTTATGTAACTAATGCTTATTTATGGACACTTAGGCTATTTTTACATTTTTGCCATGATCAATAATCACAAAAACATACACATCATTTGTATATTATATTTTTAGAAGTATTTATATAAAATATAAATATTTTATATATTCAAAATATATTTATAAAAATACATAAAATATAAGTATTTATATAAATATATGAAGATATATTTATAAAAATATGTCATATATTTATAAATTAATTTTCCCACCTCTTATTTCCCTGAGAAGGCAAAATTAAATTTTATTTATATTTATAGAATATACATAAAAAAGTTTTATATTCTTGTTTTGTAATCCAGTTTACTAATATCTTGAGGTTTCTTTCATCAATTTTATGGATGGACATTTATTTTTTATTTTTTATTTTTTAATTTTTTTTTCAACATTTTTAAATTTATTTTTGGGACAGAGAGAGCATGAACAGGGGAGGGGCAGAGAGAGAGGGAGACACAGAATCGGAAGCAGGCTCCAGGCTCTGAGCCATCAGCCCAGAGCCCGACGGGGGCTCGAACTCACGGACCGCGAGATCGTGACCTGGCTGAAGTTGGAGGCTCAACCGACTGCGCCACCCAGGCGCCCCTGGACATATAGTTATTTTTGTATGTATTATCTTCTGTCTTCAATTTTTGTTTTTTGGGGTTTTTTTCCTTAATAATCTGGCCGACTCAGAATTTATTCCGGCGTATACCAGAGGGGGCTGTTTCTATTTTTTTTTGCCTCAACTTGTTAATCATTCACCAAATCATACCCCTTTTTCTCCTGGTTTTGCATTGACATTTTTGTCAAATATAAAATTCTCGTACATACCAGATTGTATGTTTGGACTACCTCGTATTTTCATTGGCTTATTTTGGTTTTCGATTTCATTCTGATCAATACCTTTTAAGGGGTGAGACTCTTGCTGGAATTTAAGGCTGTTAAAAAAAAAAAAAAAGCTTACAGCTTAATTGAGAAACGAAATCCAAATAAACACACCCAAGTAGACGCCACTAGGTGACAGACTTACCACCTGGGTGGGTGTGACGAGACCACACCTTGAACACGCAGCTCGATCTGGCAGAACCTGAAACATCCTCAAGAGTGGGTCGTGCAGGGGGACAGTGGGAGAGCCCTGTGGCTTTTGAGCTCGTGGAGGCAAGACACAGAGACTGGGGATCCGCGGAGATTTCAGTGCAGAGGTCTGGAAAAGCTGGAGGGGGCGTCTGCAGGGCTCGCCCACCAGGCCGGGGGAACGCACACTTTGCCCTGTCCATGGATAATCGCGAATGTTTCCTTGCGCAAGGTCAGCTGAAGTTTTAGGCACTTAGAAAATAGACTGGCGTGTAAGACGTTAACGTGCATTTATGCAAAGTCATCATTTGCCCTGTTTTCCCTTCTTGTCCTTTACAAAGCACCCTCTATCCTATCATCTGCGAGTGAGGACTTTCCATATAAGCGATGTCTTGGAGGGAGCTCGTGTCATACCCCTTTTTGTTTATTTTTCAGATAGTTTCTACTTTGCAGAATGTTCTCACTCACCAAAATGTCTCTGGGAGTATCCTACCACGGGGGAAGGTTTGAAAAATTGTAACCGTCAGTATCTTTCTCCACATGCCTTTCTAGCTCCCAGGTTCACACTGCGGTACAATCTTTGACCTTTGGAGGACACTCTAGCTGCTAAGCCGACAAGGTACGCCACGTGGGTGGGAGCACCGCTGACCTCATCAAAGTTATTTTCAAAGCTGCTAGGTAGACCCACTGCCTTCTAGGACTGAATTGTCCCAGCGGTCTCTGTGTCATGGGTCCAACATCTGTTGGAGGCATCACGGGAGGCTCCTGGTCCCGGCCTGCCAGGCCCCGGGTCACATCACCGAAGTCTGCCACCTGTGTTTGGCTCGGGTTGCTAAGGGGCAGATGATTCAAGTCCAGGGTAGGATCTTTTTTCCTCTGCTCCTGTGTCCAGTAATGTTCCCACAGGTACTGTGGTCGTCCAGGTCTAGAGTGGAGACAACCCAGAGCAAAAGCCCTCGCTGGCCCCTGACGCTCGTGTCATGGAAGTTGGAAGCAAGGTCCTCCTGTAACAGCGACCTCTGGTGGGTAGGTGGTCATCTTTCTCCAGAGTTTTTAAAGATTATTACTCAATATTGGTAGGAGCCCTTTGTTTCAAATTACTTAAATTTTATTTTATTTAAATTGTTTATATTAATTCAAATGAAATAAGCCTTATTTTTTTTTATTTTTGGGGGGCCAACGGACATAACTAAGATACTAGCTTGTCTGAAAGCTAAACTTTGCAACGAATCTAAGAATTCCGTAAACCCACAGGCACTGTGGCTCAGGCTCTCTCGCAGGGAAAGAAACTGCCGTTTTTAGAGGTGGGGGGCGGGGGATGATCTAAACCATAGCACAAGCTATTTCATGGTGTTTTGAAGCACTTCATAAGTGAATTTACTAAATTCAATTTACATGCTGAATCGCATCGTCTCCTGAAATATGTTCTATAACTTTTGCAATTGGCCTTACATCTCTAACTACTGGCGTTTATATTTCTGAGGAGTAAATCTCAAAACTATACAGTAACACGACTGATGTTTTATAACAACCTGGTTTTTCTTGCAGTTTTCCATTACTTGATTACTAAGGGTATTATGTAGGTTTCTTATTTAGTTCTTTTCTGAATCAATCTCTCACTGGACACATTTTGGTTACATACTTGTTACTTTATTTCTAGCTATCTAGGTCAAAACCCATTTGTAGATCCCCCGTCTTTTACAACCAAGCCAGTTGCTTAATAATCTGATTCACCAAAAGGAATATGGCATCGTAGGAGAAATAGACATGAAAAAGTTTCTTCCATGATTTCTTTTTTCTGTTGGCTTTGAAAAAAAAAATGCTTTATTTAATATCTGAAGTCTTTTTGGCCCCTGATGCTTCAAGTATTTGTTTCTGCCTCAGTGATACAAAATATCACTGTTTAGATTTTTTCCCCTTTTTAATTTCATTAGCTTTAGCATTTTATCTGTCATTTTGCTGTGTTATCCACAATTTCCTTTCTTTTCTCCCAGCACGTCAAGTTTCATCTGTATAATGCCTTTTCAGTCCTTAACCCACCCCCCCCTGCTCAATCCACGTAAATCACGTTTTATTTCTGTCCCGGAAGGCCTTATGGTAATTAAATAATGGTGTTTCTTCTAATATTTCTAGGAACACTTTATTATTTTATACTAGACATATTAGATGCTGCGAATTGAAATGGACTTCAGGCAATCGCTTACTTTCAATATTGGTCTGTCATTAGGTTATGTCTAAAGGACAAAATGAAGCATATTCTGTTTTCTGATGTAGTAAATGTAATTGAAGTTAAGGCTGTTTGCTCTTCTATGAAGGCAATGATACAAGCCGGAAAAGAAGATATGAGGTTTTGTCCCTGTTAGCAAACTAGAGCAGATACCATACAATCATGTAAGGGTGCATCCGAAGTGGAACGGAGAATTTTGTTTGAAAAGGATCAAGTCATAGACTGAGATTCACACTCGAGACAATATTGACCTTCGGATCTAAATGAGGGTGGGTTTATTTTAAAGAAAAGTGGAAAAGAGGTCTAGCATGCAGACAGTACCATGGGATGGGCCCGCCTACAGAGAAGGGGTCACTCACACACTGGGAGTTGAACCTTCCCCAAGCCTGGTTTCCTCACTGGGAAAATGGTTAAAAGCCCTTCATCAGACCATTGTCACAAAGATTCATGAGCAAATGTCAGTAAGCACCGGTGACTTCTCAAAAACATTCGGTTCCTTTCTTCCGGACCTCACAATCCACATTAAGGACGGGTGGAAACCGCAGCCTGACTTTCCTGTGGTTTTAAATTGTATGTAACAGCTGCAATCCCGTGCCTGCCTCTGGTATCCCCGATTACCAAACTGCCTACTGAAGCCTCTGGAACGCACACATGCGCACACGCACACCCTCCACCCAGGCAGCCAAGCGGGCTCAGTTTTGAAAACTGTCAGCAGTGACAACAGTTTGAGTTGCGCTCTAGAGTCTCCCGAGACCATGTTAGCTTATGTTCCGGAAGGTTTAGCGACACCGAATTAGGATTTTGAGATAACGTATCTGCATATGTAGAGACGTGATGTGGCAGAAGTCCCTAGGAAGAGATAACTGTTGTTTTGCAAAATACTAGTAAAGATGAAAACTAGACATCATTGATGCAAGGTCTGAGAACTGTATTCTTTCAGGAAATAGTCCCAGAAAATCTGTTAACCTTCATTTTTTTTTTAGGTAAGACTATATAAAGTGATCATTTCTTTCACCTTGGTTGCTAAGAAGCTCCCAGATGAATACAATGGATAATTAAATGAGATTTTTTGAAAAATACTTTGTAAAATATAAATCGACATACAAATGCTACTGTAAGGGTACTTCCCTGAAATAATAAAGAGTCTTTCTGTTCTTAAATTTCTCTTTTTCCCAGTGTTTGTGTATTTTAAATTTTGAACATACTTTTGTATGTTTATGGCTTAATACCAAGAGTTTTATTTTACATCTATATGCTTTCTTTACGTTTGACATACTATTAATGTTTTATATGTTTGTATTCACTTCACCAGTATTTGTGAAGTGCAGTGTGATTTATAAGTAGATAATATATAAAGCAACTTTAGAATATGTGAGAGTCAACAAAAGCAACAGTTACCCAAAATGAAGTCTCTTGGTTCTCATTAGTTTGTTTCCAGCTTCCCGGAGATGTAATTGACATATGAAATTGTCTAAGTGCAGGGGTCCAATGTGATGGTTGCTACACATACATGTTGCAACATGTTTACCAAAATATACTTAATCTAAGCATCTATCACATCAGCTAATTACCCTTTAGTTCTTGTGGTTGCCATGGTGACAGTGATCTGAGCTCTACTCTCAGAGCTGCTTCCAAGTGTACAACACAGGATTGTTAACTATGGCCCCCACTCGTGGGGTAGATGCACCGAATGTATCCATTTTCTATCTCAAAGTCTGAACCCTTTGACCATCATCTCCCTTCCCCCATGACCTCCTGGCAGCCATCATTTTACTCCCCATTTCTAAGAGCTCAGCTTTTTAAAATTCCATCTGTAAGTGAGAACACACAGTATTTGCTTTTAGAGGAACACTCTCAATACTCTTGTCTGGTTTTTTCTCACTTAGAATAGCGCCCTCAAATTCCATCCATGTTGTTGCAAACGGTAGGACTTCTTTTTTCATAACTGGATATGTATGTATTGTATGTATTACGTACGTATTCATATATATTCATATTTTCTTTATCCATTCATCCATTAGTGATGGATTTATTTTCCTCTGGATAAACACCCAGAAGTGGAATAGCTGGATCAGTTGGTCGTTCTATTTTTTATTTTATGAAGAGCTTCCATACTGGTTTCCACAGCAGCCGCACCAGTTAATATTCCCACCAAACGCGCACGAGGGTTCGCTTTTCCCCAGTTCCTCACAACCTCAGTGATCTCATTGTCATGCCCAGAATTCGTGATCCCCAAAGGCCACCAGGGAGCCGAGTCCGATGCAAAAGCAAAGAGCCTTTATTCGAGCTAGCTCAAGCTCAATCCCCTACCTGCACCGACGCAGCGGGGAGATGCGGGGGGGGGGGGGGGGGGGGGGAGCGAGTTTCAAAAGCACAAAGGTTTTATAGGGGTCTAGGGGCAGCCGATTGGCTGGGGAAGTGGCGTGTTTTGATCAGGAAGCTTGAATGGGTGAGCGGGAGGTCACTCAAAGGGAGGAGGCGTGGTCTAGGTGAAGGACGCAGAACAAGATGGAGTCGGCTGGCGTAGGCCCGCCCTTTCATCATGTCTTTTTGATGATAGTGTGTGGTGATATCTCCCTGTGCTTTTGGTTTTCATTCCTCCGAGGCTTACTGACCCTGAGCATCTCCTCATGCACCTTGCGCGTTGGTATGTCTTTGGAAAAGTGTCTACTCAGGTCTTCGTTCATTTTACAATCAGATTATTGATTTATTTATGTATTTGCTATTGAGTTTTGTTAGTTGTTAACCTCTTATGAGACCTACGATTTGCAAATATTCTCTTCCATTCCCTAGGCCGTCTTTTCATTTTGTTGACGGTTTCCTTTTCGGTGCAGCAGCTTTTACTCTGATGGGGCCCCACACCCTGACTTCTGCTTGTGTTGCTTGTGCTTTTGGAGTCAGATCCAAAAAATCATTGTCAAGACCAAGGTCAACATACTTTTTCCCTATGTTTTCTTCTAGGAGTTTTATGGTTTCAGGTTTCAGGTTTAAGGAAGTCTTTAATAAAACATTCTTTCTTTTTTGTCTAGAATTTGACCAATCCAAATAGGATTCCAAGGTTGGAAATGAGTTGTCTCCAAGGCTCTCTGGACTTGAATAAACCTCCCAGAAATATTCTCTCTCTTCTTTTCTATGTGTTCATATTAGCTAGTCCTCCCTTAAATAAAAAAGCAAGTACTTTACTTCACAATAGAGTAAAAATATTCAGTTACATACTTTTCTTTATGATTTACATGGTATTGAAATAAAGGATTGATTGTAGAATATTCTCTATGTTCTTATATCAAAAATTATGATCCCTGCAAGCTCTAATTTGAAGTGAGACATTAATAATAACACTACTTAGCATTTGCATAGCACCTTACACTTTCCAAGAACTCAAAGATCATGAATTGGTTAATCTTCTCACTAGCCCGGTGAGGTAGGTCAACATTACCCTTCCTTTTACAGACCCAGAGGTTAAGTGGCTCAAGGACCCAGACATTCCAGTGATACTCGAACCTGGAGCTTCATTTCTAATGTTTCCTGTTGACCACAGAACTCAGCTGCTCGATAGTAACAGATTAAAATATAGTAGACAAGAATAAATCGAAATGGTCTTTAGCTGCTCAGTGACAAAATAGTAAATACTTAAATAGTAATTAGTAACTAGCAAATAGTAAATAGTTTTTGTCTTTATCTGCCCTGGAGTCTTCCTTTCTTTCTTTCTTTCTTTCTTTCTTTCTTTCTTTCCTTCTCTCTCTTTCTTTCTCTTTCTCTTTCTTTCTTTCTTTTTTAAAAAAGTTTTTAATGTTTATTTTTGAAAGAGAGACAGACAGAGCGTGAGCAGGGGAGGGGCACAGAGAAAGAGGGAGACACAGAATCTCAAGCAGGCTCCAGGCTCTGAGCTGTCAGTACAGAGCCTGACGGAGGGCTCAAACTCACGAACCTTGAGATCATGACCTGAGCCGAAGTCACGACTGGAGCCCAAGGCAGACACTTAACTGACTGAGCCACCCATGCGCCCTGACTTTTCTAAGGAAAACGTGGCTCATTTTGTAAAATTATAGTAATTTTAAAACAACTAGAAAATTGAACCTGGTTCTTGGTAGAAAGGTCAGTGTGAGGAAGAGAATGGCCTGCTTCCTTTTTAATAATTGAGTCAACTGAAAATTGGACTAGTTCGCCAGGAGCGCCTCTAGTCGTTTTCCTGGGGCCTCTGACAGTCTCCTCCTATCTAGAAACAGGCTTAAGCATAAGAGACGAGAGGCGGATGCTACTCACTCATCAGTGCCCAGAAGCTGCCCCGCTCTCCTGGGGCTGGGGATGACAGCCACCCTCTCTGCACAGTGACACCACCGCTGGTGACTTCCCTGGGCCTCTACCTTCTGTGACTTGCAAAGCCGTCCCCACCTCTGCGTTCTCAGTGAAGGCCTTTCCTCGTCCTACTAAAACCCAAGAGTCCGATTTTAATTTTTCAACTTTTCAAAGAGAATGCTGATTGGAGGCGTTTCTCCATCATGTGGGGTCTTGTGGCTTTTTTGGGGGGAACTCAGTGGATTCCTTTCTTCCACTAAATAAATGCCTTTGTGCTTATCAGGTGGGAATCGTCAGTTTTTAAAAATTTTTTTTTTTCTCAAGGTTTATTTGTTTTTGGGACAGAGAGAGACAGAGCATGAACGGGGGAGGGGCAGAGAGAGAGGGAGACACAGAATCGGAAGCAGGCTCCAGGCTCCGAGCCATCAGCCCAGAGCCCGACGCGGGGCTCGAACTCCCGGACCGCGAGATCGTGACCTGGCTGAAGTCGGACGCTTAACCGACTGCGCCACCCAGGCGCCCCATCATGTGGTGGGAATCTTAAATGGCGGCCAGAATCTATCTGAACACTGATCTGAAAAAAATCAAAAGAAATTAATCCTTTCTGTTACATACCTGTAAATTGTGGGATTAGCTACTCGTCCATAGGAAGATAATTTGAATTATTTTACCAAGATGCTACATTTCCTATATTTATCAACTTGTTTTTATATCTTGCAGTAACATGCAAATTATTTATAGGTAATTTGACTTTTCTATCACCAAAAATTGCTATACTTTCATTTATTTATGTACAATGGGTTTATATTTTGGCTCCCTGGATAGTATTTTCCTTTGCTATGCATTAGAGACTGATAGAAAAGTTTCATATGAAATGCATGTTATTCAGACTGAGAAAATTGGCCATTCTAAAGTCGTATGAGCATTAAAACTTCTTTTGAAACTTTAAAACAGATTAATTTCTATTTTAAAATTTTGTCGTTTTTTTCAGATTTACCAATTACATATAGTTTTCTTTTTTATTTCAAGTTATTTTTTTTTAATTTTTTTTCTCAAGGTTTATTTGTTTTTGGGACAGAGAGAGACAGAGCATGAACGGGGGAGGGGCAGAGAGAGAGGGAGACACAGAATCGGAAGCGGGCTCCGGGCTCCGAGCCATCAGCCCAGAGCCGACGGGGGGCTCGAACTCACGCGAGATCACTCGAGATCTCGCGAGATCGTGAACTCCCGGACCGCGAGATCGTGACCTGGCTGAAGTCGGACGCTTAACCGACTGCGCCACCCAGGCGCCCCTGGGAATCATCAGTTTTTGAAGCAAAGGCTTTGGTTTTCTCTTTTTCTCCTACAAAGCCTGGTAGGCTCTCAGAAAATATTTATAAAAATTTTTAAATACAAGGTAACTTTTGGGAAAGTATTTAAGTAATTAAATATATGCTAAGAGTATAAAATTATTGTTGATACTGGAATATAGGGAAAGCAGCAAATGCTTTGTTATTTTTGGAAAATGTGGTACATGTTTTATGATACAGCAATTCAAATGGCCATTGATCAGTTCAGTTTATGTCTGCTGCTTTGTCTCAATGGCTATCATAACTACAAAATAAAAAATCCTTCACCAAGATTCATCATTCCAAGTGAGAAAAATACATGATAAGCATTACTTCAGTTATAATTGTTTTTCAAACCTACGTTCTTTGGTTTTCAAACTTCTATGCAAAGAGTTTGTTGAATTCTGGCTCCTCACCTTCCATATTCCTCAATCAATCAATTGTACCAGGAAACTCATAGGAAGATGTGTCTCTTGTTTTCCTCCTTGGCCAAGTTTTTGGGAAAGAACTTCTACGCACATCAGAGGATTCCAAGCTTCTAGCTTGCAGCTGCGGGATTTTTTTTTTTTTTTCAGATTAATGCATTTACATTATTCTTACCACAAATTACAGATTGGTGGTAAACAAATCACTTACTTCTTTCCGGATATTCACCAATATCTGTTTTTTTTCACCGAGCGGTGCTATCATTTTGCTAATGTGAAACTCTTTCAGTTTTTATGCTCTGGCTGAAATGACGGAAAACTTGGCCACAGTGGCTAACGTCGCAAAGATATTAAACAAGCTATATTCTGGGAGGATCTCACAGGAAGGAATAGTCGCTCTGTGTTGTCATCAGGGACCTGGGCTCGTTCTCGCTCCCCTTTCTGCTGTCCTTAGCATATGCTTACTTTTCTGCTCATGCTGATTCCTCATGCTTGCAAAATGACTGCTGCTGCTCCAGTCATTCTGTACTCATTCACATGAGTATCCTGAACAGATAGAAATAAGGTAAACGGTGGTGCCGGGTGGCGTGTGTGTGTGTGTGTGTGTGTGTGTGTGTGTGATTTCTCTTCTTTATTACGTGCTCGTTATTGTGGGCATTAAACTGTTTCCTTTTAATCTAGCCGGGAAGAGCTCATAACAGAAGTAGGAGAAAGGTCACCTCTGCGATTTCTTCATGCTTCATCTGCCTGCATTTTGTAGCATCTCAAAGCAGTTCTCTTTCTTGACACTTTCAAGCCACTTGTCCATTTTGTGAAGGTTAGCTGGCAAATACCAGATAATGTCATGTGGATTGCACTTGACAAGATCTGGGGCGTCTGCATGCAAAAGTCCAGTCTGCCCTTAGGACAGCGTGTGCTACATGTGTCATGGGCCCAGCTGATGGGAGCAGCCAGTGTCACTGTGCAGCACATACTAGGGACATTTATCCTCTTTCTTATGGATGGAAATAGGTATCTACCATAATGCCTTTCCAAGGCTTGTTTATTTTTAACCCCTGGAAGTAAGCGTTCTGTTTCAGGAACCACGCCCCCCCCCCAAGCTGAACAGCTAATTTCACGGCGCACAAAGACAAACTTTGACATGTGCTATTTCTACTGCCCGTGGAGTTCTACAGAACCTTCTCACAACACACAGCCTTAATATATATCTACGGCTTGTCAATATCCTCACTTAAACTTGTCCCTAAAACAACAAAAACAGAAATGGGCTCATTCCTGCCCTCAAGCGCTTTATGAAAGAGAGCAGCCAGAAGCAACTAGCCTTGTCCAACGCGAGGCGGTGTGTAATCTTCAGACATTTATAGAGGGAAGATGTACAGAATGGAGCTAAAGCCACAAACGCAGTTAAGAGAAAAGAGCCAGGGATTTCAACCGAACTTTCCTTTTGCTTGAAGTCACCTGTATTTACACGCTAGCTGACCCCTTTCCTTCCTGGGTCTCAGACTGTGGCTGACATCAAGTTTCGGGAGCCAGGATACCATATTGGGTGGGGGGGGGCCACTGGGGTCATGGGGTGTTTGAGCAACCTCAAGGGACTTCAAGTGTTACCTTCTGGGGATCCAAAGATAGTATCTTAGGCCTCAGGGTGGGAGTTGGGTTTGTGTTTCCTAAAGGTAAATGATGGTTTACTTTTTCTTGTAGTCCTTGGGGATCCCATATGCCTTCTCTACGCGAGAATTCTGGGCACCCCCCCCCCCCCAGCTCTTTTAAAGCATTGGACTTCACACAACTTAAATCTCAGAAAATATGTCAATTGCATTTCAGCACCTGGGCACACAATTAATCTTCATCTATCTCTGGTAATATAAACACACCTGTGGGACGTTTTTCATTGAATACATGAAAAGAAAACTCATAATAAATCTCAGACCGATCGCTTTATCATGACTGACAGTGCTGCTCGAGGCTCCCTCTTGAGGAGTGTAATTTGGGAGTATATAAAAGCAGGAGATTGATCTCCACAGAGCCCTCCCCTCTCTTTAGTATTTATCCCAAGCGGAGTGGCTTTCCTCCTTTTTAACAAAACAAAAAATCCGCCCCCCCCCCAATACAATGCTCACAGTTAATTTACGTGACCGCAAGTGCACCCGCAGACTCACACACGTGTTATGGCCACTTAGTGCCCGGAAGACACAAACGGCAGCTGAGAACGTGCGTGGGGTTGACTTCTGCATTTCTCACACAGCGGCGTCCCCGGAGAACATGTTTCTTCGGAGAGACAAGAGAGAATAATCCCATCCCTTAACTAGCAGCGGTGTTCCAGGGGGCTCATTAAGTAGTAGCCTTAGCGTCATTATCAGGGTTCAGTTCTACGCATCATTAGCAGAGCGTGAATCAAATCGCCCCTATCCTGTGGTAGTCTTTTTCAAGCTGTTCCAGAATGTTCTGGAACCACGCCTCAGCAGTCTGGCGTGTGGGTGCGAGAAGGTGTGTGGGGAGGCTACGTGTAAGAAGCTCAAACACCACCCCCCGTCTTTGAGAGCACCTTTGCTTTGATTTGCTTTATGCATTTGGACTCTGCGTAGGCTTTTTAATGCTGTGCTAATCAAACTGATTTGGAGACCACTGATCTATGGGAGATAAAGAGTAAATAATAAAATCACTCCTCTTCCACAAAGATCACACTTCAATTTTCAGAATTGATTAACCCTGCTCCGCTGAATTCAATGACAGTGTCCTTGTGGCTTTGTAACCATAAAGGTAGAAATACTACAGTAAGCAGCTCTCTGTCTCCCTATTTTGAGTTTGGTGCAATTCCCCCAATCCTGGAGGGAAACAATGCTTCGCTTGCGGGGACTGGGGAAGAGTGAAGTTTGCATTATAAAGATTAACTTAAAACCTTTTTAGTTTGATATGACTTAAGACATAGGCTTACGGAAAAGTTGCAAAAACAATGCACCTGGCTCCCTACACCTCTCGCTGATTCCCCTACAATTAGCGGCGAGTAAACCCCAGAACCGTGACCAAATGGGGTGAGCTGACAATGCAAAATTCTGAACCCGACTATACACTCTGCTCAAATGTTGCTAGATTTCACACTCACGCCCTTTTTCTGGTCCGAGTTTCAACCCCGTATGCTGTGTTTCACTTAGTTGTCTGGTGTCCTTCTCTGCCTACTCCAACCCGTGACAGATCTTCAGTCTGTTTTACGTGAAGATTCTCTGTGGGTCTGTGCTGACCGGTCAATACTGACCAACTGGGATTTGAAAATAAGGTTTACTATCGGCTAGACGCTACCCAATAGAAAGCTCAAATGTGGCACAGCGACAAACAGTGACCGTTTATTACCTACATATATGGGGCAGTTGTCATAGCCTTAGGTTTGGACAGCTTACCACCTGTGTAAACTGGTAGGAATTTTGGCCAAACTCTAATATTCCATGAGCTGAACGTAAATCTACAGAAAGATGTAGCTGTAATGCCATAGATCTACTGGGTCTGGTTGTGTTCCACGGATCTACAAAGAAAATAATGGATCAATCATTTCCATTTCATTTTAGAATGTGTGCTTTTAGTTTCTAAAAATGCAGGGAATTGGGAGAGGGGCGGTTCTCTGTCTATATGTAATAATTTTTTTTTTCAACGTTTATTATTTATTTTTGGGACAGAGAGAGACAGAGCATGGACGGGGGAGGGGCAGAGAGAGAGGGAGACACAGAATCGGAAACAGGCTCCAGGCTCTGAGCCATCAGCCCAGAGCCTGATGCGGGGCTCGAACTCACGGACCGCGAGATCATGACCTGGCTGAAGTCGGACGCTTAACCGACTGCGCCACCCAGGCGCCCCTATATGTAATAATTTTTAATTGTATTGTTTTACAATAAGATACTATGTTTGCATGACATTTAAATGAAAAATTCTCTTCAGCAGAGTATGTGTTCATTTTTTAAAATTTTTATGTTTTGGAGTATATGTTCATTTAAACATTTTTATGTTTAATTTTAATTTTTTAATTTTAATTTTTATGTAATTTTTTAAAAATTTACGTGCAAGAAGGATTCATATTTCTAAACATTTGGGGTAGAGCTCTATATTTTTCTTAGATTGATTGTGTGAAAAATGGTATTCAAATACACCAAATTTCCATCGATGTTTGCTGTATCAGCTTCTAGAAAGAGTGTGCTACAATCTCCCACAATGTCCATAGGTTTTTTACTTCAGTTTCTCCTGCATTGCTGTCAAGTTTTTCTTTGTCAATTTACAGTCCTTTATTAGAAGAACACACCCTTAGGACGCTTCCTCTTTCTCATGTATTTCTTTTCTTATTATTATGATGGTTAATTTTATGTTTTAACTTGGCTGGGCCATGGCGTCCAGATATTTGGTCAACATTATTCTGGATGTTTTGGTGAAGGTGCTTTCTTGGATGAGATTAATATTCAAGTCAGTGGACTTTGAGTAAAGCAGATTACCCTCCCTGATATGGATAGGTGGACCTCATCCAATCAGTTGAAGGCCTTAATAGAACAAAGACTAACTTCCCTTAAGCAAGACAGAATTTTTGCCAGCAGATTGCCTTTGGACTCTTGGGTTAATAATTTTGTGTTTCAACCTGACTGGACCATGAGGTACCAGTAATTTGGTCAGATTTTATCCTGGGGGTTTCTTTAAAGGTGTTTTTGGATGAACACTTAAATCAGTATACTAAGTAAAGCAGATTTCCCTCCATAATACAGGTGTGTCTTACCCAATGAGTTAAAGACCTGAATAGAGCAAAAGGCCAATTCTCCCCTAGTAAGAGGGCTCTGCCCAAGTGCCTCTAAATTTTTTTTAATGTTTATTAATTTTTTGACAGGGAGAGAGAGACAGAGCATGAGCGGGGGAGGGGCAGAGAGAGAGGGAGACACAGAATCCGAAGCAGGCTCCAGGTTCTGAGCTGTCGGCACAGAGCCTGACGCGGGGCTTGAACTCACAGACCGTCAGATCATGACCTGAGCCAAATTCGGATGCCCAACCGACTGAGCCACCCAGGTGCCCTGCCCAAGTGCCTTTAAACTGGGACATCAGCTCTTCCTGGACTGGCAAGAGGCTGCCAGCTTTTGGACTTGAACTGGGACTTTGACTCAGAAGATGTTAGATTTGCTAGCTTTCACAGTCTCGTAGGACAATTTCTCAAAACAAACTGCTTTCTCTCTCCTTATGCACATCCTGTTTCCCTGGAGAAGCCTGACTAATAAAATTATTATTTAGTATTCTCTTTATCCCTCAGAATAATTTTTGCTCTAAAGTCAGTTTTTGCCTTTATTGGTGGTGCTGCAACAGCTTGACTGGGGCCCTTTTCTATCCTTTACAGTCAATCTTTTCCTGTCATATGAAATAACGTTTCTGTAAAATTCTCAGAGCTGGATTTTGTGTATTGCCCATCTGAAAATCTGAATCTTTTAGTGTGTGAATATAACCCACTTACATTTATTGTTCAATTGATACAATTAGAACAGACTCCTGCCATCATATTTTCTGTTTTCCATTTTACAGGCTCTTCCTTGGCTTCTTTTCCCATGTCCTATTGGATTCACCACATCTTATATGTATTTCTTTTTTCCCAAATTTGTTTGGGGCTTGAAATAACAATAGCTAAGGTTTGATAAGAGTTTATTGTGTTCTTAGAACTTCGTAATATGTGTAACCCTCACCACAACACTGTGAGCTATCTCTGATTATTATTTTCCTTTAGAGATGAGAAAACTATAGGGAAGGATTAAGTAACTTGCCTAATGTCACAATAAAAACCAATCATGAGGCCATATCCTCAAAAACCTTATTATACCAATTCACAAGTTCAACATTACACTTCTAGTTCTTTAGTGTTGGCACCATATTTTTACAAGTATTCTTTAAAAAAATTTTTTTAATGTTTATTTATTTTTGAGAGAGACAGAGACAGAATGCGAGTGGGTTGGGGCAGAGAGAGAGGGAGGCACAGAATCCGAAGCAGGCTCCAGGCTCTGAGCTGTCAGCACAGAGCCTGACACGGGGCTCGAACTCCCGAGCTGCGAGATCATGACCTGAGCCGAAGTCGGATGCTCACCCGACTGAGCCACCCACCCAGGCACCCCTACAAGTATTCTTGACTTAATGAAGTCCAAACAATCAATGGTGATGTGTTCTCCTTAAACTATCCAAGGGTCCTAAAAAGTCTTTTCACTGACTCTCCCTTCTTGTTTCTATTACTGTCTACTAATTTTCTAATACCATTTTTAACCACCACTTTCCAAATTCATTGTTATTATTTACAGTAAATGCTTACTTAGACATCCTAACTTCCTCCTGTCATCTTTCATCTCCTGCTTCTTCTGTTCCATTGCCTTTTTTCTGAAGTATGTCTTTTAATGCTGGAAGTTCTACCAAGAGTCTGTAAGTGGCAAATGTCTATCGGTGGTTCGTCCTCAGCAAATAACCTTATTTTGGCTCAGATTGACAAGATTATTTGGAGGGATATAGATTTTTACATTTTTGTTTTCCTTCAGCACTTCGAATGTATCATTCAATTGTTCTGGCGGCTATTGTGTTATGAAATTTTCACTCAGCAATTGTATTTGTTTTATTGGTAATCTCTTCAGAAGGTCTATTTGACGGCTGTCAGAGTTGCCTGTTCTTTTGTTTAAATCCATTCTGTTTTGGAATAGATTCAGATTGACAGAAAATTTACAAAGATAGTGCAGAGTCCTATTTTCCTCGTTGTTACATCATCCATGAGCGTAGCACATTTGTCGTAGCCAGAAACCGATCTTGGTGCATTGCTAGACATACGAGCTAAACTCTATATTAAATAAACTCCCCAGTTTATTTGGATTTCATCAGTTTTTCCTAATGTCCCTTTTCTGTTCCAGCATCCCATTCAGGACACCCCATGGCATACGATCATCTTGTATCCTTAGGCTCTTCTTGGCTGTGAGGATTCTAAGACTTACCTTGTTTTTGACAACCTTGGCCCTTTTGAGGTATGTTGTGGTATGTCCCTCAGCTGGGCTTTGTCAGGCTTTCTTTTTTTCTCTCATGATTACACCAGGGTTATGGGTTTGTGGGAGAGAAGGTGCAATTTCCATTCCATTATACCAAGGGTACATCTTATTGACATCACTTTTAATCGATGATGTTAACCTTGATCACTTGGCCACAGTGGGGCTGGCCAGAGTTTCTCCACTGCAAGCTTACTTCCTCACATCTACCATGACTCTTGGACAGCAAGGCACTGGGTGCAGACCACATTGAGGTTGGATTGGGGGAGAACCAATTTAGTTTCTGCCTATTTTTTATATCATCCTGTCTTTTATTATGGGTTTCTCTTTTTAAAAGATCCCTATAAATATCTTAAATTTCAACGCTATTTCACATTTGTTCACATAGCCGTCTCGTTTCTGATTCTTGAAGGGTCCCGATTCTTCTCTTGATTCAATCTGCTGACTCTCCCTCATCCTGCTTTGTCTCCTCATGTGGTTTGAGTTTTGTTTTTTTCTCGTGAGTTCCTCTCCTGAGAGGGTTGTCTGCTCTGTGAGGTCCTGTTTACCTACAGGTCATGTTGTATTTTGTTTTTTCTGCTCTGCTGGGCCCCGGAGGCTTTCAATGGTCCCAGCCCCACATTTACAGAGATGTCTTGGTCAAGAGCTCCCTCCATACATGTGCAAAGCCAAACACCACTCCAAGAGTTTTGATTTCTCTCACACGACTTTCCAGCTGTAAGGTGGTGCCCCTCGGCCCACCTTTGGGCCGTCCGAGATTCTTGGCCACAGCAGCAGAACACAGGGCTCTTTGCCAGGTGGGCTTGAGGCCAGAGGTAACAGCGGTCCTGGGGGTCTACTCTCCACCCTGTCCTTGACTTCTTTCTTCATTTCTTGAACCTTGAGATTTCCCTTTCTTCCAAAGGTGATCTGATTTCTTCAGAACTTCCATAAGTCACACAGCATTTTTATGTGTTTGGAGCCAACCCCTCTATGGTCTGCCATTTTACCATGAGTCTACTTCGGTTCTATTCGTAATATGGTATTTCCTTTTTTTTTAATTTTTAATTTAATTTTGAGGTGGGGATGAGAGAGAGAGACATAGTAAGGGAGGGGCAGAGAGACAGGGAGAGAGAGAATCCGAAGCAAGCTCCAGACTTTGAGCTGTCAGAACAGAGCCTGACTTGGGGATGAAACCCATGAGCCATGAGATCATGACCTGAGCTGAAGTCAGACGTCTAACTGAGTCCCTGAGGGGACCCAGTAATATGGTATTTCTTATGTGGACATGTCATGCTGAGTGAAGGCACTGGAATTTTTGACCTAGAAAATTAGTCTTCCTTGGGACTGCTCCAGATCTTCTAGGAGTTGTATATAAGACTCAGACGTGTTTTCCCTAATGAGGAGCGACGTTGAGCATCTTTTCATGTGCCTCTTGGCCATCTGGATGTCTTCTTTAGAGAAGTGTCTCTTTACGTTTTCTAACAGAAGACCATGGGGGAGGGGAAGGAAAAAAAAAGTTAGAGAGGGAGGGAGCCAAACCATAAGAGACTCTTAAAAACTGAGAATAAACTGAGGGTTGATAGAGATTGGTGGGGAGGGGACAGTGGGTGACGGACATTGAGCAGGGTGCCTGTCGGGATTAGCACTGGGTGTTGTATGGAAACCAATTTGACAATATATTTCATATATATATATATATATATATATATGTATGTATAAAGACTCAGACGTGTTTTATGGTGAATGCATCCTTCCTTTCTGTTTTCTTTTTTCTTTCTTGCATCCTTCGCTTCTGAAATTAGTGATTGAATATTCATTGAGAACCTGTTATGTTCTCAGCGAATACTGAGAATATTGAATGTTCTCAATGAATATGTTATTTTATGAAAACCAATAAGAAAGACACAGCCTTTTCTTTAAGGAGATAAACTGGGAACATGGATAACAAGAAAGTGACAAGGTATAAGTGACATAAAATCATTTACAGAAGAGTCTGCAAGAGACCACAGAAGGATGAGATAATTTCCTGGTAGAAAGATCTGGAAAGGTATGATGGGGGAGGGCCTGAGCTGAGCTTGAAGGGTGGGTACAATTTTGAGGTGCACCTGCTTCAAGTGTGAGGCAATGAGGCCACGACGTGACCTGGGATTTTGGTGCACATGTGAGGAGCAAAGAAAGCCCTCGCTGAATGCATGATGCTGGAGACAGTCTGCCATTGTAGTCAAAGAATCGTAAAAAGTGTTACAAATAATTTCTTTATTGGAATAAGAAGGCCATAGAGGCAAGTCATTGTTAAGGCCGGGGAAAATTGAATCAGAGGAAACTTGTGGACAATTAAAACAGTGACTCAGAAGCAAATATCTAAGCCAAGTTGTCAGCAGTTCCTATAAGCCAGTACTCTTGGCAAACTTGTCCCCAAGCATAGGACAAGTGTCACCCCACCGAGGCATCGCTCGGGGCGTGATGCCCGAACCACATACCAAAGGTCACGCGCCTTCAGGACGGCGGAAGAGGAAAGCCTTCAGGGAGCAAGAATCTGAGCACTTCTAGAAGTTTCCGTGCCATTTGGCTTTTCCTGCCAAGTCACGAGGGAGAAAGCGCTGCATTTAAAAAACATATTAACTTATTAATAACATAACTACAATATTAGTAAGCACTATATAGTTCTCTTTGTGTTCAAAGCACTTTGTGAACATAAGCCGATCAATTAAAATGGCCTCTTCCTGATAGTAATCTTAGCTCTGAGCATAGAGACCCCTGCGTGCAGGGAACTGGTCACAGATAGTGTCTGCGGAGTGAATGGCCCCTGACGGCCCCTCGGAGTCTCAGCCTGGGCCTCGGCAGGTGCACATCCGGGTCCAAAGGCCTTAGCAGCCCTCCCTATGGTGACCTCGGAAGAATTGTCTGTGTGATTTTCCCCTCTCTCTTTCTAATGTTTCCTTATGACTTTTGAGTAGAGGAAACCAGAACTGTTTCCCCCTTGAGGTTCTATTTGTTCTTTCTGGGTTACTGTTTCTGATATAAGCAAATGCCCCCAACAAAACCCTAGCATATTTATCCCTCATTCCTTTGATTTACTGTTGCAGGAGAGGCTTAATTAGATTTACTCTTCCTTCCAGGACTCCGTGTCCAGGGGGCACAGGCCAGACACTCTGCGGGCAGCTCTTTCTGGGGAGGGACCCACGTCCTTAGAGAGATGACGAGCTTACAGGAACCAGCAAGAGGCCTTTGGGTATGTCTGCTGGGGGTCACTGAGTTTAAACTGACCCCGTGGCCACAGTCTCGGTGGGCAGAGGGGGGCAAAGCAGTGCCCTCCAGGCACCCCCTTGCTGTGTTCAGAAAGGCCATGGTCTCTCCCACTGGAGCATCCCCGGCCCCCTCCACATCGCCGGCCTTTCACCGTGCTTGGCGCAAAGGGGTGCTCGGGTCATTCTGCAATGACCTCAGAGCAGAGTGTTGAAACGAAGACCCAGTAAAACCCTGCCACCTGCTCTTTCCCTTCAAGGCCCAGAAGGTGGCTCCTGCCTGTCCCCAGGGTGACGGGGTGGCATCGCTGGCCGCTCGCACCAAGGGCAGGCTGGGCACCACTCCTCCAGTGGCGATGCTGCTTAAGGCCGGTCACATCCGGCTGGGCGTCCCAGTGACAGAACTGCTCCGCACTCGTCCCCATCGATCTCCTGTCACTCATTAGTAAGTGACTGTGCTAGACACAGCCCTTGGGCATTTTTCCAATGCAGAGCCACTTAGCATTAAGATTGCAGGATCTCTTTTGGCTTTTTTACCAGTCTTTGTCAAATGTGTTTGGAAATCAGCCTTGAATCATGGCGCACTCTCCCCGTGGCCTCCACTTTGACCTTTGACCCCTACAGGACGACAGGAACCACCCTGCCCTTTCACATTAGATTTTTCCTACGGGCAGGTAGGTGTCCGGGAAATGTGCTGGGTGTGGAGACGATGTTGTGACAGAGGGAGAGCAGAGTGTGCTTGGGTGTCTTTCTGTCATGGACACAGCCCAGCGGAGAGGCTCCTCTTCCGGCCACGGCAGAAATTTTGGTGGAAAAGGTGCTTGGGGAGTTAAATATACGCACCCCTCAAGGTTTAGAAGTAAGCATTTTCTTTAATGTTTGTTTATTTTTGAGAAACAGAAAGACAGAGGGTGAGCAAGGGAGGAGCAGAGAGAGAGGGACACAGGATCCGAAGCAGGCTCCAGGCTCCCGGCTGTCAGCACAGAGCCCAAGGCGGGCCTCGAACTCAGGGACCACGAGACCATGACCTGAGGAGAAGTCGGACGCGTAACTGACTGAGCCTCCCAGGCGCCCCGTAAGCATTTTGGAAGCTGGGAATATGTGAGTGGGTGGTTTTCCTTAACTCCCAGGTTTTCCCCGGGGGGAGCACAGAGAACAGGCGCTAGAGGCCCCCTGCTGAGGGGGGAGGCTACCAGAGCCCCCTGTGGTTTTAAAAACGTTTTCATTTTGAAATTAAAGAAACACAACTTGTCTCATGCATGCATCAGTTATGGAGCTCGTAATCATCTCTTTGGAAGGAAACGTACATCTTACGATGAAAACAGCCTAGCATATTCTACTGAGCACTCAGAAGAAAGTGCTGGGAGCTCAGAGAGATGGGGAAGCTGTCAGGAGGCTCCCTGAGGGTCAGCGTTTGTCCCCTGCTGCGCACGTGGGCTCGCCATTGTACCACAGCCCTGTACGGGGCTCTCCTTGCTCATAGCTGGGAGCCCGCCGGGGCCAGAAGAATTTGCCATCACGCAGCCACCGGGCACATCGCGTCCTGAGTAAGTCCCACGCGAAGTCAGCGGGAGGTCTGCGTCTCTTCGCCTGGGCCACACGGACGCCTGAAGGTGTGAAGCTGTGCACAGACACAGCTCTTACTTCCATCAGCCCGAATGTAGAAAGAAGAAAGGCTTAAAATCCACCTGAATCTCGCCTGGCGTTTCAAGAAGGAAAACGGTACTTTCCAAGAGCACAGAATAAATCTTCATTTGGTGTGGCCTTCATTTGCCTTAATAAAACGGTGTAAAGATTTTTCCGGAACGGAGTGGAGACTATAGATTGAATGTAAAAACTTTCAAGAATCCACACCAGGAGGACCTGGACCCTCTGAAGGCACATCTGTGTTACACTGAACTTCCTTTTAATATCTTTCTGTGTTCAGCTGCAAGTGCATCGAGAAATCCACTTTAGTTTAATTATGCGGAGCAAAAGCCAAAAATATTGTTTTCTAGTTTTCTTGTTGCCATGTCAATTAAACTCATTTGCTACGGTTACGTTAGTAACTCATTTCACACGTACATAGATATACACACAGACACACACACACACAGACACACACACAGACACACACAGACACACACACGATAAGCTTTGTGTATGTGTGTGACTCATATTTATGCATCTGCATGCATATAAATATATATCTAAATCTATCATACGCATACATAAATATTCAAATATATGCACACACTTAGGTTTACTCCATGTCAATTTCAACTTTTATATAACTTCACATGTTTGCCTTAACTCTTAATTCTTTTTTTAACTATTTTGAATATAGAGAAAGACACTTCAAATATTTTGTAATTTCTCATAATGCTTAAAATAGTGACCCACAAATTTGTCACGGTTACCAAGTTGAGACTAACTTGTCGTCCGTAATTCTATTTTTTAATTTTTCTAATGTTGTTTTTAAGAGAGAGAGAGAGACAGACAGTGTGAGCAGAGGGAGGGGCAGAGAGAGAGGGCAGACACAGAATCTGAAGCAGGTTCAGCACCCAGCCCGACGTGGGGCTCGAACTCTCAAATCGTGAGATCATGACCTGAGCTGAAGTTGGACGCTTAACTGACTGAGCCACCCAGGCGCCCCCCTCCATGATTCTAAAATGGGAGTTGGTCAATGGGTTTATGAGAACCTCGGGGATGAACAAGACTTTTGAAAAATACAAGCACGAAAATGAGTAAGATTGTATCCAAATGTTGAATGTGCTAATTTGATTTGATTTGAAAAAGATGTGAAGTCACTCAGCGTTGGAAGAGAAGTGAAGACCCACAGGGCTCATCGAGTCATGTCCTACAGAATAACAGGCAATTTTCAGACCATCATGGTGCCCACTGTTATACATTAGCCATAGGGTGGCAGGAGGGAATCCGATTCTTTCTATCTCCCCAACTACATTAAACATACATAAAAGTCCTATTCCCAGGGCCTGGGAGATGTATAGACAAAAGAAAAAAATCCAAATTTAAATTAAAGCCAATGGGACCCCAAAGTTTTTGGGTTTTTGCAAACCCTTATAATAAAGAAAATGCACAACTTAAATTTAGAAAGTAGACATGTTTGCCCAGATGACATGGGTACGATGACCAGGTTGGTCCAATGTAAACATGTTCAATTCTTTTTTGTTTTTTCAACGTGTATTTATTTTTGGGACAGAGAGAGACAGAGCATGAACGGGGGAGGGGCAGAGAGAGAGGGAGACACAGAATCGGAAACAGGCTCCAGGCTCCGAGCCATCAGCCCAGAGCCCGAGCGGGGCTCGAACTCCGGGACCGTGAGAGCGTGACCTGGCTGAAGTCGGACGCTTAACCGACTGCGCCCCAACATGTTCAATTGTTAATATGAATGAGATTTCCATGGTCATCTTAATATTAAGAAATAATATTGTTTAGGGGCGCCTGGGTGGCTCAGTGGGTAAAGTGTCCGACTTCAGCTCAGGTCATGATCTCAAGGTTCATGGGTTTGAGCCTCGGGTCAGGCTCCGTGCTGACAGCTCGGGGCCTGGAGCCTGCATCAGATTCCGTGTCTCCCTTTCTCTCTGCCCCTCCCTTTCTCGCACTCTGTGTGTGTGTGTGTGTCTCTCTCAAAAATAAATAAACATAAAAAATTATAAAAAAAGAAATTATATTGTTTAAAGACCTTTTAAATATATGATTTTAAAAGGCCTTGCTCAGCAATTACTTCTATGAACTACCTACCGAGGTGCACAGTAACAACAACAACAAAAATGCTGGAGTGTGATTCTAGACAACGGGAACTGGGAGAGGTAATGGCAGAGATTTCAGATATGGTGCAATTCTCAGTGATGATGATTGCAATGCTTGACCATGGGGGCTACAGCAGAGGGAAGGGAAGAAAGAGGGATTGGTCAAGAGCATGTAGATCTGGGAGGCTCAGCTATCAGAAGGTCACACACATGGGCACTGAGGTCCCTCAGGGACAAGAGTGGGAGTGGAGGAAACGGCCCGCCCATCGATGGCGGAGAAGGAAAGCATCAGTGACTGAGAGGCTAAAGCATGTTTTGGGTAGTAAACAATGAACATTGTCAATTCACAGAATTGACAGAACATTGTCAATTCACAGAATTGACAATTCACAGAACAAATATATATGGCCAAGAAATGGCCAAGAGATAAGTGGGGATATGAATGGCCTTTTAGTAATCAATAACCTAGAAGAGATTAAAAATTGATGCTATATAGTGCTGGCGACAACATGAGAAAACCAGCGTGCCCAAAACCTTCCGGTGGGAATGTCAGGTGCTGCAGTCTTTACTAGAACACAGTTTGGAAGTGTATTAAAAATACGAATTTCGGGAGCGCCTGGGTGGCTCAGTTGGTTAAGTGTCTGACTCTTGGTTTCAGCTCAGGTCAGGAGCTCAGCATTCATGGGTTTGAGCCCCACCCTGGGCTCCGCGGTGACAGTGTGGAGGCTGCTTGGGATTCTCTCTCTCTCCCTGCTCTCTCTGCACCTCCCTGCTCACTCTCTCTCTCTTTCTCAAAATAAATACACATTAAAAAATAAAAGTGTGAATTTTGATTATGGTTGGACACAGCAATTCCAGCTATATGAATAGAGTTAGTGAAAAGTTTCGGTAGAGGATTATATATATACCTAAATGGGTCAATATTCATACTGTACTCTTTATTTTTATTTTTTTTTTAATTTTTTTTCAACGTTTTTAATTTATTTTTGGGACAGAGAGAGACAGAGCATGAACAGGGGAGGGGCAGAGAGAGAGGGAGACACAGAATCGGAAACAGGCTCCAGGCTCCGAGCCATCAGCCCAGAGCCTGACGCGGGGCTCGAACTCATGGACCACGAGATCGTGACCTGGCTGAAGTCGGACGCTTAACCGACTGCGCCACCCAGGCGCCCCCACACTGTACTCTTTTTAAAAAATGTTTATTTAGTTTTGAAAGAGAGAGCATGCGAGCAAGGGAGGGGCAGAGAGGGAGGGAGACACAGAATCCAAAGAAGCTCCAGTCTCTGAGATGTCAGCACAGAGCCGGATGTGGGGCTTGAACCCACGGACCGTGAGATCGTGACCTGAGCTGAAGTTGGCCGCCTAACCGACTGAGCCACCCAGGCACCCCCACACTATACTCTTAAATGGGAAGGCGTGAGAACAGGCTGTCATATAGGGTACGTACATTTTGTAAAGAGAAACAACAACATAAGTGCTCATGAAGCAGAAAGGAAGATGTGTGTTATCAGGTGACTGCAAATGCCTCTGATAATGGGATTTCCAAATGGTTTTTATTTTCTCTCTTTTACTTGTATTTACCCAGATAACCATTTGAGCTGGCTATTATTTTCATTTTACAGATGAGAAAAGAGAGGCTGTGGGAGAACAACCTTCCAAGGAAGAATGCACAGCTTGTGAAGGCCTGGCTTTCACTCATAAGTTCTGTTTTTACAAAAGAGAACCAAGGTTTACGTTGACATTTCTCACCTTGTGTCAAATGTCGAGAACGTATTATCATAAATGCCTCTCAGAAATACAAAGAGAAAGGAAAAAGATATGGCAGTGGAAGGATGAGACCATTTATAATTGCAATATGGGTTTTATGAAGAGAGGTCTAGGTGCATCTTTCAACGGAGCACTGTTCTTAGATACGGTGTTTCTTGGTGTGGCAACGCGGGAAATTACGGGAGAGCGGCCAACAGGATTAGCCATGAAAAGTTAGTGAATTGAGCAGAACGTGTGGGAGCTGCATGATATTGACAATTATTTACTGTTTATCCTGATCATGATAGTCACTGTAACGTGTGGATAAAATGGGCTCATCTGGAGATTTTCACGTGGATGCTTTCATCCCAGCGGCCCGTGCACTTCCCTCCTCCGCACGTTTACGTTTTCTCGGGGAACTTCTCACACGGCGAAGCACGTTTGCTGATTGCACACCGCTTTCCCTCTCTTGCTTGGTTGTCCACTTGCATAGGGCGGGAACTCTGTGAAGCATCTTTCTTCTCCATTAGAACTTACTGCATTTTAGCCCAAACTGCATGTAACATTTTAAATCAACAGAATTCGAATTTAAGTGATGTCGTATTGATGAGAAGATATTTGAGGACAGATGGACTCCAGGGCGCACTACTGTTTACTCTTCCCATTCCAAAGACAAGCCTGGCTGTTAGGATCTCCTGGGAATTTTCTTCACTGGTTGGTGCTTGGTATGCCTTATGGAAGCTTCTTCCCTCCCTTGCACGTGTGTGTGTTAAGATACGAGTTCCACGGTTGTTTGACTTTAGAGATTCCTTTCTTGTTTTGCAGTATCTGAACCAAAGAATCAGTGATCATCATTTTTCCGAAGTGGTTAGGGTTTACCTAAAGAAATGATTTCTGCTCTGGTATGTGGTCTACGTGCCTAGCTGCTTTAGGTTAACATTCTCAAATAGAGACTTTTCAACGGGCTAATCTTAGGAAAGCAAAATCAACATCCAGGTGGTAATTATTTAGAAAGAAAATTGATCAATTTGTCCCAAGCTCCATGACGATGAACTGAGGAATCCACTTTGCCTGTTAAGATTTTGAAGATAGCTGGTTGGATTACTTTTGCAGCATAAGGTTGTCTGGTTCAGAAAAAGATTTTTTTAAAAAGAAGACACAAAAAGAAACAAACCCAAACTCTTTTTTAAAAAAATTTTTTAAATGTTTATTTATTTTTGAGAGAGAGAGAGAGAGAGAGAGGAAAGGCCAGAGAGAGAGGGAGGCACAGAATCCAAAGCAGGCTCCAGGCTCCAAGCTGTCAGCACAGAGCCCGATGCGGGGCTTGAACGCACGAACCGTGGAGATCATGACCTGAGCCGAAGTCGGATGCTTAACCAATTGAGCCACCCAGGAGCCCTTAAACCAACCCAAACTCTTAATACAACTGCAACTTGGCGCGTCCCAGCAAAGTGCCATATAAAATAACCTGCGTGGTCCTGGCTTTTCGCGGAGGGGCACCGTTTTGGTGAAGGGTCACTACTGTTGGCTGAATCGACAGGTGATGGGTTAGCATCAACATTCCAACTTTTCCAAAGCAATCACACCTGCGAAGAGTTTGAGGTCTGAGTTTGAGTTTGAGGGTGGGAATGTTTCATGGGGATCAAAGTAGTTCACGGTAGATTGATCACAGTGCCTTAAGGAACCTCTGCACAGATGTTCCAGTAGAGACATTCAGTTAAGTCTCACTGCCCATTTTTAAGGAGCATTAATAAGAGGCTTATCAATGCAAACAATCCAACAAGGAAGGAAGAGAAGATTTTAATCTTTGTTTCCTCAAAAAACCCCTGTCCTCAGTCCCACACAAGTGGGGATGCTAGATGCTGCTGAGGCTAGACCATGGTTGCTGAGAAAGGACATTGCCCTCCAAGGAAGTGTGGCCATTGGCTTCCTCTGTAGGCAAGCTAGATATTCATTCCTTCCAGAATTAGGCAGGACGTTTGGTGGCAGAAGATTTCAGCACTTGATGGCTCTTCCATAGTGTGTTCAAAGGGTATTTGGCACAATTTGGAACAATTATGGCACAAAAGTGAGGGAAAAGAGATTGCCCTTTGATTTTCAGATGGGTCGCCACAGTCGTTGCACTGAGGCTGGGACTTGTGAACCGTATCACACATGGATGGATTGGGAGCTCTTTTTCCAGCAGTACAAGAACAGGCTTACAGCCTTGAGGGCTAAGTCTCAGTCTGAGCTGGGTGTTTCCCTCTGTGTTATAAAAAAGGGAGAATCTTATAATATATTAAGAAATGGTGCTTGAAAGGAAGGGAGAAAACATAATGCATTGGAGTTAGTTAACAGGATTTGGCAACACCAAAGAGTGGATAAAAATGATTTCTGGGATCTCATAGGGGTTGAGATACTCCACATTGTGGGGAAGATACCTGTGGAAGAGAAGTTAATAGTAATATCAACACGGTGAACAGGGTCTTCGCATAGGACATGCTTGTCACCCTAGTGTTGTGGGACGTGGGACAGGGAGGAAGGTCCAGGGGTTTTCTCTGGCCACAGGTTACAGAAGTGTTGACCATGGTGACTGCAACAAGTTAGTACTTTCCTGGGTCATAGATTAAGAAGTCTGGGACAGGCTCCCTGGGACCCTTGCAACAGCCTTAGGTAGTTAGGGATGTTCTACCCCATTACCCCATGCATTGGCTCTGTCTTCATGAGCACTAGGTCCGGGTCACAGAATGGCTGCTTCGCCTCCAAATGTCACTTCTCCATTGAGGGGAGAGGAGAGCCAAAGTGGGGGAACACCTTCATGAAGAAAGCCAAAGCCTTTCAGAAAACCTCAGATAATCTCTGCTCCCACTTCTCATTGTGTGCACCATGCCACAAGGCAGCGCCATCTACAAAAGAGAAAAATCTGGCGAGGTGAATGATTTTTGCTGTGTACACTGTGGCTTGAAATGAAACTACAGTTCCTTTAATTAGGAAGAAGGGGGCTGTGGGTAAAGGCGAGGCAACCTGCAGCCTCTGTCACAGCATGTATGGTAATTCTGGAGTCCTCCCAGTCCAGGAAGGTGGCTTCAAACCATCTTTGGTGGTTAGAAACAATGGCCCCTCATCTCAACTGGAAACATCTCAAAACCCACCCCCCCAGGATAACCATGAGGAGAACATCAGAAAAAAACCAAAATTGAAGGGCATTCTACAAAATGCCTGACAAACACTTCTCAAACCATCAAGGTCATCAAGAACAAGGAGAATTTGAGAGATGGTCACAGCCACAAGGAGCCTAAGGAAGTTGAAAACTAAATGGAGTGTGGTGTCCTGGATGGGATCCGGGACAGAAAGAGGACATGAGAGGAAAACTAAGGAAATCTGAATAAACTACGGAGCTTAGTAATGATGCTGTGGCCATACAGGTTGACTAACTGGGGACAGATGCATCCTACAGATGCCAGCGGTTACCAAGAGGGGAGACTGACCATGGGGTACGTGGGAACCCTCTGTGCTACCCTCACAGCTTTTCAGTAAATCTAAAACTATTATAGAATTAAAAGCTTATTTAAAAATTTAATTTTTGCAAAGATGTACTGAAACATAAGTTCAATTTCCCATTAAGTCTGCAGTCACTGAGCAGGGCATTTGCTTCGTATCCTACCGTCTTCCCAGGAACCCTGGAGGAGGGAGGTTCCTGGGCAGAGAGCCTGCTTTGTTCCGACACAGGGTGCTGCACCGGCCTTGCGTGGAGGGTCCTCACTTCTCCTTGCTCTGCTGTCGGAGTGCATGTGGGGATGATGGTCCTCTTTGTTTCTGGCTTTTAAAAAATTGGACAAATGAAGAAAAAGAAAATAAAAAACAAAACCAGGGGCGCCTGGGTGGCTCAATCGGTTGAGTGTCTGACTTTGGCTCAGGTCATGATTTCGCGGTCCGTGAGTTCGAGCCCCGCGTCAGGCTCTGTGCTGACAGCTCAGAGCCTGGAGCCTGTTTCAGATTCTGTGTCTCCCTCTCTCTCTGACCCTTCCCCTCTTATGCTCTCTCTCTCTCTCTCTCAAAAATAAACATCAAAAAAAAATTAAAAAAAAAACAAAACAAAACCAGGGCCGCCATAATTATCATGATTATTTATGGTACTTTGGCCTTCATTGAAAGTCTTGGATGAGGCAGCCAGACATCTTGTGTGTGTGTGTGTGTGTGTGTGTGTTTCCATTTTCATGACGCAGATGGGATATGGGATAGCTAGGTAGCTATACGATCTTCGACATGAAAAAGTGTTTCTTCAAATTGTCATCAACATGCACGTTGAAAGCATCTGAGCTCTCGAGGGTTTATACCACATGATCTGGCCTTTTGGAATCCCGTGCTTTCCTTTCTTCGTAAAGAGGAAGAAGATCTTTGGAAAGGGTCCTACGGTGGCCTCCTGTGGGCTCCTGGGATCTTCCGCGTGACTTAGAGCAAACAGCTCAACCTCTCTGCGCCGCTGTTCTCAGGCTGCAGCACCAACAGGAACACTTCCCATCTTCACTCCGTGTCTCCAGAACATGGTGAAAATTAATGACATGATGCCAGCGAAAGGCAGAAGTCCTCAGAGGTTGGAACAATGAAATCGTGACTTATTCTTCCCTGTCACGGAGAGATTCCACGGATGTAATGCATGCAAACCGAATGTGTAAATATTTGTGAACACATACTCTCGTGCCTTTATGAGAGTTCATAAAATTCAAACAGCATTCATTGATTTTTGTCTTATTGTAAAAAAAAAAAAGAGCAATAAAATGTACCCAGTACATAAAAACACTTAAAAACTCTCCCCTTGCCAATAAAAGTATGCTTAACTTGTTGTGCTCACTGCTGTTTTGTTGAAGATTTGCGTATTGACAGCATCTGCCCCCCACCCACCTCCCTCTCCAAACAAACAAAAACAGGTGCTTTTAGGAAGTCTAGGCCCCTACCAAGCGCCAAGATTTTCTATCACGGCAGTAGAAATGCAGAGAGGACCTCCCCAAAGCATTCAGATTTTGTGATGGCAGAAAGTTGTCGAAAGATTCCATCGCAATTTGTTAGCAAATTGAGATAATAGATTCAGTGTTCTTAAGTCTTAGCGGCAGAGATCATGACCAGCTGACTATCTGTGGGAGTAGCCTTCACCGTCACCGTCAGCACAACTTTGTTTCCCGCTCTTACTTGACTTCGGAGTGTCTTCTGACCTGTGATCGCAGCGTGGTACATGGGACGGAATTAGTTCATACGGCTCGGCCAAGGTCACCTGGCTTCTCTGGGCCTCCCTTTCCTCCCCTGGAGATCAGCGGCTGCCTGATGGACTTGTAAGCAATATACGAGATTGTGTTAGCAAAAGCCCCTCGCTTGGCATTTTAATGGGCCTTCAAAAATAATCAGCTCTCTTCTCTCTTCCGCGGCGATTTTAAAATTTCAAAATTTGTTGTCTGATGTATTTTACTTAATTCATGAGTGTATAAATTAAACATTGCGTTAATGAAAGATGTATGAGAAAGGCTTAGATGTGACTTTAAGAGTAATTCCCTCACTCGCAGAAGGGAGAGGTGAAGACACAATTATGTAATCTCCTCCCAGATGAAGCCTGAGATATGGATTCTTCCGTATCTCTCAGGATTCTTTTCATTCATAGCAGAGCCCTAAACAGCAGGGATGCACACAGGGAAGAAGGCAGCTCAGGTTTTTTGGTTCAATATCGTTGCCCAAATGACTTCTTTCATGAAAAGGGCAGAGCCAAGGTAGGCTGACGCTCCAGAACCACAGAATATCTTCCCGGTGGAAAGATGGGATTTTGTGAAAAGGCGACTCTGAAAAAGTTAGCTTATTTTCAAAATATTGTCCTATTGGTGGAAACAATTCACAAAGACACATAATTAGTGTTTCTTCATTATGTGTCCACGGGTTAAAGTTAATAGGATTTAGAAGCATGCGAAAGGCTATTCATTTTTTATAGCCCTTCCCAAAGCAATACACAGATTAAGGTAGAAACTTGTCTTCTCAATGAACTTGAAGGTGTTTTACAAGCACGCACACAATTGGGCTAGCTATGATTATGTCACCGTTGATTCCTGCTGATCCTATATTATAATAATTTATTTAGATTTCCTCCAAGAGGCTCAAGCATCTGATGTCCAACGAATTACCCCGAGCTGAAACTGGATATTTCTAATGTGTTTTGCACGGTCGTTAAATTACCGACATTGGCTTACCTCGTCTGAAATTTGCTGATGCTGCTTCTAAATGCTAATCACGACTTCTGGCTTTTTACTTACATCGTTTAATCTTACATCTGCACGTGAATTACTGCCACGCAGCCCAATGTACCTTATTGAAAGCTTCACTGCATATTTGTACCAATGGAAAAGGGGAGTGGCTTCCCAGGTGGCGGGCCGGCCGCATGGAGGAAAGTGAGTTCTTAGAGCTTCAGATGTAACAGATACCTAGAACTTTGCATGAGGAGCTGTCTCCCTGAATGGAAGACGGCTCTGTTCAAAACGGGCAACTGGGGAAAAATATGTGGGAACGGTCAACAGACACGTCGATTTAGCAAACAAGATAAAAGTCTCTATATTACAGTACAGCATCCCTACCTTCTATACTGTTATCCTGAAGCCCACGGTAGCTACAGACCCATTTATCACCTACTACAATGAAGAGATTGTTTAGATGGAGTTAAGAATGATAATGAATAAAAAGTGAATCTGCTTTGCAGAAAACACTGTCAGTTTCATTCTCCAAAGTCTGTCGAGAGACTTCAGTGGCTTGTGGTGGCTAGAGAAATTCATCTCTTCCCACCAGCCAATCTTGCAGGAGCCTGAAAGGAGGTGGTTCTTCCCCCCTCTCTATGTTATAAACACATATTTTCTGTAAACAGAAGGGTAGAATTAAGCTTACAGGAAACTGAACAGATGGTACAATAATAATTTGTCAGATTCCTCCCCATACGACAATGATTGTTGGAATTTTCGGGGCACAATCTATGACCCTTCTACCTTCTCAAGACACGTGAAAGATCTCAGTGGTGGAATTTTGCAGGGGGTTTTTGCAAGCCTCATTTTTATTTTCATTTAGACAAAAAGAATCCTTTGTATTGGTCTGACGATATGTTAGTTTTCATCCAGATCAATTTGTTATCTATATTTGAGTGGCAGAGGCTCCGAGATGAAGTCAGGGAACCTAATTTAAATTATATATCTCCTTCAGTCAACAGAGTGTTACAAAATTTTTCTCTTTGTTTCTTTTTATACATTTCCCTCCTCTGTTTAGCATCTCTCCCAGCCATCTGAAATGGATGTCTCAAGATAATGCGACTATAGTCATAACCCTTGTCCCATTCACCCCCCCACAAATACCACCAAGGAATTAGTTGGGGCAGAAATGTAGGCATTTCCTACATCAAACGCTTAGTTTACAGAAATGTTCTTTCCTTTCGGATTCGCCAAGGTCATTATTAATTTAAAACACCTCAGAATACCCCGTGATTGAACTATGGGAATTTTGGTTGGCAGTTTTGTTTAAATAACTCATCACAATTGTGACACAGTGGTTCCCAGCATAGGGAAAAAACAAAAACAAAAACAGAAGAAACCCCAAAACCTCTTCATTACTGCCTTAACCAAGATAAATGCTTGATGGATAGCTGCAAGGAGTCATTTTGCTGAAGTTCAGCATTTTAGGATCCTGAGAGCTATTTATTGTGGATGATCGTTTTCATCTCTATGTAAGTCAAATTTTCTTCAGTTTACCTGAAAAAGTATAA
The DNA here is from genome assembly GCF_022837055.1 of Prionailurus viverrinus. Taxonomy (NCBI): domain Eukaryota; kingdom Metazoa; phylum Chordata; class Mammalia; order Carnivora; family Felidae; genus Prionailurus; species Prionailurus viverrinus. The sequence goes on along the minus strand of NC_062572.1, from coordinate 92,685,557 downwards.
GTGCAAATATCTAAGGCAACCTGGGACGCAGAATAATTAACAAAAATAACCTCCAGCGGCTGTCTCAGAATCCATATTTTATAAACTAATTTCTTTGTATGTTTAAGCTGTATTGTGACACATTCCAAAACAAGATAGGTTGTTTTTGTTTATGTGTCTTTCTTTCTTTCTTTCTTTCTTTCTTTCTTTCTTTCTTTCTTTCTTTCCTTCTTTCTTTCACCAAAATGACCGGAGCTAGTTTCTTGAAGACAAAGAAGCAAAAACCTTTAATATCACTGGTCATTGGTATCATAGTTAATGGTAAGACAGAAGAGAAAGTATTTATCGAGAATGCCAGGTAGGTTCCTAGTTTGCTGGGATTTTAAAATACAAGTGCTTTTTCTTCCGAAGCCATTTGCCCCTCAAGTAGTCATTTGAGCAGAGGATAATGAGAATATCCTTCACAAATCATAAATCAGATGCTTGACTAGTTGCTTCTCATCATTGCTATGATAGCATTAATACCAGTTTATTTGAAACTATCTAGCACAGTAAATTATATGGTTGCTTCTTTATTTCCTCACTTTTGATTTCCTCTTGGCTACATCTAGTAATTTTTAATTCGTATTGCTACATTCGTGGTGCATTCTAGTTTTGTGAAAATCTCTCAATACATACATGGGCTGGATGCAAGAATGTCATCTTTAGTGATGCTCTTGTCAGAAGTAGAATGAGTCCAGATGGTGACTTCCCCTCCCCCTTTGTTGCATACAGTGAAACGGATTCATTTTCCCTTTAATATCTAAGATACCCCTTCACGCTTGTCACAAGCACCTACATACACAACCATCGTCATCCACGTGTGCGCTAAGTAAGGTCCACAAACAATCAGGAAATTAGAAGATTTCCATCTAAGTCAATTAAGTGTAATGGTGTATTTATTTAGAGTATCACAGCCGTCCTGACTTGGGGCTACTGGCTCGCGATGCAGTGTTTGTAGAACCTGGTCAAGTGATACATTGGGATTCTTTCCATTCCCTTGTCCCCAGAGCAGTCGGTTTTTCTTTGAAAAGCTCTCTACAATATTCCTTTAATGTGGACGGTAAAATAAATAAACCTTTAGGTTCAAATGTAAGTGTCAGCATAGAATCCACTAATTGGCTGATTGTTGATGAAAATCAAGCGGTCTGTAAACTTTAGCCCCAATGGATGCATAGACCTACCTCCGCCAGAATTCCAGGCGCGCTGTGGGAACTCAACACAGGGGCAGGCCTTTTGGATGAATCGATGCATAAAATGTAAGATCTTAAATGACGAGATGGATTTTTAGAACAGATCTGCCAAATCTTCGGATGATGAAATGGACATCATCCTATTCAGGTGTCGTTTGGAGAGACAATGGACGGACTCACTGTTGGGAATTCCTTCAAAGCCTGCATCACATCTTCTTGACTCTTCTCAGCAGCGGGAAACATTCTTCCTCTCAAAGCATATTTGAACTTTTGTTCCACGTCTATGTGATCCGCCAGGTCAGCATGACAGGTCACACCAATTTAATGGGAAGCAACTGCATGGTGAAGCTACTCAGCCCGATTTCCCCCTTTTGCATAATTCAAAGGACGTGGATGTGCTATTTCACTTTGGAAGATAAATTGAGCACACCGCCCACAGAAGAGAAACACATGGGCGTTTGTTCTACAAAAAGCTGTAGGCAACTCACAAAGGCGCAAGACTGTGTTGCTGCTAGATCGTCACCACTCCACGCCTCGCATGATGTTTTATCATCGTTCTCGTGCTTGCCTTACTTTGCTTCATTATATTGTAAACAGCTGGAGGGCAAGAACGATGTCTTCTACGGAGTCGTAACCTCCGCTATGTTCAACGTGATTCTCTATACCTAGCGTGTGCTCAACACATGCACGCTGGTTAAGCAAAAGATGATTTTAATACTATTTTACTTTCTTTGGGGGAGTATTAGGGGTATGGATGCTTCCGTGGAAGAGTCTCCTCTCTTGAGTCTAAGTTCTTTTGCTCCCTGGTTCATTCCTGGTTACTCTTTTCTTCATAAAGCATTATTTTATCCAGCTCCGTCCGAAAGATCAGAACAAATGTCAAGGCTTTGCTGTTTGTGTTCATCAATCAAAGGGCTTGGCACGGTCTTCAGAGAAACCTTCCCCAAGTACAGTTTTCTTTCCGGATGTGAGCATCCGTCTCTTGGTCTAAATTTAACTCTTCAGCCATCATTGTCCTGGCTAATCATGTATTGGAATCAGCCAAAGCTCTGACCTTTTCAGCATCGTCTCTGGCCCTCTACACGAAGGGATGACTGTACATCACCCAGCACATCTTCCTACCTGCTCTAAAATCTCCCGTGGCAGCCAAAATTTCTTGCCCGGGGTCTTGCTTCTCTTACAATGCCCGATTTCTCACTCGTAGATTTAACATCCTGAAAATTATGCGCTGTACCAAATAACGATTATGGGTTTATACAACATGAAACTCCATACGCCACTGTTCTCAGATGCTAGCACAAAACTGGCTTTTCCTTCTTTACGGTACTTTTGCTTCAAGGTAAAAACTTCACATAACACACACCAAGGCTGTATCCGTACAAGATAAACAACGATAGCGATTTCATCTTTGGTAGTTTCATGTTGTAAATATATGCACATAAAAATAAGAGTTTGTTCTTCTGAGTGTCTTTGAACAATGACAAGTGAAATGGTCTTCCCAGATGGCCTCAGAAAGCACGTTCTGTTCTCTGGTATCTCTGCTTTGAAAATATTGTGCTTTAGTTTTCCCTTCTTGGGGCGAAGACCCACGGCATCTACAGTGTAATCTCCCTCGAACACTTCAGGAAGTTAATCTGGCAAAAATTGGTCAAAGGTCCTACTTGAAAAGATAGGGACCCAGTGCCCAGTTTGCCCAAAACAAGTCACTGCCCCTAAGCATCTAGAGATATTCGCCTTATGATGGTGGATCTATTCACCAGTGAGGTAAAATGATTACTGAACGAAATACCGGACTAGTAGGAGGTTGATATATTTGCAGATTACTCCCAGGAAATGTAAACTACAAAACCATATGACTTTATGGATACACAACAATTTGTGAAGTGAGTAGAAGGGGGTTTTGATCAGTAAATTACATATCATCCAGTGATTCCCGGAATTATTGAGCTGGAGGAGCACCTGAGGACAAGCAGTCCAAGCCTCTCACGTTCTAGATGATGGGAGTGTGCGGTGGGTAAGTGATCGGCCCAGGATTATCAACCAGGACAGGCAGGATGAACACTAAGGTGAAGAATGCAGGAGGTATTGATCTTTTCGCATCTCAGTTGACTCTTTTAGGAGGTTGCAACTGAATACAATCATGACATGACAACATAATTATAACGAAAAGTTCATACATATCTATTACTTAATGAAACGAACTCTTAGTAAGCACTTACTATACATCACACTCTACTAGACACCCGAGACTGAAAGAAAAGTATGATCCCTATGCACGCCCAAGGAACTTAAAGTCTAGTTGGGGAAACTCACACATAGCAGATCATCAGAACCCGTTTCAGCGGAACTGTGGCAACGCAGGTGTGGGGTCAGTGTATCCAGCCAGGTGATAATGGGAGAGACACTCATCAAATGAAGTGATGTAGGTATTGGTCAAGCAAAAGTATCGCACAGTGTCCGTGGGTTCGTACGGTCTGTGAACACACAAGCTACGTTCGTTTATATGGTGCAGACACAAAGGCAAGGAGTGGCCCTCTTTGGAGTCTCTCTGAGCAGCTTTATCCTTTTCCTTGGGTATCAGGTATCAGACAGCTATTGAAAAGGTCAGCCGCATGGAACAAATACAGCTTCTTCTATACCACATGAAAGCCCTCATATTTGATTCTATATTACAGTTAAAAGGAGAATAAGAAAAGTAAGTGAAAAGCAGGTGGGAAGAAAGTGGATGTAAATCTGACGAGCAAGATTAGGAAACGCTCTGTGGAAGAAATAATGGACGAGAAACAGGGTGGGGCATTCCTGGCGGAAGGCTGGGGTACAGACAGGAAATCACACGGTTCAGAAGCATGAAGAATGCTGCCGGCCTGGGACCAGAGAGGAGGATGGCCGCTGTCCACATCCAGTCGTCCTGTCCTCCGAGGTGCGAGGCTGCACAGAGAAGCTTTGGTCACCAAGGCAGCAAGATCTTAATTAAAGAACTGACCGCTTATCAGGGCACCTGGGTGGCCCAGTAGGTTGAGCGACCAACTTCAGCTCAGGTCACGACCTCACGGTCTGTGAGTTCGAGCCCCGCGTCGGGCTCTGTGCTGACAGCTCGGAGCCTGGAGCCTGCTTCGGATTCTGTGTCTCCCTCTCTCTCTGCCCCTCCCCCGCTCATGCCCTGTCTCTCTCTGTCTCAGAAATAGATAAACATTAAAAAAAATTCTATTAAAAAGGAAAAAAAGAACTGACCACTCATAGATTAGCTCCTGCCGTCAAATGCCATGGTGTACTCAATTTCCCGGAGTCAAGGGTGACTCACTCTGTCGTAGATAGAGACTCAAATGACACACTACCAAGAAAACACAACTGAATTGTAAAAAAAAAAAAAAAAAAAAAAGTAAACATTGTAAAACACAGACAACTTCTAGAAATCAGTAGGAGTGATATTGGAGAATTGCTTAAATCTCCCACAAAGACGTTGACAAAGAGGATTTGGCCGTGAACAGGCAATTGTAAACGTCACCCTAGAAAAACTCCATAAGGATGACAGGGTCTTCTGAAGAAAATCATAGAGAGACCAAATCATTGCCTGAGAGAGACCCTCGGGAAAAATTAGGAAGACCTAAAATATTTATTTGCAAGTGTGATGATTTTTATGACCATGCCGCAAAAGTAAACGTGAAGGAAAGGGACTACAGCATCCTATCCTAAAAATGTGTCTGAAAATTTCACCAAAAAAAAAAAAAAAAACAAACAAAAAAACCTTCATTATTTTGACTCTAGGAACCATGTTTTTAGTTGTAATTATAACTGGATTATTGTTACAGGGAGGACGAAATACATTTGTTGCCACATTTCGTTTTCTTTTCTAAGTTCCAATTAAATGTCATCTTCACACATTATTTAATACAACGTGTGGGTCCCTGCTTTGTAGCGCCAGGTATCCACTGGCCACGAGACGCCTCACGGTGTCAGGGAGGCTGTTCGCGTGCTAAGTACTAGTAAGGCGGGCTCACTCTGCGTTCAAATCCACCGATGGCTGCGCATTTGTCACACGCAAATGAAAGTCCAAGGCCTGCCTTCCTGGATGAGACCCCAGTCGGCTGCTAGTGAAATTGTCTCTTCTTCCGGCCTTCCAGAGACCATCTGTCGGAGAGCTCACCGTTGTCCCTCTGTAAGTGGTGCCTCTCCTCCCCTTCATCATGTGCTCAACACAGTCAGTGAACAAATAATTACCAAACATTTCCTGACGGCCCACCTGTTCCAGGCTGTGGGTTAGGCCCCAGGGATAGAGTTCTGAAAATCAAAGTCATCGTCCTCGCTCCCACGGGGAGGCCACACCGGAGGCGGAGACCAAAGAGAAACAAGGAGCAAACAAATTCATGGGCGACCCCACAGACTGTGATAAAGGCAGTGAACGGAGAGGAGCGGTTTCCACGAGAGAAAGAAAGAGCGTGTTGGGGGCCCATCCGGGCAAGGGCTGGAAAGCTGTTTGGGAGAGGAAGAGGGTTAGCATGTTCACTCCGTGTGTCCGAGGCTCGGAGGGAAGCCCGGTGTAGGAGGTGTCCCCGGGTGACGGCGGAGAGGGGACAAGGCTATGCCATGCCGGCCATCTCCGCCTTTCTGAAATCTGCTGCCTCTTTCTGTTTAACGTGGACACCACCTCCTGAATTTCCTGCAGGACTCCACTTCACACCAATCCTTTCGGAGTCGGCATTTGGGAGAGATCGGGGGAAAAACCCTGATTCTGAGGGATGTGAGCACCGTTGTGCTGGTGAATGCGCAGCCGGAGGCTCTCTGGAGATGAAAATGGCTGCTGCCTGATATGCCGTCACAGGCCACTGGGCACAAAGTCAAGGATGCCTCTTCCACACCCGCGGTAGCTGCAGAAACTTCCTTCCTTACCCCAATTTCCAGATCAGACTTTGCTAGCTCTTCCTCTAAACGTGCTCCTGCTCATACGTTCTCTGACTCTGTTAACCACACCTGCCCCAACCCCCAATCACGACATCTGGCCAGCATCCTGGGCTCCTTCTTTTTTCCTTGACTAACAGCTTCTCCCCTCCCCCCAGATCCCCACTGGCACACGATCACCTTTCTCTGACCTCCCTAACCTCCCTCAGGTCTGGCCTCTCTGGAAAACCCATTATCACCCGCCCGCCCCGCCGCCATGTTTTTCCCCAAAGAGACTCCTCCTGAAATCCCTCTCCCGCGGGCCACGGAGGGGACAGTGTTGAAATCAAAACAGTATTTGTCCATCTGATCTAAGCTGAGGAGCTCCCCTCCTACCCAGATATGGTCAGCGGAGTGGCTTCCCCGGCTGATAATGGCCGGGCCCCGGGCACTCGGGCCAGACCACTCGTCCAGGGCCAAGTCTAGGAAGGCTCCAGGTCATTCTCAACACCACCAGCTATGGAACCGTGAGAATAAGACCCTCGACTTGTCTTTCTGGATTTTTTGTTACCAGACGTGTGACCTTGGGCAAGTTACATAAATCTCCTGGCCTCAGTCTCCTCACTTGTCAAATGGGGGTGACAGTTTGAACCTGTGAGAGTTGCTGTGAATTTTAACTAAGATGAAGTGAGTAAACGCTTAGCACGGTGTCAGGCCGGCCCGGGCCGGGTAAGTGCTCTGACTATTATGATTTTTCAGGGTCCTGTTAGGCAAGGAGTAACTGAATAAAAGATTCAGGTTTTGCCAAACGTAAATACATAATTTGAGGCCCCCCTTCTAGTATTTTCATGGGAGGAGGAAGTGATCTTTTTATCCCCATATAAATTTATACTGAGGGTTAGAGAGCGTGGCTGCAGCACATAACGAACCGAGCCACGGTGAGCAGACACGTGTGAAGTCCGGCGCGGATCAGGTTCAGCCTCGTACAGAGAGTGCGGCCGGCGGACCGGGGCCAGGTGGGTAGGTGAGTGGACAGAGCACGGGTGGGAACCTGCCTGTGGAATGAGGGAGTCCCCAGTTATTTTCCAGTAACCAGACGTCATTCCGGGGACTGGCACTTTTTTTTTTTTTTTTTAGCGTTTTCCCCCAAATGTTGGACCCTTTCCTCCTCCTGCAACAGAGGTGATGGAACCAGCTGTTCCCCTTGTGGACGGGCTCCTCCTCCTGGGTGCTGGTTCTCAGGTGGGGCGGAGGCACTCGGGTCGCTTCTCCCTGTGCTTCTGGAATGCGGGCGCCTCCTTTTTCCGTCCCCTACCTGTTCTTGTGGCCCCGTTTTCAAGTGCCCTGCTCACTGATGGCTGCACGCTTGTCAACGAAAACACACCCTTCTCCCTTCCAATCTGTTGTTTTTCAGATGCGAAAACCAGATTCTGAAGATGGCTGGAACTGTGTATAAAATCAGAAAAAAGAAGGCCTAAAGGGAGGCCCAGAGGGCTGACGAATCCAGCGCACAGATCATTGGTGCGGCTATTTCAGCTTCTCAGAGAACTTTTGTGTGTTTATTAATTCCGTGAGCATCCACTGGCAGGAAGGAAATATCTGCCTGTGGCTGTTTCTGGAGGAGACGCGTCTGGGCTCGCACCTGTCTTCGGCTCAGCACCAGGATTCTTCGTGGACGCCCCTCGGGGCCCTGTGGTCTGCTCGACGGTGAATTCGGGCTTACACAGAAGGTCGCTGTCCGTCCTCAATGCAGGAGAGAAGACCAGTGGAGTGTCCTTCAAAGTATCTGGAAGCATGGGGAGACGGTTCACCTAGGCCCTTCAGGCTCTGGAAACGTCACCTTTGGGATCCAAGGACACTCCCAGCTCTGGCTTAGAGTGGATGATCGCTCCTGGATTAATATCATTGGAATCCATTAGAAGAGTATCCAGAACAATTTCCGTGAGCACATTCCTGTGTATTTCTAGGGCTCAGTCAGTGTATTTCTAGTCAGTCGGGCTAGCATGTGGTCCATAAGCAATCCCGCTCGCACCTACAAACACCTCCAGGTAAGAAGCGTAGATTACGACTAGTACAGCAATGTTAAATTAGGTAGAAACAAATGGAATTCTCTGTTTTCACGGGGAAAGGAAGCTAGGTCTCGAAGCAGAGACCTATTTCGCGGCAGATTTTGAGGTAGCAGAATTGCCTTATTTGTCCTCTTTTGTTACGAGGTGGGTTTGGTATGGGGCGAAGAGTGTGGGATCGTCAGGCAGGCTTGGATTTCACTGCAGGTTTGTCGATTATTAGCTGTGTAACTTAGAGCAAATTCTTGACCTCTCTGAGTATAAGTGCACACGAAATGCAAACACGAGAATCTATCTGGTAATTTTATTGACAGATTAAATCGAGGAGCAAAGGTAAAGTGCCTGACGAGAGTAGGTTTTCAATAAATATTAGTAATTGGCAATATAATATGCCACCTGCTTGACTATAAAGAAAAACAAAATGGTCAGTAAAGATTCAATACCCATGAGAACGAGGAGGGAGCACGATGTATAATCTACTTAACGACACGCTATTTTCATTGCTATCTATCTTCCCAGGACAGCAATGGAAAGAAACGTTCATGGGATGCGATACCTATGTGTTTGCTGAGTTTGTGCAAAGTAATTAACATTTTGATCAGGTTCAAGAAATCTTAATTAGGCCTGTGAGCTCTTAGGGGACAAATCCTTTTTTTCAATGGGTCTGTTTAGAAGACCGAGGATCGCTGTTCTCTGTGCTGGTTTGCTTTCCTTGATTCGGGGCCCCAGGAGTGCTCCTGCTTCCAGATCCGTGCCAGCAGCCAGCCACGCCCTGTCACTGCTCCCTGGGGGGCACACGTGACTTGTTCTGCCCTCACAGAAGGAGATACCTTCTAGACCTTTGCTGCTTACGTGTATGGTGTTCCACAGTTGGGTTCTCTATTTTGCGCACGTGAGTGTGGCTAAAGACGCACAAAGCAAACTTCTGAGTTAGAACTAGAAACTGTACCTCTGTGCATACACACGGGGCTGCAGGTGAACTCTTTTTCCACTTGTTTTCTCATGCTTTTCCTTCCCCACAGGTTCAAGGAATGTGTCCCCAGTGAGCCACTAACTTTTGTACCTGTCCCTCCGAGCGCAAGGGATAAGCCCTGGGTGACTTTGACGAGTGACTCTTTATCAGTAACATCGAATAATAACAGACAGAGGACAGATGAGAGGATTTGCCATAGGTACCTTGGCAAGCTGTAAACTCGCTTCAATTTGGGGTAATCTGTTTGGATTTAATAAAGTCTATGATCATGTGTCTAATAAATCCTATTTATGACCCTTTGTTTGATTAAAACAATGGGCCACGAAGCACAGTAAGATATTAGAGCTTATGTTCTACAAAGAGCACAGTTAGAAAATTCGTGAACTGTCCATTTGTTTATACTGCATCTAATGGAAGTTCATTTCACTAAACCCCATGCATTGATTTGAGGTCTTAACGTGTAAAAAGTATTCCAAGTGTGAAGAAAGCGGAGGTTTCTGGTGTGAGATGTTGGGTCTGTGAACGTCCAACGGTGGTTCATTTTATCAATGGCCTAGGAGACCATCTCAGAGATACCTGTAAAGCAAGCTTCATGGAAGTCGTCTCTGCCTCTGCAATTCAATATCCCAGGGTAATGAGGAGCCTTGAATGATTTTCTAAAGTCAGTCACATCAGTTCAGATGACCCCCAAGGAACACCTAAAAGCCTGGTGCTTTCACCCTCCCACACACACGTAGCCCAGAAGGTTATCACTAATATACGTAGCAGACGCATGGCGCTTTTCGTTTCGTGTTTTATATTTATCTTGATGTTGGTATCCAAAACCTTAGCAATATTTAGCATTTATGGGTAATGATTTCTTTCTTCAGATCTCTTTATAAACATTAATGATTAATCTTCATTGCACTTCTGTGAAAAGGATGTGTGGGAGGTTTCGGAGTTATATATAGAAGCAGGCTAATTCTCATTGTTTTGACTTTGCTGAACCAGAGGATTTGGCCCACAAGGCGCATTCGAGACTCTTCCTACGTCTTTAAAGGCTACAAAATGGCACAAATTCAACATCACTTCCTTAGCTTCCCACAACGTGTGTTTGGGATCGGCTGTGCCCCTTGGACGCCCTTGAAATGAGCCCTGGAGTAAAAACCTTGTGATCCACCCAGGCACTCAGAGCTCCTCTCTCTCCCTGCAGAACTGTTGGGCACTGCACCAAGACCAGCCTGTGTGGCCCTTAGCCTGGAGCTCCTCTGGTGGTCTGTGGGGCGGGGGTTGGGTGGGTGGAGGTGGGGGGGGGGTGGTCTCCCTGGCCACCATTGCAAGGACCACCAAAGCTCAGTCACCTGGACCCTGGGGAGGCATCCAGACCACGGGGTGTGCTGTGGGCGAATTGGGCAGTTAGGAGAGTCGCGGTGATGGAGTGAAAGTCCCGGATGATCCTCCCATCAGCGTTAAGGAAGGTTCCTCCAGCGCGAAAGCGACTCCCAGGGCTGCCCTTCGCTATTGCCCCAATGGCAGGAAGGCTGTAGGTCGGGAAGAAGAGATACTAACCCTGAATGTGACTATACGTTAAGAAAGTCGCCCTGATACCATGAGTGGTGAATAGAAATCTGTAAGTAATTGGATTGGGTGGGCAGCCTTCTCTCCCATCTGCTATAGACACAGGACTTCCCCACACAGGTGACCCGGGAGACAAAGTGTCCAGCACCTGTATCTGATAGAAGACGAGAAGTTCTCCACAGGAGAACCATCCGGTGATCTTATTTCTGGGATATGCAGGTGTGGTCTGTTTCATTTTTACTCATCTGTTTTCGCAACAGGAAGTAAATTGGCAAAGATTGAAGACAGTTAAGTGATCCTTCTTGAATCTTCGAGTACTGGCTCCCTGGTTCCTTCAGGAACTGCATTGGGAGGAAACTGAGACTGTGCCTGATGGAAGATACAGAGAGAGGGAGGCAGAGGGGGGAGGGAGGGAGAAACAAAGTGGGGGGAGGGAGGGAGGGAGAGGGAAAGAGAGAGAGGCAGGAAAGAAGGAGGAAGGGGGGGCAGAGGAAGAGACAGGGAGATGGGAAAGAGGGAGGGAGAGAGAGGGAGAGAGAAAGACGGGGAGAAGAAGAGAGGGAGGGAAGGAGGGAGAGACAGGGAGGGGGGGAGAGAGGGAGCAAGAAGGAGAGGGAAAGAGAGGGATGCAGGAAAGAGGTGGGGGGCGAGAGGCAGGGCAGGACAGAGACAGACAGGGAGAGAGAGAGACCCAGAGACCCGGAAAGAGAGGACGGGTCTCCAGGCAGGAGAGGCAGAGAGCTCGGAAGATTTGGGCCAGTCCACCTGCTCGGGCAGGTGGCCCTCTGATGCCCGCCCCCCCCCCCCCCCCGGCGGGAAGGGCGGTCTGGGTGTCCCAAGGCTCCCTTGGAGATCCTCCAGTCGCCTTGCATGTGGCCTGGGTGCTGGGATTGTCCCCCTGGCCCCCAGGGGAGCATGTGGTGAAAGCCTCCTCATTGCCTTGCACGGCAGCCCCACTGGTCGGACTTGACCCCCGCAGCCCCCCCGCTCCTCACGGCCCTTCCAGACTCTGCTGGGCCTCGGTTCCCGGGCAGGGGCTCTGCGAGGAGGTGCCCACGTGGCTGCTCCTGTGGGGACTCGGCCCCTCGAGGTAACCAGGGAGACCAGTTGCCATGGTGACGGAGGCAGGCTCGCCCCCCCCCCTCCGCCCCCCCCTGCCACCCGCAGGAGCCCAGCCAGGAGCTCGGCCAGCGCTGCCCGGTGCCAGGCAGGCCCTCGTCGTCCGAGGCGCCCTGCCGTCCTTTCCACCCCTGCCCTGACCCGTCCCCTCCGTCCCCTCCTTCCCCTCCGGCCCGTGGACACGACCCAGGGGACCCCCTCTCTCCCAGGAGCATGTTAGGTGGTTAGCAGGTAATTTAATTCCCCGGCAGGCGGTTGGCTCAGCGTGGGGTGCGGGATCGCTGCCCGCACTTGGGCCGTCGGCTGTTCCAGAGGCTGCCAACTCGCTGGCAGCCGGCGGTGTGCACGGATGCAGGTTGCGGGCCCGGCTCAGCCGGCCGTGTGCACGGATGCAGGTTGCGGGGCCGGCTCCCAGGAGCGGCTCCGGCTTGCCAGGCACTCCTCGCCAAGCCGGCCAGATTTGTCGAAGGGACCGGCCCACCCTCCCGTCTGTTGGAATCTCCCCGTCTCTGCGTGCACGAGACTGCCCGGGTGGAGAGCTCCAGATCTTAAATATAGAATCTAAATGTTTCTAACAACAAATCTGGCCCTGCCGTATGGCCCGGCCTTCCAGGCTTGTGCTGACAGCCCAGGTCTCTTCCAGAATTGCGTGGCATCGCCCCCTGAGGCCACCAGGGGCCCAGCACAGCCTGACCTGTCTCCTGACCCCAGGCTCCAGGGTCAGCCTTCCCCACTCTTATTCCTTAGGCATCCCAGGGGATTTTATGGGATCCAATGCAGGCCTCCCAAAAGGTGCCCTTGGCTCACGTTTGTGTTCACGTACAGCTCGCGGGCCAGCCGTCCTTCATCCTTCCTTACCCAACACAGCAAACACCCTCGTATTAAATGCAGGATGCGCACCCCTCCGAGCCACCTAATTTTCAGGGGTGCTCCTCTGGAGAGGAGGAAGGCCAGATGCACTTGGCCGCAGTTTTGACTGATTCTTCTCTTCTTAGGAGACACTGTTCCAACAACTTCCAGGACCCTCTAAACAACAGGAAGTCTGTTCCTGACCCAACCTCCAGGTTTGGGCCTCCTGACTGCTTACCCGTCACAATTCGTTAAAGCAGGTGCATCTCTGGCCACGGCAGATGTTTACGTAGAGTTGTAGTTCTAATATTATATTATAAGTGATAAGTTGGGCAATAAAGTAACAACGTTCTATCGTTCCCGAACCTAAAAATAATGAAAAGACATCAAGCTTCTTCAAGTGGGTTCTCCTGGACCAAAGGACCAGGAAATCATCCAGTTTTATTGTAATAACTGATGTGGGAAATACGAAGAAAAGCAGACCAATTTCCAATGAGGAAGAATTCTCTGATTCTTCTAGAAGACAAAAAAAAAAAAAGTCTGATAAATCCAAGAACAAGAAAATAGGAAATGACGTATGCATCAACTATTTGTCTGTGTTTCAAACAGCTGGGAGGAAGGACCACACGTGGGGTCAGCTAAATGAGGGTTTTGGACTAAGATAATCTCTTCTTTTCCAACTCTGACGTTAGATCACATGTGTGTTTTTTTGACGTTTCGTAAAGCATTTGGACAAAAACACCAACTACGACCGTCAGGCTATTTGTCCCCCCTGGAAACGTGGGTCCTAGGAAAGTAATAGTGTTGTCTACAGCAGTAATTTGGGGACGCAGGGAAAGCTGAGTCCTAAGGCCTTGTCCAACTTGGGAGCGCTCTTCTCTGTTTCCAAATTCCGAAATCTGGGGCCGGGTTGACTTGAGGGACATCTGGACGACGATGCAGGACCATAGGGCTGTTCCTGGGGCCGTGGGCTGCGACGTCAGAAACGTTTGGATCTGAATCCTAGATTGGCCCCACACTAGGCAACTCACGTAGTCTATTTCCCACCTGTCCTTTTTAGATTTATTTGTTCACTTATTGATGCATCCTGTGGCAGGCGCAAGGACGGGGCAGTGAGCCACCAGAGAAAGATCCCTGGTCTCCTGGTGTACAGTCTATTGTGGGGAGAAAAACCACGAACAACACCGAATACAAACATACCCCATGCCAGGCGGTAGAAAGTACTCTCAGGGAAAATAAAAAGCAGACTAAGGAGACACGGTGGTAGGCAAGGGGAGGGGACATTTTATCCTAAAGAGGCAACCTCCACGCAGCGGTGTGTGTCCCGTGAGCATCTCCACGAAGGAACCATCACCACGGCGTCTTCCTTACCAGCGTGTTTGGAGGATGAATCACTTATGCATACGTGACATTTCTCATAATGCACATGGAGGGTAGCAACCTTGCTGTCCCGTGCGGGATGGCCGTCGTCTTCTTCTGTCCCTACTCGGGAAGATGATTCTCCAGAGGCCACGAGGAAGCTGCCCCCTGGAGGGACCTATTTGTGTCAGAGCGACAGATGCGTGCTGCCTGGCAAACTGATTTAGAAACCAGAAATTGGTGTTCCATAGCTTATAATCCACTATGAGGTTTTAGGGCCAGAGAATGCCATTTATAACATGAACGCCTGCCACCCATGAGAGCCACCGCTGTGCATCCAATGCTCCCCAGTCTACCGAGAAAGTGGAATGATTGTAACGGTTTTGGGTTGGATTGGGGCCCCTGACAATGGTTGAAGTCTCAACTCCTGGAACCTCAGGCTATGATCTTATTTGGATCTATAATCCAGTATCATAATATAACATACTTGATAATGATGTTATCAATCGTATCATCATAATATAACATAATTGATACGATTACTTGATTTGGGTCCCTACTGGGTTAAAATAGGCCCCACCCCAACGTGGCTGGTGTCCTTATAAGAAGAGAGGAGAAATATAAACACAGAGACCCCAGGGGGAAGACAGCCGTGAGACGTCACGAAGGCAGAGACTGTAGTGGTACGTGTGTAAACCAGGGAATGCCAAGGATTGCCAGCCACCGCCAGAGGCCGGGAGAGCGTCCTGGAACAGATTTACCCTCAGCACCTCTGGCAGGAACCAACAATGCCAATACCTGGCTCCTGGACGTCTGGCTTCTAGAAGTGAGGGGTTGGATCTGTTGTTTAAGGCATCCATATTTGTGGAACTTGGTTACAGTTAATTCCAGGGAACCAATACCTTCTCATTTTAGAGATTAATAATCCAATCTCTGGGTTAGGGGCACCTGGGTGGCTCAGTCAGTTAAGCGTCTGACTTCGGCTCGGGTTGTGATCTCACGGTCCCTGGGTTCGAGCACCGCATCGGGCTCTGTGCCGACAGCTCGGAGCCTGGAGCCTGCTTTGGAATCTGTGTCTCCCCCTTTCTCTGCCCCTCTGCTCACGCTCTGTCTCTCTTCCTCTCAAAAATAAACATTAAAAAAAATAACCTATGGGTTAGACAACTTGTCTGACTTGCCTGCGTTCTGTGGCCAAACAAGGATAAACAGGTCTGGAATGTCAGGGTAGCCAATATGCACGTAGACCCTTGGCCCATTTGCAAAGTGAGAACCGCTTGTGTTACAGGTGAAGAGACGCCAAAGCTAACCCCCTTCCCTTTTTACCTTTTTTAAAAGCTGTCACTCATGGCTGAGTGATCGAAAATGACAACTTTATTTTAAGAAACCACCGGCACAAGTGTACCCAATATTTTCATCTCCAAAATTAAAGTGTCCAGGTGAGCTCGAGGGCACGTGCCTGCCAGAGGCAGACAGCGTTCCAGGCGTGGGCGCTCTGTGCTGCCGCGGCTCTGCTCAGCCCCATGGGAGTCGAACGTGTCAAAGGCAAGCGTTGAAATGTCAACTAGGCAGGTTTCCAAACCAGTGTAGAGGCATAGGAAATGTAAAGTTGGCTAAGCCTTGGGGGTGTCATATGGATGATAGCCAAATACCACCACTGGTTAAACCACAAGAATTCTGGCCAATCGCCGTCTTGCTGCTCTGATCCCGGGTCTCCCCAGAACATGACGTCTCACACCAAAGTGAGCGGGATGGTTCTTCTCCACTTAGACATGAGATTGGTCTGTCTACGCTTTCTCCCCAGACCCTGCTGTACTCGTCAGGGCTCTCCAGAGAAACAGAACCAATGGGGCGAGTGTGTGTGTGTGTGTGTGTGTGTCTGTCTGTGTGTGCACATGGCTGTGTATATTCAAATGTTAACCTCCTCCAGAAATGCCCTCCCAGACACATACAGTCATGTTCGACCAAATATCTGGTACCATGTGGACCCGTCAAGTCAACACATAAAAATAACATCACACGTGCCTATTGGCAGAAGATGCCTTTATTCCTGAATGGCCAACTCTCGTAGCTCCACGTGGGCCGTAACTCTTACATTTGGAGGCATTACCTTGCACGCTTATATTTAAAGAAAGATATTTGCCCCTCAACCAGCCATATGATTTCTAATACGGTAGCACTCTACCCGTGGTTTTCTTCCCCTCTGGTATTTAGGCATGGGCTTGGTCTACTAGGCTGCTTGTCCTTAAGGCTTATAGATCATTCAGTTGGTGAGATTTAAATTTTATTTAAATTTTGACTCTCGCCATTATTTTTCAACCAACCTGAGGGTTACAGGCTCCACATTTGACCCTAATATTCCAACCTATGAACCGGTTTCCTTGGTGTGAAATTACATTATGTAAGAGGCTCCCCTTTGTCCATTATCTGGGCATTTCAGTGACAGAGCTCTCCAAGAGGCACGATATTGTAAATCAGGAGGGCCAGGAGGTGCAAGGGGAGAGAATAATAGTTTTAAGGCCACCATGGTAATTTCTTCTATTCTTAATGCCATAGAAAGAGCACTGTGAAGAATGGGCATGAGGTGTTTCTTCCTGGCAACTTGTCAAAGGAAGAATATTTTATGCAAATGGAGATATTCTGTTCCGAGAAATAATAGATCTATAGTGATTTCATTCTTGTATTAAACTGGACAAGGTTTACCTTTAAAAGATAGGTTGGCCCTTACCAGTACCACTTGTTGAATAAGGAAATGCCGAGAAGATATTAATTGTACGACATTACATTAATAGCACACAGCCCACATACCCTACTTGAGAGAGGTCGTCGATAAAAATTTGTTAAAGAATAATTGAGCGGGTTGAATTACTTAAATAGGTATTGAAAATGATAAAATAAAGTCAGTGCAGGAGGATTAAGAATAAAAGGCACTGATAAAATGCTGGGCCACTGACCTTTGGCTATCAGATTTGCGTTCTGCGAGGACAAATTTAATCACAAATGGGAATGTTTTAATTGGTTTCTCCCACTTCCATTATGAAAGAGCTACTAACAACCAAGAAATGCTGGAAAGAAGATGCAGGAAAGGAAATCTGATCTTCTGGTTTTTTGGTCTTTATTTACCCTCGGTTTCCACGTGATACGACACAGAGCCTGTGACATTCCAGCAAGATTCCTTACCATCTCCATTGGCGGTGGGCCCCCAGCCTCTCAGGCTAAGGTAAGTGCTGAGAGCTGTAGGTGGGAGGGCGTCCCGGTGTTGGACAAGGCACAGGGGGTCCCAGGAGCCACGCAGAGTGCCCCTCTCCTTGGGTCCAGCATTCGCACAAAGCATTTCGGGACTTTAGTATCACATAGCAAGTGCTTATTATGCGTGAGGCACTGTGATAAAGTCACAACACATAAGATGCAATCCTTGCTGTTCGGTTGAAGTGAGCAAGGAGGACGGAAAGTGAATAACTTCGTTGCAGTGAGTGTATGCGAATTGAGGTTGGGGAGGAGGGACTACAGACACAGGGGGCTCTGGAAGCAGCCACCAACAGCGCGAGCACACAATACTTTACCTCCTGAAAGGTTTTCACACTGCATTTCTTCTCTCCCTTCCAGCTCAGTATTACTGTCCCTTCGTGTTTAGCTCCATTGTATGTATGATGGCCACAGAAAGCATCCTAAGTACCTTCTGGTCCAAATCCTCAAGAAACCGGGCAGCGAGAAATGCTGTGTGGACTGTTCCTCACTACACGGCAAACTTCCAGATGCAGCTGGCTGGTAGGTTTGGATGCAACTCACTCTACTTTGAAAATAACGCATTAATTCTAGGTATCACTCCATTTCTGTTTTCTCAAATGAAAGGTGAAGGATTAATTTGTTTGTTAAAAACAAATCCTTTCATGGTTAACAGTACGATTTTTTTTTCTGATGGAGCTGTAGCCATTCTATGCCAGTTTCTATAATTTATATTCATTTCTTGAGGTTTTGAAAGGTGACGTGCATTTCTTTTTATCAAACACTGTCTATAAAATGGTATATTTTATATAATTTTAATAGTACTTTTAAAAGAAAGATATGAATAAAAGTACCTATCAAAAATTCCATATAAATGGCATGAGTCACCTTAGAAATTACATACTTACTAATCAAAGAAAATCTTCCATATGTATACATTATGGTAGGTACTGAATCAGAATGAAACAAGATTATTTCGAATTTGAAAAAAATGAAAACTTGGCTTTTTTGAGGAAAAAAAGAGCCTCGACGGAACTACAGAATTGTTTAAAAACCAACCAGAATGCATAAAACATTCTAAATTATATTCTCTCTTCTTAAATCAAGCTCAAAACCATATGAGGGAGACCTCCAAACACTTTTTTTAATTTTTAAAATGTTTATTTATTTTTTGAGAGAGAGAGAGAGAAAGGGCAGAGAGAGAGAGAGAGAGAGAGAGAGAGAGAGAGAGGGAGACACAGAATTGGAAGCAGGCTCCAGGCTCTGAGCTGTCAGCACAGAGCCCGATGTGGGGCTCGAACCCACGGACTGTGAGATCACGACCTGAGCCAAGGTCAGGCGCTTAACTGACTGAACCACCCAGGGGCCCCAAGACCTCCAAACTTTTAAAAGTCATTTTGATATTTTGAATAAATATATCTCAATTAAAATAAAACAGAATGTCTAAAATTCAATTGCTAATAATTACGCACGTTTCAGGGAAACTTACCAGCGGTACATTTCAAAGCAGACCTCTTCAAGTCAACGTCTCAACATGGTTATGCAGTACAAACGGCCACCCTAATTCTTCCCAAAGTCCTCCAACAATATTCGTTTAAAGGGTATGAACCCAAGAAAGATACCCGGTAACCCTTATGACCAAAGTCATTTTCTCTAATGTCATTAATAATTATTCTTCCCCCCCCCCCAATTGACTTGAATCTTTTTTTTATTTTAGAACAAGGAAGTATAGATTCAGAAAAAGAGGAAAGCTAAAAAAATCTGTTGGAACAATGGCAGTGGTTATGTGCCAGTTAGTCTTGTAAGTGATGTCACTTTGCTCACTTACACCTGGAAACTCTTGGAGGCGGTACCGTTAATGATGTTCCACGTCACAAGCGAAGAAATTGAGGCAAAGGGGGTGATTCACCTGCTGGAGGTCACACGACCACAGGGAGGTAGTGAAACTGGGATTCAGTCAGCGGGGTCTCATTTTTGGCATTTACTTTGTGCCGCCGGATGGAGAAAACCATTACATTTGTACGTGGATGTCCACCAGAAGGGAAAGATATACATACCATTCCGCTATCTGCGGCTTCTGCTGTACAATATCTGATGCACATCTTTACGGCACTCCTATCGCTGTATTGCTTTTAGCAGTTGCATTAAACATTGTTTTGCAAAAATCTCCTCGTCTGAGTTTCACTAACCCCGCTGCTCGAACATTGTCACAAACAATAGTCTTCTATCTGCTGGGGCCTGCGTCGTGACGCTTCTCCACAATTGGGCCCTGGGATAAATTCTGAGAATGGAATTATTGGCTGAGGCATTTATAGACCTTAAGTTTTGATCACACGCCGGGTTGTGCTCCGGGGAGGAGGCAGGGTGCTCAGACCCTGGGTGCCACCGGTCACCTTCTCATCGCTGCCGTCGGTCGGCTTCCTCTGAGGCTCGTCCAACGACCTCCCAAGTGTCCCCATGCCACCTTTTCCCTGGAAAAAGTTTCCTTCCTTATGTCCTGTAGTGCTGCTTTCTGGGTCCCCTTCAAGTCTCACTGTCTGCTCTTACTCAAGGGACCCCACGGACGCCCTGCGGAGATTAACAGAGCTATCTCCTGGCGTTTCGCCCTTCACCTGTTCTACCAGGCGAACCCACCTGCCCTCACTCCCTCCCGCCCCTTCTGCACACGAGGTTTCCCGGGGCATCACAGCAGCGTCCCGACTGGCAATCATGTATCTGAAACCAAATTCCATACCTTTACTTCAAAACCGACTTCTCCTCCTCTTTCGCCCCATCAAACTCCCCTGGGAGAAATAGGAAACTTTTCCTCGTTTCTTCCACCGGCTTCAGTGACAGGGAAGAGGAGGAAGGGGCCTTGGCCAGGGGTAACCCTGGGGATAACGGGGAAGGTGAACGGGATGCCAGAGTCTCGGCGGACTCCCCCACAACCACCCTCTACCTTGTTTTGTTCACTTTTCCTGCTTTTTCTCTCAAGTGTTAGGTTATAGCACACAAGTAGATATTCAAAATCACTTGATGGATTGCAAAATAAACTATCATAACTGACAAAGCTGAAAGAATATCATTTTCAGATACATAGCAGCCCAATTTATACATCAAAGAATGCTATTATTAAGTCAAAGAATAGAAGGAGAAAACTATTTCAAATGTGTTAGATCAGTCAAAAATAGTAACATTAGACTCTACCCAGGAGGAGCTTAAAACGTTGCTGGGGAGGTGCACCATATTCACACTTAGTGAATAAGATAGTAACACCGTGCGTGTGCACGTGCGTGCATGTGTAAGCATTAGAGGCGCCCCTAATTCCCCACAGGAGGTCACTCTTTCACGGGGAGCATGACACAAACAGTAGGGATTATTTATGGAGCACGAGCACGGGGCCCCTTATCTCCTCTGTTTCCTTCAGTTGGTGCTTATGTTTCTATGGCCACGTTCATGCAGATGGAAGGTCATAGAGCCAGACGTTTGACTCCCAAGGTCATGATCAGCCAGGAAGCAGCCTGAACGTGGAAAGGATGTCCAGGGCAGTCACTCAGGTGTGGGATCGTCCCCCCAAGTCACAGGTCACAATGGAGCAGTGAACAACGCCCACAAACGTGCTCCCCGTATACCCCATTCTTTATTTCCATACCTTTACATAATGGATCCACTTGCCCCCCTGGGAGTTCTCCAACTCTTGTTCATTCCCACTGTTGATCTTCTTCTCAAACTTTTGCCTTCCGAATTTATCCTCCAGGCTTACGTGAGTAAATTGGACTTTTGACTCTAAAGTATGCTTTCACTCTTCAGGTGTGCGGCACGCTCCATTGTTTTCCACCCGGTGACCCCGTCAAGTTGAATCGTGTGTCACGTCTGTTTCTTACTGATAGACATACCTCAGCGGCTCGTTGTTGGTGGTTCCTGGGCTTTAAAGAGAACACACAAGCCGGGGCGCCTGGGTGGCTCAGTCGGTGAAGCGTCCGACTTCCGCTCGGGTCATGATCTCACGGTTGGTGAGTTCGAGCCCCACACGGGGCTGTGTCAGCCGTGCTGACAGCTCAGAGCCTGCGGCCTGCTTTGGACTCTGTGTCTCCTTCTCTGTCTGCCCCTCCCTCCCTCACGGTCTGTCTCTTTGTGTCGCTCAAAAATAAATAAACGTTAAAAAAAAATTAAAAAATAGTAACAAACACACAAGCCTAAAAAAAAAAAATAATAACGAACACACAAGCCAAAAAAAAAAAAAAATAATAATAATAATGGACGCACAAGCCCAAATGCCAAATACCCTGTAGAAATGGTATCTACGAGTAATATCTCTGACTTTGAGTGCCCAGCTGAGATGGGGTGGGGACGTGCCTCCTCGTCCTTGAGCACCATTGCCGGCTGCGAGTTCGCAAGGACACATAAAAATACAAGGCTCCTGAAGAGTTTATAACCTAAGCCAGACATAAAGGAGGTGGCAGCCAGCACTAAAATCTCCATTTGTGCAGGTATGACTGATACAGAGAAAGCTACAAGAAAGCGCTGCTGGGAAGATTTACAGGACGGGAGAGCGTGTCCAGTGCGTAAACACCTGGGATGCAGCTCAGAGAGGCTTAGGGAATAAAGCAGGAGCGGGTGTAAGTCAGGGAGGTGGGAAGCTAGAAGAATCTAGCAGAAAATGAAAACGAAAGTGGTGTCGGGGCGTAACTTAACACGACAACCAAGTAGATGATCCATCAGTGCATACATCGTGGAGAGCCACCTTTTAAGTTGTTACTCACTCAAAATGACTTTTCCCAGAGGACTGACCCTCGGGGGCTACAGCCCTAGTCTCGTTGGCTCTGCTGAACACTCGGGGTCGTGAGAAGAGAAAGCGGCGCCCCCTAACTTTGCTGCCCCCCGCGCAGTCTCCGGGTCAGCAGTCCTTGAACCACGCACTCTATGGCCTGATGGAATGAAATGCCCACCCTTGGGCCCTGGAAGAGTTTCCGGCTGAAGAACACACACATGCAAAATAACGAACACGTCTCGATAAATTCGTAACGCCTCCTTCCAAGGGGCCCTGGTGCAGTGATGGTTTTGCCGTCGGAGTTACTGGTCAAGGGCAATGTTGAATGGTCAGGAAGGGGTCCTGAAGGCAGAGATGTGACTTTCATACGCTCCCACGGAAGCATGCAGGGGGACTGCACGTGTGACTTGCAGCAGGTGCACATGACAGGGGGACTCCGGGGGGTGTCGCGGGGCTGTCAGAACACCCCAGGGGCACGCCCCTCCCAAATGCAGAGGAAACCAATCCTTGAGCTCATAGGTTGGCACGCCCCGCCCCTGCTCTTCAAGAGCACTGGCCCCACGGAATCGGGGGGATGGGGTAAGCGTTGGTAACATCGACTACATTTTTCCCAGGAATGGGAACAGCATACATTCGTTTAGAAAATGAGCCAATTATGGGGGGAAAAAAAACCAACCAGTTTCCACCACTCCGGAAAAAGAACAGTTGACATAAGAGAAAGTACTTTTATGCACTCATCTGCAAGTTCTTTGTTTGTTTGTTTTTTAAATTTTATTTTTAAGTAATCTCTACACCCAACGTGGGGCTCAAATTTACCCTCCTGAGATCAGGAGTCGTGCGCTCTTATCGACTGAGCCAGCCAGGCGCCGGTTTTTGAACTAATGTATCGCCAGCGTGGAAGCTTTTGCAGCCGTTGGATTTTTAAGCCATTGTGGTTTTTTTTTTTTTGAAAAGCAAAGCAAATCAAGCAGTTTGCAAGTAAGCAAAACACCAAACCCAGCTGGTAGTTTCCAATACCTTTCACTCTGCCGGTGCTTCTGCAGCCGTGTGCCCTGGAGGGTGACCTTGTGTCCCGAAGGGTATGTGCCTCGGGTCCTGCCCCCGTGGGGATTCTTGGTCCTGGTGAGCAGGGCCAGCCACGCGGTTCTTTGCTGGTCTAACGACAGTCAGGGACGGCTGCAGTGCTATGAACAGAAATACCACGAAGCAGAGCGAGGCCAGCCTGGCCCTTCTCCTCCTGGGCCTCCCCTCCCCCTCCAGACCCGGGACACCCTCTCTGTACATGTCTGGTTCCAGCAGTGGGGGCTGAGAGCCCATGACCTTGAGAGAAGGCAGGTGGCTTCTGGAGACTGGGACACCTAGCTGCAGGCCAGCCGGCAGGGTAGGAAAGGTCCATGCGGTCCCTGGAAAAATCCACAAAATTCCTTCATCTTCTCTTAACAGTCTATCATTCCTAGCCTGCTGAGGGTAATATGTGTTTACTTCTTTTGTATTTTGCGCAAAGGTTTTTTTTTTTCTTTATGAATTAAAATAACTTCTTGTTTTACTTCTGTGAAGTTTGCTCTGTCTTTGGACATCTTGAGGCCTGGCTGAACTTTACGTTGGGCAAAATCCCTGTGGGCGATTCAGGGCTCCATTGTCTTCAAAATTCCATTATTTGGGGGAACACATGACTCTGTATTTGCTCCCTGTGCTTCAGTTAAGTTTGTTTTTCTCTCTCTAGAAGAATCATGGTAAGCAACCCAAACTTTAACCTCGCATCTCTGAGATTTCATTCCAGTTAAATGCTTCTCAGCCACTTTTAAAACCCGTTGAAAGCCATTCCCCCAAATGTTTTCTTTTCCTTACTGATTTCTCTCTTTTGAACTATGAATCTAATCTTTTCACGATCACGTCCAACATGATTTACTACTGGCAACTAACCCTTCCTTGAAAAACAAAGAGAGAAGATCAGGTCCAAACAGTCATCTGTCTTGTCTTCTAAAATAAGAAACTGCCCCCCCCCCCCCCGAACTGCTTCAAGGAATTATTTGAAAAGCTCTGGTTTTACTATTTTGTTTTATGTTTTTGTTGATTGATTTTACTTTGAGTCTAGCCCATGGGCCAGCAAACATTTTTTTAAATATTTATTTATTCTTGAGAGAGAGAGACAGAGAGTGCGTGGGGAGAGGAGCAGAGAGACAGGGAGACACAGAATCGGAAGCAGGCTCCAGGCTCTGAGCTGTGGGCACAGAGCCCGACGCGGGCCTCGAACCCACGAACCGTGAGCTCGTGACGTGAGTTGAAGTCGGACGCTTAACCGCCTGAGCCACCCAGGTACCCACATTTTTAAAAAAAATACATGTCCAGACAGTAAATACTTTAGGTTTTGTGGGCTATATGGTTTCTGTCACAACTCCTCAATTCTGCGGTCGTAACATGAAATTGTCATAGGCAATACGTAAGTGATTGAATGTGGCTATGTTCCAATAAAACTTTATTTACAAAAATAGGCAGTGGGCTGCATCTGGCCCACAGGCCTAGTTTGCTGACTCCTATTCAAACCAATAAATGAAACTTCTCTTCCATCAGGACTTGGCTCATATCCATAACCAGAGAAGATATTTGACAGCTCCTGGTCTCATTAAGGGATAAAGAAAGAGAAAACATTGGAAATAATCAGATATCAGCCTTTTATAAGCGGCCTACCTGAGCGCTAGAAAAATTCAAAGAATTACCCACATTACCATGAATTATAAATGGCGCAGCTCACGTGTAGGTCTTTCCTTCTTTGCTGACTGCTCAATGACCCTGGTCGACCATGTAACCCTTTTGGTAATAATTTTTAGAAGGGGCTAAGAGCCACCTAATTCGTTATATCTTCCACTCTAACCCCTGTTCTTCCTCTTCTCCATTTTGTTCTAGGCCAGTAAGTTCTTTCCATTTCTCAGCTTTTGAAGGAAGTGATGATTTCCTTGGCTTCATAATATTAATAGTGATTATTTAATAATAGCAAATATATACTATGTTTGCTCTGAGCTCCCATTTGTGTCAGGCGTTGGGCCACACAATCTGGACATTCCGTTTCCCATTCTTACAATGATCCTACAAAGTAGGTTGAATTAGCTCTTTTTTTTTTTTTTCCTCAGGTAGGAATATTGACATTCAGAGAACCTCATGGACTCCCTTCAAATCACACAGATTTTCACACAGCAACTTCCACATATTTTTCCACATGCCCCTTGTTTAAAAATTCTTGATCTAATATCTTATTTTCTCTGCCCCATCGGTGATACCACCATATCTCACTTTTCAGATTAAGTTGGAGCAGTGATTCTGAGCTAAGACCCTCAGTTCCCGTTCCTTATTTTTCACGTCCGTGAGACCGAGCCATGGAACACAGCCCATCTACAAACACCGAGGTGATGTTGCTGCCGTGGATATTTATGGAAAATAGATAGTAGATGACAAAAGCACACCTAAGCAGCTGCTGTGTGACGAGCTTTAATGGGGCCGCTGCAAACAGGGTGGAGAGAAGGGAGTCCTCCAGGGACTGGTGAAGAACAACTTCCAGCAGAAGGCAGTATGATTGGGCACTGCTGGGACCCGCCTGGCACAGAGCAATCAGAACTGGGTGGTTCTTTTAGTGTGAGAGAAGCCAGCGAACATGAATCTAAGAGATAGAAATGTCAAGAGTTACAAGCAGTGCAAATAGTGGCTATACTTGTGGGCCAAAGGAAAAGTCTTTACTCGAGTACATGTGGAAGGAATTTCTGGCAACGAATATGCAGACATGGGTTAAGCCAAATAAATTATGACAAACTAGAACGAGCTCAGCAGCAGAAAAACACCTTCGGAGGCATCATCGTCGAACGTGAAGGACAACACACTTGGTGTAATTCCAAGTTGGTGTAATGAGACTCAGTCTTTTCCTACCCCCCTCCCCCACTCCAATTTACCATTGAGTCGAGGAGGCAGGACATCCATTCATACCCCCTTGGAATTCTGTATAAATATTTCCAAGAGATGACCCTTTGCGTTTTCACCCGTTTTTAGTTTCCAAGAAGGTGGGGTTTTCGTTTGTTTGCTTTCTACCATGGAATGGGGAAGTTTGGGGATTTTTCTGGATTGTTGCACTGCCTTGTTAGTTTGACATTTTGTTTCATGGAAAATGAGCAGTGTCCTTGGCTTCATCCAGTCTGTCTTTGAAGAGAAAGTGTTATCTCTTCATGATAGATCTCATGGTGTATAAGGACACCGCATGAATAAACGGGAGTTGGAATCTTGAATCCTGTCAATGCTGCGTTGCCCCACATCGTAGAGCATAGCGCGTGGGTTAATGGTTGCAATGTACAAGAACAAAGGCAAGTGCAGTAGACAAGAAATATGGATGCCTGGCCCAAACTCCCATGGCAGCCTCCTGCGAGAGAGGCATTGACATGGCGCCTCTACCCAGATGGCTTTCCCTGGCATTGGTTTGGGTGTCTCAGGAAAGAGACTTTCAACTACCCAAATCAGTTATCGCTTCCATACATGTGTTTTTAAAATCCCTTTTATGTTTGGTAAAAAAACCTCTGCTTGAGTAAACAGTTACATCACTAATTGCTAAATATGACATTATCAGATTGTTTTGACTTCCTGGGGGTGAGGGTAAGGAAAAAAGGTTAATTACAATTACTTTTGCCTCTAACTAATGGAAAGCAGTGTTAACATCTGTGTGTTGCCTGCGAGAAGGTTGGCAATGATCTCTATGTATTAACCAGACTAGAATAGAATGACCCAAAGTGTGGATGACATTGCGTTACCTGAATTTACCCAGCAGCTAACAAAATAGGTCTCTTTCGCTAAAGACTAATTTTCACATAAAAAAAAATCTTTATTA
Source organism: Prionailurus viverrinus (assembly GCF_022837055.1). Lineage (NCBI taxonomy): Eukaryota > Metazoa > Chordata > Mammalia > Carnivora > Felidae > Prionailurus > Prionailurus viverrinus. The sequence goes on along the minus strand of NC_062572.1, from coordinate 92,658,715 downwards.
TGGGCCTAGTGCAGTTCAATTGCCTGACACAGTAGGGAATCTATACTTAGACTGGTAATATTAAGCGCCGAGAAAATGCCTCAGGTGACGATCAAGTTGAGCAGGAATTCAGACCCCCGACAATTCTCTTCCAAGAAAATTCCACCAGGTGGCACAAAATGTCTCAAAGAGCACTGAGCATGCTCTCTTTTTGGACCACAGTGAATTGCAAAGAAAAGATTAAGAATTGCTAAAGATTGTAATATGCCTCCCTGCCTCCTTCCAAACGCACGCGTTTATTCCCGGGCAGATTTTTGGAAGACGAAAAGTATACATGTGACAGTATATACTTTCTGTGTCTTCACTGAAACTTATCCTTTGAACAATGTACAGGGCTACCCCGTACAGATAAATGAAGCAGTGTGGCAAGAGAAATGAAGATTTGCAAAGTTACCAAGTCACCAAATCTAAAGTCATCGAGTTTGTAGAGAAATCTTCTTTTTAATTATGTTTTTATTTTATTTTCGAGAGAGGGAGACACGCACACAGTGAGAGCGGGGGAGGGGCAGAGAGAGAGGGAGACACAGAACCCAAAGCAGGCTCCAGGCTCCGAGCTGTCAGCGGAGAGCCCGACTTGGGGCTCGAACTCACGGACCGCGAGATCATGACCTGAGCCGAAGTCGGACGCCCAACCGACGGAGCCACCCAGGAGCCCCTGTAGAGAAATCTTAATACAGAATCTTTCACGGGTTTAACTGTGGGGTCTTTCATACATGTCGTAAATGTTCTGGCATGTTGAGAAACTGTAGCGATATGAAGATCTGTGGCGTTTAACTGATGCCAAAATTGTTGCCTTTCAAAGACTGGGGGAAGACTTCACAGTGGAACGAAATAAGGTGAGATCTTTGTTCAAGATGCCTGCCACTCCTCCTGAAACAGTGGTCCAAGATTTTCCCAGCATTGGGAGTAAATACACACTGGAATGGGGTGTCAGCTAAGCAATTAGGTAGAAATTGCAAAACTACGTGATCTCATGTGATTCCAGCCTGGTGAATAATGCGAGAGTGGTTTGGCTCCGGGAATAAGGGCGCCTTGTAACCTGTGGAGGGATTCTCTCCACTTGTTCACGACAGTGTCCAAATCCCAGAAATACTGACCTGATTTGTCTGTACAAAGGCCAGACATACGGGTTTTGAAAGAAAATTTCCCAGATAATTTTCAGGTGTCCTCTAAGAGATTTAAATGGAAGGATTTAATTTTCTTTGGAGGTAGTCATGGGTGGGTCCCCAGGAGATCCTTCTAACAGACCCCTCTGGGGAAGCAAGGAAAATTAATGCCCACGAATAGACCTGGAAAGAAATCTAATGTCTCTTCCTTAAGGAGAAATTCTTCATTCTTCTTCCGTCTGGAGATGGAACATGGTTGAGTCATGTGAAATTTCAAGCATCCTTCTTGCTCACCTGTCTCAGAAGAAATAGCTGGTCCCTTAAGGAGAAATAATATATGAATACATAGGAATATAAGAATTGTTCTTAAACTGGCTCTGAAAAATGCAAATTTGAATATTTTGAACAGCAGGGAAATGAGAACAAAACTACAGAAGATTACGTTGTGTGGAGGAATTAATACTTAGCTCATTTTAGCTGGAATGCAGGATATATGATATGTGGAAACAAGTCCTTAAATTTTAGAGTGAGGTCTTTGAAGTTTATTCATGGTGAAGCCAACAGTGGTTCTGATTCAAGCTATAACACGATTAGTTTTATGCATTGGGAGGTTTAAACATGACAGCTATGTGTAAAATGAGTTAGAAGAGGAAGAGATTGAATTAATACTTATACTGAGTTCTTTGTAGCACCAGGCTTTATGATAGGTATTGATGTATGTTCAGCCTTTCGCTGAAACCTTACAACAACCTTGTAAATTAGGTCCTCGTATTACCAATTTTACCAACAATAACAATCAAGGTTTAGAGAATGTAAGTGCTCTGCCCCAGTTTACAATATGAATTGGCAGAACAGGACCTCAAGATCCGTAAAACTTCAAGATCTGTAGGCATGACAATGATCTGTAAGCATGAGTTCATCTAGGAATGCATGTAAGGAGAGAATTAACAGTCATTCAGGGCAGAGGTGATGAATTAGAAAGCAATTCCAAGAGGAAAATTTTTTCCTGGCAAAGCATAACATAGACCTTTTTCTACTAGAAATTAAATGATAGAAATTATATCTGGAGCAAAAGTCAAAGGACTTTTTGTTCATAATTTTTTAAAGTTTATGTATGTATGTATGTATGTATGTATTTGGAGAGAGTGAGTGAGTGAGCAAGGGAGGGGCAGAGAGAGAGAGGAAGAGAGAGGAGAATCCCAAGCAGGCACCATCAATGCAGAGCCCAACGTGGGACTCGATCCCACAAACTGTGAGATCATGACCCGAGCAGAGATCAAGAGCTACACGCTCAACCGACTGAGCCACCCAGGCACCCTTAAAGTCAAAGGAATTTTTAAAAACCACATTTGCATGGAAACCAACATTGCAAGTAACACACAACCTCACACATTTCTGGGTGCCAGGGCTGAGCTACCGTACGAGAAAGCTCAAGGCTCTTCTCAAAGCTCAAGGCTCTTCTCAAAGCTCAAGGCTCAAGGTCTTCGTGAAGCATCAGTGTGTCTAGTCCTCCAGCTGTGTTTCTCGAGCTCCCGAGCTACATGATTTGTGTTTGGCAAAAGTCCAACTGTATTAGACTATCAATTAGATGGCGTGACTAATCTAAACTGTAAGAATGCTTGACAAAAGTACTGAGGTAGAAAACTATCATCTTTGCATTTACCTAATACCTCTTTTTGAAATGAATGGGTGTTCAAGCCATTAATCAGACTCTGCAGTGAAGTGGAAAGCGACTCTAACCTGTGTAGACCTTCCTGGGTTTGTGATCCTCATCCGTAAGGAAGGGCTGACCATGCCAAACACGCCAGGCATTTCACAGGGACAAATGAGAAGATGTCCAGTAGAGATGTGCCTGGCGTTTGTCGGGATTCAGTCAACGGGAGCTGTCTTCCACCTTCAGGCTTTCTAGTGTTGAGCATGTATCTCACCTCTGGGTTCCAAGTGTCCCCTCGGTGTCTAGAGGTAAGAGCGTGGCAGATGTGCAACCCCCTTGCCCATCACCTTCACTCACCATTCATTCACTCACTCATTCACTTATTCAGTGAACGTGTTTTGGGAACCTCCTCTGTGGGCAGCAGTGGGGACTCAGAGATGAAAGTAGGTCAGGGAAAGACAAGCACGTGTGCAGAGAGCTGTGATAGAGGTGAGCTATGGAGAGTGGAGAGGCTTTGCCGAATGCAGTCTACAGGGCTCTGAGGAGAGTCTTGGGAAGGCTGTGTCTGATTTGGATTTTGAAGAATGCATGTGAACCACCCAGGAGAAGATGAGAGGGAGGAGACAGAAAATGATGTTCCAAATAGAGACATGCTAGTTCCTTAATCAGAAAAGGCTTTTTACCTTCCTGTTGGAAGGGCGACATCTGATTTGTATTTGGACAATGACATCCCTGTGATTCCTCTCTTCTCTGGATTCCTTCTCAGATTAGTCTTGGGAAAATTTTATTTTTATTTTAAATTTTTTTTAACGTTTATTTATTTTTGAGACAGAGAGACAGAGCATGAACGGGGGAGGAGCAGAGAGAGAGGGAGACACAGAATCGGAAGCAGGCTCCAGGCTCTGAGCCATCAGCCCAGAGCCCGACGCAGGGCTCAAACTCACGGACCGTGAGATCATGAGATCGCGACCTGAGCTGAAGTCGGACGCTTAACCGACTGAGCCACCCAGGCGCCCCATTGGGAAAATTTTAAAAATCTCGACATGGAATTAAGGGCCTGCAGATGAACATCAACATTTTCTACTTTACTTCTTTCAAACGTAACATTAAAATATTGTTGGGTAGATGAGACCTACAGATTTCTTCACTTGAACTTCACTGTTTTCCTTTGGTTGCTCCCCACCCCTCCCCTGCCCACTGCTCCCTGACCTGCACCCCACTTCATATGGGGTATTGTCACAAAATTATATGACCACTGTCAGTTTCAATGTGCTAATTACACTTAGTTGTGTATTGTTGATCACATTACTGGAAGACCCTTAACTTAAAGTAGGAACTAAGGGCACCTGGGTGGCTCAGTCAGTTAAGCGTCCGACTCTTGATTCCGGCTCAGGTCACATTCTCACAATTTGTGAATTCGAGTCTCACATCGGGCTCTGCACTGACAGAGCCTGCGCTCTGCTTGGGACTCTCTCTCTCTCTCTGCTCCTCCCCCCATCTCTTTCAAAATAAACAGATAAACATTTAAAATAGGAACAAGAGTTCTTGTGTTCTCCTTAACATCCCTTGTGATGGAGTGATGAACGGAAATCTTCTCAAACTCGGAAAATGTGTGATGAGATTTCGCTTGTTACCATTCAGTTGTGACCGACCATTTCACATTAAAGGAAGTAACTGTTGGATACCTGATGGGGTCAGAGAGTCATATAGAAAGCTCTAGAGTTGAACAAATGCTTTTTTTGTTGGCTTTCCACTTACTTGGTTATGTTGTACTTTTTCATGCATTATAGCTAGTCTTTGCTTTCCACTTGTATGGTTACTTTTTCATGCATTATAGCTAGTCTGTTTCTTTGTTTCAATATGTCTAATTAAGTATTTTTGTATTTTTAAAATCCACAAATACATTCCAGGGGCATTTGGAAGGGGGGGAGATAACTTGTAAAATTTTGTCACCTTGCTTCTGGTATTACTGAAATAGTATTTAAAGTAATGTCATGAACAGTGCAATCCCCCATGCCCTATTTGTATTTACTACTAGGCAGTGGGCTTTTCTAAAGTAAAGCTCATGTCTCAGTCATTTTCATAGGCTCTAAAACATTTCTGAGCACATACAACACGTTTATAAAATTCTTAATTTTTTTGAAATGGAATTCTCTCAAATTGTAGCTTTCGTGGGTAGAGAAAATGCAGTGTATGTATTATCAGTTAAGCTCTGGCAAGAAAGGCTTCTGTCAGCATTTTCATAGGATTGGTCTATGCAGTCAAAGCTGAGCAGATGATTGTATAAATTATCGGATAAGCTGGGCCCAGCTAAAGAACATTCAAGCAAACAGAAGCTCTGTGCACTTGTCTTGGTCTCGTAGGGTTCTTAGTAACTCCAGGTCAGAAGCATGACATTTTCTTTTCTTATATATACTCACAGACAAAGAGACACACACAGACACATGGTGCTGGGAGGGATACAGTGGATGAGCTTTCCCTTCCTTGTGTCTGTCTTCTCTAATCCCCAGGACAATTATTTAAAAATTTTTAATGTTTATTTATTTTTGAGAGACACAGAGACGGACAGAGTGCGAGCGGGGGAGGGGCAGAGAGAGAGGGAGACGCAGCATCCGAAGCAGGCTCCAGGCCCTGAGCTATCAGCACAGAGGCCAACGTGGGGCTCGAACTCGCGGACCCTGAGATCATGACCTGAGCCGAAGTCAGACGCTTAGCTGACTGAGCCACGCAGGTGCCCCATTACTCTAGCATGCTCTTTGAAGAGCCCTGAACGTTGTTAACAGTACAACATGTAGCAGACCTAGAAGAACATAAACTCTAGCAACCGATGGCTCACGTAGGATGAGCGTTTTAAATCTGTCTGCCAGGAAACAGAAAATTTGAGGTTCTTTTTCTGACAGATCAGGCGTGGTAACCCTACTGTGAGTCTCGGAGACTGGAAAGTCCTTCGTTTCTGGAACTCTTCACATGGTTGATTAGGAGGACGATCTCATCCAGAGAGATAACGTGAATGAACTGAAGCCTTTAAAAAGACCAGCCTAAACGTTGGCACATTCATTCTTAATTACTCTCTCATTAGTTAGTGTATTCTATTTGTACAGAGAAAGAGCGATATAAGACATACTCTGTGTTATGGACATTTGTGAATCCCTTCGTCTGTCTGGCCTTGGAACCCTGCTTCATAAGGTTGATAAGGCATAAAGAGGATCTCCTCTCGAGGAGCACGACATGCTAGACGTTGAGTTTCTCGGCCTTCTTTGCACTTGGGGCTCAGTATGTAACTAGTCTCCCCTAATCAGATTCACTTCCACTAGACGCTGACTCAAAGCCAGAGGCACAAGAGGGTGTGCAATTGTCTGCCTGCACGAAGACCCACCACGGTCGACGGAGACAACACCCTCGCACGGGACGTGGCCTCCAGGGCTCAGTGTTAGTAGATGTGGCTTCTCACTAATCCAGCAAGCAGCTTATTTGGGGGGGAAATGTTATTTAAACTCTAGCCTCTACCTAGATCCTTTGCCAGTATTTCCCTGAACTGTCTCACACCCTTTCAATGCATTTTCTTTTGCTTCTGTCCATCTTTTTTTGTAACGAAGACTCTCGTTTAATTTCCTGTGCTGGACACTGGGGGACCCCAGAGATATAATAAGACCTTCTCTGAGACCTTAAGGACTTCACACCCTGGTAGGTGAGATGAGGCGAGTTCACTGTCAGTGTGATGTGTATATGATTATTCTCTCCATGAGGCCACTCAAGCCTGCAGAGACGATCGCTTGTGTGGGCTCTCAGCGAGCTAGGGGATCCCCTAATTCATCCTTCTGGGGTATGCGAGGTTGGCTCCTTGCCCGGAAAAGAGACATCCCACACAAGCTGCCCCTTACGCGTGTGAGGGGCCGAGAAGACAGTGAGAAGAGAGTCTTGCCTTTTGTCTGAATGTATTGGTGTCAGAATAAAATCTGTGGCTGTGTTAGCAGTGAAGAGCTTGCCTCGGCTCGGGCCTGTGTGGAGTCTACACAGATGGCACTCCCAGTAGGATTACACATCCCAGGGAGCTTCTGAACCATATGGAGGAGAAAGTTCCCCGGCTGAGAGTTCCGCTCCATTATTTCCCATTGGAAGTAGCGCATTGTGATCAAGCTTGAATTATCAGATGTGAGGCAACGGGTATCAAAATGTTATATTTGCCAGAGTTTGGAACCACTTATTCTCAGCCTAATGATTATAGAGAACATGTGGTTATAGCATATTCTGAGTTATGCTACCAGGGATCGTTGACAACATTTCCAAGGGCACAGCCGTGTAACTGTGCAGAGTGACCCTGCCTTATAGCAGAATTCTGGAAGCAGGGATTGTCCCACACTGCCACGGGACATGTCTTGCCTTCTGAGTGCTGCTGCCTCCTGACTCTTTGTGATGGAACATTCAACTTCGGGGCCAGGGAACCTGGTGTCCTTGCTTTGCCAGCACTGGGTCCTGGTGGGCACTTCCATCGTGAAAGACCCCTAAGAGCATCAGTGCAAAGCCCTGTGTGCCTTTGGGTGTCTTCATCAACCAAGATTGGAGGGCACCAAAGACAGAGTGGTGGAGGGGTGGAGGGACAGGTAGGGATCCTGCTGCACTCACTTGGGCTGACTGACCCTGGGCACCTGCGGTGTCAGCGTCGCGGCCCAAGAAATGCAGGCCCGGGACCCATCACCATGGAGACCTGCATCCTCTATACATCACCCCAACATGCCTGTCTGTGTCTGAGAAAAGGGAACCACTGGAAATGAGAAGTCACCTCCTGGGGGCGGGGGGAGAGCGTTTCATTTGTGTAAACAAGTGAGTTGGGGGTCACAAGCGAGGAGGTCAGAACAAGCCCGGTAGCTGTGAACCAGCTGGTATGAACTGAACAACACAAGTGGCCAAACGCAAGCTTGCCTGCCATGCGCCTGTTACGCCTCCCATAACGAAGAGAGGCGGTGCGCCCTTGTTCATTCGCTTCTACCTTGCAAGGCCTACAAGAGAGAACTCTGAGCTACGCAGGTCAAGAGAAAGGGCCCGGCCAGACTGTGTTCACAGACTGCCTCTGGGATGAAGAGCACATGATTCTTCTCCCAAGCTGGGCCCACTAAACTCTGGTGGTCCTTCCTTCTATTTCCACACGCGCGGGCTTCTTCCTGGCGGATCTCGCCGTTATCGTAACACTCAAATATGTTAGAGGATAGAACCCACTGAGATCAGGCCACTCCCCATCGGAAGGGCATGGAGTAGAGGGTCACCCGAATGGAGAGGGTGTGCCTGGTTTCCGGGACTGGCATTAGAAGCATGTTCCTCGGGTTGCAAATGCAAACAAACACTTTAAAGAGCACTTGGTTCAAGAGAGAAACGAGGAATAGAGATTTCCTGGGTGGAGCTACTTTTCGCTTGAGGAAGCCACATGAATGAAACAACACTTGGCCCTGGAGGTAAGCTGGGCTTGGAAGAATTTTAAATTGCCCCCACTGACTCACGTCCATCCTCCTCTGCCCTCATTTACTGTTCAGTAAGGATCTTGAGAGAGTCCCAGCCTGTCTTTTCCGTACAGGGCAACTGAGAGTTTTTAAACTTGGGGTTCTGCCTGCTAGGGGGGAGTGTTCCAGAATAATTGGAATACACCGGAGGCCAGCGGAGTGCCAGAGGCAGGAGGAGGGGTGGAGGTACAATGCGGGAAGGTAGGATCAAGAGGGTTTGGTTAAGTTAGGGAGCGTGGTCATAGTCTATGCAGCAAGGCAGGCATTCCCTTACCCAGCATCCGACATTTAGGATTTCTTGGACACCAGCAACAGTAGATATGTTGGTTGTTTCCCAGACTTCTCCTCAAAACCACATGACCAGATTATAGAGCTAGAAAACGGAAGTACCGCCCAATGAGTAAGGCTATTTTAAACACTTCCTGAAGGTATTAGACAAAATAAGCAATATTAGCAGGAATTCTTCAGGCAGATTGAATCCCATCCAGAAATGCTGCTTTAAATATCGGTTACAAATACTCTTGCTGAGTCTAGACCAGACATAGATGATATATTCTCACCCAGTTATAAAGCAATTACCCCCACGGCTTTGGGCCAAAAGATTGGATATTTGAGACTCGGAAATGATCACCCTGTAAATGACCATAATGTGGGTAATTAAAAATAGATTATTGGATTAAGATTTGAATTACTTTTGCAGACCTTGCTGTTCCTTGGTGTATGTGGTTTTTGTGTTTGGGGTTCCCCCCCCCTTTATTTTTTCTCTCTGAGTGATCATAATTGAATGCATCTTTGGACTACAAATTGTAATTTTGCTGTCAGCAAAGGTACTTTAATCTCAGAGGTTTATTAGAAAATTTCTCTGCACTAACTGTGAATTTAGCTAACAAGAAGCACTTGAATCAGTGAATGAACCTGTAACAAAATTAAGAACTTGGTAAAGCTCTGTGTCAGGGGCTCCTCCAGTGAGCTTTAGTGGCTCTAAATTTCATATTTTTATATGTAGGATTGAAATAATAATGAGGATAAAAACTCATGTATTAATACTTATAGCAGCTCTTCTCGTAGAAAAGAGAGTTTGACGAAGATGCGACAGTTAGGATATGTATGTAATCGGGTCAAAGGAAATGGGGAGTTGAGTCAATTCTCAATGAATTTGATTAATGTAAATAATTTATCTGGATCCTTCCACTCCTACACCCTACTTATTCCTTAAAATATAGGGCATGTTTTCCTTAAATAGATTTCCCTCCCCTCCCTGTAATTCACAGAAGACTCCACACGGAGCATGCGGTAGGGAGCCGGCAAAGCAAGGCAGAGCTCGGGGGTCCAGTGTCTGTCCAGCTCTCTTCCTTCTTCCTTGCGCACGCATGGGTGTGGTTTGTCACTCTGGTCTTCAGCGTTGTTGTGGTGAAAGATGCAGAGATTGGACCGAATGAAATTTACACTTCTTCTGACTCTACTTTCCCGTGAAGTGTTTCTGGTCACTGTTTCTGTGGGAAGTGAATTCCCAATAGAAAGGATGTCTCGTCTTTGCTCTTAAAGGAAGGACAATATATGCTTAGTCTGTGTTGACTGGAAAATAAACATACGTTTACTATATGATCCAGCAATCCCCTCCTAGGTATTTACCCAAGAGAGAAGGAAATTTGTATTCTCAGAAAAAGCTGTATTCAAATATTTATGGCTGCTCTATTCGTCTCCCCAAACTGGAAACAACCCAAGTGTCTTTCAGTTGGTGAATGAATTAAACGAAATGTGCTATCACCATACGGAAGGATGCCACTCGGTGGTGAAAAGGAAGAAACTATAACACAGACACAACGTCGCGGATAAGTGGGAGTAAATATTTCCAAATCGCATACCGGATAAGGGGTTAATATCCAAAATATATAAGGACCTTCTACAACTCAATAGCCAAAAAAAGAAAATACAAATAAGTAAGATAAAATTAGGCTTATTTTAAAATAGGTAAAGGACTTGAATAGGTGTTTCTCTCAAGGACACACTCAAATGGCCAACAGGTACATGAAAAGATGCTCAGAATCACTAAATCAAAAGCACAACGGTATGCCATGTCACACAGGTCAGGGTGGCTTTCATGTACATATTATATGTAAACAAAGTAAGTGTTGGCAAGGATGTAGAGAAGTTCGAACCCTTGTGCACCGTTGGCAGGAACGTGGGATGGTGTTAGTGCCGCAGAAAACGGTATGGAGGCTCCTCGAGATATTACAAGTAGAACCACTATAGGATCCAGCAATTTCACTCTTGGGTGTTTATTCAAAAGAACGAAAATGAGGATCTTGAAAAGATAACCTGCGCTCCCGTGTTCACTGAAGCCTTATTCACAATAGGCAAGATGTACAAACAACTGAAGAGCCTACCGACAGATCAACGGACAAAGGACACACGGTACACATATTTGATGGAATATTCTTCAACCTTAAAACGGAAGGATATCCTGCCCTATGCAACAACCTGGATGGACCAGGACATTATTCTAAGTGACATAAACAGTCACAGAAGGAAAAATACAGTATGGTTGCGCTTATAGGAGGTACTTAAAGTGGCCAAAATCGTAGACACAGAAAGCAGAGTGGAGGTTGCCAGGGGCTGGGAGAGGGGAAGGGGGTGCTGCAGTTCCAGGGGTATAAAGTTCCAGTTACACAAGACAAGGTAAGGTCCAGAGCTCTCCTGGACCGCATTGTGCCTGCAGTTCACAACGCTGTACTGCGTGCTTCAAAATCCGTTAGAAGAGTGGATCTCACATTATCTGTTCTTATCACCGTAAAAAAAATACATTCATAAATACATTATTTCCCTTATACAAGGGGAGGAACCACACAACCGCGTGGATGTGGCTCGAGTGAATTACGCGCTAAGTGAAGGAGGCCAGACTCAAAAGTCTACATGCCGTATGATTTTATACATACAACGTTCTGGAAAAGGCAAGCCTGTCAGGACAGAAAACAGCCCAGGGGCTGCCAGGGGCTGGTGGTAGGAGGAGGAAACTTACTGAGGTGGGGGGCACAGAAATGTTCTCTAATATCTTGGTTGTGGTAGTGGCTGTATGACCTCTGTTGGTGAAGACTGGCAGACTTACCCACTTTGCTATGTAAATTTCCCTTCAGTTAAAAAAATCAACGGCACGGGTCTAAGGTTTGTTACTGAACCACCCTTTCCCTTAAACTTAAATTCTAAAATTTAACGTTAATGTTTTCGTTAAGCTAACACAAGTGTGCAGGCAGCTGTTTCCGTCTCCCTCTCATCAGGGTGGAGGGGCTAAAGATGGGGGGCGAAGTTGCCAGCCAGGGGACTGAAATGTCGCAGAGTGCTATTGGTCTGACCGGGCACAAATGCTGTCCTCAAATACACATCTGCCTTCCAGGTTCCCGAAGGTTGCTTTCTGCTCTGGAGGAAGCAGTTCTCATTTGCATTGACTTCCAACAACTTCCCTCAGGCAAGGCCCCGGAGGCAGGCACCTGCATGGTCCGCCTGCTCGTGGGCGCAGGGATGGCTCAGGGCGGCTCCCTCACCCCCTCAAGGGTTCTGTTGTGCGTCAAGACACCAGGACCCAACAGAATCTGTCTTTCGGTGTATCTGGCTTTCAAGGCAGACATTGTGTAGCTGGAGGGCTTGTGGGGTTACCAACCCAGGGATGCTAGGCACCTGTGCTAAGAGAATATCTTACACGAATAAGAAGTTCCTGCTGGATGATCTAAATTCTATCTCAGGCTAAGAGCTCTGTTGAAAACCTTGGTAAATTCCCATGCCTCTACAAATTAGGTCTTAGATTTTATCCAGCCATTAGATCACAGTGTGGCAGCATTTAATACCTAAATGGATGGAAAGTATTTTATAGTTGGTAAGTGCATGGTATGAGCAAGGTGAGTACATGTTACTAAATGCATATATTACTTACACACGTGCACATCATATTTGGGTAATCGGTAAGAGTTACATGCATTGAAGAAAATATGAATTCATGTACTATGTTATAAATATGTAATATGTATAAATATGTATATGTATAAATATATATGTATAAATATATGTATAAATATATATGTATAAATATGTATTTTTAACTAGCTGGCTCAAGGGTGATAGCATTTGTGATCGCATGATACTCAAACTTGTCATTTTGACCCCAGATTCATTGAATCACAGGGCTGAAAAGTTTGAAGTCAATAGTCGAAATCCTCATTCCGAGCAAAAGGCACACCAATAGCTCGTCTGGGTTGGCTAGACCATGCATGCGTATATTGGGTGAGGTGGATTCATAACCTCCAGAGACAAATCATTCCAGCTTTTTGCAGGTTGACCTAACGTAAATTTTGCCCTATGATTAAGTGTGTGCCTTGTTCAAAATGTACAGGAATCTGTTGCACTTCTACATGCCGATCATGAAGCAGCAGAAATAGAAATTAAACAACAACAACAACAACAACAATCCCACTTACAGTTGCACCAAAAACCGTAAGATACCTAGGAATATGCCTAACCAAGTAACAGATCTGTACTCTGAAAACTATAGAACATTTATGAAAGGGATTGAGGAAGACACAAAGAAATGGAAAAACATTCCATGCTCACGAGTTGGAAGAACAAATGTTGTTAAAATGTCTATACTACCCAAAGCAATCGACACATTCAATGCAATTCCTATTAAGATACCACCAGCATTTTTTCACAGAGCTAGACCAAACCTAAAACTTGTTTGGAACCACAAAAGACCCGGAATAGCCAAAGCGATCTTGAAAAAGAAAACCACAGCTGAAGGCATCACAATCCCAGACTTCAGGCTGTATTACCAAGCTGTGGTCACCAAGACAGGATGGTTCTGGCACAAAAACTGACACATAGATCGATGAAACAGAACAGAGAACCCAGAAATGGACCCATGACTATATGGCCGACCAATCTTTGGCAAAGCAGGAAAGAATATTCAATGGAAAAAAGACACTCTCTTCCACAAATGGTGTTAGGGAAATTGGACAGCAACGTGCAGAATTAAACTGGACCACTTTCTTACACCAGACACAAAAATAAATTCAAGATAGGGGCGCCTGGGTGGCTCAGTCAGTTAAATGTCCAACTCCTGATTTCAGCTCAGGTCATGATCTCACTATTCATGGGATTGAGCCCCACATCAGGCTCCACCCTGTTAGCGCTGACCCTGCTTGTGATTCTCTCTCCCTCCCTCTCTGCCCCTCCCCTGCTTTCATTGTGCATGCACACTTTCTTTAAAATAAATAAATAAACATAAAAAATTCAAAATGAATGAAAGATGTACGTGTGAGACAGGAAACCATCAACATCCTAGAGGAGGACACTGGCAGTAACCTCTTTAACTTTGGCTGTAGCAACTTCTTAGTAGATATGTCTCTGGAGGCAAAGGAAACAAAAGCAAAAGTAAACTGTTGGGACTACATCAAGATAAAACACTTGTGCACAGCGAAGGAAACAATCAACAAAACTAAAAGACAACCTTCAGAGTGGGAGAAGATATTTGCAAACAACCTATGTGATAAAGGGTTAGTACCCAAAACCGATAAAGAACTTGTCGAACTCAACATCCCCAAAATAAATAACCCAGTTAAGAAATGGGCAGAAGACATGAACAGACGTTTGTCCAAAGAAGACATAAAATACAAAGAGCTAACGGCCACACGAAAAGATGCACATCCTCAGGGAAACGCAAACCAAAACTAGAATGAGACACCACCCCGTGTGTGTCAGAATGGCTAAAGTCAACAACATAAAAAACAGCAGGTGTTGGTGAGGATGTGGAGAGAGAGGAACCCTTTTGCACTGTTGGTGGGAACGCAACCTGGTGCAGCCACCGTGGAGAACAGTATGGAGGTTCCTCAAAAAGTCAAAAATAGAACCGTCCTGCGACCCAGCAATTGTACTCCTCGGCATTTACTCAAAGGCTACAAAAGTACTGATTTGAAGGGGAACACGCACCCCGATGTTCATAACAGCATTATCTACAATAGCCAAACTATGGAAAGAGCCCGAGTGTCTACTGACTGATGAATAAAGAAGATATATATACAATGGAGTATTACACGGCAATCAAAAAGAATGAAATGTTGCCATTTGCAACAACATGGATGGAACTAGAGTGTATTATGCTAAGTGAAATAAGTCAGTAAGAGATAAATACCATATGATTTCACTATGTGGAATTTAAGAAACAAAACATAAACCAGGGGAAGGGAAAAAAAAGAGAGAGGGAAGGAAACCATAAAAGACTCTTAAGTATAGAGGACAAACAGGGTGGCTGGAGGGGAGGTGGGTGGGGGGATGGGCTAGATGGGTGACGGGTATTAAGCAGGACACTTGTTGGGATGAGTACCGGGTGTTGCATATAAGTGATGAATCACTAAATTCTATGCCTGAAGTCTGTTTTACCATACGTGCTAACTATAACTTAAATTAAAAAAAAAAAAAACATGAAATAAAAACAAAACAAACCAAACAAACAAACACCAATTAAGTTACCCCGGTGCCGTGGCTTCAATGAATTGCAATATAAAGAGTCTACGTATATTTAACTGTAAAATAATTTAAATGAGACTGAAATAGCACGCCATAATATTCCTATGTTTCAATGAATAGTGACCTTTGAAAATGGTTGGTTTCTGAAACAATTTTCCCAAGGCATTTCACCAGTAAATCGTTAAAAATGAAAAAATAAGTGCTCGGAATAAATCTTGCAAGCGTTCCGAAAAACAAGACAAGGGGACAACGAGGGCCTAACCGCAGGGTGCCGGGTCCAGTCACTGCAGTCCCGGCCTCGCTGGACAGCTGGGCGACACCGGGCAAGTCAGCTGCTCCAGCAGCGTGGGGAGTGACATTGCTCATCTCTGGGGGGAGTAAAATTGTCCTTTTGAGAAACATCCTCTCCCTTCCACAGTGCCATATAGCGGCAGAACTCTTGTAAAAGCATGTTCCACGGCACCCGAAAGAGCCATGAATAGACTGGATCTGCAGAGCAATGGCCCCAGCAGCTCGTGGAACCACAGGCGCTTCTCTCGTCCCGATTCTGCCTCCCCGTCCTGGGGGACAGCACCCTCGCGGTGTCCGTGACTCACTGATCCAGTCTGGTCTGTGAGGAAGCCCGTCTCCAGCCTGAGAATACACAGAGTCAGTGCCTAAGCCAGCCTCGGGACACTACCACCTGTGGTTCAATCCACCTGCTTGACCATTTTTGGGTGACGTGTAAGCTAAGAACGGTTTCACGGATAAACCTGCGCAACTGGTTGGATTACAGAGAACGTTAACTTTGAACACCGGTTATGTCAAATGTCATACCACAAAAGAGTGCCATGCTTTTCGTTAGCTGTAGACCTAAAACTTGACGCTTGATTATTACCATTACGTGTTGAATTTTACCAAAGGATTTGGGGACATTTGTCTTCTCTTTTATTATATGAATATTCAGAAAATATCTTTAATTTCGCCTCTTGGCCTCCAAAGCCTAAAAGATTTATGTTCGGCCCCTTTTCCAGAACCGAGTCTGAGGACCCCTAGTCCAAGCAGTATTGGGTCACCGAGCAAAGCAAGAATCAGTTGGCTGGACAGGGGACGTCCGCTAGAAGAGAAGGAAACAGAACAAAACCGTAGATGCCTTAATGCTTGTAACAAACGCAGAAGTGGATGCCATCGCTATGATTGAAATTTATCCGGGATGTCAGGATCAACTCAAAATACCACGAGCTCTTCATGCCGCTGAGTGCTTAGTTCTTTACTTTTATATCCTTTCCAAAAGACAGAGCTCCTCCTTGCCAGGTTATTGGCTCGATATGACAACAGTAAATCTCTGGTGACACTTCCAGCAGCACATAAGAAGATAGTTCTCAGAAATGACCAATAATTGACCCGGCGCGACCTGCCTAAGCATGTGAGGTCTAACAGGCTCTAACATTAAGGATAGAATTCTTTCCCGATTGATACTTTGCATGTAATGCTATTCGACCACTCAGAAAATGAACAAAATAGAGTCAAGTAAGGGAATAGACTCCCTTTTATCTTCCAATGATAAATGAAATTGAGTTGTGACCAATTGATGGAGAAATTACCTCTTATTATTTCTGAAATCAATGACAGAATAATTAGATTTAGCAAATGGGATTCACCATACTGAATCTGGGAGAATTCCCTAAACTGAATTTTCTAGCGTTTTGCCGGGTGTCATCAATGACTTCAGCTTCACGGTGTCAGTATTGCTGAATAACAAATCACACCAAACGAAAGCTTAGGGAAGGGGCGACAGTCCTGCTCATGCTTCCTGGGTTGGCTGTGTGGGTTTTGAGCCCAGGCAGTGGGTGACTCGGCCGGGGCGAGATGGCTGGCTACCGCCACACCGGTGTGCCCGGGGCCACCGCTGGACGGACAGGCTCTCTCCTTTCACGTGGTCTGTTGCCACAGCTGTGACACAATGCGGTGGAGGCTTGTCAAGGGCAGAAGCCGCACCCTTGTATGGGAGGGGCTCCAAATAATTTCTGGCCTTCGACAGCCTAACACGGTTTTCTTCCCCTTTGTTTATCGTCGTGGACCCCGAGAGGCTAGTGAAGAGCCTATGAAAGGAGCGAAGGTATTCCTCGATGCTAATGCCAGCAGTGAAGTGCCTTTAGCAGAGAAAGTATCAGAAGGGGGACAAAAAAACGCCAGCTTCTCTTTAATAAAATCACGGGATATATTTACGCGCACTTTGCTACATGCACTTTCTCTGTTTACTCAACTTACAGGAAGGAGTTTCCTACAGGGAGCCAGACTGCCCTTCCCGGGGCTGTTGTCTGCTTTGGCCTAGGTAATGAAACCGCCTTGCTTGTTTCCCTCCTTCCTGTAACGGAATGAGAACAGTGCTCATTCTGTAGGGCTGCTATGAGGATAAAAAGAGGATAAAACGGGCCACCAGCATGGTGCTAGGCACACAATAAGGAACACAACTGATGTTGGCAATACTTGTTACTATAATCCATGATCCGGGGGCGCCTGGGTGGCCCAGTCGGCAAAGCGTCCGGCTTCGGCTCAAGTCACGACCTTGAGGTTCGTGAGTTGGAGCCCCGCGTCGGGCTCTGTGCTGACTTCTCAGAGCTTGGAGCCTGCTTCGGATTCTGTGTGTCTCTTTCTCTGCCCCTCCCCTTTTCACAGTCTGTCTCTCTCTCTCTCTCTCTCTCTTAAAAAAAATAAATACATATTAAAAAAAGTTATAATTCATGATCCTATTACTGCCCTTGACTAGTTGATACAACTTGGTAAGCCAGGAAATCCAGGGTCTTTGATGAAATGATCTGAACACTTACATGTTTCAGTCCATTTGGTTCTTAAACCCATGCTTAACAATGGTTTGGCTGAGCAGCTGGATAGGCTAGGTTATAGCAAGGTAACAAATAGCCACAAAACGTGGGAAACTTAATTTCTCCCTCATGAAACAGCCAGTGGAATACAGCGGCTTCCCAGGAGAGCTGTTCTCCATGCAGGGACGTGGAGATCCGGGCTGCTGTCCTCGCTCTGCCAATTGATCACCAAGCCTCCTTGGTCACTGACACAGGTGCAGAAGGGGTGGAGAATTGCCAGGGTTTTCACTGCCTGGGCCTGGAAGCAACAGTCGCTATTTCTGCCCATATTGCCTGGGACTCGCCTTATGGCCACCCGACTGCTGGGTGCTGGCCTTCCAAGTGCCCAGGGAGGAGAAGGTGGCCCTGGATCTAGCAGACGCTTGTCACGGCCATGTTACAATAATGATTCAGTGTATGTTTTGTTCCACAGTTGTCTGAATTGACCCATTTGGCCACTGATAGTTCTGAACGGCAGCCAGGCTTGCTTCATATGACACATCAGTCCATGGGATTTTCTTTTTGGGTTATACAGGACAACCCGAATCCCTCTGCCCTTTGAGAGCCATTCCAGCATGTTAAGAAGATGGATGAACCAGCAGCCATGGTGACCAAAAATGCAGGATGCAGCTCGGACAGAGGGCTTTCTGGTCGGGGGTAGCCATGAGACCCCCCGTAAGGATTCCTGTCTATAATTTAGCCCTCCTCCATGACTTCAACCATTGTAAGAGTTCATGTAAAATATTATAAAGGGTGTATAATTCTCCTTACCTTACCCTGTGGGAGTGCCAGGTTGTATGTTCTATTAGTTTTCTGTTGCCACTAACACATGACCTCAACTTAGCCTGAAACCACGCCTGATTTTTAGCTCACCGATCTATAGGTCAGAAGTCCTACAGACTCAACTGACCTCTCTCCTCAGGGTCTCACAAACCCCAAACTAATGTTTCAGCTGCTTGGATTCATCTGGATGCTTGAAGGAGACACCTCTTCGAAACTCAGGCAGGTTGTTGGTGGAATCCAGTTTCTTGGGGCTGTAGGACTGAGGCCCCGTTGTCTTGTTGGTCAGGCCATCCTCTGCTCCTAGAGACCACCCACATTTCTTCCCTCATGGATGCCTCCATCTTCAAAGCCAGCAATGGCATGCTGGGTCCTTCTCATGGTTTAAGTGTCTCTGACTTCTCCTGACACCAGCTGGAGGACACTCTGCTCTTAAAGGGCTCACTTGACTGGACCAGGCACCTTCTAAGCCACACTCACCACTGTGCCTGTATTAGCATTGGGTTGGATGGCCAGAGTTGAGGAAACTTTGGGGCATCTTTACAAGTCTGACTGCTACATAGGCTAACTCTCCTATATTTCAATTTCATCCAATACTAATGAGAGTTAGTACTAAGAGTGCTTACCATGTGCCAGGCACCGTTCAAAGTAACTCTATGAAGTGAGTACTGTTTTCCGCATCTGACAGATGAGGAAGTTGAGGCATAGTGAGGACTGTACTCCCTCCAATCTCTGTTCCTATCTGGATGAGCTCACGAAATGAGCAAAATGTGCAGAGATTTTTAGGAGCTAATTGGATTGTTTTATTCTAATAGCAGGAAGTGGCAAAAAGCAAAACAGACTCAATGGATGCAGGATGAGCTTCTCTTCTTGCCTATTTTCAATATGTCAACATTTAGCATGGTACAATTGAGAGAGAGAGAGAGAGAGAGAGAGAGAGAGAAATGGATGGATGGGTGGATGGGTGGATGGATGGATGGATGGAGGGTGGATGGATGGATGGATGGATGGATAGATGGATGGATGGATGGAGATAAAGAATGGATAGAGTGTAAACAATAGATTTAATAAGTAGCTTTTCTCTTGCATTCCACTTGGTCACTCTAAACAGTGAACAAAAGTCCATGCCACATTCAAAAACTTGAGCAGAACTCACGTTTGGACTGAGTGCTAGATGGAGTCCCTCAACTCACACCACATCCCAGTGGGAACTACCTCACGTTTACCACCATGATGCTTTCCAGAAAGTAATGCTTAAATCCACAAAGCTGATTACACAAGAGTGGGTCACTTTTTCTCCTAGGCTCCTCTGATGGTTAGAAATAGAGGAGACTTCCAGAGGCCAGGGAAGAACGCTGATCAGAGAGCCCAGCATCTTCTCTAAGAGAAAGATGTGACGCCAGGCGTAGCAAACCCAATAATGAAAACCAATGTGCATATGAAACTTCGTGAAATAAAATATACGCTCTCCAGGTACTACTCTGGTTGGATGTTGCTGTTCCGTTGACTGTACGACTTTCAACATTAAGCTGATATCGCAATAATTGCCTTTCCATAGCATCCTGGAGGCATTCGGATCCACAGGAATTCTGAAGGTGTAGTGTGGTCACACGTCTATTCGTGCATTTAGGATGTCCGTGTGATGCATTATTTATAGCAGGCTGGTGGATTTGCGAACAAAGAAAGTTCTAATTAAATCTCCACTTTTTGCCACGTTGTAGCTGATGGTCAACCAACACTCCTCTTTTTAATCACATCTATTTATATATTGGCATTTAACTGGACCCAGGAACTTGGCAGCCTGTGACTTAATAAAGTAGATTTGGAAACAAGACTTCCATCCATTTCTCTCTCCCCCTTTTGAAAGTTCTAGGACATTCGAAAATGTGCTTATAAAAATGATCATTTGGCTTGGAATTTTGGTCTGTTCCTACTAAAAAAGTGAATTAATCTTAATAATTGCAAAGAAATCATATATGGAGTAGTCCTCGGAAGGGTAATTACTCAAGTACAGTGGTTTTCATTAAAAAGTTAACATTTATCTTATTACAGTAATTACCTTATTGCAGTAAATTGGTGATATTTTCCTATTCCTCCAGTGAGATAGCACAGTAAGATAAGTTCACTGCAATAAGATGTGTTTGAACTTATTAATGAGAATCATATGAATTATTTTTAAGCTTGGTTTTAAAAAAGGCAAACACACACTTTATTTTTTGTATGAAGCCACGTTAAGTAGGCAAACTGTCATTAGATATTATCCATCCACCTCATAAATGACTCCTTTGAGAAATGACCATACTAGTTGTATTTGTTATCAGGTAAGATATTTCCTGCTCTCCTTGACTTCCGATTTCAGAAATGAAAACATCACCTTACGTGAAAGATTTTGCGCTCATCTCCAAAGGTTTACTGAGTTTTAAGGATTCGTAGAAAATATCTAAGCCAAGAGTACTTATTTTCATAAGATGTCTAAAGCACAGAGATGTTACCGCTTTTATCCAAAATCACTTGGCGGGAAAGTGATAGAGTTAAGGATGGAATCCGTGTCTCGTAGCTCTGTGTTCTCTCAAATACGTTCTGTGGCTCACACGTGCGTGTGTGGGTGCGTGTGCCTGCGTGCGCATGTGATGTGTGCGTGCACGCGTGTGTGTGTGCTTATGCACGTACGCCGTGATGCTTTTCTGTCTGTAGCTGCAATGACCACGTGGGATCTGCAAGGCCTTTGTGTCTGGGCTCACATAGCTCTTAAAAAACCACAGTGCGTTTTAACTTGATCTCCTCGTCTCGTACACCTAGTGGTGCCTTTGTTGAAAGCGAGGAGATTATTCCAGCTCCTCCGTACCCCACAATCCTGTGACTGTGGCGACCTGCTCTAGGTTGCCTGTTAATGTTTGTGGCCAGGAAAGACCTTTGTGTGTGTGCGTTCACTTCTCTCAGTGGTTGAGCGGCAGTGTTTTCTCCCTCGTTACTGCTGACCCAGCTTTGTCAGTAACACGTATATTTCCTGGCTGCTGCAGATAAAGACCGGCTGCTGTCGCTGAATTCTGAAGCCCGGAGGTGGAAAGCTGCGAAAATCCGGTAGCCCCATCCCGGCCCCAGGGCTGAGACTCCTCCGAGAGGTTCGCCTTCAGAGCGGGGATGAACCGAAGCTCCTTTGCGAAGCCGTCGGGCAGGATGCGGCTTGATGCATCCCCTGCCCGAGTAACGCGAGCGTGAGAGGTCGAGGTGGTCCATCCAGCGTCATCCCACCAGGCATGTGTTCTCATCAGGCGATCCTTCACTGTTGGGAGAAGATCCTGACTCCCCCTGCCCCCAGCTCGGCTGCCTGGCCCAGCACACAGCCCTGCCCTCGTTCAGCCACCCAGAGTGATCACACCGCCGGTGTTGCCAGGAGCCATAACTCGAACTCAAGGCTCACGGCTGCCCCGCACTTACCAAACGCCTGGCTGATGGAGGGGAGCCTGAACGACATGCCATCCAGCCTTTTTCTGCACTTTGAAATCGACTTCTGGGTTGACCAAACCAGCAGGGACCCGCCTACACGGGCTCTTTTGTGTTCTGCCCCCAAGGAATTGCCCGACCTGAGTTATACATCAATGGGCGGTCTCCAGGTGGCACGAAGGGTGCCAAGGCATGGTCCCTCCCGAGGGGACGCGATGGGGGCAGCTCTTCCCTGCATTATTTGATGTCCTCTTTATGTGAACTCGTGAAAAAGAATTCTCACTAGCGGTAGTCATAGGGATGATTACGCTTCTCCTAAGCAAATATTTTTGAACTTTATAGACCTAATGAATCATGTAAATTGTGTCCTTTCTTTCTTTGTATTGGCTGACACGACACTCATGGCCACGTTCATACCCAGCGCTGACAGGTACAGACTTCAAGAGTAGGTGGCTGTGCATTAACTCGCTCTGCTACTAACTTTACTTCTTATTTTTCCTTCTCTGGAATGTCCCCACTTACTTCTTCTCTGTCATTTTGTTATGTTGTTCGTATTCCTCTAAGTAGGCTTCAATTACTTTTAGAACTAGACAAAGAACATAATAAGTGAATGTACAGATAATCCCCTACCCATGTGTTAAATATGTAGGACATTCCAGTTGAGGAGAAAACCACTCAATAAACCGCCCGCACATCTGTAACAATAAAAGTAGGACTATGGCCAACGCCTCTCCGAGTGACAGCTTACATCTGGATGCGGCTGTTCTAATAGATCGTGCTTAATATTACCGGAAATCTGCCAGTCCAGAGAAGCGTTGAGATGCACTTATCCATAGCATCTCTAGTTCATGTTTTCAGTGAAACAACAGACCTCAGCTGATTCATCAGGCTCTGAAAAATTGTAACATCCGATTGTCTGAAAGTAGCAGACACACCTGTGCCTTCATCCTCGGAGGGCGGGGTGGGGGGAGAAATCGGCCTCCCCACCGGTCATCCAAAGCAGAACCTGAACTTCCTATCTACAGGAGTAGCTGGGCAAGTGCAGGTGCCGGGTGGCCTGGACTCCTTTACCCTCAGCCGAGCCAAGAAGTCAGGTCACCCTGGGGAGCGCTCCGTGGACACACAGGCCACCGCACACGGCTGGGACCTGCAGCACAGTGCCCCATCTCCTAAGACGCGGGAAAGAGGAAACCTTCCTTTGAGAATTTACTGTCAGCATTAGCCTCGGCAGTGTATCTTCATGATCGCTTTATACATTTGCTATTATTATTTTCATACATTAGATATGATCTATGTTCTAAGCACTGAACGAAAATAAGAGCTAGGCATAGGCTTTGCTGAGCTTATCCGCAGACTAAATTTGATAGACAGATAAGAGCCAGAGACGAGTAAATGATGGAAACACAGCTTACTGTATGTGCAAACTGATGAAGTTATTCTGGGGAGTAATGTTCTTTTAAATTTTCAATAAGGCAGGGAGAGAGGCAAACTATTTCCACACACAAGGACTCATTTTAATGAGGAACAGCATCAAAATAGAAATTCGAAACTCAGAGAGAGTGGGGAGGAGGGACGGGGCAGCACGCCTTCTGGGGAACCAGACTTCAATCACTTAGGAGCAGATTATTTAAATTGGGGTTGCCCAGGCTTCTCACGTCTCATATCTGGGTCTTTCTCCTGTTTGTTTCCAAGCTGGCAGGCATTTCAGGGAGCATCTGTACCCCAGACAGGATGGTATCTGTGAAGGTGAAGGCAACACAGACCAAACTCAACAAACTCAACAAGGCTGACTTACCTTTGAGGGGCCGAGAGCCTCTTTGAGGGATTGTTAACCCAGGGGCTAGGGAACGTGCTGTCTGTCCCCCTCCCAACTAGAGAAAATATTATTAATGTCCTTCCATGATGGGGAAGTTGGGAGCCTCAGAAAGGCCACGGTCAGGGTGAGGGGCTTAAGCCAATGAAACTTGGGGGTGATGGCCAGAAGAAAGGTCATTAAAGACGTGTCTGGGAGTGCCCTCCTCTTTTGCTGCTGTCTCCTGGCCCTGCCACGGGCAGGCTGAATAGTGTAGGGGCCAAGGGAGTTCTTAACACGATGCCTCATTCTTCGTTTTGAGATGCAATTGACAAATAACAGTGCACGTTTAAAGTCAAGTGACAGCAAGAATTCACGAGGATGTGGAGAAAAGGAAACCCTAGTTCGCTGTTGGTGGGAATGTAAACTGCGGAAAATAGTATGGAGGTTCCTCAAAGAACTAAAAATAGAACTACCCTGTGATCCAGCAATCCTACTTCTGGGCCCATCTCCTAAAGAAATGAAAATAGGATATAGAATGCACCGTGCCTCCTTCTTTTTAAAAATTTTTTTTAATGTTTCTTATTTATTTTTAAGAGAGAGAGAGGCACAGAGCATGAATGGGGGAGGGGCAGAGAGAGAGGGAGACACAGAATCCGAAGCAGGCTCCAGGCTCCGAGCTGTCGCAGCACAGAGCCCGACGCGGGGCTTGAACCCACGAACCGCGAGATCGTGACCTGAGCCGAAGTCGGACGCTTGACCGACGGAGCCACCCAGGCGCCCCAACCTCATGCCTCCTTCCTAAAGAAAACCTCAAGCTATTTTAGCTCCGACTCTCATCGTTAACTTGGGTTTTTCTTTGGCATTCTGACTCTTGGCGTGCTTAAGAAACTGAACCAACGGTGGAATGAAGTATCCAGACTTGCTGGGACTTCACCGACTCACGCGATCTTGCCCGCCAGCGCAGCGGATCACGTGGATGGCAAGCTGGCACCTATTTTCCAAAGCACTTCTATCATCCTTGAGCCGACGATGTGCTGGAAACTTGGAGGAAGTAACACACGATTCCATGGCGTTTCTCACACTGTAAACAAGCGAGAAAAAGATCGGTGTCAGTTGTGGTAAAATTGCACGGACTCCAGACACGCAAATTGATCTCGGCTTCAGAATGAGCGATGCGAGAAAGCGGGTCCTGTTTTAGAGCCTTGAGGCAAGGCAAGTAGCGCTTTGAAAAGCATTTCCCAATAATGCTCACGGCTCTGAAGCCCAGTGCCATCAGACATGTCATTGTCTGACTTCTGGTGAGGACGGGGGAAATTTTCCAAGCTGGTGGAAGTTTAAAACCACTCTAAAAGATTGATGGATTACTCTCTAACTTACATTCCTTTTCCAGCAAGGAAAGAACTATTTTGGAGAAAAAAAAGCCACCTGACCTCGAATCTGTTTCTATTAAATGCCGATGCTTCCATATTACCATTGAGGACTTCATAGAAATGATGGGACGTTACGTCTCGTCGTGAAGGCTGCTGAAAACTCTTTTTCTTTTCCTTTTGTGTAAGGAAAGAAACATTTCTGAAGGCAAGGAACGTTCGTCTTCCGGCATCCATTACAAACAGCCCCACAGACCTGCCTTTCCACATCTTTCTATCTCTCTTTCTTTAACCACTTTGTTCTGATACAATCTACTCGACTCTCAACATTTCAGTTTACAAAGAAACATGAATCATGGGGGGGGGGCAGAAGATTCAAAATAACTTTTTTTTTTCATTCCTTATATGCCTATCAAGATTGCTTTGGAGACAGTGCGGCCGTGGGATATGGCTGGAGCATGGAAAAGAAGTTAAGAGCAGGGATTTGTTTTTCATGAGCAGGGTGATGTATGTGAGCGCCTTATCTTTTCATATGTACTTCTTCATCTGCTAAATAATACTTTCCTCACAAATACAGTGTAAGTGAAAAATATAGCACATTATTATCCTAATGTACCTCATCAATAAAGTAAAAATATATTCCGCAAATTAGCGATGTTTGGAAATAAATATAATTAATGCAGACTGCGCGAACATTCACAGTCTTTGGAGACAGTCGATGCGGCTTTGGGAAGCGATGCTCGCGTATGAAGTTGACCTCCTTCCTTCTCTTTCTATGGCGTTTCTGCCGATGTCCCTCTGTCTGTCCCTCCTCTCTTCTCACGTGGGCACAGGTCATGTTGGATCGGGGCTCACCCTTGTTTTACCCTGACTGCATCTGCAAAGACCCCATTTCCAAACCAATCACACGCACAGGCCTCAGGTGGACATAGACCCTGGGGGACACTACCCAGTCCCGCACAGCCTGTCCCATGTTGTCCTTCCAATGCCACCGGTGGCCCCAGCTACCAACCCGGCACGCTTTCCTGTCACCTGTCCGGACCTGTGCCTTTGGAGACCAGGTGCAATGTGGCTCCTTCCCTGCCCTTCCTGAGGGTATTGGAAAGCTCAGGGACCTTGGAACAATGGATCCACAGGAAGGTCTAGAACCTTCCCTGAGACACCCCTGGCGGTGGACACACTGCCTCTCAGGCTCACCTGGTGGCTTAAGAGCTTCCTGAGACCCTTTATCTTATGGTGGGTCTTTCAAAACAAAAAGGCATTTTGTTGTTGTTGTGCTGAAATGCTACTCAGAACCTAGGATACGTTTCAAGAAAGGAATGAACTAAACTAGGGAAATGTGGGGGGAAAGGAGGAAGAATGGCTTCATCTAAGGAAGAGCAATACAATTTACTATAAATTTCTGCCCGAGTTTTGCCGGTTATCTTGGAAAATTCAATGAACTAAGTATTGGGTAATAAAAAATGGAAAAGAATCCTTGGAGGTTATAATCGAAGCCAGTTCCTTCGGTGAATGAGCTTCTGGCTGGCGGCCAGACCTCTCGGGAGACCCATGAACCTCCAGACTCTCGTCTCAGCCCCCACAGCGCCCCGCACCCAGTCTGCTTAGAAGCCAGGGCTGCTGACGCAAGTCTTCCTGAGACCGGAGGAAGTCGTAACCCTAGCTAACACGTTTATGCTTGCTTGTCCAGGCCACAGCAACCCTGTGAAGAGGGCACAGCCATCGTTCCCACTTCCCGATGGAAGGGTGAAGTCCAGGGAGAAAGAGTGCCTGCCCAAGGGTGCTCTAGAAAGGGGAAGAGCTGGAACTTTCTGTGGGATCCATGCTCCTGGGCTCTTCTCCACCCGGCAGCTTGCACAGGAGACTGGATACGCTTTCTCTTTCCCTGACCTTCTCACACCCATTTGGAATCAATTCGGCTCCAAAATCCAGATAGGAAAAGGATATCAGAGAAAACCCAATGCACACTCCCCGAAGGACAAGTGACCTGCCCCGTGTCCCCTTCTGGCTGGGCTGCAAGCCAGCTCTCCCGATGACCAGTGCAATACCTCACTCACCACATCATAGCAAAGGAAAAGATACTCACATGAAATTACAGTATTTGGTGCTGGCCCTCCCAACACGTCTAAATGCACGACATTCCACTATACAAAATTATTTAGCAGAGAAAAAAAACCCCGCAGCTTTCAAAATATCCAAAGATTTAACATGCTAAAAAAAAATACATAGACCATGGCTTATCTCACATAATAGGTTGCAGCGGTACTTTTTAGTAATTGATGCTTCTGAAATTTAATTTTTTGGTTTCTGGCAACCCCGGTGGCTTGTCATCCTCTGGCTGACCTAGGGAACCAGGATTCATTAAATAGGATGTTTCATAGAGGGTCAGCGAATAGATCATCAATAAATAATGAATGCGGACAAATTAAAATACAATATGTTAAAGTCGATTTCGTTGATACTACCGAAGTCATTCTGGGACCCTGCGGGATCGCAGACACGACCGGGCTAAGGGGTAATATTTTGAAATGGCAGCCAGATCCCCACCACTTCCAATGTTGTCTCTCTCACTTCGAATCCTCATTTCTTCAGTCGGGGTGTGAGAGCAGACAGCCTCCGATGCTTCGACTTTCAGGGGGAGAGAGGAACAAAGAACGCGGCCGACGCCAAAGGTTTGGAGCGAGACGCCTGTTAAGACAGAGACAGGCGGCATTCGTGCGAGCCTGTTTGCAAAGACGCTCCGCGGGCCCCGGGCCCCTCGACGCTCACAGTGACCTTCAGGGGTAAATAGGATGGTTTTCCGCATTTTTATCAGTGAGGGGGCGGAGGCAGAGGGAACCTATGTACCTCGCCC
The DNA here is from genome assembly GCF_022837055.1 of Prionailurus viverrinus. Taxonomy (NCBI): domain Eukaryota; kingdom Metazoa; phylum Chordata; class Mammalia; order Carnivora; family Felidae; genus Prionailurus; species Prionailurus viverrinus. The sequence goes on along the minus strand of NC_062572.1, from coordinate 92,630,831 downwards.
AAGGCCACGTGGCCGAGACGTGCACCTGCTGGCCGCGTGGGTCCTTGCCCCTGTTCTCATCACACACCTGCAGTGCGCCCGGGGCACCACTGTCTCCGGCTCCAGAGCCTGGCACAACCCCGGAGCCTCTCTGCTTTGCCCTTGTGTGCCGCCCCGGAGTCCCTCCCTTGCTCCTGCCCTCGTTCCTTCCTCCATTGCCACGCCTGCGTTTTCCGGACACCCAGAAAGCCACCAGGCCAACTAATGTCTTAGACTCTTCTAAGGGCCTCAAGACACCTCCTGAATAAAGTTCCGGGTCCTCCGCCAAGAGCACATGCCCTCCCTGATCCACCCTGACCCAAAGCTCCCCGTGGTGGGTGCAGCCCTGGTCCATTCACATCGCAGCCGCCTTCTGTCTACCCACCGCGGAGGCTTTGAAATGAGTCCACAGATCAGGCTCAACTCAGTGCCCCGAATTCCCTTTCTTGAACGGTTTCCCTTTGGGGGCTGGGAGTGCGGGAGCCCCACACACTGCTGCTGTTCTGCGCCCTTCTGCTGCCCTTCTGGTGAGCAGGAGGCAGCAGCTGGGCAGGGGTGCGCCCCCTTCCCTGTCCCTCTGACCCCTGGGCCAGAAGTATGTGTGTTCTTGTATGTGTGTCTATGTGTGTTTATGTTTGCTGTGTGCTTTTGTGTGTGTGTGTGTTTGTGTATTTGTGGGTGTGCTTTTGTGTTACTGCATGTTTCTGTCGTATGTATGCGTGTTTGTGCGTGTGTGTATGTGTATGCTTTCAGGTGCATGCGTGTGTATGTGTGTGTGTGTGTGTGTGTGTGTGTGTGTCTCCTAGTGGTCTTAACCTCTGGTTGGACGCTGCGGGGTAGACCCCATTCTCCTTCTTGCGGCCATATTGTGCCAGAGATGGTGCCTCCATTTGTAAGGCCTGACTCCCACGTTCCATCCCTGGGAAAATCCAATCCACATCCCTGACATGTTTTTTAAATATTTTTTTCAATGTTTATTTTTGAGAGAGAGAGAGAGAGAGAGAGAGAGAGAGAGAGCACGAGCAGGGGAGAGGCAGAGAGAGAGAGGGAGACACAGAATCCGAAGCAGGCCCCAGGCTCCGAGCTGTCAGCACAGAGCCTGATGTGGGGCTCGAGCCCATGAACCATGAGATCATGACCTGAGCTGAAGTCAGTTGTTTAGCCGACGGAGCCACCCAGGCGCCCCACATCTCTGACATTTTATGAAGGCTTAATAGCTCTTTCATTTATGACGCCTCAGACCCTTTAAAGTACCTCCATAATGTAACTGCTCTCGGGTTTTCTTAAAAATAATTTACATTTTAGTTTCCACTGGATCTGAGCGCCTCAGAGAGTGTGGCTTATTTACCTTGCAGCCACATCACTGATGCAGTGTTTAACAAACAGGAGGCAAAGTGTTTGTTGAATCAGAGCAAACACACGGCTGAGGGATGAATCAGTCGACAAATGGATGAATAGCTACCGAGATGCAAAAAATAATGATGAAGAGTGCTGGATGGATAGATCATATGTTTTATAGCATGAAGTTTATTTTTGATATCATAGCGATAAAGGAATTCCACAACTTCAAACAATGTACTCAGAGGAGAGAAAAGTCAGACACCAGTTTCTAGTCTTAAATTAATATACTTAAATTATTTTCAAATACTTTCTGAAAAGTTGATGCCAACCTGGAGGATATTTAAGATGATTTCCGTATCCCCCCTCCCAGTCACCCTACTGGGGTCTTTGATGCATTACTACTTCTTCAGGTCTTTGATGCATTAACTACACTTAGAAAAAGCTTTGTGTCTACCTATTCATCTATCTTTTATAAAACGATTTCCTTTTCCCACCATTTAAAACAGATACTCCTGTCTCCATTTTTATATAATAACCGATGACCCACAGTCGTTCACTCACAAGAGTCATTAGTTTTCCTTTTGGTACTACCACCATCCTTTAGTAGCAGCAGTGGTCGTCCACGACTCACTTATGAAGTCGTGGTCGAACCACGACTTACACTTGTGCCCCGAACGATGTTGACCGGAGGCCGTGAGGATTTCAAGAGACAGCTGATGTGGTGTGCCATCAACAGGCTTACGGTCTAGTTGGCGAGACAACAAACTCGAGATCCAAGGCATTAATAGACAAATGTGTACTCTTTGTAGTTCTATCTTCCTGGAATAAACAATGTTTAAGTGAAAGCTTAAAAACGATTTAGTGTCATTTTCCATTTCAGTATTCATGAAGTGCTAGACGGTAAATAAATATTAAATAATGATGATGGCAAAGTGATGATGGCAGTGATGGTGACGATGGTAACGGTGATGATGCTGACGACAACGACAATGGTGATGGTCATGGTGGTGGTAATGGAGATGATGGTGATGATGTTGATGGTGGTGATGATGATGGTGGTGATGATGATGGTGGCGATGGTGATGCTAATTACATGGACTGGCTTGCACTGTATCCAATAGAACTGGATAGCTGTCTGCTTCGCCTTTACAAGCTCTCTCTGAACGGCCGCCTTTGGCAAACAGCCTGAAGATACAACTTTTGTCGTAGGGAAGGGACACATCTGACCGACTTGGAGAAGAGCTTCTTCATTTATACTTCTCTTCTTTTGGTAGTCTGACTTCTTACCTAACCTTTCCCCTCATGATAGATGGACTCCTTGTCCATTTTTCATGTCCCATGAACCCACCATTGAGACTTTTGTTCTTCCAGTCGCTGAATCGCTTTGGGTGAACATTCTCGGAAATCTAAAATTTCACAAGTGATACTTACTCACTCTAATCAACTTTTTCCTGAATCCCCTTCTACTAAATTACTTTATTAGCCTATATGTAGATTGTCTAAGAGCCATAATGCTCTAATTATACATTTTGTTCAGTAATATTTTTACTATTTGTCATGACATTAAAATACATGTACTTCAAAAACTTGAGTGAATGTTTTTACTTCAGGTGTCTTTCTATTTCTACTTAGCTTTCTAGATGACAGGATTGTCTTTTATTCTTTGTTTGTTCTCCTTGTACCTCATCGAACACTTTAAACATAATTTGTGGCTAATGGGTGCTTATTTTTTTTTTAATTTTTTTTTTCAACGTTTATTTATTTTTGGACAGAGAGAGACAGAGCATGAACGGGGGAGGGGCAGAGAGAGAGGGAGACACAGAATCGGAAGCAGGCTCCAGGCTCTGAGCCATCAGCCCAGAGCCCGACGCGGGGCTCGAACTCACGGAGCGCAAGATCGTGACCTGGCTGAAGTCGGACGCTTAACCGACTGCGCCACCCAGGCGCCCCAAATGGGTGCTTATTGAGTGAGAAGGCGAAAGAACAAATGAGTGAAAGAACAATTGAGCTCCGCCTCTATTTCATTTGTTTGGTATAGATCAGTTGTTTGTAAACTGCGGGTGTGTGAGAACTGAAAATGGTATCAAATTTTTCAATAGGTAAAACTACTATTTTTAATGTTTTAAGAAGAATTGTGAAACATGTGTATTCTTGGTAAGTTTTTCCATCTGAAAAGGATGGTGATTCCCCTCTGAAGCATTGAATTCTAAGTTTTCCAAGTATATTGAGGTGCTGAGCACTTGGCGATTCTCCCGTTCTTATTCCCCATTGTCCGCATGCGTGCATCGTTTCTGAAAAGAAACAAGAAAACGGAAGCCATAGCTGTGCTGTCCATGACCACAGCGTACAGGGGACTTGTCGGGTCGTCATTAAAAGCAACATGGTTTAGGAGGCAGACGTGTGCTAGCCTGGCTTAAGCCACTCTTTGCCATGGCCTTGGCAGGACCAAGGACATCAGCGGCAGAACCTAGTGCAAAATGGAAATGCAAGGCCCTTGTTCAAAAATGGTAAGTAACTTCAGGATGGTAATACAGTTAGTAAACCAACCTCAGGGCCCTCTGAGTGCAGACGCCTGTATGACTGCACAAGCTGCCGGTTGGATTAGTGTTCTGGGGCTGTCCCAACAAACTGCCACAAATCGTGGCTTAAAACAACGGGAATTGATCCGAGTACAGTTCTGGAGGCCAGAAGACGGCAATAAAGGTGTTGGCGAAGCCATGCTCCCTCTGATGGCCCCAGGGGAGAATGCTTCTTGTCTCTCCCATCTTCTGGTGGCTCCACATGTTCTTGGCTTGTGGCTCATCATTCCAATCTCCACCTCTGTCTTCACCTGGCGAAGGCTGTGTGAAGAGCGAAGGCTCTGTGTTTTCCCTTTTTCTGTTTCTTATAAAAACATTTATCATCAGATTTAGGGCCCATCTGGATAATCCATGAGGGTCTCAGCTCAAGATCCTCAACTTTATTACATCTGTAAAAACCACTTTTCAAAGTAAGACCACATTCATTTTCTGGAGGCCGGGACACGAGCATATCTTTTGGGCAGACGCCATTCAATGCACTACACGTAGCCACGAAGCCAACGCTGACCTCAGACAGGTGTCTTCAACCCTTCCAGGCTTCAGCTTTTCATCAGTAAAATGTAAGCAGTGAATGCCCTATCTACCTTTCATGGAAGGTGTTTACAGAATCAGATGGGCTGATGTACGTGGGAGCACAACCATGTTAAACGCCATTCAAATGTAACAAAAATGGAAATCATTCAATCCAACACAGTTTTCTAGCCTCTCTGTTCCTCTGGCCCACGACAGCCCCATTTCTTCACTCCTCCCCTCGGCAAAGCCCTAGAGCATTTTCTGACTCCACGTCTCTTCTCCCTTCACTCCCTCAACCAAGTCCAGTGTGAGCTGTCCCTCCCAGCTGTCCCCATTGAGTGCTGGGACCATTCTTGCCACGGACACCAGTGAATTCCCACTTCCTAGCCTGAAAAACTTCACCTCTGACCTGTTGACTCGATCTTTCCTTAGTATTCTGTACTCTGTGCGGTGACCTGTCTCCCTGGAAGACTTCTCCAGATTTCTAGATTCTCTTCTTTCTGGCTGCTCTGTTTTTGGGCTTTTCCCCTTCAACCTGATATCCAAATTTTGGAGTTCCTAAGATTTTGGTCCTGTAGCCTCTTGTTATCTCATCCTGTGCCCACTCTCTGGGTAAGCCTTTTTCACAAAAGCTTTGCCAGTGTCCCGGTGACTCTAAAATGTTTACCTCTGATGCCAACCTCTCCTCTAAGCTTCAAAATTCTCTATCCAGCTGCCTATCTGACATCTGTACTGGAGTTCTGCAGAAACACCTCGAGAGTAGCCTGTTGAAAATGGAGTGCATGATACCTATCCACCTCCAACACGTGTAAACATGCACAAACACGTGTGCACCCAAGTGTCATGCCACCTTAATGTATGTTTGTCTCAGGCTCTCTTATCTCAGTGAATGGTCTGCTGTCTATACAGTTACTCAGATAATAACCTTGGCATTGCCTCCAGTCCGTCCTCCCTGCTTCCCATACCACAAGGTCTTATGGTTTCCTTCTCTAGAGCGTGTTCCAGTCCATCCACTTCCATCCATGGCACTGACATCACTCTAGTCAAAGAGCCAACTTGTCTTCCTGGATGGCTGCAATGCTGTCTTCCCTCTTGTCCACATTCTGTTCTTGGTGGCCTTCGGTCCACCCTGCAGATGGAAGCCAGACAGCCTTTCATGTGTATTATTTTTTTGACCCTTCTACCCTTATGTAATGCCCATCTCTCTCTTTCTCTTTCTCTTTCTCCTTCTCCTTCTCTTTCTCTTTCTTTCTCTTTCTCTTTCCTTCTCTCTCTCTCTCTCTCCCTTTTAAGCAGGCCACACTAAGCATGGAGCCCAATGTGGGGCTTCAACTCCCGACCCTGAGATCAAGGGAGATCAAGTGTTGGAAGCCCAACCAACGGAGCCACTCAGTTGCCCTTCTCTCTCTTTTTTGTTTTTATTTTAATTCCACTTAGTTAAGACGGAGTGTAATATTAGTTTCAGGTGTGCAATACAGTGGTTCAACACTTCCATACAGCACCTGGTGCTCATCACAAGCACCCTCCTTAATCCCCATCACCTATTTCACCCGTCACTCCACCCACCTCCCTCTGGTGACCATCAGTTCTCTGTGGCCAGCTTCTTCCTTTCTCTCTCTCCTTTATTATTTTTTCCCTTTGCTTGTTTGTTTTGTTTCTTGAATTCCACATAGGAGTGGAATCGTGTGGCATTTATCTTTCTCAGCCAGTTTTTTTTCAACACAGATTAGAATGTGGAAACTCGCTCCCTAAGTCTTTTGATGACTTTCAAATGTTGACATGACTGACGGCTTTGTATCAGTCTATCACCCAAACCCATCCTTTCACTGGCACCGTAGCCAAACTGGGCACTTCCCGGGTCCTCACACCTTCCACTGTGGACTCGTTTTTACACTGTCTTGTGGCTCCTGTCTTTCGGTCTTTACTTGAGAGAAACCTTTCCTGATGATATGAAGAAAATACCTTCTCCCTGGGTTAGCCCCGTGCCTTCGTCCCAGCCTCTTCATAACATCATCACTCTTTGAGATCATATGTTCATTGGCTGGTTACTTGTTCGTGGTCTGACTTCCTCAGACAGCATGCCCTTCTTGTTCCCCGATGGACAGTGCCTATGGCAGGTTAGACATGGAGCCGGTGCCTGGTAAATATCCAGTGAATGGATGTTGGATACATGAGTGGAAGAAAAACCTACCTTCCCTTCAAGGATCTCACCTTTTAACCTGAAAACGTTCCTGAGCTTAAACGATCCTTCTCACGTCATTTGTGAGGACGTGGCTGGGAAAGCCTGGTGACCTATGTTGTGGTAGGAAAATGGGGAAGGGATCGGGCGTCTAGAATGAGATGCACCTTCTGGAAAGGGATAGACTTAGGACGTCAGACTCATATTCTGGTGTTGGGGGAAGTCTGATCCTGCAGCTGACTGGGCCCCAGGGAAGCCAGTGTGTAGCTAGCGGGGGCCCAGCCAGGGTGCAGACGCAGGGACAATGCAGGCAGAAGAATGCAGGGTCCTGGCCAGGAGGGCCCAGTGGAGTGGCACAGGGGTACAAGGCAGCATTCTAAGACAGGTGTTCTGGCTCCAAAGCCCGTTTTTGAGCTTGAAGCCTGGTGTCTACCCCAGGATAGCTAAAGCGCAAAGGCTGAGTTTCAGAATTTCAACATGGACATGTGTTTCTCTAACTTAATCTGGCTCGTAATTGTCATCATTGGATTGAGCTCCAATAGCCCCCTTTAAAACCATTAATTATTTTGCCTCCTTTGGGGTCATACTTTTCACCTGTGCTTGATTTCACCACGTCGCACCTACTGACCCGAAAAATTGCCGCTTCAAAAGAAGAACCATCATTCCCTCTCGCCTTAAAGATCTATGCAAAAATATTGTCCCCCGCAAAATCCATTTTTAAATCCCTTATTTTACAGAGCAGTTTTTGGGCAGTTGGGAATTTGGTGATGCATCCTTCCCAGAGAGTCGAACGGTGTATTTTTGAGGCTTCAAAATAAGAAACTCTCGAAAACGACCACCATATTTCAACCGGGGAAAGTATCTAATGATCATGGACTCAAGATGTTTTCCGTAATATTTTTATCTTTATCTTGAATGACAGTGATAGCGTGTCCAAAGAATGTGCGAAAGTGGCGGCATGTCAGGGGAAGTCTTTTTTTGTCGGGGGAGCTGTCTCATGTGCTTGCATTAGAAATTGTTATGATGTCAATGCAAATGCAGGTGCCATTACAGTGTCAGCGTGAGCCGTCTCCCCTTGCTTTTGTCAGTTTCAATTAGATGCTTGATGTTATCATAATGCAGTCTCTTCCCCTCCCCCACGCTTAATGTACTTAAATTCTGAAAGTTACCACTTTTAAGAACCGTGCTCTATTTCCTAATGGCACTCCACAATGAACCCATATTAAAAAGTAATACATTTTCCATACCGAAAGGAATATAAAGTAAGTTCCATAAAAGTACAACACACTTACATTTTAAAGTATATAACATTAAATATATTAAAAGCACATTGTGTCATACCATATATATTAAATACCATGAAAAAAAGCCGGCTTTGCAATTTATTTTAAGTACATGAGAACTGCATTTAATAAAATGTTTAAAATATAATTTATTACCGTAACAATTTATTAATAATGATAACTAAATGCTCTTGAAGAGGTTATTCATGAAAGAATGGTTTGTCAAAAGAAAAGACTTTTCCATTCTAAAGATAAGGGCAATAGTCAGAGAGGCATAAATTTTGCCCTTCTTGGTAATTTAACAATTCTAAGAGAAGCATGCACATTAAAAACCTTTCCCATAACTGTTATTCTTTAAAACACTGACAGTGGTGAGATCTTACTCTGTACATAAACTGAGCATTTATTCTGTGGGGTTCCCCTTTTGCTTACAAAGAGTGGCACAGATAACTTCACTTGTCCTTACTGTAAACACTGCCTCCTGATTTAAATGATAGTCAGTTTGTGTTGGAGCTGGGGTATAAATATTTTACATATTGCATAACATAAACATCATTACATTTCCTCCTCTGGGAGAGTTGGTACGCGTGGAATATTTGTCAGTGCCTGAAGCTCAAAGCCATGGTAAGAATGACAGATCTGGAATATGTCACTTTGAGCTTTGCATCTTGTGTACTTACTTCAGTCGGGCTGGTCTGTATAAAGTGCCATAAAATGTACATGCCATCCCCGGAAGATGATCTGTGCCAGACAAATGACAGAGCCTGGCTCCAAAAGCAGACACATTCTACTCACTTGGGAAGGGACAAGAAAACAAAAACCAAACAAACCATAAAAAGCCCCAACAGCGACAACAAAAAGCCCGAAGAGGGGGGTCAAGTATGTACTGATAAGTAGCTAATATTCCTGGATTCTTTCAGGAAACTCTTTCAGAGTGAGAGAAAGCTCATGGTGGGTGTTTTCCCTCAATGGACCGGGACGTGCTAGAACATCCTAGAGGGGAAAAGCGGTAATCGTGTTACCAGATTAAGTTTTTCTCAGCTGAGCGCCCAGATCTGCTGAATAGAGAGAGCTCTGTGCAGATGCTTAGCAACCTCAGCCCTCAGTGTCTTCCAGCATCCGGGGGTCAAGTCTCAGTGACTGTTCACCTCTTAGCAGAGCTGCAAAGAAGACATGATTGGGGACATTGCTTTATGCCAACAGAATGTGGTCTGCGCGATTATTCTCCCATATGACTCAGTGAGTCCAGATGTCAAGGATAGTGTGGGAGCACTTGGAGAAAAATACAAGAACTGATAAAGGCGTTAGAAATATTTAGAGCTGCCCGGTTAGCAAGCTGTTTTGTTAGGTTTGGGCGTCGCTGTCTTCCACACAGGCGCACAGCTCTCTCCTGGCAAGTTGAGGGGAGTCCGTTTTCCACGAGCACAAGCCACCGCAATGTCCTCACGACCGATCGCCAATGTTCTAGAACTGCCAGCTCTGGGCTCTGAAATTTCAAAAGGTGCAGGTTTCCTTCAGTCGCTCTACTTCCCTCCCTGCTGGAAAGAGCTTCGCAGGTGTTTCGACTGTCTTGTTCTTGTTGGTCACACAACATGTCCAGCCAAGAACCCTGATGGTACCCATGGATGTTCACTCGGGACCTGGTCGGGTTTAGGGTCCGAGGGATTGCTCGGTAGAAAAAAAGAGAATAAAAGGGAAAAACACTTCCAAAAGACTTCCTCCATGGGTCTTCTTCTGTTCTTCTAAGGTCCGTCAACCTTAGAGGAACAGGTAAATAAAATGGCGGTATATCTGTGCAATGGGATGTCACTGCCAGCGACAAAGGATGAGGACTGACCCTTGCTACAACGTGGATGAATTTTGAAAATGTCATGCCGTGGGAAAGAAGTCAGCCACAAAAGACCACACACTGTGTGATTCGATCGGTTGTTTTCTAGTGCTGGGGGAGCTGGGGCTGGGGCGTTCATGGATTCATGGGTAGGGGGCTAAAATCCTGCTGATGGAGGCAAACATATGTGCGTCTACTAAAATCCACTCCATTCTGCTCTTTCCGACGAAGTGCGTGTCTGTGAATCATACCTCACCAAAGCTGTTTAAAAATAAAGTTCAGAAAAAAGCCTATAGAATTTAGGACCAGTGTAAGTCAAACTGACTCAGTAAAACAGGGAGATTCGAGTCAATGCAATTAGGATAGGGGATGTGGCTGATTCCAGGCTTGCCCGGATTGAGAGTTGAAATAGTCTCAAGAGAGCCTTTCCCCCGCTGTCTTGAAGCTTCGGTCTCCTTCAGAAGGACTGTGCATGATGGCTTCTGGAAGCACTGTGCCTCCAGAAGCAGCTCTGTAACCAGCCAGCTTGCAGCTACGGGTCCAGGGAAGAGCCAGTGTTCCTCTCCAAAGGGATCCAGAAAAATATCACGGGAATGAGGGTTCAGGAAAGAATGGATCCCAGAAGGAAAACAAAGTGGCAGTATTAGATGGTGGGTGAAAAAAAAGAGAGAAACAGACAGACAGGTAGAGCACGCAGGAGTACGGGGCCGGAGAGAAAGACGGTAGATGGATGGATTGGTGTCCACAACATACCTTCTTTTTTTAAAAAAATTTTTTTCAACATTTTAAAATTTATTTTTGGGACAGAGAGAGACAGAGCATGAACGGGGGAGGGGCAGAGAGCGAGGGAGACACAGAATCGGAAACAGGCTCCAGGCTCTGAGCCATCAGCCCAGAGCCTGACGCGGGGCTCGAACTCATGGACCGCGAGATCGCGACCTGGCTGAAGTCGGATGCTTAACTGACTGCGCCACCCAGGCGCCCCCACAACATACCTTCTTAAGAAAAGATTTCCCATTAAGTATTCTTAAGCCACAACATACTTTTGGTTATTGTACATTTCAGTATGTTTTTATAGCAGATAAATTTCCTCCAAGAACACATATTTTCCAGACTGTTTTTAGATTTTCTTCTAGACTGTATAAGAGATGCATCTGATTTGTTAGTTCTTGAAGCAAGAATGTGGCCTAGAAAAAAAAAAGTATAACTCGAAAGAGAAGGAGTGCCCACAAAGTGTAGAAATTTCTCATGTCTCTAGGTAATTTCATGAGAAGATCAACTCGATCAAGCAAGAAAGAGATCACATCTTCAAGACAAAATGGCTGAATCGCCTGAAAAGGAATATTGTAAAACTAAGAGCATAAAGCAAGAGAAGGAAATCATCTCCCTGTAGAAGTAGGAAGTAGAAACCAATGGCTACTGTTTCCAGGCTCTGAAGTTTTACATTTTCACAAGAATTATCAGTTATTTGAAAGTGAAAAGAAAAAAAAAAAGATGTAAAACTCTCCAGTTTGGGTGGCTTTGTTGGAAGTCGTTATGACAATATTTTCAGTACTCTACGTTTTGCTGATTCAGGATTTCCATTTCTTCTTGGGTCAAAGTTAATCTTCAGAAACCAGTTATTTCTTTAAGATTTTCTAATTTATCTGTGCATCGATTTGCATAATACTTTCTTAGATTAACTTGTTCTTTACTTCTGTAATTACATTACCCTTTTTGGTTTGTAATGTTTGCATTTTGTGTTTCTTGCTTTGTTTTCTCTTCATTTTCTTTCTTCAGCCTCCTTCCTCATCCTGTCTTTTCTTTGGCCATGTTTGCTAGTTATCTGTCGATGTTAATGTCTTGGATTTATCAATCCCATCCCTCTGCTATGGTTTTGATTACATTATTCATTTATTTATGTGTATCCTTCTTTACCTCATTTGATCCTCGTAGATCGTTCATTGCATTCTATGGAGAAGAAAGCCAAGATAATTTTCTACAGTCACAGAAATAGCATGTTGTCAATGTAGGCATCTTGTTCCAAGCCACCATGCCATCTTGCCATTAGTATGTTAATTCTATTGCTTACATAGTTACATTTTTTAATGTAAATTAAAATTGACATTATTTTTGCCTGATAACATTGTGGAACGCTGAGTGAATCTTGTTCCAGTTTCTTACATTTGCATGTCAGTAATTTAAACATTTTAGGGGCGCCTGGGTGGCTCAGTCAATGGAGCGTCCGACTTCGGCTCAGGTCATGGTCTTGCTGTTCGTGAGTTCGAGCCCCGCGTCGGGCTCTGTGCTAACAAACGGCTCAGAAACTGGAGCCTCTTCAGATTCTGCTTCTCTCTCTCTCTCCCCCTCCCCTGCTCATGCTCGGCCTCTCTCTGTCTCTCAAAATAAATAAATGTTAAAAATATTTTTAATTTAAAAATTTCTGACCCCAAACCCCCAAACTTGCAATTTAGCACAACATCATATCTCACTTGTCTGGATCTTCGGGCTCCTGGGGCAGCCTTTGGCTCTTCATGAATACCTGGGTTCGTCCAGGAGGCGGGTGAGTGGACATGGGGGACCCAGCGGGGCTGGCTAGGCTCAGCTGGGCACTGTCACTGTCCTGTTGGGCCTCTCCATAGTCAGCGGTCCAGCCTGAACGCTTTTTGTGGTGGCTGGCTTCTATAAGTGTGCATTCCAAGAGAACGAAAATGGAAGTGTCCTGGCCTTTCAAGGAGTAGGCTTAAAATTGGCACAGCATTGCTGAATTCTTTGGTCAAAGCAAGTCACAGGGTGGCCTGGATTCAAGGGAAGGAGAGACAGACACACACTCTTGATATAAGAACAACAAATATGAGATCTTTTAAAGAGTTTGGCCGAAAAGCCTTACACTGATGTCTACAGGAGACATCTGTGACATCTCTGCTCACATCTACTCTTGAATGACACATGTTCCAAGCTTTGTTTCATGATGCAAAGACTAGGTAGAGTGTTTTTTTTTTAATTCCAAATAAAATTACTGTGCGATGTCTACGGATGTTATCTGGAATTTGCCACAGTGTAACAAAAGAGGAAGAGAAGTTGATGACGACATAATTGAAACCATATTGGCAATGATTTGATAATTTTTAAAACCAAGAAGTGTACATTGGGCTCATTCTGTTATTTTCTTCTACTCTTGCTGGGAACTTTTCCATTATAAAAAATTAAAGTAAAAAGTAATTTTTGTTCTAAACGATTTGGAGCAAGTGAAGATTCCTCCCAGATTCCTCAAGACCACTTAGTGTTTAAGCAGATTGTTCTTGAAGTTTGTGGGGGGAGGTGCTTAATGTTACTCGTATTTTAGTGGGAAGGTAGTAAAACATTTATCAGGGCCTGCCTACTATCAAGATTTCATTTATTTTTATTTGGTTTTGGGTCTGATTAGTTTTTGTTTAATACCTAAAAAGCAATTTAAAAGTAAATTTCATTATCACACAAGTAATATGATTCCACTGAAAAGAGAGGAAGAAAAGGAGGAGAAGGAGGGAAAGTGGACTCCAATGAACCAAAAGACACAACTTAGATGTCTTGCAATGGGTTGCTTTTGACCTGTTTCACGTATTCCACATTCTCGGGACACGGCCCATGCCATGCTTGTAAGGGATCACTTCTGAAATCCCTGAAGTGGCTTAGCTCTCTGTGCAAGATATTTGGAGGAAAGGTCTCAGCAGAAGACATGTGACAGATATCTGTGGGAGTACAGTCTGCCAGACCTCTTGTGCTGTTCAGTGACAATCTTAACGGTCAACTGCCCATGCCTGCCTCAGATGACAATCAATAGATTGGCAATTGCCAGGGTGGGTTCTAGCTGCCAGAGTCCATCTGGGAGCTGACCTCACCATCTTTCTGATGGCCACTGAAGTAGTGAATGTGTCAAATGCTTGGATCCCCAATGAAGAATTGGCTGGGGTCCATTTTATTAGGCATTCTTGGTGTGGTTGAGGTCAGGGAAACCGTTCTCCAAGCTGCCTTAGTTCTCAGGCTCCTGTGGCAGCTGTGGGGGTCTTCCGTTGCCCCCCCCCATCATCTTTCTCCCCCACTGACTCCCTCTGTGCCCTCTATCCCCCCATCATCCTCCCCTTTGGGGGTTGAGGCCCCTAGTACTTTCTAGTGGCTGGTGGGCTTGCTCAGTGGAGAGGAATAAGTGAGGGCAAGGTTCAGAGAGCTCCAGAGGGACTCAGGTCACACAGTTGAGCAAGCCCAGAGTTCAGCATCTTTCCTCTCCTGTGTTCCCAGGGGAGGTGCTGATAGACCCTGTGTCCCTGGTGGCACATCTTATAACTAGCTTGGTGTCACTCTCCATTCTCCCACCTGTGGCCAGAGTGTTTGGCAATTTTTTTAAATTTTTTTTTCAACGTTTATTTATTTTTGGGACAGAGAGAGACAGAGCATGAACGGGCAAGGGGCAGAGAGAGAGGGAGACACAGAATCGGAAACAGGCTCCAGGCTCTGAGCCATCAGACCAGACCCTGACGCGGGGCTCGAATTCACAGACCTGCGAGATCGTGACCTGGCTGAAGTCGGACGCTTAACCGACTGCGCCACCCAGGCGCCCCAAGAGTGTTTGGCAATTTTGATTGGCAGGCTCATCAACCTCAGGAATGAAAGGGAATATCCCCCCGCCAAAGGGTGTTCCATGAGAAGATGGGTCTAGTAGTCTGCATGGGCGGCCATGACAGACCCCACAGACCGGGTGGGCGAAACAATGGACATTTATTCTCGTGCATCCGGAGACTGGGAGCCCACGATGAAGGCCCCAGATGATTTGGGTCCTGGTGCAAGCTCTCTTCCTGGCTCCAGTATGGCTGCCTTCTTGCTGTGTGCCCACCCGCTGGAGGAAGAGAGCTCTGGTGTCTCTTCCTCTTCTATCAGGGTGACAGCCTGTGGGCCTAAGGCCTCACCCTATGACCTCATTTAAACTTATCACCTCCTCACAGGCTCTTTCTTGATATACAGTCACACTGGGCATTATGTTTTCAACGTATGAAGCCTGGGGGGCACGAGCTTCCAGTCCAAAACGACAAAGGAAAGGGCTTCTGGGCACAGACGCAACCAAAGACCACATCAGCCACCCAAGAAACTCTTCTAATTGGAATTTTGCTGATAACAAAAGATCTACAGGGGCGTCTGGGTGGCTCAGTCGGTTAAGCGCCCGACTCTTGATTTAAGCTCTGGTCATGATCTTCCGGTCGGTGAGTTTGAGCCCTGCATTGGGCTCTGTACTCACGGCGTGGAGGCTGCTTGGGATTCTCTCTCTCTCTCTGCCCCTCCCCCACTTGCTCTCTCTCTCAAAATAAATACATAAGCATTAAAAAAAAAATCTCCCAAAAACCCAAGTTGCAATTGGCTATGCCATTCATCTAAGCATAGATTTCCCAGACTCAGGTGTAGTCCAGTCAGTGGACCTCTCCTCCTCCTCCAGCCAGGGCTACTCAAAGGGTCCTCAGTGGTCTGGACCCTCTCACAGCTCCTGCATCTCACCTGCTGATTCTTGGTATCCCACCTCCTGCTCCCGGCGATGTGTTGATCCCAGAAATTCCCATCTCTGTTTGACGCTGTTCTACATTCATAATTGTGAAGTGTAACATCTTCTGTGATGTTAATGGTAATCATTTCTCTTTTTTTCAATGTTTATTTATTTTTGAAGGAGAGAGAGAGAGAGAGAGAGAGAGAGAGAGCATGAGCAGGGGAGGGGCAGAGAGAGAGGGAGACACCGAATCCGAAGCAGACTCTAGGCTCTGAGCCATCAGCACAGAGCCCGACATGGGGCTCGAACTCACAGACTGCGACATCGTGACCTGAGCCAAAGTCAGATGCTTAACCGACTGAGCCACCCAGATGCCCCAGTGGTAATCATTTCTGTTTCTATTTGCTTCCGTGCAGGTCTTCATAAAATCTGGGAATGAACATTCCTCTAATGCCGAAAATATGTCAGATATGACTCAAAATAGCGGTGTCGTTCTCTCTGCATGACTTTGAAAACTCTCCAAAATGTCCTGGATTTTAACTGTTTTTCACACGTTTCTCATTATTCAGAATTTTTTTTATTACATCCTGGTTGTTTTGTAATTATCCATGGGGCTTTAAGAAAAAGATGCAGGGGCTGCTTAGATATGCTTTGCTCATGCTATAAGTACTTGTTTGGATGATTGGACAGAAAAATGTACCAACCTGATTATGGAGATTCAATTTAATACAATACTGTGTAGAAGGGTCTGGGGCAGCGAATCAAACCCTAGCCTGGGAGTCAGGAAGTGAAAGGTCTCATCCCAGATTTTATGGCGGGAGCAACTTCAGTAAAGTATTAAATTGCAAACAAAGACAATTTATAAGATGTTTTCCTTGTGCCCACAGTTCGACCTGAATGGACGAGATTCAAGTTAAACTCTGCAAAATAATTTCATCAACCCCATTGATAGAAAGAGGAAAAAAAAAAATTAAATGTGCCTTATCCTGTCTACTTCTGACTGTATCTGCACAGAAAGCCATTCAGATGAAAACGAGACTCACCATTTTATAGGAAATGCGTTTTGAAATTACCTGTTTGCATGAGTTAGCAAAATTCATTCAAATGGTTTGTCTGGTTCCTTTGTTTTCAAATTAGGGTTTCATTTTTATAAATTTTCTTTATTTTCAAGTAAGGTTTGATTCATGAAGTTACATGACACTATAAGTTAATCAAGCAAACTAAGTGATGTGCACGAACCATGAGGCCCCTGGGTACCCCAGGGCGGGTGAATCCACCCAGGCTAATCCTTGGGAAGGTGGGTCCATGGGGAGAATTCACAGGAACACGTAGCCATGGATGGGGAAAAATTACATCTTAATTTTGCGCTAGCCTCTAAGAAGCGTCATCTTTTCACGGTCAATGTGGGCCACAAAATACAGAAACCTAGCAGTGTTGTGACTTTGTCAACAGAAGTCACAAGTAATTTCATCTCATATTAGTAGGGCTACAGATAACTTACAATATCATTGACTCCCATCACTACTTTAAAATGTTGGTATGGTTATTCAAACTAGTTCAACTTATTTAAAACTATGAAAGAAACACATGATGATATCACACATATTTTTAAATATTGTGATAGCTGAATTTCAGTGCAATTAGTTTCCTTGATAATCCTATGCAGTCTTTTCTTATTCGCTTATAAACAGTATTTGGAAAAGGGGTCCACAGGCACAAGACTGCAAATGGGTCAGGCCCTGGCCCAGCGAAGGGCCCACCCCTCAGTAAAATTTCCCAATTTGTGCAAGCTGGCTCTGCCAACCTCTTTCTTATTCTGTGCCTTTCTTCGTCCTTCTGGTTTTCTATATCTTCCAAGCAGAGACCCAGGGCCTTGCCGGTCAGGGCCTTTGGAGTTCACAGAAGGTCTGTGACACCCTGTCTCTCTTAAAAGGCCTCCTGTTTCAACTTAACTTTTCCACTAAGCCTTTTTCTAGACCCAGAGAATCCCCATTACTGTTTTGAAACTGATTACTGTAGATGTTTGGAAGAAATCAGTTCGATGCCTGCTAACACGTAGATGAGAACCCCCACTTTCCTACCAGGAAATTTACATCAAGCAAAAAAAACCATTCTGATCCATGGAATCATCCTATATATAAATAGAGCGGTCAATGGAGAAGTGATTTGCAAGGAGATGCTAAGCCTTTCCGACACACCCTAAATGCTGCACGGAGGTGGCCATTATGGGCAAAGAGTCTCCATCGCTTGTCTTGTGTCTTGCACCATACCCGGCCCCCAGCACCGCGGGCATAAACACATCAGGGGCTCTGCACACGCCGTGTCCCCAAGAACGGGGCTCTGGGTCATTTGCAGAGTCCGACAAGCTTGCCTTCCCTGGCAGTGGGCCCAAATCCTTACTCACATAAGGAAGGCATATTTAATTCCTAAGAACATTTCAAAAGACTGTCAAAAGTGCTTCTAGTAGTCATTTTGCTTTGTTAGCTTTCTGTTTTTGCTGCCAGCAGAATTTACCACAAACTTAGCTACGTAACGTAACTCCAGTTTGTCACCTCTCGGCTCTGGAGGTCGGAGGTGCAGGTGGGCTTGGCTGGCTCCCGCACCGGGGACCTTCCTGGCCAAGCCAGCCGAGGCTCTGGTCCTGAGATCTGAGAGAGAGTCTGCCTCCAGCTCATGCCTGTTGCTGTTGAGTTCGTTGCCAGGGGCCACGGGCCTGGGACCGTGGGTGCTGGCTGACCGACCACGAGGCTGCTCTCTGCTCCAAAGGCCGCCCACATCCATCCTGCAGCTGTTCCTTCAAACCAGGGAGGTGCCCAAGCCCTTCTTACTCTTCAAACCCCTCCACCTGCCTCGTCTCCTCTGCTTCCAGCTTTTTTTTTAAAAATTTTTAACGTTTATTTATTTTTGAGACAGAGAGAGAGAGAGCATGAACGGGGGAGGGGCAGAGAGAGGGAGACACAGAATCGGAAACAGGCTCCAGGCTCTGAGCTGTCAGCCCAGAGCCCGACGCGGGGCTCGAACTCACGGACCGCGAGATCATGACCGGAGCCGAAGTCGGCCGCCTAACCGACTGAGCCACCCAGGCGCCCCTCTGCTTCCAGCTTTTAAGGGCTCATGTGATTAGCGTCGGCCCCCCTGGGTTATCCCTGATAATCTCCCTATTTTAAGGTCTATAACCTACGTCACATCAGCAAAGAGCCTGGAGCCGGGTGGGGTGACGTGGGATTAGGATGCGGGAATCTTTGGGGAGCCACTGCCTGCTACGGGGTGCTTGAAGCAACACTCTATCCCAGCTGGCATCCAGGCTTCTGGTTTTAGAAACTCTGATGCTACTACGTCAGTTTATTCATGGAAATCTCTAAGAATAGATGAATCAAGGAAGCGCCCGTGTTGATCGCCAAGATAGATAGACTGGGGGGGGGGCGGGGATTAGATACACTTTTGTTGATCTCCAAGAACATTACATTTATACATTTTCTTAGTAAATTCAAGCTGTTTACTTTGAGCTTTCTTCCTCTCGCATCTAACAGATCACAAGACGGGATCGGGGAATTTGCTCCTGAGTGTGCCCGCCCTCTCCGGTTCTTGGATGGTTCCACTGGTCCCTCCAGAATGGTTACGGTCCCTCCTTCACGCTGGTTACCAGTTCTTCTGAATTCCTCCAGTCACCCACTTCCTTCAAATACTGCCACTCAGCTGGCAGTTGCTGTGGGCAGACGGGGCTGGACATCTACATCTTGTTGCCAGAAATTAAACTTCTAGACAGACATTCCAGCTGTCTTGTCTCTTAGTAGCATTTAGTTGGTGTATTACCTAGGAAATGGATAACGGGCCATTTCAGATCCATTGCCCAGGATCAGGGTTTGCACGATTGTGCCCACTGTTTATGTATGCTACCCCTCTGCATGGCAGGGGGTTTCCCTCAATCTTCCTTCTTGCTCAGAGTCATGAACTCGGTTGCTCCTTCACTGAGTCTGGGAAGATCGTCTCCAGAACCAAGCCTCCAGGTGCACCATTACATTCTTCCAAGATGTGTATTCAAGAATGGGTAATTAAGGTTCCTGAGGATAGCATAAATGGCAGGTGTTGGTCTACATCTGCAGAGAATATTTGGTATGTTATTAAATGTACGTATCTATATCAATGCCAACTAAGGAGGACTATGGAGAATGTTAATCTTTTTAAATGTATAAATGTTATACTTAATCTGCATATGAAAGAAGCTCTTTGTGTAATATTCTACTAAAATGTACATATTTTGCTAGGAGAAATTTTTCTTCTTGCAAAGGGAAATAAAGAGTGTAGTTAGGCAGTATTTATTTGTTTATTTTTTTGAGGTGGGGAGGGGCAGAGGGAGAGGGAGAGAGGGAATCTTAAGCAGGTTCCATGCCCAGTGCAGAGCCCAACACGGGGCTCAATCTCATGACCGTGAGATCATGACCTGAGCCGAAATCAAGAGTAGGATGCTTAACTGACCGAACCACCAGGCATCCTTGCCCCCTTTTTTTTTGAGAGTAAAAGAAAGAGAGAGAGGAAGTGAGAGAGAGAGAGAGGCCGTATTTAAATGTCAGAGAATATGGATAAAATATACCAATTCAACCTAACATGTGTGTCCATGATCCTTTTGGTTGTTTGATGGGTCTCATTGGCTATTAGCCAAAGCCATGGGAGGCGGGGAAACAAGAAAGTTCGATTGAAATTGTTTCAAATTAATTTGTTTTATCAATTAAGTAAAAATAGTGGAACCAGCCAGCATATATGCATAGCACATATTTTCTTTCAGAACATTTGAGAGTTTGAAGTACATCAGTGTTACGTTAATGGTGGATTGGCTTTGGGGAAGGCAAGTTTCGGACAAATATTTATTGGTTTCTCAACTTGGAAAGTTAGAAAGAGACCAGAAAACATTACTTAATGGTAGAAGCAGGCCACTGAATGTGTTCACAGGTATTCCTATTGCAGAAGAATTGCAAGAGAGCTGTTCAGATCATAGGAAGGGTGAGGAAATAGAGACCCTGATGCCATAGGAAAAAGAGAGGGCGAGTTGGCCTGACTCTCCAGCGATTCTTTAACATTGACCTTCAGACCACACTCCTCTCAAAGGAATGATTCAGTACTCTAACAGGAGGAAAACTCTCCTAACCATGCAGAAAAGTAGCCAATGTGAAAGGAAACCGTGCATGCAAATGAAACTAAATGTAAGGTAAACCCCACACTATGGAAAGAAAAGATGTATTCTCGTATGAGTTGGATCTGTCATGATAACACTTAAAGCATAAGGCTCTCACGAATTTACAGTATCACTCTGTTTCTGGGGTTTGTAACTTAGCCATAAACCAGTTGTTCATTAAAATGCGGCAAATACGTCTCACGCTAGCTGTGAATGTGGGTGTGTGTACCTTGATGAGATTCAAAGAGGGGAACATGTCCGCAATTTTGGTTAAAAGTTAAATAACCAAATCAAACACTCCTGTCCCTGCTGCCATTCCCCAGTGCCTTCCAAGTGAGGGACGTGCTTTGAGTGGTGGCTCCTGTGGGCAGGTGTGGGGGCTATGCCTGCAGCCACGCAGAGCTCGACGGCCTCATCCACATGGTACTCAGAGGACATTTCTGGCGTCCGACTTCTGTGAGTAGATCGCCTTGGCTCCTTCCCTTTCAACCTTTTAGCCCCTCTACCCATCCCTCCCAATTCTACCATCACCGAATTAGCTACCCCTTCAGGTGTGTCTTCAGGAGTATCAGGTACTGTGGTCAGCAGAATGGCGTCCAAAGATGTCCACGTTCTCATCCTCACTACCCGTGACTCTGTTTCTTCCACGGCAGAAGGGACTTTGCAGGTATAACTGATATTTAAGACCTAAAATAGTGAGGTCGTCCTGGATTATCCAGGTGGGCCCAATCCAATCAGAGTGGCCCTTAGAAGCAGGACACTTTGTCTGACTGGGAGAAGTTGGAGAGGTTCCAAGTAGAGAGAAGCTGGTCACACCACTGCTGCTTCAGAGCAAAGGCCACGTGTCCGCACCCCTGGAGATAGACCCTGGGGCCCACGGAGAGCATGACAAGGAGCCCAGGAAAGCTCCAGAGCAAAGATCAGAGACAGTCAGCAAGTGAATGGTACCTCAGCCCCAAGGAGCTGAGTGTGACTGATAGACAGGATGGGTTGGGTTCAAAGCACGATTTGCCCTGGAGCCTCTTCAAGGAATGTAGTCTGCTGAAGACCACTGATTTCACCCCAGAGAGATCTGGGTCCAGCCTCTGACCTCCAGCCTTGTGAGGTAATGGAGGGGTATTGTTCAGGCTGTATTTGCGGTAATCTATAAGTGAGTACAGTAACGGTACAAGATTCTTCTCAACATTTGTGGGGTTGTTCCTGGCTTCGGATTCTCACTTATGCTTAATTAGTCCATGTTATGGATCATTTTTTTTTTCTCTTCTGGTTCTCATACTTTAACCTAGGTGTGGAATGCAGTCCTTCTTTAAAAATTTCCTCCACATTCTCACAAACAAGGCCTTTGTAGAAAACAGGGTGGGCTGGGAGAGCTGATGTGGAGACCAGTTCAAGATGGTCTCCATCGATCCCTGTGCTCTGGTGTTCTGGTCCTTGTGTGGTGTCTTCCAACAGTGGGTTAGGGTTTGTCTGTGTGACCAGGGGAACACAGCAAAATATTGGTAGGTGACCCAAAGTCTAGGTTACACAGATATGTGGTTCCTGCCCTGTTCTCTCTCAGGTCACTCACTCTGTGCCATGCCAGCTGGCATGTTCAGAGGACACTCAAGCTTGCTAAGCAGAGGCACATGTGGTGGAGACCTGGGGCCTCCTGCCCACAGCCAGTGGGGTGCGCCATCTTGGAAGCCATTGCTCCGGCCTCCATCAGACTTGGGGTCAGTGCTGCTGCTTCTGACCACAACCCCAGGAAGGAGCTCAGGCCACACCATCCACCTGAGCCACTCCTGGACTCCGGACCTGCAGAAACTATGTGAGACCATGTGCATTTGTTGTTAGAAGCTGCCACATTTGGGGTAACTTGTTATACAATGATACATGAAAAATGAGGCTTAGTATCATGGAGATTCGAAAAAAAAATCTTAGTATCTCTTGTTAGAGATTCCAGTTTCTAGAAGTGCATCAGCTTCCTGAGACAGACACCACTCTCCTCAGAAGGCAGCAATATTCCATGACTGTCGTTCCATGGCTCTTTTCAAACATAATGCTGTTATTCTGCGTTCAGTGGGAGTGGAGAATTACCTTCCTTCCCTCCCCTCATCCCATGATGCCTGCATGTTGTGGGGCTCCCCGTGGACACACTTTCAGCCTTGTGCTCACTTAAACTAGACCCATTTCCTCTCTTACCTTTTCTCATGACCTTGGGTAAGTTTAATTTTTCTCAAAACCCTAATTTTTCTGTAGAAATCAAATTGTAGAAAATGAAATTGCACATCATCCTACCGAAAAGCATGTGCTCAAATGGACGATAGAGGGAAAACTCTTTCAGATATATCTCTACTGAAGAGAAACCAAGATTAATTGGAATTAAAATCAATGATGAGCTTCTATTAATTACAAGTTTCCTTTAGGACCATTTTATAAGCCCTGAACGAAAATTTAGTCTTTTGTATTACAAACAAAACAAAACAAAACAAAACAAAACAAAAAAACCCAAAAAAACCAAAACCAAAACGAAAAACAAAAAATAAAACAAAAAAAAACAAAAAAAAAATCCCCCAAAACTCGCAAAAAATCCGAATAACCCTCCCTCTCCCCAGAAAGAAACTTACAGTGTTACTAAACTTAATTGTACATATTATTATACATATTATTCACAAATACCGGTTGAGAAAGACTCTTAGCTGTGGAATTGAATCAAACCTTAAAGAAGCATTTATTCGTACTAATCGCCAGAAGAATGTGGCAAGGGTTTTATCTGAAACAAAAGTACCAGAATCATCTGAGCACTGACATGTGACTTCCTAAGTGACTATCTGAGGGGAGGGCCATCTATTTGGACAACTATTTGCTTCAGGGGCATTTGGTTTTGATTCTTGAGCCCCTCCCCAAAGTCAGATTTTCCCTTAAAAAAAAAAAAAAATCAAGTCCCACAATTTAGTTGTCTCATTTCTCTCACACTTTTTACCCACTCCTGCTGGATTTTTAATCTATCACAAAAAGGAAGTTCAGTTCCATGTGTTACTTTAAGGTTTTCCTTAAACCTTGCAGGAAAAGTAAAAATTGTTTCCCTGTAGGACTTGCCTGTCCATGTACATATAAGTGATAAAACCTTTAGATGTTAGAATTTCCAAATGTTTTCTGGTTGCTTCCTAGGTCTATGGAAGTTGAATTTCCTTTTGCCCTGACTCTAAATTCTTAATTTCACAAATGTATGCGATTTCCCAGCCTGCTCCTTAGTGACCTGGTCTGATTTCCACTTCTCATGGCCTCCTATTTGCATTTCAGATCTCTGGCTAGTCCTTATTTAATTAAGCCTCATCTGATGGAGCTCAGCTCATAGGGCAGTGGGTCATCACCGGGGAACCCAGCTGGTGACAGCCACTCCATGAGGAGGAAGCCTGAGTAGGCTTTGGGAGTCACCTTGGAGGAAGTGTAAGCTCATGTACCCTGTAGGCTGTGAGGAACACCACAAGTGCTGGGAACATCCTTCACCTTGTAGCTTTGTGTCCACTCGTCCAGTAAACAAAGCTGGGTCCCCTTCCAACCACAAGTAGAGGAAGAGGGCGGGCGGGTGGGCGGCCACCTGTTGCCTTGGTCTGGTAACCGCCTGGCAAGTTCATGCCGAGTCCTGTGTCACGAATAATGAGTCCCCGGGTGCCCAGGAACACGGTGACAGTAGTTAATGAGGCAGAACAGTATATGTGATGGAACAATGACATTTTTTTGAAGTCAGCAATCTGAGGTAGAGATCAATAAGTGTTTTCCAGGGTTAATTTACTGGTCACCACCACTGACACACTATTAGAGCCGGGGATGAGCCCGGGGATTCAGGAGTGGGGCTTAATCTAGATAAGTGTTGGACACATGGGAGGTGCATTGCAGTAACCCCAAACACTGAGTGCCAGTCCTAACCCGTCTTCTTTGGGGACCTTGATGCCCTTTGGTCCGTCAGCCCCGCCCCAGCCTGGGCCACCTGATTCCACCCTCACCTGGACTGACATTCCATCCCACTTGACCGTGCCCGCAGAGGAAAAGCTTTTATCTACCTGCACTTATGTGGGTTTCAGGGTTGAATGACTTCTATTTCTATTTGTTTGGGGAAATGGTAACCAGGAGACTCATTTCTGTCTGTAATAGATATTGTATTATATTGTCGCCTTGTACTGTGTATCAATCAGAGAAAATTTAGAATATCTGGGCTTTTGTCTGGCTTTTTTTCAGGCTCGCAGTCGGAGCTGAATGGAGTTTTTTCACCTGTCTGTGCCTCAGCATATCTATCTGTGAAATAGGAGTAATAACGGCCACCTCTCAGTCCCTGTTGAGAACTCGTGTGATAATAATCACACTGAGGGGCGCCGGTGGGGCTCCGTCGGTTAAGCGTCCAACTTCGGCTCAGGTCATGATCCCACAGTTTGTGGGTTCGAGCCCCACGTCTGGCTCTGTGCTGACAGCTCGGAGTCCGGAGCCTGCTTGGGATTCTGTGTCTCCCTCTCTCTCTGCCCCTCCCCCACTTGCCCTCTCTCTCTCTCTCAAAACTAAATAACCATTAAAATAATAATAATAATAATAGTCACACTTAGTGAGCCCTTCTTACTCTCCAGGCACAGAGATAAATGGTCTACCTGCACCATCACTGAAAGCATGTGGCAGCTCCAGGAGGCAGATTCACGATCATTGCCACCTCCAGACGAAGAGGTAGTGTGTTTAGAGTAGTTTGAACCATCCTCTATGTAATTGGAAAAGGAATTTGTAAATTCTCTGATTACAGACTTACACAACCCAATTGTAGCATCTAGGCGACAGGGCAGAGTTGCCGGGAACACCAGCTTCACAAAGCCCAAGTTCAGGTGTGAGACTTACCTGATGACCCTGGAGCCTGTGAGATACCAGGATTGGAGCCAGATTACTTTCATAAGAAAGAAAAATGGGGCACCGGCTGAACTTGAGGATGAAGGAACGTTTCTGAAATTATAAACAGAATTTCTAAGCTGTCTGAGAGTGAGGGTGTGGAGAGAGGATTAAGGACGGAGGTTAATAACTGATCCATATCCTTGCTTTCCATGGAGTAATTATTTACTCATTGTATCTGGTGACAATTCAATAGTCTGACCTTTCAGGCCCAAAGTAAGCAGGAGGGAAGAAAGACTTAATCTAAATTATAGGGGACACACACTTTGCAAACGTTCAAGGATTGCTTATAAATTGACAACCGCAGAGGAAGTTTACAGTGAGATCTACCAACAGTGATCTCATACTGTCCTAAAGAGAGAGAGAGAAAGAGAGAAAAGAAAGAAAAGAAAAGAAAAGAAAAGAAAAGAAAAGAAAAACAGAGAGAGACACAGAGGGAGAGAGACAGAGAGAGAGAGGATTGAAAGATGCTGCCAGGTCATACGTGGTGTTCGAGGAACTCACCACCAGCATGCAGTAGATACTTGAACATGCAAAGGGTTAGCATCAGAGCCATTGCTTCACTGGTATGGGCGTCACCTCCTGAAAGAACATCCTGTGGCGACTCTTGTGGGACTGATGGCTGTTAGCTCCAAGCTAGCAGCTTGTTTCTCATTCAGCAGCTCTGCCTGGGAAGCAAAACGTTCCACCTTTTCATTGTATTAGAACCCGGACTCATCAGAGAGATACAAAGGCCTCTCTGCTTGGGTGGGAGACATTTGAGGCAGCAAACGAATGATGAAAGAGGGACCAGGAGATGGACCAGGATCTTTGGCCGAAGAAGCAGATCGCACAGAAACAACCCAGATTGCAAGTGATAATTACCCACCGATGGGTAGTGACCCGCGATATCAACAGTATGCAAAACATTAGAAAAGTATATTCGAATTGTTAGACAATGTATTTCTTCAAAAAAAAAAAAAAACAACACAAGGATAGTGCAGCATTTAAAAAGAAAAAGGAACCCAGGTAAAAGTCGTTTACAGTTTAGTTTTCTCGAAGATGTTTGGGATGTAGAAGTAATGGCCACCATGCAGACGTTGAAGGCATTGTTGGCTACAGCATTTTGGTAGAAATGGAGTAATGAGTCACACGGAGAATCAAATATAACCAGCTACTGGCGGACACAAAGCTCAGATGATGGTTTGGCCTTTCCTGGGCATAAAAGGGCAGGACAGAATAGACCATATGGTACCCTCCTGACCTTTAATGTTTCCATGTAACTCTGTATTAACAAGGCAACAGCCAGTCGAAGGAGATAATGCCATCTGGTGCCACGGAGATATGGAGCAGGATAATCTATTAGACAGATAATAGAGGCAAGGCTGTTGGAATTATACCCAACTGCCCAGGAACTGCAAAGCTGTGTGCACGAGCCTGGTCTGAAGCTGGACTCACCGTGGCTGGGAAAACACACGGATCTCATTTGCTAAAACTCCCTTCCTATAAAAAGGCAAAACGATCCAAATTTTCTACTGGGTTATTCTCCTAACGAAGAAAAATAAAAATAATCTCTTGGCCTTCAGGTAGAATAGTCATTATATTTTGGCCACGTCTTGAAGTATATTAAGGAACCCAAATGTAATTAAAGAATGAGCTTAGTCGCTGCGAAACTAAACTGAGAATACGCAAAATTTACCCAGAGGAATACCGGCGAGCCTTTGCCACTTAGGCGAAGACTTGAGATCATTATGTAGAGGCCTTTACATCCTCAAGAAATATTTTGAGGCAAGGGAAGAAGATGGGGAATTCGCTGAGAGACAGGCGTTGTTTCTGTCCGCCACAAGCTGTCACAGCCTTTGAAGGCGTTCTATAAACAAGAATGAAGTATTTAGGAAAACAGATTTATTGGAGCATTCCCAAGGATTCGAGAGTTTATCTAAGCGAGTAAACAAACAAAAGGTCCCTGGTAGTGAGACTGATAAGGGGGCCACGCTCAGCACTTGGTACCCACCCTTCATACGCCTGGGCCTCCTGCCATTTGCGCCTGAGAACCAACTGACTGGACAGGTTTTCCAGATCCCTTTAAACATTCCTAAATTACTGCACTCCCCAAATTACAGTCCTCAGGGGCCTCGTTTCATTTTCTGGAAATTGGTAACAGGCCACCATGGCTGATGAAATGAGGAGGGTATCCAGGCAACTATTGTGCTGTTTGATTAACAGAAACGCCAAGCCGGACGACCTCATGGGCACCCAAGGGCTCCCAACGACCTGTCTGAAACCAGAACCCAGGCAAGTTTTGCCGCCGAAGTTAGCCAGATTCCCAGGCTTTTGCAGCCTGCCTTTTCCATCTGATAATAATCTCATCATCTCCATTACCTCCAGCCCATTTAATCAGTGATTTATCCAAATCCCGTGTGTTGAGCTGGGGGCCCCCGAGATGTGGGTCCAGACTTTCCAATTAAGTATCTGCGGGTCTTTGGGCAAGGCGCAGAACTTGCCTGCAAAATGGTGATAAAGTCCATTCGTTCCTTCACTTGAAAGTAGTTAGTGACATCTCTTAGGTTCCGGTCCGTATTCTCAGTGCTTAGCTGACTTTCTATCAGGAAAACAAGAACAACCCCTAAACACCCACACAGAGACCTGCCTCACAGAGTTCACTTTCTAGCACGGGAAAACAGACCGTCAAAGCAAATTCAATGAACACGTTATGCATGTTTGGCTTTGAATTGTGACCCCTAAGGAAAGACAGGTTGGGGTCCTAACACCGGAAACCTCCGATTGGGAACTTATTTGGAGGCAGGGTCTTCACAGAGGTGGCCACGCTTGAATGAGGTCTTCAGTGCAGGCCTTAATATGACTGGCGCCCTTGGAAAAGGGGAGATGTGGCCACGGAGGTAGGCACAGGGTGCAGTGATCCAGGCACAGTGGTGGTGGGTGGTTGGCATGAGGAGGTGAGGAGACAACGCGTCCGGGCAAACCGTAACGCGGCTCCTGGAGATCGGACGGCACTTACGAGAAGAAGGGAAATGCCCAGGGTGACTCCAGTATCTTTGGCCTGAGCCACCGGGAAGATAGAGCTGCTGTGACCCGAGACAAGGAAGACTGTTCGTGTGAGGGAAGGTCAGGACTTCGGTGTTGGACACGTTCAGCTGGAGAAGCCCATTCGCCAGCCCCGGGGGGTGACGCCGGCTGAACAGTTGCACAAAACAGGAGTCGGCGCCTGAGATCTCTGGGCTGGAGCCAGAATTTGAGAGTAGCCCTCATATATGGCTTGTGGTCCTTCCAGCACTTTCCAAGGACAGAGTCGAGAGGCGCCTGCACTGCACTGTGGAAAGGAGAGGTGATTTTCTCCATCTCTTGTTCCTGAATGGCAACACTCCATACCCAAGGTGTGTGGTCCTAGGTCCAGCTTCCCCTCCTCTCCTCTGCTCATGGACGGTCACCTTCTGACACATCACTCCCCATCCTGGACTGCTTACCCTGGGGGAGTCGCACGGCCCTCCCTTTGGGCAGAAGAGAGTCCGGATGCTTCTTTACAACTGCCATGGGAGCCTTCCAGACCCCGCTGACTCGGATGGCACTTCCAAGAACAAACCCACCTCCCAGAAGATTCTTCCGGTGTCCAGAGCCCATCTGAGAAGGCAGCGTGACTGGCTGCTGGCTCCCAATCCGGCGCCCTATCTCAGGCCTCACAGGGAGGCGGCCACGGTGTTCCCAGACCAGCAACGACACTGGGCAGCCTGCGTGTCCCTCCCCCGCGTGGAGGCCACGGTCTCCCTGTGCCTCTTTGGCCCCCGGGAAAGCTCAGGGACGGCTTATTCAAATGCACGGCAGTGTGCATCAGAGTCTCCGGGGGCTTGCTGAAACCTCCCGGAACCTAGAAGGAGGCACTTAGCATATTTTGTGTTTATAGAGAGCCTTTCTACCAACAAGCTGTGCGGTACAGGTCTCATTTCATTAATCCTCGCAGCAGGGGAGGAGAGGGCTGGTAGGAATTGTCAATTTTACCTAATGTCGAAGACGGAGCTGTGATGAGGTGAAATGACTTGCCTAAGGCTGTGGGATGAGTCCGTGCCAGAGTTGACCTTCCAGCCCTGGGTCTTGACTTCTGATCTACCGCCTTACACCTCCTTCCTGAGAGAGCATAATAAAAGTGCACTAAATTTGAGAGTCTAATTTTCTTTATGACACCCAGTATGTCTCTCAACCTCTCCCTGCCCCGATGTCTGAATCCATAATATGGGGACGATGATGCTTGTCATCTGGCTTGTTGCAGAGATAAGATGCTTATTAATCTTTTTAGTGGCCAGACCCTGTGGAAATAGCTGCCGTCTAAACTCCAGGTTTAGGTTAAGATCAAAACCGATCGTTTGTCCATTATTATTTGATGAACTGGAGAAACACATTGGTTTTATTTAATGGACGTAAGAATGCGGGATGGTAGGAAAGTTTGGAAAGCATTCGTTTTATTTATCAACATGGGGCTGGTTTTCTATTCGTGGTATGGGGGTGTCATGGCGTGCCCGGATTTCCTAACGTCCAAACCTCTTTCTCAGCACGATCTGCCCAAACCTTTTATTCTACGTAAACGGTTGAGCCTCATTTGTTTTCCATGAAACACATTTGAGACCAGCTAGCTCTACTGGTTTTGTGAAATCACGTTTGTGATGAAAGGAAACAAAGGAAGAAAGGTTTTGCCTTTGTTCCCTTTCCTCCGTGTTTCTGTTCCAAGTCCAACATCCTCTGCAGCTGTTAAAATGGCGGCAAAATCTGGATTTATTCCCCCTTTCCAGTTCTGGCTTAGTTCTCCACATGACTTTGAGGCGAGTTCTCAAGAGTTAATGGAGTCCGTGGTGGAGTGTTTGCTTCTTCTGTTTGAAATCAAACATTTGATCTTTATCTTTGGTGACAGGTTTAATGCTTTTCTTCTCTGACAAATTTTCAGTTGAAGAGGAATTCAAACACTGGTATCGGTACAGTTCTATAAAGAGCTAATCTGAGCAAGCCAATATTGGCAGCTTGGTCCCTAATGAACAGCAGACCGCTGAAGGAGCACCACTTGCTACAAGGAGAGGAACCAAAACTCTATGTACTTTTTCCAGCACTTTCCACGGCTGCTTGATTCTGACG
Source organism: Prionailurus viverrinus (assembly GCF_022837055.1). NCBI lineage: Eukaryota > Metazoa > Chordata > Mammalia > Carnivora > Felidae > Prionailurus > Prionailurus viverrinus. The sequence goes on along the minus strand of NC_062572.1, from coordinate 92,600,412 downwards.
AGGGAGATAAAATACACAGAATTTTAGCTTAGAAGTATCAGCATTTTTCACTCTACCCCATCACCCCGCCAGGGATGATGGCCATGCGATTACCCAGGAAGCGAAGGAAACAAGAGAGAGACCCAGATCACGGGACTCCCCATGAATTATTGGGTTTTTCTCTGGCGCTAAGAGTGGTTTTACCATTTGCAAATGTTAGAGTTCTATGCTCCTCTTTGGGAACATAATAATGTGAGAAGTAAACTTGCTTACCATCCATCCATGGGCCTAATGCAGTAATGAACTTGGCCAACTTGGAAAGATTTCCAGATAAGACCTTAAACTTCTGTACCACGCAACATATAGGTCTCCAGAGGTCTGGAGAGCTCCCTAAGGGCAGTGAGAAAGGTAACTTGCTAGAGCTAGAATATGACAAGCATGCCCAAGACAGGGCCCTTTGCAGAAAAATACTACACTTCATATACAGGGAATATATCACAATATATAGGGATATTTTGAGTTGATTCTCTCTCTCTCTCTCTCTCTCTCTCTCTCTCTCTTGCATTACAATTCATGCGATATATAGGAAATATGAAAAAAATACACGGTAGCAATTTTTGACTATGACTTGCATAGAAAGTTATGTGGAGCAAACTTAACATTCTAACCCATAGCCTGAACTAATATGGCCATGAGTACAATGTGAATTTTATCATTTTTAAACTTTTTTTAATGTTTATTTATTTTGAGAGAGAGGGGGGGACAGAACATGGACAGAGGAGGGGCAGAGAGAGAGGGAGACACAGGATCCGGAGCAGGATCCAGGCTCTGAGCTGACAGCACAGAGCCCGATGTGGGCTTAAACCCACAGACATGAGATCATGACCTGAACTGAAGTCGGATGCTCAACTGACTGAGCCACCCAGGTGCCCCAACGTGAATTTTAAAGTAAAATTTTAGTTATTTTTGTATCTTGTCTAAAATACACTTAAAATCTTTGATATTCGTTTTCTTGGTGGCCTGGCTTTTCCTTTTGTAGCCTGCCTGTTCTCACCATATTAATCACTTAAATTAGAGCTTCTATTTAATGAATCTACAAGTATTTGTTAAATGTCTACTCAGTACCGAGTAGACAATTGGGCTCTGTTGGGAAGGAAGACCGACCTGGGCCCAAAAGGGCCTTTGCTCTTGAAACAGGATCTTCTCGCTGTGTCAAAAAATTCTGAACACATAGCTCTTAGGTCAGAACCAGGTTGGTGGTGAAGCTTTGCTGCTCATTAGCCTGATACTCATGCAATTTGACTTGTAGTTGATGGGGTCTCTTTTCTCTTCGTACCTGTGACTTCTCAGTTTACACCTGTGACCTCACAGTTTATACCTTCTCAGGCAGTCTTGGTTGAAGTAATAAGTGAATTCCGAAGTCCTTGATTTTTTTTTTCTTTTGTCATGGCCAGCTGACTCCTCCTGCCATGCTCACTCCTCACATGTGTTGAATTCCAGCCCTTTTGGAATCGACCCTCTCTCACTGTTAAGCACCACAGAAAGCAGGACTCAGCCTATGGGGCTCGTTTACCCTCCCTGGCCCCCCAAATTCCTCTTATTGGGTCCTCGGGAGCCCACAACCCACTCAGTGCTTCCAAGTGTCCTCAACCGCTTTGGAGAAGCCATGCCTTCTGTCCGTGAACACTGCCTCTCCAACTCCTTGGTTAGCGCTTTAAAACTCAGACACCTTTCGTGATCAACAGAAATGTGTACCTTCAAACAACAATAAAAGCTAAACAGTCTCAGAAAGGTCAAATTAGGAGAGACTTTGCAGTTTCTAATATTTGTGCTGCAAGATTTTGTTGAAGGTTTTCTATGCTTGTGCGGACCAACGTCAAAAACTTGACCCGCAAAGCACAGACCAAATAGAATGGTTGGCTGCTTCTGAGTTGCTAAGTGTTTTTGACTATTTTTTTTTAAATGTTTATTGATTGATTGATTATTTATTTATTATCTTTTAAATATAATTTATTGTCAAATTGGTCGATTGGATCTTACTTTATTCCTTTCAAGGCCGTCTCATAGGTCAGCAGCGGCGCTATGAATGACATCGGCTCATCTTGTGTTCACTTAAACACCGGCTTTTGTCCTGCCACTGAAAATAGAACTTAGGAGCCGAATGATACATTCAGCAGGAGAAACCTTGAGAACTGCCGTGCTGAGCTAGGAGTGGCATTTTGTGATGTAGCACCTCCTTCCAACAGTAGCTAACTTTGTGAGTTTTTAAGGCACCAAGCTCTTGGCCAGGTTGGTTACTTACAAACTTAGCCGAGTATCCAAATAAAGATGCCTACGGTTTTGAGACCAGCTCGGCAATTGCATCAACCAGCAATGGTAACACACACACCATATCAACTGTTCCCATCTTCCTCAAGTTCTGTGTCCCGACAGATTATGGCTGGAGCTGTACCATACTGTTTCTATATTATCAGAAAACCCTCCGTTAGAACATCAGCTGGATTAGAAGACTTACGGGGTTCACCGAGACACGTGGCTTGCTCTCCGGAGTGCGCTGGTTCTGCCTTCTCAACACCTCTGCCTGGCAGAGACGGGTTTGCAGTAAAACTCACAAGTCCTCCCAAAAGATCTCTCATGAGACGAGAGGACACTGATTTCCTAAAGATGCCATCTCTGGTCAAACGCTTTGGTACTTTTGCCAATTTTGTAACATTAATGACTTTCTCTCTTAGGATCTCCCCCGTTGTCCAAGAAGGTGCAAGAATTTTTAAGGTGGATATATATTTTTTATTGTGGGAAAATAGACAGAATACAGAATTTGCAACTGTACTACAGCTCAGTGGCATTAAGTACGGTCATACTACCGTGCAGCCGTCACCACCATCTGTCTCGAGAGCTTCTTCATCTTCCCAGACTGCAGCTCTGTCCCCATGAGATGGTGACCCCCCGGCCCCCTCTCCGGCCCCCGGCCCCCACCATCTACTCTCCACATCTAGGAATATAAGCCCTCCAGGTGTCTCATGTAAGTGGAATCCTACAGTACACATCCTTTTGTGTCTGACTTACTTTACTTCATATGATGTCCTCATGGTTCATCCATGTTATGAAAATATTTTTTAAATATTTATTTATTTATTTTGAGAGAGTGAGAGAGTTCATGAGCAGCAGAGGGGCAGAGAGAGAGAGGGGGCGGGAGAGAGACAATCCCAAGCAGGCTCCATGCTTCACGCAGATCCCAGGAACCGTGAGATCATGACCTGAGCCGAAATCTAGAGTCAGTCACTCAACTGACTGAGCCACCCAGGCGCCTCTGAAATCTTCTTTAATAAACATTTATGTTCAAATAACTTATCGAAACCAAATCTCAGCCTGTAGGAACTTGGAGGCTGGAACACCATTTACCGAACCCTCTAGTTCCAGATTTTCTTCCAGCATTACCTTAACTGACTTTTCCGCCTTCCTTCCCGGTGGCAGTAACGTGGCTTTATTTGGCCCTTCAGCTCATGGTGTTTCCAATGTTGCCTTTTCTACATCAAGTGTCTTATTTGAATTTTTGATATACATAAATCTTTGCTCTGTTTTTACAACAGGCTTTTGGACCTGGGTACAGAAAGGATAAATCAACATGTAAAGAAAGTGGTTAGTTCAGGGAGCTGTTTCTCAGGCTCTGTGTAGTCTTTGACCCAGTTACACTGTGTATCTTAAAACCCGCAGATCAGGAGAAAGCTGTATATTCCAGGCAACAATGGAAATGATCAGAATCAAAAAGCACCTGTTTTAATCACATTAGCTGTTTATCTTCCTCTTGACTGTCACCGGTTGAGCCTTTCTGTGTGTGCTGTCCCTGCTAACTCTTTGAAATGAGCCTGATACAAGTGTCTCTCTTTCAACTACGCCCCGTACAAATTCTTCTCAATGGAAGCATTCCTTTATGTGTTCCTCTGGAGATCAAGATATGTGTTACGTGTCCTTCCGCCACCCCATAAATCATGAATTTATTCCTATCATTCCTTTTCAGAGCCGCTGGCACAGCTTCTATTCCATTTCTACCTCAATCCCCCCCCCCACCATTTTCCTAGAACTGGAGAGCCACAAAAGGCTAATACATCTATCTGTCCTCTCCAGCCCATCAGGGAGAGGCATGCAGAGGCCACCTCTGGGACTCACTAGTGGACATGGGATAAGGTGGGTGCAGCCGGAGTGAGTAGATAGGGGTGATGGTGCATGTGTGCTGGTGGGTTGATGTGGGCAGGGGTAGGGTTCTTAGGGTTCTGGAGAAGGAAGGACAACACCCTCCCGCCATTTATGTTTGATGTCAATTCTGACCAGTCAAGTCCAGGGTTATCTTAAAGTCTTCTGGGCCATGCCTGGTCCGTAGGGACCTCCCAGAAATTCGGGGAAGGGGAAGAAAAGAAAAAAAAACACACTCATTGACTGGTACCCAGAGATTTTGCTGTCTACCTAGACGTGGGATAATTGACAAGCTGGAGACAGGAGTACCGGACCACATGGATTCCAAACAATTACTCTCCTCAGCTGTTAGATTTTCAAACGTGATCTATAGAGTGATGCTCACAGTAGATTTTCTGCAGCAATAAAGGTGGCCTGATTCACAGAATAATTACTGTATGCAAATGAGTGTGATTTTCCTCTGCCCTTTTATGGATGACTCTGCTCTGCCATTCATCAGGGCCACAAATTTCACTTGGGAGGAGACGGATTTAAAGAGACAGGCGCCCCTGGAGCTTTGCGGTGAACTTACTAAATCCACGCTAAGTGTCTTCATAAATAGGTGTGCATATGCTCGAGTGGGGCCGCCAGACTCTGACCTTTTTGTCTGTGTACTGTTGCTCGGAAAACTTGAGAAAACATCTCACTTTGGGCCCTCCCGGATCCCGAGTGCTTGGCTGCCCAGAAGACCCGGGTCTTCTGGACGCAGCGTTGTCGTACTTGTGGTTCCATAGTTCCTGGTGGGCTTCTCCTTCCCCTTCCAGTGGATCCATGCCAATGCTTATGCACCTGTGTGAGGGACAAGGAGGGGCAGAAAGTACGTCCTTATACCTGGTGCTGGTTCTGATGAAATTACAGCCGCAGTGATTTGAAACGAGAAGTATGTGTTTGCTTGATGCTGACATGGAAGGAAAACACATAGTAAAACCTCAAAGCAAAAACCGGCTGCTCCAAACCTTGAGCTGCACATCTTGGGGCTGGGATTCTCCAGGACCAGATAGCCTCCCACTGAGGTGGTTGCATTTTCCTTGCGAGTGTCTCTGTGTGGGTACCCCAGGGGGCGGGTTCCCTCTTTGCACCTCCCATGGGAGGTAAGGTTGGGTAGTCTTTCCAAATGGAGGATGTCGCCAGTCCTTGGTGTGGGGACCTGAACGCTAGGGCCCATGCACGGGGAGAATAGGTAGCACGTAACGCGTCATTGTTAAATATCAGTGCCTGCTTTCGTTCCCAGCACATGGCATGCATCCTCAATCCTCCGAGTGTGGAAGAAAGGGGTGCCTGCGTGTTATAAACGGAACAGCCCCATCTGTCAGTGGGCTGTCTGGTTACTCATATTGTAACAATATACTGATGTCAGTACATCCAGAACACACACTTTCTTCCACTGTCACTCTCAGAATAAAGGGAAGACACAACGGTATTTACGTGCACAGTAGCAGCCCACACCCCTGGGGGCCATCACAGCCTTCCCAAGACGAATGCCAATTAGTGTGGACATTTTCCGAGAGTACAAAACAGGTGAGTAGGGTCTCCAGAAATTCCTTCAGCTCCTTGACTCCAGCAAGTCTTCCCAATGGCTCATGGTGGGGGCGGGGGGGAGGGCACAGATGGCTTTACAGATCGGCACAAACCATGACATGATTTTAACACAAAATGTCAGATCAACCCTTGCCCGTGATTCCTTTTCACAAGAAACCCTTCACAAAGTGTAACAATGAACCATACCCTGTATTAGTAATTTATTTTTTCACTTAACCTCTGTCTTTAATACCTATTGTGGTGCAATGTGGAGGACACAATTTTCAAAAGAAGATCTTGTGTTCGATGACCATGATTTATAAAGCAGTTTTAATGTTGTATGCTACAGTGATTGCATCTACCGAGAATTGTTTCAGTAACGAGATGGGGAAATAGCCAATGTTCCACTTGAGAAATATTCTTAAGAAAAGCTAATTCAGTTTAAAAAATTCTAAATAACATGCATTTGTATGTTGATTGTTCATAGGTTTGCAAAGGAAAAAATGTGTAATTACATATTATTAGGGAAATGTCAAGAAAAGTAAAGTTGTTTATACTTGTGTTGCTAAAGTTAAATACAAGTTGACAATTTTAACTTCGGGTAAAAAATACTAAAATGTAGTAAGAATGTTTGGAACGCAAGAAATTAACAAGTGGAAGAGGGTTTACGGAGAATCTATTTCGAGAAAAAGTATCTTGAAATGGTATTAATTCTCAGCAAGTTCATTCATTTTATTTTGCAGAAATGTCCCTCACCCTCTGTAATAGGTTGAATTTTGTCTCCCTAAAAGGGATATGTTTGGGTCCCAACCCTCAGTTTCTCAGAGTGGGATCTTATAGAGTCTTTACAGAGGTAATGGAGTTTAAATGAAGGTGTATGGGTGGGCCCTAATCAAACATGACTGGTGTCCTCACAAGAAGGGGAGACGTGGACACAGACACAGGCAAGGACAAGGCTGGCTGGACTCAGGCGGGGATCAGGGTGATGCTTCTGCAAGCCCAAAATGCTCACGATTGTCAGCACACCACCAGGGAGAAAGGCCTGAAGCAGATTCTCTCTCCCAGCCTCAGAAGGAACCAACTTGGCTAACACCTTGATGTAGGACTTGAAGCCTCCAGAACTTTGAGGGACTAAATCTCTGTTGTTTAAGCCACCAGTCTGTGGTACCTCGTTATGGCGGTACCACAGCAAACAAAGCAATACACCACTGTTCTCTCGCTCATGCAACTGAGTGAGAAACAAAAAAAACAAGCCGAGCACAGTCAGTAGGGATGACAGAAGCCTCCAGAAGGTTACCCACGGACAGAGAGGGCAGAAGAATGAGGGTCATTGCTCTCTTCTGCCCTGTTCTTCTTTAGGAGAGGAGAGCCCCGACTCTGTGGTTTGCATGAAAGCTGTCAGTCATATTCCCTTTCATCTCCAGGTGACTGGTGAGACGTATCTTGGTGCACCATCCAAGTAGAGCAACGACAACGGATTGAGCTCTTCCCCACCCCGGGATGGAGGTGTAACAGCCTCCAGCTGTTGGCTGCCACGTCTTCTTGGTGTGGAAGAAGCTGGTCCATAGTATGAAGGAACGAACTTACCATGCTGGAAGGAGGAGATCTGGGTTGGAGACAATAAGAGAAGCTGATGGTGTTTGAGTCCCTGATCTCAGCCATCCTCAAAGCTCAACTACACCCCGCTTTTCAACTGTGCCCCTGCCCTGCCTGTGGTTTTTCCCATGGTACATACATGCCTCTAAGCCAGTTCAGGTCGTGTTTCTGTTCTTGTAAGTGGACAACTCCATGTTAATAGGCCAATAGAAAATTAGCTGGATTTTAGTATTCCTATATACTGAGAGCGTATTTTAGGCCTCTTGAGCAGATACCTAAGTGGATATCACGGATTTTAAATGGTTTGGAAACTGTATGCCTTGTTCACTCAATGTTATACTCAATGAATGTTTTCATTAGATCAAATTACGTGGTGTTGGGATTCAAGGTTACTATTGCATAGATAGTCAAGGTATTAGTAATTCTGATGACCTAATTTTATTTATATATCTATCTCTATATAAATATTTTATGAGTTATTTCTTTAAATCTTGCCCTGTGTCTTTATAACCAGTTACACTGACATTGAACAAGGACTACTGAGTTGCAATTTTGAATATCGCTCATAGTTAGCCAGTGACTCACTGAACAGAGATAGACAGTATTTGGACACTTGTCAGGGCCTATGAGAGTCTTATAAATTCACCGCTATGGGACGCCTGGGTGGCTCACTCGGTTGAGCGTCTGACTTCAGCTCAGGTCATGATCTCACAGTTCGTGGATTCAAGCCCCGCGTCGGGCTCTGTGCTGATGGCTCAGAGCCTAGATCCTGCTTCATATTCTGTGTCTCCCTCTCCCTCTGCCCCTCTCCTGCTTGTGCTCTGTCTCTCTCTGTCTTTTAAAAATAAATAAATGTTAAAAAAAAATTCACTGCTAGACTTTTCCAGCTGTGTCTGTTTTTTCCCCCACAAGGGTGCACCTCCCCCAATTATACCTGCTACTGTCACAACATTGATATTTCAGCCTCATTCAGTCATCCATGTGTTCATTCATTTGCACAGTAGTTCATACATCACACTTTTGTTGTATGCCCGTATGTGTCCACTACTCTGATCTGTGCTGGGTTTTCTCAGACTCAAGGAATAGAGCACCTGACCTCAAGAGCTTTAGGTAAGGATATAGTTTATGCTAATCCTTCACTCCAAAATGGTCAATACCTTCGATGGCTAGTAGGGTCAAACTCAAACGCCTTAGCTAACCAAAGTATCCTTTCCTCAGCGGGAGGTAGGGGCTCCTCTAACTTAAAATAAGTTGCCACAATGCATGCAGATGTCAGGGACTAGAGTCCAAAACTTTAAACAGTTGAATGATGGCCTAGAAAAACTCACCACTAGTAACAACTTATGTGTGAGTCAGTCCATGAGCCTGGGACTGTGCTCATAACACATGCTTAAATGAGGATCTCTGGGTTGGCTTCAGACAGGAAGCATGGATGTGCCACGCTTGGAGAGTCAATAAAACACCATAATGATTTATTCTTAGTCTTTGGTTCATTAACTCGGTCATAAAGCCACCAAGCATGGTGGTGGACAGGTCATGGGCCCAGAGAACTTAGCACAGAGGTGACCTGGAAAGCATGGAGTTTGTGGTGTCTGCTAATATGGACATTGGACATCTAGAATCATAGTGAAGGATCAGAGCCAAGAAAAAAGCCACATCTATTGCACCGCATTACTTTAATTTTCCAAGTGGCACGCGTCACCATCGGATTTTTGGTTTTTGCTTTTGCATTTGTTTGTTTTCAGTCTGTCCCCATGAGAATGGCAGCTTCTTTCAAGTGAGGGACCTCACCTGTCTTGTTCATGACTGTGTTTTCCCTGGCGCATGAAGAGGTCTTCACGGGGAACGTGTGAACCGGCTCTCCAGACGCACGAAGCGGCAAGTGAGTGAATGAATGAGCGTGTGCTCACAGCGACGCGGGAGTGCTGGATGCCAGGGAGCCTGTGGCGGAAAGCAAGGCTGTGTCAGTGTCCACATCCGCCCTGTGAGGTCCTCAGCCCGCCCTGGTAAGCTGGCCTAGGAAAAGTAAACACGCAGCAGGTAAGTGAAGTCTTTCCTCTCTCTTTTAAAAGAAGAAGAGGAAATGAACATCTAGTCAGCACTTCAGGATATGAGGTGGTGAAGGACTTTAGAGCCCTATAATAGGGTGTGATTCCATTAGTGAAAACCTTCTTCCTGAAGATCTTTAGAAATAAGGTAATATAAAAATGTAGCCTAATGTTACTTCGTTCTGAAGCCCGGTGGTTGTTTTCAACGAACAGCAATGAAAGACATCGCACACACTCACGGCTGGACATCTCTACACGGTATCGATTGCTTGGGAGCGGAGAAAGCACACACTTAACAACTCTCTCAGTGTGTGTTTTCTCCTCAGTTTGAAGAGACGGGTGAATAATACTCAACAGAAATTGGGGGATTGGATTGAGTCACCCACCCGTCATTTGATTGTTGAGGACATATTTAGATTTGTCTTGAGAAGGAATGGATGGTCTTCCAGGCCTTTCCTTCAGATACAGTTTTGTGGCAGGTAAGGATCCTGTTGAGGCAAAAACACGGGCAGCTTTTTGCCACTGTGAAATGTCAAGCCCTATGGATCGAAGCTCCTTTAGGCTAATCTGAAATCGCATTTACTTTATTTTTTCCATCTTGTGATCTTACGTCTTCCTTTCTCCTCTAAGACAAGACCACTATTATTTCTCCCAATAGCAGTTCCTCTGTTTAAAATACCCCATCAGGTTTGGGCTTGATGGTTGTTAATATGGGGCGAGACATTCACAAAGGGAATGTCCCCGGGAAAGACTCTGGTTGCCTCAACTGACACGTCCGGGGAGCTGGTGCCGTGTTTTACAGGCTCAGTGGGCTCTCTGATACAGCACTGGAGCAGTCATAAAATTTGTTTCAATGGACATTTAAACCAAGCCTGCTCATTCCTTAGTTTATGGAAATCGATCACTTGCTACCTGGACTGAAGATGTGGAGGCGTTTATTGGGCCCAAGAGCTTTGACATTTGAGCTGTAGGCTGGGTAAACTGAGGTCTGGGAAGCCTTCGACATAGAGCCTACAGGCGCAGGGGGGCTGGCTGTAGTTGTTAAAGTTTCCAGGATTCGGGTCACAGGCAATTTTCTGGCTAGGTGATCTAGGTTTTTGTTCTGTTTTCCTTTGCTTTTCCATTTTGTTCCTTAACAGCAATTTAAACTGAAGGGGCTGATGTTTTGCTGCTAAGATGGCGGGCAAACTGCCAAACATTTTCTTCACACGAGCAGTCGGCAGAAGCCGGAGCTCGGTGATTTTGGTGATGCTCAGAATCCTTTGTCCGTGGCCGGGGAGCTCATCCTGTCCAATCTTTTGTCTTAAACCTTTACGATTATTTATTGAAATTTCACACTCTTGTACTTGGTGGATGATCGCCACATCTTCTTGATGATAAAATCCTAAAATAATTCCAGAGGGGAGGATAAGCTCCAGGATAACTCCGTAAATCCCACAGAATGTAAATCCTCGATCTCCTCCACCGTCCTGGACTGCGCTCCCAGACCGGAAGTGCGTCCTCCAAGCACAAACGTGCCACATCCAGAGATTCCCACAGTTCCTTGAAACGGTCAAACGGTTTCAAATGAACCAGCACACCTGCCGCAGAAGAGTTGGTGGGAATATTAAATAAGAGAACCGTTACACAAAGGCAAACGCACTCGACTCCCACTTTGGGAAGCCCTGTTTAACACGTTACATCGTTTCTTACGCAATAATCCTTTCTGATATTTTTTGGGGAAGGAGCGTCAGGGTTTTTAGTTTAGAGGATTTAAAAAAAATTTTTTTTAACGTTTGTTTACTTTTGAGAGGGAAAGACAGAGCACGAGCAGGGGAGGGGCAGAGAGAGGGGGAGACACAGAATCCGAAACAGGCTCCAGGCTCCGAGCCATCAGCACAGAGCCCGACGCGGGGCTCGAACAACCGAGAGATCACGACCTGAGCCCAGGTCGGACGCTTAACCGACTGAGCCGCCCACGTGACCCTAGAGGATTTTTTTTTTTTTAATTCCACAGATTCCAAATAAAATGCTTGTATGGGTTGCACAAAGAAATGAAACGAATGTATGTTAGCATAGGAATCACGTCGCACTCAGCTGCTGCTGTTTCAAACACAGTGTAAGAAGCTTTCACTAAAGAACATTTTATAAAATGACTCCTAAGACTTCCAGTGTCTCGCAACAAAAACTTTTTTGGGTGGTTTGCAGCTACGGAATTCCTTAACATTTCATTCTCTTTGGTACCTGCCCCCTGAACCTTTACTTCTTGATCTTGCCTCTCACCCTCCTCACACCTAATGCACACACACGCGAACACACACACACACACACACACACACACACACATAGAGTAAACCTCGTTTTTAGGGTTTTCTTAGCCGCTGCCCCAGAAGAAATGCTCTCCGCCAGAGCTGATGCCTGTCGCCACATCCCATCACTTGCCTGGTAATTAAACTCTGACTGATTTATTGACTGACAGCCAACAAATCCCAACCCGGTTTTTATGATATACATACTTCCCCGGGCTAAATTCACTCAAACAACAACCCAGTCAGAAAGGGGAGGAGAGGGAGGAGGCGGTGGGGGTGGGAGGGGGGGGGGGAGGGGGGAGCAAGTGATATGAAAATAAATATGGAAAGCAGCATTCGTTGGCAAAAGGAGACATTTTGCAAAAGGAAGAAAGGAAAGGGGGGGGGGAACTCGGTGCAACATCTTTTTCAAATCCGGACTTCTGGGGAGCCAGGGGGAAAGCACTGGTAAACATCATTACTTCAGCCTGAAGATTCATTTGAACCGGCTCACGTACAAAAGCGCTCTGAAGGGGAAAACAAGACGTGCTTGCAGGCTAATATTACAGTCAAGTTCCAATTTTACCTAAGGGAAAGCAGCTTTATTAAAAGTCATGACGGAGACTGCATGACAGGTGCCAATATCCTCCACCCTGACAGATGTGTGAGTTTGCGAATGCCATTTTCTCGTCTGCGGTCCCTAGATGGAGCTCACCGCAGCGCCATTTGTCTCTCTTCCAGGAGATCACACATGCCCGATGTTTGCCTCCAAGCTGCGCTGCGCGGTTTGATATGTGGAATCCTCACAATGAGACTTATTAAAAGACAGTCCATTATTTTTATTTAGAGCGTTTCCAAAACAAGCAGAGCGCGCACAGAGATAATTTAAAAATCGTGTGGCAGGTTATCTCCAGGCCAGCGTGGCTCCACTTGAAATGCATAGGGAAGTAGCATCTCCGTCCTTACACACACGCGCGCGCGCGCACACACACACACACACACACACACGCGCGCGCGTACCCTCCTGTCCGTAATGGGCGTCATTTGAGTGGCATTGAGCCCTTGACGGATGGCGCTGACAGTCCCAAGCGCTACTTTGCTATAAAGGACAGGGGCGTTGTAACAGGCAGGGGCAAACCCGCTCCCTTCTTTCTCTAAATCTTTCTTCCTTTTCTTCTTTTCTTCCCCCCTTCTTATTTCCGTGCAGCCCTCTTCTTTTTCGTTACAGGTGGGCTCTCTCATTGCAGCAGTAGATATAAAATACTCCTGATTGGCTGTATTTATGGGGCCTTCTCGTGCTCCTGTTGGCTTCGAACACAAAGAAAAATGGTCCCTTTCGACCATGCCTGGTTTGAACAGCAGGTAAATCTCCAGCAGCCTCCTCTCCAGCCTCCCCCGGAAAATTATTACAGGTGAAACGATCCCGTCATGGAAATGGTGCGAGGAGAGCCCGGACTCGGGAGATACGGTGGCGGACACGGTGGGGAGGCGGTCACCCGCGATGGGTTCTGCCACCGGGACACGCGTGAGCCCCGCTGGCGTTGCCTTCTCAGCCGGGAAAGGGCACGAGGCAGGACGGCGTCCAGAGAGCTGAGAGATACCGCCAACGTCAGAGACTAGAAGTCACCGGCGTGAGATCTGTTCTCAGGCGAACCTCTGGGTTGGTGCCTCCTTATTGCCTCGCCAGGTGGAGGGGATCCAGGTGAAATCCAAGTGTCCCCGGGCATCGATCCTGCGACCTCATCCCTAGGCACCTTCTCCAGCCGAGAGCGGCACTTAGCAAGTCGCCCCAGCCCGCAGTCTGCGTTCTGGAAAGGCGGCCGTCCTGGAACGGAGGGAGGCATTTCGGGTCAGCTTTGAGGCGTGGTGAGCGCAACCCCGGGACCTGGCAGGACCTCCGTGGGAGGACCTGTGCCCTCTCCACCGTCCCCCCCACCGCCACTCCCCAGAGCCATCGGGTGCTTGTTCTTGTGAGCACAGCGGGAAGCCACGGAAGAGGCCAAAGGAAAAATTTGTAATGATAAAACAGAGCATTGCCACCTTACTGTCAGAATGTGGATCTGGCAGATGGGCTCTGGAGGAAGAAGGGTCTCCTGAGTCCCCCCTGGATGAGGGGAGGCTGCTGACCACCTCAGCTCCACAACCTGGAGGCAGGCGATGGGTGCAGGCACCACAGGGGGCGCCGGAGTAAATTAACTTGTGTTTACTCCTTATTTCTTGGGTGCCCACCAGCCTACTGAGGCACGGCGCCAGGTGCGGGGAACCAAGACGTCGGGTATGCGGTCTCTAGCCTCCAAGACGTCACATCGGTATTTAAGCAGATGATAGGATTGCCTACGTTGTTTTCCTTAAGAACGACACGTATTTATATACCCCTTCCGCTAAGCCTACTAACTCACCGCTCAATATTGATTCTGGGTGGCTCATGGTTTCTTCACCCACCTTCCTTCCCATCACGTAGTCGGGTCGCCCACTGCTGTACCCGTGACCTGCAGATACCCGTGAGCAGGACCCCGCTCACCTATCTGTTGCATAGGTTTGTTGAAAGTCCGCAGCAAGCAGGCACGCTAAGCATGCTACTTACTGTTTTTCTCTGACTTTGGGATAGAATATTCTTACTATCACTCAGTTACTGAGCTCACCAGAGGAAAAAGAGCATGTTCGGCTGACGCCCCCATCCTTTAGGGGCGACCACGGCGCTCCCTTTTGCGGCCAGAGGCTGTCTATCCAAAGCGGGGAGAGCATTGATCTTCTTGGCTGCTCCTTCATTCGTAAATATTCAAATTGTTTTGGGGTCATTTTCATTGTTTCATTCCTTTGTCAGATGTTTCCATCACTGTTTCAACAAATATTAATTAAACACCTGGGGCCTGGTGATGAGCGAACACAGACGCTGATGCCCTGGTGGCCCTGGTAGCGGCTCAGGGCTGTCCTTGTACTTGACCATGATCAAAAATTTAAAGACTCCTTTATATACCAGATTATTTAGATGCGTGTTTCTGTCTGCTCAGTGTTATCTTCCTTTACTATAGGGGGCTCTAGGTCCTATTTTGGTTAAAGAGAAAAGTATTTGGTTAGATAATTTCCCGTGATTATTTCCTTCCCCTGTTGGGTAGCCTTTGTGGCCTAGGAAATAAATGCAAATCCCTTTCCTTGGCATTCAAGGTTCTTCCCAGTGTGGCTCTAGCCTAACTGTCTGGTTTCCTTTATTTCATCACCCCGCGGGCTGGCTGTCTGTCTTGTTCTGGCCCCGGAGCTTACAACGTGGTCCACAGAATACACATTCCCCCTCTCTGAATCTTGGCATAAATCCCTACTTCTCTCGTAAGCCCATCTGGGTTGGTGGACATTGCATGTATCTTTCAAGACTAGCCTTTATTGCCTTTCTGTGCCCTCTTCCGTGTACTGTGTATGAATCTCTCATGCAGCTAAGTAGCCTGTATTACACCTTGTTTTAAGTTCAGGTCCCACACCAGACCGGAAGCTCCCCACAGACGGGATCTGTGTCTTCTTCATTATCTCCATATCGTATCTTACGAGTGCCTCAGCGAGGCTACACAAACATTTCCCAAATATACCCAAACCCCGCCGCCTTATTGGATTTCTGGGTACAATTCCCGTAGCTTTGGCAGGACTTCTTGCTGAATCTCTAGCTGCTGGAGTCCTAGTAATTCTTAAGAAGTCATTTTCTGGGAAGAAAACCCATTCCTGCATGAAGACTTATCGCGTCCCTCTAGTTAGATGCAGTCCTTTCCTTCTAAGAATGTTCTGGAGCTTTCTTTAAACTCTTCTACTTGGTAATATAGTTATTTGGATCTCTAACTTGTCCTCACTGTCAGATTTAAAGTATCTGACAGGCAGGTGGGGATATTCAGCTTGTATCTGTCGTGTCGCACAGCACGGGAGCACATGCCTACCACATAGTAGGTGCGCAGTAAAAGCTAATCGAAGGGCTGGATAAACGAACTGATGTGTTCTGCCTTCACACACTACGTCAGTTCTATCTATCTAAAACTGACTTTTAACATGTTGCATTACAGCAAGTAGGCCTAGATGTTTTTCATTCAAAACATTTTCCTTTCTTCTCCCCAGGGAGGAGACACTGATAAGATCAAGGTTTGCTTGGACTCCACACGTCCTTTGAAGAATCTTTCTTGGACTCCCGCTGAAATTATTGTTTGAAAGACTCTCTGGATTCTAGTTGCAGTGACGTTCGGCCACCAAGAACACCGGCCTTGTAGAGACTGCGGGGAATGTATAAAACATACAATTAAAGGGAAAGGGGAGTGGGGAGACGGGGTTGGGGGGTGGGGAAAGACCAGCGGCGGGGCGATCAAGTCACGGCGCGCGTGCTCCCGCGGCCTAATTGCAAAGGAGTTGTCAAGCAAGGACGTTATTTTTAAATCTTGCAGGCCATTGTGACATGTAGGAAGTGTGTAAGGATTTATGCCTGGCTTAGGTCACTCAAGCCAACGGGACTATTTGTTAGGCAGGCACTTGAGACCCTGCTAAACATCATGACTGAAAAAGGGATGATTAACAACTTTTCCGAGCTTTTTCAGGAAGCAATTTTATTCACATTTCAAGAACCAGAATCAAAGTTCTCCTTTCCTTGTTTCTATTAGATTTATTCTTTGGCTCTGTTTTGAAGTCGTCTAAAAATACGGTTAACTGCTGAAATGTCTTGCACGGGGTCAGTGCCAGAGCCCCACGGGCCCGGAACCGCTCAGGGGTTACGCACTTGGGATCTTACCTCCACCTCCATCGCTGATGGGACTCTCTTTCATTTTCTTTCCTTTTTGTAACCAAACCATTGAGAGACGCAAATCCCCCTTATGGTCTCAGAACTGAGAATGAATTCCAGCCCACGGACTGGTCACAGAAGGTCAGGAACTAGACGAGGCGATTGGATAAAATTCTCTAAAGGGAAACAAGGAGAATAAAACAGAACAGGAGGTACCTCCCTCTGACTAGGAGAGACTTGTGGCCACAGACGGGGCCTCCCGAGCGGACCCCGGCAGGTGCAGTCAGCCACACGGTGTCAGAGAGAAGTGTGCTTAGTGGGACCCCCACATTGGCGGGAGAGTAAAGCTGAATGAAAACAAGATAGAAGGGTACATCCTTGGTGGGGAGGTCCTGCAGCTTCCTGAGGGCGCGACACGCTCTCTCTGGGCTACACAGTGCCTTTTCCCCACACTCGGAGCACCAGAGACCCCATCTCGCAAACACAGCTGTCTGCACACAGACGTCCCGGTGACAAAACCATCCACCTCAGTCGTTATCTGTGACTCATTGGTAACTGTCGAACAAAAGTGTGAAGACACCAGGTCTTGTTGCCGAGTCCGGAAAAGCTCCCGGGTTTGCAAAAGGTTCACTGGTTCTTTCTCCGGGATTAATCATTCCACTACTCGGCACGCTTTATCTTCCTGCGCCTAGCTCCTCTCCCGCGCCCAACAAAAAGAATCTTTGTTACCCCAAATCCTTATTCCCTGAGTTTCTGAACCTGCTTATAAATAATCTATGGCTACTGAGATTTTGGAGGAAACGTCAAACAAAAATGTTCCTGTCATTACGTTTGCAAACCAGATTGAAAAAGAAAACAGTTAATTCAGGCATCAAGTAATTTACTTTGAAAACGGGCGGTTAGATTCAGTCCTCCTCCTGAAAAGCAACAGTCCTGTGGTCATTGTTACTTGTTTCTGCTTTATTTTGGAGTCATAGCTGCTCCTTCACATACTTCCCTCCTCCTGGCCCTGCGGGTTCGCTCTGGAAAACAGATATTGATGATGTCTTACACACTTCAGAATTCCAAGTGTCTGAGGATAAAGAAAGTCACAGGTGCTGTATGTGCATACCTGTGTGTGTGCATGTGCACATATATGTGTCTGTGCACATTTTTGTGCATGTATATGTGTGCCTCTGTGTGTGTGCATGCATGTGCATACCTGTGTGTGCATGTGTGTGCATGGCCGTGTGTGTGCATATAGGCATGCCTTTCTGTGTGCGCAAGGACATGCTTCTGTGTGCATGTGTGTGTGCCTGTGTGTGCGCGCATGTGTGTGCATGTATATGTGTGTCTGTGTGTGTGTGTGTGTGTGTGTGTGTGCACATGTTTGAACGGACGGTTTCCTCGGAAGACCGGGGAGGCTGATGAGGGAGCATTATTCCCTCACACCGGCGCAGACATCTCCGAGATCAGCCTGAATTGGAGAAGCCCCGTCCGATCTGTCAGCTGAAAGTGCCCCGGGCCCATCACACGCATCCTCTCTTGAGGCTGCTTTGCCCCTTGTGAAGGATACAGGTGTCTTTCAGGTTTCTTTCGTGGAGAAGTGCTTGCAAGGGTTGCAAAGAGTTGAACTTCATTCCGGAAAGTTTCCTTTGGCCTTTGGCAAGAGCCACGCGTAGTCTGGCATATTTTCTCCTACACGAAATCCCTTTGCTTTAATCCCAAACGTCTAGCAGAGTCTGTGAAATGGCACAAGGTTGTGAAGCAGGGAGGCCCAGGCAGCCAGCGGAAGGGGACCTTTCTGCGTGGGGTGCACTAGGAGGCCGCCGAGCAACATCCTCCAGAAGCGGTCTTCCGTGGGAAGAGGTGCGTGAGGGTGCCCGTGGTGCAGGAGCCGGTCTGGGATCGCGGGCTGGTCCTCAGTGGAGGCTGCCGCGGCCTGGGAAGGAGCACCTGCTCAGGAGAGACGCAGGAGCCGACCTGAGGCAGAGTGTTCCTTCCCAAGAAGGCCCAGGAATCACTGTGCTGGTGGTGGGTGTGACCAGACGGAAAATGGGCACACACGTGCGTCCGTCCTGCTCCCCGGGAGGTGTGCTCCTTGAGCACCAGCGCTGTGGTTTATCACACTCTCTGAGGGCCTCGTCCAGAGTAGCGACTCAGGAAGTATGCATTGCCTAAACTATGAATTTTGTTGAGATATGCTAACGAAAGCCTGTTCCCAAGTAGTTAAAAGTCTAGAACAGAAGACAATATTTGTTTCTGGGGAAATTCCTACAGAAGATGCTAGATAGATCCTCTCCAGTCCCCTCAATAGCCCTTTAAAAAAATTCCCGTTCCGTGATCTATACCTATACCTATTTCCATATCTATACCTACAGAAATACACACACACTTATATCTTGGGGGTCTAATTCAGGCCATCTGCTCTTTTATGAAATGTGATAGCTTTTAGATTCCCTTAATATTTCTACTTATAAAAGATCATAGGTCTGTATAATAATTAGTCTTTCCCTCCTAATTGGTGACAACTTGAATCCCCTTAATCTGAACATCAAAATGTTTTAAATATTAACTAAGCTTCCCAACCTCTCAGTGTGATTGCGCTGTGTATCTGGGGTAGGGATGGGTCAACTGGTCACCCGAAGCGGAGCCAGCCAGAGGCCCATGTGGGATGTCAGGTCCCGTCATCCACTGTCACATACATAGGTCATGGGCAGGCCAGACCCAACGCCATCCGAACGTGCCTGTCTCTGAGCTTCAGAACACTGCTGTACATAAAAATTGGCTTGTTTCTAATCAGTGTGACCACCCCATTTGATTTTTGAAAGTCGGTCAAACGACTCATTGGAGATCACGCCAGAATGATCAGTCAAGAGAAATAAAGGAATCTAATGTATGTGGGCAAAAGCCTTCAACAAAAGCGTGTTTCGAAGAAATTCTTATCATGTGCTTAATTTAAATGTTAAATGAGCTAAGCCTCATTCGGGGGAAATTTACCAACGCTATTGCTATGTCTATGCTAATAGTTGATAGTTTTGTAATAAAGGATACTTGTTGGTTTATTATGTATACTTATAATCATATTATTAACTAACATATTAATTAATTATGGAATTATTATTATGTAATATTAGTTATGTGATTAAATTACAAAAATAAGTGATAGAATTTTTAAAGTTATATTTAACAGCCATGTTACTACATAATTGTTACATTAATTAATATTATTGACTATATTGACTGTTACATATGGACTGTATTATAACTAACCGATTATTATATATTAACCTAAAGTCGTTGTTTATAATAGCGATATATATATTTTTTAATTTATTTATTTATTTTGAGAGAGTGAGAGTGAGTGAGCAGGGGAGGGGCAGAGAAAGCCAGAGAGGATCCCAAGCACGCTCCATACTTCCAGCGTGAAGCCCGACGTGGGGCTCGAACTCACGAACCGTAAGCTCATGACCTGAACCAAAATCAAGAGTCAAACGTTTAACTGACTGAGCCACCCGGGCACCCCTGTGCCTGGCAATATTTTTAAAAGATTAACATTTGCCTATTGCTTTCTAGTTGAAAAACTTGAGTGAGACACAAAGCATGAGCCAATTCAGAGAAATCCAGAAACTGGCATGAACCGGGATCCCCAGGACTCTGGAGGGCTATGTGGTGAAAAGTGGTCTTCCTGCGTAATTTCACCCCTTGCAGACAATGCCCTCTCCCCACAGAGCCGCGTGAGCAGTCCGCATCCGTGACCAGTTAGAGGCAAATCTCCGTAAGTGACGGTTGTCAGCAGCTCCTGAAAACGGCACTATTTCAGCACAATGACACGTCCTATGGCCACTGACTACGACTGGCTGTGGAGTGTCTGTGGAGAGGGTGTGACCTCCACTTAAGTTTGAGGAAATCAGGCCGATGTGCTGGTTCCTTCCATGTCAGGCCTGGCTTCACTTAGGGGTAAGCTTTGAATACACCTGCTGAAATGCAGATGTGTGACGGAAAGTAACCAACTGAGTCCTTGTCACTCGTTAACGGTTAACGAGAGCTAGTTTGCCAAAGGAGCCCTCCCGGAATAAGGTTAGTGGAGACAGGGCAGGCAAGGGCTGGAGGCTTGAAGGATTCAGGAAACAGAGCTTTGTGACCCTGGGTGGACAGACGGGGCTGAAGTGTACCGGACTCAGCTGCGGGAAACCAAGGGCAGAGAGGAGCAGGACCTTCACGGAAAGGAACAGAATAACGCTGGCAGGCCACCAAGGAGCTGGGGGAGGGGGACCACGGTGACAGCTCCAGTCTTATTTTTCTTCAGTTTATTTATTTATTTTGAGAGAGACTGAGACAGTGCGAGCAGGGGAGGGGCCGAGAGGAAGGGAGACACAGAGTCGGAAGCAGGCTCCAGGCTCTGAGCTGTCAGCACAGAGCCCGACACGGGGCTCAAACCCACGAACTGTGAGATCATGACCTGAGCCGAAGTCGGACGCTTCACCGACCGAGCCACCCAGACGCCCCCACACGTACTCACTTTCAAAGAGAAGTGCGTTCGCACCCAGGATTTCCCTTATTTTCTCATCTTGTCATGACTGAGCAAAGTGTGACCTAAAATTTTATTAATTATGAACAAAAAAGCAGAGGTACAGCTAGAGGAATCTCACACCCAGAAAAGATGATTCTGTTACAGTTGGGGGGGTGGAGGGAGCCGTGTGTGACTTTTATACTTTGTGAGTGAGAAAACAAATTCCAGATAAGAAAATAAAGGTAAGCGAGAAAGAACTGAACGATTGAGGACTGTATCAATCTCCATCCTTTTAATGACAGTGTCTTTAAAAACGTTGGCTCTCTTGGGCTCCTGGGTGGCTCAGTCGGTTAAGCGTCTGCCTCTTGATTTCAGCTCAGGGCAAGATCTCACGGTTCATGAGTTCCAGCCCCACACAGGTCTCTGCACTGGCAGTGAGGAGCCTGCCTGGGATTCTCTCTCTCCCTCCCTCTCTGCCCCTCCCCCCGCTCAGGCTCAGTCTCTGTCTCTCTCAAAATAACTAAATCGACCTTAAAAAATAAAAAATTAAAAAAAAAACAAAAACGTTGGTTGCCTTTTGGAAAAAAAAGTCATGAAAAATGCAATGTTTTGCTTTGATGTTGTCATTTGAACGATTATTCTTTTCATCGCAGGTAGAATGGTCAATAGTTCATGTTTTTATTTCAAATGCACACGTCATGACCCGAACCCCACCCTGACCTCTCTGCACATAGGTTGTGGGCGCATGGAACTCTGTATCCCACCTCTAGTCCCTTCTGTCCTGACGAGATAATGCACGTGAATCTCTTGGATTAGTGCCTGGCGCTTAATGAGTGCTCCATCAACGCTAATGAATTATGACTATTACCCTGGTTCCTGGATCCTAGTGGTTGGTCTGTGAAGGTTCACTCCAGTGAATGGACCCCACGACTCTTAGTGCTGCCTCATTCTGTCATGTGCATTCTTTACAGTCAGATTTCCTCAAAGCGTACTTTTGAGGTAAGCTGGAGTCCTTTCTGGAACACTGCTTGAACACTCTCAGGACGTCGGTGTTTAATTGTTCTTTCTTCTTGTCATTTCTCAGCGCATGTTTATTTACCTTCTGGATACAGCACACCAAACGAGTGAAGTAATTACAAAGAAAAAGTTTGGCCTACATAAAAAAAAAATGTTTTAAATTATGAAAATGTAAAACGAAGAAAATTACCTGCTGAAAATACCGGCCAGTAAGCCCTTCATCTTAATGCCTAAAAGACCCTTTTTGGTCCGTGAAAAACACTGAGGGCTCCGATAGGCAAAAGAGTTGAACAGACAGTTCACAGAAAAAGACATCAATTGGCGAATAAGCATTTTCGAAAGTGTCCATGTTTACCAGCACCTCAACAACGTGAATTTCCAGAAGTTACTCTTTCTCATCCATTAAGTGCGAAAAATACGGTAACGCTCCCAATGCGTGTCAAATGTGATGACTGCGGTCCACGGGAGTGTAAAATGATTCTGTGTCTAATACACTTGGTCAAATGTGCAACAGGGAACTTGCCATGTTCAGATGCCTTGGTATTTTCTTTCTTGGTTTAATGAGGCTTCTTATTCTTTTAAATGAAAGTTTTTAAAGTGACACATGGTCTGTTTGGAAGTTGTTAAGAGGGTCAGTCCCAAGATTCTCAATTTTTCTGTCTTCTTCCCTTTTTTTACTTTGTATCTGTACGAGATGGTGGATGTGAACTAAACTTCTGTTTAGTTCGTCACTTCACAAGTAGGTCAAGTCATTATGCTGCACACCTTAAACTTACGCAGGGCTGTCTGCTCAACCAAACTGGAAAAAAACTCTACGAGTCTTCAAGATTTACAGCCATAGTCATCCCCTGTGGTGGTCACCATCTTGTCTCTTTCCACTCTTCAGTCGTATCTACTCTCAACGCCTTTGATCGTTTTCCTCTGACAGTTACCTCCACGCTTCTAGATAATGCGGTGCACTGCATAAATTTTGCACTTTGTTGACTTTCTATTATGGAAAATGAAGGTACTCAAACTTAAAAACTTTCTTCTCCTCTATATGCCCAAATAGAATTCTATCCTAATTTTATGTTCAAATCCGTAAGCCTGTCTGAACTTTCATTACCACACCTATGAAAACACTATTTATTGCTGAGCCTAGAGGGGTGCTATACTTGCACTATGTGTCTCCTGCAACTTTGAGTTTTTCCTTGGAGCTGACCGTTGTTTCTTTTTTCTCATTTGCTTAGCTTCTTTGTGAATCGCTGCTTAAAAATTCTTGACGTAATTTTCTTTCCAAACTCTCAGTGTTCTTTTGCCAGAACTTCTGCCCCTCTGGATCTATCTTTGACAACCCACCTCGAGCCATCCACCCCCCTCTCCTGTCTGGACTATGTTTTCTAGGCTTGGTTGTGCACCTTTTATCTCGGGACTGGATTTTCTAGTTATTTTATTAATTCCTCTGCTGTTCTGGTTCCCATGCCATTCTCCTTCTTGGTTTATCCCACTGTTTGGGCAGAACACTTTTTCCTATAGCTTCCTGAAAACAAATACATAGGAAGCACATTTTATAAGGCTGCACATGTCTGAAAATGTCTTTATTTTATTCTTTAATTAAATAATTCTTTTGACCAGCTACAGATATTCAAGTTGAGGAGTAGGATGCTTCTTTGACTCTTATCACTTGCCATGTTGGCAGGTTTGGTCTGTCTGTGTCTTTTTAAAAGCATTTAGGAATTTCTCTTCATGCCAGCTGTTTTCTTCTTTATTCCAACATTGTGCTTTGTATTCATGGAACCCATTAATCTGAATTTTCATGTTCTTCAGTGCTGAATTTTTTTAAAGTCTTGTTAGGTAGATATTAGTCCTCGCGGATTAATTCTCCTCTATTTCTCTTATTGTCCATCTCTGTGTTTTTGTTCTACTTCTAGGGAGATATCCTTGATTTATGTTTCAACCTTCCAACTTAATTTTTATTTCAGTTATTAATTTTTTTATGCGTAAGAGCTCATGTCCACTAATTATCCTCCTTTTAGAGCATCTTGTCTATATTTTCACTGATGCAATATCTCTTCCTTTCTCTCTGTGGCCCTTCATTAAATTTCCTTTAAAACTTCCTTCTCTCATTTGTCGCTTTCCATTTGGCTCCATTTGCCTTTTGCTTCTTTTGTTCTGTCTTTTGCAAGACAGAGGTGTTTTTCATGAAATATTTTATCAATATTAGTTTAAATGGAACCAAAGTGGGGCAGCACGTAGTCCTAGAAGGGCTCTTAAGAACATAATTTCTAGGGCAAACCCATCTGTACTTAAGTTCCACCTTCCAGCCATATAAGCAGATTACCTGATGCTCTGTGCCTCTGTTTCCAGGTCTTTGGAATAAGGCTAACGACAATACTTATCGGATCACTGAGACATTAAAAACAGTGTATCTGTCTAATGAACAACTTAGGACAATTTCTCACACAGAGCAAACACTCAGAAGTCATATAGCTATCATAATTACTATTACTACCTAAGGAGGTCATATTTTGCTGTCTATTTCTCATGACCACGCTGCAAGTGGGACATCGACAAGCTAAAAAACTTCGAGAAGATACTGACAAAGCATCTGAAAACTGTCATATGACGAACGGATAAAAGAACCATGAATATTTATCCCGAATAAGGAAAATGGCTTGGTGAAGAAGCATAAGATTATTTTTTAAATAAAATATATATTTGTCAATATAACCCCTTTTTTTTTTTTTGGTCTGGTTGTAAACATTCACAATTTTATTGAAATCTTCAGGAGAGTTCTTCTAGCTGTGGTGGGAGTGAAAAGGGTTACATGAAATAATACAAGAGGAGAGAAGAATTTAGGAAAGCAAAAAGATTTTGATAACCTAGA
Organism: Prionailurus viverrinus; assembly: GCF_022837055.1. Lineage (NCBI taxonomy): Eukaryota > Metazoa > Chordata > Mammalia > Carnivora > Felidae > Prionailurus > Prionailurus viverrinus. The sequence goes on along the minus strand of NC_062572.1, from coordinate 92,575,655 downwards.
GTGCTGATCGCCACTGTGCTACATTCCACAAAGACAGGACGTGGCTTGTCTGTGTTTCCAGCTGCAGCCATAACAAATTAGCCACACGTTTACTGGTTTGCACAACACATATCTATTAACTTAAGGTTCTGCGGGCCAGAACTCTCACTGGGTTAAACACTAGGTGTTGGCAAGGCTTTGTTCCTTCTGGAGGCTCCAGGGAAGAATCTGTTTCTTGCCTTTTTCACCTTCTAGAAGCCCTCTGCATTCCTTGGCTCATGCCCCCTTCCTCCATCATCAAAGCCAGCCGAGCAGCACCTTCACATTCCTCTCTCCCTTCCTCGCAATCTGATTCCCTACGTCCCTTTTATAAGGACCCTTGTGATTACATTGGACCTGCCCAGATAATCCAGATAATTTCTCCATCACAAGACGCCTAATTTAACCACATCTGCGAAATTATTTTGCTGTTCAAGGGAACATACTCACAGATTTCAAGGATTAGGATGTGGACATCCGTGGGGACCATTATTCTGATTACACTACTGCCTATATCTTGAAAAAGAAGCAGTAGGAAGTGTATTAGAACCAGGAAGACAGAGCCCTCCTTAGCCCAGCAGAGAACCAATGTGGCCGTGAGAAACTTCTGGGTGATGTCATGAGGACACAAATCTAGCCATTCTTCAAGGAGCAGACCCAGAAGGTAGCCAGGAACAAAGGAAGAAAAAGAGGATTGCAATTAACCCTGAGGCCCACCAGCGGCAGACTCGTGGTGAGAAGAGGAATTCCGAGACTTAACTACGGTGACCTTCAAGAAAAATAAAGTCCAGCTCTAAAATGTAAGTTGCAGAGGCCCAAGGCCTGGGGTGAATCTGTGGACACAAACTTTTTCACATAATTATTCAAAGTAGCAAGTACGTGATCACGGCTGCATTTTCCTACCAATCACACTAAAGGAAGAAAAAGGACAAAAGAAAAGAAAAGAAAAGAAAAGAAAAGAAAAGAAAAGAAAAGAAAAGACACATTGCACAAACTCCATTTTCAGTGAACAAGGAGACAAGTATGAGGTCATCTCTGATTTCTGTGAAAGGTCTATCAGAAACAGCTGAGTGAGAAGAGGAGAGACAGAAGGGCCCGTGGCGGTGGAGACCGGACAGCAGGCCTGGGAGGCAGGTCTCAGGAAACGTCAGCAGAGGGACCTTTCTTGAAGGTGAAGAGTTCACCTTGAAGCTGAAAGCGTCCCATGTGCCTTGTTGGTAACAAAGGGTGTCAGGACTCAGAGAAGCATAGAAAGCGGAGCACTGCTTGTACGAACAGGCATGGGACTGGGGCAGAGGAAGCCAGGGGCTGCTGTGGGGTATGAATCTCGGAGGGCTGCCCTGCAGGGACCCATCCGGGCCGGTCCCCTGTGCTTTCCACACAGAGGAGTCCCCTACACGTAACTGCTTAAGGAAGATCAAGGGTTTTTCCTTGATGAATACTAAAAGTTGGGCGGCCATAGCACTCATACAAAGCCAAGAAAAAGAATGGTTAAAAAATATTTAGCATGGGGCGCCTGGGTGGCGCAGTCGGTTAAGCGTCCGACTTCAGCCAGGTCACGATCTCGCGGTCCGTGAGTTCGAGCCCCGCGTCGGGCTCTGGGCTGATGGCTCAGAGCCTGGAGCCTGTTTCCGATTCTGTGTCTCCCTCTCTCTCTGCCCCTCCCCCGTTCATGCTCTGTCTCTCGCTGTCCCAAAAATAAATAAACGTTGAAAAAAAATTAAAAAAAAATATTTAGCATTAGATAAATATCACTAAAGTAAAGTCAGTGTCATTGATTAGAAAATGATTATTTTTCACATAAAGTGAAAATTGTGTAGAAATATTTCACAACGTTTTAAAAAAAAATTGTAACTGTAATTTCCTCTAGAAAGGAAGACTAGAAAGAAGAAATGGAACAGCTCTGGGAAGAGATACTAGATGTTAGACAAGAGAAATGTTAGAAAGAATTCTTAGAAACAAAGATTATATGCGTATACTCTCCATGTAAGATTATGGGATATTATATTATAGGTACATAAAATGTATATTATATATTAAATAGATGTAAATACAACAAGTATTTTTCCCTTGGAGCATTGGGTTCAGTATTCAGTAATTCAGTGCTGGCAGTGACTTTATAGGACATAATTGTTTTGCATAGTAATTATGCACTGTGGATATGCGTATCTATAGGTCTACAAACACACACACATGTGTATGTGTGTTCGCTCCTGTTTGAGAGTCTCAGTGGTTCTTTCAGAAGATTGTCAAGGGCATTTTGAACTGACAGTAAGACTTTTTGGACCATCGTGCCTGTACCCAGTTTGAATCGAGATTTGTGTGAGGTTAACGTAAACATCTTACTCTCAGCCCTTTGTTCCCCTATTACTTGTTTATGAGACTTATACAAACCCTTGAGAAATTTACTCATGGCTTAATGAGTAAATTCGGTTTGCAACATTTAAATTTTACCCATGCTGTGTTAATCACCACGGCACCTGCATGCCATGCAGATAAGAATTTCCAAGACCCTAGTCAGTGAAACTAAAGTGCAATGAAATCATTGCTCCATAGAAGCAAAGAAAAGGTAAGTGCCAGGTGCAAAAGGGTCTAGCAGGCTTCCCCGCAATGCAGAAGCAGTTCCACAGAGACTCTGCGGTTGGTGGCTCTCAATCCCAGTTGTCCTTAGAGTGTGTTACTTTAGGAAAACAACACTTAAGTTCTCTTTGCCAAAGCAATATAAAAGCAGCTGTGAGAATGGTCAGACAGCTCAGGAGATCTGTTTGCTACGTGAACTTTCTGGAGGTCTCTCCCTCCAGCTCTCTGCTCGTTGGGCAATATCCTACCCTTTCATTTGGTTCATAACAAAGTTGTCCTTTTTATTTCTTGCTCCCAGGCCTTAATTTTACCTTTCCTGGTGCCTTGTTTGTATTCAACCATTCATCTATCCATCTATTCATTTGTCTACTCAGCAGATACCTATACTGAACTCCACAAGGCAGTAGATACGATCCTGAGACTAAAGTGATGAACGAGACAGAAAATATTCTACTCTCATGGAGCCTAGATTCTAAAGGTGGAAGGTATATAACGATCAAGTAAAAGTATTAAATAAATACCAAAACATCAGACACAGGGAGATTGGATACAGAGAATGAAAATTATCTGATGTTACAGAGAATGAATGAGTAGCTACTTTAGATTAAGTGATTAGGAGGTGATGTTTCATTTCACCATGCAGTCTCATTTTTGTTTCATGCAAACTACTTTCCAGTTTCCATTTTTACCTCTTATTTAACTCATATATTGCTTAGGAATGTGTTATTTGCTTTCTTAATATTTGGGGACTTTGTAGAACTATTTTTCTTATTGATTTTTAATTTAATTCCATTCGGTCAGAGAACATACTTTGTATAACTTGAATTCGTGTAGATATTGAGATTTATTTTATGGTTTTATGGGCCATAAATTGGTCTACCTAGGTAAATATTCTGTGTGAAAAAAAATTTAATGTGTATTCTGTTGTTGATGAGTGGGATATTGAGTAGTTGAATTAACTTAATTGACAGTGTTGTTCAATCTTCTATATCCTTACGGATTTTTAGTCTCATTGTTCTGTTATTGACAGAGGGGTATTAAAATGTCTGATTATGATTGTATATTGTGTATTTCCCTTTCTATTTCTATCAGTTTTTGCTTCATGTATTTAAAGTTTTGTTATTGCATAAAACTAGTATTATTGTGCCATAGTCTAGTATGGCTTAGTATGGTTTGTCCTTTGGATAAAATGAATTCTTTATAATTACAAAATAACCTTTATGGTGGGTAATATTCTTTGTGCTTATATTTACTTTTTCTGATTATAAAGCTCCTCCACATTTTGTACTTTTGGTAGATCTTTTTTCCCCACTCTTTTACTTTTAACTTATTTGTGTTTTTTAAAAGTACATTTCTGTAAGCAGTGTGTAGTTGGATCTTGCAGTTTAATTCAATCTGATAATATCTGCCTTTTAAAAAAGTATTTGTACCATTTACATTTAGTTTTATTATAGAAATGGCTAAGCTTAAGTCCATCACCTTACAATTATTTTTTTTCATTTTGTTCCATCTGTTCTTTGTTTCCTTTTTCCTATTTTTTTGAACGATATTTTTACTGGCTATAGAAATCTTGATTGATAGTCTTGTTTTTGTTTCAATACTTCAAGGATGCTGTTTCACTTCTAATCTGCATTGACTCTGACCAGAATTTTGGTGGAGTCCTTATTTTTGTTCCTCTGTAATTAACATGTCCTTTCCTTTTGGGAAAAGTGCTTATAGAATTCTCTTCTATAGCACTTTCTCCTTTGGGAAAAGTGCTTATAGAATCTCTTTTTAGAACTGGTTTGACTAATTCTATTATGATGCACCTTGGTGTAGTTTTCTTCATGTTTCTTATGCCTGGGATTCTTTGAGCTTCATGAATTTGTGGATTTGTAGTTTTTTTTCTTTTAAATCAAATTTGGAATATTTTCAGCCATTAAGGTTGTTCCAGGGGCTCCTGGGTAGCTCAGTCGGTTAAGTGTCTCACTTGGGCTCAGGTCGTGATCTCAGGGTTGATGGGTTTAAGCCCTGCATCAGGCTCTGTGCTGACAGTTCAGAGCCTGGAGCCCCCTTCGGATTCTGTGTCTCCTTCTCTCTCTGTCCTCCCCCACTTGTCAGTCTCTGTCTCTCAAAACTAAATTAAAAAAAAAATGTTAAAAAAAATTTGTTCCACAGTTCAATGTTCACAGTTTCACTTTAATTTTTTTCCCTCATGTGTTTCATTTTCATAGTTTTATTACTATATCTTCACATTCAAGGATCTTTTCTTCCACAATGGCTAATCTACCGTTGATCTCATCTGCTGTATTTTCAGCTCATCCATTGTAGTTTTCATCTCTCAGAATTCGATTTGGATCATTTTTTATATCATCCATGTTTTTTGCTTAACTTTTTTAAACATTCAGAATAAAGTTATCATAGCTGTTTAACATCTTTGCCAATTCTAACATTTCTGGACCTAATGTTCTGCATAAGTTTCGATTTATTGATTTTTTAAAAAAAAATCTTACTATAATTTGTATTTTCCTGCTTCTTTCTTTGTATGCCTGTTCATCTTTGATTGGATGCCAGCCAGACATTGAATTTCACCTAATTTGGCACTGTATATTTTTCTATTCCTAAAAATATATTTGGCCTTTGTTCTGAGGTGCAGTTCATCAAGATACATGCAAATAGCTTCTTCCTTTCAGGTCTTACTTTTAATATTTGTTAGGTGGTATCAGAGAAGTGCTTAACACCGGCCTATTATTCCCAGTTTCTGGGGAAAGACTATTCTGAGCAGTCTATCCAGTGTTCCATGATTTATGAGATAGTTCAGGCTTATGGGTGGGAAAAGGCACTATACTTGGCCCTGTGTGAATAATGGTACTGTTCCCGCTAATATATATTTTTAACATATTATATAGTTTACCCATGTCAGGTGTACAACTCAATGATTTTTAGTTAATTTACCAAGTTGTGAAACCATCACCACAAGTCAGTTTTAGAATATTTTCATCATACTAATAATATTCTTCATGCCCCTTTGCTGTTAATCCTTGTCCCTTGCCCCAGACAACTATTAATCTATTTTCCTATAGACAGCTGCTAAGAACACTCATGTGTAAGCCTTTGTGTAGATGTGTATTTTCACATCTCTTGAGAAGATACTTAAGAATGGAATTGCTGAGTCATAGCCCAGATTTATATTTAACTTTTGAAGGAATTGCCAAATGGTTTTCCAGGGTGGCTGCAATTCTCACAAGTAATATATAAATGTTCCTGTTTCTCCACATCCTTGCCAATATTTTTCATTGTATGTTCTCTTCACTGTATTCATTCTAGTGGGTGTGAAATGGTATTGTATTGCATCTTTAATTTGCATTTCCCTAATGCAGTGTTGCTCTTGTGCTTATTAGCCATTCATACATCTTCTTTGGTGAAATGTCTATAGAAATAGTGTGCCCACATTTTTTTATTGAGTTGTCTTCATATTATTGAAAAGGTTTTTTTTAATTTTTAAAAAATGTTTATTCATTTTTGAGAGACAGAGAGAGACAGAGCATGAGCAGGGGAGGGGCAGAGAGAGGGAGACACAGAATCCGAGGCAGGCTTCAGCACAGAGCCATCAGCACAGAGCCCGACGCGGGGCTCGAACCCACAAGTTGTGAGATCATGACCTGAGCTGAAGGCAGACGCTCAACCGACTGAGCTACACAGGTGTCCCAAGGAGTGTTTGTTGTTTGTGTGTGTGCGTGGGTATGTGTATATGTGTGTAGTTTGGACACAAGCCTGTTGTCAGATATGTTTTGCAAGTATTTTCTCTCAGTCTATTCCTTGCCTTCATTGTCTTAATGGTATCATCTGAAGCTAAAAACTTTTGAATCTTTGGTGAGATCCAGTTTATCCATCTCTCTAATAGTTTTCGATGATTCATCTCTCAAGCTGAATTAGTTTCTTCACATACATGTGCTGATGAGTACTTTGATAAATACGGCAGGGGAGCAACCTTCTGGTTCTCTCTGTGAAGTTCTCTTCTCTGAAACTTTGTTCTGTGAGTCTGACTGCCTTATTCTCCCCTGGATTTCATCTTCTCTCCTCTACTTGGGGCAACTGTCAGGCTCTTTCTGGATTCCTGCTCTCTGCACAATGATCTTGAAACTCTTTCTAGACAGGAGAGAATACAGAACAGAAGTTGAGGTTCACTTATTTCCTGTCTCTCAAAAATCTTCCTCTTTCATTGCCTGATGTCCAGTTTCTTTAAAAATACTTAAGTATATACTTAATTCTATTCTTTAACTTAATGCATTATTTATTGTTCCAGGTGGGAAGTTAAAACCAGTCCCTGTGACTCTATCTTGGCCAGATGTGGGAGCCATATCATGGAGATGACATTATGAATGTCATCCAAGATATGAATGGTGGAAGGTGTAAAGCTATATGAAGCTCAACTGACAGTTGAGATGTGAAAGGCAAGAAGGAACTACCCGTGGTCCAGGAGACTGACCCTGCCAGAGTGAGGGCCCTTGGTGGGCACACATTTGATATGTTTTAGAAACAGATCACAAGGCTGATGTTGGAAGAGAAGATGAGGTAGGGGAGGTAAGCAGGGTACGCACATGGACAGGTTGCTAACCCACGCTTAGGCGACGGGATCTTATCTGAAGTGCAATGCGATGCCACTGGAGTCCTGATCCCTACCAGACTTGGTTTCTGTCTCCGGATCCTTGGTTTCAGTGGTCAGGTGTTAACGATCCCTGAGAACATCGGGTCATAGCCAAAATAGTTTCCATCCTCATCTGTGTTGCACGCGCACACACACACACACACACACACACACACACACCATGATGGGGAGAGGGTGGATTTAGGTAAGCCACAGAAGAGGATATGGGCAAAGATAATTGAGAAAATCCTTTCTACACTACCCTTCCCAAAGAAGCATTTCCATGGAGAAGAAAAGCATAAAAGTCAGCGACGTGTGGATGATCCTGACCAGGGCCTTTCTGATCCTCTCTTAGGATTTCTTGTGGCTCCCCTAGCCTAACTGGGAATTGGAAAATTTGGATAAAACTTAAATAATTTACAACCATAGGAATTATTATTATTGCTATTCTAATGCATTCACTTCATTACCTCTCCTGGGGAGAAAATTGTTAGATGCTTGGTATCTGGAGCAGAAAGGAATTTACCCTGACAAGGTATTTTTTTGTGGATTTGTTTGCCTTGGTGTATAATGAGCAGGACTGCTCCTTAATGGTCTCCTGATGTTTGACAAGATCTCCAAGCAGTAATTGTACCACTGCTGGTTGGAAAATTTTATCCCTGTCAATTTTGTTCTTTTAGTTATATTTTTCTAATAAAAATGTCAATACACAAAACATATTTTGCTGCTTTTTTCTTTTCAACCCAAACTTGCATCTCACCATAGTTTATGGCTTTCTTCTGCCAAAGATTTGCAACTTGCTGACTATCCACCCCTCATGCATAAGATTCAAAGAATATCCAGTTATATGTGTTCTGCTAACATACAAACTCCGGTTTATCGTAAGTCAAAGGCAGTGAGGACTTGATATTCTCCCCACGATGTATTTTAACAGCGTCCAGATGCCCATCAATCTGGGTCCATCGTGTGCACACGTATGACACAAAAGTCAACACTTCTAAAAACACAGTCGCCTGTCAGTGGGAGCTGCCTGATAACTATCATCCATTTCTAGACCCACCTCTTACCATTTATTGCATTCTTTTTGAATCTGAGCAAGCTGGATGTATGACCCACGGAGACACAAGGAGAGATAGGATTTAAGGGGCCTGTCTGTTTCCACAAAGCTGCAATATAAAGGGTAGGGTGAGAGGAAGGAGGGAGGGAGAGAGGAAGAGAAAGAAAAATGTTAATGGCAACGAGTTGTTTAAACACTATATGATCTGATGGCTTCAAAATAGTATGACAGAAGGTGTCATTCTTTGTTTCTCTGGGCCGAAGAATACCCTCTTCGGTACCTCGTGGAAAACAGGCTTCTCTAGATCCAATTTTCTTGGGCTTGTGCTTTCTATCCTTGAGAATAACTAAGTTTATAAAGATCCCCTTGCCTCCTGGGCTTCTTAATCATGATAACCGGCATCGGCCCCCCTCCCTACCGCTCTCCACCTCCACAGAAGCCATTTCTTCTGTGCCCCCCAGGAAAGAATAACTTTTACAAGGCAATCTGTTGTAATGCCGTCAATTTTCCTTCGTGAACTGAGGCCACTCACTAGTATATCCTCCGAGGGTCATCGAAGGACGTATTCTCGCAGAACACACGTCCCACGTATGCCTGTAGCCCAGACTGCTTTTGTTTACGGCTCTGTGTGGGAGTGCTTACCAATACGTGTGCGGTGTGTGTGTGCGAGATTCGGGTCCCCTTATTCACCCCCTTGAATTTTCTTTCTCGAGTCATTTGTGTTTGAAAAATGATCGAGTAACAACCGAATACCAAAAGGTCAAAATGGTCGATGAGACCCTGGCCCGTTTCTGTTGTACCACGTGTTGTTTGAGATTCACTTAACCTGAGAGCAAACAGCTGTCACACCTCTTCAAAGTTTGCTCAGACACTTCTAAATCTAACAAAACATCCTTGCTTTTCCTTCTCTGACAACAGGAATACCGTGCAATGTTACTGTTCACGATCTGTTTTATCATTCTAATGACGTGAACATAAAGAGAGACCAGTAGACCTCTCTTGGTCCTGCAAATGTATACTTCTGAATTAAGCCTACTCTTGCAGGTGTCTCGATTTGGTGACCGCAAAAGTACTTTAGAATCACACAACTGGGAGAATCTTAAAATTCTATCCGGGCTTGTCACCCATATTTGCTTCTACATCTCTGATGTCAGAGAACTCATTCGTCTTTCTATCCCTGCACCGTGGTCTTTATTAGAAAAAATTTCTCAAACAAAACTACCTGCCTCTCGAAAGTCTCCATATTCTCTGCCTGGAATCCAACAATCCCCATAATTTGACCCCAATGTGTTCGGTACTTCACTTCCCACCCCTTAGCTCCAGGCCGACTGCTTCCAACCAAAGACTGCCATGTCCGAATCCTCTGAATCCGCAAGGTTGCAAGTAGGACTCTATTTGGCAAAAAGGACTTGATGACCTGAGCCAAAACTGAGAGTCAGATGCTCAACCAACTGAGCCACCCAGGCTCCCCTGGCTCTCTTCGATTGCATGCAAACACTTCTGTAAGTGCTTGGTTTATTCAACTTTTATTACTTAAATGGTCTTCACATCCCCACTATAGCTTCTTTGGATACTGAAACTGTGGGCTCAAATTTATCTTCCCGGGTGCCCTGGAATCAGACCCAAGGCCTTAGTAGGCACGATCCATCAATTCTCCTCTTCAATCTGAGTCACATCCTCACTGGTCGGTACATGGAGACTGCGTGTTTATATCACAGAAATATAAGTTTTACATCCCAGGCTTTCACCCCAAGATATGTTAGCCAATGTGCCTGATGATTCTGAGTTCACTGGCTGCAGCCTTAACGTGTCCCCTTGTACGCAGTCTCTGGCCACTGAACTCTGTCTCGTTTCCTCTTTTCACAATTGCAGACTCCTCCATTAGCAGACTCCTTCATTTCCCCAAGAAATCCCTTACCCCTGTCTGCTTTAAAATCAGAATCTATGCAATTAAAAAAACAAAAAAGGGGGGGGGGCGCCTGGGGGGCTCAGTCGGTTAGGCGTCCAACTTCAGCTCAGGTCGTGACCTCGCAGTTCGTGGGTTCGAGCCCCGCGTCGGGCTCTGTGCTGACAGCTCGGAGCCTGAAGCCTGCTTCAGATTCTGTGTCTCTCCATCTCTCGGCCCCTCCCCTGCTCATGCTCTGTGTCTCTCTGTCTCTCAATAATAAATAAACGTAAAAATAAATAAAATAAAAAAAATAAAATCAGAATCTACGATGTACGGAAGCCCAAAATATCTGACTTCTTTCTGAACGAGAGCTGTGTCAAACCCACAGGAAAACTAAAACATAATCAAATTTTGCAGGGCCTTAAAATAAGACGCCAACAAAAGAGTGCTTTGAAATTCCCCATTTTATTTCTTGTTGTGTACCAGTGAGTGAATTAATGGCGAGTCGAGGCCGTTTTGCTGAGGTAGGTGTTGTACAAAGAACTTCCTGCAGACAGAAGACCACAAAACCAAAACCATGCTTACTTTAAAATAATTCAATTAAGTGGAAGTCACCCTATAAATAAACATATTGAAATGTCCACTGGAGTACCAGAGTCATGATTAATAGAGTGTTTCCATATAAAAATTAACCCGGTTTTTAACATCTGCATTAGTATAGTACGGCCATGCCAGGGCTCACGATGTTCATTTTCACATTACAAACACATAGTAAGCACATATTCCATTATGCAAACTTTTATGCATATGCATCATCTTTGTAGTAATATAATTTATTTAGGGGAGGCCATAAAAAACTTATGCCCTCTTTTTATTCTGCTGATTTAAAAAATATGTATCCCAATCTCTACCTCGAACATATTCATTTACGGGGATGTAAATTTTGTTTGCTCTTATGGGTTTCACAGGCCCCCAGACTGCACAGGACCCCTCTGCAGACAAAGTCGACTTCCATTACCTTTGAGAGGTTTTTCAATTTTTTTTTTTTCCAATTCCTCTTTTTTTTTTTCTTTCCTTTAAGGAAACAAATGAGGCTTGTACTCGTGTCTTTGACGAGTCGACACGGTTACCCCAGGGCAGCCCAAACATCTCTGTCTCCCCCTCAGCCTGGCCAGCACGACGGTCTCTGAGCCCTCGCCGGCCTTCACTGAGGACAGGATGTGCTGTTTAGCAGCTGCGAAAGACTTCACAAATGCTGGTTGACGAGAAGTGACAGCCCCGTATATCTCTCACTGGCATTGACAGCTGACAGATGGATACCACTCACACACAGAAGAAAAGCCCCCAGGATGATTCGCCAACATTACTCTCTGTTCATAGGGCCACATTTGATTGATGCAGCTCAGAATAATAAACCCTTGTCGATTCGCCACAGAGAAGCCTCTTCCACACAATGCCCTGGGTTTTTTTCCTCTCTCGAAAACATGAACAAACATCGCCACGAAAGCTCTGTTTTGTGGATTATTTTCTTCCTATTTTTCTTTTGAGAAGATAAAAAGAGGAGGCGTGCGGGGGTGGGAGGGGGAGAGCGGAAAAGCGCCCAACATTTGCACGGAGACTTCCAGGCGGAGGGGCGATCCGTGTGTAATGGCACACGACCCTGCCTGGGCTTTGGTCCTTAATAATTCCCCCATCTCTCCAATCTGTTTGTTATTATCCCTCGGATTGTTTTTATTTCTTTCCATAAATCAGCCCATCTTTAAAAGCATCGCTGCCTGGTTAGTTGGAAGACAGTAACATAAAACTGGACGGGGGGCGTGTTGATGCTGAGCAGAGGGAGGGAGGGAGGGAGGGAGGGACGCGAAACAGAACGAGCCGTGGCCCCAGTCATAGGCGGGCAAGATGGGGAGGAAGGGAGTGAGAAGAGCTGAGGGGGCTACAGCTAACAGATGGGGGGGAGGGAACCCCTCACCTTGTCCCACGGCTCGGAAGATAATTGCTCCTGCTTTTGCCCTGGTTCTTCTATTGCCTGGACGCGCTCGGCTAAGTGGCCCCGGGAAAGAGCAGGCACCCCGTCCAACAGCCAGAGTGGGAACAGAAGTTGCGTTCTCCATGAGGGAAGCACCGGGACGCCAACGGTCCCCGGAGAAGAGAAAGGGAGGCCCGTTGACGACGCAGGTTCCAGTCAACAGATGTGGATGTCCGGTCCGCGGCACGTTTGCACGCCGTAGTCATTTCATCTTCTGCCCCACATCCCTGCAGGTATCACTGCTCTTCTAGAGGTGGCACGTGGCAGTCTTCCTGGGTCCCCTTCTCGTTTGCGTGAGCTCAACAGGCCCTGTCTTCCAGCCCCTGGTGCTTCTCTTCCTCTCACGGCCCCTCCACTGTTGTAGCTTTTTGGCAACATGGAGGTTCCGAGAGGCAGTCAGCGGGGATGTTGAAGCCCGCTTCCCCCGGCGGCTTCCGTGGTTGGCACAGAAACCTCAGGCTGGGCTCCCACAAGGCTCACCGTCCCACGCTGGTAACAGGATGGCTGATGTCTCTGCACCAAAGTCACCTCCATGCTGCTAGATGGAGAGGGGAGGGGGGTCAGCTCCATGGGTCTGTGGGTCCTTGACTGCCATCCATTCCCGAGCTGCTGGCCATGGTGGGACAACTGCATCAAAGGAGGCGACTTGCCAGGTTAGGGCTTGTAAGTGATCTCGGTGTAGGGAGGGAACCTTGTTCCGTTGGTACAGCCCAGAGGGAAACGCGTTCCTCCAGAATAATCTCCCTTAAACAAGGCAAGGCCCCGGTCTCCCCCAAAGAGCATGAATACGGCAGCTGTAAACCAGAAAGGAGGCACAGATGGGCGAAAGGAAGATTTACCAAGATACTGAAGTAATGCCTTGTTCTCGGGAAGAAGAAGGCCTCCCCAGTCATCAGTAATGGTCAGCGTGGCCAGCTTTGCAAACAGGAAGGGATGCACAGTTTTTTCAAACTTGAAAATCTGTTCAATATGTCCTGTTGGCGTCTAACTGAACTACTCGGGAAAAAGCCTAAGTTTGCAAACTGTACAGCAGGTCATGCTATCTGCTCTTCTAACGTAGGGCCCCGTTTTCCTGTTCACATCATAGGGTCTGGTGTCACCGCGCAGACGAACGGGGCGTCAGCCAAGTGTTTCCTGCCACACGGCCTGTGCGTCTAGAACGGCCTCTCTACTGGGCGTCTGTAAATGTTTCACCACGTCTCAGCTAATGAAGTTTCTCCTCCCTAACAGGGCGAGTAGCATGCAATACTCACCCTGTGCATTGTGATCTTCAAAGCAGCAGATACAATGGTGACTTATTCAAGTCACCCAATTTGTCTCTTGCAACTTCATAAAAAATTCCTGGAATGGAAACTTCCCAAGTGGATCCTGGTGAGAGGAAGTTTCTAACAGGAGGAAACAAGAAAAAAAAGAAAAGAAAAGAAAGGAAAAGAAAGAAAAGAAAAAAGAAAAGAAAAGAAAGGAAGGAAGGAAGGAAGGAAGGATCACTTTCACTTTGTGGTTTCTTTTAATTAAATAAAAGCAACAAGGGGTACAAAACTGGGTGTTTGCCAGATTACTCAGCCTGAAGGGAGAGTGATGTCAAGTCACAAAGATCCAAAACTATGAAGGGCACGTCATTTAGACACTATGAATGTTCCCCTTAAATATAGTGCGCTGCCTTGGAGGTGATCGCACTTTTGGGGCAATATACACGGTCCACTCAACACAACCCACGCGATCCGTCCTACAGACTCTGGCTTGGGTCACTCGGGTGGGCTCCCTCCTCCTCAGGGCCTGAGCCTGGTCCCCCTGGCCAGGTCCGCGGCCATTCGGATCTCAGATCTCCCTCGGCGCCGTGCAAGCCGGAGGGTGGACCCCCCCAAGTAAGGGGAGCACGCCCGCAGCACCCACCAGGCACCTGCCCTGCTGTGGGTGTCTGCGCGGGTCTGGAATCGAGCAGCCCGTCAGCGCTACGAGGCGGGCACCGGTGTTGCCCCCACCTTGCGAGTGGAGACACTGGGACCCAGTGAGGTCGCCGGTCCGGGGTCACACGGGAGGCTCTCTCTGGAGCTAGCTGCTCCCACGCAGACAGCCCTCCACCACCACCCTGTACTGACGCCCTTGGACAATGTTTTCCAAGCAGCACAGATAAAAAACAGTATTGTTTTGTAAATATTTATTTTTCTATTTTGAGAGAGAGAGGGAACAGGAGAGGGGCAGAGGGAGAGAGGGAGAGAGAGGATCCCAAGCAGGCTCCGCGCTGTCAGCACAGAGCCCGACGTGGGGCTTGAACTCATGGACTGTGAGATCGTGACCTGAGCCGAGGTCAGGAGTCAGACACCCAGCCTACTGAGCCAGCCCGGTGCCTCTGAAACATTATTAGTTGTCTTATCTTAAATTTTCCAAACGCTTCCTTTTTTAATTTATGTTTTTAATGTTTATTTTTGAGAGAGAAAGAGAGCTCAAGCAGGGGAGGGTTAGAGAGAAGGAGACACAGAATCTGAAGCAGGTTTTAAGGGCTGAGCTGCCAGCACAGAGCCCAATGCGGGGCTCGAAGTCACAGACTCGAGAGGCCATGACCTGAGCCGGTCAGATGCCCAACCGACTGAGCCACCCAGGTGCCCCCTAAACACTTTCTTGTCCCGGGAGCCAGGAGGTTAAGTGAAAGTTGGCTGAAAATGAAACGGAAGGATCATGGTGACAGTCCCCGGGAGGACGTGACAGTGAGGAAGGACGGGAGGGAGCAGGGAGGCCGGTGAGGGAGGCAAGTCAGGCAGACGGGAGTGAAGGAAGCCGGGCCTATGCCGAGGGAGATCCGGAGCCGAAAGCGGGGGGCACCTGCACAGGTGCCCACGCCCCTCCCTTGAGGCCAGCAAGGGGACAGTCCCAGGCATCTCTGGGAGAGGCTCCGCTGAGGCATCCCCTGACAGGGGCCCAGCCCCTCCCCATCCCAGGCCTCCTCTTGTCTCCCTCGGGCATCGGCATCCCTGGCCCTGCCCCGAGTTAGAACCGCTGGGCAGGCTGAAAGGGGAGGTCTCACCGGAGTGGATCTCAGGATAAGTGTCTGTCCTCCCGGAGGGTTGTCCTGGGCAGGCCCGTCCCCGCAGGGCTGGTCCTACAGAGAGCATGCCAGAGCCCTGCTCCCCGGCTCCTCCCAGACGGTATCCCTGCCACCCTTCCCACCTCAAATGCTGTTTCTCTAGACCAGACTCACAGAATGATGAGGACCTCCTCTCTAGAGCAGCTCAGCCTAGGAGGAAAGCGGACTCCTCTGGGGTCACTTAACTAACCGCATCATCACATGCCTTGTAAGGACGCCCTATGGGGTTCGTACTCCCAGCGTCTAACGCCCGGGGAGAGCCAAGCTCTGCTCCTGAGTGATCGCGGGGAGGAAAGAGGGAGGCACCACGGTGAGATCTGCCCGCATTCATCAGATGCTGCTCCCCCAATCCAACGTTGATCCAATCAGAGTCGAAGCAAAAAAGTCGCAGGACTTGAAACTGGTCACACACCTATTTCACAGCTGAGAATAGGATTCCACCACCATTTCCCCAAACGAGAACCGCCCTTCTCTTCCCTCACGGCCCCAGTGCAGCCGTGACAGGGTTCCAGGTGCCTGAGATAACCTTATCTCCCGTTCGCTCCAGCTGGTTGCCTCTTCCATGGACGTGGGGTCTGTCAGCAGGTGCACGGGCTCCCCCTCCGCTGTCAGAGCGCCTCCCCGGCCCGCCGCTCTGGCCTGTGTGGGTTTGGGGCCAGAGGAGAGGTACTGGGGCGCCCGGAGACCAGGAAGCAGGCCGGACCGAGAGGCACCTGCCGCCCTGTGGTCTCGGTACCAACTGATGGAGCATGTCCCGAACCCAAGGTGCTCCTGGGCGAGGACTCTGCCTTTCTTTGCTCCCACGGTCTCAAGCTTTTAATTTTAAGGAATCACGAACGAGCGAGGCTTACAGAAGAGCGGTCTGGGTATGCAAACGGGCTTGTGCAGATTTAACCCTTTGCGATGCTTTCTCCTTCAAAACCTACGGAATGGGCGATTGTGACCAAAGCTGATGCCTCCCTTCTGCAAATTTGTTCTCCCTGTGCCACGGATTTTTAGAGACCGAGAATATTCCAATCAGAGGGAGACCAGGAAGGAGGGAACCCGAGCGGAGAGCTCTGGTTTCCGCCGCCACCATCACCCTCGTTCGTGTTTCTGTGAACAGCCCTTTGTCGAAGAACCAGAGACAAAGCCACCCAGCTCAACGGCTTCTAACCAGCCTGCCATTTCTTCACCGATTTCCACGGGTAGGTGGTGCGGCCGGAGAATGTCTCCAGAAGGGTGTCAAGAAATTTTCAGGGGATGATTCCATGTTCGGCAGTCCCTTTGAATGAAACTTAATATTATTCATTACAGAACAGAGATAATCTTGTAATTCATACCTCACATGTTTGTGCGAGGATTAAGGGACCTGAACCGAAATTAGGTTCCGTGTGTGAAAGTTCTTTGCAAACGGTGAAGCACTATGTAAATGTTATTATAGATGATATTCAAGTCAATAAAAAAAAAAAACAGAATGTTTTTTAAAGAAAGGAACCAATTCTTTTCTACTAGCACCCTATAGGCCAGAATATTTTTTTGTAGATAATCATGGATTAATTGTAAACATAAAGAAAGACACTGGGGGGAAAAAAAAACCCAACATATCAAAGCTATTGCTCTGGGGCAAACTCCAGTGCCATGGAAGCTGGGATGTTTTCTTTTATCAGAGATCCTTTTCTGGCCCCTGAAATTACTTCTTTCATGTCTGATAGTGAAGAAGGAAGCAGCCCCGCTCCCTGGAGATGCGCGATTGTTACCATGGTCTCATAACATATTGGCCGCCGATGTGGCACCCGTCTACACCTGTCACTCAGGGCTCCTTGCGCAGATGCGGCGGGCAGGCTCAGGTTCACGAGCGGGGTCCCTCCCTGCCCCCACCCCCACCTGGCGCTCCACACACACACACACACACACACACACACCGGGCGTCCCGGCCGCCCTCCGCCGTCCACGGCCACGGCTGCGGAGGCCACACGTCACGGGCCTGCGTGTCAGTGCCGCCAGGGGGCGCTGGCCGTTCTGCGGGGCGGCCGGGAGCCGAGGGCAAGGCGGGCGGCGCGTCCCCAGGACCCTGGCGCTCCGGTGCCACTGATTTCCTTCCAGCCAAAGTCAACTGTGTGAGGCCTAAGACCGGGGACGGGTTTCTGAATTCGGGGAACAGCGTCTTCGATTTTGGATGGGGCAACAGATCTGAGCAGGGGTTTCCTCCAAGTTACCAAGGAGACGAACCAGCCGGGCTTCTGGTTGGTACAGGGCAGCCCCGCCGTGGAATCGGAGCCTCCGGGCCTTGGGGTCGTGGTCCTTTTCCGGGCCCTGGTGCCCCAGTGCGGACGACGGCGTGGGGGGAGGGGGGCACGGTGGGTGCTGCTCGCCCGGGAAACCCTGCCCCGCCTCCCACCCACCCTGCCACGCGGCTCAGCAGCCCAGGGCCCCCCAGTCCGGAACAAAACGGGGCCTCTTGGTGTTGGGTTATCACCGAGCTACCCAGGACACTTAGGTTCTCAGCCTGAAAACCCATTGTGGCTGCTTCTTCCCATGGATTCGCGCCACCAGATTCTCACCCAATTCCCTGCTTGCAATGGAGGTGTGGCTCCTGTTTAAAAGTCCAAAATGGCTTCAAATTCCCCTTTTCTTTCTTTTTCTTCCCCCCCCCCCCCCCCCCCCCGCCTCAAGGACCCGAGGGTTAGCTTATCTGTTTGCCTGGTGAGAAAATCCAGAAAGACAGGATCTGAAGCTTGTATTTACCTTTTGTAACCGAAATCAAGAGCTCTGTAAACTATCTTCCTAGAGGCTTAAATTTAAGTGCCTCTTGCTTTTTTTTCCCCGATGAGTCACACTCGAAATACATTAAAAGGGAGCCAATTAGAATCCATGGAGAGAACTTTTCTGTATACAGAGAGCACAAAAATGTGGGTTGTGTGACTGTATGTCTGCGTGATGTGTTCAAGTGACATGCTGGCAAAAAGGAGACTTATAGATTCCAACAGGGGAGGAAAAAGACAGGGGAGGGGGGAAGGAAGGCAAGAAAGGAGGAGGGAAGGAGGGTGGGAAGGAGGGAGGGAGGAAGGAGGAGGGAGGGTGGGAGGGATGAAGGAGGGAAGGAAGGAAGGAGGGAGGGAGGGAGGGAGGGAAGAAAGTCCCATTTAACGAATGACTGGCTGTGCCCAGCCCTATGGGAGTTCCTTTTCTCCATGAACTGTCACTACGATGTTGGAAAGCCAGGTGTCAGTGTCCCTTATCTGTAGATGAGAAAATGGGTCGTTTGTCCAGGTCACTCGATTAGTGATAAGGCTGAATCATGAAAACAAGACTTCTACCCCAAACTGGCAAGCCATTTCCCTCCATCGGACGGAGTCAGGTCTAGTTTACCCGGGGAAATAAACTCTGAAAAGCACCCGTCGCTCCTCGCCCACCGGTGGTTGTGACAAATAATAACCAATAAACACATTTTTACCAGTGTTCTTCCTTCCCCTTCTGTGCCGCGTTCCCTTATGGATCCCCAAGCAGACGTCCTGTTTTGCAAACATGTGACTCACTGAGTGTCAACTTGGGAGTGTATCTTGTCACTTTGAATGCGTCCACCTGCTTAGGTCAGAGGCTCTCCCTCTGTCACTTCAGTCCCACTCCTCAAAGAGTGAGGTTCAGGAACCACGGCATTTGGTAACGGACAAGGCTGTCCACACCAGCCAGCCCCGCCTCTCTTCCGCCTGCCGCACCACTGCTGTGGCCCAGAGTCCGTCCCACAGGGAGGGAAGGGAGAAGGGGACCCCTGGTGCCCACCCCCCCCCACCCCCAGTCCCATCCTCCAACTGCACGCTGTTCTTTCTGCACATCAGAGACTTGGCTTCTCCCCTGGAGAAGCCCATGATGAATACAGATTTGAATTCACTCCAGGCAGCTGAGGGCATTTGCCCTGTGATCCCAGGGGTTTCTCCTAGTTTCCCATCCAGCAGGTGACAAAAGAAAAGAAAAGAAAAGCCGAACAAGAGTAGCCGGGGCCCCTGCCAATCCTGTCCAGCTGTCAGACACCGCGGTGACTTTCTGCCTCGCCTGGGGGAGCCGTGGAGCCACAGGGCTGGGCCGGGAGCTGCAGACGTTGAGAAGGTTGAAGAGAAGGAGGTTCCCAGCCACAGCGAGATGCAAACTGAGGCCGAGACAGAAGGCAGGGCCTCTGCGGTTGAAGAACAGAAAAGGTTTTAAGAATCTACTCATCAAGTGTAATTCCTGGGCCGATCTCAAAATGGCATTGTTTGGGTTTTTTTCACGTGGGACATGTCAGAATGGGTTCAGATCTCCTCATTTCAAATTTGCAAATGCATCACTCCATTGAACCATTTGTCCATTTTTATAAGCTGATTTACGGTAGCTGGAACACGATTCATCATGTCATGTTGTAAATAAATGCGACACTTCATTAAACAAGGTAATCAAGTTTAAGCACTTTCACTTTTGTGTTAACAACTGACACCTTTACGTTTCTATTGCTCTGGAGATCCTCCTACCGTGATGAATGCAGCTTCCAGGAATAAAGCAGGGGGGATTTCCTTAGGGGTGGGAGAGAGAACTTTCATGAACCACCAATAATGACATTAATAACAACCAGCAATTTGCTGTAATGAAGCATTTTAGTATCTGGCTTTTTTTTTTTTTTTTTTTTTTTTTTTTTAGGAGAAGGGGCATATCACTTATGCTCATGAGGATTGAAATGTTGGAACATCTTGATCTGTGAGCGGGCTAACAGAACACTTTCAAAGAGTGCATTTCAGGAGGAAATTTTTCATGCTATTTCTGTGTTTGCCATCTGGAATGACATTGCAGGCTGGCAAACACAAGAATAATGTGAAACTGCCATCACATAGAGTTAGTTATGGATTCATCTGGGAATGTGAGCATCTGAACATCGGTCAGGTGACTGTAATTATCCCAACTTTGACCTTCTCGGGTGGTTCAAACAACTTCGGAGATGTGCGTGTTTGTTTCCTGGCGGAAGACGGTGACGTATCGTGAGCAATAGGCACTAAGGAGGTACCTGCATCGTGCACTCTGCAGCCAGGAGCACAGCGACAGGGGGAGGGACACGACCCCCTAGCAAACTGCGGCAGGACAGAGGGTTTGACTTCACGCATCTCTGATTTCCGTGAGGTCAGCCGAGATCGTGAGCCCCGACAGCTCTGAGCACACGCGTCCTCGCGCATACAGCTAGCCATCTTGCTATTATGATCAACTTCCTTTCAACTGATAAATTTCTAGTGGAGTCTCAGAAAAAGATATCCAAAACATATGGGGCAGAACATTCCACAGGTTGTGACGCATCGAGTAGTAACCTCTCTCCGTTCTGCCGAAAACATTTTGCATTTATGACCGTAAGAGTATTAGCCTTGTCGTGAATTTACATGGTCAATGCTTGTGAATTAGAAAGGAGCCTCTGTGAAAGGAAAAAAAGATCTAATTACAAGGGCCCCTTAAACGTTTTCCCAAAGTTCTAACAAAGACAGAAATTTTTGAAGCTTTGGAGACTTGATTTTCAAAGACAAAATAATTCAGAGACTTTGATGTCGAGATATTAAACCTCCAAGCAACATTCAATGTGCTCCTTCCTGGCGCGGTGACATTGTGAAATTTCCAGATAGCTGAAGTTTAAAAATAATTTTAGGTGGAATTATTCGTAAAATATATTATATGAATTCCCACCTTCCTAAAGAGAGCATAGAACATAGACTTATTGCTATGGTTATCCACATTATCAAATTCAGTGATGCCCTGGAAACTATCCTATTTGCCTCCATACCAAACAACACCAGGCAGCTGATATTTTGGATTTATTAGTCTGCGTCTAAAGGGATTTTCTCTTTTACTTCTTATGGAGGTCAAGGTAATAGGGGTGCCTCTGTGGATCAGTCAGTTGAGCGTCCAACTTTGGCTCATGTCATCACCTCCTGAGCTGTGGGTTTGAGCCCCGCATCGGGCTCTGTGCTGACTGCTCGGAGCCTGGATCCTGCTTCAGATTCTGTGTCTCCCTCTGTCTCTGCCCCTCCCCTGCTCGCACTATGTCTCTCTGTCTCCCTCTCTCTCCAAAATAAATAAACATTAAATTTAAAAAAAAATAATAAAAAAAATAAGGAAAAGTGAAAGGATCCCGATTCCTCTCATTGGTGATTATTGTAGGAACAAATCAGGATAATGGTTGTAAAGGGCTTTGAGAGGTTAAAATGTGCAATGCAAACACAAGACAATATTATAATGAGTTATGATTTTGTTTTATGATTCATCTGTTATGTTTTATTATAACTATAGGCCTTATGTAAAGCAAAAATATCATACAATTATAATTATAAATTTCATATTATATAATAGTCCTCAAGGGGTGCCTGGGTGGCTCAGTCAGTTGAGCGTCTGACTTTGGCTCAGGTCATGATCTCACAGGTCGTGAGTTCAAGCCCCAATTCAGGCTTTGTACTGATAGTTCAGAGCCTGGAGCCTGCTTCAGACTCTCTCTCTCTCTCTCTGCCCCTCCCCCACTCACACTCTGTCTCTCTGCCTCTCAAAAATTAACATTAAAAAACAATTAACTAAGTTCAAGGTACTAGTCCACATTCTCTCTGCCTAGTATTTCCTGTCCCTCATATATTGTGATCTGGAAACAAGAAGATCCACATTTTAGAGGGTAGAATCTAGAATTTTATCTCTGTGTGTCCCCAACAATTAGCTCATGTCCGCTCTGTGGGAGAAAAGTCAAGACGTTTTCTGACTAATGAATGAGGAATAAAAAGGCATCGTCCTAGGAGTTAAGTGTTCTCGGCAGCTCACCTGACCAGGTGCTCGCACAACCTCTATCGTGTTGGATGAGTGGCTCTAGGTCAATGCCGGGAGCCCTGGCTAAGCAATCTGGACCATTCTGCTTCCACATTTGTCAGCGCTAAACAGGCAAACACAGGGTGGAAAACAAAACAAAAGATGGTGACTTTGGGAGGAAAGTGGAATATCCAGATGAGGTTAGAAAATGCAGCCAGAAGGGAGCTACATCCTGCGGTACAAGAGCTTAAACATGCCCCACGGACAACACAGTGTGGCACCATGCCCCGCCACACATGTGCGGTGGTCCGTTACTGGACAGAGTGCTGACATCACCACATCACTGTCAGAAGCATGTTGGCCGAGCCCGCAGGGTGCCTGCTGCAAAACCCTTTTATTCTGGCCCTACAACATTCTTTTCTACCAGAAGCATTTTCTTCAAGGCCCAAGTTCACGCACACCGAGCGGGTTGTTTTCTAGTATTAAGATCCTCCCGTCCTAGAGTCGTGCTTTTGATGATTAAAATGCGGTCGCTTGAAATACAGACCTTAGCTGCAGAAGCCACGCTCTTTCATTAAGCAGACACAGAGCACCTACCATGAGCCAGCACTGTTGTGGGTGCCTTGGGATTCGTCAGGGACAGAGGAAACAGGAGTGGGAATCACTGTCCTCACAGGGCTTAGACTCTGCAGGGTGCTGAGACCCAACCGAGGAATAAGTAGCTAGAATGTAAGTGGAAAAATGACATCGTATGTTAGAAGGCGGCCAGCGCTTTGGAAAAGAAGGCCAGATCAGGGTGGCGTGGGTGGGGGATTATGTTTGCAGGGACAAGGGAGGGAGGTGCAGGTTTCTGGGGAAGGGAGTTCCAGTCAGAGGGGGCCGTCCATGCAGAGGCCCTGAGGAATGGGCACGGAGGCAGGAGTGAGGAGTAGAGGGGGAGGGGCAGCCCGCTAGAGAAGGGGTGGACGAGCACACAGGGCGCTGCCCTCTGCTGTAAGGATGTGGCTGGTGCTTTGCAAGAGGATCTGATTTCAGGTGAGAAGTGGTCGTGGCTGGTGACACGTGCGACGTGCTGCACTGGGGACAGGGTTTGCTGATGTGAAGGGTTAGGGGAGGGAATGAGACAAGAGTGACCCTGAGGAGTCTGCTCTGGGCACCTGGAGGAATACAGTTCGCTGCTGGCTCATAAGCGGAAGGTGACAGCTTCGGAGGCTTGTTCAGGAAGGGATCAGAAATTCAGTCGCGGGTGTGCCACACTTGAGGCGACTTTGAGACCCGCAAGTGGAGATTCTGAGTTGGCAGCTGGGTGTACATCTGGGCTTAGGGAGAGAGGTTGGGGCAGTTGACGCACGGTTAGGAATTGTGGCCTGGGGGTGGGGTTTAAAGCCACACGGTGGCTATGATCCCCAGGGTGTGAGTTTGGATGCCCAAAGAGGGGGACCAGGACTCAGCCCCGGGGGCTTTGGCAGAAGAGACTGGGGGGATGAGCAGAAACGAGGACCACCCTCATCAGTGGCTTACTTCTGTTGTCTCATCACTATGCAGAACTTACCCACGGACACCCTTACGTGCCTACATCGTTACTCTCCAGAACCTTCCTGTGGAGCCCTTGAGACTTGGACCAAGTATTTCCTCTTTGGGTTTAAGAGTGACCCATTTAAAGTGAGTAGGCTGGCTGGAAATCAGATCATCGGAGAAGACAGATGGGTATGTTACTAACTTTTTCCTGTTGGTCTTTCCATCTGCTGCCCCACACATCCCTGGCTTTTGAGATTGGGTAGAGTGGGAATAAAAGTGGCTCCTTGTTGAGCAAATAGTAGTCAACACGGCAGCTATAGGTAACCATCCTCAGTTAAACCCAACCTCTGCCTCCCTGTGTGCCCTGTGTCCCAAGCAGGTACTTTGTCAGGAGTGTTTTGCTCACCTCCTGGTCCCAACGGGGAGCCCAGGCGGGAGCTTAGAGCTGCGTCTAGGCCTTTGGCATCGCTAACACATCTAGGAAAATACAGCGAGGTAACTGAATGTTCTGTTTCTTCAGTTTATATGTGGGAGCTGTTTGATAGTTTAGCCCAGTTCAAAAATAGAGAAATGATACAAGTAGCTATAGAAGTAGCTGGGTCTGACAGTGAGCATTCTTTTCAGGGGAAGAGTTCCCTCCGGGATTCAGATAACCAAGGAAAGTTTAGGTAAGATGCTAGCAAACGCTCCAGAAGAGGCAGTCAGCAGGGAGAGAGCCCTTTCCGTGAACATGCCCATCATGAGTGCAGCTGGGTGCCCACTGGCCCTGGGGAGCTCATGAAGTTCATCTGTCATTCTTTCTCTTGAGAAACAGGTGACCATTTCATAGGAGAATGAATAACAAGAAAACAAACACACAGAGGGGGATACTACAGCAAATGTACTTCTGTAGACCTATAAGGAAATGATTTTTTTTGTAATGGAGGTAAAACAGATTTGGGGTGCATATGGAGAACAAAGAAAAAGCCCTGATTCAGAATATCTGGAGGTGTGCAGTAGGGTGAGTGAGTAGTTCTAACCAGGAAGCCAAGAATAATTAGAGTCTCGGTGATATGGACGGGATCTGAGGGGTGTGTAGATGTCGAGGCGCCCAGGCAGGGTGAATGTGGAGGTCACCATTGGAAATTGGAGGAGGTTCGTGGGTGGGGGAAGGACATTCAGAGCAGGGGGAGTGCCAGGACAAAGGCCCCGGGTGGTAGCATCCTTGGCATGACCAAGGAAGGGCTAGGGGACAGGGTGGCCAGGCTGAGGGCGGGGAGAAGGGCGTGAGGGTGGAGACACAGCAGCTGGGATGGTCAGCAGGCTGGTGAGGCCACCGGTGGACCACCTCCATCCTTGCTTCCGGTGTGTCCTGGGAAACTGTCGCAAAAGGAAACCTGGCTTCACTTTTCCATTTGACCCTAAGGGTCTTCAAGGTGGGTGCGCGGTTTCTGGCACAATGACAATTCTAGCAACTTCAGTACAACTCCATGGCATTTTCAACCTGCCTAAACATCCGATCGTTATGTTAACAAACTGCCAATAATTAACCTTTGTTTGCACTCCTTGAATAAATCCTGCTTGGTTCAGAAGGATTATTATTAGAAGCTATTGTTACATTTTCTTTTTAAGGGTCACTTTAGAATTTCTGAGTCATATTTATAAGTGAGACGTCAGTTTAATGCTTTCTCTTCTTTTTGTAGTATTTTCCCCTGGTTTTGATATAAGTTATATGCCAGATTTAGAAAATAGATTGAGTGCCTGGCCTGTGTATCTAAGTTAGTTTTTTAGTTCACATCTTAAAAAATTAATGTTTTCATTTTTTACCATTGTCATTACTTTATTGAAATGACCAAAGATTTCTTGGCTCCACTGTGCTGCTTTTTGAGATCTTGCATGGTTTAAAATGTCTTTATTCTTATCTCATACTTGATTAGTGGTTTAATGAGTACAGAATCCTGGGTTGGAAGTCATTTTCCCTGGTAATTTAAGGTAATTGTCCATTAATTTTAGTATCTCAAGTTGCTATTGAAAAGTCCGATGCCTTTCTCATTCTCGGCATTCTGCATGAGTCACCTTTTTTTTCTCCTTCTGTAATTGTGTAGGGTCTTTTCTTTGTCCCCATTTTCCCAAATTTCTTGATACCTTGCCTTGTCATGAGGTTGTTTTCATCCATAGTGCTAGGCACTTGGTGGCCCAAACTAGAAACTCATATCTTTGATTCAAAGAAATTAAAAGCTATATATATATTTCTTGGTTTATTTCTTTCCAAATATTTTTCCTGCCCTTTGGAACTTCATTGTAGAAGTGAAGACTTACTCTGATGTGGCAGGTCCTGGACTGCCTGCTAATCTTCCCATATTCTTTGTCTCAGTGTGTATGTGTGTGTGTGTGTGTGTGTGTGTGTGTGTGTGTTTGTGTACTATATTTTGATATCTTTTCAGGTTTGTTTTTTAATCCACTCACTAAGTTCTTATCTACTGTTTATCACATTTCTAATTTTCAACAGAGGTTTTCCGGCCTTGGAATGTTCTGTTTTTATTGCATCCTGCTCTTGTTTCATGAATAGAATATGTTCTCATACCTCCCTAAGGATATCAGTAATTTCTTTCTTCAATTTTCTTCAATCTCAATCTCTTTTTCCTCCAAGATTCTTTTTAATTGTTTGTACATGTTGGTCTTTGTCTCCCATTTTGAAAGCTTTCTTCGATTTTCTGTTTGTCCTTGGCTCGTATTGAAGAGTGGAGCCTTATGAAAGGGAACGGGCCTTTCATAATGGACCCTTTACATGGTTGAGACCTCGTGACATGGTGATCTACACAACCAGCTCTTATTTCAATCCAGAAATATTTCCTCAGCTGTGCCTTTGATAGCTTTCCTCCTCATTTCTTTTTGTTGTTGTTGTTCAAAAAACTACTATTTTAGTCTGGGCATCTTGTCACATCCAAGACTTCTCAATCCTTTAACATTGCTGTTTTCCCCTCTTGAGCAGATTCTCAAAGTTACCCTCCATACTAACAATTCAATTTTCTGGTTCTGATATTTCTGAAATTTGCTGCCTGCAGCATCAATGTTCATTCTGGTGTTGTGTGTTTGGCCTCTTACAACCCTTCCACCTGTCCTTGTCTCCCATTCATCACATCCTGGTATATTTAATCCTCCAGCTTTGACATTCCACTCCCATTGCCTGGCTGTACCACTGAAAAGATGTCTAAAAGTTTTCTAAAATTAATTTTATTTCCCATTAAAAATATATTATGTGTGCTGCCTTTTCTTTTCACATTCAGAATATTCCATTTCTTACCTCTTGCAGAGATTTTTACCTCCAGACAAAGGAATGGTCTATGCAGACCCGCCCTCGGGCCTCATTGAATGTGGCTCCCCGTTTTCAGTCTGGGAGGGTAGTGGATGAGTCCACCCGAGATTCGTAAGGTCCTCCCATCAACTGTGTCCTTTAATCCAGCTTCACTGGCAGGGAACCAGCAGAAAATTTTTCCAAGATTCAGTCTATAAATTATCTGAAAGTCCTTATTTTTGTGGTGCTTTTGGATCTCTATATTCTTTTCTACATTCCCATAGGCCTTTAGTGAGAATATAGAGGCAGCTGTGTAGGGAAATTTTAACAGGCATCATTTAAAATGAGAAGCTAAAGAGGTCTCCTCCCCATCCTCAATCTACTTTTCAAATTTCCGAAAATTCACTGCTTTGTGAAACCAGATAGACCGTGTAGCATTTCCCCATTTCCTGGGAAAACAACCTGCGAGTCTCACTTTTCCAGCCATTACGCAAGGCTGTGTTCAACCTTTGCACTGGGCTGTGTGTTCATTAAGCCAATGACTGGCTCTGTTCCATGTCTTCCCAGTGAAATAATGAGAAATGTGGCCCTAAGCTGACCGAGTAGACATGATGCTATTGAGCACTGCTCCTTGGTGGCATTAATATTGCCATTATTTATTATTTACATATTTAATTGCCTTATTGATATTATGCACTGTTAGCACTACTAATTATAACACAATAAACATAATTTATAAACATACTTTATGGTGATATACATAATCAACCACTCCTGACAATACCTGAGACAGCTGCAGACATTTTCCCCATTAGTGCAGACTGTTCTAGAGAGAGGGCCATTGGCTCACAGTGAACCTTTTAAATAAATATTTTAATGCATCAGAAACAGCTTGTGAATAACATGTGTGATGATTGCTTCAAAAATAAACCCAAAGGATCATTTTATGAGAATGGCATGCTTCCATGTCTCTGAAACTTCACAAAATGTTCACAAAGCTCTTCCTGCATTGCATCACAGAAAGATTGATCGTGTGGAGAGTCACTTTAAGAACTGTGAGGATTCCAGGATAATGTAGAAGTTCCACCAGAGAGTGGCTGCAAGGCGGGCTCCTCTTGTCTCTGGGAGGAATAATGCTCCATCATGAGAACATCTCTCCTGGATCCAGAGGTACAGAAACTGAAGGGTGGGTACAGATCAGATTTCAGGCCGTCTACTCAAGGGAGGCAAAACGTGTTGGATAAAGCAAGCCCTTGGCCTGTTTCTCAACTCCTGAGTGGCGGTCGCCAGCTGTTTAGCGTAGATGCCACAGTATTTGGCAATAGTGGAGAATAATTTTATGACTTTCTTCACACAGAGGCTCAGTGAGATCTGAAGTGCATCTATAGCTCATATCAGTCGTGTATTGTCGTTCATATATTTAATCGGAAAAGGACAAATTCCAACTAAGCCAGCCAAATAATTTATTTCTAATGAAATTATTTTACGTATGATAGATGTCATCTAGAACCATGTGTAGTGTTCCAATCAACCTCTGCTTTACCTGACTGGACCTTCCTTAAAGGTCTAGCCGATTTTCTCTCCCTCGTGGAATCCAGGCATCGAGAAGCATGCCAATAATGTCCATTTTCACCTCCACTCTGTGTCCAGTTATTTCCAGGGGAGCTTTACTTCAGCCTTGAACTAGCTGTGTACACATAGTACAAGTATGTAGCAGGCCAACATCAACCTCGATTAGCTTGTTTCTCGGGGTGTGTGTGTGTGTGTTTTTCTTTTGGCTACATCTTTCCTCAAAGCACACGCACTTTCTGCATACACCTTCACCCTTACTCCTTCAAATCCTGGATTATAAAAGTTCATTGTAGCTTAAATTCATATGATTTCTGAAAACAAGACCTGTGTTTCATTTCTAGGAAAACAATGTCTTAAGTGGAACAGGACGGAATATTCCTAAGTCCGTAAACACCAACCAGTGTGGCTCTTTGACCTGTTAAATTTTATTCCAGATTCCCTTCTGCCTTTGAACCTGTCATACACATATTTATGCCAGTCGTTTGAACGATGCCCCCAAATCCCCAATATTCTCCAATGCAAACAGGATAGATGGGATTCCCCTTGGTCCAAATGTTCTCATCCAAACTCTCATTGGATCAGCTTAGTGGCTCTAACACTGAGATGCTTCTGATGTATGTATATCTATGTGCTGTCGTTATGTCCACATTTCCCCTCACATTCACTGTTTTCTTATATGCACAGAGAGGTCTACATTTAACAGATAAATCTTAGGAGAGAGCAAATAGAATAACTCGCCCGTCAGACTTTATTGAAGCTCCTAATTTGTGAGGGGGAGAATTTTTATTTTGCTTTAGTTACTAAAGGTTATTCATGAACTGGTCCACCTAATCTGAAGACATCTTATAGAAGTCAGCTTCTAGCTAGAACCTCTTACCGGGAACGTGCCATTCTACCAATGTGTGGGCAAATCAGAACAGTAATATCCTTTGTGTTCCCAAGTGCCGCTCTCTCTTTCTATGGAAAAATTACTGGCGGGGTGGAGGGAGGTAACCTATTCCCAGGTATTATGCTGAACCATACAGTACTGTTAATGTTGGATCCCATTGTTACAAAAAAGTCATTCCATGTGACTCATCTAATATGGAAGCATTAATGGTGCTTTCTAGACACGATAAATTTTATTCCACACACCTAAGCAAATAGGAAGGTGGTGGGCAACCAGTTAAGTGCCTTAAATAGCAGACCCTTTTTACAGCTGTAGCTTTATGAGTCTCTCGGAGAGGCTATTTGGTTCTGTGAAATATCCATCCCCCCGCCCTTCCCCAGAGAAGAGAGGCTCGTCCCTGGCAGCACAAGCCAGGTAAGAACTAAATAAGATGCCAACGGAAGAGCCCTAAAGCTGATAATACACAGCCATTACTCTCTGGCACCATTGTAATGCAGTGACCCCAAAGACATTTGCGAGTTACAACACTGATCAGGGTGTACATTACACATCTTTACTTTAGGTCACTTCCCTTAGCTAAAAGCAGAAATATTAGGAAGGTGCTCCAGAATCAGGAAATGGCGCTAGACGGATGCGCACGAGACATATCGCTTCTCATGCACCCTAGAGAATTGCACTGACAATGTATTAAAACTAAATTATCTTTAAAAGTGAGCACGATTAATAACAACCCATAGAGCAGGTAAAGATTTCTATGGTCAAAGAAAAAAAAATTAGGCAGGGTTGTTGGCATTGGGGTTGGTCTCCGGATACCCCTGTGGTTAAATTATCACCATTTTACAGCAAAACTCCTTAGAATAGGGAGAAACAAATAAGCAAACGTAGCTCTTCATAGGACTAACACGCGTCCCTTCTGCCCGTCTGGGAAGGTGACCTAGACCCGCGGAGGCTGTTAATAATCGTGCATCCAGAAGGGATTTCTGGTCCTTTGTCTCTGGGAAGGGCAGTATTAGATCATGAGAACACTTTCCTGGGACCCAGAGAAACTGGCTTAGGGAGGGACACATGTGACATAGATCTGCCAACATGGAGACATTTCCATTTTTACTAAGCAGCTGCATTTCCCACTTCCTTCTTTTTCTTTACGACACCCACAGTTTCTGAAATTTGAAACTCCGACCAGGTAATGGTTCTATGGTTTTGCACATCTTTTCTCCAAATAGCCAGAGTGATTACAAAGCAGCAACTAATATTTCTCATCTACTTTGATGGCAACAGCGTACAGCCGAGTGTATCTTCATAGGCAGTGAACGAGAAATTCGTGTTTTCTGTACATAATGCCAAACACCTAGAAAATTGAAAGTTGCACATTGTTCGGGATCATGTAGACGCAGACATCATCTGCGACACACTTGTAACCAGGAGAAGGAAGTCGCTAAACTAAGCCTGGTCTATTTATGGTTGTTTGTTATTTATATTTTAAAATATATGCCTTTCCCTTTCTAGTATATGTTTTACGTATAAACTTACAATTTTTGACTAATAAATTGTCCATGGGAAAGGAAGATTAATTAGAAAAGTATGCTTTTGACGATGATGTTCTGATAATAACTAAAGTAATAATACTTTATGTACCTGTTTTACTAATGTACTGATTTAAAACCTTACCGCTTTTTAATTTTTTAATCTTAATTTTTATTTATTTTGAGAAACACAGAGACAGTGCAAGTGGGGAATGGACAGAGAGAGGGAGAGAGAGAGAGAGAAGCCCAAGCAGGCTCTGTGCTGACAGAAACCCAACGTGGGGCTCGATCCCACGAACCATGAGATCATGACCGGAACCAATATGAAAGGGGAGAGAGAGAATCCCAAGCAGGTCCTACACTTTCAGTGCAGAGCCCGACATGGGGCTCAAACTCAGGAACCGTGAGATCACGACCTGAGCCAAAATCAAGAGTTGGATGCTTAACTGACTGAGCCACCCGGGCGCCCCTAAAAATATCATTTTATTTTATTTTATTTAAAAAAAATTTTTTTTAACGTTTTATTTTTGAGACAGAGAGAGACAGAGCATGAACAGGGGAGGGTCAGAGAGAGGGAGACACAGAATCTGAAACAGGCTCCAGGCCCTGAGCAGTCAGCACAGAGCCCGACGTGGGGCTTGAACTCACGGACCGCGAGATCATGACCTGAGCCAAAGTCGGCCGCTTAACCGACTGAGCCACCTAGGTGCCCCTAAAAATATCATTTTAAAACACTTTTTTGTGCCTATTCTCTTTTTTGCCCTTGCCATAGACATAATGTAGATAGGATTAATATTATTTCAATGTTGTAGCTATTGAAACTTGTAACTCCAAAGCAAATATTGATAAACAAAATCACTATTTTTGTAACTCTTGAAAGGAAATGGAGACTAGTTCCCAGATATTTCTGGGGGAAAAAGGCATAATCGGGGCTATCTAAGTTACTAAGTTTTAAAGGGGTTAGTAGATTTGCATCTTCCATTTTTCACCAGTTTGGGTTGGTTGAGGCTGGCAGTCCATCCATGGGTACGTTTTTGCAGTTCGGATGACTTGCTAACCCATATCGATAGCGAGGCCTGTTTTTGTCCCCCACCCCCACCCCTGTCACTTCATACTCTATCTGGACAAAGGTGGTAGGAAATATTTTATTTATGATTCAGGGAATACATATCATTGATTATTTGGAACCCACACAAATAAACTTTTGATTGGTCGCCCACATGAAAAGCAGAAAAAGTAAATTGCAACACAGGAAGCAAACATTTGCTGAACAAAAGAGTGGATTCGGTGAAAAACGAGTGACAACAAAAACTTTAAATGTCTTTATTTCTTGTACCCAAAAGGAGAGAACGTAGCTAATACCACCTCTGGTCTAACACAAAGTAATCATCTAGGCCATGTTACTGAATGCTTGGGAGGACAGTAGTCTTCTTTAATGTCAATGAATGAATGAACTTATTGCAACAAGCACCAGTTCATTGATTAAATGCTTGCAAGGTGCCCAGCGTGATGTGTGCTCTTGATGGTGCAGGTGGCATGACCACCGCCCTGACTCCACGGGTCCTGCTTTTCTCAGTCCTCAAGCAAAACATGCCAGGAGATCAGTTTCTTCATCGCGAAGCTTTGCAGAAAGGGCTGCATCAAAATTAATTTTCCAAGATAAAAATTATGAAAATGAACGGGTTTAAAGCTAGACTTTGAATCAAATGATTTCTCTGAAGTGAAATAGTTCCAGTATCCTAATTTTTCCCGGCATAATTTTAAAGATTAACGCTCTTTCTCCTCCCCACCCCCAAAGAGATCATTTGCAAAGATTTATGTCTATCATATTCAGGAGCAGCTATGAGCAGGGGTGGATATTTTTTACATAAGTGTAATTATATGTAAGTGCTATAATTTAATTACCACGATTCCATCCCTATTGATTTCAGATACTCATCCGGAGCCTACAGATATGGTTGTGTGAAGCTGACAGATCGCATCATCTGTTTGAATGCCGACGGACACTGTAGGAAGACAGAAAAGACCATTCGTTAAAGAATAGCAAGGAATTTTCTTCCAGGAAGCATTAAGGTAACTATTTTACATTAAAGGCTAGATTTTCAGGTAAAGGGGGTGGGATAAAACACGGTCATGCAACACCTAAGATACAAAAGTGCAAAATACATATATACAGATTAAACATAAAGATGTAAATTGATACGTGAAATTAAACGCTAGGTGAACATTCACCATCATCAACAATTCAAGTCAATGGGATGGTGGCAGATACAAATTTAAAAATTCAAATCAGGCAAAGTGAACATTTTAATCCTATCCCTGTCTCCGGACAGCAGAATGCAAAATCCGCATTGATTAAATCCTTAGACTTCTCCTAATATTCTATAGTTTGGAAAAGGGGGCGCTGGGAAACACCAAGGGAGAAAAACCCTCAAGAGAAAGGTCCGTTTCACAACCGCAGGACATTAGCATGAGCAGGAAGGACTTCTGAGTCTGCTATGGGCTTTCAGGAGCCGTTCACTGGGCTTTGCAGCGACTCCTGGGGCTCTTCTAAGAGCTATTCAGTAGGATGTACTCTCGGGTTGATCATCTGTCTCTCAGGGTCAAGGATTTAAGTTCCAGAAGGGCAGGATCATGTTTGACATATTCATGCTACATCCTCAAGGTGAGAATAAAATAAAAATATATTAAAGAAAATTAAAAGAAATAAGAGAAAAGAAAAGAAAAGAAAAACGTGTAAAAGCTATAAAAAAAAGAACTCTGTTGGAAAAAAAAAATCAAGAAATAGCAACACAGATCTTCTTTACATGCTTTCCACTATAGAAGAATTTAATAAAAATATGAACTCAATAAAAAGAACTCCAAAAATGAGTTGATAAAAGAAAAGACGTGAATGAAGAAACCAAAGTATATCATATAGTCCATCTGATGGTTTTCATAAGCGGGTAATACACATCATACAGTGTAATTTTATATTAACAATCTAGTGAGTACAGAAGACTTTTATCCACAGTCAACAGATGTTGAGACATTGAACTGAGTCATAGCAATAAATTATTGATGCATGTTTTGGAAGGTGTTCTCAAAAATTGTAACATTTAATTAAACTAGTAAAACTTTCCCTTAAAATTTATAGTTTTATTATTAGATTACTGTTGGGTTTTTAATATTCATCTTTGTTAATTTTATCTTGAATTCACACATGAGGCATTCTGGATCAGAGACAGATTTCTGATTAAATGCCTCACAGTAAATAAGAAGTCTGATGGCCCCTTTTTGCCCCTAATTTTTACCTCTAAGGCAACGCAATAAAAACTGATGGGAATTCTTCCCACACAAACTGCCAGTCTGTGAGTGTGGTGGTTGGTTTTACGTGACAACCTGGCTAGCTGTGCTGCCCAGTTATTCATCGAATGTTAACCTAGGTGTGGCTGTGAAGTTGTTTTTCAACTGGCTTTAAGTAAAGGAGTTTGCCCTTGATAATGTAGGTGGACATCATCCGATCTGATGAAAGGACTTACAAGGTTTCCTTGAGGAAGAAATTCTGCTTCCATTGTAACCTCCACCCTGTGTGAGATACCTGCCAGCAGGCTCACTTAAAGGTTCCTCATTGGCTAGGTGGTCCCTACAATTATGTAAGTCTCATACTGTCTCTTTATTTATATTCTACACGCATACACACACACACACACACACACACACACACACTGCTAGTTCTGGTTTTCTAGTAGCATCCTGACTGAGACCCATTTTGGTACCAAGAGTGGGGTGCTGCTATAACAAATACTGAAAAATATTGAAACGACAGGTGCCTGGGTGGTTCAGTCATTTAAGTATCTGACTTCAGCTCAGGTCATGATCTCATGATTCATGAGTTCGAGCCCTACATTGGGCTCTCTACTGTCAGAGGAGAGCCTGCTTTGGATCCTCTGTCCCTCCCTCTCTCTGCCCCTCCCCTGCTCACGCTCTCTCTCTCTCTCTCTCTCTCTCAAAAATAAACATTAAAAATACTGAAATGGCTATGGAATTGGATAAAAGTTGGCAGATGGAAAAATTATTTTGAGGGCCATAATAGGTAAAGCCCAAATTGCCTTGAAAAGACTGTTGGCAGAAACACAGATGTTAAAGGCAATTCTTCTGAGAGTTCAGAAAAAAGTAAGGAGTATGGTGGAGATGGCTTCTGTTTTTATGGAGAATATATTTATATTTATTAATTATATTATATTTATATATTAATACATGTATTTAAGGACAGAATGTTGGACACAGTGGACATCACCTTCTAATATACTATATAATTCATTTGCTTACTATGCTTATTATGTATAGTCTGTCTTCCCAACTAAAATTTAAGCTCCACGAGGACAGGGATCTGTGTCTACAACGGGGCCTGGTGCCTGGTGGGCACAAAATAAATACTTGTTTAAAATAAACAGAGGAAGCAAATACCTTGCCTTTTCTCAAAAACCAACACCCTTTTCAGAATGTGAATTACAGATGTGAGTTACAGATCATTTAAAAGAAATAAGTTCATACAACTTTTTGAAAGGCAACTGAGAGAGTTGCAAGTTGACTGCAACTTCGAGGATTTGACTTAGAAGAGATAATTACCTAAGAGCAGAAAGATGTTTGCATGAGGATTATTATCACAGTGCCATATGTAATAGTGAAAATTTGAAGCAAAAAGGAATCATTAGGATACTGTCATGTAAGTTATAGTGCTGGGACACCATGTAATATTATAAAACAATTATAAATATGATACCTTGAACCAAGGTAGTGACAACGTAAATGGTGAGAAAATGTCAGATAATCAAAATTTCTTGGATATTGGTCACATGTTGTGAGAAAAAGAGAACAATCAGAGATGACTCCAAGAGGTTCCCTCTGGGTATCTGGTAGGTAAACTTGACATCAAATGACAAGAGGAAGTTTGTCAGTCGATATTTCAGTTGGAAATATTAGAATTTCAGTATGGACATGTTAAATGTGACATTTCTAGCAGTCATCTGTTGTGGGTTTGATTTTGTTTTCCCAACAGACATATCAAAGTCCCAACCTCTGGTACCTGTGCATGTAATCTTATTTGGAAATAGGACCTTTTCAGAGATAATCAAGTTAACATAAGGTCATTAGGGTGGGCCCTAATCCAAAGTGACTACTGTCATTACAAGAAGAAGTGAAGTGCACAGAGGCAGAAGGAAAAAATGAAAAGGCATGGGCCAATGGAGACAGCGGTTGGAGCAAACCAAATTTCAGCAGAGGCATGAAATATATTCTCCTCAAGAGCCTTCAGATGGAAGAGTGCAGCCTTACCTTGATTTCAAGCCTATAGTCCCTAGAATTATGAGAAAATGTTCCTAATGTTCATAGCCACAATTTTATTGCAGCAGCTCTAGAAAACCAGTACAGGGAAGAATAAGAATAAATGAGTATCAGTGAGTATTCCTGTGCCTTTCAGGAAGGTCTTGTCCTTACTCCAGTCCTTTGGTGTGTAAAGAAATCTCTCCAAGGCCCAGTAGCCCTATGTATCTAGGATTTTATCACCTAGAGATGTCTCCAGTGTCCTGAGCTCCATTTATCCTTGGAGACCTTTGGGCATTAACTATTTGGCCCAGAGACAGAGCACCTGGCTGGCTCAGTCAGTTAAACATCTGACTCTTGATTTGGACTCAGGTCATGATCTCACAATTCTTGCGATTGAGCCCTGCATTGGGGCTGACAGGGCAGAGGAGCCTGCTTGGGATTTTCTCTGTCCCTCTCTCTCTCTGCCCCTCCCTTGCTCTCTCTTTTTCTCAAAATAAATAAATAAACATGAAAAAAAGGTAAGAGAATGTTTATTATCTTTTTGGATCAGAGCAGTTAAGCAGACACATGACTACGGGTGAAACTCTCAGGGTGTATAAAGAGTGTCAGGAGCACCTGGAAACCCAGCCAAGCTTTATATCTCCACAATTACAAATGACTAACATTGGCAATAAAAGCAAGACTAAGTAAGGTTTAAAATACTGAAATGATACAAATTATATTCTCTGATCAAAATGGAATTTAGCTAGATATAAGTAACAGAAAGATGTGTGGAAAATCCCTAAGTATTTGCAGATTAAAGGCCACACATCAAAATAATTTATGGACCAAAGAAGAAATCACAAGTTAAGTTAGATAATAGTTTAAACTGAATTAAATAAAAACCAGCATTCCAAAATGTGCTTTTCAGTCAAAACAATGCTCTGAGAAAAATTTACGGCACAAAAGCTTCAGGTTATAAAAAGAAGAGTCTCAAATCAATGATCTGAACTTCCACATTAAGAGGAACCTTGACTATCCTTATTGTGGTGATTATTTCACAATATATACATGTATCAAATCATCAGCTTGGATACCTTAAACTTAAATTGCTCAAAAATTTATGTCAATTATAACTCAAGAAATCTGGGGGAAGAATTCAAAGACAAGAAGAGCAAATTAAACCTTATGTAAATAAAAGGGGACAAATTATAAAAAGAGAACAGAAACAAATGAGAAAATGGACCTATAAATCAATAAAATACAAAGCTGTTTCTAAGAAAAAAAAATTGAAATATATTCAATCACAATAAACAAGAAAAAAATGGAAATAAGACACAAATTATCAGGTCAGGAATGAGCAAAGGGGCATTACTACAAACCCTACAGACATTACAGAATAATAATAGCATCAATAACAGGACCCATATCAGAGATACAAGAGAGGACATTGCTAGATAGCCTACATATAGGATAAGAATATGAACAGAACAATAGGAATAATTATGAAAAAACTATACACTCATAAAATTTTCAAGTTAGGTGAAATGGGTAAATACTTCAAAATATACACAATACCAAAACTCACTCAAGAAGAAATGGATGATCTCAATAATTCTATATATACTAAAGAAATTTAATCTATAGTTAAACATATTTACCTTAAAAAAATCCATATCCAAATTGTTTCCCTGGTATATTCAACCAACATTAAGGTAAAAAATAACAGTTCCTCAAAAATATTACAGGAAATATAAGAGTAAGGAATACTCTCCCACTCATTTTATGAGGTCAGCATTAAGCTGATACTAAAACCAAATTTAAAAATTTATAAGAGAGGCACCTGGGTGGGTCAATTGGTTGAGTGTCCGGCTCTTGGTTTTGGCTGAGATCATGTTCTCACAGTTTGTGGAATCGAGCCCAACGTTGGGCTCTGTGCTGACAGTGCAGAGCCTGCTTGGGATTCTCTCTCTCCCTGTCTCTCTCAGCCCTTCCCCTGTTCACATGCACTCTCTCTCTCTTTTTCTCAAAATACGTAAACTTTTAAAAAGTTATAAGAAAGAAATCTACATCTCATTATACCTGATGGATATAAATGCAAAAATCATTAATAAGATTTTAGCAGTCGAATCCAACATTACACAGAGAAATACATCATGAAATAGTTCAATATTTAAGAACCAATATTTCTGCACTGTGCTGCAATAAATGGGAAAGAATGTTTCTCCCAAACTTGGGAGAAGAAAAGAAAAAATTTCAAACTAAGTTCAAATTCATAAATTTCTCTTTAATACACTGGATAACTGAAGATACAGAGCAGACAACTCA
This sequence comes from Prionailurus viverrinus, assembly GCF_022837055.1. Classification (NCBI taxonomy): domain Eukaryota; kingdom Metazoa; phylum Chordata; class Mammalia; order Carnivora; family Felidae; genus Prionailurus; species Prionailurus viverrinus. Next base: position 92,537,210 of record NC_062572.1, on the reverse strand, counting down.
CCCCAAATTGAAGGAGAGATTGACACCTTCAGAGAGAGGGATTTGTAACTTGCTTACCTGGGATGGTTGTGATCACACACTGGCAGCAATGAAGGATGTAGACAATAATTGGAAATATGCCATTTTAGGGTTGTTACACCAGATGAAAAGTGGTAAAATAGTATTTAAAAGCAGACTATGATGAACTGACAACCATCTTTAAAAAACAATATATAAGTCAATAGGGGAGATAAGAAGGAATCATAAACACTTTCCAATTAACCCAAGAAAAGGAAGAAAGGTTGGGGATAAGTAAACGAAGAAGTGTGGAAGAAGTAGAAAACTTCTTCCTACTTCCGGTCTACACAAGATGACATAGACTCGTTACCCAATGCTTTCCTGCCAGAGCGTGGAAATAGTGCAAGAAGCAACTAAAAGAAAGTTCTAGAAAGGGAAAAGTTAAAACAGTCGGGCTAAGGACCCAAGGACTGGAGGGATGACAGAGAAGCAAGGTATCTTAGGACCCCCACACCACCCCCCCCCCCAGACACATAACAGAAGAAGTGGCCATGCCCAGAATTCTCCAGCTCCAGGCTGATGATAGAAGGGATCCATATAGGGTCATTTATCCCTGGGCTGTGTAGGAGTCTTGAGAGACCCCAGCAGAGAATGGAACTACCGCTGCAGACTGGTAGAGAGCCACATATCCCGCAAAGTATCTGTAGTGAGAACTATCAAAATGAAGAACTCTCAAAACTCAACAGTCACAAAAATCCAATTAGAAAATGGGCAAAACATGTGAGGAGACATCTTACTGAAGAAGAAGTATAGACGCCAAACAAGCACAGGCAGAGATGCTCCGCATCATTAGCCATCAGGGAATGCAAACGAAAACACGATGAGATCCCTACACACCTATCGAAATGGATAAAAGAAACAATAGTGACATCAGCGAACGCTGGCAAGGATGCAGAAAAACTGGGTCTTTCGTGCATCGCCGGGATTATGGGAGGTGCTACAACGAGGAAAGAAAACCGTTGGGCGGTTGCTTTTAAAGCACGAAACTACCACACAGCCCAGCAGTTGCACTCTTGGGGATTTATTCCAGAAAAATGAAAACTTACATTCCCACAAAGACTTGTCCGTGAATGTTCATAGCAGCTTTGTTAGACCAGATAAGAACCGACAAGAACCCAGATGTATTCAATGGGTGAAGAGCTAAACAAACTTCCGCACGTGCATCGTGGCTTGGACCACCACGCCGCAGGAGAGTGGAGTGAGCCATTGGCACACCACGTAGACGGGAACCTGATGGACCTCGACGGAGTTAGACTCACTGAAAAAAAGCCAACCTCGAAAGGCTACAATGCCATGTGACTCCCTTTATGTACCTTTCTTGAAATGACAATATTCCGGAAATGAGGCCAGATTAACAGTTGCCAAAGATTAGGGACAGGGTGGGAAAACAGAAGAAATGTGAGTGTGGTTGTAAAAGGGCACATGAGAGGCATCCTTGTAGATGCGGCATAGTTCAGTGTCTTCACTGTGATGTCTTCACTGTGATATAAACTGCCCATAAGATAAAATTGTATACAAGGAGTATGCAAACAAAAATGGATACAAGGGGTGTGTGTGTGTGTGTGTGTGTGTGTGTGTGACTGTGATGGCGTGGATACACACACTACGCATGATAAAATCGCATACAAGGAATATGCAAACAAAAATTGCATATAAGGGGTGTGTGTGTGTGTGTGTATGTTTCACACAGGAAAATAAATGCAATAAAAACTAGGAGAACCTGAATAAGATTAGTAGATTGTGTCACTATCAGTGTAAATACTTTGTGAGATTGTACTACAGTTTTGCAAAAAAAAACTCTCCTGCTTGGGGGCACCTGGGTGGCTCAGTCAGTTAAATGTCCGACTACTGGTTTTGGCTCAGGTCGTGATCTGATGGTGTGTGAGTTCGAGCCCCACATCGGGCTCTGTGCTGGCAGTGCACAGCCTTCTTGGCATTCCCCCCACCTCTCTCTCCGCCCCCCCCCCCGCATGCATACACTTGTTCTCTCTCTCAAAATAAATAAATAAATATTATCAAATAATTTTTTAAAGCTCTCCTGTTTTAAAAGACAGAGGTTATAATACTTTATAACTAAAGGGATTCACCCTAGAAATGCAGTACTGTTTCAACATTTAAGTCTTACCGAATATTAGCAACACTGAAATAACAATATAACACACCAACGGTGTACAATTTATCAACAGACCAAAAGAAAGATGTCACGATTGTCTCAATAGATGCACAAAAAAGCATTTAACATCCTCCCACAATAAAAACATTCAGAAAAAGAACAGAGGAGAAATCCCTTAATTCGAAAAAGGGCACAAACACAAAATCTAACAACAGCAACAATTAGAACTAAGTGAATGTACAATGATGGTCGGTTACAAAATACAAGGTCAGCATACAAAAATCACTTTTATTTCTATAAACAATCAATGAACAACTGGGAATATTAATTTAGAGTACCATTTACAATAGCTCCACTCCAATACTCCACAGAGTATTTAGGTTAAAAGCCTAGAAAAATTATGTGTGGGACCTGTATTGTGAAAACTAAAACAAACAAAAAAATGTTATTGTCAGGGAACAAAGGCCTTGAACCCGGAGGGAAAGGCCATGTTCACACATGGGAAAACTTGACACAGAGCGTCAGCTCTCTGCAAAGTGATCTGCGGCTTCATTGCAATCGCCATCAAAATCCAAGTGGATTTTTCGTAGATATTTACAAGCTGATTCTAAAGCAAGGGTGGAAACGTTAAGGAACTAGAATGGCTAAAACATTTTATTTTATTTTACTTTATTTTATTTATTTTTTTATTGAAAAATTTTAATGTTAATTTACTTTTGAGAGAGAGTGAGAGACAGCATGGGCAGGGGAGGGGCAGAGAGAGAGAGGGAGACACAGAATCCAAAGCAGGTTCCAGGCTCCGAGCTGTCAGCACAGGGCCCGACGCGGGCTTGAACTCACAAACCGTGAGACCATGACCTGAGCCGAAGTCGGACACTTAACCGAGTGAGCCACCCAGGCGCCCCTAAAACATTTTTAAAAAGAGCAAAATGGGAGGCTCGCATTACCTGATACTCAGATGTACTCTAAAGCTGCAATCATCGAAGCAGCGTAGAATTGGTAAAAACATCAACACATAGACCCGTGGAGAAGAATGGAGAGTATAAATAGCCCCACTTAAATATATTCTATTGATTTTGACTATGGCGCCAAGACAAGTCAGTGGAGAAAGGATACTTTCGCCCAATGGTGCGGGGACAATGGGACATCCACATAAAAAGAGATGAAACTCAACGTGAATCTTACACTTCATACAAATTATCTCAGAATGGATCACAGGTCCAACTATAGAGCACAAAGCGATATCACTTTCAAAATAAAACATAAAAGAAACTCTTTATAACCATAGGGTAGGCAAAGAGTTTTCATCCGACCCCTAACACAGGTCACATAAAAGAAAATAATCTGTAGACTGAATTCATCAACATTCAAAATTAAAAACTTTTGCATTGCAAAGAATGCCATAAAGAGAGCCTGAGAATAAAGTTGCACTCGGGGAGAAATTACCTGCAAGTTACGTAGTAAATCCAAATTTCTGTTTAACCTTTGGGACTGTGTGGGCTGGGGCTTTTTAATTTGTGGTGCTTTATATTTCGACAGAAAGACATCTTTCCGAGTGGCGGTGTTTTGATTCTTCCACGTACCCACATCATCATACCATCAAATTTTCACGAGAGTCTTCATTGCAGGTTTCAGATGGCAAAAATCATTGTTTTATTTTATTTTCAAAAATTGCAGTCAGCCCCTCTGCGTCTAGCGATGTGATAAAGCTGAAATAGAATGGGCATCATTGGATGGGCTTTTGTCACTAATGCTGTGGGAAATGACTGGAAAAAATAAGCATCATTCGAGACAGATGCATTCATGTTTTGAGGCAATAAAGTGTAACAGAACCCGGAAATGGACACTCATAACAAAACCTGAGGGAATCCCAGCAATTTGGTCCCTTTCTTCCCTAAGAAATAACTTTCGTTGTTGGCTGTTATTTGAAGATACGTGTTTTTCCCCCTTCCCTTCCTATTTGATTTGGTTGAAGCCACTGCAGTGTTTTACCAGGTGAAAGATAGGTATTTCAAGAAATGACCCACATCGGTATTATATCTATTACCTCATAATATGGCTATTGGAGTCCTGATGTGCACACTCTAAAGAGATCACTGGGAAGATTTCTGTTGGTCCCAGAAATATGAGTGGACCAAAAGCTATCCACAGGAAACTGGCAATCTAAGACATGTAGACACACACAGGAGGCAACCGATGTCTTTATTTTTAAATGAAATCTCTTCTTTATCTGTCCTCTTAAGCGCAACTCAGAACGCTTTTACAAAGTGATGGTTCGGTTAAAGCCTTCATTTAGCCTGGCGGCATCACCACGTTGGAGGCCATTGTGCCGTTGGGTTTGTGTCAGATGAGGCGATGACGCCGTCTCGTGAGAAGTTGGGAACTTTCGGGCTATGACTTTGATTAGCTGCTGGAGTATCTGTTGGCTGCTCTAAGTGTCCCTGCAACTCCCAAATTAATATATATTCTTGCGACAAGCGAAGTGTGGGGATGTGTGCTTGTGGAAACTTACGATTCTTCCAATGCAGTAGAGATGGAATTTCACCAGTGAGAACCTGTTGCAGTAGCATTCGTTAATAGAACATGGAGCTAGAAGATACTACGGGATCCGCAGATTTTAAGGTGGGCTGCTAGAAATGGTTGGCAGAGATGACGCTTCAAGTTGGTTAAAGTTGGGACTTAAAATGAAGGCAATTTTGGGGTGCCTGGGTGGCACAGTCGGCTTAGCATCAGACTCTTGGTTTCGGCTCAGGTCATGATCTCACGGGTTCACGAGTTCGAGCTCCGAGTCAGGGTCTGCGCTGACAGCGTAGAGTCTGCTTGTGATTGTCTCTCTCTCTCTCTCTCTCTGGCCCTCCCCTGTTCTATCTCACTCTCTTTCTCTCTCAAAATAAAGAAACCATTTTTTAAAAAAAAGGAAGGCAATTTTGAGTCGATTCCGTCTCTTTAAAATATGAGGGTAAATAACAGCTCATATGGAACATCCTTTACTGGTAATTATTACAGTCTTTGGGTTTTCTATTCTTTTTTTTTTTTTTTTTTTTTGAGAGACACAGAGAGAGAACCGTGGGCTTGCATGCAAGTGACTGAGCAGAGGAGGGGCAGAGGGAGAGGGTGAGGGAGAATTTTAAGCAGGCTTCACACCCAGAGCGGAGCTGGATGCGGGTCTCGATCTCAAGACCATGAGATCATGACCTGAGCCAAAATCTAGAGTTGGGTGCTTAACCGACTGAGCCACCCAGGCACCCCTGAGACTTCTATTCTTTGGTTCCACACCAGCCTGAATGAGAGGGAGGAATAGTGGGGCCCACAATAAAGGGCCATATTCAGCACTGTGACTCAAATAGGCGCCCACCGGCCCCACGGACACGCAGTCCTGAGAAAGAAAGTCTGCTCACTTTATCTCTCGTTGTTCATCGCCGTTACCTTCCCGGCACACTGTTTAACCTTGGCCTCCTTTTCCTTCTGTTTTTAAAAGAAGTGCTTCTGTCTTCCCAAGAAGAGCTAGGACTGAAAGTTCCTGGTAGAGAGACAGTTTAAAGATCTCCTGGCTTCAAACACCAGCTGTATGTGCATTGAATTATGAATTCCAAAATTAACTAACTCCAGAACTGGCTGGTTGACTAAGTAGCCTCTGGACCCTCTGAGTACTCCCTGGAGTCCAAATGCTTCCAGAAATAGGTGGTTGTGTCAGTATCTGGGGCAGGTGTGTGCCATTCTTCTGCCATTTTGACAGTCTTGTTTATTTCATATCAGCCAGACACCTGATCTTGACCCTAAGTTGTCCTTGCAATTTGGAAGTCAAAAAAGCTATTTACCTTACAAAGAAGGAAGAAGTTACTGGTTTAAACTGTAACAGCCACCCACAAATTATTTTTAAAGCTATGCACACATCATTGTTATTCAGATTCTTGGTCTAAATAACTATCGGATTTTCCCCTTAGGAATCATAAAAAACAACCTCTGTGTTTGAAGTTTTCTTACATCTCAATTATGGCAATATCTTATTTCCTTTCCTTTGTAAAGACCTAATTATTAAAAACTTCAAGAGGAAAATGTATTTCTAAAAATCAAAAACATAACATTTAAAACGATATTTCCCTGTAAAGATGCATGAGGATTTCTTTTCTCTTTGACTCACTTAATAAAGTCCTTTCACAATGATTTCGGCCACGTTTCTGCCTCGCCTTCCTGTCAATCCAGAAAAATAACCCTCGAATAAGGACATTACTTAGCACGTTATGAACAACCAGTATTGGGGGTGCTTTTTCTAAAGTATGTTTCTTTTTGTTTCTAAAGTAATATGTAGATGTAGTAAAAAAAAAAAAACAATTCCAAAAGTACGTTAAGTAACTACATTAAAAAATAAACATCCTTTTTTCTATTGCCAATTCCCACTTATATGATTCCTTCATAATACTGACATCTTATTCTTTATTACTCTGGTGGTTAACACCATAATTTACATTAGATGTTGTCATGCACTGTGTCCCCCTCACAATTTCTATGTTAAATCCCTAACCCCCAATGTTGACTCTGTTTGGAGGCAGGAACTGGAAATTCTAAGCTGTCCCTAATTCCTTCACCTGCAAAGTTAGTGGGCTATTCCTTCACGTTTTTATTTAGTTATGATAATTTTCATCGCCTTCTCATCTGCCCATGGACTCTTACAAAAAATTAAAGAGGGCAACATCAGACCTCACAGTTAGAACTGTATAGTTTTGTTTATTTCAAAACCAGATGGTTTGAACTGGTGGAAAAAAATATGAGCCTATTTCTCTAAATCTGTGCCCCTTGAAAAAGAATGTTTAAAACATCAAGGTCAAATTGATTTCTTTTCCTACATGTCATTAGTTGTTTAAGGCATGCCATTTTTCATTTTATGGAAAGTACCTCCATGGCACTTAACACACATCAGCACCGTTCTAAGAAGTGTACACGTGTTAACTCATGAAAGGCTGTTATTAACCCCGTCTTAGAGATGAAAAACCAAGAGACACAGAGAAGATAAGTCACTGATCTAAGATCACACAGCTAAACCCCTAGAGCTAGAATTCCTGTGACTGGCTTTCAAGTCTGAGCTTTTATCCATCATGCTAATATCAGGACCATTCTTCTTTCAATGGCTTTTTGTAGAGTGTGGAGACAGGGAAGCTGGAAGGCTCCTTGAAAATCTGCTTTTTGCTTCCTTTCCTGCTTCTATTCTTGCCAGGACCTGCACTTCTGCCCTACATACGCCTTAATGTCCCCCTTGTAAGGGACAAGGAGTTGATGATTTGCTTGGAGTCTTCAGCATAATAGATAATATCTGAGGAGTGACCGGGCGAGGTCATCACGTGCTACTCCAGACCAGCACCGGAGCTAGACATATGGACGCCGAGACTTCCTGGGATCCAGGGAATAAGTGACTTATCAGGACCTCAAACAGAGGTGAAATTCATGCTCTTTTTCCTTTCCGAGTCTCCCAGATGCTCCTTCTGTATCTCTCTCTCTCTACGTCTTCCATAATCTCTGCTCTCACTTCCTACTGGCTCACGTTTGATTTCTATCCTGCACGAAGCCAAGGACCCTCTTAGCTGTTTCTGGGGGACCCCTCTGGGCCTTCGGACCCAGCCCACCCGCATCAGTTTCAAGTTGCTTTACATTTTTCTTGTGAACCAAAGAACATTGGTATTTCCACTAGTTCACTAAGGTTTTCTGGATTCTTAATTAGAATAATGAGACTCTATGAATCCAGGGATCACTTAAAGGCAATCCTATCAAAGCCTGCAGACTTGATTTTCCAGTTCAGACTGAAAGACAATGCAGGTATCCAAGAGAAAGTAGAATTAAACCCACATCATTGAAAAACTGGTGTCCAGCAAACCTAGAAAGCATTCAGACCAAGAATTCTCCAGACTCCCAAACGTAAGCCATACGGGGTACGATTGCTGGGTTTTGACACATCATCCTGAAATGCTCTTCTTTGTGAAGAATACTGTGCTGGCTATCTTCCACATCCCCTGGGATTCTCACTCACTCCGTCCAGCTCTCAGTCCCGAGAGGCTGAACCTAACGGACTATATCTATAAGCCTCTTAGTCCTCCTACCAGACACTAGGGTCACCCGATGGGAGATGCCCACAACGGATGGGGCAAGGGAAGGTAAAGTGAGGTGTGTTCTTTCTTCCAAGGTCCCCTTTCTAATGGACCACAGGTTGGCTGCCTGATGGATGCAGAAGGGAAACATGCATTTTTTTGAACTGACACTTCTCCAAGCTACAATTCAAGGGTCTTTCATAAAACTGTAGCTTCCGAATACCGCAAGGAGTTTGAGAGACCCAAGCACTGAGTGTACAAAACTACACATTCATTCTTCTCACAGATATTCAAGTGGGTAATGTGTCCGCTCTTCAGTACCCTCATCCGATCAGGAACGAACAAAGGGGCCTATCACTGTGCAAGTTGGTGACTGGGAGGGACATACATTTCAACGAAGCATTAATAAAATATGTATGTGTCCTCACATTAGCTTAGCAGTAATCCCTTTGATTTGGTACATCCAACTTTTTAAGCCAGAAATCAGATTTTTTTTCCCTCTTTTTAATTAAACTGTAGAAATGGGCCAAAGTTTTATCTAAACTATAGTAGACAGTACAGCTCACATTAATCATTATAAAATCAAGTGTATTGAGTTATAATTTACAAAAGTAAAGTTCTCCTTTCGTGTACAGTTTTATTAGTTCTTAAAAAATGAAAATAACCTCATAACCACCACCACAATCAATATAGAACATTTCTTTACTCCTAAAAGTTTTCTTGTGTCCATTTGTGGTGACCCTTTACTGCAGCCCCCAAACCTTGGGAAACACTGGTCTATGTCTATAATTTAATTTTTACAGAATGGCAAAGAACAAGTAGGCTCTTGGGTCTGGCTCCTTTCACTTAGCAAATGCATGTAAGACTCATCCATATTGTAGAGATTAGTAGTTTGTTCTTATTTACTACTGGCTCGTATTTCATTTTACAGATGCTCCACTGTTTAGGTATCCATTCATCAATTAAAAGATATTTGGATCATCTGTTCAAGTGATTATAATTCTGCTCTAGACGTTTATGGACAGGTATTTGTGTGAACCTAAGTTCCCTTTCCTTAGGGATAAGCTCTAGGGGTGGGATTTCTGGACTATAAGGTAATTTTGCGCCTAACTTCATAAGAAATCATCGAACTGTTTTCTAGAGTGGCTACAGATTCCCACTGGTAATGTGTGAAAGTTGCGAATTTTCAGTTTGTTCAGGTTTTTCTTATTGTAACATTGGAGATGACAACAAGCTCCTTATACCTGGGGCTGAAACCAGAAATCTAATTATAATTTTGGATTTCTATCTCTTCTTTCAGTCTCTGGGTCTATTCTTTTTATGTTTTTTAACCCTGTTATCAGATGCATATGCATTTTTGGATCATAACGTCTTTTGGGTACATTGACTCTTTTATCATTATGTATTGTCCTTCTTGACGCCCAGAAATCTTTTTGCTGAAGTTTACTTCATAGGATATTAAGATAACCACACGTTCTTTTTATTAGTGTCAACATGGAATGACTTTTTCATGTCTTTTTACTTTAACCTATCTATAGCCTTATATTTAAAGTAGATACCTGAAGACAACACAGAGTTGACTACTTCTTTTTTATTCAGTCTGAGAATGTCTGTCTTTAATTAGTCTGTTTGGTCCATTTGCATTAAAAAAATTTTTTTAATGTTTATTTATTTTTGAAGGAGAGAGAGGGACAGAGCGTGAGCAGGGGAGAAGCAGAGAGAAAAGGAGACACAGAATCCAAAGCAGGCTCCAGGCTCCGAGCCATCAGTATAGAGTCTGACACGGGGCTCGAACCCACCAACCGTGAGATCATGACCTGAGCCGAAGTCAGACGCTTAACTGACTGAGCCACCCAGGTGCCCCAGTCCATTTATATTTAGTGTAGTTATTAATATGTTGGGACTCTAATCTACCAATTTACACTTGTGTAGTTACGGGTTCCTCCCGGTGCTTCAAAATGGCAGGTATTGCCCTCTGACTGGCATAGCCTGGTCCATGCATCTTCAGCGGACTCTGTGCACCTGAGTCTGAGGGGTGGCGTGTCTGTTGGTTCTGACCTTCTCCCTCTTGCAGCCCATCTCTGCTTTGAGCCTTTGGTGGTTCTCGTTTGAGGGAGGGTTTCCTGCCTTTCTCCTGGTATTGGATATGGGATCCTGAACCCAGCAGTTTCCAGCCTCTCCCTCAGAGCAGGTGGCTTTTTTCCTTCATGCCCCCACGAGCCACAGCGAGCCTTCACCTGTACCCGGGGACAGCACGCGTTTTGCATTGCCCCGAGAAGGAGGCTCACGTCCCCTAAGGAGGAAGAATCGGGTGGATCTCGATGCCTCTCCCAGGGTGCTCAGTCCTCTTCTCCGGGCCTGCACCGTCGGGGAGCTGATCGTCCCCTCCCCGTTCTGCTGGGTGCCTCTCACGAGCACCTGGTGGGCATCTAAGAAAAGACGCCTGCCAGCGGGTACAGGCCTCCCGGCCTCTCCGATTTCCCACTCCCTGTCACACCAGCCCACTCAAGGCCTCTAGAAACACTTTACGCTTTTAAGTGACTTCTTTGTACCCACTCGTGTGATGCCTAGAAACTCCTGTTCCTTGGTTCTGCCGCAGGTGGTGAGCAAGCACCCAGCTCGTCTGTCTTTCCTTGGATTGAAGGCCGCAAGCGTCTCCTCGTGACCTCACCTTGCTGATGGTTTCAAGAGAAGTTATGATTTGATAGTTTGTCTTTCTCTTGTTGCTAGGGTCACAGCTTTCTATCTTCTAAGTCTCACCACACCTTTCTCCCCCCATAAGCCCTTCCTTGTACTTGTGTATTAGACTGTGGCACAAGGCAGTAAGGTGCGTGAATTCAAGTGTAGAGCTTGATATGTATACATAGATATATGTATGCACATCCACATGGCCCCACCAATATTAGGGCGTAGAACCTTCCAGCACTCTTTTACCCTTTCTCAGCCAATAACCACCCCCCCCCCGAGATACCCACTTTTCAGATTTCAAAGGTCAGATACCAGCTTTGTCTGTTACTGACTCCTTATAAGTGACATCTCCAGTTTATATGCTTTGGCAGCGAGATTCTTTCATCCCACATCATGTCTGTGAGATTCACCTGTTTGTTGCAGATTTCGGTAGTTTTGTTCTTTTTTTTTTTTTTAATGCTTATTTATTTTTGAGAGAGACAGAAAAAGAGAGAGCACACACATGCCACAGCTGGGTAGCGGCAGAAAGACAGAGGGAGAGAGAGAATCCCAAGCAGGCTCCGCAATGGCAGTGCAGAGCCTGACACGGGGCTCGAATCCATGACCTGTGAGATCGTGCCCTGAGCTGAAACCAAGAGTCAGACGTTTAACCAACTGAGCCACCCAGGTGCCCCTGTTCCTTTTTGCATGGTGTAATATCTCCTTACATAAATATATCATGATTTATTTTTCGTTCTTCTGTTGGTAGACGTCGGGCTGCTTTCACTTCCTGGTCACCATAAACAGAGCCAATGGGGACAAACTTCCACGTGCCCAGTGGAATAACCACATCTTTCTCTTGGAATGCGCACCCGGGAACAGGTTACCTCGGTTGAAAGTAGGTGCGTGTTTCGTGTTAGTTTGTACTGCCTACCATTTTGCCAAAGTTTTGGTAACAACGTGTCGTCCCACCAGAATGCACGAGAACGTCGCCTGCGCCAACCTTCACCCAGCTGGCTACCACGGTAGCATCTCGTCGCTGGGCTCCTTTGCATTTTCAAGATGACGAAGGACGGCGAACACCTGACTGTGTGCTCGTCAAGATGTTTTTCTCCGGAAGTGCCTTTGTTGGATAGATGGATTACCAACACATTCCCCCAGTCCGCGCCACGGCTTTTGACTCTATTAATGGTGTCTTTTGTTACATAAGAGCTCTTAATGTCAATGAAGTGCAATTTGTCAACCTTTTTCTGATAGGTAAAGCTTTCTTTGTCTGTCCTGTTTAAGAGGTTTTTTTTCTTACCTTAAAGTCATAAAAGTATTTTTTTCTTTATGTTTTCTTCTTGAAGTTTTGTTTTTCTCCCTCAAGGGTTTCAGTCTATCCTTACCACATTTGTTGTGGCTGACACCCTTTTATTCCAAGCAGAAGGGTGAGGTTTACCACAGGAAGCCCCTGAATTGCATAAAACACTGTTTTCATGCAGGGGTGTTTGCCCTGTGATTGGTCACATGCTCTGTGATACGAAAGTTAAGGCTACTCTTCTAGAAGGTTTGGAAATTTCATTGTTTTACTAAGTCACTAGCAATTTTTTTTTATTAGAGTATAAGCTTCATTTCTAATTCACCATATATTCAATGACTTGTAGAAACCAATCTTTAAATTTTTAGTCTTTTAAGTTATTGCAAACTATGGAGGCAAGTAACATGACTAAATTTCCATATCAAATGGAAAATTAGTCCCAAACATCTGTGAGGTCTGAATGCATGATATTGGATGGCGAACATCTCAGTGACTACATTTTTTACATTCCTAGTAGACATTCAGTGCCTCTAAGTTGACTATAAAATACAATGACACGCTGTGGCTGGGGGAAAAAAAGAAAGAAAGACAAAAGGAAACTAACTTAGATGTATAAATGGAACAAAGTGTAGAGATTATAGGAAGGAGATTCGGCACGTATCCCGGGCTGAGTCTATCACATCCAGAATACGGCTTGCGATCCGGAAATCTCATCTGACAAAGGATCTGGAGAGATGATTGGAGAGTTTAGAAGGGAGGGTGTCTAGGGGCCCTGGGTGGCTCAGTCGGTTAAGTGTCCGACTCCTGGTTTTGGCTCAGGTCATGATCTCACGGCTTCATGAGTTGGCGCTCTGAGTTGGGCTCTGAGCCGAGAGAGCACGGAGCCTGCTTGGGATTCTCTGTCTCCCTCTCTCTCTGCCCCTCCCCTGTGTGCACTGTCTCTGTCTCTCTCAGGTAATCCATGAGGAAGGGCCTGGGGGTCTCCACCCGTGGAACCGGCCGCTGCGGTGGGGGGCGCTCTCCCACGGAGACTGCAGCACAGGACGGATGAGTCTGTGAAGGATTTTGGTGAAAGGATCCCTGCATGGTGAGGTTCTTCTTTTCCTTCCTCAGGGTGGAAACAAAGACTCCAAGGCAGTATCTCAGGCTCTTTTCTTGAAGAAGGGCTAGAAACTATAGGACAACTGGGGATGCGGAGGAAAGGAGCAAAACAGAGCCACTATCCATTGGAAGGGAGATGGAGGCCGTGTGGAGAGAGGCGGGCAGAAGGAAGGAGCAGGAGGAAGCTTCCAGACAGAAGCAGGTGCTGCCCGGTGACCCCCCACCAAGGACCCTGGGGCCTTCAAGAGCCATCTGTGCTGCGAGCAGGCCTGCTTCCCCCTGAGGAAGCTGGCATGAACAGGAAGATCCCCGCAAGGCAGAGGACGGGACAGGGCTGGAGAGGCACCTGCACTGGGTGCCTGGGCGGGAGGGATGCTGGTGGCCTTTCCTGTGCCGGGCACTGCACCCCGCGGTTAACCCTCACTTGCCGTGCCGCGCCCCGGGCTCTCAGAGAGCCCGACATGCACCCTTGGGTGCTTAATGATGGCACGGTGAGCAACAAGGGCTTTTGCTCGGCTTGGAGGCTGTGCTTTGGGCTGTGTCAGATGAAGCCCCTGGAAAGCTGTGGATGGGAATGTTCCTGAGAGCGGGTCTGAAGCCACCACATTCCAAGCCCCGGGAGGGGGGCTCATCCGCTTCAACAGTGTAGCCAAGTCACGTGCGGAGCAATCGCTCCTTCAGCCTGAACGTGGCGTCGGTGTTTCGTGCTCACGCTTTTGCACAACCCCTGTGTACTTCCAAGTAAGAAACAGGACCACCGAGGGGTTTTTATTTTTCCCTGCTCTCCCTCTCGAATCAAGTGCCTCGTATGAGACAAATCGTTGCATCACCAAGGAGTGACAGCCTGACAGCCTAGTTGGGTCTTAATGGGCACGACAGCCAGCAAATCAGAAATCGTGGCACCGCATCTGTAGGAACAGCAATTTGCGCTCGGTTGAGTAAGCGGGAAACTCAGAAAATCCCGGGGAAGGAGAAGGAGCAAAATCAAACGGATACATTTCTATCCATCCGGCCCTGCCCGAAAGTAATTGACAAGTTGAAGGGCGCTGTTCAGAAGTTTCCCGGGTCCTTACTTAAATCCTACTTCTTGACACACCCAAGGGCTTAAAATTCAGACCAATAAAAGGCAAGCTAACAAAGCTTTCCATTTTCTTCTTACAAGACTTGGAGGATATACTGCCCATCTAATTATTTTATGTTAGGCTCGGAGGGAGTTTCTGACTGGGTATTATCCAGAGGATGGAATAAAATTTAGATCAACCAAGAGAATGGCTTTTAAAAGTTACAGTGTGGTTCATGAGCTTAGATTTTCTGTTTTGTACACCTCAAGGGCTTGTTGGGGCTTTTTTCCCCTCTTTTTATTATTTTCAGAAACCAGCCTTCATATTTCTAGTAGGTAGTAGTTAGAGGAGGTATTTTCCCAAAGCTTTCATCGCTTCCCCCCCCCCCCCCCCCCGTTTTCCCGTGAAATGACAAATGTTGAAAGCCTAGTGATTAGGAAATTTACTACTGTTCACAGTAATCACATCACATCACTGATTAAGAAGCTAATTCCCGGGGTGGCTCAGTCGGTTGGGCATCCGACTTTGGCTCAGGTCACTATCTCACGGTCCGTGGGTTCGAGCCCTGCATCGGGCTCTGTGCTGACAGCTCAGAGCCTGGAGCCTGCTTTGGATTCTGTGTCCCTCTCTCCCTCTGCCCCTCCTCTAGCTCATGTTCTGTTTCCCTCTCTCAAAAATAAATAAACGTTAAAAAATTTAAAAAAAAAAAAGAAGAAGAAGTTAAACCTCACACTTCCAGGACTCTCTGGCCAGTGGGAAAAGCACTAAGGTGATTGGGAGGGAGGTGGCTTCTCCGTGCTGTGGTCTGTGCTGGTTTAAGTGGACAGCAGGCTGCACACCCAGCCGAGGTGGTGGTGTTTGTTTGTTTGTTTGTTTGTTTGTTTTTGGCTAATGTTTAATAGCCAGAAATGCAACAAAACTGGTTTCAGAGCAAGAGGAGCCTTCCAGGCTAACTCAAACTCAGGTTTGCCAGAAGAAACCGTGACAGCAACTCAGAGGCGAGCAGGTGCACCAGAACTGAAGTTCTTAGAAAGGAGGAAGATTCCAGATCCCACACCGGGCTACTGAAAGCCCATCTCCATCACCAGAAGTTTGGGCACGCCTCCTGCACAGCAACGGGGTGTCCTAGCAAGTTGGATACCCAGTCAGAGAAGAGCAGAGAAATTCTCTCTCTCTCTCTGTCTCTCTCTCCCTCCGTCTTTATTAGAAATAATGAAGACTTCCTATTTAGGATAGAGAAAATTGCCCGGGAACAAGCCCCAAAACATGTTTCAAATGTGGCAATGATGCCAAAAAGATTAGTCAAGGGAAGCTGGGGATTCAACAAAAACAGGCTGTCAAGTGTATGCCCCCAAAGAACAGAGCTGTTCCTCACGACGAGCCCTAACATCTCACACACCGCCATGGAAGAAAAAGCCACAGACACCCAGGAGTTCGGTGGGTCTTGTATGTACCCCAGGCGCAGGAGGCATGGTGATCGCCTCCCAGAGGCCACCGTACACCGTCCCCGCCTCCCCGCCATGGATGATAAGAGGTCCTCCCTTCCCACGGATGACGGAAGGCCCTGCCAGTTTTCACCAAATGCATGACTTATTCACTGGTGCTGATTCATGTGAGAATAAATGAGACCTTAAAAAAATCCCGCAACTCATTTTGATTGGCTTTGAAAGAGAACAAAAGGGTGTGGGATATGTGTAGCTAGATTAAACATAAAAGCAAGGGCATGTAGTTTACTGGATTGCCGCTTACGATGTCTGAATGGTGGGTTGGTGGACAGTGGGGAACCTACATCTATAGAGACTTACGGGGAAAGAGGAAAGATTTGATCAGAAGGGTTCTAAGCTGAATGTGAGGAGTGTGGCAGGAAACTGGATACTGGGTTGGAAATGATGTACCGGTGTGGGGTAAAACGAAGAAGAATGATCGAAGAGAGTCTAAGGGGAAAATAACAGAGATAAGGAAGAATTTTGTAAATTTTCTTTTAGAGTTTATTTATTTTGAGAGGGAGAGAGACAGGGAGAGCAGGGGAGGAGCAGAGAGACAGAGAGAGAGAGAGAGACAGCTGTCAGCACAGAGCCCAACGCAGGGCTCAATCCCAGGAACCATGAGATCATGACCTGGGCCGATATCAAGAGTCGGACGCTTAACCAACGGAGCCACCCAGGTGCCCCGAGATAAGGAAGAATTTAAAAAACTTGTAAGTATGAAGTATAAATTAAACAAATTTTAGCACAACATGGTATTATAAATCTGTCATAAATTTGTGCTAAAGGACTCATAATTAGAAGACTAAAAAGAAATTATCCCGGGGCGCCTGGGTGGCTCAGTTGGTTAAGAATCCGACTTCGAGTCAGGTCATGATCTCGAGGTTCGTGGGTTCGGGCCCCACATCGGGCTCTGTGCTGACAGCTCAGAGCCTGGAGCCTGCTTTGGATTCTGTGTCTCCCTCTCTCTCTGCCTCTCTCTCAAAAGTAAATAAACTTAAAAAAAATTAAAAACAAAAAGAAATTATCCCAATAAAGAGAAGAGCATATTCTATCTATGTCATTGCAGAAACTCATAAACTTTAGATACAGGGGGACTGATGGCACCCCTGCGTAGGGTTATTCTGAGAGGGATCTCCCATCTTGATGGCAAATTCTAGTCCTTGTCCACCCTCCACATGACTAGAGAAGAGTTACTTAACCTCCGTGAGGAGTTCACAGTACCTGACGTACCTGACCTGGAGATGTGGTGCACTGAGTTCGTGAACCAGGGGAACGAATCTAGCATGGCATCCGGAAGGTCGTAGGTACCCAAGATGACAACAGCCCCTTCTGAGACAGCTTGAAATGTCAGCTGTGCACGTTATGATCTTGGAGCCGTTTCTGACCCCAGGTAATCTAAGCTTCTCAGCCCATGGTATGGTCCTGCCCACTTCTCTGGCCTCATTATATAACTCCCATTGGCAACTGAAAAGTAGTCTGTGTTCTATTGTAGCAGAGGTCAAAGTATTCAGATTGATTAAGGGGGTAGGTGTCTGTCGTTAGCAAGCTGAGGGGGGAATTACCAAACATCTGTGTGCAGAGAGGAAAATTGCTAAAAACAAGACCTTCGGGTCCCAGGTGCGAAATACGACTTTTGCTACTATAGAGAGTTGTAACTGGGCAGGAGCGAATGCTTTCAGAGCTGAAAGTGGGTTCTAGAACAATGGTGTTGTGCCCATGCGCGGGAGGGCCACATGGCCTGATTCAAAGGGTGTCGGACTCAAAGTTTCCTTAATGCCAACATTATAGAGCTAGAGTAGACACTTGTGTTGCCGGGGCTTTGGGACAGGGTGGGAAGGACGTACCTGGGGTTACAAAGGGAGCATAGGGGTCCTTGTCATGAAACTTGTGTATTTGCACTGTGGTGTTGGTCACACAGGCCTGCACATGGGACCATCTCTCACACACACACACACTCAAGGGAGTGCATGTAAACCCCGTGAAATCTGAATAGGCTGACGGATTGCACACATGCCAGTTTCCTGGTTGTGATACTGTGCTATAGTTTTGTAAGATGTTACCTCTGGGGGGCCTGGGGGAAAGGTATACAAGATCTCGTGGTAGGATTTCTTAAAATTATACACAATTATGTAATTAATTCACAATTAAAAAGGTTTAAAAATTTATTATTATTATTTTAATATTTAATTTTGGGAGAGCACTAGTGGGGGAGGGATGGGGGGGGCAGAGGATCCGAAGCAGGAAGTGCGTCGACAGACTAACAGCAGAGAGCCCGATGCGGGGCTTGAACTCACGAACCGTGAGATCATGAGCTAAGTCGAAGTCAGACGCTCAGTTGACTGAGCCACCCAGGTGCCCCAAGGTTTAAACATTTTTAAGAAAATCTAGTCAAATGAACAAATTAAAACCTGGCAGTGGCGAAGCATGAGTAGAGGCTGGACGGCCCTCTGTAATACAGAGGTCTAAGGAAAATGTGAGCCCCTCCCCCAGTAGGAGAAAATGGATAATAATTAAAAACAAGGACGGAACACAAATCTGGCAGGTAGATGGAGTGGGAACGAAAGGGGACTCCACCTGTCCAGACACTCGATGAAAAATCTCACTTCACTAAAAAGAAAGACATTTTACCTACTATGCTGCGTATTACTCTGGAAGAGAAAAAAACCAAAAATCCTGGAAAAATAACGAGGGAGGCTTTTTCTGAGAAGCGGGTTCTGCAAACAATAACAATTGTTGCGAAACAGAAGTGATGGGAAACCCGCGAGCAAGTGATGATGCAATCTGTAAATTAAAAATAGCGCAGGATGTAAAGGCTAAGTATCTTCATATTTATACCCTAAACCTTACAAGGTCCACATCAGAATTTTCTAATAAACATCTCCCAATCTATAAAAAAGAAATGCATGGGGTCTGCCAAAAAGATTCAGATGTCAATGACAAAAACAATGATAAATGACCCAGGTCATCAAGAAAAAACAGAATAAACGACGGAGAGTAAGTTATATTTGCAATATACATAATCACTGCAAATGATAATTGAAAGATAACTGAGCATTGAATTAGCCACTTTGCTAACGTGCACGCCTTTTCTTCTTCCTCCCCACCATCTCCTCTCTTATGCATTGCATAAACTTAATCTTGTCAACCCAAAATTAAATCACTGAACCTGGAAATGACTTTCCTGTCGGCAATCCCAGTTTAACCCAGAAACCCCGTATCGCGATTTCCCTCACACGGGAGCAGTAGGCGCGTTCACCAAAAAGGCTGCCACAGAATCCGTGGTATCCTGGGGATTGCATTTCCATTTGCTTAGACAAGAATTTATGCTTTTCTGTTTTGTTTTAAAAAAAAAAATTGGTTTCTCCTGGCATCATCAAAAATCTTATTTGTAAATATTACTTTGGGCTTTTTTCGAAACTAGCAGAATATCAATTTTATGTCTTTTCTTTGTCAGTCTCCGGGCCTGATTTGCATTTTGAGATGCCAGACTGCCTTGTTGATAGGCCTCAGGCAGTGTGATCTCTTCTGGATTGAAGCTGAAAGAAATCTTGTGCCTTTCGGGCATCTTGTGAAACACAACAAACACCTCCCTGTTTCCAGGAAATCTTGTCTGTCCTTCCCTTTTTTTCTTTTTGTCAACATAAATTCTAAACAAAACAGACTAAAAATGAAATAACCTTGGCCCATCTGTCACAATGAGAAGTTTGTCTGCTACTCTGGTTACTCCCACATCGTCGTCAGCCAATCGGAGAAGAGATTGGAACAATCGGGAGCCATGTTTACAAACAGTTGTTGTAGGGACCAATCCTCTTGGGAGGCTGAAATTCTGCTGTGGGGGTGGGGTGGGGGCGGGGGCGAAAAAGAAGGAGTATCCGAGCTTTAGGGTGAGGGGAAATGCTCAGAGAAGCTGGGGGTCCTGGGTCTAGGGGAGCTCAAGCCCTCTGTCCTCGCACAACTGGAGAGGCTCGAAGATCTACAAGGCAGTCCTTTTCTCTGCTTCAGCTGCCATCCTGCTTCACAGACGGGGCAGGTGGCTGATGCTGAGCCACGTCACCCGCAAACCCTAGCCAGGGCTCTCGGGGTGATTGGAGATAAGATGACCCAGAAGGAAGAGAAAACCCCAGTGTTGCTACCTGTTAGAAAATACCGCTCATGACAAGACTCTACCTAGAGTTCCAACAACGCAGCCTTCCTTAGACAGACACAGGGGCACTTGGCCAGATGACCGAATGCATGGGAGGGAGGCACTTCAAGTTGGTCCGAGACTTTTCCAGTATGACTTCCCCAAACTGACTACAGACTACCCACCCATCCTTGCCCTGGGTCTGGTACCACTTGCTCCCAGCAACTGGGATATCCAACTCAAACAAAAATGCTGGCTCCTTAGTGCCTGCCACCATTTTGACCAGCACCCAAGACCCCTTCCTGGAAGAGTGTCAGATTTCACCAGGCCTGCTGCCATCTTCCGACCCCACGTGCAAGGGTGCCACCACCACATAGACTCTTGGAAACCAGAGTCTTTGAGTGAATGCAGCATCCTCCTCTGTCCCTGGCCACTCTCCCCATCGATTCTGTGATGCCCGACCTTGGTCATTTCCAGCAGTATATGGAATGTATTACTTAAAATGGTGTTCTACACAAGAAGGTGAGAACATAGAAGACATGTGATTAGCGTCCTCAAAGAAGCATGTATATGTGGCAATATTAAAGAAGAATGAAACTCCATGGAGAAAAAGGAAAACAAGAGGGCAGAGAGGCAATCAGATATAAATGGGAAATGGAAACAAAACCAGGGAAGCAGAAACTTGGTGACAGAAACAGAAGACAAAATGTTCTCATAAAAACCAAACTTCTGGTCACCAAAAGTCGAAGCTGATGAGGACCGCCCACTTGTGAATATGGCCAATAAGATAAAAGGAATGACGTGAGAAAAAAGAGAACGATTGAACGTCGTAATTACCGATGAGAGAGAATCCGTTTAATTTTACATTATTTGTTAGAAAAAAACGAATGTTGGGGCGCCTGGGTGGCGCAGTCGGCTAAGCGTCCGACTTCAGCCAGGTCACGATCTCGCGGTCCGGGAGTTCGAGCCCCGCTTCGGGCTCTGGGCTGATGGCTCGGAGCCTGGAGCCTGTTTCCGATTCTGTGTCTCCCTCTCTCTCTGCCCCTCCCCCGTTCATGCTCTGTCTCTTTCTGTCCCAAAATAAATAAATAAACGTTGGGAAAAAAAAAATTAAAAAAAAAAAAAAAAGAAAAAACCGAGTGCATAAAATTAATTATTTCTACCTATTATCAACTGTGGCTATCAAAAGAAATGCAGAAAATATTGAAAAAAGGTGTATTCATACATGAAAAAACAGGCATAAATTCAGGCAGGTATAAAAGCTGAAATTTTATCAGATGGGGACACGGGTGGGTAGATGATAAGAATGAGAACAATAAAATTAAACAGAATTATTGGCATCAAAATCAAAGGCAAAATGTGGTAAATAAGAGAGAGAGAGAGAGCAATTAAGCATTTATTTTAAAAGTATGGAATATTGCTAAAGTTGTACTCAGCAGTAATTCTATCCCGTGAAACTATTTTTCTTCTGTTACCAAGAAAAATTAAAATTAATTATCTGAGCATTAAAGAACTGATATTCAAAAAAAATTTTTTTCCTATACTGTGTTAATTACTATGCTAGGTGCTTTATCAACACTGATTAAATGAACATTTACAGCAACTCTATGGAACTGTTATCTCCATATGGCCAGACAATTTGTGCGAGTTCTCATGAAGGTAGGGACCTTGTTTACTGGCACATGTCTCTGTCCCGGCGTGGGAACAACTTGCTGTGTTGAAGGAGTCACGAGACAGTCGGTGCGGCAGGAACAGCACGAGCCAGCGATATGCCCGTTATGACTGACAGTGGTGATGTGGACAAGATTCTGGCCATCTAAGCTATCTTCAAAATACCTTGGAGCCTTTACAACCACGTGCAGGGTGCTGTGGCAGGGTATGTCTTCACTTCTGAAAGGACCACGAGGGCTTCTGTACAGACACTAGACAGACCACAGAGGGGACAAGAGCGGGAAGCAGGGATGCTGTCACTGTCTTTGGCTGGAGATGATGGAGGCTCGCGCTATGGCTGAGCGATGGTATCCTCGGGACAGAAAGCAGCACCCGTGGGACTGGCTGGCATGTCAGTGGTGGCTATGACACAGAGGAGTCGGGTCTGATTCCCAGCATTTTGGCTCGAGCAGCTGAGGGAAAGTCTTGCAATTTATTCAGAAGACTACAGGGGAAGGAGCAGTTTTGGAGACAAAACAGGAGTTTGGATTTGGTTTAGATGCCTATTCCCACCATGTAGATATTTGGAGCGAGATAGAATATTGAACGATAAAAAGCTGTTGAGTAGTCATTAGGCAGGAGTTTGTGGGGATTTCTCTGTGGAGTATTTATCTCTTGGCTGACCAATAACCAGGTCAGACGCTTATCAATGCAGACAGATTACAACTGAGTCTATATAACAGTGTGTGGCCGAAACACGCATGCGAATAGAATTGACACAGCCACTCAGAGATTTTTATGTACAGCTGGTAGAGGGTTTATCGTTTCCATTCTTGATTCAATAGGTTGCATCATGAGGAATTGGCATAAGTGGTAAAAACAATGGAGGACATCACAAAATAACCTTTTCTTTTTATGATGAGACATGGAGATTAGGGGAAAATATTATGAAGGATCTGAACAGTGAAGGACTTGGGGTTGCCGTGAAAGGGAAGGCGGTACGTGTGTGCGTGGGGTTAGGTGTTGGGCACACGGAAGGCGCAAAGCAAGCCCGCTGGTTAAAGGTCACGGACAATGCATTCTCACACCTGCCCGGGGACTGGGTAGGGGAGGAAGCACTTATAGAAATAGTGAGGGGAGCTTATTGATCAAGCCTCAACTACTATGTATGGGTTCTGTATATAAAAGTGAGTTGTTTGCTCTCTTAATACCTAGTCCTTCACATTTCCCACATTAACTGATTACCCAGAAGTTTATATTATATTGCTGGGCGCAGGAAGAAAGTTGAATTGTGATCAACGATTGGTCTGCAATGGTCTACAGATACATGACCTAAGAAATATCATTCACCCTATGCTAATGCTGAGCCATTTGTTGTACAAAAAAAAATGACATAAACTTAAAAGTGGATATTTGATTCCAAACTGCAACTTACTGTATTACACGTGTTCTAGTAAGGACTTCTGGATTTGCACTGTATCTTTCCATAAACTAGAAAATCTACAGTCAGCTAAATATGTACAGGGAGCAGAAGGTTTCTGATGGCTTGGCTTGGTGGTTAATGATGCACTCTAACAAGCTGCAAAGATCTCGGAAGCTCTGAAAATAGAAGTGAGAGATATCAGCAGATCTATTTATTTGATATTATAGCTCTTACGTTACAGACTGGTTTAGTTCAAGTAAGCCCTTAATGGGGAAAAAGGTACAAGTTTGATATCCCATATGGGACAGCTCATTTGATGCAGAATTTGTTTACAGACCCCAAATCAATAACGGGAATAAAAAGAAATAGGGGGGAAAGGAAATGTAACAAAAGATTAATATTCCTATATACGTTGATTTAAAAAGAAAAGGAACTTCCAGAAAAACAAACAGACAAAAAGACTACATCTTCTCAACCCAGCTTCAAGGACCCCATCTGTCAGCATCTCAGCTTGGGCTTGTCTGATGTTTGATTCCTGGTTTGACTGCAGACATGCGCTTGGGGAGCAAGACCACCCAAGTGCTGTTCTCTTCGTAGGTTGGCAGGTAGGGTCATGGAAGCTGGGAGAAGACATAGATTTTTTTTGTTTCTTTCCGGAAGTTTTTTTTTTTTTTTAAAACCAATGTATATAGGAATATTAATCTTTCGCTGCATTTGCTTCCGTCCCCCCCATATTTCTTTTTATTCCAGTTATTACACATTAAGGGTACATACTGGCAATATGACCCATCACTATTGACACTGACTCTGATGATCTGACTGAGGTTATAGGTCAGGTTATTTATCTCCTATTGCTAGAGTTCTGGTGCTTTTTGATTTTCAAGGAATTGGTCCATTTCTTTTGAATTTTGAATTATGAGCTTCAGTGGTTCGAATATTCCCTTGTGGTCGTTTTAGTGGCTGCAGGATCTGTAGTGAGATTCGGAAACTCATTCTTGATATTGGTAATCTATATCTTTTCCTTTATTTTTGTCAGTCTTTTTAGAGGTTTATCAATTGCATTGACTTTTTTTCCGGAACCAGTTTTTGCTTCATTGATGCTCTCTATTGTTTTTCGTTTGTAAATTTCATTGAATTCTACGCAGGTCTTTGTTATTTCCTTCCTTCTTCTTCCTTTGGGTTTATTATGCTCTTATTTTTGCTGCATACCTAAGTGGAGATTTCGATGAATGATTTGAAAACTTCCCTCACTTCTGTTTAAGCTTTTAGGCAATATGTTAAGGTTTTAAAGAATCCGTTGTCCTAATTCAAGATGGCTGATCAAGACCATAGGCAGCTTTTCTTTCTTGGTCAAATACCTACAGAAGATACACACAGATCCATAATTGCTAAGAAATAAGAAACTAAGATGTGGAATCCCCAGAGGATCAGAAGCCCTAAAAAAATCAGAAAAACAGATAGCAGTTAGATTTCTCATTGAGATTAATAACATACAGCCCAAGATGAGTTAGGACTGTTACATAAAATGGGAGATTCCCAAGGGTGTTGTACACCTGAGACCAGCAGACACAGACCAAGGCAACTAAAAAGATATTGAAAGGGAACTAGCCGGTCAGTTTGACCTGTCGCTATCCCTTCTCCCTTCCCCCGGAAGAAAGCAGTGCACGTTGGCTCTTGGTTTGTTGGAAAGGTAGCCCCCGGACATCGGAAGTTAGTCTGTTCATGACAGCAGCCTACTCGCCTGGCTGCCTCATCTGGCATCTTCACACTGGACAGGCTGCAGTAAAGGTTATATGCCCTGCTTCTGTCCAGATGCTCTCCATGCAAACACTTGAAGAACATTTTAGAACTAATTAACCTCAAATGCAAAGAAGAGTACACAGAAAATCACCAGACATTAGCGAAAGCCAACGTAAAAAGGAAGTACACATTCAAAACATTAGAACACAAAGTTGAGGGAACAAAAGCACAATGCCGAATAAGTTAAAAACTAATAGCAAAAGACTTGCCATCGAAATGCAATTGCCTGGAAACTAAAATATTCATTTCAAAATGATTCTTGGGTTACAAA
Organism: Prionailurus viverrinus; assembly: GCF_022837055.1. Taxonomy (NCBI): domain Eukaryota; kingdom Metazoa; phylum Chordata; class Mammalia; order Carnivora; family Felidae; genus Prionailurus; species Prionailurus viverrinus. Next base: position 92,512,080 of record NC_062572.1, on the reverse strand, counting down.
AATTATGAGAGAAATCATAATTTAGAAATGAATAATAAGGATGCCCTTGTCTGTTAAGACCTATGAAAGGCAAAAAAATCCAGACATGGGGGAAAATACATCGCCGTAAGTCACTAAATTAAGAAGATAAATGAACCGCCTTAAAAAAAATTTTTTGTAACACTTATTTTTTGAGAGACAGAGAGAGACAGAGTGTGAGCAGGGGAGGGGCAGAGGGAGAGGGAGACACAGAATCCCAAGCAGCCTCCAGGCTCTGAGCTGTCAGCACAGCTGAGCACCTGGGTGGCTCAGTCACTTTAGTGTCTCGGTCGATTTTGGCTCAGGTCATGATCTCATGGTTCGTGAGGTTGAGCCCCGCAATGGGAGACTGCTGAGGCTCGTTCTCTCTCCCTCTCTTTCCCTGTCTCTTTGTCCCCCACTTCTTGCAAGTGTGTGTGCTCTCTCTCGAAATAAATAAGTAAACGTTAAAACAAAATGGTTCTCAATTCTAAGTCAATCTATCATGTATACATCTATCTATAAAAATTACTCTTAAAAGATGTAATACCAAGTTTGGCAAAGATATAGTGGAAATCTGGAACAGAAAACTGTAGAAGAAATTAAATGAAGACTAAACATGTGTCCCTTCAGATAGATTCAGATGTCTACAGTGGTGAATTAAAAAAAATAAATATATAATAATAGTATTTAAAATGTGAAGGTAAACTTTAATCAACATAAGTAAACTAACAAATCTCAATTTATATATTTGCAAGGTATTTATGAAAAAACTATACACATTCTTTTTTTAAATTTTTTTTTCAACGTTTATTTATTTTTGGGACAGAGAGAGACAGAGCATGAACGGGGGAGGGGCAGAGAGAGAGGGAGACACAGAATCGGAAACAGGCTCCAGGCTCTGAGCCATCAGCCCAGAGCCCGACGCGGGGCTCGAACTCACGGACCGCGAGATCGTGACCTGGTTGAAGTCGGACGCTCAACCGACTGCGCCACCCAGGCGCCCCATACACATTCTTAAGAGACACTAAATATACCTGAAAAACATGGGTAGCTATATCACATTTGTTCTTAAGTATTTTAAAGATGGTATTCTTTCCCATAATTACTCTTTAAGTTCAATGCAATACTTAAAACTCCCATAACTTTTTAATTGAACTTAAAAGCTAATTATTATGTTGTTCTGGGGGGATATAAACCCACAAATGCTCAAAACCATTTGAAAAACAATAACAAGGATACTTACCCCATCGGAACAAAAGAATATCTTAAAGACAACATTTTTAATACAGTGACCATCTACAGGAATAGGCATGTGCACCACGCAGTATCTATCAATGGCAGAATTTTTTCAACAGAGAGCAGTATTTTACAAACCCAGCCAGGAAAGACATGCACTGAACTGGGAAAGATAATGGGGCCCAAATGTATCAATCAGGGCGAGCTACAAAAGCAAAAGTGAAGACGCATTACATTGAAAAAGTAAAACGAGCAGAAACCACAAATTAAAGTGGTAGAAATACATCCGTAATACAATAATTGTAAATGATCTAAACCTACCAGTTATGACCAATGTTATACGGGAGGTATGTGTGCGTGTTTACTAAGTACACATCTAAAACATGAGGATGTAGAAATGTTGACAGCAAAAAGATGGAAAACTGTCTTAAACGATGAGGAGTGGGAGTAAGAGAAAATAGCATCTTAAGATAAAGACATAATTTAAAATAGTGGAAATTACAACTTAATGATAAAAAATAAATTCAACGAGAACACCTAATTCTACATACATATAAGTCTGATGAAAAGTATTGAATCCCACAAAGAAAACTTTTCAGATTTTAAAGAAGGAATTGACAAATCCATAATCATAGTAGAAAGATTTATTACAGCCTATCCAATTATTGATAAAGCAAGAAAAATTGGTAAAGATATAGAAGAGTAGAAACATGTAATTAACAAATATGAGTTAATGAATATGCAGAGACTGCTTCACTCAACATGTCGATAATATATAGTTTTCTCAAATATATATGGGAGTTCTACAAAAACTGAATCTTTTAAGGGCCATTACGCAAACCTTAACATATTTTACAGAAAGAATAATATATAGACCATATTGGTAAATTATCAGCAATTAAGTTACAAGTTAGTAGTAAAAAAAAAAACTAATTTTTTAAAACTTAAACTTAGAATTCTTTAAAAGAATCAAGAATAATTGAAGTGGTAATTATAAAAGACTTACAAACAAAAGATAACAAAAATACCACATATCAAATGTACAATTTTGGTTAACACCATACTTAGAGAAATTTATAATCGTAAAAGGTTTTGTTATACAAGAAGAGAGGGGACTATTAATTAATTTATTTTTAAAAGATTAAAATACTAACAAGATAAATCCAATAAAAGGATGAAATAATAAAAAGCAACAATTGATAAAGGAAAAAAGTCAACAGAATGGAATGAGCTAACAAAGCCAAAAGTTAGCTTCACTGCACAAAATCTTCAAGACTCATAAGGGCATAGAAGACACTAACAAGCAAGATTAGGTGCAAAAAGAGTGTCACAACTACAAATACAGTAGATATTTAAAAACCAGAGTATATTATGAACACTTTATGCCAATACATTCGAAAGCTTAGACAAAATGAACGATTTACCACAAAAATATAAATAACTCAAGAGGGAATAAAAAATGGTATTTCGATAATATTTTTAACATTCAAATCACTACTTTAAATTCCGCTGGGTGCAAAATAAACAAAGACACTGGCCAACAAAGAGCAAACACTGCCCGTTTGTGGGCAGTAGTATCCAAATGTCCAACTAGGTAAGCGCGATAAAAAGAACCAAAAACGTTCGGCCAATTTTATTCCACTTGCAAATATTCAAACCCAAATATTGCAGATATTGGGATTTCAGCCAATCTAATGCAGCAGGCATAAAATAACGTATTATTCTCAAATTGAGTTTCTTCTAGAAATGCTGGATTCTTTACTACTAGGGAACCTAGGAAGGAATTGACCATATTCGCAATCTCAAAGGAGACAACCTACAGGACCATCCCCAAAGATGCGGGAAAAGCATCTGATAAAGTAATGATACTAATAACGTTCACTCTGCTATTCCAGGAAGTCATGGAAAACCCTTTGCGTTCAATTCAGTGAATCCTCCTAACAATCCCATGAGGTAGGTACTCCTATCATCTGCTTCACTTAGCAGCTGAAGAAACAGACGTCTGCAAAAGTAAGGTTATTTGTCCAAGGTCAAGCATAAAGTAAACGGTGGGACTCAGTCTTCAGTTCAACCCTCAGTTACAGCAAATATTTCAACATCCATTTGCAGAGATGCAAATCAGTCTCCAACTGATGGAAGATTTGGCTCAAAATTTCACTTGTAGCTTGGCTGGTAAATGAATTCTAATTCCCATGGTGTTTTGTTAGGACATTCAATAAATCTTTGCTGAATGCATACATCCCTCTTCCCATTGACAAAATGCTTGGCTTCTGGGACTAAATAGAATTAAATTATAATAAACTTAAAGTTCATTACTGATAACATTATTGTAGCGTATTTAGCCATCCTTTTAACCTTGTTTCTATAAACAAATGCTTCCAGATTCTAATCAGGCATGCCAATAATATCATGCTTATCCACCATGAAAATGCTTTTCCTAGTGGAGGACAATTGTTTTCCACTAAAAATATTGGCGCCATTTTTAAAAGTAATTTAAATAACTTATGCCAAGTGTGGAGACTGACACACTATCATGTATTTACCTTCCCCATTACCACTATCGTCACTTTTTTTTATGCCATTGTAAGTCTTTGAGTTTTCTTTTCTGGAAAACCAGGTGTTAGTTCAATATATTTCAGTCACATTGTTAATACATTTTACCTTATAGAGTTAGCATAATATGGGTGCTCAAGAATATTTTTTTTTATTTTAAATTTTTTTTTCAACGTTTATTTATTTATTTGGGACAGAGAGAGACAGAGCATGAACGGGGGAGGGGCAGAGAGAGAGGGAGACACAGAATCGGAAACAGGCTCCAGGCTCTGAGCCATCAGCCCAGAGCCTGACGCGGGGCTCGAACTCCCGGACCGCGAGATTGTGACCTGGCTGAAGTCGGACGCTTAGCCGACTGCGCCACCCAGGCGCCCCTCAAGAATATTTTTTGAATGAACAAATCATCAAAGAAGTATCTCCTGCTCCTGTGAACTCACCTTCAGACTCTCGATGTGCTAGTTCACAGCTCTGGTCTCACCTTTCCCACGATCCCTCGACAATTGTGCTGAATCCTCATAGCCTATTTTCTTGTTTTCTGTTCCCTTGGAGGCTTGATTCTTGCCTTGTTTACCTGCCCTCTCTACTCTCCCGCTCTGTTTTCTGGCTCATCCACTGCTCCAAATGCCAGATCTCACTGGCATGAGCTGAGGTCAGCATCAGCAGAAACATAGGGACCAGCACGCAGGATGTGATTGTGGTTTGCTGTACACAATTCCAAAACCACCAGTCAATTCCAGGAAAGTGCTCTAGTTTAAGCAGCCCTGTAAAATCTCAGTCAAACGCGTAGGACTTGTAGACCAAATCGCCGGGGACCCCGCGGACTCACTCACTTCCCAACGGGGCTGGACAAAGGTGCGGGTCCCCAATCTACGTCAGCCACGTGGACAGCATGGGGGTGCCCCCTCACTTCAGCAAGCCCTCCTGCTGGCCACCCTTCTTGCTCTGTGTTGTCACGTTGGCTCAGGAGTGCATGGAAATGCAAACCTTATTCTGTTGCAACATGGCCATCAGTATCCAGTGATGGTCGTCCCCACATCCACGAACGCATGCTTGTGCAGGGCTGAGCTCTGAAAGGACCACACGGGAATGGGGGAGAGCACAGGGGAGTTTTGGAGCAGACAGCACTGTCCAAAGAAAGCCAAACACTGGGGCATTATGCAAGAGACACAAAGATGAAGTGCATCGGACAGGCCAAAAATAGGGGTGGAGATAGACAGGTGTAGCCAGAGCCTCCTGTAGGAGCCAGGAAACACAGTCTCTGTGTGGTCCACAGCGTGGGATCGCACCCTGGCAAATGGACACCGTAAGTCCTGAGCTAGAGTTGACCCAAGAGAAAGCGGTAAATTTAGAAGGACTAAAGAGGGGCGCCTGGGTGGCTCAGTCGGTTAAGCATCCGACTTTGGCTCAGGTCATGATCTCATGGTTGGTGGGTTTTGAGCCCTGCATCCGGCTCTGTGCTGACAGCTCAGAGCCTGGAGCCTGCTTGGGATTCTGTGTCTCCCTCTCTGTCTGCCCCCTCCCCACTCAAACTCTGTCTCTCTGTCTCTCAAAAATAAATAAACGTTAAAAAATAATAAAATAAATCAAAGGACTAAGAAACAAGCCAGAGGATGTGTACCTGTTCTCTGTTAAAGAGAGGACACGATCTCCCCTGTCCGGTGGACAGTCCATGTCTGGTGGCCCGTGTGTCTCAAGCAGGGATGCACCCGCTCAGAAGGTGGTTGTGCACAGGGGGGTGTGTGGGACTCACCACTGCTGCTGTTCCTGGGGGATTTATAATGCCCTTCCTGCTGAACGACCAAAACAAGGGCACAGCGATTGCCTTGAAGGGATTTAGGCTCAAATAAACGTGACCCAAGCAAGGCTTAACTTGAATCTTGAACTACATGCAATTTCTCACTTTCTTCTCCCTCCTGGCCTTTTACTTTTTTTTTTTTTTTAATGTTTATTTATTTTTGAGGAAGAGACAGAGCGCAATCAGGGGAGGGGCAGAGAGAGAGAGGGAGACACAGAATCGGAAGCGGGCTCCAGGCTCCCAGCTGTGAGCGCAGAGCCCGACGCGGGGCTCGAACCCACGAACGGCGAGATCGTGACCTGAGCCAAAGTCGGACGCTTAACCGACTGAGCCACCCAGGCGCCCGTTGGCCTTTTACTTGTAATACCTACTGCGTTTCCTTTATTGACAGTGATTTTGAAGCAGACCAATCAGGCCCTACAGAGGAATATCCAGCCTGGGAATGAAGGGGCGGCCCACAGATACTACATCCCCGCCACCCCGGTGCCCAGGCACACGAAGCCCAGGGCAACGCCAGCTCCCAGGGCAGAGCACGCTGTTCCCAAGTCTGCCGTTTGGCAATAGCGCCCCATGGAATCCATCAACGGTCCCTCCACTGCCCAGCTCCAGGTGGGGCTACCCCTGTTACCATCGCGGTCCTCAACTATTACTGGTACCAACACCCTGAGGTCAGCCCGGGAAGGCAGCCGATGCCCAGGGACAGGGGCATTCTCTCCTTCTGCTCACTTGCCGAGGACTGTGGCTTAGTCCTCGCCCAGACACCCAGGCCTCGGTCTAGGGGAGCCGCGGGGGGCAGACTCTCTATACATGTCCAGGGGCAACCCCTCTCCTTCACCAGAACCCCTCGGTCCACCTGCCACGTTGTCCTCAGCCTACCCTCCTCCCAGGCGGTGATCTGGCCGTGCTGTGAAAGGCCCTCGCAGACCTGACCTCCCAGATGGATTTATATCTTCAGCCTGACCCCTCTCGGGCTTCCATCTAAAGTCATGCTCCGGGATTCTCCAACCGTCGCTTGCATTGGCAGGGAGACGGGCACGTGGATCCCTGGTTCTTTGTGCTGTGCTGTGTCACCTTCCTGTCCCCAAGAAACGTGGCAGATCATTACATTAAGCCACCTGCTTTTTGGTCTCCCCCCTCCCCCATGCTCTGTCTCGTAGACACCGCTCGTTTATCTCTGTTCTTTATTCTCTGAATTACAGAAGATACGTATGGCCCGTATCGCTGCTTATACCAATGAAGGAATTCTGGCCTCTTTCAACCCTCTTGGTGCCAACATGTCATCATCTCCAAAAAAAGGTGGGATGACCTCCCACGTCAGACTCTGTTCCCGCTTTAAAATACCCAAGTTGGCGCAGCGGGACTCAGGGCACCACGCTCTGTGGAGCTTCCGACTCCTGCACGGTACACCTTGTTGCGCACTGACAAACTGTGACTCACCCACCGCTCTTCTGATTCGGGTCTCTTGTCACCCACCCTGAGCAGCGTGGACTCCATCCTGAGAATGCGTTATCTAATGGTGCTGTGGTTTTCTTTTTGTTTTGTTCTGTTTTGTTTTGTTTTCTCTCTGGGATACATTCCTAAAGGAGAATTGCTGATTTCAAGAGTTGCTCTATGTTTCATTTTAAGAAATGTTTCCGCGCTTCTCTTCAAGAAGCCTGCACCACTTCCTGATCCCCTGGAAGTCTCTGAGCCCCTCCTTCCTGGCCCTCGGCAGGCATGTGTCTTCCCACTGCTGGGCCGGCCTGATTTCATTATTGCTTTCATCCCCATTCCCGTGACTCTCGGAAAATTGAACATCTTTCTGCATGTTTATTGGTCCTTATGAATTACCTGCTCATATTAACAATTTTCTCAGATTTCTGATCATGTTTAGGTCAATTTTAGGAGATGCTTGTACATGGGGGGAGAGTGGCAATCTTTCATTATATGTGCCGTAAATATCCCCCAGCCTCCTGATCCTCTTGATTTCCATTTATCATTCTTGGCCACACAAAAATGTTTAATATCTGCACGGTTGAAAATGCCTAGTTTTCTCTTTCACACACATTAAGTATTTAATTTACATGCCTTTTCTGGCCAACTCAGTTTGCCAAAGGCTTCCTGGTATTTTAAAGGCCATAAAGTTGTCATTCTCCTGGAAAAGCCTTGCATAGATCCACACTGTTGGGGAATAGTCTCATCTATTTTAGTTGGTCTTGTTTTTTTCCTTCTCTCATTTAACAGCCTTTATGTATCAAACCTGGCAAGTCTATTAGCACTGTTATTGGGGGAAAAAAGTTCATCTGGAAAGTGAAAATAGACCAGAAAATACCGAGTGTAAATTTTGCACTTTCTCCGTGAGTTAAATCATTTTAAGTTCGGGTGTATTTGCCTAACACTTTACTTTTGTTTGTGGAATAAAATGTTAGCGAGAGCCTGTGGAGCCCCATCTCTCCCCAACCCGGCAGAAATAGATTCCCTTTCTCTACCTGCTGCTCGCTTCAGAGGCACTGGCCCCGAAGTATGAGCACTTGAAAGAAATTGTGACTGACACACTTAGCAAAAGAGTGACACTGTGTTGAGGGGGATGAGGAGATGCATTATGTATATCGCGAGAAAAAAAAAGTTGGATTCTGTTGAGAGTAATGTATATTCAGCACTGATAGAATTAAATTATTTAAACATGATTTGGGTATGAATAGTAACAGGAGATTTATGACTATTGCTAATTATAGAAGAGAAAATAGGATTATTTTATTTCCTTCTCCATTGGCCCAGGGATCATGGTGAAAGTTGGTGGAGATAATGATGGATAGACAGATGGACCGAGAGAGAGAGAGAGAGAGAGAGACAGAGGGAGAGAGAGAGAAAGAGATAGATAGATAGATAGATAGTAGGTAATGGATAGATAGATAGGTGATAGGTAATAGATAAATGGATAGGCGGATAGATAGATGATAGATAATAGATGGATAGATGGTTAGATGATACATAAAGATTTAAAAGAATGAAAACCAGAAAGAAAAGAGAAATTGATAAAAAAAAAACCCTCCCTCTAAACTGGTGGCCGGATGAGGGTTTGCTCTCCCGTGTACATGGTACAGCAACGGATACAAATCAATCTTTTCCGTAGACAGTTAGTTAAGACTGGAGATAGCAGCAGCCTCCGTGAAGAGAAAAGACCCAGGACTGAGAAAGGCACCTGCCAGCACCTCTGCTGAGACGACCCGTGGGCCTCCAGTGCGGACCTGGAGTCGGTCCTCCAAAGGTGCCGTGCGCGGTGGCTGCAGGCCTTGTCAGTGCGCCTCCAGACCTCGCAGCCCGTCCGTCACTGCTGCGCTGGGCCCACGCCGTGTCCTCCTCCCTTGGATCTTCAGGGGCGTCCCTACCATTTTGCTTCCTCTGACCTGCATTTTCCTGCGTTAAAAGTGGGGGACTTGGCTCCACCTGCAGAATATATTTCCAAGGCAAGACTTTTCATCTGGTTTCAATAAAGCACCGTATACATTACAAGCGGACTGGTTAACAGACTTCCCCAGCACATTGCTGTGCCCTTCGTTTCCCTTCCAAAGCCAGGCAGTCGTCACCTCCCTGGCTCCGTGCACCAATGCATTTCCTCCTTCCCGTTCTCATTATGATTAGTTCTGTTTATTTGTATTGTTTTGCTTAATTACATGTTGTGTTTCATATATCTTGTGTTATTTCTGAAAAATGGCATTTAATGAAGTGAAAGTAAACAGGTAACTGTCAAGAGGGGATGACAGTCTGTTAATTTATGTAAAGTGTAACCAACCAGATGTTCTGGAAAATGCTTCAGTCAGAAATAAAGAGTCCTATAAACACAATACTGTTTTTAATAAATAGGTAATGGCTGCATGTTGTGAGGAAAACGCACTTCCGGGGAGCTTTCCAGAGCCCCGTAGAGACCGAAGAAGACCAGGGCAGGACACCCAAAGGCAGGAGCCTGGATCCCAGGTGGGCGGGCACAGAGCCATCCGGGGGGGGGGGGGGGGTCAGCACAGTGTGGGGGGTGAGCCACAAGCCTGCCCACTGCTCTGCACATTAGCAATGCTAAGTATCAGAGGAAAGTCCGATATTATAAATGTAGCTGCTGCCTTGCCAAAAGTGATCTTTCAGATTCTTATAGACCAAGAGCGGACACTGGTTTTATTACCAGTGACTAACATTTATCTAATACTGACGGAGCGCACGTCGAAGTCTAGGGAAGAGAACAGATCCTAACTGTTATTATTTCCTTCCTTACAAACCACACACCCACTCGTATCCATCATGTTCTTCCTGAGTTAATGGTTGTGACGTTTATTGTCCTTGTCAATTTTTTTTTTTTTCGGGTAATATGCCTAAATGCTTCCACTCAGTTTCCTCCTGATGAGTTTAAAACAGAATCCAGAAACCAACAGACGGGTCTCAAATTTGCAGTTCTCCTTGTGGAAGACAGAGGTGTCGGTTTCCACCCCTCCTAGAATGTTGTAATTCATTGGAATCTCCATTTCTTTGAAAAAGAAAATACTAATGTGGCAAGAACAACACGGTGAAACACACATCTTTGAAAAGAGGGCACCTTAGGCCAAGAGCGATGGATCTTTCTTGATCCTTCCATCCACGATGCCTGCGGATCCGCTAACAAAGACCTGCTCGCTGCTAGGACTTGATGAGCGAAATCAATTCTTACTGGTTAGATGTCGTTCTCAAATGATTTCCTGCGTGTCTCCTCATGGAACTCCAGTGTCCTGCCTCCAAGGTCACTCGTGGATTGCAAGGTCACTTGCGGATGGCCTCGTAAGATCGCCCCGCTCGCTGCAAGGAAGCATGCAACTACGCGTGATCTGGTCCCTTGTTGATCTTCAGATCCTCTCTCTTTTGTAAATTCTTCTTTCGACAACAAAATGCCACTTTCTCTGCATAGAGAATTTTGGAGGCCTCGCTGAAGGGATCCAGCCATACTCCGTAGGAGTATCCTGGGCCTTCCCGCCGGGCCCACCTTGTATAACCTGAAGGAAGGGTGCACATCTGTATGCAAATGAACATATCAACAGTCTGTCTTGTCAACATTCATTGTGTCACACTGATTACCAGGAATCCCACTGTGCTGCCGGGATTTTACATCCATGATCGCTACGAGAAGACGAGCTCTTGTCCTGTCTTTCTCTCTCCCCGGTTCGTTCCTACCGGCATATGGCTGACCCAGGCCTTGCAGGGTGCGCCCACGTAAACTGGCGGAGTTACCCAGTGAGATCCGGGGCCGAGAGACCCATGCCACTCGGGGATGAAATCCGAGACCGGGCGCGTGGGAAGGAAACCACAGACCCGCTTTCCTCTCACTGTCCACGTGTGCTTCCTTCTCGTGGAGACCGTGCCCCGGGAACGCACGAAGGAGTGAATACTTCCTTCTACGTCCCGCACCCCGACCTTGGGTGCTGACCCCAGGTGCAGCCCGTCCCAGCAGCCATCGGGTTTATTCCAGGCGCTGATGGCTGAGAGCAGGGCGGAGGGAGAGTGGTGTGTTTGCTCCTGCTGCTCAGATAGAAACGGTTCTTCATTTGAGGATCGCCGGGGAGCCTACCATTATCCTTGAGCAATCTCATACTCCAGGGGCAACATGGGTTAAAAGCGGAGCAAATTCTGAAGACCCAACTTAGTTTACATACAAATATTTCACTCCTAAAAACTTGGCTTATTTGACTATGGGTCTACACAGATCGAGAGAATCTCCATGGCATTTATATATGGTTCCATACACATAAAATCCGTTATTTCGCTTGATGTGGTTCTTGGTTCTTCTTAGCCCCAGCGTTAACGCTACTCATTCTAGATGTTTTCCTGAGCACAAACGTGAACTTATTATCAGTATCGGTCTTTTGTTCTTTTGCACATCCATTATTCTCTTCTACCCCTTATCGAAGAGACATCACTTTGAATTTCTCTCAGCCGGGTTCTCTAACTTAACCTGTAGTGAGAACTACACTTAATGTCAGGGAGGAGTATATATTTATACGGAAAATGAAACAAAATTGAGGCTTACTTACCATATATATGACATAATAGGGTAAATACTTGACTTTTCTCTCCTGTTCTACTGTATTCCTTAAGATGCTCCACTGTTCTATTTTATAAAGAGGAAGAATTTTTGTTTCAGCCCACACAGTTGTGTCTACAGACAAGTCTCAGGCCTCTGCCTGAAGTGGAAGCAAAGGGTGCTGGTGGTGTTGCTGGGGGCCCCAAAGCCTCGGCCTCGCCACAGCCTCTCTTGCTGGGGAGTCGATGGCATCGCGTTTTCAGCATCAAAGTGAAGATAAGAATTGAGGGACCTACTTCCAGACTTCTGGCAGAAAGGCCATTTTCTCTCGATCATTAGAGTAATGGGCAGGGTTTGAAAGCCTAGGTAAAGATGGAAAAACCCTGGGTAGGCAAGCATCTCTCACTCTGCCGATCATGACCTCTGCCTGGAGAGCGGGTGCCGTCTTGGGGCGTATCTGAGCTAAGACCTCAGGAGGTGGGTTAAGACTAGTTAAGTCCAGAGTGAGACCGTTTGGATTTGAAGCCAACTCCAGACTCTCTGCTTCCTGGGTGTGTGACTTTAGCAAGCTTCTTGGGGTTTCAGAGTGAGTCTGGAGTTTTTTGGGAAGTGACTCTGTTAGATGTGGCGTCCCGGGTCACCCACGGCCTCCCCCTGGGGGAAGGATTTGCTTTCTTGCTTCTGGACAGTTCTCTCCAGCCCTGGTTCCACGTGGCCCCTCAGAGTTTTCTGGCTCTCGCCCGTTACAGCCTCCGATTTGTCACAGTTGAGAGGACTTCAGAGACCATCTGGCCAAATCCCAATTTTAGAATTCAGTAAACTGACTTTGCAGTTAAGCAGACTGAGGTTAAGTGACTTTTTCATTAGAAAGTCCCACATTAACCTGATATACTAGGTGTAAACCCTTATATTTCTTGGGAACAGAAAAACTGAAGACTGAAATTCTCACTAAGTCTCCAATTATTGTGTTTGCTTATGAATGCCCAGTTCATTTCCTCGCCCTGTTGTGTCCCTTTACAGTATTTGGGAACTTAACTTGTGGATTCCCTTTTCTCGTAAACATCACTGCTTTCCAAGTGACACAATTTTTCCATCCAGATGCGTGCCTAGACTAACGTGATTTCAAAAAAAAGAAAATAACAAAAATGATTATCACGCAATTCTTACGGTAGGAAAAAATCCAAATGCAGTCATGCAAAATTGCATTTGATGTTACTGTTATCTAAGGAAAACTCTGCTTCATAGCTGAATACATCTCTCTTCCTGTTTCATGGACCACCTTCTTTCACCACTTCAGGTTTTTAGGTAACTGAAACGTCTGTGAGTTTCCATTCATTGCCAGATTGTGAGGAAATCGTTTTTATTAGCCGAAAAGACGGTCTTAGGATGGGCTATGCTCTACCTCTGAAACGCTTTATTCCCAAATGTTTGTGAGCACTAAGTACTCTTAGTTTATGAAGCAAAAGGTCAAGCAGCAAATTAGCATTAAAACAAAATGCTGAATGCCTATCAAAACGGGGCGATTTCACTTCTGAGGCAAATACACAGAGAACAGAGTCCACCCGAGGAAACAGCTGTCAGAACATCTTGTCAGGGGGTGAATGAAAGTCTTTAGAGAGCATCCAGATATCCACACATGTTGTAAAACAAAATCAATAACTCCACGCCACAAATATGGCAGTACCTGGGCAAGAACAATACCTTCCTGAATTTTACCCACACTTTGCTTTTGTTCAATCGTGAGTCACTTTGCCTACACCCACTACATAATCCCCCTTCCTTCTTTCTTGGCCCCTATGCCCATTGAATCATGTATCTCTGGAAACTAAAGGTTGCTCTCTTATTCAGAGATGATGTTCTATTTCTATCCGGGTGTGATTTGTTATTTCTTAGGCCGTACGTCAGCAGACACCAGGATTGTGCACTTCGTGTAGTTTTGTTGTTGTCCTTGTCATTATCTTCATTTTTGTCCTTCCTGAATTTGACGCCAAATAAGACGCCATCGTCTTATTTGTAAAGGAACGAACACAAGTATCAATAACATAAGGCCTCCTACTACCCACGAGCTTCTGTCTTCACTGGCCGCTGAGTACCTGGCAATTTTGTTATGTTCACTTAAAAAACATACAGCCTTTCAGACGGAAGGTTTCATTTCGTTAACTTGGGTGGGAAGTGGGGAGATGGGAGGAAAGAAACCCAACTTAGGGTCCCGAAGTTAAGGTAGAATGGAAAGGACACTTGAGAGCCTGTCCCCCCTCCTCTGACTTGTGTCACTTTGTTTACATTTAAAGATGTTTACCCATAAGTTCCCTTGGTAGCTACAAATCTAATTTAAAGGACACTATTATAGGACTTGTTTCGCTAATTTACGTTTGACCCACAGAAAACCCATACAATTCTTGAAGTTTCTCTGAACAGCGGATGCTGTCCTGAGGAGCCTGTCAATCAAAGCATGGCTTTCCAACAGGCACAAACTTCCTACCTCTGTGCGTAGACGTCTCTCCTTCTTTCTTCTACTTAGACTAGGATCTTTAAGATGACGTAAATCTCTTTACAGTTGTGTTCAATTTTAATGCTTGATCGACTACCCAAGAGCTCATTGTTTCTTCATTTAAATTTTAGATTTTTTTTTTGTAGATACATCCTATTATTTACTAAGCGATCGGGAATGCAAATCGTGAAAAGGGCTTGATTCTATTAGCTCTAGTCCTTTATGAATCAGCACCCCATAAACCATCATCGATATTTGTATGAAACACACATCGACTAACAGTTCATGGTGGCCTGAGACACAAAGGAGGACTGGTGTCAGTTGCACTGCAGGTCTTGTCAAAGGGCTGCCCTGAGTAGAGAAATACGACCACTTGTCAGCTAGGGAAGGAGAACGGGCTGTTGCAAAGGCACAGCACGGAGAAAGTCAAAGGGACATCGAGTTCTGATATTTCTAAGTCATTTCTTGGAGCTCAGCTTCTTACACCATTGAGGGGATGTGAAGTGTAGAGCTAATGACCTGTAAACCTAGAAGATCACTGGTACATAGGTCTATCGATGAAAAAGTATACACTGATTCCTAAGTCAACCCTTGGTACCTGGAGGAACACATGATCACTTGTTTTTAAGTTATTACTCAGGTTTGGTACTGAAAGTCTCACCCTAACTATTGACTTGCGTATTTGGAAACTAAAGATCAAGAGTTAGAGGACGCCAACTATCTTTGGGATGATCTTTGTCACCAAGGATACAGGTAACTCATAAGATGGAAACTCAGCTTTAAAAAAAGACAAAAAAAGCACTTGTAGAAAAATGGCTTGGCAATCACTGAATGCACTGGATAGTTTACGTTATAAAGCTTTCCTGGTTGGCTATGTGACAACTGAATGGATGAATGAGTGTCTGCCCGATGTTAGAATTATCAAAAGTGTTCCTTTTTAAATTTTAATCCTTCCATCTTCTCTGGCAATAGACATCCTTTTAGACAAATTTTCTTAGAAAATTAACATCAGTAAAGTAATCCTGTAGCAACCTACTTAGACTACTATACTCTCTTGGTCTGGGGGGGGGTCAGATATATAACTTACATGATTCTAAATGGAGCTAAAAGTTGTTTATTTAAGGCATGGTGGTTATGTATTTAGTGTGAACAATTGATATTCACTTTGAGATCTTTTTCAACATAAACAGTGATTGAGTTCTCTTTCTCCCTGTGAATCTCACAGTTTTGTGCAAGAGATTAAAATAGCCTTAAAAATAGACAAAAGAGTCTATTTCTAAAAAGCGTCTACTTCTAAAGGTGACCATAATTAAACAGGGTGAGACACATCCCCCCCATCAGGAATCCTTGCAAAAGATACAAGCCCCATCCATGAAGTGAGACTTTGCACTTGAAACCAGGGCCCGTTGAAGCAAAGAGTCAAGCTCTGTTCTTGGGTTTTTTCCCCACACAAGCATCAAACCCCGGTGTGGCTTTGCTTTCTTCTTCAACTTAAAAATGAGGGGTTTGGATAAATCACTTCTGGGTCTCCTTTAGGATCCTAAATTCTATGATTCTCAGGAAAGTTGTTAGGTGTGAAGGAGATATTTTGCCCAGCTTATGACCTCTACTCCTCCTCAACCTTGATGTTTCAAGACCCTGGTGAAAAAGAAAGTGTGAAATTAACCGCAGTTAATGCTGTGTCAATAAAAATGGCGGTGAGCGTAGGGCCAAGTCCCTCGCTTTCTGTCATTCTGAGTCTACACAGAGTTCTTACGGGTGACATGCCTGGCTTTCCCATGATCCTGAAACCATCAAACTTTGAAGAGTGGTTTTCTACTGGTTCCCCTCCACCCACATCACCTCTACCCTTCATTCTGCAGATGTCCTTCCACTGTCCTCAGTACTTTCTTCTCCTCTTTTGAGTACCTCTGGGTCTCTCTGATGTGCCTCCCATCTACTGGGCCTGCCGGGAGTGGGTTCCTCTCTAGTCTAGAAGATCCCACATCCCCTTGACTCGCCGTCAGGCTGGGCTCCAGCAGAGTCTAATGCCTCAGCTGGATCTACCACGAAAAGCCAAGAACGTGGGTGTAAAATGGATCCTGTGAAACTTGCAAATAGTATCTGCAATTCCAGAACAAGAGAAGAAACGTACTGCCGTCAAGTAAATCACAAAAGCATAGAGTAAATTACAGAAGCACGGATCTGGAAGAGGCCTCCCCATTTTAGAGAAAGAAATCATTATGGGCCCGAAGAGGGAAAGTGATGGTCTAGGGTCTCACAGTTCTGGAATGAGGATGGGGGTGGGGTGTTTTCTGCATTTCTCAGCTTCCACTGATTTTTTGTTTGTTTGTTTGCTTTGTTTTTGTTGACGTCTGACTTTTCTATAGCCAGGTGTTTTGGGAGACTGGTTTTCCAGTACTTGGTTGCCCAGTACACTGTGTTAGCACAGGTAGGGAATCTTCCAGACCTTAGGGTTCATGGTAACTGGCTAGACGCCTGAGCAGATGCTCATTCTATTCCAGTGGCTTTTATTGGCTCCCCTCCCCCCGTTTACTGGCTGGCAGAGAATATGTGCACAATATGGATTCGTTAAATACACAATCACTGAAGTTGCCGGAATTATGTATTTTCAAATAATTGATGCAGTTGTTGCAAAGAATTTTTGGTTTATGTCACGTTTGGAATAAAAAGTAATAAGAGAAAATTAAAAAGCCCCCCTCACATACAAAGGACTCAGTGTTTGCAATATTTTGCTTTCTTTTTAATTGCTCCATTGTTTACTTTGATTAGTGAAGGAAGAAAGTGCCCAACTGTAGGGGAACAACACCTGAGTCCATTTAAATATAGAACTTAATCCACCTGAGCAGCAGATTGAGGCTTGCATTTCAAGTTTTAGAGCAGTAATGCTATTTGCTATACACATCACCAGGTCAAATTCAGTGGCATACATAGAATCTAGGTCTAGGAGAGATGAGACCAGCTTCACTTTGACCAGAAAGTTCCACCGTAAGTTAGCTGCATTCTCAGAGAGCCCGTCTGCATGCTTTTCACATAGAAGACAGCAAAACAATGCTGTTCGATTTGTGGCTTTAGTCACTAGAGATACCCCCTACAATTTTTTTTTGTTTGTGTGAAAATTCAAATTCATTCTTAGAAAATTCAAATTTTAGACAAACTCCAAATTTTCTTTTCTCCTAATAGAAGAGTCTTGGGAAGCATTGAGCTGGTTTTAACCGGAGAGGCTTAAGCGTAGACAAGATGTGGAGTGTTGCACGTGCCAGATAGAAAGGCCAGCCTCAGGAAGGCGGTGAGGGTAGAGACCGCTCAGGATGCAAAGCATCAGAGAGCAGCTTTGAAGAAACAAGGAATTGTTTTATGAGACAGCATACTAGCAATAGAGTCAGCCAGTCCAACCTGTCCTTTCAGGTGGTGATTCGATCCCTGCTCTCCGGCAGGATGGCCAGCGGGCTCCCACTTAGACCTCCCGAGACAGAGAGCACCGTTCTGTCAGAAAGATCCCACCAATGTTGGCAAGTCTTGGTTTTGGAAAATTATTATTATGTTGAGCTAAAAAACCTACGTATCCCCAGGACCTGCCAACTCTTCTTGCATTTGGTGCCTGACCAGTTTTAAATATTTTCAGACAGCAAGGGCCACTGCATGGCTCAGTCGGCTGAGCGTCCAACTTTGGCTCAGGTCATGATCTCACGGTTCGTGGGTTCGAGCCCCACGTCGGGCTCTGTGCTGACAGCTTGGAGCTTGGAGCCTGCTTCAGCTTCTGTGTCTCCCTCTCTCTCTGCCCCTCCCCTGCTTGTACTCTGTCTCTCTCTTGCTCTCAAAAATCAACATATAAATAAATAAATAAATAAATAGCTATTTTTAGATGGTGACCACATGTTCAAGTTCCTGATCTTGAAATCTCTTTTCTGCCAGTGGTTCCCACCCAGAGTTGTAAGGAGTGTCAGGAAATGAGCAGGGGTTCTTGGTGGTCTTAATGATTAGTATTTACTGGGAAGGTTCCAAAGGCTCTAAACTTCTTGTGGAGATGAAAAATAGTCCCGCCCCAAAATGCCGAGAGAAACCCATCTTCTTCGGGTGACAAGGATCTTCATTCTCTTGGCTGCTCTCTTCAGAAGACATCCGGGAAGTGGGTTAGTGAGATACGGAAGCAGTTCTCACCCTCTAGGCCATTAGGATGCAAGATTTGGGGCAACGAATTTGGTTGCGCGGATTGCAAATGTTCGTGTGGTTTTAACAACGCGTTCTGTTGGTGAAGCTTTGGGAAAACCGGAGCTCTCACATGAAAAAAAAAATCGTATCAACTTCACAGAAGAGGGTTTGAGAAGCTAACAAAATTACACGTGCATTTATCTTTTGACCTCATAGCCTTCTTCTCAGGAATCTACAAACCTACTCAGATGGTTCCCCATCAAATGCAAAGCAGCATAATAACAAGGGTGTTTAGCGCATGTTTATTTATAAAGGCAAAAGACTGACTCAATCCAAATGAGCATCAAGAGGGAAATAACAGTTGAATAAATTATGATATGACTACATAATAGAATGGGACACAGACTTTAAAAAATGAGGAAGGTCCTTCTGAAAAGATAAATGAAAAACCAAGGTACAGAATAGTATATAGATCATACCACCTTTTGTGTGAGAAAGAGGAAGCAATTAAAAAAATATATAATATATGTTATTATATATCTTCTACCATTACACATGTAATATGCAGGTACATATTTCATGTTATTATAAAAAGAAGCGAAAGAAAGAGAAATTCACAAATTAAATACAATGGTTGCCTACGAGGTGGATGGGGACAGGTAGAGGGCATGGAAATACAGCGAGCATGCTCTGAATGTATCCTTTTATATATTTTTTGATTTAGGGATCATGTAGGTGTTTTACACACTCCAAACCTTAAAAGAGGTTACAAAAAGTGTCTTTCCTTTTTTGGCCTTGTCATTCAACTGCTACTCATCGAATTTACGGAAATGCGAAAAACAAAGGCATGTATATATACACGAGCTCTTTTTGGTACTCTTTTAGCAACGCTACCAAACTAGACATAACTATTCAATAGGAAAGAAAGGACTAAGTAACACATGACCAAGTCAGATACAAAATATTAAGCAGTCATTACAACTATGTTTCTAAAGAATGCCTAACGACATGGGGAAATGTCTCCATTCATCTGAGCCTTCCGTTGACCACGTTAACCGACCGTGGAGCCACCGACCCGGTGGGAAGACTCCTAGCCTTTCCCTCTCTAAGCATCTAACCAGATGCTCCCCAAACATCTGCCAGTCACCACATCTGCCGCTGTCTCTCCTGCTGTTCACGCCTTGCCTCCCAGGGATCGCTGCCCAGCGACCACTTCTGAGCCCCGACCCCTTCAGTGACGTGTTCTGCTTCAGGCTGCCGTGTTTCACTCTCCCTCAAGCCAACCAAGAAGAAAGACTATGTGTGTCCTTGCTTCTTAATGAGTCTTCACGTCTCCTTCCAATTTGGGAAATGATAGCCAGTTCATGAAAACCCCCACCAAGCCACACGTTGGATGGCATCGACTCTTCCTACGTCACCTCCGGATGACTGGCCGTGAGTCCTTGTCACTCTTTCCCTGCCGGTGCTCACAACCTTTGAGTTCATGGCAGAAATGTGGCTTATTTTTCCTCCTGGGCGTCAGATACCGTCTTGGAATGTGAAGGTGGGTCCCAGCATATAGGACATAAAATCACACAGAATGATGACAAAATGTGAACATGTAGCCACAACCAACGGTGCTCAATACGATGAAAACAATGTGCATAGAGCATCCTGAGCAGGTTGAAGGGGAAAATAATAGCTCCAAGAGACGGGGGACAGCCAGAAATGACTCCTAGGAAGGGACACTGTCTCCAACACGAACCCAGAGGAAGAGTTCACTGGGATGAGAGAAGAGACGAGAAGGACTTCTCAAGCCAAGGAGGCAGGATGAGCCAAAAAACTGCACACATTTTAAACCGCTGAAGTTTAAATTATGAAGCAGAGCGGGAGAGATGAAAAAGGTATGCAGATATCACTTAGCAAAAGAAGCCAGTCTGAAAAGGCTCCGTGCTGTGTGTTTCCCACAGTCTAGAAAAGGCAGAGCTGTGGAGGCAATACCAGGAGAAGCGGTTGCCAGGGTTTAGAGGAAAGGCAAGACGAGGCAACGGGGCACAGAGCAGCTATTCTGCACGAGGAAGTAACGGTGGGCACGTCACTGCACATTGTTCAAAACCCACAGAAGCACAACACCAAGAGTGAATCCCAGTGTCAAGTGTGGACTTTGGGGGATAATGATGTGTCGGTGCAGATTCATCGATTGTGACAAATGTACCTCACCCGTGGGGGACGTTGTTAGTAGGGAGGAACGTGCACATGTGGGGGCAGAAGGCGATGGGAACTCTCTGCGTTAGCCTCTCAATTCGGCTCTGAACTTGAAACTACTCTGAAAACCGTCTGTTTTAAGGAAAAAAGATAAGCCGGGGTGAGTTTCAGAGAAGATAGGAAGTCTCCTTTTATCCCGGTTTTGGGTGTTTGGGCTCCAGCCACATGCACCCCCCTCGCAAAGCCCCTTCTGGCGACCGAGCAGGATGGAGTGCTTCGTAGTCCCGTGGCCTCACCTCCAGCCCGCAAAGCAAACACGCACGCGGGAGACTTCAGACAGATCGCGAGGCACACAGAGCACAAGACTGTGGAGACTTCGAACTAGATCACACACCCTGCACACACATGCGTACACACCCTTTCACACACACACACACACACACACACACCACACTCATACACACACACTCTCTCACGCACACACCACACACGCTCGGAAGGGACTGATGTCACCTTGCATATTAACCCCTATGTGCCAACTTCTTGGAGCCTTTCAATCCCTTTGTTCACCAACTTCGTACAATCCCAGCACGTCTGCCTCACTGAGTGTGGGCCATGGCTTTCTCCAGCCTTCTGAAAAGCATTCTTTTTTGCACCTTGGTAGCACCGACTCCCAGGTCTTGCCAAGGTTTAAATCCTGTATCTGAGGACAGGTCCCCACATGGGTGAACTCTCTCCTTTGTTACGCTGTGTGCTGCCCACCTTCCCAGGTCTTGAACCACCAGCCTCAACACCCACTCACTCACACACTCACGCGCTCCCTAGGGACACGTTTTCTGGGCTCTACCCTTCTCTGCTGTCACGTCCCTCTCTTCCATTAGCAGATCAGTGTTCCCCAGCCAAGCTGAGACATGACCCATCCCCAGAGAGTGCTGTTGTCCAGGACCCTGCGGGTCACATCTCTCAGGCCCTCATGTCTTTAGTTGATGGGGGGGCACTGGCCTCTAACAGGTGACAGTCAGTATTTCTGCACTTGGGGGCCAGAGGGCTCTGGGAATCCAAGACTGCCTAGTGCATCAGCGAAGATTTCCTCTTTTTTCTTTTCTTTTCTTCTTTTCTTTTCTTTTCTTCTTCTCTTCTCTTTTCTATTCTTTTCTTTTCTCTTCTTTTCTCTTTTCTTTTCTTTTTTTTGGAGAGAGAGAGAGCATGTAACCAGGAGAAGGACAGAGAGAAAGAGAGAGACAGAGAGAGAGAGAGAGAGAGAGAGAGAGAAACTTAAGCAGGCTCCACACTCAGCACAGAACCTGTATTGAGCCCAATACAGGGCTCAATCTCATGACCATGAGATCACCACCTGAGCTGAATTCAAGAGTTAAATGCTCAACCAACTGAGCCACCCAGGTGCCCCTCAGTGTAGATTTTCTGATCTGACCTCAGAGCTCCATTCCCTCTCTCCCAGGGCCCTGAGCTCAGCCAGCAGGCTTGCCTAGGTCAAGAGATCCACCTTCTCCGAACCCTCTACCCTTGTGATCAAGTCCTGAACATGGCCCCTAGCAGCCTGCCCGCTGGCTACAGGACATAGGGGCCCCTCTGTAAGTTGCTGAGGAGGTCTTCCTCTTTTCTTACCAAGCTTCCGTTACTCTTCAACTTCTCCCACCGTTTCCAAAACATCAAGGGTGCCCACTACGAGCGATACAGTTCTGGTGTCCTTACGGGAAGTCAGAGGCACAGAGATAGAAGTCCATGTGATGACAACGCGGCAGCCCGAGTGGGGCGACCGAGGATCCCTGAGCAGAAGCTGGAAGGCACAGGAGCAGAGGGGTCCTCCCTCGGGGGTTCCGGAGGCCCTGTGGGCACCATAGCTTGGGACTCCTGCTCTCTGGAAGGGTGAGATGATCCGCTTCCAGCCCTAGGAAAGAAACACAGATGGTAACAGGAATTGTGAAAATCAGAGAGGCCCTCCAGTGAGAGTGCAGGTAGGGGGAGAATCAGCAGGCACAGAGCAGGTGTGGGGAGCGCACGCAGGGTGGGGGAATCCCATCAGAGGAGCGGGAAAGTGGCAGAGAGTGGCAGGCCATGCAGACAGCTCAAGCGACCCTGAGAACGAGGACTCTTGGGGAAAAGGGGGCCCCTGGATTTAGTTGGACCCATCTGAAAGGCTAATCAGAAAGTCAATAGTTATCAATCAGGGAGTGTAAATGGATTGGAAAAACAGCATCGCGTTCTGTTTCCTGAGTGCAGCATAACTTATTTGTGATCCAACAGGCCTGATTTGACATTTATTTCCTTTCCTTTTAAAATGTAGCATATATCTATTTAAAACAATATTAGTCTTGGCATTGTTTAGCTCTTGTGTATACTGCTGTCGAATATTTGAGAGGGAGAGAGAGAGAGAGAGAGAAAGAGAGAGTCTTTGGCTCAGACTGCCACTGATTTATATGACAAAAGTCTGTATCTGCCAATGTTTGCCAAAGGAATGTTACAAGCTTGAATCATTCCATGCAATTGACAAACACATTTCAATGAAAAGAAAATGTTTTACTTGTATTCTGCATCGTGAATGTATTTGCGTCTGAATTCAGAAGTCAGGAAGTAACCCATCGCAGGGAATAGCCCTCACTGACCAGGCGTCCCTTCTTTCTAGGCTTATCGAAGCAAGAACTTTTTATGTTTTCTTTTTATATACAAGTTCTGATATTGTATTACACACCAAGTCAAAATACTAATGCACGTGGATTAAAACGTGGGCTTAAAAAATGCATAGCAATTTTAGATTTCTATAAGGAACAAAATATAATAATGACATATAATAAAAAATATATGTTTACATAGTGCATATATTTTTTTATAGAATCATATAATAAATACTTGCGGTAAATACAAATATCTAATATCCACGGGACCTGTGGAATTCTGAAAAGGTCCAAAGGCACAAACCTTCCCATCAATTCAAAATTCTTCCTCAGAAGAATCGCTACCTCGGCGATGCTGAATTTGTTTGTTGCTTGGTGTCCCTTGAAGCTCCTGAAAAGCCAGATTCCTCTCCCAAGCATTCCAAAGCCTACTCTAAATTTTAGAGTATTGAAGGACTAGTGTGTAGTCAGCATGATCTCCATAAGCCCCTGTTTTCAAATATTCGTTATTCCAAACAATCAGACTCATAACGGACTGTCAACATATGTATCCTTCGATCAAATGTCACTGAAATGTAATGTGCCTCATACAAATAAGAGACTATCTTTTTGCGGTTACTTTTTCCCACTCTGATTATCAACCTTACTATAATGATTTTGCACCATATAATCGTGCATGTGGTTGGAGCTCTGTTCTGGAAAAGTATCAGTTGGCAACTGATCCATTATCTTATGGATATATTCTTCTGTATTTAAATTTATGTCTTCTGGGTTCCTTCCCAGAACTGGATAGATTGCTGAGAGCAGGACAAAGGAAGGAAAAGTTTTGCATGGATCTCTGAGATCCAAGAAACGAACGAAGTGTTCCTCTCTTGGTAGATGTGTCAAAATGCAGGGTCCTACCTTCTGCAGTATTTCTAGTGAATTCCATCATGTAGAATAAAAGTAACTACAGAGATTGTTTTTCCCTGCATTCTGCAGGGTGGGGTTGATGATAACATAATGTGATTTCTTCCTCATTTCACTTGGTGTTGTTCACAGTTAATGACAATACTTCATATAATGCCATTCAGTTTTTTTAAGGACATTAGCAAACGATAATTTATTGCTTTCTCAAAACACACCTGACATGCGAGTTAGGAAAGGCAGTTATTGTTTCTATTTTCCAGATGACGCTCAGAGAGGCAAGTGATCTCCCTGAGACGCACAATCACTGAGTGAAAGACCAACTCCAGAGCAGTAGTCTCAACTTTGGCAGTGCGAAAGATCAACTAGGTGCTTTCAAAAATAAATACCAATGCCAAGGTCCCACCCAAGATCAATTCCTTTGGAACCACCAGGGGTTGGGCTCAGGCACCTACATTTTTTTCAAAGTTTCCCTGATGAGACAACACGCATCGAGGTTGCACCGGCAGATAGAAGTTCTCAGGCTATTCACCCAGTTCCATATGAATTATCACCTTCCGTTCTCAAAAGCTCACAGGCTCACAGCGGTGTCGTGGGGATTAAGTGAATTAAAGTGTGTAAGGTACTTACAACAGTGCCTGGCTCAGAGTATGTGCTCCAGAAGGGTAACTACCATTGTCATCACCATCATTACCATCATCACCGTTACCATCACCATCATCATCATCCCCATCGTCGTGAAAGAAATTCTCAGATAATTTGATCCAAATTATTCTTTCATTGTAAAACAGTCCATTGTGGCTCACAGCATTTCCAGGTTCCGGTATCTTTGTCGGTGCAGAAGAAAGCCATGGGGAGCTAGGGAAGATGGAGACATGAGGGAAGGGTGGTCACTGCAGCCCAGCTCCATGGGGGCACTTTCATGGCTCATTTTGATCAGCTAGAACCCTGCGACCACAAGAACTATCACATCAGCTAGAGTCTAGCTATGACATCAAATGACTCCTAAAATGATTAGTTTACCTCACAAAAGCAAGCGAGATACATTGAGGGATCTTTCTGTATTTTAACTCATGGGAAGGGATTTTACTGAATATATACACTTTCTATATACTTAGTGTTAAGCATCTCATTGAACCAAATTTTTCTCGATCAATTGATGTCGCAAACTAGGTGGTTTTTATTGACAAATTTGTCATAATAATGCAAAGCCTCCTTATGTCCTAAAATCATAAAACCTGGAAAGTTAAACAAATGTGTGCTTCTATCTTTGGCAAGTGCCCTATTTTGTATGCTTTTTAGACTTTATTAAATGAATTGATTATTTCTTAATAACAAAAATCTCATTATAACCTCCTAGAAATTAGCATGGTCCTGGAAAATAAGTGGTCTCTTTTACGTGGTGAGTAAACCATTAGACTAATCAGATTTCCTTCTGTATCAAACTCAAGTGCCTGAGAAAATGGATGGAAGCAAAATAGATGTTGTTATTTTGACCTAGCAGGACTTTGGTTTCGGGCAGGACACATATGTTAGCAAAAGGTAAAGTGTCAAACAGATCGTAACTGTGTGACTTCATTTCTTTAGCAGAATGCAACTATGAGACCCCGTTTCAAACATGTAGATTTAAGTGGGGGAGAAAATCTCTGCGTGGCTCCAGATGCCTCCCTCAGGGGGGCTCAATAGCACTGCCATTGTCCCTAATTTTATCCGAAATGTCCACTTTTAGTCACTACTTGGGTTAGAGCTGCGGTTCCCTGACTGGGGAAACAGTGACGTTTGCAAAACGTATTTAGTAACATATGCAAAGCAAGAATGGAAAATAGTAATATTAAAATGATACCAGACAAACCTACCATCTACTATAACCAATATGTCATTACAGGAAGGGCACTTTAACAACAACCGCAATAGGAAAGACATCGGCCCGGAATTAGTCCTTTCAAGTGATTAAAGCTAGCCTCCTGAAGAATTACAATTGGCGTTATTACTCTTGGCATTTTGGTATGGTGAAAGCTTTGCCATAGTCACTGAGATTTGGAAACCATCGTCTAAGATGACAAAAATGAGAATATCATCCCTCAAAGCCCATGATTTGGCTGTGTGGCTGCTGCCTACAAGGGAAAAACTATTGTGGTACCAGTAACTGAAAAACTACTTGCACCCAGAATATACAAAGAACTCCTACACATCAATAATAAAAAGGCGATCCAATAAAAATCAGACCTGAGCAAGACACTTAATAGAAGATACATCAATTGCTCGTGCATTAAAATATTACACGGTTGATCGTCAGAGAGAGACAGGTGAATACCACAGTGAAATACCGTATCACACCCGCAGGAGTGGTTACGATAATAAAAGATTGGTGACACCCAATGTGAGCGGGGCATGGAACGCGGTGTCACATGCTTCTGGAGGGAGTGTTGAGGGGGTGATCATCGTGCTTCCCAGTTCCTACAAGAGTAAACAGATCTATACCCTCTTGTGATCTTCTTCCTAAGAATCTACCCCAAATAAATGAAAACACGTGCCGCAATCAAACTTTACATTATAATGGTTTGCAAGAAATATATATGAAGTCATTCAGATCAGCAAAACATTTCTCATATATTTGGTCTTCCCCCATTGTTTTTGAAAACACTTCAGAGCCATTAAGGTGAAATGTGTGTCTTGTTATTAATGAAGGTGACTTTTGGACCCAAGCAAATGGTGGCCTGGTTGCCAGGAGGACCAACCAGGTGGTTGGAGGGTATGAACTTTCAGGGAGCAGGGTTCAGGGGGGGAACCAGCCAGCGGCCAATGACTTAGCCAGTCATGACTATGCAGTGAAGCCTCCATAAAAAGCCCAGAGGACAGCTCTTTTGGTCCCGTTTCTCAGAGAGCCTCCACACATGCTTCCATGGGCCATTGAACCGGCCCCAAGCTCCATGAAGACAGAGCTCCTTTGTCCGAGACCTTGTTCTTCGTGTCTCTCCATATGTATTGATCTACATCCTTTATCGTACCCGTTAACAAACTGGTAAACATAAGTAAGTGTTTCCCTGAGTTCTGTGAGCTATTGTAGCAAAGAAATCAAACCTAAGGAGGCAGTCACAGGCATTGGTCACAGCCTGGGGGTTGTGATGGGCATCTGAAGCGGGGTGTGGAGGGGCAGTCTTGTCGGACTGAGTCCTTAACCTGTGGGATTTGATGCTGGCTCCGGATAGATAGTGTCAGAATTGAGTTGAATTCTCAGACGGCCTGCTAGTGTCCAAGAATTTCTTGTTATTGTGGAGGGGGAGACCCCCCTGTCCCTGATGTTCGAATTAGGTCTGGAAATCCTTTAAAAGACCCTGGTACAAGAATATCCGCAGTAGTCCCGTCCAAAGTAGCCTCACGTTGGGAGCAACATGTCTATCGAGAAGAGAAGAGAGAAAAAAACCATGGTGTGTTCATATCTTGGAACACCGTTCACTAATAAAAAGGAACGAGCCATTGATACATGCAAAAACGTGGCTGAAACTCAAAAATAGTACCCTGAGGAACAGGAACCAGCACGGAGTATACAAGCCGCTTGTTTGCCTGTGTACCAAGAAGACACGCGCTTGGTCTTTGGCGACAGAGGGGGGCTGTGAAAGTGGCTGCGTGGGTGGGGGGGCTGCGGCGTGGGCTCGGGCAGTTCCTGAAAAGGAACACAAAGGCATTATCTGACATGACGGAGGTAATCTATCCCTTGTTACGCAAGTGGGTGTGATTGTCAAAATTCGGCGAACTGAACACACGAGACCAGTACCTTTCGTTATATGGAAATTACACCTTAATTTAAGAAAAGGCAAAAGACACACATAAAAGTCACCTCACGATGTTGCCAATGGCCGCATCTGCTCCGAAGGAAAGTTTGCCGGCTCCTGCCAGGCACCAGTCCTGTGCTTCTGCAGGGGGCCCTGCGCCCACGCGGTCCTTCCAGGAACATCCATCCTGGGGATGTCTCTTCTAATGAGGCTCGACGTCTTTTCTAAACGCGTAATTCATGGGTTCACTCAGCAAATATTTATTGAGAGTTTATTATGTGCCAATAGCTGTGGCTGACCTCAAGCACCCAGTGGTGAATGAGGCAGACAGATGCCTCTGCCCTCAGGAGGTTATACTAAAAGTGAGTTTAGTGATGAGCTGGACGAGTTTCCCGTTTCCACGGGCAGACTGGTGGGTTGGCATTTTTAAGTTTGGAGGTTTCCGTTCAATTGCTAAATGAACACACCCCAGGTTCTTGTTCCGCAAACTTTTCCAGAAAGTCTTCGTATGAAATGCCTCTGAATTCCTGGAGTGTCTTTAAAAATTACCATCGATTTTCATCAATAGTGCATTTTGATATAAAATGATACAAAACAACAATTTCAAAATAGACCCTCTTTATTAAGAGAATAAAATTTCAAAATGTTTTATTTATTTACCCACTATGCCCATTTCTTCCTGAAAGTGTGTAAAATAAAAAAGAACAAAAAGAATTTATAGTTCCCTTGCTTTGAATGTCTAAGTAGGAGCTTTGGATTTCTCACACGTTTCTCTCACTGTAGTTTTTCTTTAGCTCCGTAAATGATTGCAACTAAAATCCGGGTATTTCACGATTTGGAAGTTCTCTGTTTTCCTTTCTTTTGTCTTGCTGTGGAGAATAGTGACGATGATCTTGCAAATGCCAAACATTGGTAGAAAGCCGGGAAAGAAGCACGGATTTGAAGAGTGCATTTCACATAAAAGTCATACTCTCTATACTATGTGCATATTTAAGGCATTTTTCAATCCCCTGGAGCCCTATAGATCAAGATGGAAGGAGATTCACTAAATTATCCAACTCCTTTGGATTTCTAACTTTACCACCCGATTTGAGATTGCATTCCCTAATTGGGCATTAAAAACATGATTTCCTGGGGTGCCTGCGTGGCGCAGTCGATCAAACATCCGATTTGGTTCAGGTCATGATCTCGCCATTCCCGACTTTGAGCCCCGCATAGGGCTGTGTGCTGACAGCTCAGAGCCTGGAGCCTGCTTCAGATTCTGTGTCTCCCTCTCTCTCTCTGCCCCTCCGCAACTCGCACTCTGTCTTTCTCTTTCAAAAATAAATAAACAGGGGCGCCTGGGTGGCTCAGTCAGTTGAGCGTCCGACTTCGGCTCAGGTCATGATTTCACGGTCCATGAGTTTGAGCCCCGCGTCAGTCTCTGTGCTGATAGTTCAGAGCCTGGAGATTGCTTTGGATTCTATGTCTCCCTTTCTCTCTACCCCTCCCCAGCTCGTGCTCTCTCTCTATCAAAAAATGAATAAAAACTAAAAAAAAAAAAAAAAAAAAATTAAATAAATAAATAAACATTTAAAAAATTAAAAAAATATATAATTAACTGTGTATTTTTCAAGGATAATTTCTAAGGCTCAGATATACTTTTGCAAAAGAAAAAAGAAAAAAAAGAGAGAGAGAGAGTTTCTATTTTAGACTACTCTGTGATGATTCACTCACTAAATAACTAAATGCCAACAGTTCACTAAGCCAGTATAAAGAAACAAAATCTGAAATGCTCTCCAATTAAGGGGATCCAATTATTAAAGTGCGTAGAAAGTCTAGTTGAAAATCCGCACTTCATGATGGGACCGGAAGCAATCTCGAGGGTAGAGTCGTGTCCGGCCACTGTATGCCCAGCACCTTGCAAGGGGTGTGGTCTCTGGTAAAGGTAAATCAGTGTTGGTTAAGAATATGTTGGAAGAATTATTATTTTTCATATAAACGTCATTTCAGAAGAGACCTTGGAAGTATTAGGTCAACTTCGCAATCGTCGCATGTTTTTCTAACTCGATTTCTCTTCTACGTGCTAGATTTTTACAACTTTGTGAGAGTAACAAGGTTTGCCCTTAGCCTAAACGTCCCTTTCACTGTTTTGAGTGCGATATCATTTTTAAATAGTAAATAATTCTGCTTTCAGTAAACTGGAAAATCTGAGCACATCTTTAAAAAAGAGCACCAGAATTTAAAACAGTATAAAATAGAAGAGGCAGACCTTTGCAGAGGATGGTGAGGCCATTATTTTCCAGGACCTGAAGAATTTTATTCCATTAATTCTATCTAAAGTGGAGTTGGTTGTTTTCCTCTCGTTTCTAAAAACATAGTATTGCAGAAGAGGGTCGTTGAGGGGAGGACTGGTAGCTATCCTCTGAAATTCCTTCTCCCCTTTTCAGTGGTAATATAATCTTAGCCTTATAACACATAATTGCTTGGCTAGACTGCATTTCTCCACTTGTCTCGCCGTGCGGTGTGGCGGTACGCCCACGTCTTCACGAATGGACTGGAAACACAGGTGGGGAACGTCATCTCTGGATTTGGGGAATCCAGACTTCAGAACTGTCTCCATCCTCCTCCTCCCTGCAGATGGGAATCCAGAAGCAGTGTCTGGGCTCCCGCCATGCAGAAAATGGCGGTAGTGTTGGAGATGACAGAGCAGAAAGCAAGAGGTTGGAACCTGGGTCCTTGAGTGACCTTGGAGGGCAGACTTGCCCGGTTAACCCCAATTTCCCGCTTTGGAATTGTGTGTGAGAAGAAGTGTCCGTACTCTTGAAGTCATTCCATGTTGAGGTCAGTTCTGTCCGCTGGTTTAGCTACAGCTGTCCTCGCTGGACCACTAAGAGAGAAATCCAAACTTCTCAGATGCTTTCTCTCATGCACTGTTTATGCCATATTTGTGAAATCAGTTATTTTGGTGCTATGTATAGAAAGGATGCATGAAGGTCTACTTCAGCCTACGTCTCAAAATCGGAGCGTGAAAAGGAACTCGGAAATAAATGCTCAGTTCCGTATCCCTGGCTTTCAAAGGAGGTGGAGAATTGGGGTGCTAAGCCTGAACAAGGGGGTAAGTATGTACGATACCGTGTTTGGTCTTTAGGAAATATGGTTGATAACTGGAGGCGACTTCTGTATTCTGGATCCTGCCGCGAACGTAACTAACGAGGTAGACATGGGTCCTTCCGGAGAAGAGTTCCAGTGAAACCACCGGGAGGAAAAAGGATTTATGTTGGATTGGGGATGGGCAGTGAGTATGGACTATTTTTTCCAAGAACTTTAACCACGAAGTTTCTGGTGACAGAAGCGCAGGTATCTAACCCAGTCTCAGAACGGGACCAAAGGGACCACCATTGACTCTGAAAACCAGACAAGAAACCATTTCTCTGCCTTAACAAAAGAGGGATCTGAGATATTCAGAGTAAAACGGAGCTGACTCGACAGAAGGGAAGACACAAGCAGAGATGCTAAGTGGTTCTCCCTCCTGAAAACCCACAAGGTCAGGAGGCCATGGCAGAGTACCTCCCACTCTGGGCTGGACGCAGAGTGAGCAAACGGCGCCCCAGGGTGCAGGGCACTGGGACCCTATTCTGTCGCGGTAAATGGCGCCAGCGGCATGTGGAGCCCAGGATGGGTGCGATGGCGAGGTCAAGAAGGCAACATAAAACACAGAATATGCCCAGTGATCGCCTTGTACCCTCATGAGACAAAGAGAAAGATGAATTTAAAAGTAAACACAGCAACCTCGCCAGAAACAGAGAGGGGGCAGAGGTGGGCAAAAGTTCCCTCGCTGCCCCTGTGTATCCGTGTCGCTGCCTCCTGACCCCTGTTGGGCGCGGGTCCCTGACTGCGCTGCGGACGTGTGTCTATTTTCACACTCGCCTCTCGCACACACTCACTGCCCTCTTTGTCCATCATGGTGCCCTGAGCCGTCACTGCAATATGCTGTCACACTCAAGAAACTTCGGTCACACTGCTGTTTTATTACTCTTTCCTGGAAAACCCAACCTGCTTCAATCCAGCCCTCTGCCTCACCTGCTGTGACCCCACGCTGACAACAGACAATGGGGAAAACGCAGAACCCTACTCGTGGTTTCATTTGAATCTTATGTTGACTCATCCCGGGGGGGTCTTTCATACAGAGCGATGGTCACGTCACATTCCCCTGGTCCCCTCACTGCCTCCACTCCCCAGTGAAGGATGACCTGTCCACCCCCCTGTTACATTCCTGCCCATGCCCTCCCACACATGGCCCCTGTCTTCAGGCCCCAGCCCGCCCACGACCCCCAACACCATGGCCCTGGCTTCAGGCCCCAGCCTGCCCACGACCCCCAACACCATGGCCCTGGCTTCAGGCCCCAGCCCGCCCATGACCCCCAACACCATGGCCCCTGTCTTTAGGCCCCAGCCCGCCCATGACCCCCAACACCGTGGCCCTGGCTTCAGGCCCCAGCCCGCCCATGACCCCCAACACTATGGCCCCTGTCTTTAGGCCCCAGCCTGCCCACGACCCCCAACACCATGGCCCCTGTCTTTAGGCCCCAGCCCGCCCATGACCCCCAACACCGTGGCCCTGGCTTCAGGCCCCAGCCCGCCCATGACCCCCAACACTATGGCCCCTGTCTTTAGGCCCCAGCCCGCCCATGACCCCCAACACCGTGGCCCCTGTCTTTAGGCCCCAGCCCGCCCATGACCCCCAACACCGTGGCCCTGGCTTCAGGCCCCATGCCACACCCCCAGTAAATGCTTAGCTTCCCCTTACTGTCTGTCAGTCAACAAAACCCTCAGAACTGTCCTGGCTCTTCCCTCCCTCACATCCTGTATCCGACCTAGAAGAAAATCCCGTTGACTCTGGTCACTTTCTGAACTTCACATCTATTATTCCCCCGCTCTGATGCTCTGAGCCACGTCTCTACCCGCGGATGCTTGGGATGCTCTGAATAGGCCACCTATACCCACGATGCTCACTCTCAGCACGGCTGCCCGTGCGGTCAGCACTCCAGCACTCACACTACCGTGGCAGCTCCCTGTCTCCGAGAGTAAAGTCACAGTCTTGACCCTGGCCTGCCAGGCAGAGCCTGATCTGCCGCTGTAAACGATCCTTACTTGACCCTGTCTCCTCCACATCCCCCTCCCTCACTTGGACACAGCCACAGCCACCCAGGAGAAACATTGTTCCCAAATATGCAGTGTGTTCCCGCCAGGGACACTTGGAATTGGTCACCTTTTATTTATTTATTTATTTATTTTTCAATTTTTTTTCAATGTTTTTATTTTATTTTTGGGACAGAGAGAGACAGAGCATGAACAGGGGAGGGGCAGAGAGAGAGGGAGACACAGAGTCGGAAACAGCCTCCAGGCTCCGAGCCATCAGCCCAGAGCCTGACTCGGGGCTCGAACTCACAGACCGCGAGATCGTGACCTGGCTGAAGTCGGACGCTTAACCGACTGCGCCACCCAGGCGCCCCGGTCACCTTTTATTTAAAAAAAGGAAAGAGGGGCGCCTGGGTGGCTCAGTCGGTTGAGCGCCCGACTTCTCCTTAGGTCATAATCTCACAGTTCATGAGTTTGAGCCCCATGTCGGGCTCTGTGCTGACAGCTCGGAGCCTGGAGCCTGCTTCGGATTCTGTGTCTCCCTCTCTCTGCCCCTTCCCCGCTCATGCTCTGTCTCTCTCTGTCTCTCAAAAATGAATAAACGTTAAAAAAATTAAAAAAAAAAAAGGAAAGAGTGAAATAATCAATGAAATGTTCAAAAGATTTGATTCTGCCAAAAGGCACAGTGAACAAAATTCACTATCAAGAGGCTATATGGGTAAAATATTCATAATGGAGGACAAAGAATTGCTAGCTGTCATACATAAAGACATTTTATAAATTAATACAAAATATAAGGTCTTTAATTTTAAAAGTGGACACAATTTATCAACTGACAGTACAAAAGAAAGAAAAACCAATGCCCTATAAGCCTATAATTATGAAAAGTTTTAAAAACAGATTCAATTTGACCTCATAATTCCTCTCTGAGTAATTTGTAGCTGGGAGTTCATTAAGAATATTCCAAAGATTTACTCACCAGGTAACAGTTTAGTAGATTATTTAGTAAATTTACATTTCAGTAAGACTGAAAATTAGGAACACGCAAATGTCCAATATTATAAGATTGAATACAATAAATGATGCAAACCTTGCTTGCAGGAAGCACAACATATATTATAAATAGCTTTGCTGAAATATATAAGATTTTTACAATTTGGAGAAGTAAAAAAGCAG
Source organism: Prionailurus viverrinus (assembly GCF_022837055.1). NCBI lineage: Eukaryota > Metazoa > Chordata > Mammalia > Carnivora > Felidae > Prionailurus > Prionailurus viverrinus. The sequence goes on along the minus strand of NC_062572.1, from coordinate 92,478,044 downwards.
GTTACGAAACACCATGTAAGAACAAGTCCATCTCGTGGTACTTAAATATACACGTGCTTATATTTTTGAATCAGTATATGTTATCGACAATGATTATTTTGTTACTTAAATGGGCTCATACATTTTTCCTTAACAATAAATAAAGTATTTTTTATAAATAATAAATACTTTTTATAAATATTTTAATAAATATTTTTATTATAATAAATACTTATTTAAATACTTATTTATTGGGGCGCCTGGGTGGCGCAGTCGGTTAAGCGTCCGACTTCAGCCAGGTCACGATCTCGCGGTCCGTGAGTTCGAGCCCCGCGTCGGGCTCTGGGCTGATGGCTCAGAGCCTGGAGCCTGTTTCTGATTCTGTGTCTCCCTCTCTCTCTGCCCCTCCCCCGTTCATGCTCTGTCTCTCTCTGTCCCAAAATTAAATAAAAACGTTAAAAAAAAATTTAAATACTTATTTATTATAATAAATATTTTTATAAATATTTATTATAATAAGTATTTTTATAAATAAAAAAAGTATTTTTACTTATAACAACCAGTCCGTGAGTTTCTTTTAAATATGGCACAATAAATTCTGGTTTTAATCCACCTTTCCAGAAAGCATATTTATATTTTAAAAACATACATGTATGGGAGTTAATATTAAAATGAATATGTCATAACTAGTATAAAAATAAAAGAAATAATACTGTGACCAAAAATGAAACAGAAATGAAAACAAAATGAGCAGGGATAAAGCCACTGTGTGACTCCCAGTGGGGAACCAATGATCACATAAAGAATATGTGCCTGGCCTATCGCAAGAGGTCAAAAAATGGTTTTTATCTTATTAGGGAGAATATTCGATGACTGTTTTTCTGACAACAAAATTTGAAATATTTGAAAACTCATAATGTACCTCTTCTGGTCCAAATAAATGTAACCCCTTGTGTTTTCTCAACTTATTTTTTGTAATAAGTGGCCCTTAACGTTTCATCTCTTCAAGTTCGTTTGATCATATTATTTTGGACGCATTCCAATGCTTTTCATAAAGGGATGCCCGAATCTTATGCAAATGACCTCATGTGAGCATTGCTTATGAACCAAGTGCCAATGTTCCATGGCCAGTGGGTGGACCCATTAATCCTTGACCTACCGTTCGTGGGGCTCTTTGTGCAATGGTTAGAAGTACACCCTCTGGAATCCGCTCTCAGGGTATGAATTTCAGCTCTGTCCCTTATTTGCTGTGGGGCCGCGGCTCTCTACTTCCTTGATCTTGTCTTGGGTTGAAAGCAGTTGCAATGGTACTCAGCATGTCGTAAGTTTTCGCCAGCATTAACTCATGTTCATTGGTAGCTTTCAGCTGCTTCCACGCAGATGCCACCACGTGTGGTTTATTATAGTTTTCCATATTATAATTTTTTATCCCTAACCCAAGCTCTTGATGCAATTTAAGCCTACCATCCAGGGCACTGATTTTCTTCACAGAGTGACGTCATCGGTCATGGTAATCAATATATTTCCATCCTGGTAAGTAGTACCAGCCCCAACTGGGTGCCAGAGTTTGTGTTCTTGTTGGCGATCGTTATCAGCAGGTAACGTGTCAGGATATTTCAACCCCTCAAGAAGGAAAACCCTGATTCGAAGACAATAAAATGATTTCTTTTCTCCTATGACAAGAAGCTTCAGGGGCCCTGGTGCTCGTGATTCTGCTCCTGGCAAAGTAATGATGAGCCAGGTTCATTTCCTCTCCTAGCTCCCCAGGTTCAACACCCTGGCCTTGTCCTCAGCCTCACCTGTTCAGGCCAGAGCAGTGCAGAGCCACACCCAGGACAAGATCGCATCCAGGAAAACAAAACAATTGTTTTATCTTTTGTTAACTCAGGAGCAGGGAAACCTCAAAACCCCCATCAGAGGTTTCTCTAGCCAGACACAGACGTCGTGACAATTTCTAAACCGACCCCAAGGCAGTGTGGGTCCCAGGATTGGCACAGACAGATCAAGATTTACCCCTAGGGTTGCAATGGGGGGTGCTTCCCCCAAAACTCAGAAGAGCTTTGGCACGTCCGATGAAGAAGGAGTAAGGCGGGACATGAGTGAGCGAGCGTGCAGCGTGGGTCTGCCACTGTTGACCCATTAATGGCATAGTGACAGTAATATTTCTTTTTAATGGTCAGACCGAAGATGGCTATGTGGAGGGAATCGGATCAGGTTCACCACTTGGCTATATCTACATGTATATCAAGTTAAAGACAGACTACATCTTAGTAATTACATAGTTTTATTTTTTTTTTATTTTTATGAAAAAAATTTTTTAATTAATTTATTTATTCCCCCCCCTTGGGCTTTTACTAAATCATCTATAGATATGTTTCTCTTATTTATTTATTTTTATTTTTATCTTTTAATTTTATTTTTTATTTTTTAAAATTTACATCCAAATTAGTTAGCATGTAGTGAAACAATGATTTCAGGAGTAGATGCCTTAATGCCCCTTACCCATTTAGCCCATCCTCCCTCCCACAACCCCTCCAGCTATTTATTTGTGACAGAGACAGAGCACAAGTGGGGGAGGGGCAGAGAGAGAGGGAGAGACAGAATCCAAAGCAGGGTCCAGGCTCTGAGCTGTCAGCACAGAGCCCGATGCGGGGCTTGAACTCACAAACTGAGATCATGACCTGAGCCGAAGTCAGACGCCCTACCGACTGAGCCACCCAGGTGCCCCAGTAGTTACATAATTTTAGATTAAAATGGCCTTAAAACTCAAAAGTGTACCTTTACAGCTGCATATGTATATATACATTTATAACTGCTTATGTATGAGTTAGTAATATATAAATAATAATATAACATAAGGTGATAACATACAAATTTATATTAATTGTATACATTTATATATGCTCATATATAATTTAATATATAATTTAATTATATATGCTAATATATTGAATTATATGTTGTATCATATATTGCACAATAGATAGATAAGTGTATGTATGATTAATATATTACACATAATATACATGTAATAAAATCTATACTTATATATGTTAAAATCAAATTCAGATTAGTTGAACAGGAATAAAATGAATGCATATAAAATGGCACTGAGGCATCTCATGCAAAAACAGACTATTTTTTGAGTGTCTTAATAAATGCTCGAGCACCGCTGGGAACATTTGGTAAAGAAGGAATAGTCTCCACCCTCATGGGGCTTATATATTAGCATTTCTCAAAGTCTTTATACTGGCTTTGTTTATGCTCCAAGGTTTTTATTTACATTCATGGAAAGAGATTCACCTCACAATTTATTTTAGATAATCAGAAATCCCCATGGTTTACAGTTTTCTTGATAAATACCAAAGAGAAACATGTTAAGAATTTTTAGAAATTCAAATCTCAAATAGGAGAAAATGACTTAGACTGGTATAGAAATAACGATCAACCAAACATCTATGTCATTACTATACAAAATGCGAAGTTCGTAATAGATTTTAGCAAACTGCTCATATATGTTTCAGGTCTCAGAAGCATGTGTTGGAAAATATAAGAATCTGTGATAAATTCCTATCTTTCCTAAGATAGGATATGCTTTAAAACACAAAGCTCGTGCTAATATTTTTGTACAAGATACATGCTCCTTTTTTTTAGATCGCGTTCTCCCTTCCTATGACAAGCCCCCAAATAATTGTAGGTTTCAAGAATGAGGAAAGGGTCCAGATTGAAAACTAGAAATGAAAATGAAGTAGGCTTTAAGATAAAAGCCATATGCAAATAATGAGTGCTTTGGCTCTCTGCATTTATTTACATTTTCTGCATTCGCAATGTCAGTAATATCTGCAGGAGCACATTTCTCAGTGTGATCAAGGAAAGCAGAATTGCCGTCTTGGGATAACCATTTTGTTTTTGGTTTCAGTCTGGTGTTACCTTCAGCCACGGACTTTAAGAGTTAGCAGGTAGATGAAGGCTATTAATCTTTAAACTACATACCACTCAGTGTCTGTTATTCACTGAACAGACGCTGGTGAGCAAACGGACACGAATGGCATTTTCAGTGAAAAGGACCGAGAACCATAGTTGACTGAGGCAGCCACTTGTCCCCACACCTTTCTGTCCCCATTGCTACTGACAGGTTTCCAGTTGTAGACACATGGCGTATAAATATTATCCCGCTGCACGACTCACCTGGTACACAGATTCACGTTCTAATAGTTACTTGAGTGATTTGTTTGTAGATTTTTTTGACACAAATTGGTTTTTCTTTAAGGTAAATTTACAAATTCACAGCAGTCAATCCTGCACTAAACCCGACTGATCAATTTTAATGAAATGCCCTAAGTCATAATAATAATTTAAAAAAAAAAAAAAACAACAACCCTGTTTCATATCACAACAACAAAGGGATCTTATTTGCCCCCAGGTCCCAGCCTCCACCTGCTCCTATAAAAAGAAAACATAGTGCAATAATAGTGACATTTTTAATTATGCTATTTTTCTGTAAAATCCTGGTTTGTATATCATGATTATATAAGGTCATAACAAGCTTCCCAGGGATGCGCTGACCTCAGAGCCCGGAGCCCCCTATGGACCCCACGAAGACCACGGGAGGGAGGGTTACTTCAGCTTGTGGGTTTGGAAGCCACCGTTTTTTAATTATTAATAAAAATCATTTTAGAATCTTCCCTCGACTCTGTTTTACCCTCCAGCTACATCCTGCCTTTCACCTTTCCTTCCCGCTTCTTGAGAGAGGAGTTTACACCTGCTGCTTCGCCCCTGAGCCTCACGGTCCCATCCCACTTCTGAAATCAGTGGGTCCCATCGATTTCTTTTTTTTTTTTTTCATTTGAGGGGGGTGAGGAGAGGGAGAGAGTGGGGGAGGAGCAGAAGGAGAGAGAGACAGAGAGAGACAGAGAGAGAGAGAGAGAAAGAGAGAGAGGGAATCCCAAGCAGGCTCTACACTCAGCTTGGAGCCCAACTAAGCTTGGATTACGACCATGGGATCACAACCTAAGCTGAAATCAAGACTCAGATGGTCAACCAACTGAGCCGTCCAGGCGCCCCCATCAACTCCTTTGTGAAGATTACCGAGAGCCTCCTAGTCACTAATCTCAAATGCTTTCACCCAACATTCTCTTGACGTCATCCCTCCATGAGGCTGACCCTTAAGCTCCTGGGGCTTTCTGCCCCTTTGGCCAGTGACACTGCCCCATGCTGTCCCATCTCTCCCTCCCTGTCCTCACCCTGCTGTCCAGGTACAACACAAATGCTCAGCACTCAACCCAGAAGTGACACTGTTGTGGGTCCTGAGAGATGTGGCAACAAGGACGGGGCCTTCCACGTCCCAGAAGCAAGGACAGAGGGGGCAGTGGATGCAGCTCACGGGCACATCGCAAGAGGGTTTCTGCGCACTCACATCCGTGTTAGAAAGTAGCTTCTGGCAACAACCCAGAGGCTCATACACACAGGACCAGGGGCAGAGATGAGAGAGGGGCCGCGGAGCAGTCCCACAGGAAATGGCAAAGGTGACACAGAGGCTTTGGGGACAAAGTCAAAAGTGGAGCCAGGGTGGCTCAGTCAACTGAGTGTCCAGCTCTTGGTTTCTGCTCACGTCGTGATTGCACAGTTGGCGGGATTGAGCCCTGCATCAGGCTTTGTGCTGACAGCGTGGAGCCTGCTTGGGATTCTCTCTCCCTCTGTCTCTGCCCCTTCCCTGCTCTCTCCTTCCCTCTCTCTCTCTCTCTCTCTCTCTCAAAATAAGATAAACTTAAAAAAAGTGGAGGTGTACAGAGAGAAATGAGGACTGTTGGGGAGATGCCATAGAGCCTGTCACTTACTTGGTTAAGGGGACATGGGGCAGGGTGTCCAGGTCTCTCCCTGGGTCTTTTCACCAAGAGCGAGCACAAGGAAGAACATTTCAGACGGCACCCCTTCTGAGTGTCTCATTCAGCCCCGGAACTGTCCCAGAGCAACGCAGACTGCGGGCTCCGGCCACAGATACTATTTGCTTCTCGCAACTCTGAAGGCTGGCAGTCCAAGATGCCAGCACCACCAAATTCGGTGTGTGGAGAGGACCCTCTTCTGGACTCACCGGCTGCTGTCTTCTCACTGTGTCCTCCCAGGGCAGATGGGGCAAGGTAGCGCTCTGCAGTCTCATGTAAGGGCACTGATCCCATCCAGGAGGGCTCCACCCTTGTGACCTAATCACCTCCCAAAGGCCCCACCTCCTAATGCCATCACTTTGGGGGTTAGGTTTTCATGAAAGAATTTGGGGATTGGGAGTCGGAAACATTCAGTCCTTAAGAGGAGAGAAACCTGGGCCACGCGAGTCTTTGCAGGATCCCCTTCCTGCCAACCCCTGTCTTTAGCCTTTCTCCCCTGCCTCTCCGTGCTCCAGCCCCTTACGGACTCCAAAACACCCGCCTCGTGTCGGCAGGAAAGGCACACGGCGGCATGGGAACCCCGGATGTAATTGGAGCTTCATCCGGTGCTGGCGGCGGGTTGGGGCCAGGTTCCCTAGTGGAAAGGGCCCTGAAAGATGCATTGGGTTTTGACAGATGAAAATGGTTATGGGCTCAGAGCTCCCGTGAGGAAAGAACAGAAGGTAAAAACACAGAGCCATTGAAAAAGGAGGCCATTCAAGGGGGAAGGAGTGGCAGAACTTGGAGGGAAGAGGCTAGTGGAAGTCAAAATTAGAAATGCCATCAGCGCCATGGGATCTCTTACAGCCGCCGTGGTTCTCTGAGTTCGCCTGCATGGCCTCGGTTGTCAAATATGGCATGCCGAGGCTTCCCAGTCTCTCATACCCGGCCCAGACCTCTTCCACTAGCTCCAAATGTACCCATTCGTTTACTGCTGCCCTCCCAGCTCAAGCTCATTAAATTGTGGTTGTCATTTGGACCTTCACAGTCATTGAGTCAGCCTTCTAAATGGCGAGTAGCATCTGAAAAGCAAGTGGGAATTGTTTAGATCTGGGTGAGCTTAACTCTGATCTGACTTTAATACATATTCTTCATCACTTCCCCAACTGTTGAAACCGGGCGACTACTTGGCTGCAGCCTTTTGTTCCAAATACCTTCAACGTAGCAGAGACACATCGAGATTCCTCCCCGAAGCTTCGTAAAAGTCTGGATTGTTATTACAAGGAGAACCTTGGAAATAAGGACCACAGTCTGCCTTTTAGTCTTATTTTCACACCATCAACGACGCTGCTGGTCGTGTTTAGAGACCTCCAAATTCCAAGTCTGGAGCAGCAAGAATCATGGGGGGCAGCACACGCTGGTTTGGGGTTCAGCGCAGAGTCTCGAAGATTTATTTCAGCATTTATCTTCTTCCCTCTGGGCAGTGAGACCTGCTGCTCTAGATTTTAAAATAACAAAGATTGATCTTAAGTTCATTTCCATAAATATGCTGGGCACATAGGAAGCACTAGAATGCACAGTCATTCTGGTTGAAATGTGGCAGCTCGGCCCAAGGAGCAGTCCATGCTCACTGTGAGATTTCCCATGAATACTTAAGCTTCAACAAGGGGCAGTTTCTTCAAAAAGGACTTTGGTCAACAGATTTGTACTGAAATAAACTTCACGAGTTGACGTGAGCTTAATTAAAAAGTGATAAATCTCCCTTGCCTCGTCTATCAGCTATTTAAAAAAGAGAGAAACTTCAGGCTCTCGCTATTAAGCCACACTAGTTGGCACTTATAAACACAATTTCCATGATATGTTTTATAACCGAGAAATACAGAGCCCGTGCATTTTCCTTTCTAGAAACTGTTAACTAGTTTTTCATATATTGTTTTTCATCATTTATATTGTTCAATTCTAGGGAACATCCAGCTGATGAGTTAATGTTATATTTGCATGACTTAACATCGTATGTTCTCTTACCTACAGTAAATAAAGCAAGATGACTTAGGAACGTTAAATTCTGAATTTCCAAGTATATACTAGTGTGTCTGCCTCAATGCAAAAATTAAAACGCTAGTGTCTTTTATGACTAGAGATGGACATCTGAATCTATCTCCAGATTTCAGATTCTCAAGCCATCAGAAGTAAGTCTTCATTTGTGGGAAGCACCTCATGCATGGCTTCCCTCAGTTACACAAATGCAAATGCAGGGAGAATTTCTCACCCTACTGGTGGGACGACTCCAGAGAGCAGCCTGCACCATGAGTGGCTTTATTAAGTAGCTAACTCTCCCTTCCTTGCAAGATGGTTCTCACCAGGGTGGAAGAGATGATATTTGCATATTTAAAGACAATGAACTTGGCCTGGTCAATGCTCTTAGGGTTGGCTCTTATGTTAAGAAGAGGCTCCAGTGAGCTTTCTAGATTCTTTCTCCACCTCTCCTGTACCTCACCCTGCTGTGGTCTCCAACCCTCTGAAGGGGCAAGTACTGTTCAAGGTCTCTTCTGGACATCTCACTTTCAAAGTCTCCTCCACAATCCAGGGAAATTTCTCATCCCTTCACCAAGTGGCTCCTACATCATCCACATGTAGCCACTGTATACATACTTTACTCTTGAAATTTCAAAAACTTTTAAAGAAAGGAAGAAGATGAAAACAAAGAAACAAAACCTTATTCCTCCAAGTGGTCGCTCATGGAATTGAAAGCCAAGGCTTTCAAGACCTAATTTAGAACCAAAAGCCAAGAGACTGAGTTTAGTTTTATTGGATCTTTTTGTACTCTCCCTTCAAAGAGAGTATATCTTAGTCTTATGAGAAAATATAAGTCAGTTTTAATGGAAGAAAGGATCAGAATAAAAGGGATTATTTTTTACAAAGTAATTATAACAGGGAATCTTACCAATATTTATACTATTATTGTATTATAAGTAAACTTACATTTAAGGGAGTGAGAAGTTACTGATGAACATACTATAGAATCAGAGGACCCTGAACAACCAAGTAAGATGTAAATACATTTGCATAAAACCAAGAATCTACTCGGTCATTGCCATTCCCTCTTTGCTTTGACTGAAATCCATTTGTTTTATACATTTGGAAAAGTACCATTATTCTTATCTTATTTTGACATTCCGGGGAAGGAAAAAAAAAAAAACCAGATCCTGCAATCTCCACTCTCAATTTCTCCGAGTTCTTTTCCTTCCAGTGTGTTATCTACAGTTATATTTACCGTGTATCTGAATACCCCAAATCAAGATACATGGTCTAACAAAGCATATTTTTTCATTTGTCAGTTTGCTTATATGAAAAGTCTAATATGGAGAGCTAGAAAAGTTTACTTGTTTTTAATTTTGAGCAGACAGGTTATACTTACTGAGATCTAATTTAACAATAAATAAAATTGTGTGATATATGGTTGGTTTCCCTACAGTAGCATTTCTTCATGGTTTAGAATACAAATCTCCCCTGGCATCCTCCCTTTCTCTCCTGCCAGATCAACACCAAATAAGCATGATGATGTATACTCTATAAAGCACTTTTTAATCCCTCTTGTATCTCAACTGATTTTTTAAAAAAACATGAAAGGAGAAAATAAAACCTTTATGTCAGATAGTAGGTAATGGAGTTTCTTAAGATAACATACTTTATGGTTTCTCTATACTTATAAGAAAGAAAAAAATATTGACCTATTTTATCTTCCTGTGTAATGGGTGGGGCTGAATGAAAGGCAGTTTCAATCTCTCCAGGCATGCTGATGGGAAGTGAAAAATGATTTTTCCCAGTCAAAGAATGAATTCCTATAAAGCTAGAAAGGTATTAGGACACCGTGATATTTTGACACACAAAGCAAACAATTAAGCTGTTGTGCAGATATGTGACCTGAAAGAGAACCCTGAGAAAGGAGGTTTAGTAGAACTAGGTAAATATGTTTCGTTCCTTCCTTCTTTGATGAAATAAAAAATCTTCTTTAAATCCAATTTTTATAGAGGGAATTCTGGCAATGGCAATGTGAAGAGGCTGGCAAATCATCTTCCACATAAATAAGTATGAACACATATAAAACAAGTATTTTGGGCTCTGAAGATTGACCAAATTTAAACAATAAATTGAGAAGTATTTAATCATGAAAAACTACTAAGATTAGGTAAAAGCTATATTAATATCTGGACCTCTCATCTGGGACTGGTTCCATTTCCCCACTCCCACCCAGTTCATGATGTAGTACTTTTACCAGAACGAGGAAAACTTTGAAAACCAGTAGCCTTGCCTCCATGGGGAAAGAGGGCATCAACTTGGAACACAGGCTGAACGTTCAAGGTGGCATTGTCAGTGTTTGCAACAAACTTGTTTACAAAAATAAATGGAGGAAACACACAGCTTTTCTAGGTCCAGGCTTCAGTCCCAGTTGGCACAAAGATCAAATAAGCAGAAATTTAATGGGTAGATCCTAGAAATGAGAAGTCCACAAAGGGAGAGAGATGAGCATTCCACACATCTCTGGCTAATTATAAACTATTGTGTGAGGACACCTGAGAGGGCCAAGAAGAACATAAAAGCTTGGATGTACTGGAGAAGGGGTTGAACTCTGAATGTGCTCCCCAAGTCACACACAGACCAAGTGGCAAGGGTGACAGCCATACAGATACAAGGTATTTGAGCAAAATTTCTGTCCAAACCATTGGCTGATCACTAAGCTATGCAGGCACAAGAGTAATCCCACAAGGTCAGGCTAAAAAATAATGACTATAGAAAATAAAAATTCGGTACACACACCACAGGGGAGACAGACTTCAGTTTAAGACCACACAACTATTAAAAAGGAAAAAAAAACCCTCAGGGAATAAAGAGCACACAGAATCCAGATTAGCTAAAATCTACTTTCTAAAATCTTTACTATTTGAGAAAACTATATAAGACCTGTTAAGAGACAAGTTAAGTGTGATCCATACTCAGGGAAAAAATGAAACCAATAAAAACTGATTTGAGTGGGTCCAAACATTGGATTTGGCAGACAAACACCTCAGTATGTATTATGAGCATATCCAATGAGTTAAAGAAAACTATCTTTAAAAAGTTAAAGAAAAAATATAGTAATGAAGGCTCAACAAATAGGAAATATCAACAAAGAAGAAAATGTTTTCTTAAAGAATCAAATGACAATTCTACAGTCAAAATACACAATAATTAAAATGGAAAATTCACTAATTGTCTCAGCAGTAGAGTTGATATGGTAGAAGAAAGACACAATGAACATTAAGGTAAGTAAATAGAAATTATGCAATCCACAGAATGGAAAGAACAAACGTTTAAGAAAAGTGAACAGAGCCTCAGAGACCTTGGAACATCAACTATACTTTTATACATGTACTGGGAGTTCCATAAGAAGAAGAGTGAGAGAAAGGAGCAGGAAAAATATTTGAAGAAATAATGATGGGAAACATCCCAAATTTAATGAAAAACATGAATCTGCAGATCCAAGAAGCCCCACAAATCACCGTAAGATAAATACAGAGAAATCCACACCTAGATACATCATAATCAAACTGCTGAAACACAAAAACAAAGATAAAATAATCCTGACAGCGGCAAGGAAACAAAAAAGACTCATTATATGCAGAAAAACAATAAGATCAATAACTAACATATGATCCCAAACAATGAAAACCAAAAAGCGCTGGAATATTCCAAATGGTGACAGAAAAACCTGTCAAACCAGAATTCTATTTTAAAAAAGAAGGCCAAATAGAGACCTTCTTAGATAAATAAAAATTGAGAGCATTTATTGCTAACAGACCCACCTTCAAAAAATGTTATAGGAATCATTGAGACTGCAAGGAAATGGCACAAGATAGTGACTTCAGTCCTTAGGAGAAAATGAAGAACACAAGAAACAATAAAAATGGGGATAAGTATAAAAGATAGTGTATATATTTTTCTCTGTTGAAAAATTTCTTTAAAAACATAAGGCTGCATAAAGCTATACTGTAATAACTGTACTATTGGGTGTATAACATATAGATATAATGTATATGAAAATAATAATACAAAGAAGGGGGGACAAAACAGATCTATATTGGGGTAAAGTTGTTACATATATTTTATCAGAGTTGAGTTAGTGTTAACTTTGAGTAGACTGTGACAAGTTAAGCTGCATAAGAAAATTCTAACATATAACTTATAAAGCCTAAACCAGGGAGAGATGGAAAATCCAAATAGACCAATTACTTGTCAGGAGAGTGAATCAGTAATCAAAAATCTCCTGGGGCACCTGGGTGGCTCAGTTGGTTAAGCACCTGACTCTTGGTTTCGGCTCAGGTCATGATCTCACAGTTCGTGGGCTGGAGCCCCACATTGGGCTCTACGCTGACAGTGTGGAGCCTGCTTGGGATTCTTGCTTTCTCCCTCTTTCTATGTCCCTCCTTCACTTGTGTTCTCTCTTTCTTTCTCTCTCTAAAAATAAATAAATAAAAACTTCTTAAAAATCTCCCAGTGAAGAAAAGCCCAGGACCAGATGGCTTTACTGGTGAATTTTACCAAACATATAAAGAAGAATGAACCCCAACTTTTCTCAAACTCTCCAAAAAAATCCAACATGGGGGAATGCTTCCAAACTCATTATATGAGGCCAGCATCATCCTGATACCAAAGCCAGATAAAGACATTACCGGAACAGAAAATTGTTCTGTACCAGAACAAGTCAATATTCCTGATTAATATAGAGACAAAAGTTCTCAATAAAATACTAGCACACAGAATTCAACAGTACGTTAAAAGGATCACTCACCATGATTGAATGGAATTAATCCTAGGAGTGCAAGCATGGTTCAACATATGCAAATCAATCAATATGATATGTTACATTAATAGAATGAAAGAAAAGAATCATATGATTTCAATCAAGACAGAAAAAGCACTTAACAAAATTCAACATCTGTTCATGATAAAAAAAAATCTTAACTAATTGGGCATAGAAGGAATACACATCAACATAATACATAAGACACATAAAACAAGCCCATAGGTAACATCATACTCATTGGGGAAAGATTGAAAGCTTTGATTGGATATTGGGAGCAAGACAAGGGTGCCCAATCTTACTTTTCTTGTAGTGCTAGAAGTCCTGTCTAGAGCAATCAGGCAAGAAAAAGAAATAAACGACATTAGAAAGGGAAAGAAAATAATAAAATTTTCTTTGTTAGCAAATGGTATTTTATATAGATAGAAAATCATAAATGTTCCACCAAAAAAACTGTTAAATCTAATCAACCAATTCAATAATGTTGCAGGACACAAAATTAACATACAGAAGTTACTAGCATTTCTATACATTAACAGTGAATTTTCTGAAAAAATAAAGACATGGATCCATTTACAATAGCATCAAAAATAATAAAATACTTAGGAATGAATTTAACCAAGGGGATCATAGATCTCTACTCTGAAAACTACAAGACACTGATGAAAGAAATCAACGAAAACCCAAATAAATAGAAAGATACCTAACGATCATGAGTTGAAAGAAATAATATTGTTAAGATGTCAATACTACCAAAAGCCATCCACAGATTCAACAGAATCTCTATCAAGATTCCAATGGCATTTTTTACAGAAATAGAAATAAAAACACTTCTAAAATTTATATGGAGTAACAAAAAAAATAACCAAAGAAATATTGAAAATCAGTAGAAGAACACACCAGGAGGCATCATACTTTCTGATGCCATGCTATACGATAAAGCTATAGTAATTAAAACATTAAATATTTGCCAACCATATACATGACAAGTGGTTAATATTAAAAATGTATAAAGAATTCAAACAGGGGCGCCTGGGTGGCGCAGTCAGTTAAGCGTCCGACTTCAGCCAGGTCACGATCTCGCGGTCCGGGAGTTCGAGCCCCGCGTCAGGCTCTGGGCTGATGGCTCAGAGCCTGGAGCCTGTTTCCGATTCTGTGTCTCCCTCTCTCTCTGCCCCTCCCCCGTTCATGCTCTGTCTCTCTCTGTCCCAAAAATAAATAAACGTTGAAAAAAAAAATTTAAAAAAAAAAAAGAATTCAAACAACTCAATAGCTTAAAAACGACCCAATTAAAAAAATGGGCAAAAGATCTGAATAGATGTTTCTGTGAAGAAAATGTATGAATGGCCAACAGGTACATGAAAAGATGCTTAACATCACTAGTCATTAGGAATGCAAATTAAAACCACAGTGAGATATCCCCCGCACCCCTGTTAGAATGGCCATCATCAAAAAGACAAGAGATAACAAATACTGGTGGGGATGTAGAGAAAGGGGAATCCTTGAGCACTGTTGGTGGGAATGCAAACTGATTCAACCACTACAGAGTACAGAAGTTCCTCAACAAATTAAAAATAGAACTATCCTATGATCCAGCATTCCACTTCGGGAAGAATATATTCAAAGAAGTGAAAACAATAACCTGGAAAGAAATCCGCACCCTCATGTTCATAGCAGAATGATTTACAATAGCCAAGACATGGAAATAACCTAATTCTGGGTGGTGAATGGATAAAGAAGTTGTGTTGCATATGTACAATGGAATCTTATTCAGCCATAAAAAATGTAATGAGGTAATCCTACTATTTGCCACAACACGGATGGAACCTGAAGGCATTATACTAAGTGAAACCAATCAGAGAAAGACAAATACTCTATGATGCCACTTAGACATGGAATGTAATTTTTTAAAAAATCAGAAAAATACAGGGGCGCCTGGGTGGCTCAGTCAGTTAAGCGTCCGACTTCGGCTCAGGTCACGATCTCGCGGTCCGGGAGTTCGAGCCCCACGTCGGGCTCTGTGCTGACTGCTCAGAGCCTGGAGCCTGTTTCAGATTCTGTGTCTCCCTCTCTCTCTGACCCTCCCCCGTTCATGCTCTGTCTCTCTCTGTCTCAAAAATAAATAAACGTTAAAAAAAATCAGAAAAACATATCAGATTTGTGGTTGAGGCAGGAGGTGAGTGGCAGGGGAATTGCACGACAATGGTCAAAAAATACAAACTTCTAGTTATAGGATAATTAAGTCCTAGGGATGTGATATAGAGCATGATGACTATAGTAACACCGCTGTGCAATGTCCAGGAAAGTTGCTGAAACAGTAGATCCTAAGAGCTCTTATCTCAAGGAGAGTATTTTTCTTTTCTTTTTATTGTAAGTATATGAGTTATGTCAGTTATTTCTCAACAAAAGTACAGTGGGCAGGGGGAGGCTGAGATTGACAGATCAGAGAGAAAAAAAAATTCTTCCAACTTGATGCTGTTTAAATCCAAACGACTTCTTTTTAAAATAAATATGGAAGCAGAAAGTGATGTGCATTCATAAATGGTCAGAACATGAAGCTACAGTTCTAGAAGGGTAGAATTTGACTCTAAATCTGTTAAGCACTTCTAAGCTGACAACCCTGTATACCAAAGGGAAACTTACTGCCTTGATGGAGCCTCATGGGATTGTATAATCCCCCCCTTTATAATTGCCAATTTTCATGGTCGTTTCTACTTCCTTCTCTTTACATGGAAGTCAGAGAGTTCAAGTTCTTGGAACTGCCAAGCATCACTAATTTATCTGAAAGTGAGTCAGAAGACAAAATCATACACTTTTTAAGATACTTGCAGAGATAGCACCTTTTGTCTAAAATCAAAATGCATATAGTTTTCTATTTTCAGGATGGTTACATTGATGAGCTAAAAATGTTGGAACAAATTTCTGATTATCTTAAGTATGTATAGACCAGTCAGCTCAGGTACTGAATGTTACTCATGTACAATCACTACAAGCAAAAGCCAATGCGATGAACATTCAACACAACTGTCTCAATAAATTACTTCTTCACGGTCCCCCAAACTATGGTGTACATGAACCAAGTTTGGCAGCCGTTATCGGCTTAAAGTATTTCCAAGTGTTTTTCTTTTCTATATTGAACATACCCAACTTTCTTTTCATAATAATTTTCTTTAAAATTTATAATTTTAAGTCCATTTCGCACAAGACTGAAGTAAGACAGGAAGTAATGTGGGTGACGTGTCACCTTCCAGACATGTGAACACTGACAGAGGTGAACCAGGATTAAAAGACCCTCATCCAGGGGTGCCTGGGCGGCTCAGTCAGTTCAGCGTCTGACTTCGGCCCCGGTCCTGATCTCACGGTTCATGGGTTCGAGCCCCGCATTGGGCTCTGTGCTGACAGCTCAGAGCCTGGAGCCTGCTTGGGATTCTGTGTCTCCCTCTCTCTCTGTCCCTCCCCTGTTCTCTCTCTCTCAAAAATAAATACACATTAAAAAATTAAAAAAACAAAGCTCCTCATCCACCCGTTCTGAGAATAACCTCCTAACTGTGACAAAATCAGTTACATGCTGCCTTCAGTCAACATTGGAGGAACCAGCTAGAACAGAGTCATGGGTAACAGAATCGTGTGTAAAAGCCAAAAGAAGGTAATGATGGAAATTTCCCGCCTCGGCGGGTGACTTTTGATTGTAATCTGGAATGACTTTTAAAGTGGTGAAATCCACTTACTTGCTTGGACCAGACTTTTTTTTAATGGAATGGGATAGAACAGATTAGGACAAGAGAGCAATAGAAGAATGGATAGGATAGGATAGGTTAGATCAGAGTGTGTGCTATCTGTTAAGAATTTCTTCATGGAATTCATATACATACATATATATATATATATGAGTTGAAGAGTTGAAATGAAAATGTTTGAGAAACACTTGCCTAAAGTAGCATTCGTCTCATGTTTTCTACTTATTCGATATCATCATTAAACCATTTATATACCTTTAAGATCCAATTCTATTTCATGATGTCAAAAATAAGGAAGAAAGTTCTGCCACTTCTGCTTAATTATGCATGTGTATTCTATATCATTATAAAATGTTTCAGTAAGACTGTTTTGAGATCATTTAAGTATGTTGAAAAGGCACAAAAATAAATGTGGTATGAATTTAAAAACTCTGGTCAAACGCTAATACATTATTTGTATCTCTACCTTTTTATTCCTACCTTGGATAACCAAATAGTTTGATAAATTTACTTTGACTCCACTAATCACATCCGCCACCCCCACATGACTCAAAATAAAAGAACTCAGGTGTTTAGGGGAAACAGAAGATTTATCCCGGCCCATCTAACCATTACCTTCCAAGTAGCTATGAGCCGATAATGAGCTTTCGAAAAGTCACAGGAAGAAAGACAGCTCTTCCTCTTCTCTCACATGCACACGTTTTCCTGAGCTGTCCTTGTCTGTGCGCCTGTATGTGTGTGCACATGCATGTCTATAGGACATTTTTAAAGGGAGAAAGAAATGACAGCCATGCCAAGAGAGGGGTCTCAACCACTGTGGGTAAATCAATCCATCAAAAAAAAAAAAAAAAAGAAAAGATAAAAAACAATTCTGCCATGAAACGTAATCACTAAAGGTCATGTCGGGGAGTGAGGAACAGATTAAATTAGCATAGTATCAGATATGGAAAATGATTTCTGTCAAAATCATCTTTACCACAATTATAATATGTTAATTACGTATTTCATTAAGGAAGTTGATTATGGTTCACGGATGAAATCATGCCTGCCACGACACCTGGAAGGAAGCAGCAGAGCCTGACACCAGCCCCAGCTCCCTCTTCCCTGCTCGAGCCGGGCTCTCCCCGCCTCCCCGTCCCACTCTCCTGCGCATCCGCGCGTGCCGCCAGGCATCAAGTGTTTCCGTCTCTAAGGGGACGCCGGCTCTGCGCTTAAGGAAACGCGGCCTCCTGCCCAGTGCAGAGTGGCCTCAACGAATGGATGGCTGCAAGCTGGGCTTGTTCGGGAGGCCCCGCAGCCCGGCTCCAGGGTCACGGCCACGCAGATGACCTCTGCACCGACCCCCCCGCCCGCGTCCCCCAGGCCCGGGGAAGCCCCGGCCATGGACCATTTGGAGAGACCTGGTGCACCTTTCAGACACTCCGCTAGGGCTCGCATTGACAGCGCGTCATGATCCGGTGCCGGAAAGTGGCCACAATCAGACACCAATGAGGATGGGGCCAAAGGTGACAAAGTGCTAGAGACCAGCAACACGATTGTTTTGGTCAATAATCCGTGAGCCTTTTCCTCAGGATCATCCGTTCATCTTCTTAATGATGGTGCCATAGCAGCTCGTGGGCAAGCGTACAAGTGGTTAGAATTCCAGGGTTTTACTACACGCCTCACGTGGCCCATGTTCCTAGGAGCGGAGATTCAGGGCTCCATCGCGGTGCCCTCCTCGGTGATGTCGTTTTGCAGTTAGATCCTCAAGGATGTTTTAAAAGGAGAGGGCGGAGAAAGGCCTCCTGGCTGACTTCCTCCCGAGTCACCAGGAGTCAGCCCTGCCCAGCCCAGCCCAGCAAAGGGAGCAGAAAACAGGCAGGTGACCAAAGGTAGGAGACTCCACCTGCCCATAAGCAAAAGTCCCTGGTGAACACCTGGGAACAGACTGCTGCATCCCGTCCACACACAGCTACCTCTTCCTAATATTTCCCTGCCAGCGAGAACGCGCCAACCCTGGCCTGCCCTTGTGACAGGAGATTTGGCCACACAGAATAATCGTTGTTGGAATTAAGCACAATCGTCAAGAAAGCCCTGGTCGTCACTAGAAAGACTGTCTCGTCCGCCTGTCCCTTTGCTTTCCAACCGTAATGACTTTAGTAATTAATCTCTGTCATTTAAGTGTATTACATTTTGAAAAGAGAAAATGGAAGAAAGACCGGTCTCAAACTAATTTACATCACGGTTTAAAATCCCAGAATAGGGTGAATCAAATGTCCATTTAGCCCTTTCACGTTTTCTAAAATAGTCCTATTCTAGCATCCAGTCCCATGGAATCAAAAGCAAGATCCTGAAGTCACCCCTTCCTGCAAGGCCTGGCTTCAAAGGCAATATTGCTTCAAATTCTGCACGGAGATCCTCCTGCCTTGTTCCAAGGTGCTCAGAAATGCGATTAATAAACCCATTGAGGAGAGCAATAGGAAACCTCTTCTGTCCAAAGACCATCTCTGCCGCTGGTAATGTCAATTGCTCATAACGCAGTGCGAGCATTCGTTAATGACATCATCATACAGTAAGTGAATAAATCTGTTCCAGCAATCTCCTTTAATTCCTTTTCACCTCATTTCATCCTTTCAAATTAACTTGTTTGACCTTGTTTATTGTACACCTCATTATACTTAATTTTCAAAGACGTGCTTTTAATATTCTGAAATTTTCCTCAGTTTCTTATTAGTTGTTTTTAATATTAGTAAGAGCCCATATATTACC